>NC_133502.1:98217500-100617500 GCF_049354715.1 Callithrix jacchus | reverse complement strand
AATTTTTAACTAAATATTAACCAGCTGAATTCAGTAGCATGTTAACAAGATTATACACCACAACTAAGTGGGATTTATTCCTGGAATACAAGGATAGTTCAACTTACAAAAAATGACCAGTGTAATGGGCCACATTAACAGAATGAAGGAAAAATATCAGGTGATTATTTCAATTGATGCATTTGACAAAATGCAATATCCTTTCATGATAAAACACTCAATAAATTAGGAATAGAAAGAAACTGTCTAAACATAATATAAACCATAGCAAACATCTGTAAATTTACATTAAGCCTAAAGTTGGCTACAGCTGCCTAAAGCTGCCTCCTGACATATTTTATGTTTGGCCAGAAGGTTTCTCTGTACATGGTGAACTGAAACCTAACTGGATATAGAACAGACTCTAACATATTCTTGTAACCTCAGTGTGCCAATCACTGAGTTTTGGACAAACCAAAGTGGCCAACTGTTCATACCATATTCAAATAAGGCAAATATAGGGTTGTAATCAATCTGACTGTTTCTGTATATTACTTCTGTTTTCTGTACATCACTTTCCTTTTCCGTCTACGAATCTTTAACCATATGGCAATGCCAGAGCCTCTCTGAACTTATTATGGTTAAAGGACTTCCCAGTTGATGAACTGTTCTTTGCACAATTAAACTCTTAAATGTTAATTTGTCCAAAGTTTTTCTTTTAATACAATATACTCAATGTGAAGAATTGAAAGCTTTTCCTCTAAGGTTAGGAACAAGAAAAGGATGCTTACTCTCACCACTTCTATTCAACATATCATGGAAGTCCTTGCCAGAGAAATTAGGCAAGAATAAAAGGCATTCAAATTGGAAGGGAGAAATAAAATTATTTTTGTTTACAGATAATGTCTTTGATGTAGAAAACACCAGAGATTCCACGAAAAACTGTTAAAAATAATAAGTGAATTCATCAAAGTAACAGGATACAAAGTCAACATACAAAAATCATTTGCATTTTTAAAATATACTAACCATGGACAATCTGAAAAAAATAAGAAAACAATTTTATTTAGAGCATTAAAAAGAATAAAATACTTAGGAATTAACTAAGGAGGTGAAAGAATTGTACAATGAAAATTATAAAACATTGCTGAAAGAAGCTAAAAAAGACATAAATAAATGGAAACACACCCCATGTTTATGGGTAGGAAGACAATATTGTTAAGATGTCAATATTGCCCAAAGTGATCTACAGATTCAATGAAATTCCTATCACAAGCCCAATATTTTTTGCAGAAATTAAAAAAGTACATTATAATATTTATGTGGAATTTCAAGAGGCCTTGAATAATCAAAACAATCTTGAGGAAGAACAAACTGGCAGAATTACACTTCTTTTCAAAACTTACTACAAAGCTACAGTAAGCAAAATAGTGTGACACAGGCATAAAGACAGACACATTGACTAGTGGGATAGTATAAAGAGCTCAGAAATAAACCCTTATGTATTTGGTCAGATGACTTTTGACAGGAGGCCAAGACCATTCAATAGAAAAAGAAGAGGTTTTTCAGCAAATAGTGCTGGAAAAACTGTGTATCCACATGTAAAATAATGAAGTTGGACCCTTACCTATTACATATACAAAATTCACTCAAAGTGGAACACAGACCTAGATGTAAAACCTGAAATATAAAACTTAGAGACAAAAGGCAGAAGCTTTGTGGCATTGAATTCTGTAGTCATTTCTTAAATGTAACGTCAAAGACATAGCCAAAAAAAGTAGACAAATTGGATTTCATTAAAATTAAAACATTTTGTACATAAAAAGACATCATCAACAGAGTAACAAATCAACTAACAGAATGAGAGAAAATATTTATAAATCATAGTCAGATAAGAGGTTCATACCCAGAATATATAGACAACTCTTAGACACACACACACACACACACACACACACACAAACGGATTCAAAAATGGGTAAAAGATTTGAATAAACATTTCTCCATAGATAGCCAGTAAGCACATGAAAAGATGCTCAACATCACTCATCATTAAAGAAATGCAAACTGTAACTACCTCACACTCATTAGAATGACTACTATCAAAAAAACAAAAAAGCAAGTGTTGCTAAGGATGTGGAAAATTTGGAACTCTTGGGCACTGTTGGTAGGTATGTAAAATGTACAGTCACTATGTACCTTTATGGAGGTTCGTAAAAAAATTAACATAGAATTACCATATGATATAGCAATTCCATTCCTGGATATACTTCTCAAAACAATGGGAAGCAGTGTATTAGAGATACTTGTATACCCATGTTTAGAGCAGCTTTATTTACAATAGCTAAAATGTGGAAGCAACCTATGTGTCCATAGGCAGAAGTATGGATAAGCAAAATATGGTATACACATAAAATGAAATATCACTCAGCCTTAAAAAGGAAAGAAATTCTGACACCTGCTACAACATGGACAAACTTTGAAGACATTGAAATAAACTAGTCACAAAAAAAGACAAGTATATGATTCCACTTATATGAGGTAGTTAGAGTAGTCAAAATCAAAAGACAAACAATGGAATGAAGGTGCCAGGGCATGACTGACCGGGTTGTGGAAGGACAATGGGGAAATATTGTTTAATAAATACAGAGAGTCAGTTTTACAAGCTGAAAAGACAATGAAGATTGATGGTTGACTTAGCCACACAACACCATAAATGTATTTAATTACACTGGACTGTACACTTAAAAATGGTTAAGATGGCAAATGTTGTTATGTGTATTTTATCACAATAAAAATAATATATTTTTAAAATCAGTTTTATAAAGCAAAGTTTAAAATTCAAAGAATAATGAAAGGCATAATATGAAAAGGAAAAGCCTTCCTCTTCTTTGAGTACCTATCCCTAAAAGAAGCCACTATTACATCCTGGCCAATATGGTGAAACCTCATCTCTACTAAAAATACAAAAACTAGCTGGATGTGGTGGCACGTGCCTGTAATCGCAGCTACTTGGGAGGCTGAGGCAGAAGAATCACTTGAACCAGGCTGTTGGAGGTTTCAGTGAACTGAGATCACACCACTGCACCCTAGCCTGGTGACAGAGTGAGACTCCATCTCAAAAAAAAAAAAAAAAAAACAGCCACTATTAACAGTTTCTTATTAACATTTTCAGAAAAGAAACTTAAGCATGTATCACTGTGCATGTCTGTTTGCATTTATGTATTTAGCTATCTGTCTCTGTGCGTGATATATATATATTGTTCTCTCTTGACTGTAGTGTGAAAATAAACTACCTACCTACCTAACTACAATAATACTTGAATAATGCTGAGAGTGGGGTGCTAATCCTTTGCAGTCAAAAATCCGTGTATAGGCTGGGCACGGTGGATCACGCCTGTAATCCCAGCACTTTGGGAAGCTGAGGCGGGCAGATCACTTGGTGGTCAGGAGTTGGTTAGCCTGAATAACATGGTGAAATTCCATTTCTACTAAAAACACAAAAATTTGCCTGGCGTGGTAGTAAGTGCCTGTAATCCCAGCTACTCAAGGAGGTTGAGGCAAGAGAATCAATTGAACACGGAAGGCAGAGGTTGCAGTAAGCAGAGATTGAGCCATTGTACTCCATTGTACTTGCTCGGGTGACAGAGCAAGACTCCATCTCAAAAAAAAAAATCCATGTATAACTTTTGACTCCCTAAAACTTAATTACTAGTAACCTACTGTTGACCAGACACCTTATTAATGACATAGTCGATTAACACATATTTGTATGTATGTGTATTATATACTGTATTTTTATAATAAAAAACTAGCAAAAAGAAATGTTATTAAGAAAATTACAAGAAAAAAACAAAGTTATAAAGAAAATAAAATATATATTCTATTTATTAAGTAGACATTGATGGTCTTTATCCTTGTCATCTTCATGATGAGTAGGCTGAAGAGGAGAAGAGAAGGGTTGGTCTTGCTGTCTCAGGAGTGGCAGAGGCAGAAGAGATGGAGGTGGAAGGGGAGGCAGGAGAGGCAGACACACTCAGTATAACTGGTATTGAAAAACGTCTGCCTATAAAGAAACCTGCACAGTTCAAACCCATGTTGTTTAAAACTATACTTATCATGTTATCCTAGATGTATTGATCATTAATCCAAGACAAACAAGACAGCAAAGAATAAAGAAAAGTCTCATGATAGATTTTCAGGATTCTCTCCTACTCCATGTGCTCTTACTTCAGTTGGCATGTTGTTACACAATATTCTTACAGTTTGGCTCTTGGGAAACTGTGATAAATCACAAACCATAAATCCTGAGTTGGCATTTACTGATTTTGGCAGTAAGTTGATGTCTCTTAACTAGCTGTAAGGGAATTATCTGAGGTGAGAATATCACAGAGTAAACAGTGTAAAAGTGAATTGAGTTTTTCTCCCTCTTGTCAACTTACTCTAAGGCTAAAGTACCGCCCTTCTCCACCCTCACTCAATCATTCTAAATGGTAAGGGAGCTCTGCAGGGCTGATGGTAGCACCTGAAGGTAGTTTCGTTTAGGAAAAGTGTTGCTTCTTCACTCTGTCCTTTCTCCCAATCATCTCCTTTATTTCTTCAGAGACAGACTGCATATACTTGAAGCTTCTCTACTTGCCTGTAACCTCAGTGGCCCATTTCTTTCATCTCACACAGGTAATACTGTGCATGCAGTTTTTTCATCCTCTTCCTCCTTCACTTCTTTTCCCTTAATTCCACCTGTTCTTAATTACAATATACAGAGCTTGCAATATTTATATTAAAGAAAATAGAATACATGCATTACATAGATATACACACACATATATGGTCAAAGAAAGCACTTTTAAACTCTGAACAGCTACACAGAAATATGGCACTCTTAAGCTGTATCTCACATACTTCATGAGTTAGAGAAAATTTATTGCTATAATGATTTAGTCAGAAAGAAGTTGTATTACAGCCAATACCCTTATAAAGTAATGAGGCCACCCATGTTAATTCATTGGTAAATATCTATGGAATACCTACTATATGCTATGCACTGTTTTAGAAACTCTGGAATACAGAAACGAATAAGACAGAAACCGTTTTCTAAAAGCCTGCATTCTCTTGTTTGTGTACATGTATTTAGGTATTAGAGACGGACATTAAAATCTATTCTCACTCTGTCCAGGGCATTTAGGTTCCAGTCACCAGAGCAAGCCAGCATTCAAAAGATCCCACTTACTTGGTTTGATAATGGCATGGTATGCCACCTGAAGTACAACTCACATGCCTCTGTATTGTCTTGTTTCTAAAGACTTCTTAGACTTAATATTTTTCTAAGCAACTTTTGAGAGAGACCTCTTTATAGGTCTTTTGTGTTTCTGCATGCCTTAATAAGTGAGGCATTTACTGCCCTTTATTTGGAGGGGGCTGTCTTTTAAAGGATATTTATATAGAGAAGAGCCCTTGTAAATAGGGATAGTACCTCCCTCTGGAGCCAGGGGCAGGCATGCTTACTGTTCATTATAAGAGGCTCAAGTTCCCTAGGCTCAGGGTTCTTCTTTTGTAATGCAACCCTTTGTGTGCACATGTGTCATCGGGCCTCCTTCATGTCACTGTGTGGGAACTGGGTTTATAAAACTATTGCAAAAATGCTGACACTCTGGCTACTGCTATTGTTGTGAGTTATAAACTATCCTTCATCTATGGCCCAGGAATCTTGTGTCTTCTGTTATCAACCATGAAACTATGGCAGGATAATTTCTTCATGGGCAAGTAGGGTGAAATCTCAGAGCCTTCACCATTCCTGATGGAAATTTTACCAGGAAAGCCATGTTAAAATGAATGCTATTCCAAACATGTTGTTGGTGAATGATTATTCACCTCTCCAGAATTTAATAGAGAATAAGGCAGGGATAGAAAGGGGTGATGTTCTCTGTACTCCACTTCTTGAGAAACAGGGACATAAGCCCCAGACTTATGAGACTGGAGTCAGAGCTGTGAGGACAAAAGAAGCATTGATGTATCTCCTTCAGCACCAATCACTTTTGGAATGACTATTTTCATGTACATTTAAATACAATATGTTCTCTAAAACAGAAGTTATTAAATATGATTCCACCTTTCTTCAGGATGCCCTTCAAGGCTCTCATTGCAAACATAATTTACTGTGTTGGACTAAAGCCATGCTCACTGCTTGTCAGATGTCTTACAAAGGAAGAATGCTGCTGCTTCCTTTCTAGGTGGTGGGCATCACTTCACCAGGATGCAGTCTTGTTCTCTTGGTATTTTTCATCTTCAGAGCTATGTTTTTGGGTTAGGAAGCTGAATTTCATGCATAACTCTGGGCCCCATTCTCACATGACGAAGAGAGAAACCTCTCTTGTATAGTAAATTGCATTGCACTAGTTTTATGACAGTTCAGCACTTTGGGACTTCTACACCCTGGGCTGTATCGCCCTGGGCTGTATCTTACAGGTATATGTGGGAGATATAATGTTTTATATTCTTCACTTTCTACATGTCTGTCTCTCTTTTCCAAGTTTTAAAGATTGTCTTGTGTATCTTTTTTTAATTAATCATAGAGTGAATTACTTCTCTGTGTATGCTCTAATGGCTATTTCCCAGTGTGTATGACAGTCTCATGCTAATTACTAATTTGCTTGCTTTCCACAATGATTATTCCCTTGGTGTCTTCAAACAGTGCTTATTTATACTTATTTCACTAATAATTATATTAATTATATTAGTATATTATATTTCAAATAAGATATATTTTATATCTTATAAAACACTAGTTCATTAGATGACTTCTATAAAATAAAATAATTATGCAAGCCATATAATAACTTTATATTCCTATGTATAACTAAAGATAATATGTATATATTTATGTAAATTCATCTCATAAATATCTATAGGTAAAAAAATTTTTATGTACATATCTACCTAGATGGATACACACATAGGAAGGTGGATTTTGCTCTGGTGACAAAGTAGCCTTCAAATCTCAATGGTTTAAATAACAAAAAGGAACTTCTTGTTTATATGCTATGTCTAACATGACTGTGAGGGTCCACACCATCCTCAGGACATGATAGGTTCTATTCTGCAGTTACATATTTGAGGTCTCTCAGGAGAGCAGGGCAGGCCTCTCAAGCAGATCTGAAATGGCATGGAGCCATGGAAAGATAATGGCTTGGGTTTTTATTGAGGTGAGAAGGTGGAACCAGGTAAAAATTCACCTGCATGTGCTTGGGCAGGGGCTTGCATGATTTGAAACTTCCTCCCTGCTGCCAAAAGAGGAAGCACTAGGCTTTCCTTCAGCATGTGCAGTTGCAGGGCCCAAGGGGAACAGCAAGAGTGAGGCTTAAAAGCTGCCAACAGTCAAACATCAGAAAATGGAATTGGATGCCTCATTACGATGCTGAATCATTGCAAGTGATGGGGTTTTGTGGAATCTCCTGGAGGCATCGGTTGAGGGTCAAAAAGGCGACATTTTGCAGCTAAAGAAAGGTAAGATGAGAGAGCACATGTCAAGTCCTCTATGGCAGAAGGGCCTCAGAAAGAGCTTGAGATATAAAGGTCTGGCTTTCGGTTTTCTTGTTAGACTTGATCCATAAGTCAGTGTATGCCCTTGTGTCCATTACTACTTAAGTGAGTTCACAAAGCTGAGATTCTAAAAAGTGCTTCAGTTTTATAAAAGATCTTTCCAGTAGATAACCACCCTATTAGCCTCTATTTAACCAAGCAAGGACAGGGAAACTCCAGGCTGTAGGTCTCAGGTATAATGCCTTGACTGACCAGCTATAAGATGAGACCCCCACACTAAAGCATCAGATGTAGAGTAATGAGGCTCGTGGAGAGTTGGCACATTAGGCCAGAAGCTGAAGGGTGAAAGGCATCAGGGTGTCTGCAAGTACATTATGAACCAATTGCACACATCTAGATAGGCATTAGTGTCTTTCTCAAATAAACTATTTCATTTAACATTTAATCAGCCATGTAAAATAGTTCAAAGGCTCACAGAATTATTCAAAGAAAGAAACCTAAGTTAAGAGAAAGCAAATTTTAAATAGGAAACCACTTGAGTAGTCTAAAATCAAATATGTCTTCTACTCACTCCCATAGTGTTTAAAGGTTATTTTCCCATATTTTAAAGCCTTCAGCTTTTTGGGTTAAACTAAAGTTTTATAAGAAGACTGTGTTAGAACAGGAATGATACATCTCCCTACGCTTCATCTTATGTGTGTTGTTATAAATTATGAATTTATTTAAGGCTGTTTCCCAACTCTAGCTAATAATCAAAATTACCTGGAACTCGTGTTTTAAAAAATAGATTCCCAAGTATCACCCAGTAGGCCCAGTAGGTCTGCTTCATCAGAATTTCCAGCAATGAAGTTTTCAGATGTGTATTTTTAACAGGTAGTGCCAACATTATTCTAACAGTAGCCAAATTTGGATGCTCCTTCAACATGCAGCACAGTGTTGGCCCTATATTGGGTGGACAAGGTGTCTGCTGTCTGCTAAGTAAAACTTGGGGCAGTGCAGTGGAAAGACACCAGGTTTTAAAAATATTAACTGTTCATAAGAAATCTTCTAGGTTTTGTTCCATTTAGTTGATCCTATTTTGGTTCTGCTATGGAGGAAACATATTTTGTTGATTAATACACAGCTCATTTTGGTTGTTTTGTAGGACTGTCCATGTTATTTAGGTAACCTTTCTTCTTTGGTCTAATGACGTCCTGTCCACCAGTATGACATGGCTTAATAATATTACCTCTTCAGAAATATGTCTTCTACCCCACCCATTACCCCAGACTGTGAGCTTCTTGAAAGCAAAGAGCAGGTGTTTTCTACCATGGACCTTTAGCAATTAGGAGAGGGATTTTTACTGAATATGAGAATACATGAATAAATTAATGCATGAATACATACATGTGATTTTTGGTTAAATTAATTAAAGGAGTTCCAAATAATTATGAAACATGCAGTGTACAAAACTCAGTCAGTAGTTCTCTTTCAAAGAGAGTTTATATGATCATTATTCCCAAAGAGTTACACACGTCCAACACCATAAAAATCTGAGCACTAAAGCTAATGTATAATGAAATACTGGTAAAGCCCTCTCAAGGTCTTTTAGAAGAAAGCAGCTGATAAAATTTCTTAACAGGGAGAGCATTCTAAAAGCGAAGTGGTAAAATGTGCCCATATATATAACCTTAAAACATGTATGTGTCATACAAAAAAGCTTTACAAGTGGGAACTTGCTAAGTGTTTTTACTATACATTTTATTCATTTATTAGCTTGGGTTCTTGCCTGACATTGCTGCATTTCTCTTTGTTGAAGAATTTTATTGTACTCACTTGTCTGTTTATATGAACATCTGCGTTCAATGCCAGGTTTTTTTCTTTATATAGTATCTAACACACCACAGTACACATATTGGTACTTAATAAAAATTATTTGAGCATGAAGATTTGATTACTGGCAAATGGCCGTTGAATATTTAATAGAAGAAGACATCTTTGCATTTAAATGTATGCTCATTTTAAAAATGCTAATGAGAAATAGTTGGGGGGAAAACCCTTTAAGAATGAGCTATCATGTTTCTGGGTTATGTTGGCAATAATTCTCTACTATATTAGTTCCTTCAAAGGTGAGTGGTTTCTGATTATGATATAACCTTAACTTGCCATCTGTTATGAAACAGTGTATAAAGCTTAAACTTAGGATTTTCAGCTTCACAAATTCTCCAACAATTATGAACTCTTACTGACTTCATAATTAAGTCTAGACAAGGTTAACAATCACCTGCCATTCTGTTAATGTAATTGTTCATCCATGAACCTTGCAAATTCTTCTAAGTAATTGTGATATTTGCTTTGAAAAACAAACACTCTTATAATTATCTTTCTGAGAGTGAAAATTCTATGACAGATCAGGAAAACTCTTGAGGCTTGAAGAGGCCTTATTCAACCCATTCCCCATCTACTTAACCAATTCCGCATCTACTTTCTGAAACTCCAACCCTGAGTTGAAGAACATAAAGAGTAGTTTTTCATCATTAATTCTGCTATGGCAGAGTTGGGATTAGAATTCATGTCTTTGTAATCCAGAGATTTTTAGTGCCTCACACACATTCTTGGGGAAGATATTTTATAAATAAGATGGAATCTAGTACAGTGAAGCAGTCAGGACTTGTGATTTTATGAAACAATATTCTCCTGATTATGCTGCTACATGACTCTTACATGGTCAGATAATTTACAGAAACTTGCTGCTGTGGGCAGCATCTGCCATTGCTATATATGATTTGCTGAGTGTTTTTTCTCAGTAAAGTATACATTTTGATTACAGAATGGTCGGTGTCTTATAAACTATAACTTACTTTCCACATAGTTCTCTGTAATGGCCAGAAGTTTAACAATAATCACAGGTGTTTACTTCTGATGTGAAGAGCATTTCCTAAAATGATATTGGACCTACTGCCATTAAGAAGGAAGCAGAGGCCCAAGCTCTACTCAGTTCAGGGTCTCTAATATCTATCTCTCTCTGTCTCATTCTCTAAATCTCTCTCTCTCACTTCATTGCCCCATCTTTCAATAGAAGCTCAACTACTAAGAGGTAGAGAAAAGATTCTAACATAAGATTGTTTGACCCCAGACTCTGTGCTCTTAGCCATTACTCTGCACTGCCATCCATGCAACCTGCTCCTCCATCCTCACTGGAGCAGCCTGAGCAAGTGGCCACCCCCAGCCACCTAGTGCAGGTGGTTCCTGGGCCCAGGACTCCCTTTGATCCTGTCCCCATCATATACAGTAGGAGACAGAGAGAGCTGCTTATTGTAAATATTCAACATTTCATTGATCTTCAAGATTATTTTCTCCTTCAATGAAAGCCTTCTGAGAGAAAATTTTCATAGTCACCAGCAACTCTGGCCCTGTAAAATATGTTCTTTCACAATGAAAAGCACCCTTTATCACTTAGACCTGCCCTTCCCACATATCCTAAATGCAGTCCAATGTAATGAGAACATGTCTAGCCAATCACATGTCATAAATGAATAAGATTTTACTCTGGGTCCATTTGATATAATAAAAATTATTCTCAGAGGAGAATTATCAATTTAGAACATACAATTTAGGGAAATATACCCCTAATTCTACGGCTGAGCTATTCTTTCCAACACAGTTGAATGTGTCTTTTCAAAGGCTTCATGTTGCAGTCAAAGCACGGACATATTAGGTCCTAGAATAATCAAAAAGCCATTCGGTTGTGCCTTCCTTCATTCTTTCATTTGGTTTTTGTCTTCCCTTTTAGATTTTCAAAGGAAGAAAAATATTATTTCCCATGGAAACATCTAAAAAAGTTAGATTGGACCCTGTTAATCAGAAATTCCAGAATGAAAGCAGTATTTTTTTTTAAAGTAGTGGTAAGATAACTCTAAAGTTTTTTGTCATGGAAAAAATGTAAGTGGAAAGAGTTGTAAGCCTAATGTTTGCAAGAGACAAATTGTCATTTATCATTCCTTCCTGCCCATCCCCTTCTCATCACCCTCTTTCTTCTTCAGACTATATATTCTGTTGTGTCCTTTGTTCCCTCATTTCTTCCTCCTTTTGTAAACTTTTACTGTATATATTCTATATTCTAGTCCCTAATGATATGAGGGGTACAATTTTATTTTCACTAGGGACTGCATACGGGTAGTACATGGCATTACGGGATAGAAAAGGCGAGAATGGAGAGGCTTCAAAGCAGTGGTTCTCAGCCATGTCTGCAACTGGAGTCACCTGCAGAGCTTTTAAAACAATGCTAATGCTTGGGATTTACTCTACAGCCATTGAATCAGAATTTCTGGAGGGTGGTGGTTGGATGTTTTTTTTGGGGATTGAGAACTACTGCTTTAGATAGGACACAAAGGGAAATAGGAATTCACGAAGTTGGGACAAGAGAACCTTTGGGTCCCTAACTTGGTTGTATTTCCTGTAGATAGCCTAACAGCCCTTGGCAGCACAGGGCAGATCAGGGGAAACCAGCAACACAAATATCAGTTGACTTCTTCAGAATTAACAGGGCAAAATAGCCTTCAGGTTTCTGCCATTTTATACTATGGTAATTGCAAAAAGAAAAAAATCAATTGACCTTTGAAATAGCAGTTTATAGAGTCCTGAACTCACCAATTTCTCCTCACATGGTGACTAGTCTCTAAACCAGCAAGCGAGGCTCACCTGTCTTTTCCGCTTAGCCCTGGAAGCCCACTGCTTTCCAGAGCCACCACTTTTGCTGCACAACTTTCAAGTTGTCAGGAGTAAATCTCAGAGAAAGCAGTGAGTGTTAAAGACTTGAGGGAAGAGTAAGCTTCACTTCAAGGGGTAACACAACTGTAGGCATCAGTCAGAAAGTATTTGCACTACAGAATATCCAGCCCATTCTATGGAGGAGGAAAGTGAAGCGACATTTAAATGACTCATCAAGCTGACGCTGGTCTTGTCTAATGCTTCCTAAAACTCCATCTCCAGATTCCTTATCCCTGTTTCAGTGCCATGATGCCTAGCTGTGGAACAAACTATGTTTTGAATAAAATGACAAGTATAAACCTTGAAAATGGTGAAGGTATTCTCTTGACTAACAGGAAAAACCATATTCATTTAACCCGTATACATTAGAGTGCACAATTAATCATAGTTCCTCAAACCGAAGACAGTGTAAACCAAGAGGGCAAAAGGCATAATTTTAGATCTGAGGAAGCAGAATAATTGCTTGGCAGCCAAAAAAACAGAAGAAAAGAGAAATAAAAACACAGCAGTAGTATGTAGTTTTGTGGACTGTCAACAACCCTGAAGTGTCTTTGTATATCTTAATTGTGAAAACGGCCACAGGTCTCAAGTCAGCCTTTTATCTCTGTATTGTAGCATGGGGAATGCCAACACAGTAGAGGCATGTTTGCAAATGAAGCACAAGTAAAAGCCAAGCAGGTACCATTCCTTACAGGATATATGAGGTCTTGGGCCGAAAAGCTACATGTTTGCAAGAGAAAATCACCCAAGAGACTACGGGTGCCCAGGTACAGGTGGCAGGGGACCTGTTCCCCAACTCCACAGAGCAAGCTGTTACACTGTCGGAGGTGCCTGATGCCATCATCTTGTGTGTGCGCCAGATCTGCGCTGTTATCCTGGAGTCCCCACCCAAAGGAGCCACTATCCCCTACCACCCAAGCCTCTCCCTAGGGTACTGTCCTTCTCTCCACCAACCAGGGCTTCTCTGTCCAGGGTCAGTATGGGGCTGTGACCACAGCTGAGGTCACCAAGCTCCAGCAGCTCTCAAGCCATGCGGTCCCTTTTGCCACACCCAGCGTGGTGCCAGCACTGGATCCCGGCACATAGACCAGCTCACAGGAGTTCTTGGTTCCCAATGATCTGATTTGCTGTGTGATGGGGCGCCAGGGCAGCAAGATCAGCGAGATCTGGCAGATGTCAGGGCACATATCAAGATCGGGAACCAAGCAGAGGGCGCTGGGGAGCAGCATGTGACCATCACTGGGTCACCGGTCTCCATCGCCCTGGCCCAGTACCTCATCACTGCCTGTCTAGAGACGGCCAAGTCTACCTCTGGGGGAACACCCGGCTTGGCCCCTACAGACCTGCCTGCCCCCTTCTCGCCGCCCCTGACGGCCCTGCCCACAGCTCCCCGCGGCCTGCTGGGCACACCCTATGCCATCTCCCTCTCCAACTTCATTGGCCTCAAGCCCGTGCCCTTCTTGGCTTTACCACCTGCTTCCTCAGGGCCGCTGCCAGGCTTGGCGGCCTACACTGCCAAGATGGCAGCGGCTAATGGGAGTAAGAAGGCTGAGCGGCAGAAATTCACCCCCTACTGAGGCCAGCTGAGGTACAGGCAGGGGCAGGCAGGACAACCAGCAGGGAGCTGCCTCCGCACCATACTCGCCCAAGGAGACTCCACCCTGGGGTCCCAAGTGCCGCTAACGCCCAGACACATGGATGCACCCCCTACCCTGCCTCCATCTATGGGAGTTCCTTCTCTCAGAGTGGGGGCAGTTTCTGGCCCAGGGGTCTGAGCTGTGGCAGCCCCAGGCCAGGGGGTCCTACCCCCTTAGGTCTGTGCTTGAATACAGGGATCAGCCAGGGGACTTCCTAGTGCCCCCACCATGGTTGGTGTCACTCATGCACTCCCCATCCCTTAGGGCTTCCTGGCCTACTGCACCCTTGTGGGAGTCAGGGAGGAGGGCCGGGGGATAGCTGGGGCCAGGCTTCTCTCCCCACCACCTGCAGATTTCTTGCTGCTTCCACTGATACCCTTTTGACTGGAATGAACTGGCTGGGCTTCTCAGGGAGCACCCCAAAGAGGGGGCACTGCCAGGTAGCTGGGGGAGTGGCATGGGGCAGGGGCCCAGTTCTCAGCAGCAGACACTCTGTACAGGTTTTTCAATCCCTGTTTTTTGAATAAATATTCTCAGGGACCAAAAAAAAAAAAAAAAAAAAAAGGATATGCTGGGGCGGCCCGTGCTTCTGGAACATTTTGCGTCCCAGCGCTTGCAGGTACTCGCGGTCCGCACCGTTTGCGACATGGTTCTTGGAGAAATGGACAAGACCTGTGAAATGAAACGCACCACGCTGGACAGCCCTTTGCGGAAGCTGGAGCTGTCCTGTTGTGAGCAAGGTCTGCACGAAATCAGCTTCCTGGGCCGGGGGACGCCCGCAGCTGATGCCATGGAGGTCCCAGCCCCAGCTGGGGTTCTCAGAGGTCCCGAGCCCCTGAAGCAGTGCGCAGCCTGGCTCAACGCCTATTTCCAGCAGCCCGAGGCCATCGAGGAGCTCCCCGTGCCGACTCTTCACCACCCCGTTTTCCAGCAAGAGTCGTGTACCAGGCAGGTGTTATGGGAGCTGCTGAAGGCTGTGAAATTCGGAGAAGTGGTTTCTTACCAACAATTAGCAGCCCTGGCAGGCAACCCCAAAGCCACGCGAGCAGTGGGAGGAGCAATGAGAAGCAACCCTGTCCCCATCCTCATCCCGTGCCACAGAGTGGTCTGCAGCAGCGGAACCATGGGCAACTACTCCGGAGGACTGGCGGTGAAGGAATGGCTTCTGGTCTACGAAGGCCACCGGGTGGGGAAGCCAGCCTTGGGAGGGAGCTCGAGTCGGGCAGGGGCCTGGCTCAGGGCAGTGGGGACCACCTAGGGCTCCCCGCCTGCTGGCCCCAACTGTATGATGCTTGAGCGACACACACATGTAACACTGCATCGGATGTAGGGTGTGGGGACACGGCTGTATTAAAGGAGGTGACTGTTTCCCGGGGGAAAAAATCTCTCTCCAAATGATATGGAAATGGAAATTGTTGGATATGGCTGTGCTGAGGTCAATACTATAAAATGCCCTTGCTGTTTTTGTGTAGGGGATGGGATGTGGGAAGGAAAGGAAAGGAAGGTGTGATAAAGCATAACTGGTATGCAGGAATATCTGCTGGCTCTTACACATTTACAGTCCTAATTTTTGTGGAGTTAGCTTTATACTTTGTGGAGTGGGCAATTACAGGTGAAACAGGTAGCAGTGGAGGAAGATGCTACAGGTTTTTATGTCCTGATTGGAGGGCAGACTGTTTAAAAGTCTTAGCTTTTTACAGCCTGACTTGAGTGCGGATACTGTGTGATATATAGGACATATTGATATTGAGCCACATTGGTCTATGTAAATGTCCTACTGGAGCCATAAGGCAGGATCGCATTCCATTTGATACAGGTAGGTTTTGCATTATAGGGATGGGTATTTCTATTGTCAGTCAACTGGGATTAGGTTATTCCTGGGACAGGAAGATGGCCTAAAATAAATCTTTAGGGTGGAGAAAGAAAGATATTCCTTCTGTCTCTATGCTCTCCCATGCTTGGTCTTGGACTCCAAAGGCCAGACTCTCCAAATACTCCTGATGAGAGAAGTGAACTGATCTCTAATAGGTGGAAAGGAGCCAGACACTAGAAAGAAAGTGACCATGTGGGTTTTACAGAATAGTTCCATTCCATCATCCTTGCTGTTCAATTAAGTCCTTTAAAAGTTTACAATCTTGTCTTAAAGATAATGTGGGGAATTAGGAAAGAACTTGCTTCATACATGGCATGGGGAAGTCAAGTGTAAGTATACAGTTTTCCTCTCTAAACCAAGTGTTGGGAGCAGAAACAAATTATCCCAAAGGATGACCATACGCAGCAGAGGGATTGTCCTCTAGCAAGGGGACAGTGACAGCAAAAATAGAGGCCAGAGACAAAGGACATGAGGGAACTGATTCCAAATATCAAGGGAGTGATACAAATAGTCAGAAAGAGCAGGTGGGCTATGTGCAAGTGGAGGCTCTGAGTGATTGCAAATAACTGCAGCTGGAGTAATATCAGTGAAGATAGTACTCTGGCAAATATCTTTATGAGATGATCCAGGAACCAAGCAAGTATTCTAAATATACTGCCAAACAGTGTCATCTGTCGTCCTCACAAGCCAGCCCTGATAATAAAAACTGCTAACAAACATGTATGACATGTTTCTTCTGTGCCACATACAGTGCTAACATTTTACAATCCTTAGGCTAACATTGAGTTTCATGTTACAAACCTCTTTTTGGTAGTGAGGAAGCTGAGACCTTAAAGGTTAAATAAATTGTCCAAGATCAACAGCTACTAAGTGGTGGAGTTGGGAATCAAACAAAGATCACTTGTTCCAAGCCTGAACTCTTGATCTCTGTACTGTCCATTGAGAGCCAAATGAAGGCTTGGGAGTATTGACCGTAGCTAGGGTGAGGGTGGAGGGAGTGAAAAGAAAGAAGGGGATAGCACCTTCTTTCTATAGGACACGCTTCCACAATTGTAGGATTTATTAACTTACTCATTTTTCAGGGAAAGAAAGAAATAATGTCAACTGTAAGGTATCTTACAGTAAAGTGAAATCAGGAGGTATCCTGATTTCAGGAGTATTGAAATGAGAAAAATGAGTATCATAGAATATGAGAAATGTATTAAGTGATTCCCATAGTCCGTATTAAGTCCATAAAGGCTTGTGCAGTTATCTCATTTAATATTTATTATAATACCAGAGAAGTAAATTATTTGCCCAAGGTTCTATAGCTGGTTAGTGACAACAAAAGAACTTGAACCCACACCTGCTTGAGTATCAATTCAATGTTTAGCGGGTAGAAAGCCTCTGTTCCTAATTTTTTCTCTGAATACAAGATCCCATGACTCCATACTTGAAAGAATGTTTTCAGATGTGCTTTCCATAATTGCTGCTCCTGAAAGCAGTGTAGGTAAGAGTTCTACAGTCACCCTCAGACATTTTGGATGCATTAGAGAAAATGATAATGGTTTCTGCAATTTACATAGCAACCACTCCTTTCAGGAACTTTCTTTTAGAGCCAAGTTACTTATGTGATTTCCAGCCAGTTTACTTTTTGGAATCCAACACTGACATTGTTCAAGTCATCATACATGAAGGGTTATTATGATTTCTTACCTAAAAAAGGTGTATATAAATATATTTCAATGTGCCAGCTTCTCTCAATGTGCAATATTCATCCTGGTTTATGTATATTTGGAAATTGCTAGAAATGTTTTTGGACAAGTTAATTTAATTGAAATTGGTATTTATTACTCTTATGGTTATAGGATTTAAATGTAACTTCCTAAGAAGTTTCAACTGCTTATAACAAAAGCATGCTTAACTACAGGGAGTATTTGTTTCATTGAGTAAAAGAATTCTGTTAAAACTTGATAGCCATAGAATATAACTTATAATAGAAAGTAACTGTTGGAAAGTGTGCAACTTCAAAGTCAACAACAGATTCTTAACAGATTCCAATGCATGCACGTATGTGTAGGAGTGTCCATCTATATATAGATGTATTCACATAACTACATACATACATGCACTTAGAGGAATCATTTGTATAAAATGCCCCTAGATAAATAAATTTACACATTATCATAGGCATAAACACATGTACTCATATGTCTAAAGATACACACAAATGCTTTTTTCTCCCAAGAATAGTCTAGAAAAATTGAATGTAACATGAATTTTCGAATTGGTTTTAATTAACTGGATGAGACAATATTTAATTGAATAGCTTTTTTTGAAAAGTTAAGACTCTTTGGACAATTCATATGATTTACAAAATAGGAGTATATGTTTAGCCTTCTCAAAGCAAGGTACCATATTTTATATATGTACCATATATATTACATATTATATGTGTGTGTGTGTGTAAATATCTATATCACATTTGTTCTATCAAAGTCAGTCTGTTGCAAGTATTTATTTAGCACCTAACATATCCCTAACACTTTTCCAGGTGTTGGAGAATCCGTGTGTGTGTGTGTGTGTGTGTGTGTGTGTGTGTGCAGACAGAATGAAGGTATGAAATTGTAACAAGAAACTATTTAAACAAAAATTATTTGGTCTCTGAGCAGCCTGTCTGTCCTTGGGAAGCTGATAACTGCATATGGAACTGAGCTATCCTGGGTACTATTAGCATATAGTCTGTCCTTAATCTCAGCCTTTTAGTCTAGACCAGGTATTTACATTTGATTCCTATATGCAAATTCAAGCCCATATCCAGATAATCCAACATATTCATTTTAAAGTCCACTCTACAACTTTAAAGTCAACAGATTCAGAACATTATTCCAAGCAGAAATATACATATTCAGATCTTTTAACTTTTTACTATGACTTGTAGCCTGCATAGAAAAACTAAGGAGGTAGCAATCACTTCTCTGGGAGTTCAGAATAGTGTGCTTTCTAAAATCCTTCAACAGTTAAGTAATACCAAGAAATTGGCTCCCTCAAGCAATAAGTTATTCTGATATTCACCAAAATGTAACAACAAACTGGCTGTCAAGTCTGGCAACCATTTGAAAAGAGGCGGGCCTCCTCTCTGAACTCTGAATGGAAACATTATTTTTCCTCCTCTAGAAGCCATCATCACTCTTTCACCAGAAGGAAGGTCACACCATCTTTAACAAAAGATTTGCCTGCTTGTAATTACTGCCTGCAGCCTACAGACAAATGCAATTTTTAAAATGCTAACTGTGTTATACTTATACTCAAGGGATCCCCGGGTACAAATGTAACTCGGTCTCACCAGTTTGTCTTAGTGAGACCTTACGGTGCTGATTGAAAACAGCTGAACTAAATCAACAGTTACCTTGAGCCAGGGGCCTTTGGAGAGCAATTAGAGTCAAGGCTTGGGTTTTGAACCCAATATGCTCTGTCAGTCTCAATGATTTGTGTTTGTTGTACTCAGTCTCATTTCCTGATGAAATATGAGGCTGTATAAAGAGGAAAAATTCCCAAGATTAAAAAATATTTGACTTCAGTGCATTTGTGAGCAGAGAAGTACACATGTCTAAATGACCATTTGGGTTTGTAGTACAAAGTTCTATTGATGTTGGCAGCCCAAGCTTCCCAGTCTCAAAGCCACATGAATGGTTTCGAGTTTCAGCCAAAAAATGTTTTCCACATGCTTTAGTGTGGGCCAATTTACACAGATTTCGTGGATACTGTGGCCAAGTGCTTCATAAAGGGCTGCCTTCTCTGGGATCAAGGAAACCACAACAGACACATTGCTAATGCAATCTAATTATCTACTTGAATATTTTTCCAGATGTATCCAATGTCTAAAAATACTGCAATAAAAAAGGTATTATTTGAATTTCTTGACTGAAACAGTGGCATAAAGAACCTGTTTGTCTAGAGGGAAAGTTATGACATTGTACTTCCATGAGTGCATTTAAATCACTCAATTGAAACAGTACCCACAGGGCAGGCTGTACTTTCTGTTTGAATGAGTCTTCCAAATCAAGACCTTACTTAGCATAGGAGATCATTCCTTTATATAAAGGGATGACCCTCTCACTTATAAGTTAATTCCTCTCATTTGTGGTTTCCTAATTTGATTGAGGTTGGTTAGTGTAACTCATGACAAAGATCCCATGCTTTTCCCACTCAGCCCATTGTATGCCTCACACAACACAGCAGGCCATTTCCTTCCTGCCAGGGGAAAAATTCTTTTGACTAATAAGTTGAGGTTTTTACCCTGTCCCCATAGAAAAACTGGCTGTTCTGAAGGTCTTAATGTTTCCTTTTGTTTTCCTTCAACAGAATTTATTTTTGTATAGCAAGCCCCATACTTCAGCCTAGTTTCCTTTGTGTCACTTGGATTTCAGCTAGTCCAGCAGATGCATGATGTTATGCCAGGTTATTGTTCAAGCTGTTGGCAACAACACCCATTCCTGATACATCCAACTGCATAGAATACAAGCGCATGCAGTAGGAATTTGTTAAACTAAGTTGAGAGGTTAATTTTACCAACCTGTGTCTTTATACACACTTTTAACAAAGATTCCAGAATGAATTGTAAAGTGCGAAATAAATAATCAAGGCTAGGCAACACACGCACGCACGCGCACGCGCGCACACACACACACACACACACACGCTTTTTCAAGAAACTGAAAAACATAGGACAATTTTTTATCTTCCTCTTTTTCTTTCCAATCCTCCTTCTAGAAGCAAGGATTAGGAGCAGAGGAATGCAGTCCGTGTTACATCTAAAAAGCAATAAATCAGAGGCAAGACATTACCTTCATTGCTTTAATTGGTCTCAGTCATGACTGCAAAACCACTATGCCAGCTTCCCTAATTCCCATATAGCACTGCTGAAGTGAGCAGAACTCTCCAACACAAAGATAACTTTAAATTCTTATACACTGAAGTTGTGGCTGAAACTAAAGAAAAAAGCAGCAGAGTGCCAAGAACTTCATGTGAGCTAATGATGAGCAAAGGCGGAGGTTGCGGTGAGCCGAGATCGCGCCATTGCACTCCAGCCTGGGTAACAAGAGCGAAACTCCATCTCAAAAAAAAAGAGATAGAGGTCGTCCTGGCCAACAAGGCGAAACCCTGTCTCTACTAAACAAAAAAAAGAAAAAATAGCTGGGCATGGTGCTGTGTGTCTGTAGTTCCAGCTACTCACGAGGCTGAGGCAGGAGAATCACTTGAACCCAGGAGGCAGAGGTTGCAGTGAGCTGAGATGGTGTCACTGCACTCCAGCCTGACCACAGAGTGAGACTCTGTCTCAAAAAAAAAAGGTCAGGAGTGGTGACCCTGAACTTTGGGAGACCGTGGTGGGTGGATCACCTGAGGTCAGGAGTTCAACACCAGCCTGGCCAACATGATGAAACCCCATCTCTACTAAAAGTACAAAAATTAGCTGGGTGTGGTGATGCGCCTATAGTCTCAGCTACTCGGGAGACTGAGGCAGGAGAATCACTTGAACCGGGGAAGCGGAGGTTGCAGTCAGCCGAGATCACGCCATGGCCTCCAGCTTGGCAACAGAGTGAGACTCCAAATCAGCTTGCTTTTAGAAGGCAGGTCTAGTAAAAGTAGCAAGTTGGATTTTTCCAGGGAGGAAAGATGAAAGGACACTGGGATAGGTTGTTTCGAGTAGATCATAAAGTCCAGATCTTACCCAGGTTTGTGATTAAGTGTGGATCATGAAGTGTTTCTTGGAGAGGAAGGAAATTAAAAGGTTATTAAATTGACAAGGAGAAAGTTTAAAGTGGCTTGTAATTCCTGAACTGGTTGAAGAATTGGCATACTGAGGGCATAAGTGTGAAGGATAAAGGGGGGAATGTCAGACTGTATTTTTTCAAAAAGCAGAGACATTCCTTTTAGTTTTAGGGTATGGCAGAAACTGAACTGGAATGAAGGTAAAGGACTTCAAGATGAAAATGGGTGGACAGTAAGAGGCCAGGTTACTAGATGGTCTATCCACCTGGATGCTGAGGCATTCAACTCATTTCCTTCACATTTCCTTACCCTAAACCCATCCCACTCCCCCCTGCCCAAGGCATCCACAGAATCACCATTCTTCCTGTACCTCCAGGCTTTGGTCAATGACATCACTCTGAACAAGAAGGAAGAAATGGAGCAGTAAAAAGGAGAGCTTTAGGAAACAACCATTTTATCTTTGTCACCCAGAATTTACTGGAAATATTTTCTATATTGTCTTATGGGGAACTAACCCCATTCTCAGTTTCAATCCATGTGCAGGTGGAGCTGTCTTTCTGAACGCTCCTATTTTGTGGATGGTATGTAACTCAGACTTGGCCGAAAATATCATTCCATGTTTTTGGTGACAGTGATTGGTTAGGAATGGGCATGTGACCCAATTGGAGTGAGTAGGATTCCAGTGGAACTTTTGAAGGACCTAGTGGGAGAAGCATCTATTTTTGGCTGCACTTGAAGCTTGGAGAATATAGCTATGAACTTGCCTGAAACAAATTCTTAATGAAGCCAGCACATTGCACAGAGCCAAGATATGGATAGAAATGAACCCTGAGGAAATTAATTGAGCCCCCATATGAACCCTCCTGCCTAGGGCCAATCTTACTTCCAGACTTTTTGCACCTAATTTCTCCTTTAAGTCTGAATACTGGCAGTGATATTTCAGGTGATTCTAAGGGATCCTTTCACTTTGCCATTCATAATGACCCCACACCACTTTTACCTTCATACCAACTTTCTCTTTTCTTTGGATGTGCCAACTTCTTTGATATTTATGGGGTTTTTAATCTTTTTTTTTTAACTAGCCACCACTCCACTCAGCTGTTAAACAACTTCTACCTTGATAACCTGTATATGGATGAGGATGATGACCTATTTGGCACCTTTGGCCCCTTTGGCTTCAGTGAACTCAATGGGATGGCCAAGAAGAGACCCTTGTGTTAGGAATTCTTCCAAGTCTCCAATGACTCTACCTCATGGTATTGACACACGTGTAATTATCTCTCCCCTTAAATGTAGGCTGGGCTTTGGGCTTTGTGATTTGCATCTAACCAGAAGAAAAAAGGGACAGATGATAGGATATCATTTTAATTTTTAGTTTACAAAAGATGTAACTTCTATTTGGTTAGAAGACTCTCTCCTTTCCTGGTTTTGATGAAGCAAGGGGAATTTCTGGCTTTGTTATGTCAAAGTAACTCACTGTACCCTACAGCTATGTATATAGTTTAAGATAGCCAGGTAGCATGTAAAGGGATGATTTAGGCCAAGTTCTGGACTTTGGGTTTTTCAAAGGGTTTTTCTCACTTTAAAAAGGCTAGAAAGGTTTTAGAGTAAACTTTTGGTACTTTTTATGAAATAATACAGTGTTTTAATTACTGGACATCTGAAAAGTGTCGAATAAAAGACCCTAGGATAAGACTGAGAAGGCCATTATCAGGCTCTCTACAAGGGATTGGTCATCTTTTAGAAGCCAAAAGAGGAAAACAATAAGACCTAAACTAGTTCCTTCCTTTCCCTGAGCACAAGTTCTGGGATACTCAAAATCCACACTTCCAGAGCAGTACATGGAGAACACCACTGTATATTAAAAGAAACATTTATTGGGCAGAATCAATATTCTTGGTTGTGCTAGAAAGAGATTGCCCTCATCAGAGGATATACTGTCATGAAAACTGAAAGGCTCTTTCTACAAGAACTGGATTATTCTTTAGGGAAATTTTTGCTTCCCGTAAGTGCTTGAGAAGCATTTTCTGTTTGCATAGAAGAGTCAAATCTCTGAACTCAGTGCCTTCAGTGGGTGTAATGTCAGCCAGGGGCACCTGGCATACTTGCATGCAGGTGGGGCTTGGATGGGACACAGGCTCACTAGAGGGCAAGGAAGGAAGATTACTCTGGCATAATAGCTGCTCTTTAAATGTCACAACTTTCTGGGGATGACTGATCCTAGTCCTGATCCACCTAACACTTGAACGGTAACTTGGGCCAGCAGAGACAGCTTCTTAGTTGTGGGGGTTAGTACTTGACCCTTCTCCTTGCTGCTGGTCAGAGGGAACCCATAGTTAGAGGGTTGTTTGTTGTCAGGCTCTGTCTGAGTCTGCAGCTCTTCTTTCTGCTGACTTAATTCCCAGTCCTCAGGTTCCTGCCTGCATGCTAGTTTCTCCTCTAATATCTTTCCAGTGGCTGCCATGAGCTCAAGAGCTTCAAGAGGCCTCATGAATACAGGTCTACTTTCAACTAGGTCTTGGCACTATGCAAAGGCTGGCATGAACTTGTCTTTTTGCCTGGGACTTTCCTGCCCTCTGCTTTTTCTCTTGAAATCAATCCACTGAAAAAATTGCCTCATCTTTTTTCTGAAGTAACTTTCAGGAGGAAATGGTTCTTTCTGTTACAGAGACTGAAGTCTCCTCTAATTTCCTGTCCTCAGCAAGATGGCTCTTCCTTGCGGCTTCGGATATCCCTAATCCCAAGTCCTCGCTTCCACATTCTCTTGCTTTGGGTCCCAAAAGGCTCTTGCTTTGGGTCCCTTCTTGGCTGATGGGAAATTCTTATCCTGGCACTTCCATAAGACATACTTATGGACTTGGGTTGTTGCAACTGCTGCATGCTGATCCCTCCATCGTTTGGGTGGATATGCAGTACCTGGGAAGCTGCCCTGTCCTCACTGGAGACACTCTGGAAGTAAGCCAGTGAGGAATCAGAAGTCAAGGTATCAGAGGTGAACATGTCTCTGGGACAGCCTTGAGCCTGACTATGCTCCCCACTCTCCAATCTAAACTTTCACTAGCCAGCTGTCCTTTGAAATCTGATGATTTAGGATCTTCAGCAATTAATATTCTTAGTGGGAAGTATTTGGTGGTCAGAGTAGTCTCTTCTTTACTGGTGTTCCTCATTGAGGAGCTTCCCAACTCACTGGTTGTCAAGATATCATTAGATTGTTGTTGAAGAGCACAGAGCTCCTCTATCTCCCTGGACGCACTGGACATAGAAAAATATTCTGAAGTCTCTACTATAGTTTTTTGCCCTGAAGCCTTTCTACACTATTGCTGGAACTCACTCTCTCATTCCTTGATTCATGTCCAGCCCTGTCTTGCTTTGTGGGCAGCTCTGAGTTGTGTCTATTGGCTAGTACAGTCTCATTCTCTTTGTCTATTATGCTGTGTGTAGGGGGCATAAAAGTCTGTCTGACCTCCTCAATTGTCTAGGAATTCTCTATAAGCTTATGGTCAGTATCAGAGGGCAATTGTCTCAAGGCTTCCTGTCCTGTGTTTACAGATCAAGTGGCAGGGAAAGGACAATCCAAGCTTGGAACTGAGTTTATCATTCCTGATATATATATATATATATATATATATATATATCACACACACATATATATATATATATACACACACACATATATATATAATTGTGGTACATGTGAAGAACATGCAAGATCATTACATAGGTACATACATGGCAATGTGGTTTGCTGTCTTCCTCCCCAATATCTGTATCTGGCATTTCTCCCCATGTTATCCCTCCCCAACTCCCTACCCCCTACTGTCCCACCCCTAGCACCCCCACA
Organism: Callithrix jacchus; assembly: GCF_049354715.1. Classification (NCBI taxonomy): domain Eukaryota; kingdom Metazoa; phylum Chordata; class Mammalia; order Primates; family Cebidae; genus Callithrix; species Callithrix jacchus. The sequence goes on along the minus strand of NC_133502.1, from coordinate 100,592,131 downwards.
CAGACCCCAGTGTATGTGTTCTCATTGTTTAACACCCGCCTATGAGTGGGAACATGCAGTGTTTGATTTTCTGTTCTTGTGTCAGGTCTAACTTGTCTCCCTGTAAAGCTTTGGAGTGTCCCTCAAGGGACCTGGAAACCACATCTTTAGAAACAACCCTAGAAATATAGGTGGCAGACAAGGGAAAGTCAAGTTGGGGAAGAGACCGTATTTTGGCTTTTTTCAACATATAGAATTTTATGGATTCAAGAACCTTGAGGGGTAGGCCCCACCCCTGACTTACCCTAAACCTCATCATATGAGCCTCTAGCACCTGACGGGTTTTGGAATCAAGAAAGGAAATCTCCAGAGTGGTAATCTTGCAGTAAACCCTACCCACTAATGGTGCCATATTTCTGTTTTTCATATTCATATGGGAACTCCCAGAAGGAGGCAATGTATTGTTAGCCAGCCATAAATGACATACTCTGATAGGAATCCTATCAGAAGTGACCTGACAAAACTTCCTGTTCAAATGTAATCTAAGAATGTTTTTCACTTGATTCTTGTCTAAGTTCCTCCTTGAATCACTTAGTAATTCATTCCTTGAGTGACTTACCCACTCACATTTTGTCTCAGAAGGCAGCGCTCAGACCCTTCACCAGGTAGTTTCCAGAGACTATTGGTAGGATGTCTAATGGACATTTCACTAAGATATGCCCAAGATTCTTTGGCATGTCATTTCTTATCGGAAACTTTGTTGGGACCCTCTCATGGAAACTTCCGAGGAGACTCAATTCTGTCTTCCCTAGATTTTTGCTACTCTGGCCCTGAAGCTCAAGATTTTGTGAGTATGTCTGCAATTATGCTGATTATTTCTGTTGATTTGTACCAAGGTTTCATCAGTGCTAGAGATCCTAGATTCCTATAGGTACGGGGGCACCAGTGTAAGATTGGCCTCTTTGGAAGATGGAGCTACAAATTCTCCTGATGATCATTTCTGATGTGTAAATAACCAGGAAAGATGGAGACTGGAACATAGGACTGGGAGGACTGGCTGACCAATGGACCAAACTGCCATTGGTCAGCCAGTCCTCCCAGGCCTATGTTGGGGGATGAAGGGCTTCTTAAGATTTTTGGAGCCAAGGGACTAAACCCCAAAAACCTTCTTGTTGTTTCTACAACACATGCCATTCCAGATGTTGATTTGAGATGTGAGAGTCAGCTTCATTCTGAAATACATGGGAAAATACTCCACAGTCCTTAACCTGAGATGGAAAGGATGACAGTGGGTAGGGAGTAAAGAGTGAAGGTGAGCCTGGGAATGGACCTGAGTGATAGGTAGGATCTGGGGTTGGCGGGTGATTTGAGGAAAGGATTGGGAATGTACAGGGTTGAAGGGATGATGGTGGAACTGAGGAAGTGGTAGAGATTCTTGATCCTGCATTTGGACTGCAGGAGCATTGCAGATTCCATTGAATACAATAAAGCAAGACTCTACTGGGGAACTGCTCCTAGAGACCAGGAGAGTTGCCACTAAGGCCTCACTGTGCAGAGAGGGAAGACCCCAGAAGAGCCTGCTATATTCTGTTGCAAGTTTCCCCCCAAAGTTTTGACATACAGGAGCTGTTGACAAATGTGCAGCTGCTCTGATGTGCCTTTGGTGTTTCACCTGGTTTGGGGGACTGTGGTGTCGTGCTCATGAACAAGTGACCACAAAGAATTTCCTGAAGACATCAGTTGGTATTCTGACCACATTTGTTTTGAAAATAATCCTTCTCCTTTTCCTTCTTCTCCAAAATCTGGAAAGCCATTCTTTTTTTTATTTGTTTCTCCAAGAGTACCTGTATCTTAAGGCCAAAAAAAAAAAAAAAAAAAAAAAAAAGAATGGCTACTGGCCTCCATGTGCTTGGTATCAGAGTCTCCCCAACAACAGATCTCTGGTGAAGGAAGGGAAACATGCTCTTGCTGAAAATCAGGGTATGGTAATCTGGGGAGGAACATGCTCCTGACATGAGGCTGCCACCATGAGAGTTCTGAAATGGAATGGTCCATGCCTCTGATTGTTGGAACATAAGTGGACAACCTACTAGGACTTTCTGTAGAGAACCTCTCTGAAACAGGTTTAAATAAGATGGAACTTGATTTAGGCCAAGTCACACTGCAGTCTTGTGGTGGTGAAGCAGATAGGGTTGGTGGTACATGATCACAAGTGCATGAATCAGTGGGATTCATTGCCTGGGAAATATTGGATAAGGGGTTGATATCTTGTGAAGGGTGGTATCAAGGGTGGGGTTCAGAGACAGAGAGGCCTCAAGTTGGAGATCAGTATCTGCCTTCTGAGTGTGCTGTGGTGGCAGAGGGGGAAAAGCATGCTGTTGGGTAGGGAATGGTTCATGGGGAATTTGGAATCCAAGGGAGGAACAGGCTATGGTGGCAGAGGGTCACTCAGTGGTGAGGGTGAAAATAAGTCAGCTAAAGGGGTGATCAGGTCAGGTTAGAGCATGGAGTGGGGCAATAGAGAAGGCTTATGCAGAGGGGCTAGTATTAGGTCTTCTGGAAGAGTTGCTGGAAGGGCAGAGGTCAGAGTAAATGATTACTTGGTCACAGATGCTGTGGAAGCCAAAGGGGTCACAGAGAAGTAGCATCTTCTGGAGACTCCTGAAAAAGCAGTCCTTGACCTCAGCAGTTTCTCTGTTACACACCTCATGAGGGATTCTGAACATAATAGTGGGCAAAAACAGATGGTATTGTAAAGCTGGCTCAGGGGACTGCAGGAGACAAGAGGTACAAAGCTGCAGCCAGGACTGAAACAAGCGTATGTGACCTTGACAGGTCTTGCAAAGCTAAGGCCGCCCAGTGCATACTGTCTTTTCACATGCTCTGCTCCACTTCCCTTATCTCACAGTATACCTTTTATCCCTTTCCGCATGGCTTTTACATTCTGACACTGGATTTCTCCTCCCTTGTCAACCCCAGCCTTTAGTAACACCCTATAATTACATGACCTCTGCTAAAAAGAGGGATACTGGAAATAAGGATAATGTTGAGTCACCTTTACAGAAGGAAAAACAGCTTCCTCTTCTCTTCTACTTCACTTTGATAAGTTATCCAACCTGAAAAGCCAGTAGGTTGAGTAACAGGATAGCGATGAAGTTAGAAGCAGAGATCTTATTGGAGGCTGAGTAGAATGCCCCTTAGGGGTGCCCTTGGTAGATTGGTCTTGAAGAATCCCAAGGATCAGTAGAAAAAGTCAAATTGTCATTGATAATATTAATGTGGTTCACATATGCATGTGGCTTCATTTGTAAAGTACTTTCACATACAGTATTCCATATGATACTCAAAACTATCACATGAAGCACAGATGTCAGTGGTTATCTCAACAAGGGGGAAGTCAAAGTACTTATACAAAGTGGAGAGACAGAAGTCATGACTCAAAACCAACCAACAAATAGTCCTTCCCCAATATATCTCACATGGCCACCTATTGGGCAACACCCATTACACAGGCTCATCACTCCTTCATGCCCATGGATGGGCAGAGCAGGGACTCTGAGAAGTGTCTCAGGTCTGATTGCTTTCACGTGAGTCTCTCCTGTGAGGATTGTTTTCTAAGAGAGACTGCATTTCTAGTAACTGACATCCTCAGAGATTATGAACCTGAGGCCTCATGGAAGAGGCAAGAAGAGTTATCCTTGGAGAGCTGAGGTTGAAAGGGCAGAATCTGACCTTAAAATGTTCCATTTTTCTTTATCGTCTTGGCTCTGCCTTGATGCTAAGAACAAAAAGAAAATAATGTAAGGCCAGAGCTCAATTCCATCACTCCTCTAGGAAGCTTATACATTCATTATACAAGAATAATATGACTCTTTATCTTAAATTAATAGAAATGTATTTCTTCTGGGTGTGGTGACAGGTGCCTGTAATCCCAGTTACTCAGGAGGCTGATGCATGAGAATTGCTTGAACCTGGGAGGCAGAGACTGCAGTGAGCCAAGACCATGCCACTGTGCTCCAGCCTGGGCAATAGAGCAAGACTCAGTCTCAAAAATAAAAAGAAAAAAGAAATGTGCTTCTTTTGTCAAGTTTTAAAGGTGATAAAATATTTCCAATTTTTTCCTTTGAAAAATTCAGAGGGTTTTGTCTGTGAGAGCTACACTTGATGTTCTCAGTTAGCAGTCCTCAGCTCAAGAGAAGGCACAGATTCAGATGCCAACAGCCACATCTGTGCTCCCACACAGGACCTGTGTCCTGGAAACAGCACTCCAGCTCCAGCTTCTGCTCAGAGGCTCTCAGCATTGCCCTCCTCATCAGCCCAACATGAAGGAAGGCTTGGTGAAGTGACACGTGACATGGGAATATTACTCATGATCAAGTGTCAGGAGAAACTGTTCTTTAGAGAGCCCACAGTCTAAATAATTTAATCCAGTGCCACAGAATCACTGTGTTTCAGATCTTATCCTGTAATTCTCCATTATAGCCAGATAGATAGTCTGTGAGTTTCAGATGGAAACCTTAGTCCTCCTGAACTCCCACCCCTGTCTGACATCTTGCCTTAGAAGAGGGATGATCTAGCTTCTCTTCAGACTTCCCATATCAAGTGTGTCTCTAAGCCAACCACACTCATTTATAAATTTGGGAAAAAGAACAGGAAAATAATGAATCATTTTCTGAGGGGATACTTCTGGTTCCAGCTCTGACATTTAAAAAACTTACCACTCCCATCTTTAGAAGCAAAAAGCTGAACAAATTGAAAATAACTTTTCTTGGACCCACTGGGGAATTTAGGCTGTAGAGCAAGCCACCCCCTAAAATCCTCAGAAAGATGAATAAAAAGAATCATAATTGAGATCAGCTTACCTGGAGTAGAAGCCACTGAAGCCATAAACTGTTAGGAACACTTAAATGGACACTTTGACAAATTGCTGGAGGATGTTTGTGAACTAGTATGAGGATGAGAAAATTCCTGGGGTCACAGTCTTAGGGAGTCCCCCTACATCTTCATGGGTTTTACCTCTGGGAACCCCATCAGGTTCTCACAGTGAAGAGCAATGAGAAAACTATCAGATTTCTGGCAGGGACAAGGGAAAGATAACCATTTTGAAATATACTGAATGTTCTTCCTAATGGAGGCCTACTCATCTGGGGAAAAGGCTACCAAAGCATTATCCCACATGACAAAAGGGAAGTTACCCACCTCCAGCCCCCTGTAGCCTTCATGTCTCACCTAAAAATTGGGGGAACAAAAGGCTTAGAAATACTTGTGAACATCACAGCCCAGGGACAGAGGACTAAAAGACTGAGATTTAATCACATCACCTCCTACATACTTTAGTACCACATTTACAGGCTTCCAGTATAGTAACAGGGGATGATGGCACAATGAACTACAAGGTATAGACTCAATTTAAGAAGATGATCTTAGGGAAAGCTGATGATACCTGAGGAGACAAAATCAAGGAAACTCAAGAAAATTGAGGAGGCTCTGTCATGTACTATGACAGCAGACACTTAACACAGCTCAAGGTCTAGCCACATTAACATAAATCTTAGCACTAATAGCCTATTTACCTCAGTTCCTATTACCCAATCCACTGGATCTAGCTTTCAACTAAGAATCACAAGGCACACCAAAGGCAAGAAAAAAAATTCTAAATAAACAAAGCAAGCATCAGATCTGCACTCACATATGGCACCAATATAGCATTTATCACACATAGAACAGAAAAAAACTCATTAATATGTTAAGAGTTTTAATGGAAAAAGTAGGCAACATGCAAGAACAGATGAGGACTGTAAATAAAGAGATGGAAACTCTAAGAATCAAAAGGAAATGTTAGAAATAAAACACAATAGACATGATGAATGCCTTTGATGTGTCATCAGGAGACTATATTTGGCCAAGGAGAGAATTAGTGAGTTTGAATATATGTCAATAGATACTTTCCAAACTGAATGCAAAGAGAGAAATAAATACATTTTAAAACCCAAATTACCCAAGAATTGAGACAGTTTCAAAATATGTAACATAACATATTATTGGAATACCAAAAGGAGAAGAGAGGATGAAGCAGAAGAAATATTTAAAATAATAATGACAGAATTTTCCAAAATAGATGACAGATTAACCATAGATCATGGAACCTCAGGTAACACCAAACAGGATAAATACCTTAAAAATCTCTAGCTGGGGCTGAGTGCCGTGTCTCACGCCCATAGTCCTAGCACCTTGGGAGGCTGAAGCAGGCAGATCACCTGAGGTCAGAAGTTCAAGATCACCCTGGCCAAAATGGTGAAACCCTATCTCTACTATAAATACAAAAATTTGCCAGGTGTGGTGGTATGTGACTATAATCCCAGTTACTTGGGAGGCTGAGGCAGGAGAATGGCTTGAACCCAGGAGGTGAAGGCTGCAGTGAGCCAAGATTGTGCCACTTTACTCCAGCCTGAGCTACAGAGTGAGACTCCATCTAAAAAAAAAAAAAAAACCTACAGCTGGGCATATCATATTCAAACTGCAGAAAACCCAGTGAAAAAACTCTTAAAAGAATCCAAAAGGGTTAAAACAGAAAAACCTTACCTCTAGAGAAACAAGAATAAGGATTATGGAATTACGGATTTCTCACAATAAACAATGCAAGATAAAAGAACAGAGTAAAATTAAAGTGTTGCTAGAAGCCCACCCCCTTCACCCCATCCCCTATTACCAGAATTCTCTATCCAGCAAAATTGTCCTCCAAAGGTGAAGAAGAAATAAAAACTCCCTAGCAAAAAAAAAAAAAAAAAAAAAAACCCATAGGGAATTAATTACCAGCAAATCTGCCCTAGAAGGAAAATGATCACTCAGATCTATCTATCTATCTATCTATCTATCTATCTATCTATCTATCTATCCACCCACCCGTCTGTCTGTCTGTCTCTATCTCCTTCTATCTATCTGTCTATCTTTTTAAAAAGGAAGGATACCAACAAAGGAATAAATGAAGGCGAAGAAAACATTTATTTTTATTATTCTTAATTGGCATTAAAAGAACAACATCGAAAACAACATTTTGGTAATTATAGTATCATGGATGAGTAAAATGAATGACAATAACTTTGTAAGTGACAGGAAGAAAGAGTCAGAAACATTTTTTATAAGGTACCCGTGCTACTACATTGTGAAGCAGTATAGTGTCATTTCAAAGTGACCTAAGATTGACTAAAAAAAAGTGGGGGGGAAAAAAAGGAAAGAACTGGTACAATGAATAGTAAGCAGTTGCAGAAATGGCAGATATTAATCCAGATATATTTAAACATTTGAATGTAAATGGACTAAATTCACCAATTAAAAGACAAACTGTCAGAGTGGATTAAAAAATAAGACCCAACTATGTGTTGTCCATAAGCTTGCTGCATGGGCAGAGCCTTCATGGAGAACCTCTGCTAGGGAAATGTGGAAGGGAAATGCCAAGACCATGGGAACTCACCTCTTGCATCAGTGTGACCTGGATGTGAGACATGAAATGAAAGGAGATAATTTTGGAGATTTGACTGCCTTGCTAGATTTTAGACTTGCAGGGGGCCTGAAGCCCCTTTGCCTTGGCCAATTTCTCCCATTTGAAATGGCCGTATGTAGTTAATGCCTGTATCCCCATTGTATCTAGGAAGTAACAAACTTCCTTTTGATTTTACAGGCTTGTAAGTTGAAGGTACTTGCTTTGTCTCAGATGAGACTTCGAAGTGTGGACATTTGAGTTAATGCTGAAGTGGATTAAGACTTTTGGGGGACTGTTAGGAAGGAATGATTGGTTTTGAAATGTGAGTACATGAGATTTAGGAGGGGCCAGGAGAGGAATAATATGGTTTGGCTGTATCTCCACCCAAATCTCATATTGAATTGTAGCTCTCATAATTCCCATGTATTGTGAAAGGGACCTGATGGGAGATCACTGAATCATGTGGGCAGTTTCCCCATAGTGTTCTCATGGTATTAATAAGTCTCACAATATCTGACTGCTTTATAAGGGATTTCCCCTTTTACTTAGCTGTCATTCTCTCTTTTCTCTCTTGTCCATTTCCAGGTAAGTTGTGCCTTTTAGCTTTTGCCATGATCATGAGGCCTCCCCAGCCATGTGGAACTGTGAGTCCATTAAACCTCTTTTTCTTTACAAATTACTCAGTCTCAGGTATGTTTTTATCAGCAACACAAGAATGGACTAATACACAATGTGAAAAAAAAAGAACCAAAATTTCAATGAACTGTGTTTACAGCATGTAACTCCTAATTTCTTGTTTGGTTCCACCATGTCATTTGTATTCTGTAGTTTTGTGGTGTGGTGTGGTTTGGCTCTGCGTCCCCTCCCCAGTTTCATGTTAAATTGTAATCTCCAGTGTTAGGGGAGAGACCCAGTGGGAGGTGATTGGATCATGGTGGCAGATTTTCCCCTTGCTGTTCTTGCGATAGTGAATTCTCACAAGATCTGGTTGTCTGAAAGTGTATAGTGCTTCCTCTTAGCTTTCTCTCTTTTGTGCCATGTGAAGATGTGCTTGCTTCCCCCTTGACTTCTGCCACGATTGTAAGTTTCCTGATGCCTTCCAAGCCATGCCTCCTAAACAACTTTGGAATATGAGCCAATTAAACCTCTTTTCCTTGTAAATTACCCAGTCTCAAAGTTCTTTACAGCAGTGTGAGGATGGACTGACATATGATGTGAATTGGTTTTCAGTCACTAAGTCAATTACATGTCCCCTACCAGGTTTCCACCTTCTAAAAATGGATTGACCCCTTTTGTTGTATCCTCTCCTGTCCTTGTCACATCAAGCGTTTATTTTTTAAATCCTTTGGTTTTTAAAAGTTTTATTGAAATACACCTGATGTACCATATAAGTCACCTATTTAAAGTGTATAATTTAGTGATTTTTATATTCACAGAGTTGTACATCCACCACCAGTCATTTTAAAAACATTTATATGACTTCAAAAAGAAACCATATATCCTCTAGCTATTACACTTCTTGTACCTCATTTATCTAGTTCTAAGTCTACTTTCTCTCTCTGTAAATGTTTCTATTCTGGACATCAGAATGAAATCATATGTGGTCATTTGTGACTGGCTTCTTTCACTTAGCATAAAATTTTCAAGGTTTATATATGTTGTACCATGTGTTAATGCTTTATTCCTTTTTATGACTGGATAATATTTTGTTGTATGGACATACCACATTTTGTTTATACATTCATCAGTTGATGGACATTTTAGTTGTTTCCATCTTTTGGCTATGTGAATAATGCTGCTATGAACCTTTGTGTACAAGTTTCTTTGCAGGCACAAGTTTTTATTTCTCTTGGTATATACTTAAGAGTGGATTTGCTAGGTTATATGCCAACATTTTGAGTAGCTGCCTGTTTTCCAAAGCAGTTGCATCATTTTGCATTCCCACTCTCAATGATTAGGCTTCCAATTTCTCCCAATTATCTCAAACACTCATCTTTTTTATTCCAGCCATCATAGTAGGTTATCTATAACAACTAAATTTGATCCACTTATTTAAGCAGAAACACAAAAACTCATTTTAAATGTGTGACAGCAAAACATTTCTTTTAAATATTTGAAAATATCTATGTGGCAATCTCAAGTTTTTAGCAATATGTAGTTTTCTACTGTTACATATTTTTTCATGTTATAGTTACTTTGTGATTAAGGGACTGAAATATTGGGCACTGAATTGGCCTCTGTATGATTGCTTCTTGTATGGACTCAGGGTAGGAATTCAAATGACTCCTTGAGGTTGACTTAAAGGAGAACTGACTAACTGCCAAAGCCAGTAAAGCACAATGTGTTTGTCATCAATGCTGTGTACATCTGTTGTACATAAGTGTGTTCCTCATGTCGTAAGTATCAAAGGAATGTGACAGCACTGACATTTGGCACATGGCATATCTTCTAAGAGATGGATAGCAAAATGTTTAAATGGACGTTTGTACTTTAATCATAGTGTAAAAGATAGGATGAATCATCTGTACCAAATGATAATTGTGAAAGTTAGGTGGTGGGTACATGGGGAGTTATATCATTCTGCCTGCTCTTGTGTATGTTTAATCACCTTTTCAATGAAAGGATTTAAGAAATAAAACATGTTCAGTGCCTCATGAAGAGGAGGAAGCAGCAATAAGAATAGCTAGTGCTTTGTCTACTTTGCTAAATTGGTTATCTCTCCTACACCAGGTTTTCATCTTCCAAAAATGTGTTAACTCTTTTTGGTGTATGCTCTTGTACTCTCGTTATCCTCAAGAACTTATTCTTCTTAAATCCTTTAAGTTTTATTAAAATATAGTATACATAACACAAAATTCATCCATTTAAAGCATATACTTCTTTACCTATTATAAGGCAAGAATAAATCAGTCCATCAAGACTAGACTTTAGCAACCACTCGATAAAGACATTTCAGGAAGTATAATTCCTCTGAAGATAGAAACCTTGGAAGGTGGCCAAGTGTGGTGGTTCACACCTGTAATCCCAACACTCTGAGAGGCTGAGTCAGGCAGATCGCCTGAGGTCAGGAGTTCAAGACCAGCCTGGCCAACACGGTGAAACCCCATCTCTACTAAAAATACAAATTGAGCCAGGTGTGGTGACACATGCCTATAATCCCAGCTACTCAGGAGATAGAGTTAAAAGAATTGCTTGAATCCAGGAGGCGGAGATTGCAGTGAGCCGAGATCATACCTCTGTGCTCTAGCCTGGGCAACAGAGCAAGACTCTGCCTGAAAAAAATAAAGAAACCTAGGAAGGAAACAAATGAGGGATCGATACAGTTTTTTGAAGAATTTTTTATGACACATTTCCATCCAATGAATTCTAGTTTCTCTGTAAACGGTGAGGCCAGCACATCTGCTGAGCAAGTGGAGATGGCCTAAACTTGAGAAAAGTACAAAGGTTTGAAATACATTTGAGTAGCAGGAGTGAGAAAGTGGACTAAGGAAAAATGACCAAAGCTCCATTTGTATTGTTTTCTGTTAGTAAGCACAGGATAAGTATTTTTTAGATGAATGAGTGAATTATTTCCAGGTAGTGCTAAGGTTGACCGTGCATTTATCATGGTGTCAGTAGGCTTGATTGTGAGATTTAATCCAATAGTGATAGGTCATTTATAGGTCATTTCTGGAAAAGGCAGAGAGATAGGATTTTGTCCGACAGAAAAGATTAAAGGAAATTGGATGAGGCATATTTCAAGTAGAGCTTTTTAAATATTGGCTGTAAGATAGACCATGAAGTCTGCATTGAAGAGGGAGAAAATTAAGATAAAAACATAGTAGATAGATCAGTAGGAAAATTAATGACCCGGTGTGAAAATTTGACAAATTGAGAGCCTAAGCTGGAATGATAGGAGGATGAGGTCAAAGGGTGGAATGTCAGGCTGTATTATTACAGATGTAGAGGTGGTTTTGATGAGGCCGGGCATGGTGGCTCATGCCTGTAATTCTAGCACTTTGGGAGGCCAAGGCAGGAAGATCACTTGAGGCCAGGAATTCTAGACCAGCCTGGCCTACATGGTAAAACTTTGTCTCTATTAAAAAAAAAAAAAAAAGTCAGGCACATGGCATGTGCCTTTAATCTCAGCTATTCAGGAGGCTGGGGAAGGGGAATTGCTTAAACCTGGTAGATGGTTGCAGAGAGCCAAGACCATACCACTGCACACCAGCCAGGGCAATTGAGCAAGACTCTACCTCCACAAAACATGGGTGTTTCCAATGATAACTTAGATGTTTCTGATGATAGCTTCTGGGTTTGGCAGTAACTGAACTGGAATGGAGTTCAAGAACCCTGAGATGGAATGACAGAGGAATTAAAAGACCAGGTTATTAGCAAGTCTATCCAGGTGGATGTTTGGGTCCTCCATGGATTCTCTACCTCCACAAGTTCTTTACCCTGGGCTTCATCCCAATTTTGTCCTTCTTAAGGCCTTCATGGAACCTGAACTATTTCTGCAATCCTAAGCTTCAGACATGGCAGATTCAGTAGCATAAGCACGGACAGAAAAAGAGAAGGACAGTTGAGTGAGGAAACTGTAGTGGCCATCTTTCCTGTTTCGTTTTGTTTTGACACCAAGGATTCACAAATTTTTCTAGGAAACCTACACCAAGTGCCCTCTAAAAAACTCATCTCATTTTTTAATCCCAGTCTGTATAAGTGGAGTCCCCTTCTCTTCAAACCCCTAATATTTTAAGGGTGCTTATGTACTAACCTTGGCCATAGGGAACATTCTGTAAAGGTCCATAGTCAGCCCCCAAATATCTATAACCCTCATGTATAGTTCAGTAGTCCAGGACTCACCTCTGGATCATAAGCTGCGGGTGTTCTATACAATATCTATTATATTCCACGAAGCTTGTGAAGATCATATGTGACACCTCCATCCTGATAGGTGAATCGTATACACTAAGGGAAGATCTTACATGTTGCCATCAACATGGCTGGAGAGAAGGCACAAAGATCACCTTCCCCAAAGGGAGAGATGCCATGCTTGACAACAGTCCTGCAGATACTGTTGTAGTAGTTAAAGAACAGCCCCGTGTACACCACTGCCAAAATGGCATCTGTAAGCTCTGCAGTGCCCTGGTAAACCTCAAGGGGGTGGTGCCTAGATCTGGATTGAAAAAGGGTCATAATATGGACATGATGGGGCACAAACTTTTTTCCACCAGCAGGGTCATCTTTTCCTATCTTCACTTTTTTCTTACTTTCTCTTTTATTCTAAGGCATCTTTCCTTACTCTCACCTTTATTTTATGCTATGAGGTAGGTGGTTGCCTGGTCAACGTTGCTGCCACAGACAGCTAGGTGATCTCTTTGCTCATTAAAAATGTCATCAATCCAGGAAATACCCAGGGAGTGGAACTAGTTCCTGAAAGTGACTTTTTAGTGGAAAAACCTTAATGTTGAGGTCAAAATATGTTTCCCCAAATCATGAGCATGCCCTGCTTGTCATCATCTTAAGCAGCAACCACAGTGTTCCTGACACCCTACCCCAACCAGCAGTACCCCCAACACTCCCAGCAACTTACATGATCCTCTGGTCACTGAAAACGTTTTAAAATAGTGATTAAACCACTATTTCTGAAAAATATACCTGTCCTTGACCCTCTCTTCACATATGGAAGGCCTGTCTTACTCACTGCTCTAAAGAATATGAAGCAGTGAATGGGGAAGAAGGTACAGGTTGCCATACAATATCAGCAAGTCTCAATCAAAGAGGTAGAAAAGAGTCCAACTCCTCAGACTTCATCAGGGACTGAAGGGGCTTTTGAAGACACATGAAACTCATTCCTCCACAACAGCTCCAGGAGATTGGTCACCTTTTAGAAGTCAAAGGAGGCAGTCAGTAAGAACTGAACTAACTCCTACCTTTCCCAAAGCACAAGCTTGGGTTACTCAAAACCTATACTCCCCAACACAATACACAGAAAAGACATCAGTCTTATTAGAACATTTATTGGGGAGAATCAGTATTCTCAACCAGGAGTGAATTATTTTGTGGGGGGAAATTTTACTCCCTGGAAATGTTTTGGAAGCATTGTCTGTGTACTTACTGTGTACTTAAAGGCACATCACTAAACACAGTGCTTTTAGCAGTGGTTGGGATGGCTGGAGGCACCGAGTCAACTTGACACCGGCAAGTGTGATTTAGTTGGGGCACAGCCTTCCTGTGGGGCATGGATTGGGGATGCCTTTGATGCAATATCTTGCCCTTAAATGCCTCAACTTTCCGGGGCTGTCTGTTCTTGTCTATGATCTGTCTCATCCTTGTCGGATAATTCTGGCCAACTAAGGTAGCTTGTTGGCTGCAAGATTTGCTACATGTCACTTTGCAGGAGGGAGCCATGTAGCTGCAGGGATAGCCCTGGACAGGCTTTGCTCTGGCCTGCAGTATTGGCTTGTGCTGAGCTTTTCTAAGCTCCACTGGGGAGGAAAGGGGCTCTTGGAAACAGGTGATATCTATCCCATCTCTATGCTCCTGCTTCTCCTCTAGGAACTTTCCAATGTCTCTCTTAACTTTCTGAGCTTCAGTAGTCCCAGTAAAGGCAGCTCTAATCTTAGCTGGACCTCTATCCTGCACAGATGATGACAGGGAGCTACCCTTTTTCTGGGAACATTCTTGTTCCTCACATATTATGCTGGGTTTCTTAAACCTCTGAAAAAAGGTCTTCATCCATTCTCTGAAAAGGTTGTCAGGAGGAGGCTGTGTTATCAAGGGTGGGGAAGATTTTCTCCCAAGCACCTCCCCTGATGTCTTCTTTTGAACAGGATGGCTCTTTCTCCTGAGTTGGGGTATTCCCAATCCTGCATCCCCTCCACCAAGCTCTCCTCCTTTGGATTTTACTCTTTTTGTAGCTGGTGGGAAATTCTTAACTTGGGAAATCTGTAAGACATGCTTAGGGACCGTGGGCTCCTGTTGCTGTTCCACATGGATCCTTCTGTCCTCCACATGGACATGTAGCACCTGGGAAGTTGCCGTGTTCCCACTGGAGATACCCTGGGCATGAGTCAGTAAGCCCTTGGAAGTCAAGTTATCTAAGGCATGGGGCATGTCAGTGAAATGGGTTTGAGCTTGGCTATGCTCCCCCTGGGCCAACTTTAACTCACTCAGCATCTGATGTTTAAGGGATGATGATTTAGGATCTTGGGGAAATAATATTTTTGGTAAGAAATTTTCAGTTTCAAGAGAAGTGCTTTCTTTCACCTTTATCACTGAGGAGCTTCCTGACTTGCTGGTAGTCAAGTTGTTTCTAGTTTGTGATTGAAGAAAACTGAGCTCATCTTCCTTGAACATTTCCATAGGCCCATTGGTGACAGAAAAGGTCTTTCTACTGCCCTGAAGCCTTTCCATGTTATTACTGACACTCACTTTTTTATCCATTGACGCACTGCCAACACCAGCTTGTATTCTGGCCAGCTCTGGGCTGCTCCTACTGACTACTACATTCTGTTTCTGACTGACTTCATCTATGATGCTGTGAGTGGGGGGCAGAAAAGTCTGTCTGCCATTGTCAGGTGTCTGGACAGTTTCTATAAGCTCATTATCAGTATCAGATAATTCTCTTCTCAGGGTCTCTTGCCGTTCTTTGTCAACAGGTGAGATGACCAGGTGTGGATGATCCAGGATGTCTACGTTTGTTGTTTCTATCTTTTTTCCTTGAAAATCTGTAGTGCTTCCTCTAAGGGGACTGGAGGCACCATCTTTGGAATCTTCCTGAGGAATGAAGGTGTCTGAGGAGGGGAAGTCAAGATGGGAAAAGGAACTGGAAACGTCCTCTTGAGATTTACAGATTTCTATGGATTCAAGGACCTTGCTGGGAAGATTCCACAGCATCCTCATATAGAAAGATTTAATATGGGCTTCCAACATCTTTTGTTTGTTGGAGCCAAGGAAGGAAATCTCCTGAGAAGTATCAACACAGTGGTCCTCACCCACCAATGCTGTCAAATTTCGATGGTTTATTTTGCTATGGGATTTCTCAGGAAGAGACATTGTCTGCTTGACTGAATGCCATGAACTACGCACACTCCCAGGCACTTGACTCTTACTGATTTCCTCAAATTTCTTGCTCAAATGTGTTGTCAGGGCATTTGCAAGTTGTTTCTGACCTAGGCTCACCCCTGAATCATTCCCTGGCAGATGCATCATATGACCTTCTAGGTTGCTCTCAGAATTAGCACTCAGATCCTCTTCTGAAGATGTCTCTGGTTCGTGCAACAGATGATCTTTTGGGCCATTCTCCTGGCTGTATCCCTGAAACTTCCCCACATTCTCTAGGGAAAGCATATTTGAGCTTCTCTTTTGGAAGCTTCTAGGTTTCCTTGATTTAAAATTCTTGAGATCATTGTGGCTCTGACCCTCAACCAAAGAGCTATGTAAGGGTCCCTCACTGTTCTCTGACTCAGATATCTCCAAGATTGGGCTCTGAGGATGTAGCAGTGACAGAGACTCGTGGATTCTGTGGGGCAGACCCCATCTGTGCTGGATGAGCCTCTTTTGAAGGTGGTGCTCCAGTTTCTTCCTAAGCTCAGCACTGAGTGGAAAATCTCCAGGAATAGTGGAGATGGGACCACGAGCCTTAAAGGACTTGACGAAGGCAAGACTGGGAGCTGGAGAACAAAAGTCTTCCTGGGATTTTTGAACCACAGAGGGTAAACCCCACTCACTTTCCAGTATTTTCTGCAACACATTCCACTCCAGATGATTAATTTCAGATGGTGTAAGAGACTGTGCCTCATTCTGAGATTTATGAAAACACACTCCACAGATCCCAATCTGGAATAGAGGACTAGGTGGTTGGGCTGTGAGCGGAGATGGATTTTGAGCCGGGGACTGACCTTGGGGCAGGGTTTGAGGGAAGGGGAGAGGCTGGGTATATTTTTGCTCTAAATGGTCCTCAAAGCACTTAGAATATGGGGGCTGCTGATGGATGCGCAGCCGCTCTACTTTCCTATTACTGGCCGAAAATGGAAGGGAGGCTGCCAAGCCATGCTTATCAGCAATTGAGGCTAACATTTTCCCTGAAGAATTTAGTTGGTAGTTTGGCCGAAGATGTTCCGGGAAAGTTCCTGGTTTCTTTCCACTTTCTTTACACATCAGAAAATCGCACCTTTTTCTGACTTGTCTCTCCAGAAGTGCCAGAATGTCATGGCTGAGAAATGAGATCTTAACAGGCGCTATGAGGTTGACCACAGAGGACTCCCCTAAAGAGGCTTCAGAAGAATGAAGGCTAAGGAGCTCTTGCATGAAATCAGATGGTACAAAATTGGAAGAAAACGAGTCCTTGGCATGAGGCTGCCACCAGGAGAATTCTGCAGATGTAGGGCATGAATGGTCAATGTCTCCGATTGTAGGGGCAGAGGTGGTGGACCCACCAGAGCCACCTACAGATAACGTCTCTTTTTCCAAAGCCTTCAGTATGGTGAGATTTGCCTTAGACTGAGTCACAGTGCAATCTTGCATTCGTGAAGCAGAAGAGTTTGGTGGTTTGTAATGAAAAGTACATGAATCACAGGGATTAATGGCCTGGGAAATATTTGGCAAAGAGTTCATATCTTGGGATAGAGTAGAGTCAAATGAAAAGATGGTGTTCAGAGACAAACTGACTTCAGGATGGGGACTGGGCTCTGCTCTCTGAATGTGATGTGGTGGGAGAAGGGGAAAAGGAAGCTGTTGGGGTGGGGAATGGTCTATAGGGAACTTAGAATCCAGGGGAGGAACAGGCTTTGGTGGCAGAGGGTCCCTCAGCGATGAGGGTAAAAATAAGTCATCTAAAGGGGTGATCAGGTCAGGTGAGAGAATTAAGGGGGGTGGTGAAGGGTCAGGACAAGGGGACACTATTAAGTCTGCTGGAGGGGTGGCTGATGAGGCAGAAGCCAGAGTGAACAATGACTCAGTCTCAGAAGCTGCAGAAGTCGAAGGGGACACAGAGGGAGCAGCATCTTTCAGGGACTCCCAACACAGCAGTCGCTGGATCTCAGCAGCTGTTCTGTTACACACCACACAGAGGGGGTCTGGGCATAACAGTCGATGAAAGCGGGCAGTATTATGATGCTGGCCCAGGGGACTGCAGAAAGCAGGAGGCCCGATGCTGCAGCCAGGACCAGAAAAAGGAAAGTAGGGTCTGTTAGCATGGCAGGGGTGGGAACCCTGGTGCCTGCTACCTGCTTCACATGGCCCCCCGCCTATGACCTCATCATGCACTCTAGGGCCTCTCAACACATTCATTCACATACACGTTCCTATGGCTACCCACTCCCACAACTACAGGAGGCTACAAGAAATCCCTGAGGTGAATAGAACTTGCTAAAAAAAGGACTGGGGTGGGAACAGGACAGAAGGAAATAATTAATCACCTTTTCAGAAAAGAAACCAGCTTCCTTTCCTCTTCTGCTGCTTTCTGGAAGGTTATCTGGTCTGGGAAACCATAACAGTATGTCATATGTATGAAAGTAGAGGCACAGGGATCATACAGAAGTCGCTCTGCAGAAGATCTTTGGGATATTCAACTCCGATAGCCCCAAGTATCAGTAGAAAAGGGCAAATAGTCATTGATACTATTAACAAGTTCACATGTGTATGTGGCATCATTTATAAAATTCCTTCACATACATTACTCCATGTGATGCTCAAAACCACCATTGGAAACACAGATGTCAGTAATTACCTCCAGGAGAAATCTGAGCACCAAGGAAGTCAAAGTACTTATGCAAAGTTGTGAGACAGAAGCTCTGGTTCCAAGCCAGCCAGTAGTCATTCCTTGATATCTAACTTGCCCACGAATTGGGCAACACCCAGTGCCCAGGTCTATCACTCTATCATGCCTATGGATGGGCAGAGCAGGGCCTATGAGCAGTGTCTCAGGTCTGATCGCTTTTCTGTAAGCCTCTCTGCTGAGTGCTCTGTTTTCTGAGACTGTATCTAGTAACTGACATTCTAAGAAATCATGGGCCTGAGTCCTCCTTACAGAAACAGGAAGGGTCACCCTCGAAGCTCAGATAGAGCAGGCTGACCTTACCTTTAGATGTCCCACGTTTCTTTCTCCTCCTGCATCTGCCCTGAGGCTGAGAACAAATGAAAGACAATGAGAGGCTGGGACTCATTTATCTCACTCTCTATGAAGCTCATTCATTCATTCACTCATTACACAAGCATAATGTGACTCCCTAATTAATGCTAATATGTTCCTGTTATCAATTATTAAAGGTGATCAAATATTTCTAAGTTTTCCTTCCCTGAAAAACTCAGAGGATTTTGTCTGTGAGAGTCACACTTGATGTGCTCCATTAGCAGTCCTCAAGGAGGGCACAGACTCAGAGGGCAATAGTCACATCTGTGCTCCCTCATAGGAAGAGTGTCCCAGAGACAGAACTCTGGCTCCAGACTCTGCTCAGAAACTCTCAGCGTTGCTCCCCTGGTCAACCCAATATGAAGGAAGGCTTGACTGAATGAAGGTGACATGGGAATGTGACTCATGATCAAATTTCAGCAGAAATTGTTCTTCTTCAGAGAGACCACACTCTCTATGTAGTCCAATCAGGGACCACAGAATTACTGTGTTTGGAATTTTATCTGGAACTCTCCATCACAGCCAGATAGGTAGTCTATGAGCTTCAAACGGAAACTTTAGTCCTCCTGAAGCCCTAAGTCTACCCAACCTCTTCCTAAGAAGATGAAATTCTATCCTCTCTTCAGACTTTCCATCTAAGCCCATCTCTCTGTACCAACCAAACTTACTTAGAAATGTGGGAATAGGATTGGGAAACCACAGGGAATCTCCCTTGGGTGTTCACCCATGGTTCCTTACCATTGGGATGCCATTATTTTTCCCAGCGGGTGACAAATAGAGAGTCAATAGCACGTAGAACAAGTACAGCATAAACAACCCCAGCCCAGTCAAGCGGATGAAGTTGGGGTCAATATCCAAGCAATATGCCAAGCCAGAGCTGAGCCCTGACTCAGTACAGCTGTTCAGAAAAGAGAGGATATTCCCCATGAGGTGAATAGCATGGCTGCCTGAAGCAACTGAGCCCTGAGCTTGCCCAGGCTTAACTATAAGCCCAGGCCTGCATCATAGAGCATGGAAGTCACAAAGGGTTTCTAAGGGTGGAGGGAGCAATAAGAGGAGGGTGTGTCCACAGCCTTGACCTCACCAGCCTAGCAGACCCCACCCCTCCTGTGCCCTCCAGGTCCCTCTGCTCTACCCTCCCACTCCATTTCCCAACTCTATCCTTTCTTCATGTCATATCTTTATTTTAGTGGAATTTTCTGTTTGCTCCAACCATAAACCAGGTGTTACCCAAGTCCTGCTTTACTGTTTGGAGCCCGTAACTTCAACCCCACCAACACCACAGCCTTGAAAGCCTGAAATACTGCCTGTACCCAGGCATTGGCACTCTCAGGATCCCAAAGTCCTCCAATCCCTCTTATCTACAGAATGTTTTTGCCTTACATTAGCCCAGATGTGAAACTTAACGTGCCTTTATACTTACTTTGTTTTGTGAATGTCAACAGTAAATTTTTTACTTTAAAGTCAGCCTTAACTATTTCCAATCAGAGAGACTGACTCAAACGATTAAAACTAATATTACCAAAGAAAAGGAGCTCACTGTCCAATTTGGGTTTTTGAGAAAAGCAGGTTTTTATGGTAAATTTACCATGAGACAGGAGTCCAGCTCAAATCTATCACGTGTGCTGGCTTTCATGCAGTCATTTTGCTAGAAAAGGTTTAGGGAGTGGTCTCTGGGATTAATAGGTGATCAGTGGAAGAAAGGAGGTCTGTAAAGTCCTCAGGCATGCACAGTTGTTTTTAATGCTACCTCATGGATCGCACGTGCACATTTGTGGGGAGTTAGTTGAAAACGTGGCAGAAATTTGGGCTGTGATGTCAGCCAGCTTATTCTGTGCAAACTTCAGTTGGCAATATCAACTTTAATCCATTTTAGCCAGTTTTTTAATCTCACAAGCAGGGAGAGTTTTGGCATTTTAGCAAGTTATTGTTGTTGTTGCTGTTGTTTAATCTGCTATCCTGTAAACTGATGATCTGTGTTGGTCATTGGTTTCTTTAACTCTGGGGAATGGTTTCACTAATAATTCATTTTTAACATCTACAAAGTGAAAGTAAGTGTACAATAAATGTATGTAACTAAACTTCAAGGGATCTTGGGGGTACATTATAGCACTTATTTTTCTGAAGTTAGTGAAGTTTAAACTTTTCAAGCACTTTTGGAACATACTCTATACACAAACACACATATACATCGACCTAAAAGGAAGAAGGTGAGACAAAATTATCATAAATAGAGAGCTCATCTGAGTCAAGCTTGAGGATTGCAACCTGGGAACACAGATGCAAGTCACCCTAAATATACACTCCAATTAGCAGCAGTAACTAGCAGGTTTTTAGTCAAAAAATGGGACTAGAAGTGGGCAGATACAAAGTTCTTATCAGGAATTCTCATTGGTTTATGAAGTGATATTGATTAATGTTTGGCTATACATTGTTAAGTTATAGGGTGTGGGTTATAGTGTCAGGTGTGGGGTTATTGGGTTAATGTATAGCTGCTACATGTGGCAATAGCAAGCAATTTCAAGAGATGAATACACAGCTCAAGGATAAAGTAGGGCTGTGATTGCTGTCTCATTTGAATGTCTGTCTAGGCCTGATAACTTAAAAGGACTCACATTCCTCAGATAAAAGTTCTTTTCTTTAAAAACATTCCTACACACCCATCCTGTGACATATCAAGCAGTATTTTCAAATCCAGAATCGATTATTTCCTTCTTTTATTTCAATCTCATATTTGTCATTTTGATCCATTTTCTAACTCAATCTCAAATACAGAGTCCCAGCCCTCTACATCAATTTCATAACAAGTAAGCAACTCCCTTAAACAAGGAATAGATTACAGTACACTAAGCTATTGTGATCTAAGAGACCAAACAGATGCCCCTTTATCAACTAAGACAGACCTTAGGGTTAAGGAAACAATGTTCCCTATAGGTCAAGGGTTCAGAGCCTGGATGGCATGGCAAATTTCTAACTTTCTATAACTAAAATCCCTTTAACCATATCAGCTCTCAGCTCTGACTGAACAGAGGACCAGCCTTACAAATATTCTTTTCTGATAAGCTATTAAAATTACAGATTGCCAGTTTCTGCCAGCTTCTAAGAGGCTGCACACAAACCACCTTTGTATCCCGTAGTTCACCCTTTGTTGTAAAGAGCCAAATTCTATCTCATGTTAGTGCTAAAACCCCATTCCAAAGCAAACATGGGATGTATGTTACATATGTTTACTCATTATGGTGGGCTCAGCTCCCATATAGATATGCATACTTTTCCCAAACATGTTGAATATGTATGAATATGATTATAAATTGCAACCTGTCCTTCCCCTATTCCAACAGAGAGCAGCACCTTCATTCCACACTGGATCCTTTCCCTTCCTGGGTTGCAAACTAAGAAAAGCAATGAGGCTCTCCTTTCTACTATTAAGCCATCCTGCTCTTTTGGATGATACTATTCATCTCAGTAGTCTTTCCTAGCAAAGGGGGACCCAAGCATATCAAAGCCTTAGGGCAGAAAGTAGTCTTAAGCAACCTCGCCTGATTACACCGTCGACCATGTAAACGTAATCTTTTCCTGAGTGCCTTGGCATCAAAAAAAAAAAAAAACCTTGAGAACATCTGCTCTATATTTTATAAAATCATCCCTGCAAATGTCAAAATGCCCACTACCTGTCATACTTTATTTGGGCTCCTCTTGTCAGGCTTAAATAATCCCAATATCCCCCACCGCTGACCCATCTTCCTACACGTCCTTTTCTAAACTCTTTATCATGACAGCTGTCCTCTGAACTCTCTTAATTTTTCATGTCTTTCTTAAACTATTGTTAGAGCAAGATAAATATGGCCTGAGAAGGACTCTTTACTTCTATATTTGAGTCCTGGCACATGAACGGTAACCTAGCTTAATAGCCAGACAACTTGAAAACTCAAAAGTATGCACCTGTAACAATACCTGAGTTCTGGCCAATTCCAGCGGCCATACTTCAACAACTCATAGACTGCTGAATGTTCAAACTGCATTCATATAAGGCAAAGACTGAGTTGTAACCAATCTCACTCTTTCTGTATCTCACTTCCAATTCCTGTACGTCACTTTACCCTTTCTGTTTATAAATTTGTTCTAAACACGAGGCACCCCCGTAGTGTCTGTGAATCTGCTGTGATTCTGGGGCCTCTCAAGTCGCTAATCATTCATTGATCAGTTAAACACTTTTAAATTTAATTTGGCTGAAGTTTCTTTTAACACTATAAAGCTCTTTATTTGACACCCATGGGCCATCATTGTTACTTGATCTCTTTGAAAGGGTGAGACAGCCTTCAAGCCAGGCCTGGTCTCCTTTCAATTATGCAGGAGCAGGTAACCTGCCTTGAGGTTAAAATCTGCCAAGAGATGCCACTTCCTCATCTCTTTAATATGGAGCCTCAGCCAAGTTTTCATCTAATAAATATTTACTGCTGCAAACTAGGAGACAGAATCATCTATAAGGAATGGGCTCTGCCCTTGACCTCATGGTGTGGTTGGAGCAATTAGTTCTACACAGCTCAAGAGCTACACAAACATAGAATAGAGGTTCCCCTGTCCCCCCGCATTTACAATTGCCAAGTGATCTCTGGAATAGATACTGTGGGTCATAACTCCTCAGACACATCATGCTCTTTAGCAAAAAAATACCTGCATGTGCACTCTCTCCAATTTGATTCTTTGAGGAGATGTTCAAAGAACAGCTTCTCTCTTTTAAAATGTCATTCATTGGCTAGTTATCTTTACAAACATATGTGTGCCTACAGTTAAAACCTGCAAGAAGTTTCAGTAAAAATGTTTTTCCCCAAATGTTAATAAGATTCCCTTTCTGAA
This sequence comes from Callithrix jacchus, assembly GCF_049354715.1. Taxonomy (NCBI): domain Eukaryota; kingdom Metazoa; phylum Chordata; class Mammalia; order Primates; family Cebidae; genus Callithrix; species Callithrix jacchus. Next base: position 100,568,702 of record NC_133502.1, on the reverse strand, counting down.
CATGGTTGAAGCTCCTTCAAAATTTAAGAAAACAAGAGACTAGAGATCTATTTATTTTCTTTTTTGCACCACCAAAAGTAAATTCCATTGACATTGAGTGGCAATGCTTCACAGCACTCATCCTTTCTGCACTAGCACCAACTATAAACAATAAATTTGCCCACTTTATAAAGAATTCTATTTCCAGCCATCTCAGTGCATTTTCACAACCTATGAGGTTAGCAGGTCAGGTACTGTGCCGATTCTTCTTCTTTTTCTATTTGTTTCTATTGTAACAGGCACTTAGATCTTCCTGTGAATATTGTGCTACTTTATCAATGAATGAAACCAAAGCCCAGAGAGGGGAGGAGACTTCTCTACATCAGACAGTAGTAAATATTAGAGCTCTAATGAATAAATTCCCTATATTCATGATGCACAATATTAATATGTAATTTCTTAAAGTGAAAAGCATGCCCTAATATTAAAATTACTTGTATGGTTAAGAATATTCATTTTGTCCACTAAATGCTGGCAAATTTGAGAAGTAACAAAAAGCTATCCTTGGTACTCTATCACCACTTAGATAACTTTTCCTTTCCACTCTTAGCATCAGTGTCTTCATAGTTTTTTTTCTATCCCCCTCTTAAAATCTGCTTTCAAGTACTATATTGTATATGACTCCCAGTCCTGTAATGTAAAAGTTTAAAATGTCATCCCTGCCAGGAAAACATTTCACACATTCTACATACATCTAACTCCAAGTCTTGTAATAAGCTCTTACCAAAGCATTTTAGGCAGCCTTTGGGAGGTGGCAGAGGTAGCTTCTGGTAGGGTGAGGCTGTCTCACCACCGGCCCCATGACATCTTCCCAATTTACCTACATCACCACCCAGAAGTCTGGTCTTAGATTTCACACTGCACTTGGTTTTATTATCTCCAGGAGGAGTCTTTTTAAAATGCTCTTAGAGTAATATGCTACCATTTGAGGATGCTCAGCACAGATAAACTATTAGTTTAGGACTTTCATATGTTCTCAATTTTCTAGGAAGTTTCCTCATAGCTAACGCCCTCACATCCTGACCACTGTCCCTGTGTTAAGCCACAGGTTTCCAGGATCCCCCAAAGCCTGAAGAACAACAGGTTTTTAAGGCAAAATCCTTTATAATTGCATTTTTAAATAGTAGTTTTATCCCAGCACTTAAGGATGCCAATGGGGGTGGATCACCTCCCTTTTGCAGATCTAGAGACCTGCAAAAAATACTCCTAGAAGTTATATATTAGTTCAGTGAAGTCAAAGGATACAAAACAAAGACAAAAATCTATTGTTTCTATATATTATCAGTGAGTATATAGGCAATAAATTTAAAAATGCAATATCATATGCAATAACTAAAAAAAAATACTTAAGTGTAACTTTAATGAAACATGTACAAGACTTGTATGCTAAAAACTACGCAATGCCAATGAAGGAAATGCAAAAGACCTAAATAAATGGAAAGCTATAGTATAACATGTTCATGGGTTGAAAGATTTAACATATTAAGATGTCAGTTCTCCCCAGATACAATTGTTTAAGACAGTTGCTATCAAAATCTCAGCATATTTTTTTATATACAAGACTATTCTACAAATTATACAGAAAGGCCAAGGAACAGGAATAGCTCAAATTTTGAAAAGAAGAATAAAATAGAAGAAATCAGTCTACCAAATTTTAAGACTTGCAATGTAACCACAGGAATCAAGACTCTATAGTGTTAACAGAGAGATACACACAAGTAAAACAGAATGGAAAACCCAGAAATAGACCCACACAAATATGCTCGATGAATTTTTGACAAAGTACAAAAAACAATTCAATGAAGTAAACATATTCGATTCAATCCAGTAGTGTTGAGTATATAGACATCCATGGGGAGAAAAAAGAATCCTCTGCCTAAGTCTCACACCTTATGCAAAAATTAACTCAAAATAAATTACAGACTTGCATGTAAAAACAAAACTATAAAACCATTAGGAAAAAAAAGAGAAAGTCTTTAGGATCAAAGGCCAGGAAAAGAGTTCTTAGACATGACAACAAAAGCTTCTTTTCATAAAAAGAAAAATGGCTAAGTTGAATTTCATCAAACATTAAAAATATTGCTCTGTAAAAGACTGTTAAGAACCTGAAAAGAAGCTACAGACTGGAAGAAACTCAACAAATCATCTCTCCAACACAGAATTAGTATCTAGAATATATTAAGAACTCTGAGAACTCAATAATACAAAAAAACAAACAATCCAACTAGAACATGGGCAAAAGACTTGAAGAGACATTTTACCAAGAAGATATACAGATGGAAAATAAGCACATGAAAAATGTTCACTATCATTAGCCATTCAGAAAACACAAATTAAAACCATAGTGAGATATCACTACACACTTGTCAGAGCAGCGAATTTTTTTTATCCAAAATAGTGACAACACCAAATGCTGACAAAGATGAGGTGAAACTGGATCACTCATACACTGCTGATGGAAATGTAAAATGGTACTGCTACAGTTTGACAGCTTCATCAAAAACTAAATATGGGGCCGGGCGCGGTGGCTCAAGCCTGTAATCCCAGCACTTTGGGAGGCCGAGGCGGTTGGATCATGAGGTCAACAGATCGAGACCATCCTGGTCAACATGGTGAAACCCCGTCTCTACTAAAAATTACAAAAAATTAGCTGGGCACGGTGGCGCGTGCCTGTAGTCCCAGCTACTTGGGAGGCTGAGGCAGGAGAATTGCCTGAACCCAGGGGGCGGAGGTTGCGGTGAGCCGAGATTGCACCATTGCACTCCAGCCTGGGTAACAAGAGCGAAACTCCGTCTCAAAAAAAAAAAAAAAAAAATTAAAAAAACTAAATATGCAGCTACCACACGACTCAGCATTCATACTCCTGGTCATTTATCATAAAGAAATGAAGATTTAACATTACACAAAATCTGTACAGAAATGTTTATGAAGCTTTATTCAGAGCAGCCCAACACTGGAAACAACCCAATTGTCATTTACTGAGTGGTAAAGCAAACTGCAGTACACCCATCCCATAGAATAAACTACTAATAAATGCAACAGCCTAAATGAAACTCAAAAGGATTAAGCTGAGGGACAATAATTCCCCCCCAAATCATGTACTATATGATTCCATATATGTAAAAAAATTACTGAAATGGCAAAAATTGGAAAACAGATTAGATGAAGCGAAGGGAGTAGGGAAGTGGGTATGTCTATAAAACGGCAACATGAGAGGTTCTCAAGGTGAGAGAAATGTTCTATGTCTTGACTATATCAATGTCAATGGTTGTGATATCATATTACAATTTTGTAAGATGTTACTGTTGGAGGAGACTGGGTTAACTGTACATGAGATCTCTCCATTATTTCTTATAACTATACATTGTACATTCATCTCAAAATAAAAAGTTTAATATAAAAAACTCAGAATGAATGGGGGGATATGGGTGTGTTTGCTATCTCGAGTGTAATGATTTAACATGTACATATACATACATCAAAACTCTTCAAACTGTACACTTTATATGCATTTTTTGCATGTCAGTTACTCCTCAACAAAATAAGGGGTGGGGTATTTGGGAGCGAATACAGTATGTCTCTTCCTCTTCCCTTTCCAAATAATTAAATCTTATAGCCATTAGTTAAGCCAAGCAAAATAGTCATTTAAACCTAAAGAGGAGGAGGGAATAGTTAGGAGCTGTTGTAGTGTCCTAGAGCAGAGTGTAAGAGCCCAAGCAGGGTAAACAGGGGTTTATCATAGAAAGGTTGCCTGGTTCCAGGTTTTGGATATCCAGTGGGTTGAGAAGGTTATCTACATAACACAGCTGCTGAGCACATAGAGGTTTAAGCCCAAGTGGGTAGAAGAGGACAGCCATACCTGAAAAACTGTGGTGGCGATGAGAGATTGCTTGCAGATAGAAGCACTGATTGAATACAAAAATATATTGAAGATAATGGGAACCAGATTTCTCATTGTTGGAGAAATAAGTTACCAACATGGAAAGGAGGAAAACTAGAATAAATCCTGTAGTGTTAAATTACAACTAGAGGTACTTGTATAAATTTTTTATTTCCAAGATACATAGATATGTAGAGAAATAGACTGAGATTTAAATGTGTGAACATATGTGTTTACTAGCTCTGTCCATTGAGAAGGCCTAAAACCAACAATACCCTAATATTAATAATAATGAACATAAGTAGCACCCAGACCTTGACTTCTAAATACCATTCTCCAATAAAGAAACAAGGAGTACTAACAGAAATGGCTGAACCTAGGACCGATACAGCAAAAGTATACAATGAGCCTGAAATATCTTTTTGTATCAGAAAGTAAGAAATAACAGAGATATATAAAAAGAATACAGAAGTCAAATTGAAGTAACTAGCTAAATCTATGACAATTTGGGCACCAAAATAAATATTGATAGTAACAGACTAAATTGGATTCAGTAAGGAAACAAGACTCTATATTGATATAAAGTAAGTCAATAGACAGAAAATTTTATGTGGAATTGCATTTTTGCTTTTGAATGGGATATTTAGCCTTAAGAATATTTTAATTTTGCCTCAGATTGTGAACATATATTACTATGTAATTAAAAATGTACTTCAAAATACAGCTGAAGACTTGAAGGATCTTTAAGTTTATTAGGGGGAAGTGTAGGGAACAGTGAGAATTCTAGGATTTCTCTGCCCAGCATATATTTTCACCTCATCCACATATTAGTAGACTAGCTATGGAGAAAATTCAGAGAGACGTATAGAATGGCTGTTCTGTTTCTGGCTTGGGTGTCCTGGTGCTACTAATTGATAATAGGAATATCAGAGGAAGAGCAGCTTGGTGACAGAAGATGGCAATGGTTCAGTTCATAAGATTTTACCTTGAGGATATTTAGCAACCAGTTGGTTTCACTGTCTTAAAATTCAAAGAATTAATGTGCTAAAATAGTTAACTACACGAGGTGATAGCTTACCTAAGGAAACTGAAAAAAGAAGAGTACTAGGCCAAGGGCCATAAGAAAATAAACATTTAGAAAAAAGCTTTCTGCTGTTTATAATAGGATAGTTTATAAGCAAGTACAATGGTGAACAAACATGGTAAGCAGAATATTTTTTAAATGTTTTAATTAGCAATTACTCAAATGTCAACAAAAAGTAAAATTAACAGATATTTCTCAAAAGAAGACATAGGAGCTGCCAAACATGAAAGAAATTACTAATCATCAGAGAAATGCAAATCGATGCCACAATAAGATACCATCTCATACCAGTCAGAATGGCAACTAAGAAGTCAAAAAACGACAGATGCTGGTGGTGCTGCAGGAAAAAAGAAATGTTTACACACTGCTGTCGGGAATGTAAATAACTTCAGCCACTGTGGAAAGCAATTTGGAAATTTCGCAAAGAACTCAGAACCCCCATTCTACCCAGCAATCTCATTCTAGGTATATACCCCAAATTAGTCACTCTCCCAAAAAGACACATGTACTCATATGGTCATTGCAGCACTATTCACAATAGCAAACGCATAGAATCAACCGAGGTGCCCATCAACGGTAGTGAATAAAGTCATTGTGGTACATATATACCATGGAATCCTATGCTCCATAAAAAACAAGGAAATCATGTCCTCTGCAGCAATATGGTTGCAGCTGGAAGCCAATATATTTGGCAAATTAAAGCAGTAACAGAAAATTAAATGTTGCATGTTCTCACATACAGTGGGAATTAAACGTTGGGTACTCATGGACATAAAGATGGCAACAATAGACACTAGGGACTACTAGAGGGGGGCAAGAGGTGGAAAGCAATGAAAAACTACTGAGTATTATGGGCAGTTTTTGGGTGACAAGATCATTTGTATCCGACACCTTGGCATCACGCAATATGCCCAGGTAATAAACCTGCATAGGTACCCCCTGAATCTAAAATAAAAGTTGAAATTATATTTTAAAAAAACTAGAAACTATTCAAACATCAAGTAAAAATATTTCTACCATTTTACTTTAAAAAGTAAAATTAATATTCTACCATTTATGATGTAAGAAGATTATGAAAGTTTGTAATCACAAAAATGTATATGATTGTGTGTTTTTCTTTTTAAGTATTTATTAAAGCTATGTAAAAAAAATTTTCATAGCAAAATCTGGAAATAAGCACCAAAATGCTAAGTATAATTGTTTTAAGGATGGAAATCTACGGGGTTCTTCCTTCTACTTTTCCATATCTTTCAAATTTGCTATACAGATGCTTCTTGACTTACAAAGGGGTCACATGTGATTAAACCCATCATAAGTTAAAAATACCATAAGTAGAACCATCAAGTCAGGGACTGTCAGTATACTACTTTCGAAAAAGACAAACATTCACAAAAAGGATTCCCTCCCACCTCTTATGAAGGCAAACATGGCGATATTCCTAACAAGAAACACAGACACGTAGTAGGCTGTCGATAAATGCATGAATATATTAATATTTGTGTAATTAAAGACAGTTACCTGAGATTTTCTGTCCTGCAAAAGCCTGCAGCCCTCTCTGCTGGGGAACCTCCTGTCTTCCTGTCCTGGATCTTGAAAGGCATGACAAATGGTTGCCTACACTCTCAGGAGAACACGTAATCTCCGTCCATTGGCACTGCGCCTTGGTAGTCCTTTACCTGGGGTTCCCACCCACCGTTCCTAATGGACTCACTTCTGGGTCCCTGGGCGAAGGGGATTAAAGCACTTGTTGACGCCTCTGAAAAACAACAAATGTAGAGAGAGCATCCTTCTTCCAGTTACGGATCCTACAGAGAGGGATGATGATCTCTTAATGTTATGTATGGACCAGCATTTGGCATTTTACCCTGTCCTTCTGTCCAGCGCAGGCATTTCCTCTGGGGTCTCTAGTGTCTGACAAAGCCCATGCTGTAACTGCATCAGAGACCTTGGCCCGTTCCTTAACTTTGGCCCTTAACCGAACGAAGCTCTTTACTAGTTCATTGCAGTACTCAGGCCAACGCTACTAGCAGAGATTAGTATCTCCCCACAAAATACGAGAAATCTGGCGGGGCGCGGTGGCTCAAGCCTGTAATCCCAGCACTTTGGGAGGCTGAGGCGGGTGGATCACGAGGTCAAGAGACCGAGACCATCCTGGCCAACATGGTGAAACCCCGTCTCTACTAAAAATACAAAAAATTAGCTGGGCATGGTGGCGCTTGCCTGTAATCCCAGCTACTCAGGAGGCTGAGGCAGGAGAATTGCCTGAACCCAGGAGGCGGAGGTTGCGGTGAGCGGAGATCGCGCCATTGCACTCCAGCCTGGGTAACAAGAGCGAAACTCCATCTCAAAAAAAAAAAAAAACCGAGAAATCTGAGATTCAGATTAGATTACTCATACAAAGCCAGGCAGCCAATGCAAAGTGAAGCCTTAATGAGCTGTCAGTGTTGTTACTCTAATTCTCTCCACCGAGTTCCATCGAGTATCCTTGCAGCGCCGCCCTCAGGACTCCGAGCAGTTTCCGAGGCGTTGGAGTTGGGCTGGGGATCCCGGGTCGCGAGACGCGCGGGCCCTTAAGCTGAAAATGGCGGACGAAGGGAAGGATACTTCAGTCAGGGTAGGGAGGAAGGGCACTCGGTGACCAGAAACCTTTTCCAGGACCATATTGTTAAAGCAAATCTCAGCTCTTGTCTTCGGGAAACGATGGAGACAGAATCCAGAAGCCTGAGGTGAGATTCGTGGCCTACACCGCTGCGGTGAGGAGGCCCAACAGCGGTTCCAGGAAGGCCGGGTCCCTGGAAGGCTGGGTCCCTGGAAGGCCGGGTCCCTGGAAGGCCGGGTCCCTGGATAAAGCCTCGCCCCTGGGCGTGGCCCCACCCCCCAGGCAGGGTTAAGCTCGCTGGGTGGTGCCTCGCGTCTGAAATCTTTCCTATCAAATATGTATTTACAATCCAGTTGTTTGGAATTCAATTTGTGATTTCTGGTAGAAGGAATGTTATATATGGGGAACAGGTTCTCACAAAACTTTTTTTTTTTTTTTTTTTTTGAGACAAGTTTTGCTCTGTTGCTAAGGCTGGAGTGCAATTGTGCGACCTCAGCTCATTGCAACCTCTGCCTCCCAGGTTCAAGCGATTCATGCCTCCTGGGTTCAGGCAATTCTCCTGCCTCAGCCTCCCGTGTAGCTGGGATTACAGGCACGTGCCACCAAGCCCAGCTAATTTTTTGTATTTTTAGTAGAGACGGGGTTTCACCATGTTGACCAGGATGGTCTCGGTCTCTTGACCTCGTGATCCACCCGCCTCGGCCTCCCAAAGTGCTGGGATTACAGGCTTGAGCCACCGAGCCCGGCCTCCCAAAAACTTTTTAACCCATAATGTAGCCTATAATATAAAGTATTACATTAGGGGGGGAAAAAAAACCCTTTGTGTTATAAAATGCAAACCTGTCTGCCATTTTATAGGAGCCTAGGAATATGAGCCCAAAGAATGAAGGAATGAGAAGAAGGGGAAAAAAAGTTACTTCTCGCATTACTGGTAAGGTTATCCCAAGCAACAACTTGAAAGAGACAAAGTTGGTTTGGTACCCTCTTCTAGAAACTCATCTATATTTTTTTTCCTCACTTTCTCATAGTCACCTTGCAAGTCCTCGCAGTTTCATGTTTTCCTAAACTGTTTTATTATGAAACTGTCCTTTTTCATTATCAAGTATGGGATGCTTCACTCATCTTAATCAAAATGCATTGTTGTCATCATAAGGAATTCCAGATCATCAAAATAATTTGCAATAAGGTATGAATGACCTCATAGGCATTTCAGGCTATTTGCACCTTAAAGTAGCATGGAAATCAGCCCCAAAGAATCTTTTCGTTTCATTTGTTCATTTCAGGCAATATGATAAAACTGAAAAATTTTACAAATGTCAGGAAAACAAGCTCTAGTGTCTGGGACCCAACTCATACACCTTCCCAGCTTGTAGCTATGCTCCTGAAGTAAATGTTCTGACTTTTCACATATTATTCTTTTACTAAAAGCTCTGCATTGCAGAGAAGATATCCCTGGAACTTCAGTATCCAGAAATCCTTTAGTGAAGCTGCTCCCTTCACTAGGTTCCTCTGTTTAAAAGTGTTGTTAGTACGTGGGGTAATTGTAAGCCCAAGAACGAATCAAAAAATAAAGGGGAACTCTGAGATCTAAATTTAAGTCTCAGAAAATGCTAGCCATAACTTTCATAATTGTTTTGGGCAAAACTTTTTTTAAAATTTGTAATAGAGCAAGCTAGGAAATGGGGCACTTTGAACTGAATTACTAATTAGATTTTCATGGGTCCTAAAACTGGCTAGATGGGTTGTGAAAGTTTTGGGTTCAGTTTCGAAGACCACAGCATAACACAAAGCAGTGTTTCTTAAAGCGTGGTCCATAAATCACTCCTGTCCTCTGGTGGCTTTGGGACAAATAGTTTATGAATTTCAGAAGAAAAAGAAAACTTAAAAGCCTTCATTCACAAATATTTAACACACTTAAAACATAAGATTAAATGTAATTCTCACTGAAGTATGCTATGGTTTTAATAGTCATTAGCATCCTGAAAGTGGCCTACATGCTGCAAGAACTCTGCTTATCAGGTCTCTGCTTCCATTCAGTTAATGGGATGCAGTGCACTTAGGTCAACTTATTTTCACATTATTAGCATGTTACCATTTGCATTTGTTACATTTGACTTTTTGCATTGTCACTCTTGGAATTTATCATTCAATTTCTAATTTTATAAAAAGAGCAATCGCACAAAAGTAGTTTATGAAAACATAAAGACAGTTATAAAAGTATTGACATAAATATACCACCACTATAATCATCTTTAGTGACCAGGATTCAGAATGAATTTAGAATGTGATTATGTGTATGCTTAGACAAGAGAAAAACAGCTAGAAGCTGTTTATATATTAAAGTGAAAATAGGAAATCCAAATATAAACACAGAAACAGTTTATTTAATAAGGCCAATGATCATTTTGACCCTAGTATGTAGTAAATTGCCTTTTATAAAACTTGATTAAATAGTGGCATGAGACCATCAGAGCTTTGCATGCAAGTACTATGTACTTCTCAGGCTTTAAAAATGATATTTTTCTATAGAAATACTTAAATAATAATTAATTGCTGGATTTTATTGCCAACACAAGTGGAAATATAAAACTACCAAGGCATGATTTACAAGTTTACATTCCTTGCAACAAAAGGAGCCCCCTCCTTTGAGTCCCCTTAGGAATCCCGTTGTCCTAAAACGCCCAGTGGATGCCTAACACCAGAGCACGGAAGTCTACGTATACTATGTTTTTTCTTTTTCTTTTCTTTTCTTTTTTTTTTTTTTTTTTTTTGAGACGGAGTTTCGCTGTTGTTACCCAGGCTGAAGTGCAGTGGCGCGATGTCGGCTCACCACAACCTCCGCCTCCTGGGTTCAGGCAATTCTCCTGCCTCAGCCTTCCGAATAGCTGGGATTACAGGCACGCGCCACCATGCCCAGCTAATTTTTTGTATCTTCAGTAGAGACGGGGTTTCACCATTTCGACCTGGATGGTCTCGATGTCTTGACCTCGTGATCCACCCACCTCGGCCTCCCAAAGTGCTGGGATTACAGGCGTGAGCCACCGCGCCCGGCCTACTATGTTTTTTCTTAGTCTGATAACTGAGATGGCTTCTAGGTGACTAATGGGTGAGTGGCATAGACAGTGTGGATACACTGGACAAAGGGACGATCCATGTACCAGGTAAGACAGAACAAAATGGCACAAAATTACATCACATAACTCAGAATGTCATTCAATTTGCAACTCATGAATTGTTTATTTCTGGAATTTTCCATTGACTATTTTTGGACCATGGTTGATCACAGGATACTGAAATTGCAGAAAGTCAAACCTCAGATTAGGGGTACTATTGTATAGGTGCAAGTCATACTTTTTCTAAGTAAGCTGGTAAAACTAGCTTCAAAGTTAATAACAAATAGTGAGTTTAGAATGAAAGCATAATAATCATTGGCTAAACTTCCCTATCATAGGACAGTTGTATATCATGGACTATTAAATGAATACAATGTGTGTGTTCTGGGAGATATTTTGCTTTTCAATCGGCAAAATCATTGGTATGTTAGATCTGAATCAGGTCTTGACTAATATGTGGAATGTACATTGATGAAAAGTGATTTTTTTTCCTGCTAATTATTCAAAATGCATGATAGAGGAAATTTTCAGTCTGTCATTGGTGTTTTCCTGCAGCATGATGTGTGTCAGGAAAAGAGTATTACTAACATTACTGTTAGTATTACTGTTACTAGTTGGGCATTAGGCATGTATAGAGCAACAGAAGCACTGCCACATGGTAATGGACTTTGCCACAGACTGCCACTCTACATATTTTGCTATAACAGAATGGCTGGTGATGAGCAATATGCCTACCAATCTTTTAAAAATTATTTGTTTATTTACTTTTATTTCATTCAGTTTTTGGTGAACAGATGGTGTTTGCTTACATGAATACATGGTGATTTCTGAGATTTTGGTGCACCCATCACCTGAGCAGTATACGCTGGACTCAATGTGTAGTCTTTTATCCCTCATGCCCCGCCTACCTTTTCCCCAGAGTCCACAAAGTCCAATGTCAAATTCTTACACCTTTGCGTCTTCATAGCTTAGATTCCACTTATGAGTGAGAATGTAAGATGTTTGGTTTTCCATTCCTGAGTTACTTCACTTAGAATAATGATCCATCCAGGTTACTGTAAATGCCTTTATTTTGTTCCTTTTTATGTCTGAGTAGTATCTGTGCTATATATACCCAAAACTTCTTTACCCACTCATTGATTGATGGGCATTAGGGCTGGTTCCATTATTTTTGCAGTTATGAATTGTTCTGCTATAAATATGTAATGTGTGAGTATCTTTTATTTTTCTGTGGTATCAGTTATAATACCTCCCGTTTCATTTCTAATTAAGCTTATTTGGATCTTCTCTCTTCTTTTCATGGTTAATCTTGGTAATGGTCTATCAATTTTATTTATCTTTTCCACGAACCAGATTTTTGTTTCATCTTTTGTATTTTGTTTTCTGTTTCAGTTTGTTTTAGTTCTGCTCCAATCTTTGTTATTTCCTTTAATAATGACTTCTTTTCCTCTGAGTAGATACCCCCAGTAATGGGACTGCTGGACCAAATGATAGTTCTACTTTTGTTCATTAAGGAATCTCCACACAATTTTCCACAGTAGTTGTACTAGTTTGCATTCCCACCAGCAGTGTAAAGATGTTCCCTTTTCACCACATCCATGCCAACATATATTACCTTGTAACTTTTTAAGTATGATCATTCTTGCAGGAATGACATCATATTGCATTGTGGTTTTTATTTGCATTTCCCTGATAATTAGTGATGTTGAGCATTTTATTCATATATGTTGGCCTTTGTGTATCTTCTTTTGAGAATTGTCTGTTTATGTCCTTAGCTTTGATGGGATTGTTTGTATTTTTCTTGCTTATTTACTTGAGTTCTTTGTAGATTCTGGATATTAGTCCTTTGTCAAATGTATAGATTGTGAAGATTTTCTCCCACTATGTGGCTGATCTGTTTACTCTGCTGTTCCTTTTGCTGTGCAGAATCTTTTTAGTTTAATTAAATCCCTTCTATATATCTTTGTTTTTGTTGCATTTTCTTTTTGGTTTTTGGTCATGACGTCTTTGCCTAAGCCAATGTCTAGAAAAGTTTTTTGATATTATCTTCTAGAATGTTTATGGTTTCATGTCTTAGATGTAAGTTCTTGATTCAGCTGGAGTTGATTTTTATATAAGGTGAGAGATGAGGATCCAGTTTCATTCTTTTACATATGGCTTGCCAGTTACCCCAGCACAATTTATTGAACAGGGCTTTTTCCCCCCACTTTATGTTTTGGTTTGCAATGTCAAAAATCAGTTGGTTGTAGGTATTTGGCTTTATTTCTGGGTTCTCAATTCTGCCATTGGTCTATGTGCTAATTGATATACCAGTACCATACTGCTTTGGTGACCATGGCCTTATAGTATAATTTGGCCTTAGAGTATAGTTAATGCCTCCAGATTCATTCTTTCTGTTCAGTCTTGCTTCAGTGATGTGGACTCTTTTGGTTCTGCATTAATTTTAGGATTGTTTTTTCTAATTCTGTGAAGAATGATGATATTTTGATGGGAATTGCATTGAAGTTGTAGATTGCTTTTGGCAGTATGGTAAGTATCACAATATTGATTCTATCCATCCATGAGCATGGGATGTTTTTCCATTTGTTTGTGTTTTTTATGTTTTTTTTCATCAATGTTTTGGACCTTTTTTGTTGGAAATTTTTAAATTACTGTTTAAGTCTCACTGCTTGTTATTGGTCTGTTGAGAGTTTTTATTTCTTCCTGGTTTAATCTAAGAGGACTTTATGTTTCCAGGAATGTATCTGTCTCCTCTAGGGTTTCTAGTTTATGTGTATAAAGGTGTTCATAGTAGCCTTGAATGATCTTTCTTTTATTTCTATGATATCAGTGATAATACCTCCCATTTCATTTCTAATTGAGCTTATTTGGATTTTCTCTCTTCTTTTCATGGTTAATCTCACCAATGGTCTATCAATTTTATTTGTCTTTTCAAAGAACCAATTTATTGTGTTGTTTATCTTTTGTATTTGTGTGTGTGTGTGTGTTTCAATTTCATTTAGTTCTGCTTTAATCTTTGTTATTTCTTTTCTTTGCTGTGTTTGTGTTTCATTTATTCTTGTTTCTCTAGTTCCTTGAGATGTGAGCTTGATTGTCTGTGCTCTTTCAGACTGGTTGATGTAAGCATTTAATGCTATAAACTTTTCTCTTAGCACTGCCTTTGCTATATCCATGAGGTTATGGTAGATTGTGTCACTATCATCATTCAGTTCAAAGAATTTTTTAATTTCCATCTTGATTTCAATGTTGGCTTAACAATCATTCAGGAGTAGATTATTTAATTTCCCACATATTTGCATGGTTTTGAAGGTTGCTTCTATAGTCAATTTCCAGTTTTTATTCATGGTGGTCTAAGAAAGTACCTGATAGAATTTCAGTTTTCTTAAATTTATTGAGACTTGTTTTGTGGCCCATCATATAGTCTATCTAGTCTGTCTTGGAGTATGTTTTATGTGCTGATGAATAGAATATATATTCTGTAGTTGTTGAGTAAAAGGTTCTGTAAATATCTGTTAAGTCCATTTGTTCTAAGGCAAAGTTTAACTCCATTGTTTCTTTGTTGACTTTCTGTCTTGATGACCTGTCTAGTGCTGTCAGTGAAGTATTAAAGTCTGTTGTGTTTCTATCTCATTTCTTAGGTCTGGTAATAATGTTTTATAAATTTGGGGGCTCCAGTGTTATGTGCATATGTATTTAGGATTGTGATATATTCCCACTGGACATATCCTTTTATCATTACAGAATGTCCCTCTTTGTCATTTTTAACTGCTGTTGCTTTAAAGTTTGTTTTTTCTAATATAAGAATAGCTATGCCTGCTTGCTTTTGGTGTCTATTTACATAGAATATCTTTTCCCATCCCTTTACCCTAAGTTTATGTGAGTCTTTCTTTGTTAGATAAGGCAGCAGATACTTGGTTGGTAGATTCTTATCCATCCTGCCATTCTGTGTCTTTTAAGTGGAGCATTTGGGCCATTTATATTTAATATTAGTATTGAGATGTGAGGTATTGTTCTATTCATTGTGCTATTTGTTGTCTGAATACCTTGTTTTTTATGCAATGTGTTTTTGTCATATAGGTGAGATGTATGCTTTACAGAGTTTATATTTTGGTGTATTTGAGGATTTGTTTCAAGATTTAGAGTTCCTTTTAACAGTTCTTGCAATGCTGGCTTGGTAGGGGCAAATTATCTCAGTATTTGATTTTCTGAAAAAGACTATATCTTTCCTTCATTTATGAAGCTTAGTTTTACTGGATACAAAATTGTTAACTAACAATTGTTTTGTTTAAGGAAGCTGAAGATAGAGCACCAATCCCTTCTAGTTTGTACAGTGTCTGCTGAGAAATCTGTTAATCTGATAGGCTTTCCTTTATAGGTTACCTGGTGCTTGACTTTAGATAACCTGATAACTATGTGCCTAGGCAATTGATATTTTTGCAATGAATTTTCCAGGTGTTCATTGAGCTTCTTGTTTGGATATCTAGATCTCAAGCAAGGCTGGGGAAATTTTTCTTGATTATTTCCTCAAATCTGTTTTCCAGACTTTTAGATTTCTCTTATTCCTCTGGAACACCAATTATCCTTAGGTTTGAACACTTAACATAGTCCCAAACTTCTTGGAGGCTTTCTTGTGTTTTTTTTTTATTTATTTTTCTTTGTTTTTGACAGATTGTGTTAATTTGAAAACCTTGTTTTTGAGCCCTGAAATTTTCTTCTTCTTGTTCCAGTTTATTGCTGAGATGTTCCAGGGCATTTTGCATTTCTCTAAGTGTGTCCTTGATTTCCAGAAGTTGTGATTATTTCTTATTTATGCTATGTATTTCACTGAAGACTTTTCCCTTCATATATTGCATTTCTTTTTATTTTATTAAATTGGACTTCACCTTTCTTTGCTGCCTCCTTGATTAGCTTAATAATCAACCTTCTGAATTCTTTGGCAATTCAGGGATTTCTTCTTGGTTTAGAGTTGCTGGTGAGCTAGTGTGATCTTTTAGGGGTGTTAAAGAGCCTTGTCTTGTCATATTACCAGAATCATGTTTCTGGTTCCTTCTAATTTGGGTAGACTATGTCAGAGGGAAGATCTGGGATTCAAAGGCTGCTGTTCAGATTATTTGGTCCCACAGGGTGGTCCCTTAATGTAGTGTTCTCCCACTTCCCCTATGGATGTAGCTTCGTGAGATCTAAACTGTAGTAATTGTTATTTCTCTTCTGGATCTAGCCACTCTGCAGAGCTACCAGGCACCAGGCTGGTACTGGTGGGTGTCTGCACAGTCTTATGATGTGAACAGTCTTCATTTCTCTCAGCCATGGATACCAGCAACTGCTCCAGAGGAGATGGCAAAGGAGTGAAATGGACCCTGTGAGGGTATTTGGTTTGTAGTTTTGCTTATTGCACTAGTGTTGTGCTGGTTGGCCTCCTGCCAGGAGATGGGGCTTTCAAGAGAGTATCAGCTGCAGTAACATAGGAAGGATCAGGCAGAGGGTGGGGCCTGAGAGTTCCCAAGAGATTATGTCTTTTGTCTTCTGGATACCACAGTGAGTAGAGAAAGATCATCAGGTTGGGGCAGGGTTAGATGTGTCTGAGCTCAGACTCTCCTTGGATGAGGCTTGCTATGGCTGCTGTGAAGGATGGGGGCATGGTGCCCAGGCCAATGGAGTAATGTTCCCAGGGGGATTATGGCTGCCTCTGCTATGTCCTGAAGGTTGCCAGGGAAGTGAGGGAAAACCGGCAGTTACAGGCCTCACCAGCTCCTAAGCAGGCCAAAAGGCCAGTCCCCCAACAGCACTGAGTTCATTTCCAGGCAGCGGTGAACAGGAATGAGAACTCGCCCCAGGATACTAGCCTCCTGGCTGATAAAGGAAGCAGAGCTTTCAAATTTCACACCTCCCAACTGCTCCATCTCCTTTGCCACGTTGGCACTCCCAATTCACCCCCTCCTACAAGAAAAGAGAACCATAGAAAAGTGAGACCTACATTCTGAGGGAAATTTCCTCTCAAGACATTTTGTGACCACCAATCAGTAATTAAGCAGGGCAAGAGTCTTTGAAAATAAGTATAAAGCAACCATTAAAAAGCTAAGCAGAGATTATCACAGCTTTGAGATTTGCTAAGGGACTTAATAAATACTCTTGGAGTTTTGTGGCAAACCCTGAAAGCTTACTCTGTAGGAGTGCTAGAAAACCAGAAATAGACTAGTCTTTACTGGATCAAGGAGAAATACTTGTATTCTAATGTGTGACAAATAAAAACGAAATTCTCTCTAGGGTAGATAACATTACCTAGGACCACTAGGATTTTCATACACATTATTTAGCATTCATTCAAAGACTGCCAGGATGCCAGGAAAAATAACCAAATCTACAAAAAGTAGAGAGTAGATCTATAAGTGATGCAGCTGTTGGGACTACATGATATGAACTCTAAAATAATTATGATTAATGTATTCAAGAAAAATAGGGAGGAAAGGTGGATAATTACACAGCAAATTGAGAAACTATAAAAATAACAAAATAGAAATATTTATAATTAATGTATTTAACAGCAGATTAGAATAATATAAAAAGGATTCATATATAAGAAGAAAGGTTAGTAGAAATGTTTAGATTGAAGGAGAGAAAGAAAAGGACAGAGACAAAGAGAGACAAGAAACACAGAGAGTTACTTTAAAACCATAGGAGATATAAGGTACACAGTAAAAAGATTAAACTTATGTGTAATTGGAGTCCAGAAAAAGAAATGAGATAGAAAGGGAGAGAAGATTCTCTGAAGAGATCATAGCCTAGAATTATCCAAAATTGTTGGAAGTCCGCTGATTCAAGCATATCTATGAATCAAAAGCAGAGCGAATCAAAGAACATCATACCTAGACACATCATAGTAAAACTGTTGAAAGCTAAAAACAAAGAGCAAATCTTAAAAGCATCTATGGGAAAAAATATACATGACTTTTAAAGGAGCAACATTAAAATTATGGCTGACTCTTCTATAGTGTGATTTCTTTTTTATATGTTTGCAATAAATTCACCAGAGGATTTATCTAGGCATGAAATACTCTTTGCAAGAAAATTTTAGATTTATAGTCAATTCATCAACAATATGAAAAAATTAGATTATTTCATCAATTTTGATAATTTTAAAAAGGAATTTGTCCATTTCTTCTGAATTTTAAAATTATTGGTATAATATTTAAAATTATATATTTACATTTTTTAAAAGTGTACTTTGTAGGAATATTCTCTTTTATTTTCATATTATAATAATTTGTGACATTGTTCTATTTTGTTCCTATCACTCTTTATAGAGGTTTATCAATTTTATTGTTTTTCAAGAGTAAACTTTGGCCCACTTTATGTTTCTACTTTATTTTGTTTTCTGTTTCATAGATTACATCTCTTAAATATTTTATTTCTTCTATGACTTTAAATATGTGTTTATTTGCTAGTTCCTTATATGGTCATTTACATCTTTGATTTTCAGGCTTTATTCTGTTCTGATATATGTAGATATTTTGACCTATAAATTTCATTTGATCTATAAATTTCTATATAATTTTGCATTTTGACCTATAAATTTCCCTCTAAGAACTGCTGTGGTTCATTTTATAAGGCCAGCATGACCTTAACACCAGAGGACATTATTAAAATTTATTGGTGGTAATAGCCAAGATCTCTCTTTAAAATAGATGCAAAATTTTAAAATAAAAAATTAGTAAATGCTACCAAGGAATACAAAAAAAGAACTATACATTGTGTCCAGGTAGGCTTTATTCCAGCTGTACAAAATTGATGTAATAATAGAAAAAGAAATAAATATTATTTATTATTCTAAAAAAAGTGGGAGAGAATCTAATATGGTGATTACAACAGATTCTTTTTTTTGAGATGGAGTCTTGCTCTGTTGCCAGACTGGAGTGCAGTGGCATGATCTTGGCTCATTGCAACCTCTGACTCCGGGTTTGAGTGATTCTCCTGCCTCAGCCTCCTGAGTAGCTGGAACTACAGGCATGTACCACCATTCCCAGCTAATTTTTGTATTTTTAGTAGAGACAGGGTTTCACCATGTTGGCCAGGATGGTCACAATCTCTTAACCTTGTGATCCACCTGCCTTGGCCTCCCAAAGTGCTGGGATTACAGGTGTGAGCCACCATTCCTGGCCTATCACAACAGATTTTTAAAAAGGATTTCGTAAGGATAAGAATGCTTCAGAATAAAATAGTTGGTATTCTTAATGTGCCAGAGTACTTACCACAAATCTATACAAAAATAATATTTAATGGCAATAAATATTAAAATAAATAACTAGAAGCTTTCTTTCTATAACTGAGAATAAGAATGTCTTGCTTTTACTTCTTCTATTTACTATTATACTGAATGTTCTATCCAGTGCAATAAGATAAGAAAAAAAAATAAATAAGGATCAGAAGTGTAGAAAAAACTACAACTGGTATTATATGTAGATAAAATTAACGTGCCCATAGAAAATCACCAAAAGAATCTGACATAATGAAAAAGAAGAGTGCTACAACCTGCAACCTGAATGGATATCACATAATGTTGAATGAGAGAGCAGAGATAAATGTGTACATATTTGATTCTACTTACATAACATTCTGAAACTGGAAAGATAGATAGATAGATAGATAGATAGATAGATAGATAGATAGATAGATAGATATCAAAAGAGTGGTTCCATTTGGTGAGGAAGTAATGATTGGAAGGGGGCATGTGAAAGGGTGTTTGATCTGGGAAGTGGTCAGTAGGTGTGCACATAAGTAAAACTTATTGAACTGTACATAAAAGACTTGCATACTGTATAGTATGTATGTTTTACCTCACTACTAAACTAAACAAAGAAAGAAAGAAATGAAACTTTATATCTGAAGAGAAAATTTAGGAATTCATACTATTCCTCCTCTGTCTTATCTCAGCTAATTAGGGCCATTATATATAAGGCTGTATATATGTTTTATCATTTATTTATAATTGTATTAATATAAGACAGAATTTCATAATTTATTATATATCATATTTTTTGTAAGGTGCCTATAAAATGTAAGATTCTCATCAAAGATCATGATGTGGCAAAGAGAAATACTCAATGTTTTCTTAAAGGAGAGAACAATGGAATCTCTCTGAATAGAGCTATTTACAGAGGGGGATGTCTCTTACTCTTGCAAGATCCTTAATGGCAGTGATTGTAAATTATTCATCTCTGCACACCCAAGTGTTAGCCTGGAATACAGTAATAATCTGAGCTAATATTTACTGGAGGTTTACTCTGTGCAAGGTTTTTTTTTTTACATGTATGGTCTCAACTACTTCTCACAACAACCTGTGAAGTAACTATGATTTTTGTCCTCATTTTAAAGTCAATAAAACAGAAGCTCATAGAAACTGCATAACGTGCCAAGTCACTCAGTTTGTAAGAGGTGGAGTTGAGATGCAAGTCCAACTCAGTGTGAATCTTAAGACTATAGTCATAACCATGTGGCATATTTCCAAGAAAGCAGTTGAGTATGTGAGTCAGAAGCCTTCCCTATATCTCCATTATAGAATTGAAAACAATCCATTTATTACATTTAAACTCTGGAATTCCTCTTCACTAGGGAATAAGACCCATAAGGAAGGGCTAATATTTTATTTATCTGTGGGCCCCCATTGTTTATCACAGAACATGACACATAACAGATATTAAGCTTAATAAAGATTTGTTCAGTGAGGTAGCTCAAATATCTATGGTTGTGGTGTTATTGTAGGATCCATCCATTTCTGCACACTTGTTTGCAACTGAAATATAAATTATCTTTCTTAGCTTCACAAGGTAACAAGAATATTCATCAAATAATTCTGATGCAAATTGTGGGACTGACTGGTATATACTGTACCTGAAATTCACAACTCGTTCAGAGAATGCAAAAAGAAGTCGTCTAGTGATTGCCTGAGAATTTAATTTACACTGTTTTTATACACTCTATGGAGTAAAAGCAAACTTTAGATCTTCTGAACAAAATTACTCCATTTTGTTACCACATTTTTCATTTTCTCAATAGCTACTTATTGATGGTTTTTGTATTTCCCAGACACTCCCTTTGTGTTCTGAAGATAAGCTGTCAACACAATCCCAAAGAGTCTTTTGGAAGGTCAAGAATTCCCAAGGATACTACCTCTGCCTAGAGCTCTGGCAGCAGACACATGCCTTAAAAATTTCTCTTTTCTACAAACTCTTTGTCCTTGGAGAGAAACCAAGTTTCCTCTTTTTCGTAATGCACAGAATCTATAGGAATGCCTGGGTAAGGAATTTGGCATATCACCCTGGGAATACCTTGGTTTTAGGTTTGGCAATATATCATCATGGGAGATAGTAACAGCTGTGCAACAGTTTATGGGTGTGGCATGCAGTCTGGCAGCAGCTTTTATTTTTTCCCTTCTAGAAGTTTATTTCCTTTGAGTCACTTTTTGATTGTGATAAATTTGTTTTCTGTTGCATATTCATTTCAAAGATCTTAGGCAGTCTTTTTTTCATGATTCATGGAACAAAGATTCATGATTCTGATGAGAAAGAATGTTTAACATCTGTCAGGGCCTATCACCCTGCACATTTTTGATGGCACATATTCAGCACTCTAAAAAGTTACGTAATATCTGAATTATAAATGCTCACTCTCAGTGTCTGCCCCATTCATAAGTAAAGTTTAAATATACAGGAAGATCCAGATCACCTTCTGCCCCATTCTGTGATTGATTGATTGATTGATTGATTGATGGTGAGAACATGTAACATGAGATCTAACTTCAGCAAAATGTTTAGGGTACAATGCAGTGTGGTTAACTAAGGGCACAATATACAGCAGATCTCTAGAACTTACTCACCTTGAACAACTAAAACTATATCTGTTGAACAGCACCTCCCCATTTCTCCTTTCCACTGGCAGCCAACATTCCACTCTCCATTTCTATGAGTTTGACTGTTTTACCTACCTCATATGTATGCATGGAATCATGCAGTATTTGTCCTTCTGTGACTGGCTTATTTCAGTTAACATAATTAAACTTATGTTACTGCTTTAACCTGAGGCTGTGGCAGAAGGAAAATGTAAATGGAAAAAACAATGCTTTTCTAATATTAACAAATGTAGAGTATAATTTCAGGTGACATTCAAGGCTTTCCTAATCTCAACAACCAACAGGACTGTCAAGATAGAACATGTCTTCTTCACCTCTTGAGTTTCAGAGTTATTGTAGAAAAGACATTAAAAAAATAAGAGTTGCTTCTAAGCAGGACACTGAATTTTTTGTTTTCTGAAATTCTATATAAGAATTCAGAATATTTTTACTTAAATAGATCTGCTCATTAATAACAATTTACAAGAAAAACATTCAGAATCTCTGTTTCATGACAAATGTATGTTTAATGTGAGAAACAGGCTAGGAAAAGATAGGTAACAAACATGCTTCATGTTGTGAGTTAGGCCAAGATTTTTTCAAGATTCATGGAAGCAAGTTGTAGGGCAGTTCTAGGAAGATGGTGGATAGGGACAGGGCTGACGTGCAGCTCGCACTTGGACAGGACAGAATAGCATGTGGAGACTCACACTATCAACTTTTGTTCCAGGAAGCAACACAGGAGCAGACTAGGAAAATCAAAATAATTCACAGATCCTTTGAAAGAAACAGCTGGCCACTGCAAATTCCGCAAGACATGCAAAAATCTCTGGCACTCTCTTGCAAACACCACCTCCTGGCTGGAGGCCAATCACCAACTCAGGACATTACAGCAACTCATGGCAGAACAACCCTGCTCCAAGGAAGGAGAAAACAACAGCTAATTCTACTACCTACAACATCCTGGCTAACCAGTGGTCCTGAATCTGTCTACATGACAACTTTACTGCTAGCAGAATCAGCATCCAAGAAAGCCAACGCACTAAACATATCTACAACCAAGGACTCTGTCAGTCTACTTCACTTCCCTGCCACTTACACCAGAGCAGGTGCTGGTTCCATGGCTGGTAGACCTGAAGATGGATCACATCATAGGACTCTTTGCAGACATTCCTCAGCACCAGCCCAGAGCCTGGTAGCTCTGCTGGTTGGCTAGACCCAGAAGAGCAACAACAATCGCTGCAGTCAGGCTTGCAGGAAGACCCATCTGTAGGGGAAGGGAGAGTATACTACATCAAGAGACCAGCCCATGGGAAAAAAGAATCTGAACAGCAATCATTGAGTTCCAGACTTTTCCACTGAAATAGACTACACAAATGAGAAGGAATCAGAAAAGTAACATTGGTAATATGACAAAACAAGTTTCTGTAACACCGCCAAAAGACGACACTAGCTCTGCAACAGTGGATCCTAACCAAGAATAAATCTCTGAATTACCTGATAAAAAATTCAGAATGTTGATTATTAAGCTTCTCAAAGAGATAGCAGGGAAAGGTGAAAAGCAACATAAAGAGATTTAAAGACAATATAGGATATGGATGAAAAATGCTCCAGAGAAAAAGAAAACAATCACAACTTCTGGAAATGAAAGATATACTTAGAAAAATACAAAATGTACTGGAAAGTTTCAACAATAGAATCTAACAAGTAGAAGAAAGAACTTCAGAGCTTGGAGACAAGGCTTTTGAATTAACCCAATCAGACAAAGACAAACAAAAATAATCTTTAAAAAAGGCTAGATGTGGTAGGTCATGCCCATAGTCCTAGTACTTTGGGAGGCTGAGACAGGCAGATCACTTGAGCTTAGGAGTTCAAGACCAGCCTGGTCAACATGGCAAAACTGTCTCTACTAAAAATATAAAACATAGCTGGGTGTGGTGGCACATGCCTGGAATTCCAGCTACTCAGGTGGCTGAGGCATGAGAATTGCTTGAACCTGGGAGGCAGATGTTGCAGTGAGCCAAGATCAAAGCACTGCTCTAAAGCCTGGGTGATAGAGTAAGACTCTGTCTTAAAATAAATAAAGCCTCCAAGAAATTTGAAATTATGTTAAATGGCCAAACCTAAGAACAATTGGTATTCTGAGGCAGAAGAAAAATCTAAAAGTTTGGAAAAGATCCTGGATGAGGAGAGATCCAAGATGGCTGACCACTAGCAGCTCAGGCTTGTTGCTCCCAGTGAAAGCACAGAGAACAAGAGGACACCACACTTTCAGACGAATCTTTCTTGCACAAGGACTAGGAGATTCCCAGCAGAGGAGCCCTGCAGGTCGCCAGCATGTCTCTTGCAGCCGGCTCTGCGGTTTTGCCGGTGCCCCAGCGCAGCAGTTCTTGGTGCAGAGTAAACGGGACTGGTTCCCCTTTTGGCTGATGTTTGGAGCTGATTGAAGAAGGGATTCAGGAGGGAAGCCAGACGGGAGACTCCCAGACAGAAGAGCACCAAGAATCTTGATGCCGCTGTTTTAGCCAGCGCAGTGGGTTGCTCACATTTCAACCCTGGGAATTAACAAGTTGGACGTCCACTAAGAGACCTAATTTAAAAGTTGGTAATTACAAAGACGACAGGTGGATAAATTTACAACAATGGTAAGAAACCAGCGTAAAAAGGCTGAGAATACTCAAAATCAGAATGCCTCTCCCTCTAAAGAGGATCACAGTTCCTCATCAACAGGGGAACAAGGCCTGATGGAAAATGAGCGCATTCCAATAACAGAATTAGGCTTCAGAAGATGGATAATAAGAAACTTCTGTGAGTTAAAAGAACATGTTCTAGCCCAATGTAAAGAAACTAAGAACTTTGAAAAAAGATTTGACAAAATTCTAACGAGAATAGACAATTTAGAGAAGAATATAAGTGAATTAATGGAACTGAAGAATGCTATACGAGAACTCTGAGAAGTATGCACACGTTTTAACACTCGAATTGATCAAGCAGAAGAAAGGATATCAGAGGTCGAAGACCAACTTAATGAAATGAAATGAGAAGACAAGATTAGAGAAGTAAAAGTAAAAAGGAATGAGCAAAGCCTCCAGGAAATATGGGTCTATGTGGAAAGACCTAATTTACGTTTGATAGGTGTACCTGAATGTCATGAAGAGAATGAATCCAAGCTGGAAAGTATTCTTCAGGATATTATTCAGGAAAACTTCCCTAACCTAGTAAGGTGGGACAATACTCATCTCCACATAATACAGAGAACACCACAAAGATATTCCTCAAGTAGAGCAACCCCAAGACACATAATTGTTAGATTCACCAGGGTTGAAATAAAAGAGAAAATTCTAAGGGCAGCTAGAGAGAAAGGTCAGGTTACCCATAAAGGGAAGCCTATCAGACTTACAGCAGATCTCTTAGCAGAAACCCTACAAGCTAGAAGAGAGTGGGGTTAATATTCAATATCCTCAAAGAAAAGAATTTTCAACCCAGAATCTCATATCCAGCCAAACTAAGCTTTATAAATGAAGGAAAAATAAAATTTTTCACGAACAAGCAAGCACTCAGAGATTTCATCACCACCAGGCCTGCTTTATAAGAGCTTCTGAAAGAAGCACTACACACAGAAAGGAACAACCAGTATCAGTCATCCCAAAAACTTACCAAAAGATAAAGAGTATCTCCATAATGAAGTATTTATATCAACTAATGGGCAAAATAGCCAGCCAGCATTAAATGACAATATTAAACTCACAAATATCAATATTAATCCTGAATTTAAATGAATTAGATGCCCCAATCAAAGACACAGACACATAAACTGAATTAAAAAGTCAAAACACATCGGCACTCTGTATCCAGATCCATCTCATAAGCAAGGACAACAAAGACTCAAAACAAAAGGTTGGAGGAAGACTCACCAATCAAATGGAGAGGAAAGAAAAACAAAACAAACAAACAAAAAAAACAGGAGTTGTAACTTTCGTCTCTGACAAAATAGACTACAATAGTAACCAAGACTAAAAGAAACAAAGAAGGACATTACATAATGATAAAAAGATCAATGCAACAATAGGAGTCAATGATCATAAATATATATGTACCCAATATAGGGGCACCCAGATATATAAGACAAGTTTTCAATGACTTATAAAGAGACTTGGACTCCCTTACTAATAGTGGGAGACTTTGACACCACATTGTTAATATTCGACAAATCAATTAGATAGAAAATTAACAGAGACATTTATGATTTGAACTCAGACCTCGAACAAGTAAACTCAGTGAATATTTATAGAATTCTACACCCCAGGTCCACAGAACATACATTTTTTTGTAGTATGACATTACACCTATTTTGAAAGTGACCACATAAATGGAAGCAAATCACTCTTCAGCATTTGCACAGCATTTCACAGATTTAAATGAAATATTGGTTGGCTGTTTGTTATTTTCTTTTCTTATTCCTTCCTGTCTCTGCTGTTAAGCACAATCATCAGCATAAAAGAGGTTTCTAATACCTATTTCTAGATTGCATTCCAGCCTGGGCAATAGAGCAAGACTCCTGTTCTCTCTCCCCATTTTCTCTTTCTCTTCCTTTCTTTAAAAAAAAAAAAAAGATGCTGGATGAAATCATCGAGGGAAACTTCCCTGGCCTTGCTAGAAATCTAGACATCAAATACAAGAAGATCAATGAAAACCTGAGAAATTTATCACAAAAAGATCATCACCCAGGAACATAGTGATAAAGTTATCTAAAGTCAAAACAAAAGAAAAAATCTTAAGAACTGTGAGGCAAAAGTTTTGGGTAAGCTATAAAGCAAAACCTATCAGATTAACAGCAAATTTCTCAGTAGAAATCCTACAAGCCAGAAAAGATTGGAGTTTTATGTTCAGCCTCTTCAAACAAAATAATTAACAACAAACAAACAAAGAATGTTGTATCCAGCAAAACTAAGCTTCATAAATGAAGGAGCAATAAAGTCTTTTTTAGACAAATAAATGCTGAGAGTATTTGCCACTACCAAGCCAACACTATAGGAAATGATAAAAGGAGTTCTAAATCTTGAAACAAACCTTAAAATGCACCAAAATAGAGCCTCCTTAAAGATAAATTTCACAGGGCCTATAAAATCATAACACAAAGAATAAAACAAAAAAAACAAGATATTCAGGCAACAACTAGCATGATGAATAGAGTAGCACCTCTTATCTCAATACTAATGTTAAATGTAAATGACCTAAATGTTCCACTTAAAAGATACAGAGTGGCAGAATGGATAGGAATCTATCAACTGCATATCTGCTGGCCTCAAGAAACTCACCTAACACATAAGGATTCACATAAACTTAAGGTAAATGGGTGGAAAATGTTATTCTATGCAAAGGGACACCAAAAGAAAGCAGGATTATTAGCTATTCTTATATTAGACAAAAGAGACTTTAAAGCAACAACAGTTAAAAAAGACAAAGAGGGACATTATATGATAAAATATTAGTCCAACAGGAAAATATCACAATCCTAAATAAATGTGCACCTAACACTAAAGCTCCCAAATTTATAACAATTACTGCCTGACCTAAGAAATTAGATAGATGGCAACATAATAAAAATGTGGGGATTGAACACTCCACTGACAGCACTAGACAGGCCCTCAAGACAGAAAGTCAACAAAGAAACAATGGGGCTTACACTATAACCCAAAACAAATGAACTTAGCCACTATTTACAGAATATTCTCCCCAACAACTGCAAAATAAACATCTTTTCATCAGCACATGAAACATTCTCCAAGATAGATGATATGATAGGTTCCAAAACAAGTCTCAATAAACTTAAGAAAATCAAAATTATATCAATTATCTTCTAAGACCACAGTTGAATGACACTGGAAATTAATTCCAAAAGGAACCCTCAAAATTATACAAATATATGAAAAATAAATAATCTGATCCTGAATGATCTTTGGGTAACAATGAAATCAAGATGAAAATTTAAAAAGTATTTGAACTGAACAAGAATAGTGACAGAGCACTATTCTTGGGACACAGCAAAAGCACTGCTAAGAGGAAAGTTCATAGTAATAAATGCTTACATCAAAAAATCTGAAAGAGCACAAATAGACAATCTAAGGTCACACCTCAAGGCGCTGGAGAAACAAGAACAAACCAAACCCATACTCAGTAGAAGAAAAAAAAGTTCAGGCTGGGCATGATGGCTCACGCTTGTAATCCCAACACTTTGGGAGGCCAAGGTAGGCGAATCACAAGGTCAAGAGATCGTGACCATCCTGGCCAACATGGTGAAACCCCATCTTACTAAAAAAACAAAAATATTAGCTGGGCATGGTGACATGCGCCTGTAGTCCCAGCTACTCAGGAGGCTGAGCCAGGAGAATTGCTTGAACCTGGGAGGCGGAGGTTGCAGTGAGCTGAGGTCATGCCGCTATACTCTAGCCTGGCACCTGGTGATGGAATGCGACTCTGTCTCAAAAAAAAAGAAAAAAAGGTTCAGCGCAGAACTAAATAAAATTAAACAAGAAAACAAAAAAAAATACAAAAGAAAAATGAAACAAAAGCTGGTTCTTTTAAAAGATAAACAAAATCAATAGATCATTAGTGAGATGAACCAAGAAAAGAAGAGATAAGATCAACATAAGCTCAATTAGAAATGAAATGGAAGACATTATAACAAATATCATAGAAATACAAAAGATCATTCAAGTCTGCTGTGAACACCTTTACATGCACAACCTAGAAAATCTAAGGAGATGGATATATTACTGGAAATATATCACCCTCTTAGATTAAATTAGGTGGAAATAGAAACTCTGACAGACCAATAACAAGTAGCGAGATTGAAACAGTAATAAAAAAAATTGCTAACAAAAAGTTTCAGGATGAGATGGATTCACAGCTGAATTCTATGAGGCATTCAAGGAAGAATTGGTACCAGTATTACTGAAACTATTGCAAAAGATAGAAAAAGCGAATCCTCCTTTAATCATTTTATGAAGCCAGTATCACCCTAATTCCAAAATCAGGAAATGGCATAACAGAAAGAGAAAACTACAAACCAACATCCCTGATGAACATAGATGTAAAAATCCTCAACAAAATACTAGCTAACTGAATCCAACAGCATATCAAAAAATAATCCACCATGATCAAGTGGGTTTCATACCAGGGATGCAGGACTGGATTAACAAAAATAAGTCAATAAATGTGAAACATCACATAAACAGAATTAAAGACAAATCATATGATTATCATAATAGATGCAGAAAAAGCATTTGACAAAATCCAGCATCCCTGTGTGATTAAAATCCTCAGCAAAATTGGCATAGACGGGATATGCATCTTGGTAATAAAAGCCATCTATTGCAAACCCACAGCCAACATTTGACTGAATGGAGAAAACTTTAAGGCATTCCACCTGAGAACTGGAACAAGACAAGGATGCCTACTTTTACCACTTCTATTCAAATAGTACTGAAAGTCCTTGCCAGAGAAATCAGACAAGAGAAAGAAATAAAGGGCATCCAGACCAGTAAAGAAAAAGTCAAACTGTCACTGTTTGCCAATAATTTGATCATATACCTAGGAAACCCTAAAGACTCATTCAAAAAGCTTCAAGATCTGATAAATGAATTCAGTAAAGTTTCAGAATACAAAATTAATGCACACAAATTAGTAGCACTGCTATATACCAACAACTACCAACCTGAGAATAGAATCAGAAACTCAGCCCATTTTACAACAGTTGCAAAAAAAATAAAATACTAAGAAAAAAACCAAGGAGGTGAAAGATCCATACAAAAACAACTACAAAACATTGATGAAAGAAATCACAGATGATACCAAGAAATAGACACACTGAATGCTCATGATTGGGTAGAATCAACATTGTGAAAATGGCCATACTGACAAAAGCCATCTACAAAGTCAATGCTATTCCCATCTAAATATCATCACCATTCTTTATAGAACTAGAAAAAAACATTCTAAAATTTGTATGGAACCAAAGAAGACCCCACATAGCCAAAGTAAGACAAAGCAAAAAGAACAAATTTGGAGGCATCACATTACTCAACTTCAAACTATACCACAGGGCTTTGGTTACCAAAACAGCATGTTACTGGTAAAAATATAGGCACATAGAACAATGGAGCAGAATAGTAAACCCAGAAATAAAGCCAAATACCAACAACCAACTGACTTTCAAGAAAGCAAACAAAAGCATAACATGAGGAAATCACACCCTATTTAACAAATAGTGCTGGAATAATTGGCAACCCACATGTAGAAGAATGAAACCTTACCTTATATGAAAATCAACTCAAGATGGATCAAAGACTTCAATCTAAGACCTGAAACTGCAAAAATTACGGAAGATAACATTGGAAAAACTCTTCTAGACATTGATTTAGGCAAAGAGTTCATGACCAAGAATCCAAAACTAAGAGCAACAAAAACAAAGATAAGTAGATCAGACATAATTAAATTAAAAAGCTTCTGCACAGCAAAAAAAAAAAAAAAAAAAAAAAAAATAGAAGAATAAACAGACAACCCACAAAGTAGGAGAATATTGTCTCAATCTGTGCACCTGACAAAAGACTAATATCCAGAATCTACAAGGAACTCAAATAAATCAGCAAGAAAAAAAATAATAACCCCATCAAAGAATCAAAGAGTGGGCAAAGGACATGAATAAACAATTATTAAAAGAAGATATACAAATGGTCAACAAACAAATGAAAAAGGGCTCAACATCACTAATTTTCAGGGAAATGCAAATTAAAACCACAGTGAACTGCCACCTTACTCCTATCAGACTGGCCATAATTAAAAAATAATAATAAAATAGTGGATATTGACATGAGTTTGGTGAAAAGGGAGCACTCCTACACTGCTTGTGGGAATGTAAAACTAGTATAACCACTATGGGAAACAGTATGAAGATTCCTGTAGAACAACCATTTGACCCAACAGCCCTGCTACTGGTTATCTATGAAGAGGAATAAAGGGCATTATATGCAAAGGACATTTGCATGCATGTTTATGGCAGCACAATTCACAATTCACAATTGCAAAAACATGGAACCAGCCTAAATGCTCATCAACCAACAAGTGAATAAAGTAAATATGGTATGTAAGTATACACACACACACACACACATATATGTATGCATACATATATATGTATATATATACACATATATATGTCACCCCATTTGTGTGACTGACACCCTTTTCCTTTTGATACCCTTTACTTCCTTTACTTCCCTTTGAGGCCCTCAGTAACAGTTAAGATTTTATGGTTGCAAGCATTAGAAAAGACTCTAATTTAAATAAAAAACAATTGTTTGGAATATAAATATACATGAGAACATAAGGGAGTGATATAAGAAACCTTCATTAGAAAGATATGAAAAACCGACAAAGCATGAGGGATGCTTGCTGAACAAACATGGGAAGAACAGGTACAGGGAGAGCCTCAGTGATCCATGTATCAGGAACTAATAAATAGATATTTTAGGGAATGGCTGATTGCTGGGATGAGGCAGTTTCTATTCTTCATCAGCCTTTTGTAATTCTGGGAAAAAGATCTGATTGGCCTAGATTGGATCACATGTTCCCTATTGGCCAGGGAAAGGCAGAAAACCTTGACTGACAAACGGAATCAATCAGTTATTGCAGTGTAACAAACCACTCCAAAACTCAATGGCTTTAAATCATGCTAATTTATTTCCCACCTGCAGTTTGGCTGGTGAACTGTTGTTGTAAGCTGGGCCCAGGTGTGTGGCTCTGCTTAAGGATGTGGGGCAGATGGGAAAGGTGTGCTATCCATACACATTCCTTCTGGGTCCCAGGCAGCATCGTGGTGGCTACATGGGAGAGGCTTTTCCTATGGAAAAGTATAAGAGTGGAAGCACATTTGAAGCCTCTGCTTGCATCACGCCTCTTGGTACCCCACCGGCCAAAATACACTGCTTTTTGTGGGAATGATGGCAGAATCAGCTGATAAAGGAAATAGATGGAAGAACATGTGAAGAAAGGAAGACAATAATTAAAGTGGGGCAATTATGCAAGAATCAGATAAATAATTACCCCCCAAAAAATCACATATATATATTTTTTAACATGAAAAGGATTCTTGGTGGTAAAGAAATGAGGTCAACAAATGCCCAGATCCTGAAAGGCCTTGTTCTCACCTGGCTCTTATGAACGGCAACTTTAGGTGGTTCCTCTCATGGCACTTTCATATACCAATAAAACACCAAGAGCCATGAATATAATCTTCATGGAAAGGATGTGACAAGTATCTTTAAGGTAAAAGTAGACCTGGTCAGATCAGAGCTATATAATATAGCTATATAAAATATATATCACAGTTACGTCAAAGTAATGCATCTATTTTTAGGAGTAGCCCTGAAAATGATTGTGATTACAGTATATTAAGACAGAAAAATCATATAGGAGGAGGGATTGTTGCTGTTACTTGCTGTACGATAATCCTTGACCATCCAAGCAACTGATAAACTAGTCCAGAGCAACAAGTTCATAAACTAGTCCAGAGCAACAAGCAATATGTGTCTTTATTTGAGGTTTACGAAATACAATCATGTCAAGAAAGGACAGAGTTCTCTGGCTCTCTCTGTTGCTCAGTTCAGCACTAGCCATTTCTGAAGCATTATTCTAGTGGATAGCAGTGAGTGTTCCTGTTTTATAATACACCCTGCCTGCGAAATACTGATGAAACATGAAGGACATGCTAATTTAGCAAATCAAAAGGTCTCCTGATGCTGGTACTTAAACCTAGACTGGGGTGGCTAAATAAAACCATATATTCAGATTCTAGGGCTTTATTTGTGAGGGTTCTCATTAAGTATGTCTTTGTTGAAGCCCTACTTTCTATTTCTGTTGTGAAACTCCAGAGTGTTCAAGAGAGTCTAAGGTTTATGCAGGTTTAGAATCTACCTAGTCTGGTGCTTTATCTGACATGAACAAAAGGACACCCAGAGTGAATGATGGTGTAGCTTTCTTCCCAGTGTCACACAGCGGGTTTGCCTTGAGTCAGAACTTAGACTAGGACCTGATCTCCTGTCTCTCAGCCCAGTGCGTATTTCCCTACACCCTACTGTCTCCTTCATGTGAATACACAGAGGTATCATGCTGATCTCAATTTCTGGAGTATGAACATCATCCCTTCCACATTTAGGAACCTTAATTCTCTTCACCCTAAAGCACATATAGCTTCAGATATGTTTGCATATTTATATCAATCTAATTGCTCAAGAGTCAATCTAGTCAATTAGCCTTTGGTTACTGAAAGAGTGATTTAAAACTATTTTTAAATGAAACCTGTGAATCCTTTGCCATATAGGCAGAAAGTAAGAAGTCAACAGGCACTATGATGACAGAGACAGCAGCAGGTCCAGGGAAAAAAGACTTACGGAGTGAAATCATCAACCTTCAAGGGAATGTGAATTGAAAGCCAAGACTGTTAGTAAAAAGAAAAACATATAAAGTAGAGGAAAGAAGAACAGAGGGGCATGGGCATGAGGTGGGAGTGCAGAGGGCTTGAATTGGCTTAGACAGCCCATCTCTCAGCAGGTCAGCACTCACAGGTTGGCACACAGGATAAGATAGGGTGAGAGACAGCCACCGAAAAGAAAGAAAATGCTCTTTGGGAAGGGAAGATATGCTTAAAATTAAACACAGGGGAGGAAAAGTGTGTTTAGAGTTTTCTGAGATGAGATTCAAGGCTGAAGTCATAGTTTGGCAGATAAACCAAAGAAATTTGGTTTCCCTTGGAAAGATTTATGTCTTCTAGGGTTGAGAAATATGTCTGGCTGCCAATATTTCATAGAGCAACACAGAAAGAAATACTACCTACTTTAGTGTTTGGCTTGGGACTTTTCACCTTTGTTTGGCAAGATATTTTTCATTTTGAAAGAGGGAGTGAGAACTATTCATGTCAGCTCCCTATGAAGATCTCAAATCTCTTTGCCTAAGTTATCTAATGGTTCATAATGTTTAACTTACCTATATATAAATATTTTAAATGGTAGATTAAATTAACAGAACCTGTAAAACTCATAACCTTTCTGTTCCAAAATTCTTTGAGATAACATTGCCATCAAACAGAACTGAAAGAAATGTAATGAAGCCCTTTGGGAATTTCATGTAGTAGTTGGAAACCACAAAATGTAGGTCCAGTTCTGCCATTTGCTATTTTTATGACCTTGAGGAGTTACTCAACCTCATTGTGCCACCGATTTCTTATCTATTATGTGGAGTTTATGAAAGAATTTACTTCACGGAGTTGTGGAGAGTATTGAATGACTTAAGCTCTTAGGACAATGCTTGGCACTCAAAAAGGATTAATTGTTATTACCACATTTTTTTGGAATTTCTGAGATATCTCAATTTCAACTATT
Source organism: Callithrix jacchus (assembly GCF_049354715.1). NCBI lineage: Eukaryota > Metazoa > Chordata > Mammalia > Primates > Cebidae > Callithrix > Callithrix jacchus. The sequence goes on along the minus strand of NC_133502.1, from coordinate 100,534,668 downwards.
TTTTTTTTTTTTTTTTTTTTGAGATGGAGTTTCGCTCTTGTTGCCCAGGCTGGAGTGCAATGGTGTGATCTCGGCTCACTGCAACCTCCGCCTCCTGGGTTCAAGCAATTCTCCTGCCTCAGCCTCCTTAGTAGCTACTACAGGCATGCACCACCATGCCCAGCTAATTTTTGTATTTTAGTAGAAACGGGTTTCATCATGTTGACCAGGATGGTCTCGATCTCTTGACCTTGTGATCCACCCACCTCGGCCTCCCAAAGTACTGGGATTACAGGCATGAGCTACTGCGCCCGGCCAATTTCAACTATTCTTTATTACTATAGTCATATTATCATGAGAATACTCTAAAATGACAACTAGCTACATTTTTGTATTATCTTTTCTACGTGGAAGTGGCAGCAAAGTTTTTCTTTTATTTTTAAATCAGGTTATGTGTCTTTATTTGAGGTTTACGAAATACAATCATGTCAAGAAAGGACAGAGTTCAGCCAATGTTCCTGAGTGCTGTGAGAGATGGGAAGCAATGGAGAGGAAAATTTCTTCCAGTCTTCTCCAGCTCCAAACCATGTCAGCCACACTGTTGTAACTGCTATGAATTATCACCGGCGCTTACCAACTCAGAGTTTCATGTCCCTGTTTTCCTATTCAGAGAGACATTTTCTCCAGGCATAGTCATCCAAATACACTGGCCATAATCTCCCCCATAACTTGTTTGCCAGTATATCTTCCCTTCTCCTTCTGCCTTTCTCTCCTGTCCTTTCCCAGGCCTTCTCCCTCTTCCTTTTTGCCAATGTCTCACCTTTCCTCCCTCCCTCCTTTCCTACTTCTTAAAGTCTTTGTGTCTCTACTGTCCTCCAGGCACTATGTTGTTCTGTTCTCAATTCCCCAACCTTAACCTATATCCAAGTATTATCTAGACAGATGCTGATTTCTTTGCTTTTCCTTCTGCCTTCTCTTTATCTTCCTTTGTGCCTTCAGTGTCCTGTCACCCATCTCTTCTGCTTTGTTCTGCTTCTAGCTCTTTCTCAACCATCTTTACTATTACATAGAGCACATGGAATAATGGAAATGTAGTCAATAGATGGAGCTTGAACTATAGGTAGGCAATCTAGGCTCTCCTCCTGGTTCTTTTATTTGCTGTCTAAGTGACCATAAATAAGGCACTTAATCCAGCAAAGTTTGCATCTCCACCTATGTACACCATGTGCTCTGAGTGCTCATGCTCATATGAGGCAGTATAAATCAGGCAGCAAGTTTAACTTCTGTAAATTCCTACTTACTTAATGACACTATTGCCACCTTCTCCCTGGCAGTCTACATATCCTACTCGTTTTCAGCCTATAAATGTCATAGCTTTTACTTTCAACTATGTAATCCTTCCTGTTGGTCATTATTTCACCCCTGATCCTTTTCTCCCAACCTCAACTCCTCCTTCTTCCTTTATATGCTGTTTACACCAATAATTCTAAATCACTCAGAGTTTGCCACATGTGACAGGCTGCTTCTCATCCCGTGACCTCTCCTGAGCTGTTCTTGATGCCTTGCATCTTTCTGGTAAACATTTATTACACCTCAAAACTTAGCTATTCTTTATTATGTAAAATCCTCTCTGTGAGAGGCATCTATTTCTATAATTTTCATTTTTCATTCAAAATTGTTCATGTTCATATCTGTCACTCCTATTACACTTTGACCTTCTTGGAAGAGGCCTTGGCAACCTCACATCCTAGGAAAGTGCTGGCACATTCTTTCTATGTCTCAAAAGCAATTGTTGAATTGAACTCTCTCCTTTTTTAATTATGTGAATGTAGACTTACACTAATTTTGCAATTCTACAACTTGGATTCAAGCTCCAGTCATCTATGGATTTTGGATATCTGACCTTGACAATGTCATGTAAGCTCTAAGAGAGTCAGTTTTCTTACATATATATGGGGGGCAATGACAACTTCTGTTTATTGAATGATCACTATTTGTCAGAGTTGCATATTTGCCTATTTATCTTTTCACATTTAATTTTTACATCTACCCTATGATGTACCTATTATTATTCCCGTTTTACAAATGTGAAACCCAGGGCTAGAAACTCAAAAACTAAAATAGCCTCAGAACTGGAATCCTTGCCTCCACTCTCACTGTTCATCAATCTACTTTGTTGGAATATTAATGGTGATCTTCTAAAATCATCAATACTGTCATACCCTTTGCAACCCCCACCCCTGCAGTGGTTTAACTGCATAGAGAAAAATCTAATCTAAATGTCCTCTTATGTCTTATAAGCCCCACAGGATCTATCCACTAATTACCTCTTTGAATTTATCACACACTCTGTTCCCCTTCTTTCCCAGCACTCAGGGGCATTAGCTGAATTGCTTTTCCTGGCCCAGGTAAGCACTTCCCTGCCACAGGACATTTGCATTTTCAGTTTTTTTCTTCTGGGAGCATTCTTCCAATCGATCTTTCATGGCTGGCCCCATCTTCTCATCTATCTTAGCTCAAATGCTGCCTCCTTAGCTTTTCCTGAAACCCCATCCCATTTAGCCAGGCTTTATTACTCTTTTTCATAGCCATATTTGATTTTTGAGAGCCCTTATCAATCTAAAATCATCATTTACTTATTTATTGCCTGTCTTCTATATTCTCAGTGCACAGCATAGCAGATTCAACACATCTTTGTTAAAGGAATGGACTGTCCAGAGTAAGTTCAGATAAGAGGATGGAACAGTATTTGAACCCAAGACTGTCTGACTCTAAAGTCCATGTGCTTAACCACTGCATTCATTCCCTGCCTCAGCCATTAAAATACTGAAAAGAAACAGTAGGCTAACATGAGGGCATGGTTTGTAAACTCCAAGGGTTATATCAGTGTGAACGTGCAGTTTTGGCACTCTCTCCTCTGCTGGATGCCATGTGCTCTCAGAGTGACAATGTCCTCTGCTGGATGCCACATGCTCTCAGAGTGACAATGTCCTCTGCTGGATGCCACATGCTCTCAGAGTGACAATGTTAGGGAAAAAAGGATGTTGTCTACAATAAATTCTTCAGCTGACATTCCTTTAAGACTATGGTGACATCTGTGAGAAGCTCTTCTCTTTTCTTCCCATATTAGACTAGACCCTTGCCAATCCTACCTTGCCTTCTACACTCTTTACCTTGCCTTTCTTGCTGCCATTAAAGAAAGATATACTGAAAATCTCCCATTTATTCTTAATTAGCTGACTTAACACACTCTATTTTTATGGCGATTTTAGGCCTCTGTTTAATTCCTAACTATGCCTCCACAGGACTTGCAGTAACAAAATCCAAATTATTTCTAGAATTAACTAACTTCCATTATAGATTGGAAATAAAACTGAGGTAGGTTTGTTCACCTGAAATCAACACTTAAATCATACAGCCAGTTAACAGCAAAGTGAAAACTTGTGTCCTCCAATGCTTGTTTTCTAAAATTTGTTGACTTAATTTTTTTTAATTGTTGATAGAGTATCATTATATAAATTTCCAATGTGATTATGCTTTAGTGCAAAAAACTCTTTACATCCAACCCAAAGTGAATGTTTATTCTATGGTGTACAAATAAGGTAGTAACCGCTATATTTTATCTTTGTATTAGTAAAGCCCCCAAACTTCAAAGGCAAATAATTTGTTTCAATATCACTGGCATAAATTAATTTCCCATGCACTGCATTCCTTTGAACTCTTAATCTACAATCAGCATCATTTTAGGATTTGCTAAGATCAAAAGTCTGTCTAGAACAATTAGCTTGATTTAGTCATTCTCCAATGTATGTACATATACCAAAACCTCATGTTGTTATATATTATACAGTAAATATATACAATATTAATTTGTCAACTGAAAATAAATAAACAGAAGTCTCTAGAACCACCCAATATGTAGATATTTGAAGAATTCTGTTGTTTTTCCAAGTAAAACATAGAGTATATATCTGAAACCTAGTAATTGCAAAAGTTACGTTTTGTTTATTTTTAAATTGTAAATATGTATTTTGGAAGTAGGCTGCAGCTTCTTTATGCTTGATTATTTTGAATCTGCCCCGCTGGTGTCTCATCATGCAAGGATGAAAAACTGAAATGAAGATGATATAGCTAATGCACAGAGTATTATTCTTTAGGGATACAATTGTCTTAGCAATTAGATCATAGAAATTAAAATACGATTTGTGATGTTTTCCTGAATGCCTAAATCATTTTTTCTTGTTGTTGTTCAAAGAAAACAAGTTCTTAGTCATACAACAAATAGAATGAGTGGTGGGAACTGAAAAGGAGGAAGGCACAATTGCCTGGTCTTCTATGTCTCTTTTCAAGATGGTTTTCCTGGTGCTGGTATACATATCAGCCTACATATACACACCGTACTTTCCACAAGTACTCAAGTTTTAAGCTTCTCTAAACTGCTTCCTTACAATAAATTTTTTAAAACTCCCCCTCTCCATCATTTTTAGTCAAAGAAAACAGTTTCTTCCCTCTATAGAAAGTAGATTCTAAAGTTGGAGTTGTAGATCATTGCTATTACCAACACATAATGCCATTTGGAGCACATTAACCCTAGAAGTTTTCCAAGTTTACAGTGTCTACTTGAATTTTTTCAGTGAATATTTGTCATTTCATTCAAGAGAAGGCCTATCGGTAGTCATTTAGTCAAAACTACCGCAGTGATTGCTACTTGTACAGAAAATTATAAAGCTGCCACAGGAGTCAAGCCACGATTACCAAGTTGAAATAGGCACTGCTTTTTGTTAAGTATTGGGTAAGAATGAAGCCTTAAATTTGGAGGAAACTGAAGATCATTCTTTGGTCAGAACCACATTTTCCAGTTTTCATTTTCTCTGTTTTATTTACACAAAAATACATGATGAAATTTCATAGAAAGCACCTATGAAGAACACCCACATTATGATTCTTGCATTCTAATAAAAGTCTTATTCTAGCTTTGGGGCCCCGAAAATGTCTTTTTGTAAACATTTGAAAAGCATAAAAAAGAATATTGAAAAACATTAACTGTGATTTTTTATGCCTCATCATGATTTCACATATGTCAACTATCCAATGAAAACAATATATTGAGATGATTGTGACATATTCAATCCTACTACGTTCACCAGAGCTTATTGGGAGGCAAGTTAGCATGGAAATAACTGCTTTGTTGGAGAGAAAGCCTTGTTTCAAGTTTAAAACTCTATAAATTAAGCTTTTATTTATACAATTCTGTCTTACTTTCATTGTCTCTAATAGACCATAAAGCTTAGTATATTGCTAACTATAGAAATGACCCCTCAGAGACTAGTTGGATGTGTATACTGAAGAAAGTAAACACAGTTTCTTAAAGGGCAATACAATGAGGTCATACTTTGCAAAGAGATTGTAATAAAGATAGTTTTATACTACCTATTTATTTTCCTTTCCAATAACATTCTGTGAAAAATGAACTCTACTTTTAAGTTATAAGATAGCTTTTGCAAATGCTGATTTTTAAAAAGGGTCCAAATTACTGCCTACAAGGGAAGAATTCAGCCTACAAGGGAAGAATTCAGCCTACAATGATCATTAATACATGATTAAAACTAGATCTTCTCATAGCAAAGTATATTTTATTTTCTGTTTGGAAATAAAGCATAGAAGATTCTGTAGTTGCCTCACATTGGCAAGAGACAAGAAGTTTTAAATCTGTGGCCTCTCTTTTTAAGTGGTGAAAGATGACATGAGTGGGTAGATTTTGGAGGGCTAACCCACTCTGAAGTGATCCGAGTGTGTTGACAGAACCTTACTAATTCACTTCCCTGAGATCAGCAATAAACAAGACTTCCTGTAGAGCACGTTTAACCACCACAAGAAAGGATTCATTTCTGGTTGGAAACCATCATAAAATGTTTCTTGTCCAAGTTTAAATATAGTTCTTCAGGGTTTAAGGCCACATTGCTAAAATTTGGTCCCTGTGAATTTTCCTGCATCAGTAAAGAAGCTATCTGTATCCATCATTTTGAAGATAGGAGTACCTTTATTTGATATGTGGAACAGGAGCTGGAAAATAGATTCACACTTACCCCAGGCTTACCAAGCTGATCGGAAAGCAGGAACCTACAGTTCAGCTATGTTGAAGAAATATTTGTCAAGATTGTAGTTCACTCAGACCAGAAGTTATATACAGGGAGAACAGCTAAATCAGGAAGGAGCATGTAAGGATTGTATAGTTTGATATGCTAGGTGTTAAATACTCAAAATCAGCCAAGTGGAGAAAGCAAAATGGAAGCATCACTGCAGTGCTGAGAGTTATTAGAGCTGTATTCAAACCCCAGTTTTGCCTTTTTCTGACTATGAGACTGAGCAACTGTGTTTGTATAATTTGTTTAAAATACGAGCTTTTCACACCTGTTAGCCCGGCACTTTCGGAGGCCAAGGCAGGTGGATCAGAAGGTCAGGAGATTGAGACCATCCTGGCAAACATAGTGAAACCTTGTTTCTACTAAAAATACAAAAATTAGCCGGGCATGGTGGCGTCCGCCTGTAGTCACAGTTACTCAGTAGGCTGAAGCAGGAGTATCACTTGAAACCAGGAGGCGGAGGTTGCAGTGAGCCAAGATTGCACCACTGCACTCCAGCCTGGTCAACAGAGCGAGACTCTGTCTATAAATAAGTCATCTCTTCAGAGGTTCTGTTCAGGAGTTCCCACTGCAGGCACTAATTTCAGGCTTGGCCATATGACTGGCTTAGATAAGTGAATATGAGTAAAGGTGACAAAAACCAAGTCCAAAAAGAAGATTTAAGAATCAATCCATGATTTTTTTTTCACTGTTCTTTTCCCCCTGCTATGAAAACAGCATTTTGCAGAGAGGGTCAACTCCTTCAGCCTGGATCTCAGAGTAAAGGTGCCTTGTGCAAAGTGCCAGGACCAAACCACAGACCTACAAATGATATTTATTATGAGCTTGTCTTGTTGGCAACTGAAATTTGGGGTTATTTGTTACCACAGCATAATTTGCCAAAACTAATACAAAAAGTTACATAAATCTCTCTATGTCTCAGATTCCTTATCTGTGAAATCAGAGTAAGGTTACTGTGAAGAGGAAATAGGGTGACATTTGGATATTTAGCATTTCCTTAGCAATATCTAGCAATTAGTGATCATTGTTATTCAATGGCCCTGGATGAAAATCTGTAAAACAAAGCATAAGGAATTCAGAAGAAGGACTAAACAGGAATTGACAAAAACCACAAGGCTAAGGGTCTATACAACTAGATATTGGAATTTGGCTAGAGACATGAGTAACAGATTCTTGGGGGTGAGGTAGAGGTAGATAGGAGCAGCATATATGACATTTGGTCATGGCTGACACTTTCTGTGGCACATGTTTTATAAAGGCTTCCAATGGAGACCAAATTCATCTGAGTACATAGTCAGATCCAAGCTGCAGTGGGGACAAATACATAGATGGGTTATTAGGAGTTACTGAAATGAGGTTTGTATGAAGCACATTGTTCTAAAACAAACTCCCTTGTTTGTTCCTAAACAGATTTTTTCCCACTGTTAGGTTATATGAGCACATTATGGATAGGTCTAAAATTTACAATGACAAAATTCTTTCCTTTTGGCTTGAGGTCTACAGTTTCTATAAAAGCTATATCATTTATGTGGCTAAAATTATTTTTTAGACAGAGAATGAACCCTAAACAGATATTAAATCTGTTAAGACTGAAACTTATATTCTTACAATGATAGAGTTGGTTTTGATGAGCAGTGAAAAAGCATAATGTTGCTACTGTTGCTGCATTAGCCATATGAGTTTCTGCCCATAGACTGGAGGAGGAAATCGATCAATTATTTGTCCTTAATATAGAACATCAAGAGAAGTTCAACTGGGCCTAACTTGTTACGTCAAGGTAGATGCACCCTACTACTAGAATGGTTTGTGGAGCCAGACACCCAGTGCCAGGAGTCCAAACCACCATTCATTCAATATATAGCAATATTGACATCACATTAGAATCACCTGGGCAATTAAAATTTAGGCACTACTTATAATTAAAAACAATCTGGAGGTGGAGAACAGCAATCACAATTTTAAAACAAAACTCATCAGATGATTCCAGCATGCAACCAAGTTTGAGGACCATTGAGTAAGAGGTAGAGAAGTCCAAGGGTAAGGAGAGGCCTGTAGAGAGAAGTAGCTGACAAACCAGGATATACAGAGAAGTGGAAATGGAGAAGGCTGACCAGTGCCTGTCAGACTTCAACATGCATAAAAATCACCAAGGGAGCGGGAGGGATCTTCTTAAAATACAGATTCGGATTTAGTAGGACTGTGGGAGAAACTGAGAATCTACATTTCTAGCAAACTCCCAGGTAATGCAATGCTTCCAGTCCAACTGGACTACAGTTGGAGTAGCAAGAAACTAGAGTAGACAAGTATGAGTGGTTCCAAGTGAATCCTAGACTAGTAATGCCTGAGTGCCCACTTTGAGTTTGTATGGGCAAGCTAGAGTTAGTTAAAAAGACCAGAACAGAATTGGATAAAAAAATGATGGCATGTGCCAGTAGGAAGACTATAGTGATTCCTCATATATGACTGCTGCCATAGCTTGAATTTATCCTGGCAGTCTTGTCAGAAGACAAAGAACTGGAGTTGAGTTGCCTTGTATTAGATGGCACACATGGGGCTAGAAATTAAATGCAGAGATATGAGCCTTCTGAAGTAGTAAAAGATAGGTGCTTGATAAAGATCTTTCTCTCAGATAGAGAAAAAGTCTATGCAGCATAGTAGCAGTGATAGGTGACAATGGCACAAACCAATTCAGAAAGCAAAATTAAATGGTTTTAAATGGTATTTTCAAAATCCCTGATGTTCCCAAGCCATTTTATTTAGCATTCAGACATGATAATAAAGTACATTGAATCACATAGTGATAATATTTCCTTTTTACCTTTCTTTCAATCCTTCTGGTCAACTTAAAGGGAAACAAGTATTAGCTAAGGATTGTATGTCTTTCGCACCTTCAGTGCCTGCTAATTACCCACTTTAACAACAACAAAAAGAACAATCCTCAAGCTCAAAACTCCAACGGGCAAATGTTTTGGTTATTTTTATTCCAGTTTTATTTGTCAATGCTCTCTACTTCCAGCAAGTGATACTTTTTTTCATTTCTGTTAGTAATATATACTTTTCCTTCAACATAAATTTAAGTAAACAAAGTTAATTTCCTTAAGTAAAATATTAGTGCTACTACAATCTTATGCAGATATGACAAAAATCATAAAGGTAGTATTTGAATTGCTGAAGTTTGAAAAATACAGCTTAGAACAAACCAGAAGCTAGATTAAAATCTGTGCTGTTTAGAAGTATAGGCCCTCACAAAATATTTGCATTGATTTATTTAGTGAAAACCACACATAATATAGGCTTATAAAGGCAAAAACAATTTAATCAACAAATATTTACTGAAACAAAAGAGCAATTTTTAAAATTCAAAATGTTTTACTTGTTTTGTCTTTTTTGTTCTGCATGTGAACAGTTCTGTGGGTTGACATCAAATAATTTACTAATGAAAAGATTCAGCAAATATAAGAAGTGTTTTCCAACGTGTTTCTTTTATTTTGAGATCCTGTGTACATTTAAAAAAGAAAAGTCAACTTACTTTTCTTTACTATGTTATTCAAATTAGTGGTTTCTTTCTCTTAATTCTTTAGCCTCTCATCATCAAGCATTTTCATAGCTGCTTTTCTGATATATATGATATATACCTTTACCTAGTGACTTAGCAAGCCATCTACCATGTGGTTTTGAGAACTTGCCTTGTCATGTTAAACATAAATGCAAAAAATAAGTTACAGATTCTTGGGTTAGAAAATTCCATAAGAAACGATTTTCTGCTCCTATATACATTCAATCACTGGACTGTTTTTTTTTTTTTTTTCCTTAACTTTTAGTTCCTATTGTCACACATATTGTACCAAAAAATTTACATAATTGTACAGTTTATTCAACTCCCCAATCTTTACCTCTGAAGATTTGTTTTATATCAGAAGGATTTTACCTAGAGTAATTTTAACACATGAATCTTCCAGGCCCTACCTCTTCCATCGGCTTATTTGATGGTAATGGAGATGTGGATTAGTAAAAAGACAGAACTCTCACAAGATGGGGACCTATTTCCCTTGAAGATGGGGGGAACTCAGCAGTCTGGACACATTAGGCAGGCTAGTGGGGTGGGCTCACCACAACCATTAGCAGGCATCGATTTGCCTGAGGATGTTGTTGATAGGAATAGTTAAGAGTTGGAGTCAGAGTATGTTATTGCTAACATAACAAATCACATGAACTTGTTGGCTTAAAACAAAGTGATCTTTTTTTTTTTTTTGAGACGGAGTTTCGTTCTTGTTACCCAGGCTGGGGTGCAATGGCGCGATCTCGGCTCACCGCAACCTCCGCCTCCTGGGTTCAGGCAATTCTCCTGCCTCAGCCTCCTGAGTGGTTGGGATTACAGGCACGCGCCACCATGCCCAGCTAATTTTTTGTATTTTTAGTAGAGACGGGGTTTCACCATGTTGACCAGCATGGTCTCGATCTGTTGACCTCTTGATCCACCTGCCCCGGCCTCCCAAAGTGCTGGGATTACAGGCTTGAGCCACCGCGCCCGGCCCAAATTGATCTTATAGTTCTGAAGTCAACAGTCTGAAATGGGTCTGACATGGGTAAAGCCAAGGTATTTGGCAATGCTCTGTTCCCCTGGAAGCTCTAGGAGGGATTTTTTCCCTTTGCCTTTTCCAGCTTCTAGATGCTGCCCTCATTCTTTGGCTTATGGCCCCCTTCCATCTGCAAAGAGGGCATTTTTTTTTTTCAGTCCAATCTCTGTGTTCATCCTCACATTTCCTTCTCTGACTATGCCTCTTCTGCCTCCTCATTCATGTTTACTGGCCTATCTAGATAATCGTGGATAATCCCAATTTAAGGTCAGCTGATCAGTAACCTTAATTTCATCTGCAAACTTAAATCCTCCCTCCCATGTAACATACATATTTACAGATTCTAGGGTTTAGGATATGGAAATCTTTGGGCTCCATTATTTTGCCCACCACATAGAGATAGAGAAAGAAGGGAAGGCAACACAGGATTGGTCCTAGAGTTTATTGTTTGTTTGTTTGTAACGAAGTCTTGCCCTCAGCCTGGAGTGCAGAGGCACAGTCTCGGCTCACTGCAACCTCTACCTCCCGGGTTCAAATGATTCTCCTGCCTCACCAGGTAACTGAGATTACAGGCATGCTGCTACCATGCCCGGCTAGAGTTTATTATTTTCTAAGTTACAGTGAATGGCCTCTCATTGGTCAAGAGGGACCATGGGCTGAAAGAGAAGGGAAAGCAGTGTTCACTCTAAGATGCATGGATACAAAAGTAATACTGCTTTTATTCCAATCATGTAGGGACACAAAATGGGGAAACACCTTGTTTCTACTTCTACAAGGAACCAGACTGCCATCTCTAGTGCATGCATCACAGGTACCCAGTGGGGCAGTGGAACAGCAAAAGCTACACCATGATGGACCACAGGAGTAATGGTAAGTTATTAATATTTAACTGGTTTTCAGAAGCATTGTGGGGCTTGGCCATAGGCCATACCAGAAAGGACTAAAAAGTAAAGTAAAAGCATGGCAGGTAGGCCTGTTGATTGACTAGATCAATATATGAGACTGTTCTGGAACTTTCTAGAAATAATTACAAGACTACTTCAGGGAACTCAGGACGAACAAGCAACAAAACAGAGTGAAAGTTGTAAAACAGAATTTATTATGCTAATATTGTTCCATTTTTTATAGCTTTCTTAGGACACCCAGAAGATACTTAGGTTATATTCAGGAGATAGAATATAACAGATTTATTTGATAGAATAGTCAAGCAAATGACTGGAGAAAAGAAACACCTTTTTAGTTCAGTGAAGTAATGCCAGTCAGTGAATCAAGGGGCCCCCCTGTTCATCTGCGCACCTGATTTTGGCTTTATTACTCCCCGAATCTGAATTAACTTAACAATTTAACTCTCATCTCCCTGTCCAGTTGCTTGATTTACTGCCTTACACCAATCTAATGTGTCTAAGTTTAGTTGTTTTTTCAGTTAGGCAGAACTGTTTGTGCTTTCAGAGTTGAGGTCTTAGACCTATAATTATGTGCTTTAGGCATTTCCAGGCATTTGGATATTGTGGTGGGTGCTGTGGAGGCCTACCCAAATCACCCCCTTCCTTTGAGACTGAGGCGTTCGTTTTAAGAGTTTCCAAGTTGCCTGCTAATAGCTCACAGGGGAATTGCCCTTTGTGGAAAGGAGTTCCCTGAGCAGCCTCACCCAAGGTTATGCTTCCTCCCTGGAAACAGCCCATGTTCAAAGACTGGCTATTGTGGAGGCACAAAAGCCTTCCCCCCTTGTCCCAGGAGATCTATGAAGGGCCACCCCAGCTTCAGAACACTCCTCGTTACTGATTGAGGTCTCTGTTGTGACTCTATGATAGTTTATCTTCTCCCTCTGCCCAATCCTTATTCACTTACAAGTGTAGTTCCTGAAAACATGCATTTCCCACATTCAGATTTCTATCCATAACAGTGTTTTCAGGGAACCTGAACTAGAAAAGTTAGTGTGAGGATTGGTCAATGGAGGCAGACTCTAAAACCAAACTTGGGAGATGGGTCACTTCCTAGCTATCAATGAGAACCCATTGTTATAGGCAGAGTTCCGGAAGCTGCGGCATGCAGTAGTGGTGCAAATATTACAGCTTTCGCTAGTGGTAAACTGAGATGGAGTGTGGGAGTAAGGAAATGCATTGGTGGACTCAATATCTCAGGCATTTGAGAAGTTCAAAGGGAATAGTAATGAAAAAGGACAATGGGATTAGATGGCTGTTGCTGGGTACAATGTATGCGGTGGAGAAAGACGATGGAAGACTGAGGTGGTTAACCACCAATGCAAGGCAAAAGTCTGAAAATGTAGAGGACTTCCAGAGCAACAATTAAAAATCCTCTTCTGGTGCTGGAGAGTGGAATACATAAAGATTGGTCCTAGAATTTAATTATAAGATAACTTATATCTTATAAATATAAATAAATAAGAAATTATAAGAACTCCAGAGAATTTTGAATTTCCAGGCCCAGCAATGTTTCTGGGGAGATCCCACAAAGGTGAGGACCCTGATAGAAAGGAGTGGAGCCCTGAGGCTTTGGATGAGACATTTGGTCAATGCATTCAATAATCTTGCAAGCCCAGTACCTCTGAACCCTCTGGGCCTGCAAAAGTAGCCTACTCCCCACTATTAAGGTCTGTCATTCCCACTTCAAGACCTACCTCCACTTTCTCTCCTGACCACCGGACATTGAGCCTTGGTAAGAAATAAAAACACATGAATACCAAAGTGTGGGAGATACTCCATATAAATATGAGTCCACCCCATCAGTGAAGTTTTGGTAGCTTGTGTCGAAGGTATGGTGGAAATTTCTCTTTATTATAAAGGATAAATTGTTACATCTTAAATTTTCTGCTACTAATAAGAAAGTGCCATCCCTAGTAAGCCTCCTCTAGTTCTGGAGGCAGAGTGCTTTTTACGTTTAGCAATATGGCTTTGATTCATATACTGGATGACATAAAAAGCTGCCAGTTTTGAGTAGGGTCCAGAGCAGGAAGGCTTTGCAGCAGGTCCATGCTGTGGTGCAAGCAGCCCTACTTCTTAAACCATAGGACTTGGCAAATCCTAGGGAATTGGAAATATTTATGGTGGAAAAAGAAGCTGTGTGGAGTTTATGACAAATCTCAGTGGGAAAATCATAACATAGACAGCTAGAGTTCTGGCATGAGGCCATGCCATATGCAGCAGAGAATTATACATAATTCAAAAGACAGCTCTTGATGTAAAATACTCTCATAAAAATGGAGCATCTAACCATAGGATGTCAAGTGAAAAAGTGGCTAAAATTTTTCATCATGAGCTGGATTTTGTCAATCCCATAAATTCATAGTATTAGGAATGTCTAGCAGCAATCCTTTGTAAACCAATATTGGTGTATCTGGTGCTGAGTAGGAACAGGGCTGGAGGGCACAAATAAGCCACATGGAGACGTACTCCATAATTCCATGTAATTGACCAGTTTTGTTGTGACTGCCTTTCTGTCAGCTCACACCTGTGACCACACTGGGAGAATAATTCTTACATTTAGTTGGTGGAGGAGGAAAGTGGTTAAGTTTGGTTCTCAAATGGTGGTTGGGCAGAGTGATGGATGATAGTCCCACTCAGAGGTTACTCTGAAAGACAATAATGAGAAAATCATAATTTTCTCTCCCACTGAGCAGAGCTTTGGGTGATTGACTGTATTATCCAATTGGTATTTACTACTTAATCAATTTCTACTATTATTATTTCTTTATGCTTACTTACTTTTGGTTTAATTGCTCATCTTTTCTAGTTTCTTAAGAGGAAAGCTTACATCATTGATTTGAGAATTCTTTGTTTTCTAATATAAGCATTTAATGCTATGAATGTCCCTTTAAGCGCTGATTTAGCTGCATCCTACAAATTTTGGTATATTGTGTTTTTATATTTATTCCTTTCAGAGTCCCTTTAAATTTCCCCTTTGATTTCTTTTTTAATCCATGACATACTTAGAAGTATGTTACTTAGTTTCCACATATTTTGGTTTTTTTCAGAGGTTTCTCTGGTAGTGATTTCTAGGGTAACTTTACTGTAAACAGGTAATATACATAGTATTATTTCAAATCTCTTCAGTTTATTAAGACATGTCTCTTTGATGAATGTTCTATATGTATTCTGTTGTTAATGGAATGTTCAATAAATATTGATTAGGTCAAGTCGTTTTAGAGTTTTTCAAGTGTTCTAAACTGATTTTGTGTCTCCTTATTCTATCAGTTATAAAGAAATATTAAAATAGCAAAGTATAATTATGAATTTGTCTGTATCACTTTTAAATTCTCAGATTTTGCTTTATGTATTTTTTTATTTTACTTTATATTCTGGGATAAATGTTCTGAATGTACAGGTTTGTTACATAGGTATACATGTGCCATGGTGGTTTGCTGCGCCTATCAACCTATCATCTAGGTTTTAAGCCTTGCATGCCTTATTTATTTGTCCTAATCCTCCCCCTCTCCTTTTCCCCAGCCCCACAACAGGCTCCCATGTGTGATGTTTCTCTCCCTATGTCCACATGTTCTCATTGTTCAACTCTCAATTATGAATGAGAACATGCAGTGTTTGGTTTTCTGTTCCTGTGTTAGTTTGCTGAGGATGATGGTTTCTAGTTTCATCCATGTCCCTGCAAAGGACATGAACTCATTCTTTTATATGGTTGCATAATATTCCCTGGTGTATATGTGCCACATTTTCTTTATCCAATCTATTTAATTAAAGAGCTTCTGCTCAGCAAAAGAAACTGTCATCAGAGTGAACAGGAGACATACAGAATGGGAAAAAAATTTTGCAAACAACTCCATTAAAAAGTGGGCAAAGGATATGAACAGACACTTCTCAAAAGAAGACATCCATGCAGCCAACAAACATATGAAAAAAAGCTCATCATCACTGATCATTAGAGAAATGCAGATCAAAACCACAGTGAGATACCATCTCATACTGGTTAGAATGACAATCATTACAAAGTCTGGAAACAACAGATGCTGGTGAAGATGTGGAGAAGCAGGGATGTTTTTATTCTGTTGATGAGAGTGTAAATTAGTTCAACCATTGTGGAAGACAGTGTGGTGATTCCTCAAGGATCTAGAACCAGAAATGCCATGTGACCCAGAAATCCCATTACTGGGTATATAGCCAAAGGATTTAAATCATTCTACTATAAAGAGGCATACACACATATGTTTATTGCAGCACTATTTACAATAGCAAAGACTTGGAACCAAACCAAATGCTTCAAGTATTTTGAAAATTTTTAGTTCGTCTTGAAAAATTTATCCTTTTATAGTTATGCAGTATTCTTCTCTTATCTATACTATTCCTTTCTCTGTAGTCTACCTTGTCTGATGTTATTATAGCCACTCCCAATTTCTTTTGATTACTATTAACATGGAATATCTTTTATGGTTCTTTTATTTTGAACTTATTTATGTCAGCACATGTCTTCTAATACAGCATATAGTTGGATCTTGCTTTTTATCCAATCTGACAGTTTTTGGCTACTAAATGAAGTTTTTAACTATAAAATTTCAGTTAATCGTTGATATGGTTTGACATAAAGGTACACTCTTGGTAATTGTGTTCTAGTATTCTCAACTGATTTTTCTTTTTCTCTTCTAATTCATTTAAAGTAGTTGAAATTTTTCTTTAATTATTCAATTTTCTCTCCCCTCTTAGCTTATTAGTTATATCTCTTTAGTTTTTATTGTTTTGTTATTTTTTATTTGTTTTATTTTTAACCCATGTTGTTCCAGAGTTTAAAATGTGCCTCTTTAATTTATCATGGCCTATGTTAAAACTACTTCACATATAATATCAGAAACCCAAAAAAGTAAAGTTTTGCCAACCTCCCCATCATTTGTGTTATTATGATTATAAATTTTTTACATATATTTTAAATTCCAAAATTTAGTAATATTATTTTGGCTTTAAACAGATATTAAATTTCAAAAAATATATTAAAAGTAAGAAAAATAGCTAGGTGCAGTGGTTCATGCCTGTAATCCCAGACCTTTGAGAGGCTGAGGTGAATGGATCACCTCAAGTCAGGAGTTTGAGACCAGCCTGGCCAATATGGCGAAACCCCATATCTACTAAAAAATACAAAAATTAGCTGGGCGTGTTTGCACATGCCTGTAGGTCCAGCTACTTGGGAGGCTGAGGCAGGAAAATCACTTGAACCTGGGAGGCAGAGGTGCAGTGAGTCAAGATCACACTACTGTACTCCAGCCTGGGTGACAGAGCGAGACTCCATCTAAAAAAAAGGAAAGGAAAATAAAAAAGGCACGGTGCAGGTGCTCACACCTGTAATCCCAGCACTTTGGAAGGCTGGAAGATCACCTGAGGTCAGGAGTTCAAGACCTGGCCTGGCCCACATGGTGAAACCCTATCTCTACTAAAAATACAAAATTAGCCAGGTGTGGTGGCATGCACTTGTAATCCCAGCTATTCAGGAAGCTGTGGCAGGAAAATCACTTGAACCCAAAAGGCAGAGGTCGCAGTGACCCAAGATTGCACCATTGCACTCTAGCCTGGACAAAAAGAGCAAAACTCTGTCCCCCCAACACCTAAAAAGAAAAATATCTCTTGGAATGGGGAGAAATGCCAGATATAGGTGAAGGGGAGGAAGGCAGCAAATCATGCTGCCGTGTGTGTACCTATGCAACAATCTTGCATTGTTCTTCACATGTATCCCAAAACCTAAAATGCAATAAAAATAAAAAATAAAAAAAAGAAAGAAAAATATCTCTTACACTTACCCAGTTGTTGCCATTTTTTGGCATTCTTCATTCCTTTATGATGTGGTGTCAGTTTCTTCTGCCTAAAGAATTAGCATTAACATTAACATTTTTTGTAGTGTAGACATAATGGTGATGAATTCTTTCAGATGTTTTTGTCTTAAGCAAATATTTTATTTGTTTTTAAAGTAATCAAAAATGTTTTACTCAGTAAAAATATCTTCAAATTTGAGGGCACTGCTACTACTTAAGTTACTGTTTGTAGGGGGCAATATGTACACAAATTATTTGGAATTCTTCTGTACAGGAGATTTATCTAGTCTAATTTATTTAGTAAACTATGTGGTATATCAGTATAAATTTGTGGATATTTTATTTATGCTTTAGGTTAGAATTCAAAACTACATTATTCATGTTATTACTCAAATCATTCTAACTTTGAGCTTTTGGGGCCCTTTCAGGGTGATTCCTAAGTCTCTTTGTCATAGACCCATAAGTTTATTTTTTAAAATTAGTTATGATAGTTCTCAGCATGATTTTTTAATTATGTATTCTGGGATCCATTGAGATTCTTGGGTCCCTGGGTATATCAGTTTTCCTAGGGCCACTAACAAATGACCACAATCTACATGGCTTAAAATAACAAAAATTTATAATTTCATGGTTATAGAAGTCTGAAATGAAAATGTTGGCAGGGCCATGCTCCCTGTGAAGGGTCTAGGGAAGACTCCTTCCTTGTCTTTTCTAGATTCTGATGGTTCCCAGAAATTCTTTAGTGTTCCTTGGCTTGTAGGTACCTTATTCCAATATCTTTTTGTGTATTCACATGGCCTCTTCATCTATATCTGTGACCAAATTTTCTTGTTCTTATAAGGACACAAGTCACTAGATTAGGGTACAGATTAATTTACGTCTTCTTAACTTGATTATATCTGCAAAAACCCTATTTTCAAGTAAGGTCATTATCACAGATTCTGGATAGACACGAATTTGTTGTGTGTGTTGCCTGAGTTTGGGAGGGAGATACACTATTCAACCCAATACAGGGAATTTTATAGTTTTCATCAAATTTGGAAAATGTTAGGTCATTTATTTTATTAGTATCTTTTTCTACACATCACCCTTCTAGGACACCAATTATACAAATGTTAGACTATTTGATATTTTCTCAGGACACTGATACTCTGATCTTTATTTTTCTTTTTTCTCTCTGTACTTCACTTATTTTTATATCTTTAAATTTATCAATTATTTCTTTTATAATGTCAAATCTACTTTCAATACCATCTAAAAATATCTACCATTGCTTTTCTCTTGGTTCTTATATATTCATCTATTTTCTTAAATACACTGCGTATACTTGTAATGGCTGTCTCAATGTCTTTGTCTGCTAATGTTATTATCTCTGATGTTTTAAATCTGCTTTTATTAATTTTTTTTTGGTTTTGGATAAATTTTCCTCCTTTACAAAACTAATTGTTCTTGATTGGATATGAGACATTTTGAAATTTTTATTGCTGTCTGCTGAATTTTGTCTTTTTAAAATCATATTGGATTTTATTCTGGTATAAAGTCAAGTTACTTGGGATTAGTTGCATTCTTTTGAGTCTTTGTTTTGAACTTTGTTAGGGCAGGTCAGAGCAGCCTTTGGTTTAGAGCCAATATAGCCCCATTACTAAGGTAATATTCTTTTGAAGACTGTTTGATGCCTGCATATGATAAGGCCTTTCACTATAGCTAATAATGACTGAAACTATTCCCCGCTGTGTGAATTTCCTGAGTTTTTTTCTCAAACTACCTATCACCCAGCATTTTTGTATTTCTTATCCTTGACTTTTTATCTTTAGCAATTATTACTCTCTCATACATGATATATTTATCTAAATGTTTTTGTTATTTTTCCCCACACAAACTCTGTAAGGGGAGATAATTTTGTCTGGGTTATTTATTCATTGCACCATAACTAGATCCCAGTATAAAGCTTGACTCATTATAGACACTTGATAAATATTTTCTGTATAAATGAATTATTGAATACATTATGTGACAATTAGACCTATCTTTCTTACTTTTCATTTCCTCAAGTCTCTATTATCTAGTTGAATAAATTATCAATGAAAAACAGTGTTAATAATATTGTCTGTCAGGCTTATTTTAAGCATGATTATCCCTGCTTGAAGTCTTCTGGTTTGCATCCGTGTATGTTGTAGATTGTTACACAATGTGTAACATATATGTTGTGGTCATATATGCTATGTGATGACGTATATGTTTGTGGTCATCTTAGATTAATGTATTCATTCTACTAATTTTCCAACAGATGGCAGTAAATGTCTTGGGGACTAATATATCAATGTTTAATAGTGGCAGGGCTGTCACCAATGAGGAAACATTTATATTTTATAAAGCCCTTAATCTTCTCTTTTCATTTTGGAGGGTTTCTAAATATTTAAAAAATTTTTATCTCTTATTCTTGGTTCTGTGGGTAAGCACCTGGCAGAAGAAATGTTGAACCAGGGTGAAGAATGTCCATTGGTACTTTTGCATTTTGATGCAGTGACTGGAAAAAAACAGTTGATTACAGTGACTCAGTAACAGAAGAGTTCCACGCCACCACAGCATAGTATGTCTCAAAGACTCATGGCATATGCTCACTATCTTCTGCACTTAGCTTCCTCCCCTGCAGGGATGCTTTGTACTGACAGCGCTTGGAAATTGTGAATACTTGTTGAATCAGTGCACCATAAGCCTGGGACAGAGCTTAGTTCCTCTGATTGGGGATGTTTAGTAAAAAGGCCATGGACTTGGAAGCCAGAAAAACCTAGTTTTAGATTGTGGTGATAACATCTACTAGCTGAGTACAAGTCCCAGCCAATTTATTCATTGTCACCAAGGCTCAGTTTCTTCATCTGATAAATGAAGATAAGTGCCTCACAGAATCATTAAGACATCTAAATAAGGGAACATAGAGAATACAAAGCTCTTGATAGATGCAAAATAAATACTATTTTTCATTTACATTTGAATCTAAGTATACATAATTTAAGTCAGCCATCAAAAATGTTATCAAGTCGTAGAATTATAGTTCAAAACACTGGCCCCATATTTTTAATCCAACTTAACATCTGTGGTGCTTTAATATCTTTCTTTTTTATTGTGTAGTTACTCTCTTATAGATGAGGCCCATAGCTTTCTTTTGAAATGGAGTCTTGCTGTGTTCCCCAGGCTGGAGAGCAGTGGTGCAATCGCAGCTCACTGCAACTCCACCGCCTCCCAAGTAAGTGGGATGATAGGGATCTGCTACCACACCTGGCTAATTTTTTTTTTTTTTTTTTTTTTTTTGTAGAGACCGATTTTCACCATGTTGACCAGGCTGGTCTTCAACTCCTGACCTCAAGTGATCTGGCCGCTTTGGCATCCCAAAGTGCTGGAATTGTAGACATGAGCCACCGTGCCTGAGGCTTTAATTTCTTCTAGAGACTCACATCAACTTGTCAACCAGTCTCATGTTTAGCATTCTAGTGGCAGGGATCCCTACACATATTTGGATGAAGTTATTAAGATTCATTTGAGTGGATCTCTTCAACACATAGAATATTTGTACTCCCTTAGCTTTCCAATGTGACATAATATTAGGCCTTGTCACCATGGTGGTGGACCTCTCCACTATAATTTTGGATTTCCATCATCATTTCTTTTTGTTCTGAGGCAAAGTTTCACTCTTGTTACCCAGGCTGGAGTGCAATGGCGCAATCTCGGCTCACCGCAACCTCCACCTCCTGGGTTCAGGCAATTCTCCTGCCTCAGCCTCCCAAGTAGCTGGGATTACAGGCATGCGCCACCATGCCCAGCTAATTTTTTGCATTTTGAGTAGAGACGGGGTTTCACCATGTTGACCAGGATGGTCTCGATCTGTTGACCTCGTGATCCACCCGCCTCGGCCTCCCAAAGTGCTGGGATTACAGGCTTGAGCCACCGTGCCCGGCCTTCCATCATCATTTCTGTATTTGCACTGCTATATTGTTATTAGCTTACTGTCCAGAAGCCCCCTCTTTCTTTACTCACATGACAGCTTAGTAGCCTCCCGTTTTACAGACATACCTCTCCTGTTCCCTTTATCAAAACTGATCTCCATTCCTTTTCATTCCCTTGACTTCTGAGATATCAGTATTGCCACATTTATAAATGTTCGCATTTTGACAGTCTTCAATTTCTTACATAAGGAATGAGTCAGCTAGGAATTTTAGGGGCAGTCAGTAAGGGAGGCCCTACCAGTAAGGATACTTTTTGGCAGCTACATCTTGACATGGACCTCTATCTGTTCCATTTTAATAACCCGTCCCTGCCTAATAACTATTTCCATGGGCATGTCTGTGTGCTTATGTTGGGCATGAGCAGACAAGAGGGAGGCAAAGATGTGCACTAAGGAAAGAGAATTAGGCACATGATTACTTTTTATTAAAGAGGAGTTTTTAAATAGGTCTGCCTCAGGATGTTACTAAAACAGGAAGCCAATTAATATACCTTTATCCTAAAGGCCTATAAACAGGCATTAGCATTAATATAACTTCCTAACTTGATCTAGTGATTGTCATCAAAATTTCTTCTAAGGATCAAACTAATATAATATAATGTGGGTTAAATAGCATTGACCTTTAATACTTTTTAATCCGATTGATTTCCCTCATTCTCACTTTTGACTTTATATTTTTAAATGACATTAAAGGTGCATATACTTAATAGTATTAAATTTTTTTTTTTTCAAATCAGAGGAAAGCTATGATAAAATGGCGCCAGAATTCAAGAATGAAAGGGAAAAGGTACTTAGTATCTTAAAAGCAAGTGGCAATACATAGCAGAGGGATGCGGGAGTTACAGCAGTCTGCATCTTTAAAAACATGTTACGCTATGAATGAACAGCACAGACTGAAACAGTCAGTTGCAGTAACCCTGTGCATTCACACTGATTTACCCACCTAAACACATGCTGTAGAAGATAAAGTCAACTGATGCTCAGATGCTCTCTACGCTGGGAACAAATCAGACGATGAGCATCTATGTTCTGTATATGTGCTGTATGCAGACTGATCAGGACTTAGCTTTGTGCTCTGTTTCAGCATATTTTCATTCCAGACCTCCAAGCTTCTTGGAAACTGCTTCATTCATCTCTTTAACACCCTATTTGGGGACTTGAGTTACAAATATTATGGGCCCTGCAATTCAGCTTTCTCAGGCTAAATACAGAGAGGTTAAACAGTGTGTTCAAGAGATCAAGTGTGAACTGGAAGGGACTCAGCAATAGTTCCCAGGATGCCTTGGCAGTGTCACTCCAAAATCCTTTCAGGGATTTCTAGATGTTATTCCCCTGGGCAGTGAATTCAAACGTGCTAATAAGCAGCTTCTATGAGGCGATTGTACAGACCAGGTTGTTTTTCTTGGGGACAAATACTATGCTATTACTTTAGATCCTTTACTAACATTTTCAAAGGGGCAGAATCAATGACTGAATTACTCCAACACTGGATATGCCTCACATTTAAAGTCACAGACACCACCTTTCTCTACAGAAACTCAGTGCAGAAATGCTTCTTGAAGAAGTTTATGACAAAGCAAGAAAACGCCTGAGATTTCTAAAGTCACAAGCTAGATTTAGCTTCAATCCTTTGAAGAGGAAACTTGAGAGGGAACATTAAGAATACCTTCACAATCAGTCCTTTCTGTGGACAAGTGGGCTTGAGAAACTTCACAATGTTGTCCTCATTTTATGGTTATCTTCATCTCCAAGTACATTTCTAGAGCTTGGTATAAAGGGGTCTGAGACATTTTTGTGGTTTCTCACACTTTAACTTTCATACTAACTGGCAGTTCAATAGGTTCACAAGAAGGGAAGGGAATGGAAAGGAAGTTTGGAATTGTGTAGTTACTTTCTTATAGGTGAGGTCCATATCTCTGATTTTGACCACATTTGCTTCACAGGATAGTAGTATATTAAAGTTTTTTAAATATGTTTTCACCAGTGAAAAGAAGGAAGAGAAGATTAGAAATTAACCCAAGGTTTCTAATCTACTAATTTACAATGTAGGTGACAATATGTTCCAAGTGTTTTGGCTTTTGGTGTAAGCCAAGTTTGAGATGTGTCTTTACAGCCACCAGTTTTCTGGATAATACATGGAAAATCATAAGCCTCTTTCCAAACATGGGAAACATTTTATTCCCTGAGCCACTCAAACATGTATATTCTCTTCTAACACATTGCCACCTTTAATGTTTATAACCTTATACATATAAAAAATCAATAATCACAAGTACTATTAGTATTTATTAAGCAACATACTGCCTCACTGTACAAAGTATATACATAGGTATATACATGTACATACACACATGTATACATACAGACATATACACATACAATCTTGTTTAATAATTCTAACAACTCTTTGATGTAATTACTGTTTTTTCACTTTACAAGAAAAAGGAGACTCTATGAAACTTGTGATCTTATATACAGCACAATAAATAATGACAGAATTGCCTGACATGAAAGCATGAGGTTGAATTTAAAAGAAAAAGAAAAATAGATGCAAGTTGTTATCTGTACTCCTCTATGCAATTAATCTGGAGAGAGAAAAGTACCAGGAAAGAGAAATCATTACTTATTGGATTGTCAGAATAATCCGCATGGTGGGTTAGAGCCATTAGGCTGAATTTTACAATGAAGATACTGAGGCTCACAAGATTGCAAATCGTTGACTGTGAATTGTTTAATATCAATCAGGTATTAAATAGCAGAGTTAGGATTGTGTGAATCTGCTCACAATGTATTTTTCTTTATTGCTTGAAATTGAACCAAGGAGAAAACCTTGTTCTTCTCACCATAGTCACTAAAATCAGGGTAGAATGGCACAGGACTATGCCATTTTTACCTCAACAGAAAGATGGTATAAAACTATCAAGTTTGGGCTGGGCATGGTGGCTCCCTATAATCCCAGCACTTTGGGAGGCCCTGAGATCAGAAGTTTCAGATCAGCCTGGCCAACATGGTGAAACACTATCTCTACTAAAAATACAAAAAATTATCCAGGCACAGTGGTGGGCACCTGTAATCCTAGCCACCAGGGAGGCTGAGGCAGGAGAATTGCTTAAACCAGGGAGGCAAAGCTTACAGTGAGCTGAGATCACACCACTGCACAGGAAAAAGGAGACTCTATGAAACTCATGATCTTCTATACAGCGTCTAAAAAAAAAACAACTATCAAGTTTGATGCATGCAAGATGTAGGATGTACACAAATATTCATGGAGAATTAAGTAATAGAGTGTCCAGCATATAAATAGAAGTGTCCAACATGTAAATAGCAATATTTACTTTGTACAGAGTTCTAGAAACATCCTCAGTCCTCGGGGCTTGGAAGTTTGGTGTTTAAATGACTTCTTGAGCCAAAATGTGACTACTGTATGTCTCCAGGTTCCATTATAAATTCAGTGTGAGTTTCATCTTGCTCTGGAAACTCTACACTCCCTAGATAGCCTAGTTTCTCCCCTGAGTCCTCTTTCCTGTAGATGGACCAACCAGTAGAGCCCCTGATAATGTCTCTATTCATTAGGTAATTAGGTAGGTGAGAAGATAAGTAGATAGATAGATAGATAGATAGATAGATAGATAGATAGATAGATAGATAGATAGATAGATGATAGATAGATAGAGATGATAGACAGATAGATAACATTTTTGGATATGTGATAGTGAGTTGCTGACATTGGCTTTTCTACACCAATAGATTTAACAGCTAATGCATTTTCTCACTTTGAACAGTGGTTCTCTCACAGCAGGCCTTCCATAGCAAGGTTTCTGAAATTCCAGTTCACCTCTGTTTGGATTATCTACATTTCACCTGGCTCCTCCACTCAAGTGCATTTTTAGGCCAAGAGCCCAGCAGTGTTATTCTTTTAATTTTATATGCACACAGCGCTGAAACATTTGAACTGCAAGTGTGGGACTGTATACTTTTCAATTAGATGTTGGCAACATAAACACTCACAGACACTTGCTGGCACAGACCAACTACCATTCTTTTAAATTAATGAATATATTCTAATGGCATGGCCAATGGTAGAGAAATTTGGGAGCCTCAAGAACTATAGAAACAGTGGAAATTATACTCCACAGCATGACAAAAAGTCCTTTAGAAAGGACTTTTGCACAATTAGCTTATTTCAGAAATAAATGCCAATTGGATTAATCTGCAAAATCTTGGCAGTGTATTGATACCAATCACCTTTTGTCACTATTACCTCTGTTTCCTTAAATACAGGGGGCCAGAGAAAAAGATTGCTTCTTACAGGAATCAGTATATATTTGCACTAAAGAAAGCACAGGGCAATGAGTCTTTCTTCCCTCTTTTCCTCTTGAACCTTGTACAATGTTAAATTTCAACTTATTTTTTCGATATAAAGTCTCTAATTATTCTAGATCTATGTTTGGACGTAAGATTTCTTTGTTTGGGGGCTTAAAACTACCCATCAAAATTTAATCTATTGGTATTATTATTTGCAAATTTCTAGTAGTCATTTTTATGGTCTACAACTATGGGTGTTACTGTTCCCTATCCATCTTATAATTTCAACTAAATCAAGCAATGAAAATTTTATAGTGCATCCCTAATTGTGCACCAGACTGGAACTGTTCATACAAATTCTAAGCAATTATAAGGCTTTCTGGGAAACATTGGCAGCAAACTCTGGATTAAATGTTTATAACAGCAAGCCAGATGGGAAACAGAGATAAGAAAAATCTCATGGAAACTTATTTTTTTTTTCCCAGACCACATTATTTTAAATTAACCTGGCCAAGGGGAAGCACTTTCACATTGTTGACCAGTAAAGAGTTTTTGGTAAGTAATAACATTTAAATTGTGGGAATAATTTTACAAAGACATAATTTTTTGTATCATCTATGACCTGTGTTACAAACAGATAGCAGATAGATGAAG
This sequence comes from Callithrix jacchus, assembly GCF_049354715.1. Classification (NCBI taxonomy): domain Eukaryota; kingdom Metazoa; phylum Chordata; class Mammalia; order Primates; family Cebidae; genus Callithrix; species Callithrix jacchus. Next base: position 100,508,247 of record NC_133502.1, on the reverse strand, counting down.
TTGATGAATGAAATTCCAAGAATATATTATGAAATGAAAATTTTAAAAGTAGATGCTTTAAAGTTAAAAATGTGGCTCATATATTAAAGTTGGGGAAAAACACATGGAAATATTTAGCTGTACTTGTTTCTCATGGAGACTATGGTGCATATACAGTCAATTTACTTACACTAAAAATACTTTTACCACTGATAACTCAGGGAGAAGGCTGCCATTTTTGTAGATAAAATCTATCTCTTAGTGGAATTGGGAAATAAGTGTCTCTTACCCACTTGAGCTCATGTGCACTTCCTCCAATGTGATTTAAATGGTCTGAAAGTTACAGAGGTAGATTTGTAGAGAAGCTAATAACACTGAAGTAGCATGTCCCATCATTTGTATGCACTCTATCCCTGGAAGGATTCCTAACGTGCTCATACATATTATTTTAATTTATGGGGAAATATATTATAACTATAATCGATTAAGTCTGCTGTCTCTTTTCACTCTCATTTTACCTCTAACACACTTCCCCCTTGATGAGCAGTATTGGAGTACCCATAAGGATTTTTGGGTTATAGCCAAGTGATAGTTAAACTTGGGAGACAGTTGGGTTTCATGTGAGATTCAGTCAACTCCATGTGTAGATATTCATACCATGCCAAGGATTTTCATGCCATACCAAAAACAAAAATTCACTAAGTTGATGAGATACATTTTGAATAGAAGGAATGATCAGGCCCTGGGATTGTTGTGAATCCAGTAATGAAGAAAAATAAATCATACGAATACATTTGGGAAAATATTTATATTATTTGCTTTATCAATTACCTTTTGCTATGTAACAAACTTCCTCTAAAGTTAATAGTTTACCCTACACCCTATGGATCAAATCTGGCCTGTAGCATGTATTTTTATGTTCCATGAGCTAAGAATAGTTTTTATATTTTTAAAGAGAAGTAGGAGGAAGAAGAGGAGAAAGAGGAGGAGTTAGAGGAGGAGAAAGAGAAGGAGAAGGAAAAGAAATGTAACAAAGACAGCAGGTGGCCCACAAAACCTAATATATTTATTATCTGGGTCTTTACAGAAAATGTTTGCCATCTCCTGGCTTAAAACAGCAATTTATTTAGCTAACTATTCAATATTTGGTGATTTGGGCTGGGCTCAGCTGGGCAACTCTTCTTCTAGTCTTGGCCAATCACATTCACAGGTCTGCAGTAAGCTGGGCTTGAGGAGGGGGGCATCATCTGGAGGCTGGTGATTGGAATATCCTCCTTTGCAAGTTTGGCAGTTGACTGGCCATCAACTAGCAGTACACAATGACTAGGCCACAGTTCTCATTATTTTGAAAACAGGTCAGTACTTATTCTCATGATGGCCATTTCACTGTTTCCAATGACAGCAAGCAGGAACAAGTCCTAAATCCAAATGCTTTTTAAGACTCAGCTTAAATAATGCTTGGTAATATTTTATCAAAGTAAGTCCCATGGCTAAGTTTTGTGGAAGGATTCTACCAAAAGGCATGGATTTTTAAAAATGTAGCCATTCTTATAATCCAGCATACATGTTGGTTTCCAATGAAATGACAACAAAGATAATGTAAAACTAATAATATGCCATGACTACAAGGACACTGATAAACTCATAAGTGACAAGTATTTAATATTAGTTACACACAAAGAAATGTAAAATGCCCTAAAATCTTTCTGTTTACATATGAAAAAGATTCAAAGAATGTTCTCTCTAATAATTCTGAAATGTTATATGGAATTGTAAATAAAAAGTTGTGAATTTGAATGAATCCTTGCTATCAGTAACAAAAAACATGACTTAGGATGATTAATTATGCTAAAAGAAACTCCATTGCTTCTATTTTTATTGAAAAAATTACAAAATCATAGTTATGTTATTAGTAATGAAAGCATACATGGCAAAAAATGTGGGAGAGAAGAGGTGTGTGTAGTTCATTGGCATTTTTTTAAACTTTTTTTCTGGATTTTGTAATATGGGTGCAATTTTGAGCTTTCTAAAATTTGTGATTTCTTATTCTAAAACATATTTATTTTATAGCTAGTCTTAGAAATATACTTGCACATTATTTTCTTTATATAGAACCTCCAAAATTTCCTAATTTCAGGCCCCATGAAACCTGGATCCACCAAGGAAAGGATCAATAAATGTTTCTGCTGAGAAACCTAGGCCTGGTTAGTCAAGCATCTGGAACAGGGAGAAAAGAAAGAAAGAAAATAGTTTCAGCTTCCTGTATGCATTTGATGTGATGAGATTTGGAACTCAGCATCTTCTTCTCGGCTCCAAGTTTGATTTAAAAGCCATTAATAATCCTTTCTGTTCACAACTATATAAGATGCAATTTTTCAGCTCTAGAGTGATCAAAACTCTCTAGTGTTTGAATACTACTAAGCTGATATCTTGAATACCTGCTCACCTTGGTTACCTCTCATTTCTTCATCCCTGGCAATTTCCCCCCTTCCTCAAAGGTTGTTTAGAGGATGCAGAACACATGAATGTAAATATGGGAAAAACAGACACTGTGGACTACTAGAGAATGGAAGGAGAGAAGGTAGGTTAAAAAACTACCTATTGGATACTATGTTCACTACCAGGGTGACAAGATCCATACTGCAAACCTCAGCATCACACAATATTTCCATGTAACAAATATGTACATATACCCTCTAAAATATTTTTTTTCCATTTGATAAGTGGAGTAAAAATTATTCCAAGCAATCAAGTAATTTGCCCATGGTCATGTAGTATATGGGAAAGCAAGGATAGCAAACAAATTGTGTCTATTGACAAGAACCGTTCTTTCCCCATCATCTCCCACAGTCTTTATCCTTCCAATGCATAGTGACTGCCTCTCTAGGTTGATGAGATATACATTCTACTTTATTATATGCTCATTATTATCCATTAAATGCCTTCTGTATGCAAAACCTTTAGTTAAGTGCCAGAAATCCCAGAGAAATGGAAAATCATAAAATAAAATGGAACAATATTATAAGGTTGTACATGCTAAGCATCTAATATATGCTACATAATTCTTCATATGTGAACATCCAGGTAGGTGGCTTTGAAGGGAGTATGGTACCTATAAAGTAAAGAGGTATTGGTGAAGGTAACTCAGAAAAGGAGGAGGAATGATGAGCAGTGCCTGGTTCTATTCAGAGATATGGCTTTATTTGATATATTACATGATACTTCCAACAAAGCATCTCAAAAACTCTTGGAAATTATCTAGTACAAATCTCTACCATTTACACCAGAGATAGATATATTATCTATACCATTTACACCCCTGCCAACCTAACTCACATGCCCAGGGTCACCCATCTAACCACTGAGCCAAGGTTTTTAGTCATGTTTTCTCAGCACAGTCTTGGCAAAACTATTAATACCAGGACCAACCATGATGATATTATTTGAAGCTGATGGCTGTTCTTTAATGCCATCCCTAGATTAATTCAGACCTTAAGGTTACTTCTGTTACTTACTATGCTATGGCTGATATTTTTCAGATTTTAGTCCAGGGTTGAAAACTCTAATCCTTATTCATTTCTGTTTTGTTGTTTTCATTACCCCTTTTGTATTATTGAGACATCCTAGAGATAGTAATTGCACATAGAAAATAACTCTTTTAATAATGAATTGAATTCTTCCCATTCTAAAAACGGTGAGGTCAGGTATCATCAAAAAAGCTAGAATAAGACCTTTTATATTTGGCTCTTGATACAAGCAAATGAATTAAATGTGTTCTATCTTGTTTATAGGTGCTTAGTATATATCAGAAGTTTCATATGCATTTGATAATAGGAATCATGGAATCACCAGCCAGTGTCTCAACACTGTACTTAGAGCAGCTGTTATTATTATCTTTATATGTCAAATGACTAGGTTTTGAAACTGGGTAGATAAAAATGAGATTGAAATGGGCTATTTCCAAGTGGTTCAAAGAACAGCTCTCAATGCAGCTAGAAAGAATTAATACTAGTAGGTTAAACATGTATAGCAATTTACTTTCTTTGTCTTTAAAAATTATCTCAAAAAATATTCTAATAATTCAGTAAAAGTAGATAGTTATGATTACCATTTTGTAGTTGAAGAAATTAAGGTAAAGAAACATCAATGATGAACTCAAGGTTAAAGACTGAGTTAAGGGCAGAATAGGGATGAAGCCCAGATTCTAATCTGGGTGCCGTGACTCTTCCCCTCCCTCTGACCCATCTTTTCTAACCTGTGTATCACCATCCCAACACCTTCTTCCACATCAACTCCAAATAAAAAGAATTCATATCCCTAGTTTCCAAACTTTATTTTGTTCTTCAATGAGTGGCCCAGTTCCTTTTTATAATAACTACACAGTGACAACAATCTTCACTTACTTCTACATAAAACAGATTTTGTCAGTAAGTAATAAAAAGCTGTGATAAATCTTTAAATCAACTTAAACATTTCCTGGAGACTTGAGGGACAAAATGGACAAGAGTTGTACCACAATTCCTACAAATATTTTCTTTGATCATGAAATCTATATACTTGGCATCAAAGAACAGATGTCTATGGATTCAAGACACAGCCCATAATTGTAATAATTAAAAAACATGTCCAAAAAGTAAAATCTAAATATCAGTCTATTATATTTATGAGTTTCTTGGTTAATGTGTCCAGAGGCTAATGCCACTGTGGTGACTCAGGGGTACCACACAGTAATTTATTTTACTGTACATTCTTAGATAAAAAAGCTCAACCATACTTATTAAAAGCACTACATCACTTTAGCCTCAGTTACCTCCCACACCCAGTTTGTCCAAGGTCATTATGTCATCCGACCTGAGTCTAGGGCTTCTGAGAAGAAAGCCCAAAGCAAGGGAGGAAATCTGGACTGACTGTTTGAATAGGCCTTAATGGCTGTTGTTTGGCCTAATTTACAAAGTCTTCTTCCTACACTTGAGAATTCAGATGTTTCAGACACAAAATTAAAATGATGCCCCAACCAAATCATAGATGCAAGTCCTCAAATTCTGTATAATTGCACCATCACCCCTAGGAGAAGTTCTGATTAAAATGAGTCACATTGACCTTGGATGACATGGCCTAAGGGGCAATTATACCCCAAGGGACTTAATTAAATGCAATTAGACCAGTGAGAGTACATTTAACGAGTCCCCTTGCGGTACCTATGTGTTTCCAATTTATTTTTCCGGCAACTTTCACTAATGATTTGATTCACTCAACATCCATCAATGGATGATGATAGGGTGCTCACTACTATAAGGTGATGATGGGATACTTGGGTCCCATGATTCAGGAATTAAAGAGAAAATACAGAAGCATGACAAGTTAAACAGGAATATGAGAAGGAATATGTTTCTGGGCCAAGTGAACAGTAGAAAGAATGGGCAAAATACAGTCAAGGAAAGAATTACTCAGTGTGGGTGAAAGCAGACAAAGGCGGCTTCATTAATAACTTGGAAGTCTTGAAGCATATAGATGAGGATAGAATGCTACCTCTGAATCATGGACTTCTAAGCTGGAAAGGATTTTAGGAACCATCTTGTCTGGCTGGGTGCGGTGGTTCACGCTTATAATTCCAGCACTTTGGGAGGCAGAGGCAGGTGGATCACTTGGGGTCAGGAGTTTGAGACAAGCCTGGGCAACATGACAAAACCTTGTCTCTAACTAAAAATACAAAAATTAGCCAGGCTTGGTGGCATGCACCTGTAATCCCAGCTGCTCTGGAGGCTGAGGCAGGAGAATAGCCTGAACCTGGGAGGCAGAGGTTGCAGTGAGTCGAGATAGCACCGCTGCACTCCAGCCCAATAAAAGAAAAGAAAAAGAAACTGTATTGTCTCATAACTTCATTTTACAGAGTAGTACTCTGGAGCTCTTAATGGGCTATCTAACTTACTCAAAACCATGCTGCCAGTAGCATGAAGTATTTTAGAAAAGGAGAGCAGTATGAACAAGCTGAGTGGTACAGATGCTTGAAGCATATCTTAGGGATGGTATGTTGGCCAGCTGAATAAGATAAATAGTATTGGTAAATATTGGTGGGAAAAAATAGGTTTGGGCTTATTTCTAAATTGCTATGTGTAGAGTTTGCAATTTATTTTGCCAACAAAAAAGAATATAGACATGTACTTGATTTGTGGGTTCTTACAATCAAAATAGTATTTCCCAGAAGATTAATCTGGTAATCATGACTCAGATGTATGAGAAATAGTAGGGACTGACACAGGACTGGACTAGTCCAATTTTAATTTTAATAGGAGTCTGGGTGCGGTGGCTCATGGCTATAATCCCAGCACTTTGGATGGCCAAGGCGGGCAGGTTACCTGAGGTCAATAGTTTGAGACCAGCCTGCCCAACATGGTGAAAACTCATCTATACTAAAAAATAAAAAAAATTAGCCAGGCATGGTGGTGTGCATCTGTAATCTCAGCTACTTAGGAGGCTGAGGCAAGAGAATGGCTTGAACATGGGAGGCAGAGATTGCAGTAAGTTGAGATCATGCCACTGCACTCCAGGCCTGGTGACAGAGTGAGATTCCATCTCAAAAAAGAAATTATAACAGGAATCTCCCATGAAAACAGTGATCTCTAGAGATATTATGAGAAGCCAAGAGTGTTGTGCAAGTGATTCTGGACAAAGAAGAACAATATCAAAGATGACTCCTAGGTTTCAAATAAGGATTTTGGGGGGCATCTGGGAGTGGTGGTTGTCAGATATGGGAGCCAGAGTTGAGGGTTCTGAGAAGATCCAGGAACTCACAGTCAGAAATGATTAAGGGTCCAGATAAGCAGATGGGAACTGAGGTGAGCCTAGTCATTGCAGATCAGAGCAAAGCTGTGAGTTGGAACCAGCAGAGAACCAGGGGCCAAGAGAAAGGAAAAGGTACAGATCAATGGTCAAGACGAGGAGTTTGGAATGGACTCTAAGATCATAATTCAGACCTGCAGCCTAAATAGCAGCAAACAACAAGCGTCTGGTGAGCAGGGAAGGCTGGAATTCAATTAAGAGAGCACCAACAGATGTGGATGCCCAGCCTTAAGGAGCCATTGATACTGCCAACTGGAGATCCTCACAAAGGCAGATGAAGTCTTTTCTTAGGGAGCGTGTAAATCTGGAGGAGCACCAAGAAAAGAAAGAAAAAAAAAAAAAAGAAAAAAGTGGAAATTTAACATTAATAAATATGGAAGTATTTATCACTGAAAAAAATGCTGTAGGAGTACTTACATAATAGTTTTTTAAAAGGGTTAGTACTGTTTTTATTTTGAATTATATAGTGGGAGTGGGAAAGTGTGTATAGAAGCTGAACACGAAGTTGTCAGTGAGGCTAAATGTACTTATCTGATTCTGCCAAATATTGACTGGTATGGTCTTAATCTGTCTCCCAAACTTCATGTATTAGGAACTTGATCCCCAGTATAGTAATGTTGTGGGGAGGTACTTTTGGTGGATGTCTGGGTCATGATGGCTGTGCTCTCATAAATGGATTATGCTGTTATGAAAAAGGCTTTAGGGAGTGGGTTTGCTGTCTTCTGCTCCTCTGCCATGTGATGATGCAACAAGAAGGCCTTCACCAGATGCTGGCATGTTGAGCTTGGACTTCCCAATCTCCAGAACTCTGAGAAAATAAATTTCTGTTCTTTGTAATTACCCAGTCTCAGGTATTTTTGTTATAGCACCACAAAACAGACTAAGACATTGAAGAAGCCTTTGCCCCAACCAGAAAGTTGCTTAGATGTTTTCTTCTATATTAGTAAGGGACTAACTTATCTCAGAATTGCAGGTAGAAGTAGGGTTTTATATACTCCTGCTTACAGAGAGCGGAGCATAAAGGGAATTCACCCAGCTCTAAAGACAGTGATATGGTTCTTGAAAAACAAAGTGGAGGGAGTCAATATCTGAAGCTAGAACTGGTTTCCAAGAGGGATGGTGAATTTGTGTTTTGTTGCAGTGATGTGGAACTCACAGCAGGACATTGAGGGAATTTTTTTATTGGCCAGCTAAAGAGGAATGCTAGCAGGAAATGTACATATTTGGAGTCATACACAGAACTGAGAGTTCAACGTGGGTAGGGGAGGTATTGTTGCTTTTTAGCAATAGTTACATCAACTGTGGTTTACATGAAATTGTTTCTATTTCCTCCATGTTGAAAGTGCAAACTCATTTCATAATAACAGGAGCATAAATGGCTTTGGTAGACCCTGGCCACAGCTGGGCTGGATCATAATTAGAGGGGCAGCTGTCGAGGTTTGTGAATTGCAGACACATCTGGAGATGTGACATGGATTTAAAAAGCAGTCTTCTGCAAGGGGCTGGCAGGCCATAGTCTAGAGTCTGGCTTGTCATCAGAAACCATGGGGCATGTGCTTAATAAAGCAGAGTTTATAGTTCCATCACTCACTTAAGACTGGTTAATGTTAGTTTTTGAAAGATCAGGGAAGATGTAGCTGAAAACCTTTTGAGGTTTTAATTATTTTCTGGTTGCTATGATAGCCTACTTATCTTGGCCTTTCACCTGGCATCCTGGAACATCTCCCCCTATTTCAGCCTAACTACAGAACCAATATGAAAATTTATAAATAAGATCAATCCAAACAACAATTCTGTGTGAAAACAACTTTTGAATAAAAAATGCATTGGTTTATAAATAATCTGAATTTAGAATACAGTGGCCAAATACTTCAGGCACTCATTTTTCCACTGAGCCAGCTTTCATGACATTAACCATGGGTGAACAATAGGGTGGATATGGCACCATAAATGCAGAGACAGGTCTGGGTCATTGACTTCGTGATAGCAAAGATGAGAGTGCCCCATGCCAGCCCTGTTGAAATACACCCAATTTTGGAATGACAATTTAATATAAGCAGCCAAACATGGACTTAGTCCAACCTCAAATGTCCTACTAAAACTGTGTGATGGCTCATAAAGATAGCTCTGCCTCCAGGAATTTTATGGACTAAAGCAATGTGTTGAAGTGATAGATAGCACCCCAATCCCTCCAATAAGATCTGGATCTATGCTGTTTTGGACCACCATGTAACAGAGAGAAATGTCCAGCAGAGGGGAATTAAGTATCAAGTCTGTATTCTTCTCATTCTGGTTCTGTGCCTATGACTTGATAGTTTTGTAATCTCAAAATGGAAAAAATACTTCTAAATATAACCAGTTGAAAGAATATTTTGGTGCTCATTGTCTTGAGGAGGCATTTTCCACTGTGGCATTAATGTTCATTTTGTAACAATCCATGATCCATGATGTGTTTATTGGTTGCTTTTTGTTTTTATTTTCAGAATGTACTGCCACAAACACATGCTTTCTGAACATCTGGTATTTTAAATAATTCAAATAATAAGAATTATGACACATTGGATTTTCCTTTTTGTGTTAGTTGCCAGGGAACTCAGAGCTAAACACCGTGCTGAATTCCTTATCCCAAGCATTAGATACAATGATTCCCTGCATTCTTAATCTGCATCTTCATCTTTTCAAAAATATTATGAGTATTTTGACAAGTTTTTAAGCTGTTCAATGTTGGGGGGACAGTTCTATGGAGGTATAAAATTAAAGGAAGCAAGAAATATGATGAGCTCTTCATTACTCATGCTTTACCTGCGCATCAGGACTCCAGCTCTTTCTCCACCACAGCCTGGCTCATTGAGTATCATTACTATACAATGTATTGTCTCACAGCTGAGCTTTCCATAGGATCTTGTTCCTATTTGTTATATCTCAACTCTGAACTGATCAGACCTATTGCCTCTTTTATTCTAGAGCTTATGGTTTGGCGTAGTACATGACTCCCATGTTATCGTGTCTTCATGACAAGGCTGAGTGAGACGGTACGTTCAGAGGACATGGGTGGCATACCTAAACCAGACAGGGGCAAGGCTGAGAAAGGAACATACCAGGCTTCCCAAATGAAATGATCAAAGCAGGTAGAAAGGGTGATAAGAAGAGACTGATGTAAGTGCAGGGAGCAACAGAAGTCAAAAGCACATGGCCCACTTGAAGAGGGTTGTGCTTAACCAGCAGAGGAAGAATGACCGTTGACATTTGGTTCAATGTCAAGACTGATGACAACACACGTGCGCCAAGGGGGTATAAAGTGATTTGTTATTCACCTGACACAGCTTCCTGAGGAGAGCAGAGCACACTCCAAAGGATGACCAAAAATGGCTTAAAAGAGCAGGGAAGAGAGAGTGGTTTGGCTTTTCTCTGGCTATGAAGTGGGACCAGGTTAAGGGTTCTATGCAAGTTCCCACCAGCACCAAACGAGGGAGCGCCTGCCCTTTATTTCAGTCTGGCCAGATGTGGGATAGAAAGGAAAACGAGAGTGTTGGGGCTTGAAATCTATTCATAGTCAAACTTAAATTATGGAGTCAGAGTATTTATAGGGGATCAAGCAAGAGGAAGGAAAACACTTTAGTGATAAGGGTGAACCAGAACTAAAGCAACGGTGATGACAGTGGTTCAGAAATTTAAGAGATATTATGGATGTAAACTGGTCAAAGACAATGAGTGATTGAATAATGAGATGTGAGAGGAGAGATGGAGGAGAGAGAGAAGTTGAAAATGGGACACCCAGATATTTTGTTAGAACAATTAGGTGAAAGATAGTGTCATTTACTGATATAGGGAATAGAAGAGGAGAAACAGGTGTAAAGGACAAATGATTATTTTAGCTGGCATGTTAATTTTGAGTTAGCTATGGGACAATCAAGTGGAAAACACCCATAGCTAAGATCTGGAAATTATTCATATATCAGATAATTAAAATCTTCAAAGAAAGCTATTCATAGATAAGAATTAAAACCATGGAAGATACCCAGGAAAAGAGAGTGTGGCATAAGAATATGTCTATGACTGAGAATTGAGGAGCTTTAACATTCACAGGGAAACTATAGGTATAAAAGATCACAAGGAAATTGAGAAAATATGGAAAAAGAAAGAGGCTCAAAAGGGCACAGGATCAGAAAGTCAAGGGAAGTGAGCATTCAAAAAGTAGAAGCTGGTCCACCTTTACAAATGCTCCCAAGAATTCAAGTAAGATAATACTAAAAAGTATCTACTTGATGGAGAACCTAGGATTTCACTGGTGACTTTAGACAATGGCCATTTTAATTGATCAGTAGAGGCAGAAATGATACTTCAGTGAGCTTAGTAGCAAATGGATGTTGAAGAGGTAAAGACATCAGGTGTAGGCAGTTTTTTCAAAAAGTATGACTGGGAAAGCAATCATAAAGAAAATATTTTTCATAAAATAGGAGACTTGAGCATTTAAACAGTTGATGGACAGTATGGGATATGTTAGTCAAAGCATATAAAATGAAAAGAAGTCGATAGATAGAAGCCAGTAGAAAAAGAGAGTTTGAGATGAAGGAAAATGATGTAATTGGGATCCCAGAGAAGATGGAAGGTAATGAAATGCATAGGACATGTCAAAGGATGAACTACAGGAAGAAGCAGAACCCTTCTTCCATTTGCTTCAGAAGAAAAGATGAGTATGGAAAATATGTGATTTTAATGGCAAGAACGTGAGAATTTTTATCCAGTGGTTACTATTTTCTTATTGAAGTAGGAAGCAAAGGGTAAAATTACATCCTAAGAGTGAGGAAGAAATTGAAGGACTGAGGATATACAGATAGGGAGGGTTGTATGAAAGAGATAGAAGATTTCAGGAAAGTTGGAAACAGTTGCTAGAAAAATCCAGAGATAGAGAACACATTAGGAAATAGAAGATTGCCAGGAACATTGAGGGTGCACTTAAGATCATGACTTTTAATCCCAGCTACTCAGGAGGCTGTGGGGGGAGAATTGCTTAAACACAGGAGGCAGAGGTTGCAGTGAGCCAAGATCATGCCATTGCACTCCAATCTGGGTGACTGGGTGAAACTCTGTCTCAAAATAAAAAACGATTATGACTTTTTAGAGGCATCATTTCTATAATCCTATGATATTGTGCAATAGGACTCCATAGCCCAGACATAGAGGAAATGGAGACATGGATGACTGAGTGTGGGGGTTTTATTAGGCTGGCAGGTTAGAAGAATCACAAGTGAAAAACTACTTTAAAGACATAAGTGAGGCATGCAGTCTCTCACCTGGTTGGAAAACAGTGAAGTCTGGGTGGGATTGGTAGACGGATTCATTGCATTCCAAGTCTTAGTGGGGTCAAAGAGAAAATCTAAAGTGGACTCACTGAGAGAGATTAAAGATAAGACTTGGTGGAGGCAGCAGGCAACTTTACCCTGGGTAGGGAAGTGGTTCCAGATGACTCAGTGCAGTGTGTGTTCCAGGGAATAGATGGCTGAGGTGAAGTAGTAGTAAATGTCTCTGGAGGAGGAGTCCTGGGTATCAGGGTCTCCCCTATCCATGCAGGTGCTGAAATTGCTTAAGAGGATTTTAAGACACATAGCCGATGGAAGACTATGAACCTTGTTTTAGGCTCCAATGAACTGACAGAAGAATAGAATACCTCTCACAGAAGCAGGGTTTTCAAAAGTTTCTGGAGCAATGATAGTATGGAAAACTGGGTGAACAGCAGCCCCACCTCCTTGCCCCATGCTGGGAACACTGGCAGCTTCTCCTGAAGACCATATCAGTAACTCACCATCCTCAAGAAAGAGCCTCTAGAAAGAAATGCAAGAGTTGAGGATGTAAACAAAAAGAGATGCCACGAGTTGCCCAAAGTCACTAAACAAGGCTCTATCAGGAGTTTGCTCATATCCCTTTTTATGCAAGTTCCCACATTTGCTATTACCTGCAACTGTTCTACTGCAAGTACCTACAATTACCTGCCAAGGGTTTTCTGTGACTGCAGGAATGTGCTTCTCACTCCAACTCTGGCCCCACCTTACTAGGGAAAGTAGAAAGGCTGGGGAGACTTACAGCCCTTGGATCAACCCTTAAGCAATGATGAAAGGAGATGGTGAGTACATGCCCCAAACTTCCATTGTCCCCAGACAGGAAAACTCTGAAGTATATTCTATATGGTTTCCCACAGTCCCCAGAGGAACTGGGAACTGCACACAGCAGTAACTTGCTCATTAATTTACCTTGCATTGGTCTCCTTTCCTTGCTCATCTCATCTCTAGTCTTTTAGCTTCCTGGGACTGTGGTTGCCAGATGAAATAAAGGATACCCAACTAAACTTGAATTTCATGTAATGACAAGTTTTGTTTTGTTTAGTTTGGTTTTTAGTGTATACCACAAATACTGCATGGAGTATAACATACTAAAAATTGTTTATCTGAAATTCAAGTGTATCTTAACCCCTGCATTTTTATTTTCCAAATCTGGCAATCCTATCTAGGATTGCTTTCCAAATAATCTACTTATATGTATACCCTTGTCTCAGGGTCCTCTTCTTAAGGATCCAAGACTAAGACAGTTAACAGCTATCCCGGAGGGATACACTTTGAAGAAGAAAAGTCTCTGAGAACAAACTTCAGAGGCAGCATTCTACTGCAACATCCAAATCAGATTAAAATTATAAAGAGCTATTGTTCTAATGCTGGCAATAAACTAAAATTACCAGGAAAAGGCCACAAACCCAGCCTCAGCACATTTTGCCTGATTCATAGAAGCCATCACCTCATCAGGAAAACACCTGTTATCCACTCACCTTTATTAAACTCAATGCCAAGCATCATTAGTACAGCTATGGTATGATAATGCTCTATTCATTCTATCAGCAAATGCCCCAAATGTCTATCACTGGAGTACAGCCTCTGTTTCGATAAAATACCGTAATTAAATATGAAAAGGAGAAGCCATGCATCCCTGGTACTCTCCCTGACCCAGTACTTTCCAGTAATAAATTGGACTTGATTGCATCAGTGCTGGGGATCCCAGATGATCATTTTTAATGAACTTTCAAACTGGGATTTGTTTGTTAATAATTTAGTTAAAAACCAAGTGTTTGCTTGTTGCTGTTCCTCTCAAGAGACCCCTCTGCAAATTCTGGGTAGGAACTACTTCACCCATCTACCTTATACCACCCTCACCATTTTCCAAGCTTTGCTAAGCCCTGGTTCCATGAAATCCTCCAAACCTTGATGGAGATATGGTTTCATGTCTCATCCTTGTAAAAATGAGCCTTTCAGAGCACCTTTATCTCTCCAACATGTCTGGTGATTCCTTTGTCTTGAATTTCAATAGCAGAAGTTCAATTTGTTTATTACTTTTGTACATGTGCAATAAATACAAATCATTGGTGCTAATGGGAGCTTGTGTTCAGTTCAGGTGTAAAACTTGTTCAAGTATTAAACAGAACTATTAGTTTATGAGTGTTAGTTACTTCTCCGAACATGCAAAATGATGCCCCATCAGTGCTATCAAATTTGGGCATTCACATGATCATTATTTTAATGTAACACCAGGCTCTTTCATCTCAGCAATAGATACCGCCAGGCTGTGGCAGTATCAGCAAACCTGAGGGCTGCCAACAGCTCTTGAGTCACTGGGGAATGCCAGTGAAGTTCACTTTAAAGAAAATGATCCTCACTTTTCCATGTGTTCACAGGCTTCCTTTTGATTTTTGCGTTGAGCCTATTGACTTTAAAGTATCCTTTCAGGATCACTCAGAAGGCCAGAGACTCATCCATGTTCTGATTCCTTGACTTTGCTCCATGCCCAGCGCTTGTTTGAAATCTGTGGGGTGCCTGGCTAGAAGAAGCTCAATAGGTGGCAAGGAGAGACAAGTGTCTGGTCTCAAACCTTCTTTCTGGAATGATTACAAAACCAAGTCGAGACAGGGGAACTGGCTGGGTATCATCTTGCCAATGAGTCATCTTCTGAAAAGGAGTAATCAGATGCAGCATGGCAGGAGAATGGCTATGAAGGAAGGCCCTTAATACAGGGTGCTTACATCTCCCTCTGCTGCCTATGCAAGCTTCACCATTTTGAAATTTCAAAAAATTGGACCTACCCTATAATTTGAAGGAAAATAATCGTCTGATTCACAAATTATTAAATTAGTTGGGTATAAATGAGAAGTCAACATTGATGAAGATAGCTATCTTTAGTCTCACATTCCTAATTGCAGCTCAGGATATTCCCTATGGAATGAATGGATGAATAAAATATCCCTCCCAGAAGAGCTCTAAGGGTTCTAAAAAGATGCACAGATTTCCATAGAGATTTCTCTATCTGCCTCATTCTGAAGCCAGCATTGTTCTAGTAATAAGAACCAGATGGTTTATCAATGTAAAATTCAGGCCAGTATGTAACTTCATGTAACCGTAGTCCTGCTGTCTGTCCCCTTTCCTTGGTCCATATGGTTGACTCTAAAATATACTTGACCACGACACAAAAACATAGATTGATCACATGGGTGGCCACAGTGATGAAGTATTCCAGGCTTTCCATCCCATCCATGACAAAAGACTTACTGACCAGTCATCTGCCTCTAATTCAGCTTTGTAATTATTTCCACTTAACTATTAACTATTTTCGCTTAACACATTCTGAACAATTTTTACATCATTTACGGTCGAGACTATGCTTATATGAAATAAGATTAAATGGCAAAAACATACAGAAATTCAGACAAAGCAGGAATTTGTTCTCTGGGATAAGCTACTTGGTTGTTTCCTGAAATTGAACAGTCCATTTTTTAAAATTAGTTTCTATTTTCACAAACTGATTTTATCACTTCAACCCAGCCGGGTGCACCAATGTTTGCCAAGATGAAAGCTTTTTCGCAGTGCTAATGTCCTCAGACCACACATTTGAATTCCTCATGCTGTCATACCTTCATAAGATTTTTAAAATAAGAAAGGTAAAAAATAAGAATGCATAGGCATCTCCCCCAAAGCTTTCTGGACCCCCATGTAAGCAACTTGCCACTATTTGTAGAACACTCCTCAGAGGATGCTGGGAGCCAGCTGTTGATGTGCAGTTTTTCTAGAGACTGAGAGTATGGGCCGCATCATATTAATCTGGGCAATGACTCTTTTGAGCAAGTCCCAGATAAAGTTAGTGATTTACAAAAGCTTTTATCAGTTGCTTGTTGGCTTTTACAGAGTGGAACACTACATGACCCATGTGATTTGTTTTCATTTACAAAGGTGCAGAGGCTTTGAATTTAAAAATGGAACGTTTTCTTCTCATGCCAAATGTAAACAATTTAACATCCATTTCCTATCCAGCTATTTTACCAGTTCAAAAGAGTTTATAGGAATCTTATCTGTATTATATTTCCTGCTGATTGGCAGTGCCTCCTGCTTCAGCTGGGAAGCCAAAAATGTGCTGGCTTGGATTTGAACAGGAAAGGCATAACAAAGAAAACTGGGAAATAAATGTAATGAGTGGTTACGGGGTGCTGAAAACTATACTTATCGTTTCTTATTCTTGTGGAGTTGTTGCTGCCATGTTGATTTATGCCTGAGAAGTCTCTTATGGAAACACACAACAAAAGCTTCAGATTATTTTGTCAACAAGAAAACACAGTTTACCGTATCTTCAAAGTCCCCATCTAGTCCTGATTTGAGCGGTTCTGTATTCCTTGCTGCTGAGATCTCCCTGAGCCCTGGAGGAGGTTTGCATTGGATGCAGTAAATCTCCATAAAAAATAAAGGCCCCCAGAATGTCACAGAACTTGTTTTCAAGGCCAGTGAAATAATATGATAGGGACCATGAGGAGTCCAGAGAACAAAAAGTATTGTGGCTATTCCAGGCCGACTTGGACTCAGTTTACTGGTCCCCTGAGACCCATTTTTTTCCTTCCAGAATGTGAAAGACATTTATTTGGCCTATTGTTTGAAGGTCTTCCATCTCTTTCTCACATTCAAAGCTTGGATGACTGGAAAGGAGAGGAGGAAAAGAACAAAAACAGCTGTCTAGACATTTCCTAGTGGAATATGTTTATAAACCATTTTCCTTGCCTTGTCTTAACAATACATTAGGAACTGGGATAAAATGTTAAATAGTAAACTTGTGTTCTATTGTAAAGAGGTCCAGCAATAGTTATGGTTTTCTTGCAAAAATCAATTATTAATTTTTGCTTTGAGGTCAATTGACCCAACAATTTCTATGAAAGTCCCTTCAGCTGCCATTTCCAGAAATGTTCTCACTTGCCCTCAGCTTCCCCACCCCTACCCTATACCCCACCTGAATTTCCACTTCAATCTCAAGCCTCAGTTTAAGTGGGCTTACCAAGTATGTGGGGAGTACATTATTTTTTCGATATATACCCTGAGGTTCCTGTCAGTCAACCTCATATCTGCCACTATCATCTAATTGTTGGATCCTTGTATTAAACATAAGGCACAGTTTAAGGTAAACTTTAACACTGACTAAAGAGGGATAATATGTGGACATGCTTTCTAAGGTCTCTGGGCAAGATACGGTTGTACTAAAAACAATACTACAGGCATCGCAGCTTCCAGTCCTTGGGTAAGCCATGTAACCTCTCTAAGTCTCCATTTACTCATCAATAAATTAAGGGCATGGAGCCTTATAACCTAAAAAGTCACTTATTCTTAAAAAAAGAAATTTTTTTTAAGTTTTTGGGCAGATCATTTTGTTTCCCAGAGCTGAATACTTCCCTGAAAGTTTACTTCTAGGCATTAGATGCCCTTGCTATGAGGAGCACAAAGTGTTCTACTAGAATACACACATCCTGATCTTAACATAAATACCTTCCATTTGTTGAATGCTGTTGGTTCACCATGTGTTGACCCACTGGCTAACTTTTCACCAGCACACCAGTGCTGTGGGTAACAGCGTCAGCTGCTGTATGTGGCAGTGTAACACTCTGAAGAGCAAATGGGATGGTGCATATGATGGGAAAATATATGGTAAACTAAAAGTCACCATTCAGAAACTGTAATTGACATTACACAGAACTTTCCCACCCTGCTGTTCTTTATTGCATGTCTTTTCTTTCTTCTGTCTTACAAAGAAGTATACTGATTTCCTGTCCCTGTATTTACATTTGCTTTCCATTTGAAAGGTCATCAGTTATATGACAATGATAACAAGATATTTCATTAAAAAATAATCTCCAAATATTGGGCACCTTAATAAGAGATGGAATATTCTTATTAAGTTTATCTGGTGACCTGCCGTTAAAACTGAAGGAAGAGGCATACGATTTGTTAGCCTCACAAAACCCAGCCTCAGATAAAACACCAGAGATAAGACTATTTTTAAGGAAGCTCAAGTTTATTTAAATGATACACCTAATTTGTACATTTTTCTTCTTGCCAATACACTATCCTAGAGTAGTAATATCTGGCTCAAACTAAATGTTCCAAAAAAAAATGTGTTAAAGCATTGACTGGGTGGATGAACAAATGGCCTTCCCATTATATATACTGCACTGAGAGCTGACTAATGGATGGTAGTTATTATGTAGCCTACTTCACCAGGATGGAGAAGTAATATCAACGGGTCTTGAACACTTTCTTTACCTGTTTGTTTTCCTCCCAAAGGGAAAATTATTAGGCTTATTAGGTACCCACATTATTTAGGCTTCTTTGAGATTTGAAACTACACAGAGTTCTATTCTAGAATACCAGCCCTTTAGACAGGTGGTCCTGATGCTTCATTCTCAATCTAATGGAGAGACTGGTAGGGACACCTATTAGGTTAATTTATGCTGGGGCACTAGGAGGACCTGTCCCCTGATATAAATGAAGAGCTAATTACTCAGTTTTCCTCCGTATATGGAAGGGAGTGGGGCCCACATAACCTCCAGGTTCCCTCATGACGTTAACAACTTACAGTTCTATGAAAGCAGCACCTCTGCTCACAGAGTGGTCTCTATTCACATACAATAAATAAAAATGATAGCGTTGATCAATAGTTATCTTTGAGTAGTGGGATTACTGGTGATTTTTAACTTATCTAACCTTTCCTTTATCAGAAATTTTTTACAATGAACATAAATGATTTTATAATTAAATAAAATTCTTTTCACTTTGAGGGAAAACATACATAAATCTAGGAAGAAAAATAAAAGGCAACAACAACAAAATATTAATTTCTGGCTCTTGGCCCAGAGTCATGTTTTTCAGACTTTAACCTTCAGTTGGTGGGTCCCACCCTGGAGATTCTGACTCAGTAACTGGGAATGGGAATGAGAATTTCCACGTTTCACAAGTCTCGGGATGACACTTTGAAGAACTTGACTATAGAAGTGACCCATCATGTGGATATGGTTTTTAGCTTATATTTATGACTGAATCAGTCCTACCTCAAATTATTTTTTGTCTGTAACTATCACAGTTTGAAGAGAAAATTCCTGCATCCATATCCATGTAACTTAAGAGTCTCAACATAATACTTAATGTGTTGTTTTGAATTCCCTCAAATAGAAGCATCTGGGGCTAAAGAATTGTCATAAGGCTCAGTTCTACTAGAAAAGTGTGTTTGCACCCCAGATGAGACTTGAACCCAGAATGTTTAGTTCAGCATCCCAGATTAATCTATTTGGGCCTTTGGACCCCAGGACCCTCCAAAACCATGCACTGAGAAAACACAGACTGCTATCTAAAATCAGGGCAAATCAGTGGGGCCGTGGCTTGGAACTGCGTTTCCTGTCGAAGCTCTGGCAACTAGCACATGCTCTCAGTAACAAAATCATGGGTCATCCCTAGGCAGCAGATCAGCTGGTCAGTGAACTGAACTTTGTTTCATCACCAGGTTTCATTTGAAATGTCAAGGAAGAAAAACTCACAGAAAAAGAGACAGGCAGAGCAAGGAGAAAGAGAGAAATGGTTTCTAAGAGCTCTCAGTATTAACTTACTGAGGGGTGCATCCTATGTAAATTATCTACTTTATAATTTTTTAAAAATGACTGAAAATAAGCACTGGGTTAATTATGATTGTGCTGCTTTGATCACATCACTGAGGTCTAAATGACAGAAAAAAAAAAGGAAAGCGGATCTTCCAATCACAGAGTGCTTTCAGTGTACAAGTCTTCCCTACAGAAGCAGCCATAATGGTAGTATTTATGGTGCTTACTCGGTGCCTTCTGTTAGTTGATTAGTCATCCCACTAATGATTACTTTAAACAGGAAACCCAAAAGCACCAATCTTTGAATGGTTTCAGGGTCAGTGTCACTTTGGCAACAATGTTCTTTGATATTTTGCTCTAGATTTGGAGCTAAAGAATCTTCTCACATATCTCAAATGTATGTGTGCATTCATTACCTCCTGAGCATGCTATGTGTGATATGTAAGGATGTGTTTGCAAGAACATGTGCCTGAAGTAGGGGGAGACAGTGCACTTGATTTATTCAGGGGGTCAATTTTCTTCCTTTTTCCTTTCAGTGGTTCTCTGCCTGCATACTATTTCAGAAGGGGAAAAGGAGGGATGAAGAAAGAGAGAAAAGAAGAGGAATGGAAAATGAACAAGGCTTTGGGAACCCCAGCTTTCCTCTGCCTTATCTGTTCTTTCGTCTCTTTCCCGCAATTCTACAATTCTGAGGCTGACAAACCCTTCCCCCCATACCTCTCACATCCATCTCCCAACCCTGTGCGTGATGAAGTCTCATACCTCTGGCTATACCCCCCAGCATTCTAGCTAGCATCAGAAATTCTAAAAAACTTTCTATTCTCATCATTAAAATTGAACCAAGAGGCTAGTTAAAGAAAACACAAAAGGCTGTAAGGAATTTCCAACACTGTCCAATTCTTTACACCCACATATGATGAGTTCACAGATCCTTTTCTTCCTCCTAAGCTGCTGAGATCTATTTAAATATATGCAGAAGAATGCCAGCAGCCCTCCTTCAAACTGAATTCAAAACTGCCCATTACACGGCACCCCATTATGCATTCCATTCTTTGCAGGGTTTTATTTTGAGGATGTACATTGCTGGGTAAAGAGAGGCCTTTAGGGTACAGTATATTTCAAAACACAATTAAAATAAACTCTTCAAGTGGAAACGTAAAATGCATTTGTATTCTATTAAAGCCTTTGGCTTATCAACTGCAGAGTGCTCCTTTACAAGGTCATTAGTAACCAGCCTCACACAGTGGCCAACAGGCATCAGCTGCACAAAAACAGACAGGGGCCCCGAACACCACAATCACTTCCTGTACCTGTTCTTGTTTGCTTGCTGAGCCCTCGAAATTGGGAGTTGCTGAAATACATAAAAGCGTAACAGCTTGAGTCAATATTTGCCGACCTAAGCGAGTGATTTTGTTTAGCGAGGTGACTGAACCCGTTGAATAAATACATCTCCTTGGAGGTAGTAGGACAACCAAAGGCAGGCACTGGTGGGGAGGGCTAAGGGCAGAACTAGAACTGCCCTTGGTGTGGAACTGGATGGAGGGGGCACTGAATCTTCTGAGGGTCCAGCTCTGGTTCTTTCTCTGCAATTCTCTACATATAGTTGCACTCTCACTTCTAGACTAAAGGTTTGCATTGCCATCACTTGGGAGGCTTGATCAGAAGCTGATGGCTGGGCCCAGAGCTCTGATTCAGTAAATAGGGGGTGGGCCTCAGAATTTGCATTTTGGTAAGTTCCTAGGTGATGCCGATGCTGCTGGTTTGAGGATCACACTTTGCGAGCCACTGGTCTAGACTAGCTCTGTCCAATACAAACATAATGTGAGCCACATGTGATTTGAAATGTTGTAGTAGCCATGAGAAAAGCATAAAGAAACTAAAGAACTTAAGTTTAGCAACCTATCCAATGTAATTTTATAATGAAATCAATATGAAAATTGGGATATTTTAGATTCTATTTTTTTTTTGGTTCTAAGTATTCTAATTCCAATGTATATTTTACTTTAACAGCACATCTCAATTCGGATCAACCACATTTCAAGAGCTCAATAGCCATCTGTGGCTAGTGGCTACTGTATTGCATGGTGTAGTTCAAGATCATTCTCTGAGCATTCCAGGAACCAGAAATTCTCAGCCCTAAAACATGGACCTGCTCCCAGGGCTGGAGTGTCCCACAGTACATACCAGGCTGTGGGAGTGAGTGCGCATCCCCAGGCTCAAGGGTTGCCCTGATGGTGGGTGCCAGTTGAGACGGTGAGGGGCTTTGGAATGAACTTGGACAAAAGGGCTGGAGTGTCCATACACATGAAGATGTGGCCCATTGAGGTGTAAAACAGAGTCTGGGTGGGGAGAAAAGTGGGGCAAGCTGAGCTTTGTGTTTCTGTGTTTGGGGTGGAGGAGGGAGAGATAGATGATAGATAGATAGATAGATAGATAGATAGATAGATAGATAGATGATAGATAGATAGATAGATAGATAGATAGATAGATAGATAGATAGATGATAGATAGATGATAGATACGGAAGGAGAGAGAGAGACGGAGAGAGAAATAAGGAGAGAGAGAGAGAGAGAGACAGATGAGGTGATTCCATTCACTCCATTCCAAGGCTCCTTCAGCTACAGAACAATCCATTCCGCATAACACACCCTTAATGGATTTTGCAGAAAGTCAGCCTTACTGATGCATTTGCCACGTCTCACCTGTTTTCAGGGCACTTAGCTTTTTGGGTTTGGAGCCATTCGAAGTCATTGCTCATAAAAGGAGATACTTCGATATGCTGCAGGGCTCTCCTTCCAGACTTTTTTTCTTTCTTCTACAATTGGCTTGGGGTCTCACTTGAAGGAATGATTATAAAGAGAATGATTACTTTTATGCTGGCTGCAGTGAGAAGAGGATTTGGTGAGGAGGGAGTTATACATGAAAATCAATACCAGCATTGAAAAGCATTCTCTTTTGCCTGTATAAGTGCTACCCACAGGGTCAATAGCTGGAATTAACCTGGATCCTTTCATTATTATTGTTATTTTTAATAAAGCTGCTTTATGATAGACTCTGATGTGAGCTCCCAGGCTGCAGCTGCACCGCTATAAAGGGAGATAAAAAATAGTTTTATTTAAGAGTTATTTTTTGTCCTGGTGGGTACTACTCTTCACCTCCTTCACCCTCTCACTCTCTAGGGGCTCAGAAAGGGGAGAGCAAAACTCAGCTTTTTATAAACATAAGCTGATACCAACATAAAAAATAATGTGCTCATTGCTCTGATTTTATACATTGTATAATTTGTAATGCATGATAATAGAAATTAGTTTTTGTAGGTATGGCTGTACTAAATGCTGATTACATGCCAGACCCTATCTTTGGTACTTTACTTACCTCATTTAATTCTTTAGGCATTCCTGTATGATGAATCAGTGGAGATCCAGTATAGATAAATGTGTCAGGGAAGGTAATGGGTGGTTGAGAGGCTATGCACTACCAGTCTTTTTGACTCCCAGACCTGTGCTGTTTGCTGGATCAGAAAAATTGACTTGATGGATGCTTCTTCTTTGCTAAAACAGTTGTGGAAAGCCCTAGACATCTGCCCATGTACCTTATTTAGGCAAACTTCTGCCATTCCTTCTGTTAAGATCTACAAAGATGGAGCAGTAAAAAATTATTTTCACAATAGCCCTAGATTGTCTTTGAATCCTCTTATTTTCTCACACCTCACAACCAATTCTTCAGGAAATCCTGTTAGCTCTACCTTTAAAATACATCCAGACTCTGACAACTTATGCTACCCCTACTGGTTGTCACTTCCCCTTTTATCCCTGTATAGACTGCACTTCATGTAGAAGCCAGAGTGAAACATTATTAAGTTATGACATAACCAGTTCCATATTCAAAATCTTCCAGTGTTTCCTGTCTCATTCAGAGTAAAAGCCAAATTCTTTGCAATGGCCTGTAAGCCCCTACACATTCTTCCCTGAACACACATACGCATATGCATACACACACATACACAAACACACTCAACACACATACACAACACACATATACACACTACACACATGCACATGTACACACATTTATACACACTCAACACATACATATATTCAACACACATATACCACACACTCTCTACACACATGTGTAGAGAACATGCATACATGTTCATATGTACATACACATACTCAGAAAATATATACACTCAGCACATACACTCAACACATAGACCCACATTCAACACATACTCAACAGACATGCACACACAAGAATATATACTTATGGTTTGCATTTGTGTTCCCGCCCAAATTTCATGTCAAATTGTAATCCCCAGTGTTGGAGCAGGGGCCCGGTGGGTGGTGATTGGATCATGAGGGTGGTTTCTAATGGGTTAGCAGCATCCTCCCCGTGCTGTGTTGTGATAGAGTTCTCCCAAGATCTGCTTGCTTTAAAAGTGTATAGCACTCCTCCCTTTGCTCTCTTCTTCCCACCAGCCATGTAAAACGTGCTTGCTTCCCCTTCACCTACCTCGATTGTCAGTTTCCTGAGTTCTTCCCAGAAGCTTTTACTCCGTAAAGATGCCTGTGCAGCCTGCAGAACTGTGAGCTAACTACACCTCTTTTAAGTGTAAATTACCCAGTGTTGGGTATGTCTTTATAGCAATGTGAGAATGGACCAATACCCACACTCCTATTTCACCTTCTCTAACTTGCCCCCACCCACACCTCTCCAGCCACATTGTCTCATTGCAGCTCTTCATTCTCACTAAACATCCTCCTGCCTCTGAGCCTTCGCACTAGGTATTCCCTCTGCCTATAACACTTTTCCCCCATTTAATAAAATAGTTTATTCTCTCACTTCCATCTGATGTGTATCCAAATGTTTTCTTATGAGAGATAATTCTGCCCTGACTAACATAAAAAATAGCAACCCCTCATTTATTATCATCCTCACTGTGCCACTTTTCTTTCTGGCACACTTTCTACTACCCAACCTGTTAAATATTTATTTATTTGCTGTTTCACCTGCACCCCACCCTCTTCATCAAAATATAGGCTTCAAAAAGGCTTGTTTGATTTGCTGCCAAAACAGTTCCTGGAACTGGTAGTGTCAGCAATAATATTTGTGGAATAGATGACTGATAACCATTTGAATGCCACCAGATATGAGAAGAGGGGAAATAAAATACATCTTAGGACAATAATTGGGTGCCCAGATGTAGAGAGCTTCCCTACTGGGAGCCAGTCCTGACAGAATTCCTCAAATGCCAACCCTGGAGGAGTTTCAGCACAACTTCTGAGCTAGGGGTCAACACTTATTCAGTCTGATGCCACTTATAAGTGTCTTTGTCCATGACATTTATGGCATTGAATAAAGTGAGAGCACTGCAGTTCACCATGTTGCTTCCTGTGATCCTCTGTGCTGCTCAGAACTCTGAGGATGACAGGCTGGCATCTATGTGAGACCTTGGGTGGTCACTCAGCAGGCTGCCTCTAAAGCCTCCATTCCTTCTTCTTGGCTTCACTGTTGCATATGTCTGAATCTTTTAGGGGAAAAGATAGAAAGAACAATTGGCAACTTGTAGGTGTTACCAAATCTTTGTGCCAGGTGATTCCCTCAAGGTAACTTTCTACACATTAAGCTATGTGGGCTCATGGGTTGAGCATTGAAGCATAAAGCAGACTTGGAGAAAGCTGGTCTGCTGCTCAGGGAATAACCTAACCAGAGCTCAACATATAATTCAGCTCCTTCAGCTCTTCTAGCTGCTATGAATGCAGCAGTCCTAGGGATGATAATTTAGGAGAGCCTCAAACTCTCAGAACAGAACAGCATGCTGACCAATTTAAATTCACACTTGCCAGCTGGCAAACTGGATCAAGTGCTTACCTGCATACACATAATCCGAGGCAATGTGGCAATTCCCATCTGTCTTTTTACTCTTGTCTGGCTTTAAGGATCTTGCCATACATGGCTGGGATGTCTCTATTAGGTCAGTGAACCAGTGATTTTAAATCTCCATGTCATCATGTTTCGTGCAGATACAGGTACAGTCCCACTATAGGTATGTGTGCCTCATGAGCTGGAAACAAGAGCCTGCATCAGGAAAGACTGGGAAGAAGGCTCCAGCCTCCCAGCAATATTTGAGAGTGTCTTCAGCTGCCTTTGCAGGAGAATAGTTCACAAGGGTAATATATTCTAGGAGTCTGCTGGAATGCTCAACTGACAAGAGCCCTATTGAGATGCTGCTCATTCCCCTGGGAGCTTTTCTGTTTACACGTACCTTTGCTCATCTTTCAGCTAAATTGGAAAGCTGAATGGAAACTTCAGTGTTTGAGAACACAGAATGGATTTTGATGCTTAAAAGGACTTTTATGCAGAAAAACCTAGAGTTAACACATCTCACATGTACGCTAGTTTTAAAATCCCAGAATTTGGGAGTTGGTTAGAACTCTAGGAATTCTTTTCTCTGCAGTCCAGTATGGTAAGTGCTAGCCATGTGGGTCTATTTATGTTAAAATTTAAAATAATTTAAATCAAGCAATATAAAAAATTCCGTTTTCTTGTCATACTAGCTAGTCCCAAGCCACATATGGCTCATGGCTGTTGTATTGGGCAGCACAAATCAGAACACTTCCAACATCTCTGAAAGCTCCATTGAACAGCACTGGCTAACTGGAGAGACTGCTCCCCTCATTCTGTAGAAAAGAAAACAGAGGCTCATAAAAGTCAAGGTCAGGTGTCTTGCCCTGTTGTCTTAGAGATAGTATCTTGGCTACAATTAGAAAAGATCCAGGTTGTCTTTCTTTGTCCTTTCATACTACCAGTCTGTCTCTCATCTCTGATGATAGTGTCAAATGTCATTCTAACACAGCACAGATACAAATGAAGGTGACACATTTAACCAATATGAGTTCAAATATGAGAAGTTACAAAATTAAATGGAGTCAGAAAATTCTGTCGTCTGCATGAAATTCTCCAAGACTAACATGAAGAGGGGAGAGTTTTTCCCAGTAGTACTTTGCTTAAGCCTTCAGCTCACAAGGCTGCCTCAGTTAGTATTACTACTAAGTCACTTAGTAGGTACTCAGTTACTACTAAGGGCTTGCATTCCTTATTTGCCTAATGAATGCATTTTATCATACTTTTTTGTTTCATATAACAAGTATAATTTGGGATTTTAATTACCTAAGTAACCCCAGAAAAGCTTGCTTTACACCATACAGCGCACTTTTAGTAACATTTGGGCCCTTGCAACCAATAGGAAATAATGATTGCCATTAACTTGTATATGAAAGAAACTATTTTCAATTACCATGTGATTAAAAATTTGCACTACAGCCTAAGGTATGAGAGTCGAGCAGGCCATAGTTCTATGGTTAAGGACTCTCCACATAAAGAAAGCTAAAAAATTCTTCTGAAGCCCAGAACATGTCACAGGATTCATATAGGAATTGCTCTCTAGTCATTTACTCAACTTCCCTAGGCACTGTAAGAATCTCACATTTAGGTCAAAGGACTCCAAGCAAATACGTTTTTCAGGGTTGATATGGACCTGAGAAAACTTCTACAATTCCTGAAGGTCAGAGACAATATCTTTACTCATTTGTATTCCCATTACTCAACACCATACCTGGAACATAGCACATGTTTGGCCAATGTCAAGGGAGGAAGGGATGAAGGGAGGGAGGAGGGGAGGAAGGGAGGGAAGAAGAGAGGAATGAGGAAAGGAGGGAAAGAAAGGAAGGAGGGAAGGGAAGGGGGAAAGTGATGTTTTTAAGGGGTCATCTAGCCTTCCAAGTGGACGAGGGACGTATATCATGGAGAATTTTAATTGCCCAAATTTGTTCCCTTTCTCCATATGGCTAAAGGCAATCGCACTCCTGAGGCAGACAGCTTTTGTTGTTGCTTGCTGAACAGCCATCATAATAAGAAAATGTATCTCTTCCTCTCACCACCACCCTTCAGGCCTGTGCTTCAGTTGGAACTGAGCCTAGTTGACCACAGACCCAAGTCTGACTGAAGAGATCAGTTGAAGTGTGAGCACAACTAATTAGAATGATCTCCAGCGACATCATGAAGAAGGAACTCCCTACTGGTGTTGCTAGGGTCGGGGAAAGGCATCCTAGAATTGTTAGTGCCCATCTTTGGCCCCTCACTGGCCAACTCAGAAGTAAAAGGCAGAGAAATGATGCCTCATATCATAGTTTGAACATTTAGATGCAGCCTGGAATATTTCGTTACCTGAACTAATAAATTTTATCACCAATATCTACCAACATCCCTGTTTTAAAGCCATTTTAATTTGGTTTCTGTTACTTAGAACAGAAAAAGTAATGATTAGTATAAACACAAATACAAAAATTGCTTTTGAAAGATTACCACCAGAAACCTTGCAGCTATTAACTGAGAGTAGTGGTGTTCGTAGACTAGAAAATGCTTTGTCAAACACAGTTCTTCTCAGATTTCCAGGCTCCTCTGGCCTTCCTTCCTAATCTGGATCTCTCTCCAGGTAGGTGTTCTCTGATCTCCACACACTCTCTTCTCTGCTTTAAGCCTCTCCCTAGCTCATCAATCATCCATGTATAAAGCCAAGAGCTAGCCTTCTACATTTACCCTTTCCCAGCCTTTAATTTTCTAAACCCATCTCATGTGTCAGCTCATCCCAGGAGAGAGCAATGGGAAACAGAGATTTATATGGCACCATGTACTTTATATTTAATAACTGATCTGTCACGGCATTTATCTGCATAAAAAGGTGGGTAATCCATGAGTGGCTTGGCAGCTGCAGACTCCAGTGAGTTATGCTTCCTGTTCTCTATCTCATGAAGATGGACAGCTTGGTAGATACCAGCTGTCACATGATCAGAAATCTTCACATATATACCTGAATCTCTTATTTGGAAAAATGTAAAGTAACCTTACCAGGAAACAGTGGCTTATAGCAACACAATATACCATGATGTGGTAGAAAATAATAGAAGCTGTATGGCTAGCAGCTTTTAGTATATATCCAACAGCTTGCAGGGGTCTTTTCATACAGTAGCTTTTGAGGCCGGGACCATCCTGTAATATGTAGATTAAATTTATTCCCAACTGCAAATGTTCAAAGTTACAGTGCTACTAAATGGCAAAGCTAGTAGCCATTTAGCTACCATTTAGTTTAGGCATGCCTAAACTCAAAGCCCCAGTTCTTTCCATTATGCTTTGTTTTTCTCCAGGTGGTTTACAACCATGAACTTGGAAGGACAAAGCAAGGTAAAACTGACATTTTGGTTAAATAGGTATTGTGTCATTTATATGAGAGACTGACAGATGATAAAGTAAAAACAAAAAAAGCTGGCCTGACCCTCAAGGCTTCACATTATTATTATTCTATCAATAATCTATAAATGTGTCATATATTATCTGTTTGCTACCATCAGATCATGTTGTGCTTTGTCTTTTTTATGTTTACATTCACAAATATAATTTGCAAGTGAACTACTTTCAGAGAGTTCCAAGACTGAGTCCAATTCTACGGTAGCTAGAGACCATGGTGGGTAATATGGACCATCTGGAATTTAAAAACACAACCATATATCCTGAAAGCACTTGCACATCTTCCTCAGGCATCTGGAAGGAAATTCTCAGGGAATCAAAGGTCATAGAGCACTAGAGGTATGGGTTCATTCCTAACAACCTGCCCTTCTTATTTTGCAACACCTAATGTCTTTAATTTTTTTGTACAGTGACCTAGTTCTGAGCTACGACACAGTGTCTGGCCAATGGCAAGCACTTAAAAGTTGTTTGAAATAAATGTATCATTAAGACACAGAACACCAAGTGTTTCATTGGAGAGTGCTGGCATCTTCTCTGTTGGTTGAAGGGTAAAGAAATAGAGTTGAGAACAAGATGACACAGTTCTCAACCAGGTCAGGTTTGAAGACTGCGTGCCTTGCTTAGGGAGTTCAAATCACTAGCCCTACATATCATGTGTATAGAAAAAGGACGAAGGTGGTCACCCTGAGGATTTCCATCAGGACCAGTTATCCAGAAATAAATGCACTTGAGGAAGAGAAGGAGCTTGGAGACCCTGGTAGTTTCTTCTACTCTGGGTTATTCCCATTTCCAGGGTAACATAGGGATAGCAAAGTAGATGATGGTTGAGAAACAGCTACAGTCCAAGGAACAGTCATTTTCCAGCAGATGTGCCAAAGGGGAGGGCACCCTCAAAGGCTCCCAGCTAGGAAGCCAGCATCTCAGCTGTGGTCTTTTTTCAGGGATGACTATATCTGGGGGTGGCTTTAGCATTTTCTGGTAAATGGAGCAGCCGGTATAGAACAATGAGGTCATACATTTGCCACACTCTAGGCGGTTTAGGAGCAGTTGGCTGACCAGCTGTACAGCCATCTTTACCCTCTTGTGAATGACAAACAGAAAGCTGTAGACAGTAACTTCACCCCACCATCTGAAACTTCCATAGTCCTGTGTTCACCACTTAATAGATGATTCTGTTCCTTGATCCAGCTGGTAGATTAGTTATTCTCCTGTCAAAATATTTGCTGCACTTGCCTTGAAGTTTCATCTTACGAGTAAGGTGTTTGTCAGAATGTCTAACAGGACAAGAAGGAGGTACAACTAAGCTTCCAATAAATGGTTGTACGACAACTGACTGCTGTTCTACCCACTTGATTATAAACGTGTTTTGTAAGCATGGCAGAGTTTATTCTTAGGACCTGATTTCATCAGTAAATACAATCTGTAAGAAAACAATAGCCTCACATACTTATACCATTGGAAGCTACTTGTATATACCAAATAACTAAAAAAAAATGAACAAACTGGCTTAAATCAGGTCTGCAATATGCGCTTCAGCACCACCATTTTTTTACCTAAAATACAGACTCTTCAACTTACTAGTTTTATAGTTATCAACAAGTCAGTTAGCTCTATCTAAGCTCAATTGTAAATTCATTCATTCATCTTTTTATCTTTTCTTTATTTGGTATATATTGAGATTCTACTATGTGCTAGCAACTGAATTTGGTGTTATAAAAAGACTAGTAATATCTACTTCAAAGAATAATTGCAAATATTAAGATAATTTAGAAAATCTCCTGGCACAGAGGAGTAGTTAATAAATTTCTACTGTATATGAATTTGGAAACAAAACATGTTGGAAGGCGAGGAAGAGAAAAGCTTTTTTAGGATTTAGTCCAGCTAGGTGTGTTATTACTAAAAACTTTAGAGGTGTATTTTTTCCCTAAATGGTAAAATGTAGGTATTAGTCTAATTGCATGAAGCCTAAGTAAAATGAAGTTGAAGATCAGCTTTTACCCATGGACAAATATTTTCTTTTTTGCTTTGGAATCCAGTCCATAAATTAAGCCATATTCAGATAGAGCCTACGGATAAGGAAAGCCACCCTTTAAAGAACATGCTGAGAGGTGCCATAACTGCAGGTTAACAGCAGGGTTTCCCTGGAAGCCTCTCTGAAGCAATCCTGAGTGACTGTGCACACACAGCACTCTGTGCACACCCTGCTCTGCAAAGGATCCCCTTCCTACTTCTCCCCAGTCTCTCTAGTGGGTAGTTCAGTTTATACCACATGAATGGTTGAAAAGTACTGCTCAATTACCTGAAGAAATTTTTTATTTCTGTACTCTTCTACTCTGAAAACTTGGAATGGAACTGGAATGAAAATTCTCAAAATATCAATAAGTAGGTGGATATCCTAAAGCCACGATTAAAAGCCAAAAAAAAATCTTACAAACTGTTTTTCTTGGTAAATCAATGGGGACTAATTAAATGTCCTACTGAGAATGGGAGATGTGTTGTGTTTTATAAGGCTGAATAATCCTTCAGTGAGGCAAAGTGAAGATTTCTCTCATAGTAAGCTGCTGACTAATGTGAGGTGGGTGAAATCTTTGGAAGTGCCTTGAGCAAATGCACCTGGTACCCAAGCAAGGAGCCATTTATTAAAAAGCAGCCTCAGGGCCCCAGTAAGGGAAGATAAATTTAGGGCGACTGTGCATTGTATCTACTTTGCTTCCCCAAGAATCAGCCCTAGCTGCATTGTTGAAATTAGGAAGTATCAGATAATTCTGTATTGTAAATCAGTTTCTATAAAATCTTGCACAGTACAAAATTAGAGAGAATATTCTTTAAGCCACAAGATTTGTATTCTTCTTTAACCTCATATCAAAACTCCAGAAATCTACCCCTCATTCTGCTTTTTATCTCACCTGGCCTGGTTGGGTGCCCCTATGAATATAGATAGCTTTAGATCTTTGCCTTCTCTTCTTCAATGAAACTTGGCTTCCTAAAAAGATAAAGGAGGATGCTTTCAGAACCTATGACTCTTCTTACCATTTCTTTATGTCTTTGAACAATGGTTTGAAAGAGAGATACTTTATTAAATGCAAAGTGAGGAAAAAATTTTTGATCAAATCTCTTATTTTTTTGCTAAGTCTACATATATAAAATTCTGCTAGAGATCTTTGAAAGACATTTTTAAGGAGAATGAATCATGGGAACATTTATTTTTATGACTGATTTCAGAAAAGTTGAAAAGAATTTAGCTCTATCCAAACAGAGTTTAGGAGGTATGGAATAAAGTCATCTTCATTTATCTAGAAAAATATAACTATAGATAGTCAAAGAATAATAGAATGGAAAGTCTGAAATGCACTGATATTAAAATTCAGTTATGTGTTTAAAAGCAGTTTCCAGATTTATTGGGAGGGATCTATAATTATAAAGTAATTAGTAACAAGTTAAATACCAACAGTGTTGATAATAATGACAATACCAGTAAGCTACAGTGGTTCATGTTCACTTTTGAAAAAGAAATGTTAGAAAATCTAAACAAAAAACTATCATTCCAATGCATCAAATTTTCTTAATGTTATGGAAACCATTTTTGAACCAGTTTTAAAAGTAGAAAACTTTAGAACGTATCTTTGGGAATAGGAATTCACCTGGTCTAGATGCAGTGGGTAAGGTCAGCTCCAAAACTAGTATCTTAAAGTAGAGCTTTGATCTTTTCAAGTCATGTCAGCAAAATGGTAGACAAGGAGGTTCCAATCTCTCATTCTTTAACAAACACATCAAAAAACCCAAGGAGAAACTGAGACCACCTTTAAGAAGCTCTGGAATGTGGTCAAAGATTCACAGCTAACAAGTTAATGCCTAATCAAGAAAAAGCCATCTTTAAAATGGAAAGAAAATTTTGTGGTATTTAATTTGTCCTTGTTCCATTCCTCTTTTCCACCAGTATGGCAATGTTTTTGGTCTTCAAGCAGCATATTAATTTTCAGTTCCCAACCTCAAACTGGAGGGAACACAGCAGAACTTATTTGTAAATTTGCATACTTCTAGTCTCACTTGTCTGGGGAATATCTAAAAGGTTGATGCAAGGTGCTTATCTCTGTTTCACTCAACCTGAAATTTAGGCAGAAAACGTGGTGGGTACTGCTTATAAAACCTGCAAGGTGACTATGTACCTACAGATACCTGGAGCAAGAGATTATATAGAGAGACATATAGTAGATTATCTTGGGCCCAAAAGAGAAGGTGAAGTGAGTAGCTTTGGGAAATTAAGACATTCAAAAGCAATAATGTGTATGGGGGAATTTAGAAAGTCACACATATCCAGACAAGGAGTATGCTCAAAAAGGCCATAAAGACCTTAAACTTTAACCTCAGAAAGATCCCTAGACTCATAACAAACCTAGCTAATTGTTGAAGGAGTTTATCAGCACAGACCAAATCTGTAAAGACTAGAAGAGTTTCTGGCATTCAAGAAAATCTCTGTCCCGACATGTGCTGAACACAGACACTTCAATGATTATGCATAATTAAAAAATAGTATTTTCAAAAATCATTTGGAAAAGTTTCAAAACCAATGAACTACTACAGCCCTCAACAATTTTTAAAAAGAGCATATGGAAAAGAGGGAAAATCTAATTTCCAAAGTTTTCCATCTTAAATAGTTAACTACCCAATTTTCACTAAAAATGTTATAAGGCATACAAGAAACAGGAACTCACAGCTCATTCAAAATAACAAAATAAACTGGCAGAAATTATCCATGAGGAAATCCAGACACCAAACTTACTAAACAATAGCTTTAAAACAGCTATTGTAAATATGCAAAAAAAAGCTAAAGGACAACATGAACAAAGACCTAAATGAAATCAGAAAAGCAATGTAGGAATAAAATGAGAATATCAACAAAAAGATAGAAAGTATAAAAAAGAATAAAACAGAAATTCTGGATATGAAAAATATAATAACTGACATTAAAAATTCAACAGAGATATTCAATATAGGATTTGAGCAGAGAGAAAAGTAGCCATCCAACTTGAAGACAAGAAAATTAAAATTATGAAGTCTCAGAAACAGAAAGAAAAATAATAAAGAAAAATGAACAGTGCCAAAGGGAGTTGTAAGAAAACATTAAGTTGACCAATATATGCATTATGATGGTAATTTCAGAAAAAGAAATGAGAGAGAGCATGGTAGAAAGAATATTTGCAGAAATTATGACCAGAAGCTTCCAAAGTTGGATAAAAGACATGAATCTACAAATTCGAGAAGCACAACAAACTGCAAGTATGATCATCTTAAAGAGACCAGCAAGAGGATACATTATAATTGACTGTCAAAAACAAAAACCAAAGATGGAGTCTTTAAAGCAGCAAGAGAGGGGAAATTAGTCACATAAAAAAAAAGATCTTTACCTTCTCTTGGTAAGATTATCAGCCAACTTCTCATCAGAAATGTTTGAGTCCAGAAGGCAGTGGCATATTTAAGGAGCTGAAAGAAAAAAAACAAAAAAACAGTCAACCAATAATTGTATATCTGACAAAACTACCCTTCAAAATAAGGTAGAAATTAAGACAATACCAGATAAACAAAAGCTGAGAGAGTTTATTGTCATTAGACCTGCCTTGTAAGAAACACAAAAAGGAGTCCTTTAAATTGAAATGAAAGGATGCTAGAGAGTAACTTGAGGCCATATAAAGAAATAAAGATCTCTGATAAAGGTAAAGGTAAATGCATGGGCAAATATAAAAGCCACTAGTTTGGCTTTTATTATTTTGGCTTATAATTCCAATTTTTATTTTCTGCAGTACTTAAAAAACAAATGCCTAGAAATAATTATACATAGATATAATTTTGCACAGAACATATGAAGATGTAAATTTGTAACATTAATACCATAACAGGGGATTAGGGTGGTATAGCAGTAGGGTTTTCTATGCAATTGAAGTTAAGTTGTTATCAATTCAAATTAGATTGCTATAACGTTAGGATGTTATATGGAATTGCCATGGTAGCTACAAAGAAATTATCTGTAGAATAGATACAAATGGAAATGAGAGGGTAATAAAAATATGTCACTTAAAAAATATAACTAAAAAGGAAGGCTGTATCGGAGAAAATTAGAAGCAAAAACCACAAGATATACAGAATACAAATGAGAAAATTGCAAAAGTATATCCTTCCCTGTCAGTATTCACTTTTAATGTAAATGGATTAAAATATCAGTTGAAAAGATAGAAATTACCAGAATGGACAAAACAGCATGATGCAGCAGTGTCTGTAAGAGACCCATTTAGATGTAAAGTTACAAATATGAATAGGTTGAAGTGGAAGGATGAAAAAATACAGTACTGAAAATAGTAACAAAAAGACCTGGTTATTAAACTAATATCAGGCAAAATAAATTTTTAGTCAAAAAATTTACAAAATACATAGATACTATGTATTGAAAAAGAGGTTGACTAATTAAAAAGACCTACAACTATAAACATATATACACCAAACAGCAGAGCACTCCAAATACATAAAGCAAACTGATAAACTTGAAGAGAGAAATAAACAATTCTACAATTATAGTTGGAGATTTAAATATACCAAATTTAATAAGAAATAGAACAGGCAGCAAAATAAATCAATAAAAAATGGACTGAACAACACAATAAACCAGTTAAACTTAATAGGCATACAGAACACTGCACCCAACAACAGAAAAAGGCAAGTTCTTCTCAAGTGCAATAGAACATTCTCCAAGAGAAACCATATGTTAGAACACAAAATCAAATCTTAGTAACTTAAAAAAAATAAAAATCATATATTAAATATCTTTTCCAGTCACAGTGGAACAAAACTAGAAATCAAAAGCAAAAGGAAAACTGGAAAATCCAGAAATGTGTAGAAAATAACAATGCATTCTAAAACAACCAATGTTTTTAAATAGAAAATCACAAGCAAAGTGAGAAAATATCTTATGATGAATAAAAATTGAAACATAAATATATCAAAGTTTATAGGATGCAATATAAGAAGTGTTAAGGCTGGGTGCGGTGGCTCACACTTGTAATCCCAGCTAAGGTGAATGGATCATGAGGTCAGGAGATAGAGACCATCCTGGCCAGCATGGTGAGACCCTGTCTCTGCTAAAACACAAAAAATTAGACAGTCATGGTGGCACGTGCCTGTAATCCCAACTACTTGGAAGGCTCCGGCATGCTCGGGAGGAGGAGGTTGCAGTGAGCTGAAATTGTGTTATTGTACTCCAGCCTGGCAGCAGAGTGAGACTCCATTTTAAAAAAAAAAGTATTAAGAAGGAAATTAATAGCTAAAAATGAATTTTTTTAACAAAGTAAACAGTTTAAAATGTATTTCTCCCTTGTCTTACTGGAGACTAACTTAAAAACACAAAAGAAAAGGGAGTTAATATCAAAATGTAAAAGCTGAATAAATTTAACATTCTGAAAAAAAAAAGGATCTGAATATCATAACATAAGGAACTTGGAAAAAAAGCAAAGTAAATCCAAAGTTAACAGAAGGAAATAAAACAAATTAGAGCAGAGATAAAAAATATAGAAAAGCAATAGAAAAAAATCAATAAAACCAGAAGTTGAGTCTTTGAAAAATCAACAAAATCAACAAAACTTTAATACATATACTCAGAATAAAAGAGCAAAGTCTGAAATTAATAAAATAAAAAATGAAACAGGAATATTTCTACCAATTTTACAGAGATAAAAAGGATGATATGGGGATACAATGAATAGCTGTACACCAACAAATTGGACAACCTAGATAAAATGTGACAAATTCCTAGAAACACACAACCTACCAAAACTGATTCATAAAGGAATGAAAAATCTGTACATACCTATCACTAATAAGGAGATAAAATCAATATCGAAAAGTTTCCAACAAAGAAAAGCCCAGGACCAGAGGATTTCACTGGTGAATTCTCCTAAGCTATTGAAGGTAATTAACACAATCCTTCTTAAATTTATCCAAGAATACTAAAGGAGTGGGAATACTTCCTAACTCATTCTATGAAGTTAGTATTACCCTTATACTAAAAGCCTGATGAAGATATTGCAAGGAAAAAAAAAAACACAGAAAAATATTTCTTATGAATGCTAATGTAAAAATTCTCAACAAAATATTTGCAAACTTAATTCAGTGACATATTAAAAGGATTACACACCATGACCAAGCAGATTTTATTCCTGGAATGAAAGAGTGGTTCCACATATAAAAATTAATGAATACAATATACCATATCAATATAATGAAGAAAAAAACTACAAGGTACAGTTATCTCAATTGATGCAGAAAATGCTTTCTACAAAACTCAACACCAATTCATAATAAAAATATTCAATAATTAAGAATAGAAGGAAACTTCCTCAGCATGAAAAATATGAAAAATTCATAAAGAGCATGATACTCAATGGTGAAAGACTGAGCTGTTTCTCTAAGATCAAGAACAAAAAAGCGGGGATGCCCACTATTGCCACCTCCACAGTCACTGAAGTTCTAGCCAGAGCAATTAGTCATGAAAAAGAAATAAAAGCCATACAAATTAGAAAGAAATAAGTAATTATTTCTGTTTGCAGATAATATCATCTTGTACATAGAAAACCATAAATATTCCACAAAAACACTATTAGAACAAGTGAATTCACCAAAGTAACAAGAAACAAAATCTACACACAAAAATTGGTTGCATTTCTATACACTAACAATGAACAATATGAAAAGAAAATTATGAAAATTATTCCACTTCTGACAATATTGTAAAGAATAAAATACTTAGGAATTAGCCAAAAATGTAAGAATTTGTACAATAAAAAATAAAACTTTAATGAGAGAAATTTAAAAAGACATGAATAAATAGAAACATATACCATTTTAATGGTTTGGAAGACAATATTCTTAAAATGTAAATTCTACCCAAATTTATCTATATTCAGTTGAATTCCTATCAAAAT
The DNA here is from genome assembly GCF_049354715.1 of Callithrix jacchus. NCBI lineage: Eukaryota > Metazoa > Chordata > Mammalia > Primates > Cebidae > Callithrix > Callithrix jacchus. Next base: position 100,470,219 of record NC_133502.1, on the reverse strand, counting down.
CCCAATGACATTTTTTTTTGGCAGAAATAGAAAAGCTCATCCTAAACTTCACATAAAATCTCAAAATTAAGAAATCTCAAAATTAATAAGTTATATCACCAACAAAAAAACAAAGCTAAAAGACTCACAGTTCCTGATGGCAGGAGAACTGCTTAAACCCAGGAGGCAGAGGTTGCAGTGAACCAAGATTGCACCATTGCACTCCAGCCTGGGCAACAAGAGTGCAACTTCATCTCCAGAAAAGAAAAAAAAAAAAAAAAAAAGAACTTACAACAAACCTACAGTAATCAAAACAGCAAGGTACTATCATAAAGACAGACATATATATCAATGGAATAAAATAGAAATTCTAGAAATAAACCCTGATGAAACAGAGTAGGGAGGTCCCAGACTCTTCAATAATCAGATATCATGGTAATAATTACCACAGGGCAGGCACCAAGCCATTCATAAAGGATCTACCCTCATGACCACAAAACCTCCCATTAGACCCCACCTCCAACACTGGGGATCACATTTCTCTTTTATCTATTTATGTATTTTTGAGACAGAGTTTCCTCTGTCATCCAGGCTGGAGTGCAGTGGTGCTACCTAGGCTCACTGTGGCCTTGACCTCCTGGACTTGAACAATCCTCCCACCTCAGCCTCCCGAGTAGCTGGAACCACAGGCACACACCACACCCAGCTAATTTTTGCATGCTTTTTTTTAAGACAGGGTTTCACCATATTGCTCGGGCAGGTTTTGTATTCCTGAGCTCTAGAAATCTTCCTACCTCAGCCTCCCAAATTGCTGGGATTACAGGCATGAGCCACTGCTCCCAGGGGAGCTCACATTTCCACATGAGCCCTGAAGAGAACAAACTTCCAACCTACGTCAAATAGATTTACAGTTCTGTGTTTCACATTTAAATCTTTGATCCATTTTGAGTGGTGTTAGGTTGGGATCCAACTTTATTAATTTGCATGTTGCTATCTAGTTTTCTTGGCAATATTTGTTAAAAAAAAGACTGTCTTTTCCTCATTGAATGGTGTTGACACCTTTGAGGAAAATTATTTGATCTCTCTTACTTTCTCTCTTGCCATGTGACACATCTGCTCCCCTCTGCCTTCTGCCATGAATAAAAGCCTCCTGAGGCCTCACCAGAAGCCAAGCAGATGCAGGTGCTATGCTTGTATAGCCTGAAGAACCATGAGCCAAATAAAATTCCCTTCTTTATAAATTACCCAGTGTCAGGTATTCCTCCATAGCAATGCAAAACAGACTAATACACTCTAAGAAGAAAACCTATGGCAAAGATTCACAGCATTGAACTTGGCAGTTATTTTTTGGATATGACACCAATGGACAGGCTACAAAAGAAAAAAATAAACAAATTGGACTTCATGAAAATTAACAAATGCTGTGCATCAAAGACATTATCAACAGAGTAAAAAGTCAATCCACAGAATAGGAGAAAACATTTGAAAATCATATATTTGGACTGGCACAGTGGCTCACGCCTGTAATCCCAGCACTTTGGAAGGCCAAGGTGGGCAGATCACGAGGTCAAGAGATTGAGACCATCCTGGCCAACATAGTGAAACCCCGTTTCTACTAAAATATAAAAATTAGCTGGGCATGGTGGCGCATGTGTATAGTCCCAGCTACTTGGGAGGCTGAGGCAGGAGAATTGCTTGAACCTGGGAGGCTGAGGTTGCAGTGAGCCCAGATCGGGCCACTGCACTCCAGCCTGGTGCCTGGACCCTGGCGACAGAGCAAGACTCTGTCTCAAAAAGAAAAAAATAAAGAAAATCACATATTTGATAAGTGATTAATACCCAGAATATATAAATAACTTCAAAAAAAAGCAACCCAGTTTAAAAAGGTGTAAAGGCCTTGAATAGCCACTTTTCCACAGAAGATATATAAATGTTAATAGCTTATAAGCACATAAAACATATTTAACATCACTAGTCATTAGGGGAATGCAAATCAGAACTACAAAGAGATATCACTTCACATCTAATAGGATATCTATTATTAAAAAAATGAAAAACAAGTATTGGCAAGGATTGGAGAAATTATAACCTTTGTTCATTGCTGATTGGAATTTAAAATGTTATATCCACTATTTCTCAAAAAGTTAAGCTAGGAATTTTCATGTGATTTAGGATTTTCATTCATATATATATATATATATCTGAAAGAATTTTAAGAGGAGACTCAAACAGACCAATGTTTATACCAGTATTATTCACAATAGTAAAATTGTGGAAACAATTCCAAAGTCTATGCCCATTAACAGATTAATGAAAAAAAAAACTGTGACACTCATACATACACACACACACATGCACACACACACACAGAGTCTTAGAAGGCCACACACACTGTTGCATTGGGGATTATGTTTCCAATACATGAATTTTAAGGGACACAGCTATCATGAACATAGGGGCACACACACACATACAATGGAATTCTATTTAGTCATAAAAAGAAATGAAATTCTGATACATGCTGAAACATAGGTGAACCTTAGACATATTATACTAAGTAAGCAAACATAAAATGACAAATATTGTATGATTCTACTTATATGAGCTGTCCAGAGTAGATACATTTATAGAGACAGAAAAGTAGAAAACAAACTACCAGGGGCTGGGAGGAGGAAGGAATGAAAGTTATTTTTTCATGGGAGCGGAGTTTCTACGCGGGATGATGAGAGTTCTAAAAGTGGATAGCGGTGACAGGTGCACATCCTGAATGTACTCAATGCCATTAAATTGTATGTCTAAAGTAGTGAAGACGGTAAATTTTACATTCTATATATTCCATCACAATTTTTTTTAAGTAGAGACTTTAAGAAAAAAAGGTTCTCTTTTTCTATCAACAACTGAGCCTGGGCAACAGCTCCCTCCTTTGTGCTCTGACATCTCCTTGTACTTGCTCAGTCATAATATGTGTGACATTACATTTTAATTGCCTGTTTTGTTCTCCTCACTAGATAATAAGGGCTGATACTATGTCTGACTTGCTGTCCAATACATCCAATGGCTGGCACTGTGCTTGATGTCAGTAGCTGCTCAATAAATATTTGCTGTAGCAAACTGGAGTCCATTGTTTTTGCTAGGACTCCAAATCACCTCTTCAGTCACTCACTTTAGTTATTTTTAAAAAAATACACTACTGTAGATACCACCATACACTTATAAAAGTCAAATACAAACTTCCAAGGAAATTCAATTGCTTCATCTATTCTGTCTTACTTTTATTACTTAACAAAAACACAGAAAAACACAAACGAAAATTTAGTCACATGGAAGCTAGTGCTTTTGCTACATTAATTTGTCTATTCTGAAACTTCTGTAATCTTCAGGACCAACTGAAACAGTTTTTTGCCTTATTGACTTAGGCCTACCCACTAGTGCCAAAAAGGGGCAACTGCAGGCGTAAATTACAGATTTTCTTACCTAAAGAGTTGTGCAAGGAAAGAGGTCTGGTTTGGATTTTTGGACATTCTTCATTATTTCCAGTAATGTTTTCAGCAAGTCACAGGGGCAGGCTACACATGTATGACTTGTGATTTTAGTATGTAATTGGAATAACTGGTAGCTGATCTCCACAGATGTCTTCTTGATGAATGACACTACCCCTATTTGTACCTTTGCATAGTCAGCTCCTACACTGGTCTGCTCTGTCCATGCATAGTAAGTCCTCACTTAACACCATCAACAGGTTCTTAGAAACTGTATCTTTAAGAAAACAACATACTCCAAAACTAATTTATACTGTAGACTAATTGATATAAGCAGAAGTCAAGATCTGCGGCATATTTCTGGTTAAAAAAAACATCAAACTTCTAAATAAAGACCAAAACACTTCTAATATTAATCATTGAAGTAAATGTGAGCTCTACATACATTTAGTATTCTAGTTCAGAGTCACGGGTGACGAGTCCATCCTGGCAGTTTGGGCATGAGGCAGGAACCCACCCTGGACAAGTTGTCATTCCATCTGAGGGCATGTTCACACCCACATCCCACACCCACACCCAGTCTGGAATCATTTAGACACACCAGTTCACCTAGCATGCACACCTTTGGGATGTGGTTGGAAACCAGTGTACCTAGAGAAAGCATGGAGAGAATGTGCAGACTCCACACAGACAGTGGCCCCAGCAGGGAATTGGTTATTATTTTCCTCATTATCGTTATAACAAAAGCACTTAGAATGAAACAACATTATTCAAGGATCTGTTTTATAAAGAAAAAAAAAAAACAAGGCCTCAACCATATGGCCCTAGGCATATGATTCACCCAGGTGAAGCCTCAGTTTCACGGCACCGAGACAAACCAGCCCTACTGTGCCCTGACAAATTCCTGACCGACAGAATTGGAAGCATAAGAAAACAGCTGTGTTTTACACCACTCAAAATTGAGGAGGTTTATTACATAATTGGAACAACACTTTTAAGTGTTTGTTTTAAAACAATCTCACTGCTTTATGCTCACAAATATACAGACATGTGTGTTCTGGGAGCACCTAAAAAGATTTCAGCTTATAGCTCTATCACATAGAAAGTCACCTGATCCTTGTTATCTTTCATTTTAGCACCTGTAAATGGGATAATAAGTAATATCTCCCCTATGCTGTGGTCGTGATACTGCAGGTGAAAACACTTAGTAAACTTTGAACTGCTGTACAAAACTTCCAGTACCAGTGGTGATCCCAGGCGGTGACAGTGGAGTTGTGCGCAGTGATGATGGCGGTGGTTGTGGTTAAGTTTAATCAGGTGGCAGTCACTGTTGTCTGTCAACGTGTGAGCAAACCATGCATCTGCAGGAACATTCTTGAGTCTAAGCATTGAAAAGTGCACTGGGAGATACAAAAGCATAAGACAGTCCTTGCCCTTAAAACTTGACAATATCATTGAAATAACAATAGTCAAGTTCAGAAAGCATCAATATATGTTTCCTTGAAAAATAAAACTAAAAAATTTACAGTGTGGACTCCTGTTTGTTGCAGGAGTTCAGAGTTGAGAAAAATCTATGTGGCTTTATAGAGGAGGGAGTTATCCTGGAAACAGGGTGGATATTCCCTGGAAACCATGGTAAATGGCTACAGGAAAGAGAGGCCTTTACCAACCAAACGGGAAGAGAGCATGAATAGGGGAGACATTAACATGCGAATGCTGGCGCAGATTAAGGTCTGTCCAACTTAAAGTGGGAATGTTCCCAGGGACACTGAGCATTCCAGGGTCACCACCTGCTCTGTGCGGCCTGCACTTGGGGCCCTCTTTGCTCTGGTTCCAAGGCCTCACTTGCTTTTGTGTCTGAAACAAAAGAGCAGACACTAGTCATCTTTTTCTACTCAGGTAAACAGCATTAACCATCTCCTTTCTGAGCATGGTTTGCATTTTAGAAATTCATGTCTTGGTCAATGAGGAAATGAGAAAATGGGAGAGTCAGAAAACATTTTTCCCATAGAATCATTAATACTAATAGTGGTTGAATGCTCAGGCTTTCATAGAAAGTGTATAAAATCCAGCCAGGGTGGCTTATGATTGGTGATTTGGGGTAAATAATGTGTGTATCCTATGTGGGACGGCCACGTCATTTCTCTTCCCGGGACAGGAGGAGTGATGATGGCAGCAGAACACTTCAGATCCCCCCAATTGTCCTGTCTACCCCTATGACCCTTGCTCTAATTCTTCTCTGTCTAATGATTCTGGCTACTAAGAGTACCTTGAGCACAGGTCAGTCCATGAGACCCTCCTTAGGAATGAGTGGCTTCCCAGCCACCCCTTTTTCACTGGCTTCCAGGGAGCTGTCCTGCTGCCTGTGTCTCTTTCACCCCTACTCTTCGTGGTTTCACATTGTTCTCTCTGCTCTCAGGCCACAGGCAGGGGCTGCTTCCTCCTGTCCTCAGTTCTCTGAAGATGACACAAGGCCCTTCCATGGCTTTCTAAGCACTTCTATTCCTACCACAATGGGAGACAAGAGGAGGTGGGGCAGAAAGCAGGGAGACATAGCAGCTTCACATCTTTCCTGATGGACAGTTTATGGATGGAGCCAGACGCTGTTCCCCAGGCTTCAGCTCTATGGGTGCCAGGCACAGCCAGGAAGGTCCACACCCTTCTTTCTTTTCCCTAGAAAAACTCCGGGCTCCGTTTATGCAAAAATGCTCTGTATCAGCATTGTCTCTGACTCATTCCTCCTTGCATTTTCTCTGTCCTCTAAGTGACACCAAGAAGGACTCTGCTCAGAGCTACTTCTGAGGAAGAGTTGGCAATAATCATAATTAGAGCTGCCATGGACTGATTGAGTGTCTACTAAGTTAGGAACTCTACTAAGCTCAAACTTAATGTAACAGGTAAAATTAATGAGCTCATGTGCCAGATTATGGGTGAAAACTTTTATACATATTGTCTCATTTAGTAGTCCAGAAACCCCACAATGTAGGAATCATTAGTGCCACTCTGTACAGCAGACAGCCAAGGTTCAGAGAATAAAGTGGCTTCTCCAAAGTCCCATGTTTCCCATTCTCCCTGTATCCAAACCCCTCCTCTCACCTGCAGACATGGTGGAGGCCCTTGTCTTTCCGTTTCAAGCAAGGCATCACAGCTCTTTCCTATGTTAATGTCCAATTTTTCCTTTTTTCCCTGTACCAAGCCCAGACCCATTTCAGTCATATGGTACCCCCTGCCCATGGCTTCTTTTTCTGCCAATCATAGGTGCCAAGACCAAAGGAAGTGCAAGTCCAGGCTGTGTTGGTGGTGGTTCAGAGATCTTCCCTACATGGCCTAAAACCCAAGTACTCTTCACCTCCCGCAGAACAATTTCCCACAAGAAAAAGACTTAGAGGTGGAGGCTGCATCATCACAAATTCCTTTCAGTGGCAGACTGATGCTTGGATCCAACTTCTCACTCCACACTCAACTCTGGTAGAACTTGTATTTTAGCAGAGATGATTTCACAGTATTTCCCCACCCTTTTCAGTTATACACACTTTTGAACTTTTAACTGCATGCCACAGGACACTTCTAGACTCATCTCCCTCTACCAATTGCTCCCTGATTCAATGATCTGCCCATTCATCTCTCCACCAAAACTTCATATACTAGCCATCTTCTTTTCTTGTAATTCATCCTCTGTGTTAAAAATTGTTAAGGAGGAATGAGAAAACCAGTTATTCTATGCCTATTCTCAGGTCACAGACAGGTCTCAGTAATCGAGATACTGAGACAAAGGGAAAAGAAAAAGTAGAGGGAGATCCCTGGTGCCAGTGGGGGAGAAGACAATGAATGTGCTGTGGTGGTCCAGCTGCCTCCACAATAGTCAGCATGGGAATTAAATGAGACAAAGGGTGGCAAAAGTTTTAAACTCTCCAGTGACATGGAAGTATGTTAATGCTATATATACCAAAGCTCCTCCATGTTAACATTGTTTAATATTTTGAAGTTTCTGAAGTCCAAAATGTGTCTTTCAATCAATAAATGCATTGACTTTAGTAAGAAATTGTTTTTCCCCTACCAACAAAAGGTGCTGCTAATGCAGAGGTAGATTTTATGATGGATGGCATCTTAGAATCCAGACCATTTTGTATAGGTTAGTTTGATACCCTCAAGTGAGGAGCTGGAGATGAGACTGAAGTTGTGTCTTGTTCAATAAGAGTATGTTCTGAAATTACATGGCCCCACCTGAACCTCATTTTAAGTCTCTTACTACTGCCATGCCAAGCTGGAGAAGAAAAACAGAAAGTGAGGACAAGCTCTAAATTGAATTAGGGCAAGGGAGGGCAAGATGAGGCCCACCTCACTCTTTAAGTAGGACTAGGGCAGAAAGTACAAATGAAAGGCCCCTGTGGCCCTCCCACTTCCTCTTCTCACCCCAGATCAGTTCTGCAAGAGAAAGGTCTTCACATACATGCATGTGGACACACAGGCCTGCACATGCTGACCACATCTACTGACCCCATCAGCCGCGGTTTAGCCATTCTCCAGGCGAGGTGTGGCATATCAGTGGCATTGTTCACCCTTGAATAGTTCTGGGAAAGAGGCTCAGACAAGCTTGGGAAGCATGCTCAGGGCCCTCTGGGCAGGGAATTCCAGAATCCCAGTACTTGTAGTACGATCTAGATGGTAGACTCAGGAAGGGCAGCCATCTAACTCTGAGAAGTTAGAGGAAGCCCTCTAACTTGGTATCAGAACATTGCTGTTACTTCTCATACCAACTACAATTTCAGGCATTCTGAGATCACCCCCAGTTTTGATAATATACTAGAAGGGCTCACAGAATGCACTGAAAGCTGTTATACTCAAGGTTTTGGTTTATTACGAGGAAGAAGATCAACTAAAAGTAGCCAAGGGAAGAGATGCATGGGGCAGGGTTCAGGATGCTTCCAAATGTAGAACTTCCAGTTTTCCTCTCCCCATGGAATCATAAACAGCGTTAACTCCCCTCAGTCATGAAAGGTGTTTGACAGTATGCACAGAGTGCTGCCAACTGGGAAATCTCCCCAAGCCTTGGTACTCAGACTTTTTCTGGGAGTTCAGTGACATACATCTTTGCTCACATAACTGAACTTTAGTCTTGAACTCCCCTAGAGGCACAGTTGATATCTTTAGTCTCCTCTGGAGATAGAGCAGAAAACATGCAACACGAAGCCCTGTTCATAAAACACGTTGTTAGATTGTCCATGGAGTCTGAAGGTCCCCAAGCAAAAAATGACACTCTTCCCTGAAATCACTTCCACAGAGATCAGGCCAAAGGGTAATCCTTTCATTGAGTGTGGTTAAATCCTTGGTTACATAGCTTCACATTTCTGACTCATGGCAGGGCTCAGACTAACCAGAAAAGATACAGGGTGCCCCACTACCTTTGAATTTTAGGTAAGTAATAAATGCAATTTTAGTATAAGTATGTCCCAAATATTGCATGGGACATACTTACGCTTTTTTTTTTCTTTTCTCTTTTTCTTTTTTGGTTTTTGTTTTTAAGATGGAGTCTCACATCATTGTCCAGGTTGGAGTGCAGTGGCACGATCTTGGCTCACTGCAACCTCTGCTTCCCAGGTTCAAGTGATTTTCCTTCCTCAGCCTCTTGAGTAGGTGGGATTACAGACACCTGCCACCATGCCCGGCTACTTTTTTGTATTTTTAGTAGAGACGGGGTTTCTCTATGTTGTCCAGGCTTGTCTCAAATGCCTGACCTTGTGATCCACTTGCCTCAGCCTCCCAAAGTGCTAGGATTACAGGAGTGAGCCACCACGCCCAGCCCATGCTTACACTTTTAAAAACTTGTTTGAAATTAGAACTTAACTAGATGTCTAGATCTTTATTCACCAAGTCTGGCATCCCCAATAGACAGGGTCAAGAACAGAGGTAGGCCGGAACTGTACCTTCTATATAGCATGAACCTCTGAGTAGTAGAATTGTCTGGGCCCAAGGGTAGAACTGGGAAGCATATATATTAATGCACATTTCCTGCAAACCTAAAGCAGAGTTGAGGATAGAAAAACGTCAGTTCCAGGGTCTGTAGCCAGGGATGACAATTCAGTGCAGGAAGAGTTTAAGAACACAGCTGTGACCAACACTAGCACATTGACAAGGAGAGAAGCACCAGAGGATCAGAGTAGAGCTGGTCACTCCACACAGCATGCAGCCAGAAGCCTATTTTCATGAGTCAGTTTTAGGTATCACACACTCACCCCTGTCAGCAAACCTCTGTTGGAATCTCACTCCTTGGACTCAGGTATACTTAGGTTTATATCCCAGTTTTACTGCTGATTAGCTGTTGCCTTGGGAAGATTATTTTCCAGTTTCCTCTTCTAAAAACTGGGAATACAACATGTTTAAGAAAAATTTTGGAGAAAAACTGAGCTACTTTGTACAAATCTTCTAGTGTGTAATAGTTGTTTCAGAAAATTTACTTCTTTTCCTTTTATTTTGTTATGACGGCATACAATTTGAAGATACCTGTGAGAGAAACTACTGAGCAAATTGATGAAATGAATTATCATTATTATTATTATTATTCTTTCTAAGGAAGTGAAATATGGGTTCATTGTTTCTTATACCTGTTCTAAATCTTTGGAGCCTCTGAAGGCTTGAAAGAGAACACTCACAAGCATAGAAAAAACTATATCCATATGGAATAAAAAGTCACCATCATTCCACGTGACTGATTTCTTAGAAACCACTCCTCGAAATACCATTTAATATTGTTTGTACTGTGGCCTTGTTCCCAAGCAAGACATGTATGCTAAAAGTTCACATGTTCTTCACCAAGAGAAATCATCAACCCCACAGGGAAATATCTCAAAAGCATTTGAGTTAATACATTCCTCTCGCTAATGTAACCAAAATATTCCAGTGTTTTCCCTTAATACTCTCAATTTACAACAAGCAGACAGATGCTTCTTCTCAAAGGCCTTCATAAATCTTCCCATATGAGACGAAAATGAAGGATTTATTCTTGCCCATCTTTTAATTTTACTCAACACTCAATGAGTTATTCTTACAGCTGGCATTTCAAATGTATTAGTAGAATTTATCACTCAAATGCTTATGCAGGACTAAATTACACTAATGAATTGACTGTGAATTTGAAGCTAACATGAGGCCAAATATTTTCTGGCTTCATTTCTGTATCTCAGCAAATGGCTTAATTTGCTCCCTACTTATCCATTACTGCTAAATTGTCTTGCTATTATTGTAGTAAATGGCTGCAAACCCTGTCTTGCCCTAAGGCTCAGGCTGAATGGAGTGGAATGAGGACGTTTACTGTGGACAAGAAAGGTAAAAACCTACCATCCACTCATTTTTGCTGAACTGGAGGAGGCAGGAAGAAATCATAGTCCAACCCACTCTTTTCAGTACCTCTCATAGTCATGGGCTATTCTTAACAGCTGGCATTTCCAATGCATTAATGGAATTTATCATTGAGAGGCTTATGAAAAGGTTAAATTACACTAATGAACTGACTTTGCATTTAAAGTTGAACATGAAGCCAAATATGTTCTGGCTTAGGGTTTTTTTCTTTTTTGTACCTCAGCAAACTACTTAATTTTCTTCCTACTCACCCATTATTGCTAAATTGTCTTGCTTTATAGCAATGCCTGCTAGCAGCGTTATAGTTAAGAGTCTGTGCATGTTTTCATTATAAGTGCCTATTTTCTGAGATTCAAACTAAATAGGGAACTATGGAAATCTTATAGGGTGCTCAGACTTTGCTAGAATTAGTCCACTCTCAGACCTTCCCTTTTGTGCACATTAAAAATCAGGACTTTTCAGAAGAAGTCAGGTATTTTCCAAAACTGTCCACCTTTTTTCCACTTTCTCTTGTGTGCTAGCTTTAATTTTAGATGAAAACTTTGTTGATGTTTATTTTAGGATCTTCCTGTTTTCTTTCCCATGTTCTTTCGTATTTTAGTGAAGATTCTTGTACCTCGTATTTGACTATAAAGACTATATTCCCTAACAATCAGACAAGGAACAAGACTAAATAGGGTAGAGGACTTTTTAAAAGTTTTCATCTGTGAAATAAAAACGAGAAAGTAAAATAATCAACCTCAATCCCTTAAATTATATAACATGCATAGTGAAACAATTTAAAATCTTGGAATTCAGAATTAAGTTTGAGAAGGAGGGACAATCAGAAAAAACAAAAACAAAACCAAAGAAAACCCAGACAAAAACCCCTTCACCTTTGCTCAGACTTCTGGAATCTCCAGGACAGTGAATCTCTATTCCAACTTCACCTTCCATGCTATAGTAGGTCTTGGAGAGACCTCAATGCTGCTAGAGGGTCTCATCCCCAAATGCTGTCTTTTCTTTAGACATAAGAGATAGCCCTTCTTGTTTCCTTTCTTTGCAAAGAACGTTCAGACAGAGATCTTCCCAACATGACCTAAAATCCAAGTCTTCAGCTCCCACAGAACAATTTCCCCCAAGAAAAGGCTTAGTCCGGGCGCGGTGGCTCACACCTGTAATCCCAGTACTTTGGGAGGCTGAAGCAGGTGGATCACGAGGTCAATAGATCGAGACCATCCTGGTCAACATGGTGAAACCCTGTCTCTACTAAAAATACAAAAAATTAGCTGGGCATGGTGGTGCGTGCCTGTAATTCCAGCTACTCAGGAGGCTGAGGCAGGAGAATTGCCTGAACCCAGGAGGCGGAGGTTGAGGTGAGCTGCGATCGCGCCATTGCACTCCAGCCTGGGTAACAAGAGGGAGCTCCGTCTCAAAAAAAAAAGAAAAAGGCTTAGACATGGAGCCCACATCATCATAAATTCCTTTCCTTGGGAGACCGACGTTTGGATCCAACTTCTCACTCCACACTCAACTCTGGTAGAACTTGTATTTTACTGGAGATTTTTTGACAGTATTTCCCCACCCTTTTCAGTTATACACACTCTTGAACTTTTAACCGCATGCCACAGGACACTTCTAGAATCATCTCCTTTTACCAATTACTCCCTGATTCAATGATCTGCCCATTCATCTCTTCACCAAAACGTCATATACTAGCCATCTTCTTTTCTTGTAATTCATCCTCTGTGTTAAAAACTGTGGAATGAGAAAACTATCCTATCCCATACAGAGGCTCTCTCACGTAATGCCATGGGGCAAGTGATACTGAATGGGGAAGCAAGGTCTTTTCCATGTCATCTGAACCGTCCTGTACTTTCACGTAACATTCTTAGCTTCTATGGATACCTTTCTGAGCATGCTCCAAGACCATAAAAATTATTTCAGTTAGGAGTTACTAGCAAGAAGACACTTATGAATTTATCTAACAATTCATTTTCTCATAACCTTGATTTTCTGAATAACCTCCCAATTCCAATTACTCCAGAGTACCCTATAGACCCAGCACAGAATTTGTTGCGGCTTTTGAATGTTCAGAATCAGGTTCTGATTAAGTTTCGACTTTAGGGGACAGACCTTCCCAGACATTCACAGCAGTCTCTCACATTGTATATGAGGACAAGGGAAGGTCTTATCCATGCATTCTGCTTTGCACGCAGGACTTTTCTTATGCCTTCTTTTTTGTTTTTACATATGAAGGGAAATAACTTTTCTACCTATTAGGTTAAACTGAACAGGTGACATCGTGTGCCAATCTCAGGTTCAAAATGATCTCTCATTTGCATGTACTAAGAATGAAAGCAGAGGACAACCATGCGTGTGGAGTCTTCTGTCACAGGGGGAAATCTCCCAACCTCATGATTTCTCAGAGGTGCCGGCTCAGTAGAGGCATTCAGAGTGAGGCAAGGCTAAAGAAGCCCTAATTACTTAAAAAAAAATTGCTTGTGCATTTTAAAATTATAATTTTTTTGTTTAAGTTTACTTAAAGGGAAGACCCTGTTTTGGGGCCTATGTCATCCTCATCATGTGACTCGTTACCTTTTTGGGAAACAGAATAATGCCATCTCTGATTAAGATCTGTGTGGCAATTGGAGAAAATTCCAAAGACATATGAAGCAAGGAAAAGCCAAAGGATCAGAGGTGATAAGCTGTAACCAGTGAGTTCTGCTTTGAAGTCTAAGGTATTTTTGTTTTTGCCAAGGCAAGTTTACATTGCATTTTGAAGATATATTAGATGGAAACGCCACCAATCATCCATCCTCTTAGACATTAATACATAGGAAAATAATATTTTTTATATTTAAATTCACGTAGAAAACAGCATGTCCTAATTCTAACAGCAAGTGATAAGAAGGAAAGGAAGCTACTGCACCATGCCAAAGTAAAAGACCTTAGCCATAGAAGCAAAAAGTGATTGCAAAGGGAGGCTAATGTTCACACTTCATTGTTTGGTTTTTCATTTCATTTCTTTTTTAGTGGGCCTAAATTCATTTTCTAAGAAATTGTGGTCATGTGGCGTATGCATTGATGGTGGAATATTCTGGACCACCTGCCAGCAAAAGCCAAACCATTTTTCTCCAGTCAAATTTGTTAATTGGCCAAGAAGGAATACACACACACACACTCATATATATACACACACACCTACACACATATAGTTCCCAGTATGACTGAGCAACTGAAAGCTTTTGCATGATTGGCTAACAGTTCAGGATGCTACAGTCAGATAAATTAGAAGATCTGAGAGACGTTGTTTCAGGGATGCTGTTCTCCAGCTATCCAATGCAAACCCTACATTTCCTGGCTCCATATTTTTGCTCCCATTGTTTCTTCTTTTTAAATGTATCTTCTCTCCTTCCTTTATACCAATCCTGCAGAACTTAGGCCAAATACTACTTCTTAAACTTTTATCTTCTCCCAAGTCTGAAGTACTTACTGCCGCCACTGAATACCATAGCAAACGTACATATAAGGAGACACTGGAAAAAGTAAAGTGTGTTGATTATGAGCAAAGGCCTTTAAAATGTAAAGATCTGGACTTAAGTACTAGCTCAGCCTCTGATTATTATAGCTGTGTGACACCTAGAAACTTTCTTAAACTTTCTAAGTCATGGTTTCTGCTTCTATAAAATTAGTAAAATAAAATTGATCTTGTGGTGGTATTGATATGATCAAGTGAGATAATGCATATAAAACATTTAGCCAAATATCTGTTCCATAGAGAATATGCAATAAATGTTGACTGTTGATATTACATCAGAGCACTTTCCAGTTTCTTTCTGAATTCTATGCATAGCTCTACATCCATCACCTTCCCACCGCACCCCCCCTGCCAAATTCTAAATTAATCTAAACTGGGAGTCAGGATTTCTACTCCTGTTCCTTTCCTAGAGGTCCTAGGACAGTATCTTGCACGGAATGCATTTGTTAAATAGAGGAATGGCAGAGATTTTGAGCTAACAACTTGTGTTTAGCTCTTGAAATGCATAATCTTTTCAGATTACCTTGGCAAAGTCAGTGGGAAACAGGTATCATGTTTCAGAATGCAAATGAGGCGACACAAGAAACACAGTGGATAAGTGTTGGGACCAAGGACATTTCAGAGGATGACATGTGTGTCTTTGTTGATCCATAATGCTCAAAAATAAATAAATAAATAAATACATAAAAATACAGACTCTCAATAGAAAGGTGTGTGCTGGGTCTGTGAAAACCAAACTGCCAGTCACTTTGGTTGACTCAGTGGAACAACAATTTTTGAAATGTCAACATTTTTTCTGAAACATCTGGTTGTTGACAGAATTAGCCATTATAAGACCTAGTTGTCAGTCAGCTCTTGCATACCCAAGCACTAAGCTCTATTTTGAGACTTTGGATTAATGGCTGAAGCTGAATTCATAGGCAAAGATTTCTCATTATTTTAAATTCTGTGCATGAACAAAAAGCATGTGTAATTAACAAAATATAATAAGCATATACTTGAACTATTTTATTCACAGATCAAATTGGGGGATGGTCATTTCATCATTCTAATGATATAAGATGGTGTTAAAATTCTAGGTTGCTAGTTCTCCAGGCCTCAGAGAATTCTCCCCCTCAGTAGAAGGTGAAAACTTAATTTTTCTCAGTATTTAACATTCATAAGACTTATTTAAAAACATACCATAGCACCGCGACTTTTAATTTCCTCTTGGCTTATGTAAACATAAGGCCGTCTACAGCTGCATTACGTGTGAGGTTTTCTTCACTCTATCCCTCTTTAAGAGAATTGCTTTTGAAAAATCATATTTAATTTAGAGACGCATTGTGCACAAAAGAAGCGTGTACACTGCCATCTGCCAAAATGTGTCAGAAGGCTCCCTGTGGCGAAGCTCACAGCATCCTGTGGTTTTTGACATCATTACTTGAGGGATTGGGTAAGGTTCCTCCTAAACACTGTTTTAGGCTTTGCTGAACATTTGGCAGCAATGAGATTACTTTAAGCAGCTCATTTTGGTTATAGCCTGAAAAGATTTCCTGTTTTTATAACATAGCCCCCTTTCTAAGGGAGTGCAGGTAAGAAGGAGGTGGGGCAACTGGCCATTCTAGAGGAGAGAAGGAGTCCTTGTCTCAGACCCGCTTGAGGAGTTCTAGAAAGTGAGACATCCTGTTCTAGAAGACATGACTCAGGGCAAGGCAGCTTTAGGGATTCACCTTGGTAAGAAACTATATATACTCAAGAGACAGAACAGAGAGGAAGTTAGAGCTACTGGTTTGGTTTCCTGATTTTTACCATTAATATCTGCTGCAATGGGAAGATTACAGACTGAGTCCCCACTGTGACCCATGTTTGCACATACAGACACATACATTCAAACAGACATGTCATGTACAACCAGAATAATCTTCCTTAAATATTACTTTTCTAATTCTTTGTGCAAAATCCTTCAGTGGTGTAATTTTTCAAATCAAAACAGTCATTCAAGTTTTTTGTCAATTTACTTTCCCCCCTCACCACCCCCCAGCTCTTCCCCTCATTTCATTATTCCTGCATGTGATGCTCAGAACCCGACTAATCTATCTGCACATACACCCTATGCTGTGCATCTAGTGCCTTTCTATCCCATAACCCAGTGGTTTCCACCTTTTTTTTATTTTTTAGACTGAGTCTTGCTCTGTCACCCAGGTTGGAATCCAATGGTGCAGCCTCAGCTCACTGCAACCTCTGCCTCCCGGGTTCAAGCTATCCTCCTGCCTCAGCCTCCCAAGTAACTTGGACTACAGGCGCATGCCACCATGCCTGGCTACTTTTTGTACTTTTAGTTGAGACAGGGTTTCACTGTATTGGCCAGGCTGGTCTCAAACTCCTGACCTCATGATCCGCCCACCTTGGCCTCCCAAAGTGCTGGAATTCCAGGCATGAGCCACCGTGCCCGGCCTAGTTTCCACATTTTAAAACCTGCAAAGACTTTCAGAAAATGGAATTGTAGCTAGAAATTGATTATGTAAAATGGGTAAGGGTAGAACTATTCTGTTTAAACAGCTCTCATCTTTGTCTCTTGAGGTCCCCATTGCTCTCTTTGCCATTTTACAGTGATAACTTGAGATCCCTGTATAGGTGTAGGTGCTACCAAACACATTTAAAAACTGATGGTCTAATCTCTTTCTTAGTAGCCTTTCCAAACACCAACCAAACTCACTTGCTCTATTAAAGTCCTACATATCTACTTCCACAGATTCGGGTTGCTCCCCTACTCTGCATCCCCTCAACATTTACTCCTTTGCTTTGTAAAACAACACACAACAGGTGACTTGATATTATGCTTCTTTTTTTTTTTTTAGAAGAGAAAAAAGCTTTTTTTCTTCCCGCCCCCCCGAAACAAGCATACAGGATTTTTCATGTTAATCAAAAAGAAATCAAGATCATCAGATCAGGAAGAAATGAGGAATACAACATATGTTACACACAGATTTAGAGAACTACTCAGTTTGCTGCCCCCCAAAACCAAAACTTCTCTAAACATATGGACATATATCCATCAAGCAGCTTACCCTTAAAATATCAGAATCGTGGAAAAATTCAATTTACAAATACATTATTAATTGCATTGCTATAATGAAATGAGTTCATTAAATGTGAAAACATCAAACAGCACCAATACCAGAAGTTAATATTTAAAATAATGTATAGTTACTGATTGGGACAGAAATAAACTATAACCACTAGCAAAACCATTTAAAACAACTCTCTGACATAAAGGCAATATGTAAAGACTACTATATGCCCTTTTCCACTGAAAGCCTGTGGCTAAGCATCCTGGCAGTGGGTCACATGGAAAATACTATTAATGCATTTTTAAATTGTTCAACTTTGAACCATAACCCAAAGTTTGCCAATGTAAGCCAATGGCTGCGTTTTTGGTATCCTAACTACTCTTACCTGTCCCAATTAAAACAAAACACAAAACAACTCCCTTATTAAGCACTAGATTAAATATATCTACAAAGTAGCAGCAAGGCATTTACAAATGGGCTACTGACAGTGTATCAAAATACTACTAAGGAAAAGACAGCAGCAAGTACTCTCATAGAGTGCATTATTATTCCACTGGAATCCCAAATTACTTGTATTTCCAGTTCCTTGGAAAACTAGAGAGGAACAAGCTATAAATAAACAGGGCCAGGGAAAAAGGAGCTCAAATGGCATAGTATTTGTATTTTAAAGTACCCAAGATCATTTGAAGCTTACAGAGAAATCCTACTATATCTAAAAATTTTTTAAGCATGTAGAACTAAAATGCTAGTGAAACTTTTGTGTTTACGCAAAATATAGCACTGCGGTTTTAAGTGAAAATGAAATAGGCATGGTTTGTGAATTTTTTAATAATGTTTATACCACCCTCTTCTTCCTGTTCCCTGCTCCTTTCATCAGGTGATCCAAAGACTACCTGGTTTAAAATATTTGGTAATTCAGTGCAGAAAATTAAGGTCACAGACAAAGTACAACAACTTTTAATACACCATTAATATTAATGATCAAAAATTATTGCATAGTCTTATGCGTTTATCCTAAAACATTTTCTCAAAGTAAACAAATTATAGAAAAAACAAATAATCCTGATGTGGATGGCCTTTACTACCTAGATCTTCCATCCTTTTTGTCTGTTCAGTACTTTTGTCCATTGTTTTCTCATTATCTCCCCTGCACTTTGGGCAATACTATTTCCCCTTTGGTTTATAGGTAAGTGAAACACATGAAAAGTGAAACCATTCAATTGGACACTGTTCGCTGTCACATCCTATCATCTCCCCATAAGACACTTGGTTGCATAAGCAGTATGTACCTTCATTAGGATCTATGGCAAACTCAACAGGTGAAGCTTCCCTTTCCTGTTTGGCCTTGGAGCGTTTCTTTTTCTTTGCTGATTTGGATTTCTTTTCTTTAGGTGGCTGATCACCACAGTCTTCAATCGCGTTTGTCATGTGACATAAATCACGGCTTTCACTGGTCTGCTGCCTGCGGGGTCTTCTTGAAGATCTTTCCGGTTGGCTGGAATCCACCTGTGCTTTATCTGAGGCTCTTTCACTTTCCGCAGGATCTGGGAAACACTGTGAATGTAACTCCATTTGCCTTGCCCAGTTTTCCACCAGTTCGAGCATTTGTGTAACAATCTGGATTTTTCATCTCCTAATTCTTGACTATTAATGAGTGCTCTCTGGAGAAGCTGCTGCAGACGTTTTTTCTGGTTTAAAAATCATCTTCTTTCTTATATTTTTCATAGACATCATCAATTTCCTTTAACGTTTGCGGAGCCAGGATCCGCAACCGGCCGAACTGCCGATCCCCATCCTGACTCACTGGTTGGGGGAGACTGGAAACATCGCCACAAACATGCTGCAACTACCGACTCGGACTCTGCTAGAGCCCAACCAACGCCCAGTACCGCCCCGATTCCTTCCTCAGCAGCCGGCACGCTATTGCCCCTCTCGCTATCAGCCATGCTCCAGGCCCGCCGATATTATGCTTCTTAAGGACAAAATGGCTTCACTTTATCCCTCTCATTCATCTCCAACTCCTGCAACGTGGGCAGGAGCTGGCATAATAGTCCATTGAATAAAGAAGTGTAGAAGTTACTCTCTTTCAAATTACAAAGGTTTTAATTTACAAATTGTCATGGATGTGAGCAATGCTATGCACCAAAGGCATGACTCTTCCTAGCACCATTAGATGGCAATGCCAATTGCTTATGAACATTTAAGTCCTGGCCGCTGTCTTGATCCTGAAGGAGTGTCTTGTAACATGAATGTAAATGCATGTTGAATGGGACTTTTTAATTAGCTGGAGTTCAAAGCTAAAGACAAAGAAAAGCTAACAATTCCACGTTTTACATGGAATTTAAAATTTTAAATGACTCATCAATAAGTGGGGCCACCCAGCTACCAGACCTTTCTAAGAGTCACCTAAAAAATACTGGGTGCTACAACCTCATCCTTCACCCCAGCTCCCATTCTCCTACCTGCAAATTTAAGGAAAAAGCAGGGGGAAAGAAAGCAGGGGAAAAGAGAAAATTATGAGAATCAGTGGTGGGAGCAGTCTTGTGAATACTATGTTTTTTGTTAAGAAGTTTTTTTTGTTTTTTTTTTTTTCTGCTTTCTTAAAGCCAAATGAACAATCCTCAAAGAAAATCACTTAAAATGAATGGGGATGCCTTCAAAGACAGGACCCTGTACATCATTCTCCTATAGACATGGCCTATGTAGTGGACTTGCTGCTCTGCCCTTTATTTTGCTAAACTAGGGAAACATGAATTGACAGATGAGAGGATGAAGAGGAGGGGAGGTAGGGGAGCAGACAGCCTTCCCATTATTGGGATCGGCAAAGAGGCTGAAGTTTCCTCTGAGTTTAGTGGACACTGAAGAAGATATCTGGACCAGGGTCATCTTGTAGGGTGAGAAGTCTGTCTGACAGGCAAACAGAATGCTAGAAGCAAGCAGCTATGGTGTGTACTGTGAACAACAGCAGATTGTTGATGGGTGGAGGGTGGAGGAAGACAAGGAGATGTGTGGAGCCCCAAAGGGCCCTTCCAAAACTTACACATGCACCTTAGGTATGTGGATGACTTGGCACTGAGACCAGCCAGTGTTGGCCAGAGAAACAACAATCTGCAGAAAAAGATCAGCCACAGATAAACATGAAGAGATGGGTGTCCTTTTCCCCCAGTGTCTTTCCTATACTTTAGTATCATAGGAATCAGGTCCTTGAAAGGGAAGGGCTGGTACAAATTCAGGTTAGGGTATGTTTAATGCTAGTGGTAGCATTAAACTTGGGAGAAAGTAAGATAAAATCTGAGAATTCTCTAATCTCTTTCTTTCTTAGTAGCCTTTCCAAACACTGACCACTTATAAGCCAGACTTTGATTAAAGGGCCTGGAAAACCACCAAGCTTTCCGAAATGTTATTAAGGGATCTTTAGGGTCATTTGGGAAGAACATGGTTAAGCAGTGTTGGAAAAATGGAATAATTTTAACTTCCCCAATGAGTTGAGGATGCTCAATAAAAAGTTAATTATATTTATTTATGATGGAGAAACAAAGGAAGCCAAACTGTAAACATTATTGTAGAAGAATTTTAAGAAAACTCCAAAACAACAAAAATCTGTAATTAAAAT
This sequence comes from Callithrix jacchus, assembly GCF_049354715.1. Taxonomy (NCBI): domain Eukaryota; kingdom Metazoa; phylum Chordata; class Mammalia; order Primates; family Cebidae; genus Callithrix; species Callithrix jacchus. The sequence goes on along the minus strand of NC_133502.1, from coordinate 100,449,219 downwards.
TTCTATAGCCCATCTGCCTTGACCAACCTAGAGATTGGTCACCTGTATAATGTCACTTTGGACTCATGAACAAATGCCCTTTTTGAAACTTGTTTGTAAAGAGAGGTGCTTATTTCAATATATGAAGTAACTTCTTACTAATTAACATTATTTTTAACTAGTTTTTTAAATTTATAAGCATATAAATTTACTTACATATTTTAGTAATTTTATAAGCTATATTGCATAGATTTTATAAGTTGTATGTAAGTCAAATAGGTCAGAGAGCATAATGTAAAAAGGTAAAATTCTACCCTGCCACATGTTCACTTTCCACATGTAACCATTTATTACCAGTCTTTTGTTTATTTTTCTAGAATGTTCCACGTCTCTAAAGTGTGTAGACATACGAATGTGTTTGTCTTCTGTTTTAGAAAAAAATGGCATTTACCAGACACAGTGTTCTACAACTTGCTTCTTTTTCATTAAAAATGTGTCTTAGGCATGCCCTTATGTCAACACACGTTAATTCACCTCATTCCTTTTAAGCACTACATAATATTCCACTTTATTTTTGCCTCATGTTTGAACCATTTCTCCTTTAGTGGACTTCTAGTTCAAAGACCTGTTTTTAATGTGCTGTCACATAATAAATCAATAATTATTCTGGAACACATATTTGCCTGCTTCCAATGAGAGCCTCATTTAACTGTGAGTTTACAAATTAATGTTACAATGAATGGCATTCTTCAGAATGAAGAATCTGAAATATTATATAATATTTAAAAAGCTGACAAGTAATAAGATATTAAATTATACTCCTTATATACTTCATATAAAATTTACATAATTTTAAAATTATGTAATTTTAAAATATGTATTTAAGAATTAATACATATTTCTTTGTATTTATTTACGTATGTATTTAATATATGTAATTGTTTTAATTATGTAATTTTAAAACACTGCATTTTAACCCTCAAAGTTGACAGTCCATATATGAGAAAAGCTAATAGTCTTATTTATCCAATACACCCCACAGCACCATACTTGATAACAGAGTGTACTGAGAGAACACACGTGCCTTCCTAAGCAGAGATACGATAAGAATGAATAGGGTAATATGTACAATCTCCTTGGGATGGGAGATTGTAGACACTAGGATAAACAGCATGGCTATTTCTTCTCTGGTTCACTCAGGCTCCATAGAGATAAAGCAAAAGCGCTGCTGCAAAGTTTATCTTCTGTTTGTTTGTCTTCTTCAAAGTAATCTCAGCCTTTCTCCATCTATCTGAGGTCAAAATACATTCTGTTTTAATGAATCAGGGTAAAGGGCAGAGAATGTTACCATGAAGGCTGCCTCTGAGCTGTCTTTAATATCTGAGACCACATATATTTTTTTCCCTAAGATAAGTGTCTCTGTCAGCATGAAACTCTTATTTTGGTTTTAAGCCACTCACCATCCCCTGTTACTGTCACTCCTGCCCATTCACTCTGGCTGCTCACCCGAAACCTGGACCAGCCCTACCCGAAGCCCAGCCCTCCCTGGAAGATAACTTGTGTCTGAAAATGGTGTTTCTTCAGGGCTGTTTATACTCAGTAGTATCTAAGTTGAAAGACCTCATAGCAGAAGCCCCTCTTATTGAGAGGTGTGTCTGTTTGAGCATACGTGTATGTATAAAAAGACATTTCGGTTTTCAATAAATTGTTTACTATTCAAACATTAAATAAATGTAGAACTGTTTTAATCAGCTGAACAAATATTTAATGTACACTCCAGCTTAAGAGCTATGTTTAAAAATATCCTCCATGCTGCTAAGACACAGGGAATTTATGGAAACCAGTGACCTAAAAGGTAAAATAAACATTCATGGGGGAAAAAAAATGAAGAACATTGTTTTAAATTTAAACTGATCTCCATACTCTTTTATTAGTATCCATTAGTATTTTATCTCTCTTTCTCTCTCTCTCTCTCTCTCTCTCTCTCTCTCTCTCTCTCTCTCTCTCTGTGTGTGTGTGTGTGTGTGTGTGTGTGTAAGTCCTGGGAAGTGCTGATTGGATTAAAAATTCACTTACAGTTTCTAGAATAGCTAGTGGTCACTAACTACCAAATTAATTTCCAGTAAATTGCTATGAGAAGGTAAAACACAGCAAAGATCATATTCTGTCCAGGACTGCAATTCTTGGAGTAAGTGTTTGTTCTTTACGTTCCAAACACTGGAGGTCATTCACGACAGGAGTAGCTGGGTTTCTGTCCACAGCTGTTCCAATGAATTGTCTAAAACTCTGACAGGAAATCCTAAGTTCTTAGAAAACATTTACTCCTCAGTGGATTCTGTGTAAATATCATAGAAACTTGGAAGAAAGTGTATAGTTTTAGAAAAACAATCTCTTCCAAAGATATATGGGAAACTCTTTCAATAAAGCAGATGTCATGCTCTTTTCACTAATTTTATTTTTAGTTGTATCTGCAAAGAAGAATGAAAAATAAAGGTCTTAAAGGGACTGGCCATGTGTTTCAACTCTGACTGTCTTGCTAGTCCCGCTAATTTAATTCCACGAGCAGACCTCTAATTGAGGGCTTCTTCTCTGCCTAAATTGGTTCAGAATAGAGAATGCAAGGGCATCTGCAGTACTTGGTTGCCTGTGGCATTACTTTCTCTTAGTATTTGGTGGTAGTTTAGATATAGCAGCTGGTGGGGGCTGTGTATCACATGGCCACAAACTCATCTGCTCTCTCTGTGAATACGATACCCACCCTGTGCCAACAAAAGGATCTTTAACAGGAGTTTACTTCCCACCTGACCAGATCATGGATGTAGTCAATTCAACTTGGCATTCAGGGATTTAAAATACCAGATTTACTGGCTTTCTAATGTGTGCCTTTTTTCAGGCAGATGTAGCTTTTCCATTTCCTTCTGGTATACAATAGCTACTCATTAAATATAAAACTTGAAGTTTTTAAGTAATTTTGTTTTTGCCATTTCTTTTGGAACACGGCACCATCCACATGTTTATTAAGAAAGTTTCTTGCCATTGGTCCAAAAAGAAATTCTTCCATTTTAGTTGGAATCTAAGTGGTATCTGGCTCCCTCTAGCTCAGCGACAATTCATCCTTCTGTCCATAATCACTGATAAAGTCATCATGTTTCTGAGAAGACTAGGAAAATAACACTTCAGAGCCTAAGTTCAGCTGTTCATAACCATAATGAAGAGGAACTGGAAGCTGAGAATTAAAAAGAGAAGAAAGGAAAGGAAGCTACTTAGCAATCAGAAGAAACACAGTGTTGATGGGATCATTAGAAACCCATTTAAAGTGCTTTTTCCTAACTAGCTTTAGCAAAAAGGAAGTTGTCAACTTAAGTCAATGAATACAACCCTATATCCACATGACTGTGAAGCAATTAATGCACCTTAATACCGTAATGAAATGGTTAGAAATTATAAAAAGCCTCTTCCAAATTTGGGGTTGTTTTTCCATGAGGAGGCTTTGATGTCTGTGCTATCAGACAAAGCAGGCTCTTATGTCAACAGAAAGATGCTGTGCTTGGCAACCGACCCACAAGCATAATGCAAATATACCTGCCCTCCTTCTCAATGACCTCTGAAACAACTATGGTATTTGAGCTGAAAAAATAGGAAATCAGAATGTTTTCTTATTTAGCTTTAGGTAGAGCCTTGGCTATAGCAATCTCTGAAGCACCATGAAAAATGTATGGTATTTCCGACTGTGTTTTTAGACATATGATACATAAATACAGAGATAGCAATGAAAAGGGTCTCAGTGCTGATGTGGCTTAATTCAGGCTCTTTTCCTCTCACTCTTAGCTTGCTATACCTAATTAGAGGGTACAGTATTAACATACTATCATCCTGAGGTGGTTTAATTCAGGCTCATTTTCCTTCTCCATCTCAGCTTTCTATACCTGACATGTGAGTATGGTATTAACATATCATCCACATAATGAGAGCTTGCCTGGACAGAATAAGAACCTTAAAGGTAGATCCCCTGCGTGCTTTTCAGACCTTGGACTTTTGCATACCAGCCTAGAGAATAGAATTAGATTCTATTCAGTAGTTTACATTAGTCATTTTTTCCTCCTGGAATTCAGTGCAAAACAAGCACTTCTTCAGGTTTTCCCTCTATCCTGCTGTTTTGTTTAGTATTATTATTTCACTTCTTCTCCATACTGTAAGCCATAGGTATAAGGCAGCCCATTCATCTATTAATAACTAATTATTAACATTATAAATGTTATTTCCCTTGGTTTCTCATTCTTTAGTCAGGCTTGAATTTAATGTGATTAAGGTGTAAAGGGAGGCTTAAGCAGGAGCTGCAGACATCTCCATATCACCCAGTAGATGGGCTTTCCTTGCAGGCAGGGAGGCAGGCTTATCCTGGAAGACAAGGGACTCACCTGAACCATCCAGGGGATTATGACCACTGTGTTCACTGTGGCAGCCAGGAGGACAGGAAAGTTAACCCAATGAACTCCTATGACTTCACGATTGCCCAGGAGTGGAGATTGGGAGATAACAAAAGGCTTAGCCTCCCTAACTACTTACTTTATAATTCAACATATTACAGATGGAGGTATTCCTCCTGACTCTCCAGGCATTCTGGCAATAAGCCAGGGAAGCTGTGTAAGCCACTGCAGTTTCCCAGAATGTCCCAGAGAGGCTTCCACAGTTGACCCTTCACAGATCTTGGAGAGATGTACCTATACACTTCACCGCCTGTAGCCAGTTTTAATCAGTAGAAGCCCCCCTATCCAAACAGAGTGGGTTTCTTGTCAGAAGCAAGCATCACCACAGGCTGGTAAACACTAAGTCCCCCACATGTTCCCTTTCTTTAGAAGAGTAGTGCAAATCCAAGGATCAGCGAGCAGGAGAATATCACCAAACAAACGGAAGCTGTGTTTGCTCAGCATGAAACACAAGCAGTGCATGCTCAGGGAGGATTTACTATAGCATGTCCAAAATAAACAGACATGGGTGAGTAGGTGAGGATGGGGTGCTATTCCTGCTTCAAAGTCTCCTCCACACTGCTCCCGGAGCAAGAGACTGCTTCAGGATTTCTCCCCACAAGAAAGCACTTATGAGCTTGCCATTTGTGGATTCACTGTCTTTATCTGTCTCCAACTGGAAGAGATGACAGCCCTTCTGTTTGTTTTCTGTTGATGTTAAACAGATGCATGGGTCTATTACAGCCACATGGGCCTAGTTCAAGATGAGGCAGCAATAGGAATGCAGTTGTTCCTGGTCCAATGTGGAGAGAATAAATTTGCCTATTATTTTGTATATGCATTCAATATTTTTATTTTATTTAAGGTTCTAGTATTCCCAATAGGTCAAACTATACCTACTCTTACCTCTTTTCAGAAGCCAAGAGTTCTCCTTAACAGACCATAACCTAGACTCCAGGAATTCTCTCTGACTTCAAAATCAGCTATTATTACTTCAGGAGATAAGATCGAGTCTGCAAGTACTTATTTTCTCAAACCATGATTTGGCTGTGAAAGGCAATGAAATAGGAGAAGAAAGAGTTGGGGGAAGTAAGAATGAAAAAAAAACAGATGTTGGATTGGTCTTTAATTATTTATATATTTTTAATGTTTGAACTTCATTTGAACCAGTTTGAATTCTTTGGGCTTTCTGATGGCTGGGTATCATAGTGAACATTGGAAAATCCTCACGTTTTCTAAAAAGAATTTAAATTTAGATATTTTACAGCTCTGCTTCTGGAGTAAGATACAATAAAAACTGAAATGAAGATATTTTAGGTTGCAAATTTTTTACATGTTTTTCTGTATAAAATAAGATTTTTGTAGGCATTAGAAGTCTCAGATCATTTTTTGAAGTGGGTAGGGGTATAAGATATAAATAGATTTAATTAGTAATATGATGACAACCCAGATTCAGAAGTGTCTAGGAAGTTGGCCCAGATAACATTACCTTAGAATTTTTCCCTTAGAGATAAACAATTTTGCAAGAGAACATGAAACTGTGGCAGACATAATCCATCAGGTGGAGGACAACTGGCTCCTGGCTTATAAATATCCAAGTGGAAAGTCATTTGATAAACCCAACTCTAGAGACTTGAATATGCCTGAAGTTTCCAGGAACAGATGTCAAAACAGCACAGGCTTCCAGAGATGAGGAAACTCCAACTGGCCCTTTAAGCTACTGACCTCCCACTGCACTGAGAAGGATAGTCCATCTTAAAGAGCATCAAGAGTTACCATATTCTGCAAGTTATTTCTCTGAACTCCTCTCCTTGCCAGATGGCATTTTCTTTCCCATGGTGATTCAACTGTATGATGACCGGGTACCCAGATTTACTATGGATATGTCTCCAAAAGGAAAAATATACATGTATTAGATTCGGAGCTTGTATTCGTTTGTTTTTACACTGCTGTTAAAGACATACCTGAGACTGAGTAATTTATAAAGAAAATGAGGTTTAATGGACTCACAGTCCCACTTGTCTGGGAAGGCCTCACAATCATGGTGGAAGGCACAAGGTATGTCTTACATGGCAGCAGACAAGAGAGAATGAGAACCAAGTGCAAGAAAGTTCCCAAGATGAGATTTGGGTGGGGATACAGACAAATCATATCAGAGTCTATATATATATTTACATATAGATTCCAAATCTAATTTTGAAATAAACAAAAATATAAATAATTGTTAGCTTTTTTAAAAATGAAGTTAAAATATAATTTTATGAACAAATTGTCTTTGGATTATTAAATAAAATGTTGCATGTTTTTAATGAGAGCAGTGAACTAATACATGAGTAAAACCACATTTTAAAGCTGTGACCATCTAAGGCTTTGCTAAGGGAATTCCAGTTGATAACATGATCCATCCTTTTAATTAATAGCCACTTGAGATGTACTAATGAAAGACAAATGTGTATTAATTCATTCAATACACATGAGAGTCCAGTTATATATCAGGTGTTGTAAAGGAGCTTGTAAAGGAGTTTAGTGGAGAAAGTGTGCATGTAAACAACAATTATATGTAGGGCAAACTGTTCAATTAAAGAAGCCTGTATGAGATATTATAAGCAGGAAAAGAGAATCAGGGAAGGCTTCACAGAGGAGGTGTTCTCTGAATTCAGGTTTAAGGTACAAGTAAATCTTAACCCCCACTCCAAAACTGTACAAAATGCCAAGCCCATTAGCAGGTACACTGCGGGAGCTCAATGATTGTAAGTTTTCTTATTCTCTCTCCTAATATTCCTTTAAGTTCTGGGTTGTTATTGTTTGGTTTTGTTTTTTAATTATTGTTTGTTTTTGTTTTTTAAGTTCTGGGGTACATAAGCAGGTCGTGCAGGATTGTTACATGGTGGTTTGCTGCATCCATCCCCCTGTCATCTATATTAGGTATTTCTCCTAATGTTATCCCTCCCAAATCCCCCCACCCCCTGCTATCCCTCCCCTAACCCCCAACCCCCCAACAGGCCCCAGTGTACGATGTTCCCCTCCCTGTGTCTATGTGTTCTCATTGTTCAACATCCACTTATGAGTGAGAACATGCAGGATTTGGTTTTCTGTTCTTGTGTCAGTTTGTTGAGAATGACGGTTTTCAGCTTCATCCATGTCCCTGCAAAGGACATGAACTCATCCTTTTTTACGGCTGCATAGTATTCCATTGCTGTATATGTGCCACATTTTCTTTATCCAGTCTATCAGTGATGGGCATTAGGGTTGGTCAAAAGTCTTTGCTATTGTAAACAGTGCCGCAGTGAACATACGTGTGCATGTATCTTTATAATAGATGATTTATAATCCTTTGGGTATATACCCAGTAATGGAATTGCTGGGTCAAAGAGTTGTTATTGTTAAAACATCTCTAAATTTTTCAAACTTCAACCTTGGCAGTCACATTCAATAACTAAAATTTTCCTGTAACTGACACAAAGACACAATTATATTAAACATTAAATCTTGGTTGCCTTAAAAATATATATATACAGTCTACAAAGATGATTGTGATCCAACCTCTTCATTGTATACTTTATATACACCTCATATATAGTATTCTGTTCTGGTCATCACATTCTCATAGAGACATGAGTAAACATGTCTGTACAGGGGATAATGATAAGACAATAAAGGAATTTCAAGCTTTGCAAATAGAGTCCGTAGAAAGAACTATGTATGTTTAGCCTAAATAAAAAGGAAAACATTGCTTCTTATACTTCAAAATCTATCATGTGGTAGTCACATTTGACTTATCCTGAATGTTTCCACATAATACATTCAAGACTAGAAGTCACAGGGTGATAAAATGTGGCTCAATTTAGGGAAGACCTTTCTAATGCTCAAACACTCCTCATCAAGCTTAGAGCAAACAATCTGATAGGGAATTACTGAGATATATTCAAATATTACATAATTGGCTGGATGGATACAGAGAAAAGTCCATTGCATATTCTAACATCCTAAGATATCCAATAGAAGCTAGGTTTGTTTTTTTGTTTGTTTGTTTGTTTGTTTGTTTTGTTTTTATTTAGCCTTTTTTTTTCCAATCTTACAAATGATACATGGAAACAGGTAAGTCATCCTGTGAAATTTTTGCACCTCAAATTGTGTATGTAATATACAAATAGAAATATGTTGGTGACTAATATTCACTTCTTAATATTTATATGGTAAATGAAGGCAAAAAATATTCTTGATATTAATTCACAGCCTTTGTAGATACTCCTGTCAGTTTGAAACAGAAGCAGGGCCTTGTAAAGATCAGAAGGCAATGTCCTACAGTGAGAAAATTAATACCATGAAACAGCAATTTGCTTTGAAGGTCAGAGAAGAGGCCCACTGAGGAAATTTAAAGACACAAAAGCCAAGATTTGCCAACTTGGGGAAAAAATGTCAGCATCTGAAACCATTTCAAGCAAAAGTCTGATTTCTAGCAATGGCAAATTGTTAAGACCGAACTGATGAGGACCAATAAAGCTGTGCTTTCCTCCCTCAAATCTCATGTCTTAACTCTCACAGCAACTGTTTAGTAGGGTCAGAGAACCCAAGAAGCCAAAGGGCATTTGTCTAAGCATCTGTGGATTTCACAGCACATGTAATCCTTGGACACTACCCAATGGCCTGGTGTGGACAGATTCTGCTGGGCTTAGTTTCATGGAGATAATCAAACACTAACAGCAACTCAAAGTAAACTTCACAAACACATTTTTATGAAGGAGTCTGTGAGTCCGAGATTACACTTACAAAATCATCCGTACAAACACTCCTGGGACCACCCCTTCCCCCCATCAAGTCATATGTACATATATACACACAAGTCTTTTGAATGTTTATTTACATAATATAAATTAATCATTCTAAAGTGAACAATTCAGCAGCATTTAGTGCCCTCACAATGTTGAGCAACCACTACGTTTATTTAGCTACAAAAGATTTTCATCACACCAAAAGAAAACCTTGTACACATAAGCAAGCACTCTTCTCCCTGCCTTCCCCAACTTCTAGCAACCACCAAGCTGCTTTCTGCCTCTAGGGATTTACCTATTTTTGGTATTTTATATAACTGAAATACAATTAGAAAAGTGGTATTCTTTCACTTAGACAATTTTTTAAAGATTAAAAAGTAGCTTACATATATTTTTACTATGCTTTACTTTGGGGTCCAAAGTGCCTTATTTTTGATGTTAAAAGCAACACTGTCTGTACCGCTCTCCGGAAAGTATCGTTACTCCCTTCTTATACTTTGATTGTTGCAGCTATTTTACAAAGCAGGCAGGGACAACCTTATTATCACCATTTTACAGGTGAGAATATTGACGCAAAGTGAGGTGCTCCAGCACCTCCACAGCAAAATTATGCAGTGCTCTGTGGTCCCCTTGTTCCATTGCCTCTTCTACAGCACCACACAGGTTTCTATCTGAGCTCTTATTAATACATCTAGCCAAGGCTTCTCACACTCAGAAGGTACTCATACTCAGAAGGTATTCTAATATCTCCTAGGATCTGTATTTTTCTTAAATTTCAAGAGCATATTTTAAATGAACAAAAAGAAATAAAAATAGCTTTTGGATGTATCATTACTATTTGCACTTAATAGAGAGCTGTTTTGACACATAACATTTACATATGACTGGAAATTGTGCACACAAGACCAAATGCACACTATTCCAAGTCCAGATCTCCTCTTGGAGTCAGTTGGAAGTCAGCTCAGTTGCCAAGTCTTCAGGTCTTGCGTGGAGTCTGGAGCTTGGCTGCTGGTGGTGGAGCTTGGCTTTTCTATCTGTACAGTAAGAAAGTTGGACAGAAGTGACCCCTAAGTTCTCTTCCAGATCAGTATTTTACAATGCTTAGCTAAGCACCAGCTCACGCTCTCAACACTGAGCTCATGTACTCTATCCACACAAGGCAAATACAACTATTTGAAAGATGAGTCAATCAAGAAGTTTCTTTCATTATCAATGCCAACAGCCATTTCATTTTGCTGAAAATTTTCAAGAGATCGTGAATGTTCTTTATCAAATTAACTGTCCCATCTAGATTTTATTGACTAAATGTTTTGTATGTAAATAGGTAATGTATAAAAAGGCCCTAGGAATCTGATGATGGCCACGTTCTTGCCTTTCTGGTGTAAAGCAACATTTCAGACAAGGCGCTTATTCCATGGTAGAGTCATTCATATTCATCACTCTTAAATTGTACCCAGTCAAATTAGAAGGACTGCCAAACGGCATTGTTTGCATGTTCAGAGACATGTGCTTCCAACTTGGTGCTTAAGCCCAATCATTAACTTGCCATCAACCAAAAATTAATATCTGAATCTTGTTATGCCCCCTCTATAGATTTTCCTGGGTTAGGTTTTATTTTTAACAGTGGCTTCAGCAATTCGCCCAGGATAGGGGAGTAGTCAGATTGAGCAGGGCTAGACTGCCATCTAGAGACCAGAATTTGAGTTCCAACATCTTGCTCCTCAGTGAGCTTGCTCTTTTTTTTTTTTTTTTTTTTTTGAGACGGAGTTTCGTTCTTGTTACCCAGGCTGGAGTGTAATGGCGCGATCTCGGCTCACCGCAACCTCCGCCTCCTGGGTTCAGGCAATTCTCCTGCCTCAGCCTCCTGAGTAGCTGGGATTACAGGCAAGCGCCACCATGCCCAGCTAATTTTTTGTATTTTTAGTAGAGACGGGGTTTCACCATGTTGACCAGGATGGTCTCAATCTCTTGACCTCGTGATCCACCCGCCTCAGCCTCCCAAAGTGCTAGGATTACAGGCTTGAGCCACCCCGCCTGCTTGCTCCTTAACAAAAGCAGCAAACTGCTAAATGAAGCTTGAGTTTGATTGGGCAAGATGGGAGATGTCCCCTGAATCTTGAGATCAAGAGCAAGGAGCTTGTGATTACCCAGCTCTGAAAGCCCTCCTGTCACTGAAGATTAGGTTGGACCTTAATGACAATGAGTAGATAGAACCCTGTCCCACAGCTCAGGATTGAATTCTTAAACTTGGTCTTATAAGCAGAGCCCTTTGCTGGAAGTGGAAACTGCACTCCATGTCAGTTCGAATTTTCTCCCAGAAAGGACGGAGTTCCTCTGTAGGGCAGAGAAGGCTAAAAATGTCTTTCATTTTATGTGAGAATCCAGTATCCATATTTCTCATGAAACTAAAATCTGCCTTTCATTTTTCTGCTTGAGCCTAATTTAAGTTTATATATCCTGGTCACATTTGATACCATCTTCTGTTTTTTGTGCCTATAGTTTAAAAGGACCAGTGGTCCCTACATTTTTGAAATTTGGATGTGAAGATATCGTTTCTAGTGTTTCCATTGAAGGTGCATAGTTTGGAAATCTCTCTCCCTTTCTTTTTCCCTAAAACTCTCCTTCAGAGACCCATGCTAAGCCCATTTGTTCCAACAGATAGTCCTTTGATGGATGTGAAAAGGCTGGCTGGAGAGGTGCAGAGCTGAGACTGAGGTGGCTGAGATTTATTAGCTTCATGTCCATTTGCTAACTATGTCCATTAAGTTCCACTTCGGGAATGTTTTAGAAATCAAAATAGCAACTATTATAGTTAACCTCAAAATCGTAGGCCACAAGAGATCCTAATTTGCTGATAATTAAATAGTCGACTCTGTCCAACAGAATGTCATCCAGGAGTTTTTCAGCTAATGAGAGTAACCAAGATTTAAAAAAAAAAAAAAAAAAAAAAAACAGGGAGAAAACAAAAGGTAGCCAATCTTGAAAGATTTTTATAAATAAAGGATACAGTGCACCATATGCATCCAAAGTTCCAGTGATATCATATCTGGCTAAACCTTACATCTTAGGAATTTTTAAAGCCAAGAATTGCTGTGGATGCAAGTATTAAATAAGTTTTGGAAGACAGGCACTTCTGTATAGTATGGTAGAAGACGCTTGACTTTTAGAGTTCAGGCACCTGAGCTTCAGGTCTCTGCTCTCTCACTCATAAGAGAGCCTGGATAAGCTTCAATTTCCTCATCTATAAAAGTTGGGGAAAATGACTTGAAGTCAATATGAGAATTAAACAGAATAACCTCTTTGAAAGTGCCCCACACATAGTTGGTGCTTAACAAATGCTCACATCATTACTTTCCTTTAAGGCCTGGCATCTGCCTTCCTTACCTGAGCAGTGCTCTGCAGCTAGAAACAAGGATGTTAATAATATTTGTTCTTATAATTTTGCTTCATCCCTAGAATGCTAAATCCTGTAGAGCAAAGCTTCTCAAGCTTGAATGTGCATATGAGTCACTGGCAGATCTTGTTAAAATGCAGATCTAGTAGGTCTGAGATGTGTCTTGGAATTCTACATCTCCAACAAGGTTCCAAAGGATGCTGTTGATTTGGGGACTACATTTGGACTAACGAAGCTCTAAATCAAGGGTTGGCAAATTACTACCTGTGGGTGAACCTCTTGTGTCTGTAAATAAGGTTTTATTGGAACACAACCACACCTATTCAGTTACATATTACTTCCAGCTACTTTCTTGCTACAACAATAGGATTTATTATCTGGTTTGTACCCCTTCTTGACCCCTGCTCTAAACCATTCTGTTTTTTGGTCCAGACATGTAAACTAAGTTAATCATTTGCAGAAGCACTTGGAGGGCTGAGGGAAGAAAGAGAGGAGTAGATTGAGGGAAGGGTTGCTACCTGTATTAGCTCTGTTCTAAATGGTCACAAACTTAGTGGCTTAAAACATCACATATTTATTACAATACAGCCCTATGTATTAAGCTATCAGCAATATTGCATTCCTTCCAGAGATTCAAGGGGAAAATTCATTTCTTTGCCTTTTCCAGCTCCTAGAGGCTGCCTGCACTGCTTGGCTCATGGTCTTTTCCTCTATCTTTAAAGACAGCAGGGTAGCATCTCTCTGACTCTTCATCTGTTGTCATATCTCTCTCTGACCACAGCTGGAAAAAATACCTTCAAGGACTCATGATTAAATTAGACCTAGCTAGATAATCCAGAAAAATCTCCTTATCTCAAGATTCTTAATCACTTCTTTTCCCATGTAAGATAACATATTATAGGTACTGAGGATTAAGGTGTGGATATCTTTGGGGATTCTGCCTACCACACTACCTCAAAGCATATTCTTCAAAAGAATTTTCCAATCATTTCTCTCTTGGATCATGTTGACATGGCAGGCTTTATGATGAAAAGATGTTTTAGATGAAGTCCTATGATGGAAAGACCATGAAACACATAGACAAGGTAGTCAAAGGTTTACCTTTCTGTACTTCTGTTGACTACACCAGGGTACAGGATTACTCCCCAAGGAGTACACCTGGGCAAGTAGACACTGCATAACTCTGGGAGTGGCCTGAAGTTGCTTAGGGCACAAACTTCGAAACCATAGATGGAAGCTCTGTCCTTCCATCCCAGCTGCCTGATCCTGAGATCAGAATGTGTCTACCCCTCTAGCAATTAATCATGATTAAGTTAAATTCTTTAGATATATTCTTGTTAGCTCACACTGTATATAAAATAATTTGATCACTTTAATCATACTGTAAAAAAAACAACCTGCCAAAAAAAAAAACAGTAGGAAAACATACATTACTAGCCATGGAATGAGACCACTTGAGTAGCAAGAAGCTTAAAAATATACTCTAGTCTCCCAGGCTTGAGCTTGTACACAGTGTCCTTACCACAATAAGATCAAGCAACCCAGAAATCAAGACTCCAAGAGAGAGAGAAAATGTTTACCTGTGGTACTAGGGCAAGAAAGCAGGGAATAGGAATAAAGAGAAGAGGAAGGTGCCTTCACAAAAATACTTCTCATTTGCGCCTGTAGCCTAACAAGAAAGCCTTCAAATATGAATCCCTGGCAACTGCCTTCTAGACTGTTATGTTTAATCCGTCACATTTTAAGTATGCCATGGTAGTTCATTTTAAAAAAAGCTTCCTGCATAAGCTGTTGTGACTCTCCTAAGCTCATTCTCTTCAACAACGCCAGAAATACAGTAGCAGGTAAGTGATCAAGAAAATATATGCGACCCAGCCATTGTATAAGATTTCATTTTGCTAAAGGTCAAGATAAATTATCATGAAATCCTAGGATATACTGTTACATGGTTCCTGGGAACAAAAGGTTTTCTTTCAGAAGAGCTTCTCAGAAGCAAAGTGTGCTGTGTTTCAATCCTCAGCTAACTTTTAGTTAATGACTCTTGCCTTTTCTCCTACCAGCTCTGCTTATTAAAAGGAGAATGCAATCTGGAGTGTGTGCTGTCAGAATGAACAGCAGGGTCAGTCACTAATCCCAAATTGTATGCCCCAGGATGCCTGCTATAGAATAGGAAAATGCTTACATTTGATTAACCTTCCAGGTAGAGAAATGGAGGCAGCTAGGGGTCTGCAGCTACATGACATGGTATAATAGTCATTTAAAAATATGGCATTCCTGGGGAGATGCAAGAAAAGTCACAGCATGAGATGCTGACTTAGTATTGTGAATGAAGATTGTCTACACAATAGTGAGCAAGCCTTTGGGGAAGAACATCACCAACCTGGGCATTCATTTTCTTCAAAATATTTGTAACAATATGATAATCCCTTACAGCTATATGGTGCTTTATGGAGAGCATAATGCTTCAAGGGCATCACCCCATTTGATCTTCACCACTGTCCTTTGTGTCAAAGGGTTAGAATCTGGGAGTGCATTCCCCATTAAAAAAAGAAAATCATGATTAGCTGTCAATGCACTTTTTTCTTTCCAAGGCCTTTTCTCTAAACATTTCTTTAGGTATAAACAGTGAAGAGGGGAGAAACATCACTGGATGGGGAACAGAGGAGTTGGGGTAGTTAGAGAGTAGACAAAAACATACAATGTTTGGAAAGACATCTCATGAAACCATTTCTCTCAGGCAGGAATGCTCATGAGTCAAAGGTCACTTTTATTTCTGAGGCACCAGGAACAATAAGAATGAAAGACTTTACATGTTGTCTTTCTTACTAGACAATGTGTTCCAGGCTGGCAGAGGTGAAGTGAAATACCTAGTGCTTTTGTAGATACTCAAATAACGTTTGCTGTCCAAATGGATGAATGGAATAAAAAAGCAAGAAGATCACCATAAAATAATCAAAACACAGTGACTCCATTGCCAGGTTTGATCAAAAACATGTGAGAAGACTTGTGACATACGTATTTACAGTCGTATCTTTTAAAAACAATTGCTCTGACTTTCTAACCTGAGTTCTTATCATTAGTTTGATGCCGTATTTACCACAGACCTGCTGTGGATAACGTAAGTAATGCATATTTTGATAATTTTTTATTTCAGCCAGCTGTGCCCGGTTTATAGAATAGAATGTCTTCATTCTGACAAAAATCTGATGACAGAAATAGGAGCTTAAAATTTGCCTACAGTTTCCTCTCCTCCCTCATATTCCTGTTATCCAGCCCATATCCTAATTCCTATTCTACTTTAGAATGAAAGAGCATTTTGGGTGTTCTTCCACCACGGGGCCTATTCTACCAATAAGCCTCTGAATTCTCACTCACCAGTAGTCCCTTAAACTTGTGACAACAGATGAAGTCTACTCTTGTGCACCTTGTTTACTCAGATCAGGGCACACACTGTTATAAAGCCACCTTTGGATGGAGAAGAATTAAAAATCTGCCTTATCAGTACTAGATTCAATTTTCCAAGTCTAATTAAAAAAAAAAAAAAAAAGGGTGTCATTGCAAAGCAAACCTTCATGCAAAAACCCAGCAAGAATCGGCCTTTTATTTTTAAAGGAGTTTCAAATTCTTTTGTGTGACAATCATGGTTTAATAAAGATGCCAAAGTAGACATTGTTCTAGAGAGAAAGCAATCGTGATAAGAAGTAACAGCAGGTACTTTTGCTTGAGTTGAGGTTGTAATTTCAAATAGAAGTACAGCATAAATTGTTTGGAAAGGAAAACTTGCTAGAATGTTAACTTGTAAGTCACCAAAAGATACTTGTGGATGCTTGTCTTTAAACTCTAATTTTGTGTACAGCTATTTGTTATCCTGATAACGGTGTATTTTATGTTCTTCTCCATTAGCCGATGCTGTAGTTTTATGAAGAATATAGAGAAAGTGGAGGAGGATATCAGCCTCCTTAGGAGTGTTATAACATTTTGTTGTTGTTGATTTTTGTTGATTTTCAGAGGAATTTGGACAACCACCTTTGTTCAGGGGAAAAAGGAAGAGAAATGTTTTATTACTGGCCAACTCCAAAATGTAGTAGTTGGCTGTACTCCAACAATTTCTTAAGTTTGAAAGAGATGATAAAAAGCAGTCTTAGTTATCTAAGTAACTATAACTTATTTCTCAAAAGAAGGAAAAGAAAGGGGAAAAATAAGCACGTGGAAGAGTATTATTCCTTTCCTTTTTTACAAAAGAGCCTTGAAATATGTTTAAAAATATTTTATGAGGTCACACTAAAAAAAAGAGTAATTGGAAGAAAAATTCTGCTTGTCTAAGCGAAGAGCACATTTGTAGCAGTAGGGTAAATGTTTTATCGATTGAGAAGCTGGGAAACTCAAGTCATTACTCACCATGGGCTAAAGAATAATTGCTAATGCTCTGGCGGAAAGATTAAAAACAGTTTCTGGAAGTATTTCTTACAATGATCAATGGTGTATCATCCCAGGCCATTGGATCTTCAATAACATTTTTCCCTTTTGGGATACAATCAATTTTTATAATATGATTCATTTGCCAGTGGGCATGCTTTCTTCATACGATGAAAAGGCACTTATGCATCTTATATTGTTGAAAAGTAATCTTAGACAGCCAAAGATCAGGCTGTGGTATAGAAAACTCACCTGAATTTATCTCTATTTGAAATGGGTTTTGGAAGTAATCTAGGGTGGAGGTTGTTTGGAGGTGGGGGGATGGCAGTGGGCAGTTGCTAGCTTCTTTGTTATTGCTTTGTTAACCCTTTAAGAATACTTCTTGCACATTCTGATAGCAGTCATGATCATTGTAACACAAAGATAGTAACAGACGACGCTATATTAGATTTGAGCATATGCCACTATAAGCTTGACTCATTTACAACACTAATTACCATGGCAGAGCTCTCAGTTCAAGGGTTGCCTTACAGCTGTCTACTGGCTGCCCACATCTGACAAGGTCTTCAGTATCCTGCAACAGAGCTCAACTTCGGTCCACTGCTGCTAAATCTGTCAATGCGCCGCTGCTTTAATAAATAACAGCTTCAGTCATGAGAGGATGTGCTCATTCCAAAGTTTCTCCCAGGAGAAAAAACACTGAAAGCTTGGGCACAGCCACTTTTAGGCTCCAGCTTGCCATTGGACTTAAATGGTGTAGGAAAAGAATGGCCGCATGTCCAGGATCTGCCAAATGAAGAGGGAAGAAAGAAGAGGAAGAATAAGAAAAAATAACAATACAGCCAAACCCAGGAAGTGATATAATGTTCTTTTGATGTGGGACATGCACCCCAGCCTGGAATTTTGTTTGCATCTTAGAACAATAACTTTAATGAAATTAATGAAACTTTAATGAAATTAAAGTTAATGGTTAATTCACTTTCTCCCTATTCCAAATTCTCTTCAATCAACACTCTGGCTCTGTACCCATGGAACTGAACATCCAAATTAAAAGAAATAATTCTTGAAAATATGGCTTAGATTGCTTACAATTCAAATATCTCCTTGTCTGATGGTGATATTAGGCCCAGTGTAGGTTTCTGACCACAACCCCATGAAAGCGTCTCCATTTGAATGTTTACCGTGGTCTACACACAACCACTCACCACTTTTCAGTTTTCCATGCTTCTAGTCTGTTTATTTAGTGAACCAAGTCATTAGATTCCTATCACTTTTTTTAAAGTTTCAGAAGAAAAAGTATTTAATCTTAAAATATAAAACTTAGAATATATTAACATGTCTACAATGATTTAGAGATTTTAGTAAATAAAAAGCCCTTATGTTTCTTCATAATGTCATTGCAATTTTACTCTTCCCAAAAGGAAACTTTAAATCATTCTTCTCATTGTAAAAAAAAAAAAAAAGGTAAAGTTTTTGAGTACTTACTTAAGCTCAGCACCAAGTAAAAGCCAAATACTCATAAGATGCATCTTGTAAATATTCAGCTTTTTACTTGTTTTTATAACAACCCTACAAAAGTAGGCAAGTAGTATAATCTCCATTTTTTCTTTTTCTTTTTTACAAATTAGGAAATTAAGACCTGAAGAGCTTAAGTAACACTACTAAGTATGGCCACAAAGCTATGTCACGGCAGAGCTAAGGATAAAACCAGCTCTGTCTACTCTGAAGGCAGGGTTCTTAGCTATCTATCTCACTACGTTTCACATGCATCAGTTTTATTGGCTCCCAATTTGCTAAGAATATGAATGTAATCTTGTAGGTTGATTTATACTTCTGAACCTAGAATGCAGGACCTTCCCTAATTTGTTCCTCATGAACCACCCTACCAGTGTTGGCTTTGGTATATGGTACTTAAATCTTACATGCCTGACTATTTTGTCTACTTGCACCTTATATCTTTCTTCCTTTCCAACTTTACTTCTGATGCTCCAAATGTCACATCCCAAAGGGACCTTGCTAGAAGTTCTTTCTCTCTTCTCTGAAATTCCATTTCACTTTGTTTCATACTACTGTGTTTCCTTCTATTATAGTCATCTAAATGTGTCATATATTTTATTTCTATATTTGTATCAGTCTTGGTGCCTAATGCCATGCAAGCCTAACAATAAGGTCTAAATTAATGTTCCCTGAATAAATGAATGAAAGGTAGACATGACAATGTCAGTCCATCAGAAATAACAGATACTCTAAGATAACTCTATTAAGAATTTTTTTTTTGGTGGGGGATGGAGTCTTTCTGTGTCACCCAGGCTGGAGTGCAATGGCACGATTCCAGCTCACTGCAACCTCCACCTCCCAGGGTCAAGTGATTCTCCTTTCTCAGCCTCCCTATTAGCTGAGACTAGAGGCATGTACCACCACGCCTGGCTAATTTTTTGTCTTTTTAGTAGAGATGGGCTTTCGCCGTGTTAGCCAGGCTGGTCTCTATCTCCTGACCTCAGGTGATCTGCCCACCCTGGCCTCCCAAAGTGCTGGGATTACAGGCGTGAGCCACTTTGCCCAGCTGAGAATGCCATTTTAAAACATCTCTAGATGTGCAAGTCATTCCCATAACAAAATTTAAAATTTTTAACTTAGCCGAGAATTAGTTAGATCTTGGTCGTTGGATCATGTGTTAATTTGCCAAGGGTGCTATAACAATACCACAGACTGAATGGTTTAAACAGCAGAAATGTATTCTTTCACAGTTTTTGGAGGCTAAAAGTCTAAGATCAAGGTGTCGGTAGGGTTGATTTCTGTTTCCTTGGCTAGCAGATGTGTGTCTTCCCACTGTGTCCTCACATGGCCTTTCCTCTGTGCTTGGCATCCCTGGTGTCCTTTTTCTTATAAGGGACACTAATCAGATTGGATTAGGGCCCACCCTAATGGCCTCATTTTAATTTAATAAATTCCTCAAGGTCCTATTTCCAAATATAGTTACATTTTGAGGTACTGGAGTTTAGGGCTCCAACATATAAATTTTGGAAAAATACAATTTAGCCCATAATAGAGAGGTTTTGGGAAAAGACAGAAGGTGCTATATGAGGATGAAAACACTAACAAGTAAAATGATTAGTTTGCAAATTACCATTTAGAGTCCCTTGTCCTTTTTTTTTTTTGAGACGGAGTTTCGCTCTTGTTACCCAGGCTGGAGTGCAATGGCGCGATCTCGGCTCACCACAATCTCCGCCTCCTGGGTTCAGGCAATTCTCCTGCCTCAGCCTCCCGAGCAGCTGGGATTACAGGCACGCACCACCGTGCCCAGCTAATTTTTTGTAATTTTAGTAGAGACGGGGTTTCACCATGTTGACCAAGATGGTCTCGATCTGTTGACCTCGTGATCCACCCGCCTCGGCCTCCCAAAGTGCTGGGATTACAGGCTTGAGCCACCGCGCCCGGCCTCCCTTGTCCTTTAATGCAGCCTTAGTTTTATTTGAAGAGTGGGCCACCTTGTTTAATGGTGAATCTGTCAGCAAATCCTAAAATACCTGAATTATAAAATTTATAGTAAACATAGTAAAAACACAAGGCAATTTCAATTACAGAGCAATTCATCAAGTGGGAGCTAGGACAAGAAGAGTCTGAAAACAAAGATTGAGTTAGGATGAGAGATGGTGTGTATGCAAAATTTCTTCTCCAACACAAACGTAAGTGGGTCTCTGCAGAATGATGTAACAAAGGAAGGCTATTCCAAAAACTGTGTTTGTTCCAGCTCTTGGTAGATACTTTTGATGCTCCAGTGAAGTAGAAAAGAGCTCATAGATTTTCAAGGCTGCAACTCAAGCCAGAGGTATGCTGTTAACGGTTCCAGACAGGGGAAAATTATAATATATGGCCTCCAAATTTACACTCTTCCTGACCCAGGTAATGAAACATGAACCACACATTCAGCTTTTGATAATGTAGTGCTCAGTTGTGCAGTGAGGGACCGCAGATAAATCCTTATTTCTCTGTCTGCAATCCGAACTTGTCCTTGACTGGTAAGGCTTTCGCATTAACCCTTTTGGCAGAGGATTCCGAGGAGGTTGGCCCCTGGTGATGAAGTTTCACTACATCTACCACCCATCCTTCAGGTTTGCATTTTCTTGTAATTATTTCAGTTCTGCATGCTATTGCTGCTGTTACAACAATACCATGTTGAATAAATACAAATTGCAGTTGAAGAAAAGGAGATACTTTCTGTGCAACAATTAGCCATTAGAAAGCAAAAAAAAAAGTATGTTAGTCCATTTGGATTGCTATAAAGGAGTACCTGAAGCTGGGTAACTTCTAAAGAAAAGAGCTTTATTTGGCTCATGGTTCTGCAGGCTGTACAAGAAGCAAGGCATCGGCATCTGCTTCTAATCACGGTGGAAGGCAAAGGGAAGCCAGCATGTCACATGGCGAGAGAAAAAGCAAGAGAGAGAGGCGGAGGTGCCAGACTCCTTTTAAAAAAAAACAGCTCTCATGTGAACTCACAGAAGAACTCACTTTACCATGAGAGGGCATCAAGTGATTCATGGGGGATCAGCCCTCGTAACTCTAATGCCTTCTACTAGGTCCACTTCCAACATTGGAGGTCACATTTCAACATCAGATTTGGAGGGAACAAAGCATTCAAAACATATTAGCAGGCTGTCAGAACTTCCCATCTCAGAGATGCAACATCCTTGGGAAATTTTGTGATTTTAGAAACATCATGGAGTATACTTACAGAAACCTAGCTGGTATACCCTACCACATACCTAGCTATATGGTACAACCTCTTGTTTCTAGGCTATAAAACTGTAGAGCATGTTACTGTACCAAACACTGTCAGCAACTGTAACGCAATCCTAAGTGTTTGTGTATCTAAAAATAGAAAGGGGAAAATAAAAGTATATCTTATGAGACCACTGTCATATATGTGGTCTGTCATTGACCAAAATGGCTCTATGTAGAACATGACTGTATTCCTGTAGTGAGAGCTTCAAAGTGGAATATAAGGCTTGGCTCCAAGGAATGAGGAAGGGCTGTTTCTGTGTGCATGGGTGTGTATGTATATGCTTGCATGCAGGTATTGTTAAGTGGGATGAAAAAGGTCATGAGTTTGGGGAAGAAAACGGAATCAGTCTTTGAAGGAGAGAGCTAAAAGAATGGGCTCCTGGCTGGGCAGCTTATGGAAGAATAACAAAGAAGGCCTGACACTCACCTCTTCATGAAAAGGGCACTGGAACAGAGACAAAAAGAATGAAGACCAATGGCAGTCTAGAAAATGGAGGAGCGATTTAATCCCCTGGGAGAAGAAAGGTTGTAGCTTTGAGGTGAGTACACATCTCAGCTTCTGGAGAGGTGGCATACACAGGGGCTTGGAGTGTGCCCTCAGGAAAATGGCATGTGGGAGCCCACAACCCTTACCAGGGTGGCACAGAGGCAGCAAAGCTTCAGTTGGGCATCACCTCAGCAACCTGGGAGAGCAAAAGACCATGGAAGATGGTGGCAGATTCCAGGCTCACTCTCTACTGCTTACCAAAAAGGCTGCAGGAGGAGCCTGGGGATCCCTGAAAATGAGCAGAGGGTCGTTGTTACGTAGAATGGGCTTTGTCACTATCTGTGCACCCTGGCTATAGACTCAGAGGAAAAACATGTTAGAATCCACTCGACACAGAGTTGTTTAAGAGATCTACCTTTCTTTTAAGAAAGGTAAGTGAGATCACATAAAGTTTATTGAATATGGGAGTACAAACTTAGGGTTTCATTCAGTGACTAACCAGCTATGTGGGTTCTAGAACAGTTGTGTAATTTCTATGAGATTCAGGTTATTCATGTAAGAAGAGGAATAACAAATTTCCTCATAGAGGTAATGAAATGTAAGTGAAAGCATAATGTACATATTTATTGAACACCTATTATGTGTCTACACCTGAGTATGAACAGCAGATTCAGCAGTTTAATAAGTAAGGCAGAACCGTGGATCTCGTGGGCTATAGAAGCTTACATTGGAGTCAGGGCATATGCCACTTAGTAATCATCAACA
This sequence comes from Callithrix jacchus, assembly GCF_049354715.1. Classification (NCBI taxonomy): domain Eukaryota; kingdom Metazoa; phylum Chordata; class Mammalia; order Primates; family Cebidae; genus Callithrix; species Callithrix jacchus. The sequence goes on along the minus strand of NC_133502.1, from coordinate 100,426,158 downwards.
CTTATCTGCTTAGTTCCTTTCAAAATTAGGCTGGAGCTATCAGACTGGCTTCTAAAAACTAGATAGAGGTGAATGTGGTATGAAAAACTGGGGTCAGGCTATGGGATGTAGATGGATCAGGGACTGGGGTCTGGACATGAGATTTAGACATTCAGGTAGATATGGTGTGAGGGGACTTCGATCTGCCAATGGGATGTGGATGCTACAACACATAGCCTTTCTCTAGAAAACCTGAGGCATGCCAGCATGACCTGCCATGGGAGTGAGTGAGCTTGGAAGCACTTCCTTCTCCAGTTGAATCTTGAGGTTGCTGAGACATAAGTTGGCCTTGAGCTAGTGCATAAGCTAAACTACATTCAGATTCCTGACCCACACAAACAACAAGGCAGTAAATGTTTTGTTGTTTTATTTGTTTTGGGATCATTTGTTACATAACAGTAGATAATCAATACAAACTCACATGTTCATCTATAGGTGAATGGATAAACAAATTGTGGTGCATCCATACAATAGAATGCTCCTCAGCAATAAAAAAGAATGAATGACTGATACATGCTACAACATGGATGGGGCTCAAAATAATTATGCTGCATGTTGGAAACCAAAAAAAAAAAAAAAAAGTACCTACTGTGAGATTCCATGATATAAAATGTAGAAAATAAAAACTAAACTACAGTGGAAGAAAGGAGATAAGTGACTGCCTAGGAACAGGGGAGGGACCTAGAAATGTGGGGACAAAGGATTATAAAGGGACATGAGGAAACTTTGGGAGGTGATGGGCATGCTCACTGTCTTGATTGTAGTGATGGATTCACAGATATAAACATATCAAAACTTATCAAAGTGTATGCTCTAAATATATGCACTTTATTCGCTCAGTAAATGAATTGTAATTCAACAAGGCTTTTAAAAATCTCTTTGTCTGTCTATACAACTCTGAAATGACTCTTTATTTGAAGAAGTGATTTTCTTCCAGCACTTTGAAAATTCAATGGTGGGCTCTCCATCCTAGTCTTGCATTTATAAACTTGCACTATCCTAGTCTATGTCTTGAGTCTACCCACCTAGGGTTCTCTGTTAAAGGAATACCATCAATTACAACACCTACTTCTTTTCAAAATAATGAGCTATTAAAAGTTATTGTAATTCATTTACTCTTCTGGCACTGACCTTCCCTTTCAGATGACACCCCCCTGAGACAAAACCCTGGACTCCTAGGTTTGTGCATTCCCAACCCAGACATAAGCTACGGAAGCTTGTCAGAAGAGTGTTTATTCAAATTTATTGGCAGTATAAAGAGGGATTGAGGATATATTCCATACATTGTAGGTCTACAGGGAAAAGGAAAAACAAGACCAAGCAAAAAAAAAAACCCCTCTCAAAGCCTCAGCCTTCAAGGTTTTAATTGAGGCAGAGGGTTAGAGGGTTGAAGCCAGTTCTCATGTTTTCAGACGTCTTTACTGTAATCTGTTGGTATTCTGCTTCCTGATTTGAATTGCTACATTTATTGCTACTCTTCACTCACTCATCTCTTTAACTTCCCCACTGCTTTGGCAGCTATCTGAAGAGTCACCACTCTACCAAACTTGGGCCTGAAGTGCAAAATCTGGATAAAATTCTGATCTAACCTTAACACCTTTCAAATTATGTATTCAAGCCGTTGAAACCTTTTTATGGCTGAATAAGTGTCCAGAAGCCATAACTTAGAAGATGCTTGATACATTCTATAATGAATGAATTAATGGATCATTTAACTTCTGCAAAGCTGAATACTGTTCAACTGTTTTAATTATTTCCTGATTGGGTGAATTACATTTATTATTTATAGGGTTTGTTGACGAAATGGCTCCAAATAACATTTTAGTTAATGGACAAATAAATATATATTACAGGCATAGCCATTTACAAAGTCATAATTTAATTGTATACTTTTTATGATGAGAGTTATATGACAAAGTTGTCAACAAACTCTATTATATCTCACTCCTAACAAAAGACTTGTGAGGCGTTCCTTGAATATTTTAAGATGTCCGAGATTACTGAGTAACAATATGCCTATCTGATCCTGTGAAATTTCTTTCTCCAATGTGTCAAAAAGAACTGTAGCCAGAGTGTACACAACCTATCAATGGCTCTCCCCTGACATCTCATTCCCTTCTCATGCCTGCTTTATTTGTTTACTCTTCTCTCCATTCTCTTGACATCTAACACCACAGCAACTCTCTCAGCTTTGCAGAGCAGGTGATGTTTGTTTATAACAAAGCTGGGGCAGAGTTGAGGCAGGCAGAGGTGTAATGTACAAACCTCATGCTTTTTTTCTAGTATCATAGTCTCATTTGAAAACCCAGAGAATTAATTTAAAGTCAGAGCCATATGAAGCTAAGGGGTAAGGATACGATGAATCAAAGGGCAAATATCTACTAGAATAGTGTATGCGAATAAGAGGTGGGGCTCTGGAGTTCGGATCACAGATGATGAAAAGAGAATATGACATCAGTTCTGAGGAAGGAAAAACTAAAGGGCTGCTCCTCCATGCTGGTAAATTACAGAGCGAAGTAAATGAAGTCTGAATTACACTCCCATTACTAATGTCTCAATGTCCTCATCTATAAAATGGTGATAGTAATATTTAACCTACTTATGCCCCAAATCCAACGTGTGATAAATAATATAAAGTATGTAACTCTTTTAGAATATTTCCAAACAGACAATAAATGCTTAGAAAATGATGTATTATTTCTAAAATATATTCCAAAGTGTTCTAAGAGAAAATTTTATTTTATGGCTTGTTACTATGTATTATATAAAAATTGTTTTATGGCAAAATTAATTATCAAATATGAAGTGAAATCATTTTAAGTTGCTTTAACAAGTGTTGGAACTCTGAAAACCTTTAAAACACTAGTATTTATGGGAGAGATACTATGGAACACCCATTGGCAGTGGTCAATTACCTGAAAGAAGACCAAGAATTCACTTAGGATACTAACAAAGGAGAAAGGTTAGCTCCAATGAATTTGTTCACTAGTTTTAGCTTACATGCCTTTTGTATTTTAAAGTCAAATATTACTTTATTATGAGGCGTTATTACATAATAAATGTGAAATAAGTATCAGAAGCACCAAAATCTTAATGTTCAAGGCTTCTAAAGGTCCTAATTCAGCCCAACTCTTAGAGAAAAAGTATTTTATTATGGCTTGACTCTACCAACAAAGAATTAATAAATAAGAGAACCTAGCAGATAAGAGTACTCAGTATCACTCAGGAATTAGAGAACTCAAAGCATTAATGGATTTTTCTAATGACAAAGGGTCTGTTTACTAGGAAAATGAAACGATTTAAAATGCGTATACACCCTAAAACTAGAAGGAGGAGGGACCACCCTGGTCAGCCTGGCAAGCAGAGTTGCCACCCTAGTGGGCCCAGAGGACAAAACATTGAACCAAAGATTATTCCCAAGCATTACAAATCTTTGCTCTGCTAGATTTCATACTTGCTTGAGATCTGTGACTCTTTTTCCTGTTGAATTTCTTCTGGAATGGGAATATCTGTTCTATTTGTGTCTCACCATTGTATTTTGGAAGCAGATAATGAAATGTGTTGTCTTAGTTTCCTTAAGTTCACAACTAGAGAGAAATTTTGCCTCAGGAAGTCATACTTTGAGTCTCACCTATACCTGATTTAGATAATATTTAAATAAGATTTTGGTCTTAAAGTTAATACTGGTGTGGCTTAAGACTTTGCGGGGCTACTGGGATGGGGTGAATGTATTTTGCATGTGAGAAGTACACAAATTTTAGGGGACCAGAGGAGAGAGTGTTATGTGTTAAATTGTGTTCCCCCCATTAAAATCTTAATGCCAAGTACCTTAAAATGTGAATGTATTTGGAGATAAGGTCTTTAATAAATAATTAAGATTAAATAAGGTCATTGGACTGGAACTTATCCAATATCGCTGATGACTATAAAAGAGTAGTTTAGGATGTAGAAATACACAAAGGAAAGAACGCGTGAAGATAGAAAAGGACAATGACCATCTGTAAGTCAAGGAGAGCGGCCTCAGAAGAAACAACCCTGCCAATACCTTGGTCTTGGACTTTTAGCATCCAAAACTGAGAAAATTAATTCCTGCTGTTTAAGCCACCCAGTCTCTGGTACTTTGCTATGGCAGTCCTAGAAAATTAATACAAATCCAAAATACATGAAGTAAACCTGACAGAATAAAAAAGAGAAACAGGCAAATCCATAATTACAGTCACAGATGTCAACACTTCTTTTTAAATAATGCGTAGAACTAATTAATAGAAAAACAATAAGGATATAGAAAAACTGAACAATATTATTAGCCAACTAGATGCAATTGACATTTATATTATAATTTGTAATTATGATTGTTTTGTAACTGAATTGACATTTATATGATACCACCAAACAAAAGCAAAACACATATTATTTTTAAGTGCATATATTCACCAAGATAGAACATATCTTGGGTTCCAAATGAAATATTAATAATTTCAAAGAATTAAATATTATAAAATATATGTTTTCTAATAACAATAGAATTAAACTAGAAATCAGTAACAGAAAGAAAACAGGAAAGTCTCCAAACTAGCAGTTTAACAATATGCTTCTAAACAATCTATGGGTCAAAGAAATAGCAAGAGAAATTAAAAAATATGTTGAACTGAACGAAAATAAATTTACAATGTGTCAAAATTTGTAGAATGCAGCTAAATCAGTGCTTAGAAGGTTTTTCAAACTTTAAATGCTATATTAGAAAAGAGTCGTTTTCAAATCAACAATCTAAGCTTCTACCTTAAAATCAACAAATTTTAAAACAATAAAATCATAAAAATTAATGAAAATAAAATCTTGTCTTTTAAAAATGATGAACTTTTGTTGTTATTTAATCAGAATTGAATTTATTTTGCCAATGGATGAATGCAATTGTATGTATAAAAAAGAGTAGATACTCCATGTTAAAAATTATTATTATTCTTATTTCTGGGCTATATGTGCAGAATGCATGTTTGTTACATAGGTATATATGTGCCATGGTGGTTTGCTGCCTCCATCACCCTGTCATCTATGTTAGATATTTCTCCTAATGCTATTTCTCTCCTGTCTCCCTAACCCATCCTTTTCCTCCCCTAGCCCCCACCCTCCAACAACCCCTGGTATGTGACATTCCCCTCCCTGTGTCACTGTGTTCTCATTGATCAACACCCACTTATGAGTGAGAACATGTGGTATTTGTTTGTTCTGTTCTTGTGTCAGTTTGCTGAGAATAATAGAGTTTCCAGTTTGCTGAGAATGAAGTTTCCAGCTCTATCCATGTCCCTGCAAAATACATGAATTCATCCTTTTTTATGGCTGTATATGTGCCACATTTTCTTTATCCAGTCTATCATTGATGGGCATTTAGGTTGGTTCCAAGTCTTTGCTATTGTAAACAGTGCCACAATAAACATATGTGGGCATGTGTCTTCATAATAGAAGATATGATCCTTTGGGTATATATCCAGTAATGGGATTGCTGGGTCAAATGGTGTTTCTACTTCTAGATCCTTGAGGAATCACCACACTGTCTTCCACATGGTTGAACTAATTTACACTCACACCAACAGTTTAAAAGTATTCCTGTTTCTCCACATCCTCCCTAGCATGTCTCCTGATTTTTTAATGATTGAACTTCTAACTGGCGTGAGATGGTATCTCAATGTGGTTTTGATTTTCATTTCTCTAATGACCAGTGATGATGAGATTTTTTTCATGTTTGTTGGCTGCATAAATGTCTTCTTTTGAGAAGTGTTTCTTTATATCCTTTGCCCACTTTTTGATGGGATGTGTTTTTTATTTATCATTTATTTATTCTGTTTATTTATTTTAATGTGCATAAAGTGTTTTTATTCTGGGAGCCTAGAATTTTGGAATGTGAAAAGAAAAAAAATTATTTTTTTAATTTCTCGCCATGTTTTTTTTCTTCCCTGAGGCAGTGAACATAGATGGCTGAGCTAATTGAATTGAATGGGAAGGATCAAAGGATAGGCTAAATAACAGCAGTGATATTAGTTTACTGATGAGTAAATTCACCCAAGGTGCCATAGAGAGTAAGTGACAAAAGGGCATTGAAAACTGGGTCATATGAACTTTTGTTGAAGTGAAAAAAGCAGGAGGGAGACATTATAATTTCATGCGCTCCAGGCACTTTTAACTTTGTTGACTCTTTCTTCCACAATAATAGTAACGTTAAGTATTGTTTTTGATATAATTTTAAATTCAGCATTTTTTAAATTTTAAGCAAAATTTAATAGATTTTCAATTGCTCTAAAATTTTTGTTTTCTTTACATTTTCATTTGAAGAAAATTGAAGTTTTTTAAACCATAAAATTCATATTTTCTCCTGACTTTACAAGACACTTATCTGTATAATATAATGTAGATACACATCATTATACATTTGATGCAACTCATAAAATGTATGACACCAAGAGTGAACGCTAATGTAAACTATGATGATGTTTCCATTATCATTATCTGGAGGATAATGATGTGTTAATGTAGATTCATCATTTGTAACAAATGCATCACTCTGGTGGGGGATATTTTTAGTGAGGGTGGCTGTGCATGTTTGGGGGTAGAAGGTATATAGGAACTCTGTATCTTCCTCTCAGTTTTGCCGTGAGCTGCTTTAAGAAATAAAGTCTCTTAAAAAAACATTTTTGGGCCTCCTACATGTATTAGAGGCCCTCAACAATGTGCCTGCTATGTCTAATGGATAAGCTGTACTATACCTGCAAAGTAGTCACTAATCTAAAAATTAGAGGGTTTTTTGTTTGTTTGTTTGTTTGTTTGTTTTGAGATGGAGTTTCGCTCTTGTTATCCAGGCTGGAGTGCAATGGCACGATCTCGGCTCACCGCAACCTCCGCCTCCTGGGTTCAGGCAATTCTCCTGCTGCAGCCTCCTGAGTAGCTGGGATTACAGGCACATGCCACCATGCACAGCTAATTTTTTTTGTATTTTTAGTAGAGACGGGGTTTCACCATGTTGACCAGGATGGTCTCGATCTCTTGACCTCGTGATCCACCCATGCCTCGGACTCCAAAAGTGCTGGGATTACAGGCTTGAGCCACTAGGCCCAGCCAAATTAGAGAACTTTTTTTAAAGTCTTAAAGGAAAGACATGATAGCAGCATTACAAAAGTGATGCTTCTGACTCCAAGCTGTCTAAAACAGACTTCAGGGAAAGAGTTGACATGCAGTTGTCACATTGCTAGGCAAATGCATTTGAATTTATGGGTCTTCAGATTTTCTTTTTAATAAAATAACCCAGACTCTTTTATCCACACCTGAATACTATATAATGTCATAATGATGGCAAAGGGAAAACAAGTAATGAAGGGATCAGATCCCAGGTTTTTGGAAAACCATCAATCAATTATATCGCTTTCTTTCTCGGTAGTTGCAGCTACCACACCAACTGAGCTGCAGTGATCAGCAATGGCTGGGTAGACAGATCATTACTCGCAACCACTACAAGGCAGAGTGAAGTGGGCTTTTTCCATCGTAGGCTCCCTGTTCTTTATCAAGAAGCCCTGTATTTCCCTCCTCTAATTGGAAAGTGTCACCAGGAATCATCCTTTGGGCAACCTCTCAAATACCATTGAGTTTATTTAATCTGCATCTCTCCTTAGTCATTTCCTCTATTGCCCATGTTAGTGCGTTATTCATGTGTTTACTCTTCCTCAAGTACTCTTTTTCCTTTTTCATTTATCAGCCGCCTGGTGAATTTTTAAGACCTAGCTTCCAAAGCCACCTATTCCATGGCTGATCTCTACATCCTTGCTCTTATTATTAATATCTCTTTTCCTTCCATGGAAATTCTAGTTATCTCTATTTTTACCGTAAAACATGTGCTGTAGTTCACTGTGCTGTGCTCTTTCCCAACTTCAAGAAGAGAGCACGTCTTTTGTTGTTCTGTCTTCCATTCTGCATGAGCAGTATTCAAAAGCAATTGTTGGATTTGGGGATTGAGTTGAAGTTCTTCCTTTAGATTCATCATTACTGTAATCCTTTCCATTTACTCTCCCAGCTACCTTGATTTACAAGATGTGAAATATGCAAGCATTAGGCATTTGAGCTAATGCATGTTGCCAAGCACTTCAGACAATCTTCAATTTCTCTGAAATGTGCTTCAAAGAACCTGTTAAGGATCAGGAAGCAGCTACTGAGTTAAGTCTCTGTATTAGATCAAGTAGTGACACCTATAAGCCAGATCCCAAATTACTTTTGATCACAAAGTCTTTAGTAGCTGCCAGTGTGCTCAGTGGGAGTGTTTGTATCGATCCTGCTTTCCTGCATTTCATCACTCCAACTTTGTCAGGATTTTTTGCAATAACATATAATTGTAATAGCTAATATTTCCCAAGTGTTTATTCTATTTTAGGGCACTATTTGCTTCTTTTATATGTTTTGTCACTTGCATTTCAAAAATCCCACAGGGAAGTAGGGTTTTTCTAGCCAATCGGCAGGATAAAGGAAAAAGTAGAGATGAAGGTGGTGATAAGGAGTTGTCTCCTCTCAAAATTGTTAACATGGCCTAACCTTGCATTACATCATGTCTCACAAATACTTTGTACAGGGTAGGTTCCCATGAAATGTTGGGGGGACTGCTTAATATTTATATAAACTCTTGATTTCCTTGAAAACACAAGGCCAGGGAGAAGTAGTACTTTTAATTCTGCAATAAGAGGTTTGAAGTGTGGAGGAAAGAAAAACGAAATCAAAGAATGCATTCAGAAGTTCATGACTAAAACACCAGCTTTATACCATAGCACACTTGGAGGAGGCCCTACATACCCAAGTGTTTCTGCTGGGAATATTTCCCACCCTTTCTTTCTAATGAGATAGAAGAAGAAAAAGGAGAAACAACACAAACTTCACACATAAATACTTGAAGTCATTGAGATAAAGGAAGAGAAGATAATAAAACATAAGTTTTTAATGATACCCTTCTTCCAGAATATCTGAATCTAGGAGTGAATGGGTGGATAATGTGGATGACTCGGCCATATCATATCAAAATAATCATATCAAGAGAATGCAAGCAAGATAGAAAATGTCCTTTCTGTTTTCAATATTTGAGAGCTGCAGAGTCTCAGTGGATTTATAAACCTTCCATCCAATGCCCACTGTGGTGTAGGAATAACTGAATATTAGAATTACCATATGGTAGAAAGCTTCTATGGCTCTAGGTTTCACTCTCAAAGACTGTGTGGAGCTGCCCTAGCACACCAGCCTAGGAAAGATCTCTTAAAACTAAGATTTTATATAATAAAAAATAAACATCAATGTAAAACAGTGGGCCTTAATAAGCATATTCCTTTCCTTTTAGATGCACTAAGATAGGGAAGCTTGAAGCAGACTTGGGGGTTGTGCCTGGAGGTGCAGAAAGATGTATGCACAACTCTCTCTCTCAGATAAGCACAATGAAGAGACACTGAAGCAGCCTAAGCCTCTGATAACCTCTCCCACCCTGAATTCCTAAAACCTCTTAAACTTTAAGAGAGTGTGCCTCTAACCTAATTTGGTCAGAAGTCCCTCCCAGATTTGAAATAAACCTGTTGACTGTCAAGCCACCCTTTGTGTTTCTCTCCTCTTTCTTTCATTCTTACAGTACCACTTATAATACTAATAACCAATCTAACAACAGTGTTGTGGAGATTCAGTAGGAGAATATATGAAACTTGATTTGAGCCTGTGGAAGGGCTATATAATATTTACTTATTATGATTCTTTTTGAATCTGAAATTATAAAAACTAGGACAATGGTAATAAAATAGCTCAAAAAAGGAATAAGCTTAGCATTCACTTGGGGGTTAGATATAAAACCATCTTTATAAAATGTGCTTTTATTCTGTGTGGACATTGATTTATCATAAATTATTTATTATATCTTTGAGGATTGTTTAATCAAATAAAGGCAATCAGAAAATGTGTAAGTCTCAGTACCTTCAGATACGTTCACAGAATTTTTTTGCCTAGGCCAAAACTCCTGGCACAGGACTGGGAGTACTGGACCAGCAAGATTTTGTCTTTCCTTCCTCTTCTTTCCTCCATCTTTCCCCCACTGAGGTTTTCTCACCATATTCTATTATTTTTCTGGGCCTCAATAAGGTTTCTCCTTCCTTACACTTAATATACAAGTGTAGAGAAGAGTTTCATGCGTCTTTGCAAATATTAGGAAAAAATCATAGATTCTATCAAATTTACTTAAAATTAATTTTTTTAAACATGATCAATTTAAAACGGCCAACTGAGATGGACAGGACAAATTTTCTCAATATTATTTAAGAAAGTCTCCATTAATGTACTTGGGCAAGAACATTCGTAAACAGGACACAAAGACTCTAGAATAATAAAAATCATTCAAAGCAACATGAAGAAAACCTAATTTTTCTAAATTTTTGATTATTTATTATGGCACCTGATTCCTCCCTCCCATTGGCTAAGGAAGTCCCATAGTGTGTAAAACAACGACGTTTAGAGAGAGGGTGCTTTCTGGTAAACTTGAAAAATCACAAAACATGGTAAACCATCATCACTCTGTTCTTTTGGAGGACTTAATGGAAATGTAATGAAAAATAAGAAATTGATTTCCACTGAAAATAGGATTTTTGCCAGGAAAATTGCCAGACAATTCCATGATCCACCTTTTTGCTTATATTCCTGTTCTCCCTACTGGGAAGCATTTAGATCATTTGGCTATGCTCATTATTTCAAGTTCATCTTATGCTGACAGAAATAAAAATGATGCTCACATATTTGACATTCTGAAAACTGCCTTCAAAATGTCATTACTGTGATGAACATTTCAGAATAACTTTTCCTGTCTTCTTTCACATATAGCTCATATGCAGTACTTTTTGTCTATACATCCTTTTAAATAATACATCAAACTAAGCCCAGAAATACTCTAACTGGGAATCATTTTGATTCTTTGTATGGATATGACACCATGTATGTGAACCCAGTGCATCAGGGAGGGTCTCCATTTTTCAGCATTCTGAAATTCCAAAAATAAGCCCAGCTTTCTATTTTTGCCAAATTGAAGCTTATGGGAACACTTTAGAGAATGATTTTGCTTGTTAAATGTTCTGGGGAAACAAAGTTTTTGACTGATTAAAAGGGAAAATGTAACCTAAAGTAAGTAAATAGCAGCAGTGATGAAGACTATGGGAAGTTTAGCAAATAAAACCAGACATGGAATGTAAGTGCACGTATTCATACTTCAGACTTATTGGTGCAAACCTAGAATCCCTAGCCCCAAGGGTCAAATACATTCATTGATCCCCTGAGTTCTTTGTTCCACTGGTCTCCATAAAGCAAGAATAGGACTGGTTTCATTTTCTCCCTTGGCTGATTGGTTTGGCGAAGTTGTTAATTGGTCCCTTCTCCAAGAAGTTGACCCAATGTCCTATATATGTGTCTGTCATAATAAGAAGTTGGAGGAAATACCATTCTGGACATATTGGTAACAACTCAGGCTCTTTAGAGGCCAGTAAATATTAATCAGGATACATCTGTGTCCACATTTATAATGTGACATGATGAAGTCTCCAAAAACAATTGCAATTAAAACGTAAATAGACAAGTGGGACCTAATTAAACTAAAGAGCTTCTGTACAGCAAAATAAAGTATCAACAGAGTAAACAGACAGCATACTGAATGGAAGAAAATATTTGCAAGCTATGCATCTGATTAATGTCTAATATTCAGAATCTATAAGGAACTTAAGCAAATAAACAAACAAAAACAAACTCATTATAAATGGGCAAACGACATGAACAGACACTTCTCTAAAGAAGACCTGCAAGCAGCCAACAAGTATATGAAAAAATACTCAATATCACTAATCATCAGGAAAGTGAAAATTAAAACCACAATGTGATATTGTCTCACACCAGTCAGAATGGCTATTGTTAAAAAGTGAGAAAATAACAGATGTTGGTGAGGTTGTAGAGAAAATACTTATACACTACTGGTAAGAATGTAAATTAGTTAAGCTACTAGGAAAAGCAGTTTGGAGATTTCTCAAAGAACTTAGAACTCCCATTTGACCTAACAATCTTATTACTAGGTATATATCCAAAGGAATATAAATCATTCTACCAAAAAGACAGATGCACTTGTATGTTTATTGAGATACTATTTACAATAGCAAAGATATGGAATCAATCTACATGCCTAGTGGAATGGATATAAAAATGTGGTACATATACACCATGGAATAGTACACAACCATAAAAAGAATGAAATCCCATTTTTTTGAAGCAATATGGATGCAGCTGGAGGCCATTATCCTAAGTGAATTAACACAGGAACAGAAAACCAAATACTGTAGTTCTCATTTATTAGTGAAAGCTGAACATTGAGTACACATGGACACAAAGAGGGAAACAACAGATAGTGGGGCCTACTTGAGGGTGGAGAATAGGAAAAGGGTGAGAGTGGAAAAATTACCTATCAGGTACCACGCTGGGTGATAAAATTATTTGTACACCAAACCTCAGTGACATACAACTTATCTATATAACAATTCTGCACAAATATTTTCTGAACCTAAAATAAAAGTTGAAAAAGAAAAGAAACCACTAAAATTAGGTACAATAATGAATATGTATTAAGAAAGAAAAAAATCATGATAAACTACAAAAAATAGTTGGGACACAAAGTGTTTGTATTTACATGGCAAGATAGAAACATAGACACAATCTTTAGTGGTAAGTTCCAAGTGGAAATTCTTAAACTCTTTCCCTAATTTAGTCTTGAATGGGGTATGAAACCTGAGGTGCAGGGCACAGGGCAGTCATTCTTTACGTGAATATTCTGAACATATTGGCTACAAATCAGGCTGTTTACACGCCAGTAAAAATATTAATCAGGACTTAGGTATGTCCACACTTATAATATATCATTTGAAAATCTACAGCTCAGTTTTACTTTTCTATTCATTCTTAACAATGACCATTCCAAAGGGCTATACAAATTTTTCAGGAAAAACAAACTACAAAGCTAATCCATTAAAGCATCACTCTCAATTTCCCTATGTTGTATTATTTAGGCTGGTTAGAATCAAGATGCCTAAGATGTCAAGATGCCTATAAAATTGACTTAATATCTTTGCCTTGAAGTTGTGGCAAAGACTTGGACCACATGACTTCTAGCTCCCACTGCTTAAGCCCTCACAGCTTTTTCCATGGTCAGATTCAAGATGGAGGGAGGAGTTGACTTAATGGGGAGAATTTCTTCAAGGCTGTAGAAGTTAGGAAGTTAGGTAGCATAGAACTTTTGGGTTTAAGGATACACCACTTATAAGATCTCTTCAAGGAAAAAGGTTGACAATATGAATGAAATGGTCAGGGGAACCCTCTACCTAACCTTCCAGTTGTGTTTCTTACCTGTACATTGGTTTAAAAATTGCAAATAGTTTGATGTGGTGTTTTTTGTTTGTTTTGTTTTGCTATGGGCAAAATATAAGAATGCTGGCCACTATAAATCCAGGGGTAGGACTCCCAGAGCCACAAGACAGCTATACCATTACTCTGTTATGTTAAAAAACTAGGGCAAAAGAAGCCAAGGAAAGAAGTTTTCTCATCTCTGTACTGAGGAGAAGGTGAGGTATTCTCCCAAGTCCAAAAGAGAGTAGTAGTTCTGAGTAGAGAGTATCCCCACAAACGTCATCTCTCAACCGTTAGTCATATGTCCTACAAACTTGTTGATAAAGTACATTCCTTGGCTAGTATTTCTTTCATTTGTAATCCATAGGATAGTTAGTATCTTCCCATATTAGAGACTGAGGATACCACTTACTTGTGTCCCAGGATTAATAATAGTCCAGATGGTGTCAGGTGGGGAAAAATAGGGATAGAGGTAAATCAGCTTACCACAGTCTGGATTTCTTCACTAGAAAAGTGATGAATTTTTTACATTGTTCTAATTATTAATTTATATTAATAGAGTTTATTTTTCAGGCAGTTTTAGGTTCACAGAACAATTCAGCCAAATACAGTAAGTTTCTACACCCTCTTCATCCACCCAGTTTCCTCTATTATTGATGTATTTCATTAGTGTAGTATATTTGTTACAATGAATGAACCAATGTGGATATATTATTATTAACTGATATACTTTGAATATTTGTCCCTGACCAAGTCTCATGTTGAATTATAATCCCCGATATTAGAAGTAGGACTTGGTGGGAGGTGTTTGGATCATGGGGGTCAATTCCTCATGGTTTGGTACTGTCTTTGTGATAGTGCATTCTCAAAAGATATGGCAATTTAAAAGTGTCTATGTATGGGGGATGTGCCGCACACACTTTCTCTCTTGCTCCAGCTTCACCTTCCTTTATGAGTAAAAGCTGCTTGAGGCTTTCCCAAAAGCAGATGCTTCTCTGCTTTCTGTAGAGCCTGCAGAATCATGAGCCAATTAAATCTTTCTTTTAAATTAATTACTTGGTCTCAGGTATTTCTTTATAGTGATGCAAAAACAGCCTAATACTTCAATTAAAGCCCATAGTCAACCACTGATCTTTTCATTGTCTCCATTTACACTTTCCAGAATGTCATAAAGTTTTAATCATACAGTATGTAGCCTTTTCTGTTTGGCTGTTATTCAGGTAACAATATGCACTCAGGTTTCCTGCATGTTTTTTCATGGTTTGATAGCTCATTTCTTTTGAGGACTGAATAATATTCCATTGTCTGGCTGTATCACAGTTTTTTTATGTATTCACCCACTGAAGAATATCTTGGTTGCATTCATGTTTTGGCAATTATAAATCAAGCTGCTATAAATATTTGTATGCAGGTCTATTTGTGGACATAAGTTCTCAATTAATTTGAGTAAATACCAAGAAGCATGATTGCTGTATTTTATAGTAAGCATGGTTACCTGTGTAAGAAACTACTGGGATTTCTTCCAAAGCTACTATATCCTTTTGCATTCCCATCAGCAATAAATAAAAGCTCCTGTGCTCATCATCTTCAGTAGCATTTGAGATTGTCAGAGTTTTGGATTTTAGCCATTCTAATACATGTGTAGTAGTATCTCATTGTCATTTTAATTTGAAATTCCCTAATGACATGATGTTGAACATTTTTTTCCTTATGCTTATTTGCAATTTGATATTCTTTTTAGGGAGGTATCTATTCGTTTCATTTCTTCATTTTTAGTTGGATTTTGTAAATTGTTGACTTTTAAGAGATTTTTATGTATTTTGGGTATAATTCCTTTATAAGATATGTATTTTATGAATATTTTCTCTAGTGTAGCTTCTTTTTAAAATTCTCTTTGCAGTAGTATCTTTTGGAGAGCAGAAGTTTTTAATTTTGATGAAGTTCAACTTACCAATTTTTTTCTCCTATGAATTGTACTTTTAGTGTCATATCTAAAATTTCAGAGGGGCTTTAAGATGGCTGGCTAGAAGCATTTCATGGCCCATCTCTTCCACTTAGAACCAACATAATGCATAGAAAGTCACACTTCAAATACGTTATCCAAGAGAGAATGTTAGAAATCAACAGAGAAGTGACAGGAAACACCAAAAACAGGGAAGGCAAAGGAAGAGAGGCAGACTATTTGGCCAAGATCAGCTGGTGGCTGAGAGTGACTTCCCAGCATGGGGAAAAAGTGAGTGAGTAACTTGTGGACAGTGGCCCACATCCTCACCGTTGAATCCTGAAATCCTGGCCATGAGAGAACACCTTGATCCTGCTAACCCCTGAAACTAACATAGGAAGCTGCAATGGGACAGAAGTGCTCCAGGGATGGAGTTTGCACTGAGTCTTACACCCTTTCTAAGACCTAAGAGTCTACAGCAAGTCACCATTTTCAAATCTAGCCTTTGGCAGACTGCATGCTGTCCTGGGTCCCAGTAGTGCTGAAACAAAGGCATTACAGGAACTTGGACTGTTGCTGTTGATACTGAAGAGAGAGCTGAAAGTGTTCCCACAGCCTAGGCTAAGAAGTAAGTAAGATATGGGCTGCAACAGTCATTGGGACTGAGACAGGAATTTGAGCAGAGTGCAAGTTGCCACTGGAATGTAACTGGGAGCTAGGTAAAGAATCCTGCAGCCAGGATGAGGGCTTGAGCTAGGTATGGACTACTGCTACCAGGGATGGAGGATAAGTCTCACTGGGATGGAGAATAAGAGGGACATGCATTCCCCACTAGCTTCCCAGGCTGTGGCCACTGAGGATGGCTCCAACTCTCCAGTGGCAGGGCCTTAGCGTGGCTGCTACCACTACTCACCTGAGCACTCTGCCTGAGGCCTGAGGATTATCCTGCCTCTGCCAATCTGGCTTATGCCTGCTCTCATCATTGTGAGGCCTGAACACAAGCCCACCCAACCCACCTTTGTGCCCTGAGACAGAGCACATAGCTCAGGGTCTCGGGGATTGCTCAACCCAATATGCCACTTTGGTCACCTGAGCACTCCTTTTAAGGGCCTGAGGCTGAGCCTAAACTGACTGCTATCACCTCAGCTGGCAGCACCTGCAATCACTACCTGCAATTTATGTTGGCTATGGCTGTAATGGGCCTAAAGAGTGGCCCACCCAGCCCATTACAGCCATAACCAACATGAATGAGTAGAGCTTTAGACACAGAGAATCATCCTGCTATTGCTACTGCCATTTCCCACACCACATTGACTGCCCAGGGGCCCAGAAACCTTCTTACATGCCTGGTACACTGCTGTCACTACCAACATCTGAGAAAACCTCCTGAAAGCCCAAGAATCAACCTGCCTATAACTACCAACACAGGTGCCAGCATACACTGCCTTGGGGCACAAAGATAGGCATGCTCAGCCCATTTTTACTAGTACTGGGGCCTGAAGACTGATCCACCTGGTACCCAAGTACCTGGAACAATTTCACTACAGCCTCTACTAATAACCACACCATAACTCACCAAGAAAATCAAAGACACCATGAATGCTGTTTATAGCCAAAGAAATCATACAGAGAGTACCCTTCTTCTGCACATGCCCACAATCGAAGCCGAAGAACCTTACACAACAAACACTATAGATACATCTTCGGGAAAAAGTCCTCTCCTATGAAAGTAAATTTAAAAAATAGGAAAAAGCAAGTGTTACATCAGATACACAGTTATCAATGTAAGGAGGCAGGAAATGTGAAAATGCATGGAAATATGACACCTCCCAAAAGAATATAATAATTGCCAGCAATACATCTTAATCACAAATAATTTTTCAACATCCTAGAAAGAGAATTAAAATATTTATTTTAAAGATAATTACACAAGAGAATTCTGAAAACAATGCAGAGAAATTAGAAAAATAATTCAAAACATGAATGATATTTTTACCAACGTGATAGATTTCTTTTAAAAAGAAACTAAATAAAAATTCTGGAGCTGAATAATTCATTAAAGGAAATACAAAATACATATGATAGCTTCAGCAAAAACTAGATCAGGCAGAAGAAAGAATCTCAGAATGTAAAGACAATCTTTTGAAACAATCTAGTCAGACAAAAACAAGGGAAAAAGAATAAAAAAGAATGAAAAGGATTTTGTAAGATTTGGGACAACATAAAACAAGTAAATATTCAGATTATTGGTATCCCTGAGGACAATGAGACTAAAAAGGGTAGAAAATCAATTTAATAAGATGATAGAAGAAAACTTTCCAAGTCTAGCAAAATATGTAGACATTCAGATAAAGGAGGCTCAGTAATGCCCAAGAAGATACAGTGGAAAAAATTTTTTCCTATGTTATCTTCTGGAAGTTTTATAGTTTTATATTTGACACTTAGACATGTGATCCAACTTGAGAAATTTTTGTGAAAGATGTAAAGTCTGCCTGTAGATTATTATTATTATTTGTCATTAGACATCCAGTTGTTTTGGCAACAATTATCAAAAAGACTATCATTTCTCCATTGGAGTGCATTTTCTCCTTTGTCAAAAATCAGTTTACAATATTTGTGTGGTCTGTTTTTGGACTCTATTCCATTGATCTATTTGTTCATCCTTTTGCCAACACCACATTCTCTGATTACTGTAGCTTTATGGTCCATCTTGAAGTTGGATAGTGTCAGTTCTCCAGTTTTCTTCTTCTTTAATATTTTGTTGGCTGTTCTGGGTTTTTTTGTTTTTTGTTTTTTGTTTTTTTTTTGCCTTTCCATATAAATTTGCCTATGAGTTTTTATGTAAATTCAAGACACAATCTCAAGAGTTTAAAGATTACTCATCAACATGAAAACATCTATTTCCACTTTTACATCAAAAAGAACAGTACAATTATTTTGAAAATAAAAATGATGTATTTGCCACAAACTCAACTTACCTTTCCATAGCCCCTGTCTTCTGCTATGAAAATAACTTTCTTTCTTTCTTTCTTTCTTTCTTTCTTTCTTTCTTTCTTTCTTTCTTTCTTTAATTCTTTGACACTGTAAAGTCCCATTTCTCAGGGCTGAGCAAAGAAGAAAAAAAGTAATATCCAGCCCTCATACTGTAGAATGTATTAAATGGTGGGCTCTTCTATGTTTCCTGTATTTTTCATGAATAATATGAAAAATGGTATATTCCAAAGGTTATCAATGGGTAATAAAGTTAGGACTTTATTTTTCCTATAGATTAGGTATAAGGGAATTTGAAATATATTTTTCTTCCAAGTTCAAAGTCTTTTTTTTTTTTTTTTTTGAGACGGAGTTTCACTCTTGTTGCCCAAGCTGGAGTGCAATGGCGTGATCTTGGCTCACCGCAACATCCGCCTCCTGGGTTCAGGCAATTCTCCTGCCTCAGCCTCCTGAGTAGCTGGGATTACAGGCATGCGCCACCATGCCCAGCTAATTTTTTGTATTTTTAGCACAGACGGGGTTTCACCATATTGACCAGGATAGTCTCGATCTCTTGACCTCGTGATACACCTGCATCGGCCTCCCAAAGTGCTGGGATTACAGGCTTCAGCCACCGCGCCCGGCCTAAACTTTTAAAGTTTAAACTTTTAGGTATAAACTCAAGATACTCCATAAAGTCACTATAATTTGTACCATATTGGAGAGAAATCATATTATGTGGACTCTCTGTGCTGGGACCAAAACTGGTTTCAGATTCTTTAATGAGTTATTACATATACTGAACCAAATCATTCAGTGTTTATTCTCCAAAATCTTACATCAAATCTTAGAGACTCCTCTACTATCACACTACTTTGCCTCAGATAACTCCCCATTTCTTCTCTCACAGTGTATCACTAGAAATCTTGCCTTGTTGTAAAAACATTTTGTGAGCAGTTTTTCATTAACGGATGTGTTCCACATTGATTTGGCCGCTTCTCTTCCTTCATGCATGTATACAGTGTTGACGTTGTTAAATTCTGTAGTGTAAGGATGAGTGTATTAACTTGACCCCACATAGTAGGACATTAAAAGGAATCTTTGTACAAGAAGCAGTGTAATAGTTATTAACAGGGACAAGTACAAGTTTTCGATGAAAGGCCACCCTATTTGGCCATGCTGTTGGAATTTCATATTGTCACCTGATGGTGTTAGTATTAGACCTTCAAGTATGGTCATTTGAAAGGAATCAGAAGACATTTACACCTACACAAACACACATCTACACACAGGGTGAAAAGTCAGAGCTTCCTTCTGCATGATCCTAGCAGGGAGCATCCTTTGTTGTCTATTCTTCCTCTCATTTTCTAAGAAATGTGAGTCCCACCCACTAGAAGCTCTGTTTTGGAGCGACTCATCTCCTTCAGTAACATTACCAGCCTTTCCACTTTGTTCCTGCTACAAGATGTAGTCACCAGAATAATTTAATGCCCTCCTGCTAATTGCCAGGGCTAATAGAAAAACTGCTACAACTCTTCAAATGCTTTTCATTTACATGTTGATTTATTGCTTCCCACTTGGGAAAGGTGTGTTTGGCTTCTAACTGCTTTTGATCTAATGGTTCTGTAAGACTGACCTACTTTCATTTTTCTTACTGCTGACATTTATTTTATTTTCTTTATTTAAGGGCAGAAAATAACAGAAAGGTAATCAGCATGCATTTAGGTCATTGTAAGTGTCCTAGTTACATTTGCATTTTTCTGTTAAAAGTCTAATGCTGCCTTTGAATGATTTAAGATATTTGGACAAGAGGAAAAATTACCCTTCCTTCCCATAAATCCAGAGTGAAAACAAAGAGAATACATAATCCACCTGCCTTGATTCAGGACCATGTAAATTACATCAGCTGCAGTCATAGATTTTGTCAACCTCCATGAAATCATCCCCATAGGACCAAAATCCAGGTAAGGCAGAGAGCCTCTTTTTACCCCCATAGCGCTAGAAGCTCTGAAGGATCGAGAGAACAGAAGCCTACCTTTTTGATTACTGGGTTTCAAGGCAGAGTGTGATCTTTGTCCCAAACAGGGGGTGGTGACATCCAACTGAGCTCCATCTCACTCTCTCAATGTGGGGAATAGCATAGAATTATGCTTCAAGGGTCTTTTACATATTTCAAGAATCAGAATAAGCTTTGCACAAACCTGCAAAATGATTAAGTAGCAATGAGGACACTGCATGTAAGAAGGCAAAATTGTGCCAGACTCTTGTCGTATTTGGGACAGATACAGGAGACAGACAGGAACTACCGTAATGAGTTTAGCAATTACAGGGCTCCAGAGAGTGGAAGGAGTTCATCTTTGCCACAGGTAGGAGAGCTTTACATCAATTTCTCAGTTGTGGTTTTCTTTTACTCTTCAAGGGTTCAGAGCACAGCATTTCTCAAATTGCATTCTATTTTCTGAATGTTTCTCATAAGGCTAATACCTGTTTCTGCAGACAAAGAAGTTTGGAAAATGCTGATTTACAGAAAGTTTGTTTACATTTTGTTATGTTTTTGTTTTATAATTTCTCTGAATGTTTAATATGACAGTATATATTGTGACTCTCTAAAATAGAGGAAAAATAATAAATATATTCCAAACCAATTGACAATGGAGCCTCTTTGTGGAATGACACTATTTTGTAGTTTTTATCGAAATAGCATGCATATGGTCCTAAAATCAGATATTGCTAATGAAATGGTAATGAAAAAGCAATCTCTGACTCCTATTTCTGGCCACTTCTATTCCTGCTCCAGTAAGAAACTTCGTTTAACCAAGTCTGTTTTAATATTTTCTGGTGGTTACCCAAATGATACATTTATAAAGTTATTTGTTGAGTTGTCAACATTGACATGGACTTTTTATGATACCCATTGATGGGCTATTTTAGTTCACTTACATCATGTGTCTGTGTCCACTTTTCCTCCCTCTCTTCTTAAAATAGCTATATAATTACTTTTAGTTACCTTAATAATTACCTTTGTAACTTTAAATTAATATGCATAAAATTATTGTTCTATTCACTTTTTTGTCCCTTTTAATTTAGAGCTTCCATATATTCTTCACTCAAACTCTTCTAACATTAACATTTTATATAACCATGTTGCATTTAATAAAATTAAGAAACTAACACTAGTATAATAATAATAACCAAATGAGAGACTTTATTTAGGTTTTCCACTTTTCCTCTTGGCATCCATTTTCTGTTTCAGGATCCAGTCCTAGATATCACGTTGTATTTTGTCAACTCATCTCCTCACTTTCCTCTGATTGATGAGGGTTTCTTAGTCTTCCTTATCTTTCATAATTTCAAAACTGTTAGCAAATAGTGGTTAGTTTTTAATCTGATGTTTTATTATAATTATACTAAAGTTATAAATTTGAAGGAAGACAATCACAGAGGTATCTTGTATAATATCAATCATATCAGGGGCACATAAAACCAACATGACTTATTACTGATGAAGTCAAACTTGATCACTTCAGTATGGAAGTATCTGCCAGGTTTCTTACAGTTAATTATCATTTTCCTCCTCCCATGCTCTGTTCATTTGGAGCAAGTCACGAAGTATAGCTGTACTCAAGTGTAGAAGCATTAATTTCCAACTTCTGCAGCCGTAAGTAGCAAAAAAAATTACAGATGTATGCTAAAACTACTATAATAATGAACAGTTTGTGGGAAGATATATTAAAGCACAAATATTGCCTTAAACATTGTCCTACTAATTTAGAATTTATCAGTGGATGTCACCTGCATTTATTATTACAGTGGTATACTAATGGTTATTTTTCATTTATCCTATTTCCTGTACATCTATAAATTAGAAGTATTCTACTTTTAAAAATGTCCTTTTCAGGTGTCTTCAAGGAAAACTACAAACTGCTGCTCAAGGAAATAAGAGAGGACACAACAGATGGAAAAACATTCCATGCTCATGGTTAGGAAGAATCCATATTGTGAAAATGGCTATACTGCCCAAAGTTATTTATAGATTCAATGCTATCCCCATCAAGCTACCATTGACTTTCTTCACAGAACTGTAAAAAACCACCTTAAACTTCATATGGAACTAAAAAAGAGCCCACAAACCAAGACAATCCTAAGCAAAAAGAACAAAGCTGGAGGCATCATGCTACCTGACTTCAAACTACAGTACAAGGCTACAGTAATCAAAACAGCATAGTACTGGTACCAAATCAGAGATATAGAACAATGGAACAGAACAGAGGCCTCAGAAATAATACCACACGTCTACAACCATTTTGACGTACCTGACAAAAACAACCAATGGGGAAAGGATTTCTTATTGAATAAATGGTGTTAGGGAAACTGGCTAGTTACATGCAGAAAGCTGAAACTGGATCCCTTCCTTACACCTTATACAAAAATTAACTAAAGATGGATTAAATATTTAAACATAAGACCTAGCACCCAAAAAGAAAAGAAAACTTAGGCAATACTATTCAGGACACAGGCATAAGCAAGGACTTCATGACTAAAACACCAAAAGTAATGGCAACAAAAGCCAAAATAGACAAATGGGATCTAATTAAACTTAAGAGTTTCTGCACAGCAAAAGAAACTATCATTAGAGTGAACAGGCAACCTATAGAATGGGAGAAAATTTTTGCAGTCTATCCATTTGACAAAGGGCTAATATCCAGAATCTACAAAGAACTTAAACAAATTTACAAGAAAAAAACAAACAACCCCATCAAAAAGTGGGTGAAGGATATAAACAGACATTCCCAAAAGGAGACATTTATGCAGCCAACAAGCATATGGAAAAAAGTTCATCATCACTGGTCATTAGAGAATTGCAAATGAAAACCACATTGAGATACCATCTCACACCAGTTCAAATGGCAATCATTAAAAAAACAGGAGACAGCAGATTGCCAAACTTTCCCAAAATGGCTATACCATTTTGAATTTCTGTCAACAATGAATGAGAGCTTCTGTTGTTCCTTATTGACTCCAGCACTTGGTATTGTCAGGTTTTTGTTTGTTTTAATTTTAGCTATTATGAGAGTTGTATAGTTGTATTTTATTGTAGCTTGAATTTGTTTTTTCCTAAGTATTAATGGTTAGAGTATTTTTTCATATGTTTACTTGTCATTTATGTATCTGTTCTGAGAGAGTGTTTAATTAAGTGGATGTGGAAAAATAGGAATGCTTTTACACTGTTGGTGGGAGTATAAATTAGTTCAACCATTGTGGAAGACAATGCAGTGATTCCTTAAGGATCTAGAACTAGAAATACCATTTGACCCAGCAATCCCATCACTGAGTATATACCCACAGGATTATAAATTATTCTGTTATAAAGACACATGCACATGCATGTTTATTGTGGCACTGTTCACAATAACAAAGGCTTGGAACCAACCCAAATGCCCATCAATGTTAGACTGAATAAAGAAAATGTGGCACATATGTACCATGGAATGCTATGCAGCCATGATAAGGGATGAGTTCATGTCCTTTGCAGAGACAATGACGAAGCTGGAAACCATCATTCTCAGCAAACTAACATAAGAACAGAAAACCAAACACTGCATATTCAGACTCATAAGTGGGAGTTGAACAATATGAGAACGCATGACACAGGGAGGGGAACATCATACACTGAGGCTTGTCAGGGAATGGGGGCCTAGGGGAGGGATACCAGGAGGTGGGGGGCTAGGGAAGGGATGGCATTAGGAGAAATACCTAATGTAGATGACAGGGTGATGGATGCAGCAAACCACCATGGCACATGTATAACTATGTAACAAACCTGCGCATTTTGCATATGTACCTCATAACTTGAAGTATAATTTTAAAAAGTCCTTTTCCTCTAATTTAGTCATGGGATGTGTGTGTGTGTGTGTGTGTGTGTGTGTGTAGAGAGAGAGAGAGAGATAAACTATATAAGTATGGGCTCATGAATATTTATTTTATCATTGGCTTATAATTTTATTATTGGCTTATAATCCAATACTATTGTGATTCATTTTGTTTTCTGACTTACATTGTTTAAACTTTAGCCATTGGCAGTTCTTTCAGATTGACGCTTATGCACTTTTGACATGCCCATTTTATTTTAGGACTTTTTTTTTACTAGGATTCCAAAATATTACAGACTCTTATTTCTATCCAAGCCCTAAAATCAATGGTCCAATGTTGCTTTGGTTTGTTTTACTGAAGAATGGTATTTAGAAACCAGCATCTGAGTAGTAGGTATACTTTATGTGAATAGGTTATCACTGCTTCCAGGTTATTACAGTGGACAGAACTAGAAAATAATGTATGCATACTAATCCATTTGTACACACATAATTACATTTATTTCTGTACCTATCTGTGTGTGTGTCTATGTATGTAAACATACTGATATCTCAGCTTCTAATCTAACATTCATAGGGTTCATCCTAGCATCTCCAACTTGCTTATTTTGTAACTTCTTTTTCTGACAGTGAATGTGATTGTGCTCTCATGATCTGCTGTATATTTACTTATTTGTTCAACCTAGTATACAGATACAGTGCTTTTAGGATTGCTGACGCATATCTAGCCTTGTTTTTAAAAATTATTTAGTTTCCTTCTTTCCCAACCCCTTCATTGAACTTATGGCATACATTTGTAATATAGTCAATGCAGAGCACTATGGGTTTTGGCAAAGCCATATAAACACCACTGTCACCTATAGAAGAGGTATATTGCCCTGAAAATTGCCTTGTCTGAACCATTTGTTGTCCATCCCTCCCCAATTCCCAATTCCCAGAAACTACTTGTTTTCTATTCCTATAGTTTTGCCTTTTCTAGAAAGTTTTATAAATCAAATTATATGTTACATAGGCATATGGGTCTGGGTAGCAAAATGCACTTATAATTCATGCATGTTGTTTAGAGAATCAATAGTTTGTTTCTTTTTAGTGCTGAGTAATACTCCATTGTAGGGTTGTACCAGTCTCCTTACTCATTCACCTATTGAAGGACATCTGAGTTGTTTGCAGTTTTTGGCAATTATAAATAAAGCTACTATAAACATTCACATATAAGTTTTTGTGTGAACATAAAATTATAATTCACTTGGGTTAATATTTGAAAGTGGAACTGCTGGATCATATAGTAAGTGTGTGTTTATAAGAAACTGCCAAACTTTCCCAAAATAGCTGTACCATTTTGTATTTTTATTAACAATGAATGAGAGTTTACATTGTTCCTTATTGTTTCTAGCACTTGATATTTTCAGGTCTTTGTTTGATTTAATTTTAGCTATTATAAAAATGGTGGGAGATGGATCCAAGATGGCTGATTAGAAGCAGCTCAGGATTGCAGCTACCAGGAAAAGCGTGGAGGGTAAATGGATGCCACATTTCCAGATGGATTTTTATTGCCCACAGACCAGGAGATTCCTAGGCAGAGGAGATCCATGTGTCACCAGCGCAGCTGCTTTGGCTGGTGTGGCTGTTTGGCTGGCACAGCTGTTTTGGCCAGCGCCCCATTACGGTGGTTCTCCATACAAAATACACGGGTCCGGGTACCATTTTAGCTGACGACTGGAGCTCCTGGGAGACAGAGTCGCCCATTCAACTGATAAAAAAGGGAACTGAAACACGGAGCCAGGCCAGGAGATTCCTGGGCAAAAAAGCGCCACAAATCTCAGCGTGGCTGTTTCAGCCAGCAGAGTGGGTCGCCACATGGGAAATCACACAGATCCCAGCACCTTTTCAACAGGTGACTGGAACACCTGGGAGACAGAGTTGACTGTTCAACTAAAAGAAAAAAGAAGGGCTCTGAGGCAGGGAGCCAGGTGATCAGACTCAGCTGGTCCACCCCCACAAAAAATCAGCAATCTGAAATGCTCTGGATTGAGAGTTTCACAGCAAGCACAGCTAAACCTGGAACAGACCAGCTCTGTGGGGCAGGGGCGTCTACCATTACCAAGGCATTCCACCAGTACAGAGGTAGTCTGCCATTGCTGAGGCAGCCCACCATTGCCGAGGGAGCCCGCCATTACAGAGAGAGTCTACCAATATAGAGAGGAGCTACCATTGCCAAGGCAGTTCTAACTGTACCTTTATAAACAGGACTGCAGGGAAGTTCACATGGCAGCCGGGCGGAGCCCACAGCAGTTCAGCAAAGCCTCTGCAGGTGGACAGTGACTAGGCTGCCTCCTCACTGGGCAGGGCAGCACTGAAAAAAGGGAGCAGCACAACAGAAACTCATAAATAAAGCCCTAACTCCCTGGGACAGAGCACCTGGGGAAAAAAAGGGGGAGATTATGAGTTCAGCTGCAGCAGACTTAAACGTACCTGCCCAGAAGCTGTGAATGAACAACGGAGCTCACAGCTCAGCACTTGAGCTCCTGTAAAGGACAGACCATCTCCTCAAGCAGCTCCCTGACCCTGTATATCCAAAGAGCCACCTCATAAAGGAGAGCTCAGACTGATATCTGGCAGGTATCCTTCGGGGACAAAGATAGCAGAAGAAGAAACTGGCAGCAAACCTTACTGTTCTGCAGTCACTGCAGGTGATCCCCAGGCAAGCAGGGCCTAGAGTGGGCCTCAGCAGTCCTACAGCAGAGGGTCCAGACTGTTAGAAGGAAAACTGAGAAAGAAATAACTTCAGAAAGAAATAACTTCATCACCAACAAACTGGATGTCCACTCAGAGACACAATCTGAACATCAACAACTACAAAGATGACAGGTGGATAAATCGATAAAGATAGGAAGAAACCAGCTCAAAAAGGACGAAAACACCTGAAACCAGAATGCCTCTTCTCCTACAAGGGATCACAACTCCTCACCAGCAAGGTAACAAAGCTGGATGGAGAATGAGTGTGATGAATTGACAGAATCAGGCTTCACAAGGTGGGTAATAAGAAACTTCTGTGAGCTAAAAGAACATGTTCTAACTGAATGCAAAGAAAGTAAGAACTTTGACAAAAGATTCGATGAAATGCTAGTGAGAATAAACATCTTAGACAGGAATATAAGTGAATTGATGGAGCTGAAAAACAACATGAGAACTTCACGAAGCATGCACAAGTTTCGAGAGCCGAATTGACCAAGCAGAAGAAAGGATATCAGAGGTCGAAGATCAACTCAGTGAAATAAAATGAGAAGGCAAGATTAGAGAAAAAAGGGTAAAAAGGAATGAACAAAGTATCGAAGAAATAAGGGACTATGTGAAAAGACCTAATCTATGTTTGACAAGTGTACCTGAATGTGATGGAGAGAATCAATTCAAGCTGGAAAATACTCTTCAGGATATTATCCAGGAAAACACCCCCAACCTAACAAGGCAGGCCAATATTCAAGTCCAGGAAATACAGAGAACAGCACAAAGATATTCCTCAAGAAGAGCAACCCCGAGGCACATAATCATCAGATTCACCAGGGTTGAAATGAAGGAGAAAATGCTAAGGGCAGCCAGAGAGAAAGGTTTGGTTACCCACAAAGGGAAATCCATCAGACTCGCAGATCTCTCAGCAGAAACCCTACAAGCCAGAAGAGTGGGGGCCAATATTCAATATCCTTTAAGAAAAAACTTCCAACCCAGAATTTTATATCCAGCCAAACTAAGCTTCATAAGTGAAGGAAAAATAAAATCATTTACAAACAAGCAAGTTCTCAGAGATTTCAACACCACCAGGCCTGCTTTACAAGAGCTCCTGAAAGAGGCACTAAACATAGAAAGGAACAACCAGTACCAGCCACTCCAAAAACATACCAAATGGTAGAGAGCATCAACACAAGGAAGAAACTGCATCAACTAACGGGCAAAACAGCCAGCTAGCATCTAAATGGCAGGATCAAATTCACACATAACAATATTAAACCTAAATGTAAATGGGCTAAATCAAAAGGCATAGACTGACAAATTGGATAAAAAGCCAAAACCCATCAGCATGCTGTATCCAGGAAACCCATCTCACATGCAAAGATACACAAAGGCTCAAAATAAAGGGAAGGAGGAAGATTTACCAAGCAAATGGAGAGCAAAAAAAAGCAGGAGTTGCAGTTGTCATCTGTGATAAAATAGACTTTAAACCAACAAAGTTCAAAAGAGACAAAGAAGGCCATTACATAATGGTAAAAGGATCGATACAAGAAGAGCTAACGATCCTAAATATATACGCACCTAATGCAGGAGCACGCAGATATATAAAGCAAGCTCTTAATGACTTCCAAAGAGACTTAGACCCCCACACAATAATAGTGGGAGACCTTAACACCCCATTGTCAATATTAGACAGGACTTGAACTCAGACCTGGACCAAGCAAATCTAATAGACATTTAGAGAACTCTCCATCCCGAATCCACAGAATATACATTCTTCTCAGTACCATATCACACCTACTGTAAAATTGACCAATAATTGGAAGTAAATCACTCCTCAGCAAATGCAAAAGAATGGGAATCATAACAAATAGTCTCTCAGACCACAGTGCAATCAAGTTAGAACTCAGAATTGAGGAACTAACTCAGAACCACACAGCTTCATGGAAACTGAACAACTGGCTCTTGAATGTTGACTGGATAAACAATGAAATGAAGGCAGAATAAAGATGTTTTCGAAACCAATGAGAATGAAGACACAACATACCAGAATCTCTGGAACACAATTAAAGCAGTGTCTAGAGGAAAATAGATAGCAATAAATGCCCACATGAGAAGCAGGGAAAGATCTAAAATCGACACCCTATCATCAAAATTGAAAGAACTAGAGGAGCAAGATTAAAAAAACTCAAAACCCAGCAGAAGACAAGAAATAACTAAGATCAGAGCAGAACTGAAGGAGATAGAGACATTAAAAAACCTTTCAAAAAAATCAATAAATCCAGGAGCAGGTTTTTCAAAAATGTCAACAAAATAGACCACTAGCCAGATTAATACAAAATAAAAGAGAGAATAATCAAATAGATACAATAAAAAACAATAAAGGGGATATCACCACAGATTCCATAGGAATACAAACCATCATCAAAGATTATTACAAACAACTCTATGCACGTAAACTAGTAAACCTGGAAGAAATGGATAAATTCCTGGACACCTGCATCCTCCCAAGCCTCAACCAGGAAGAAGTCAAAATGCTGAATAGACCAATAACAAGGTCTGAAGTTGAGGTAGCAATTAAAAGCCTACCACCCAAAAAAAGCCCAGGTCCAGATGGGTTCACAGCCAAATTCTACCAGACATACAAAGAGGAGCTGGTACCATTCCTTCTAAAACTATTCCAAACAATCCAAAGAGAGGGAATTCTTCTCAAATTATTTTATGAGACCAACATCATCCTTATACCAAAACCCGGCAGAGACTCAGCAAGAAAAGAAAACTTCAGGCCAATATCTATGATGAACATAGATGCAAAAATCTTCAATAAAATATTGGCAAGCCAATTGCAACAGCATATCAAAAAGCTTACCCACCATTATCAAGTAGGCTTCATTCTGGGGATGTAAGGCTGGTTCAACATACACAAGTCTATAAATGTAATTCACCACATAAACAGAACCAAAAACAAAAACCACGATTATCTCAACTGATGCAGAGAAGGCCTTTGACAAAATTCAACAGCCCTTTATGCTAAAAACCCTCAATAAACTAAGTATTGATGGAATGTATCTCAAAATAATAAAAGCTATTTATGACAAACCTACAGCCCATATCATACTGAATGGGCAAAAACTGGGAACATTCCCTTTGAAATTTGGCACTAGACAAGGATGCCCTCTCTCACCACTCTTATTCAATATAATATTGGATGTTCTAGCCAGAGCAATCAGGCAAGAAAAAGAAATAAAGCGTATTCAAATAGGAAAGGAGGAAGTCAAATTGTCTCTATTTGCAGACGACATGATTGTATATCTAGAAGACCCCATTGTCTCAGCCCCAAATCTCCTGAAACTGATAAGCAACTTCAGCAGTCTCAGGATATAAAATCAATGTGCAAAAATCACAAGCATTTCTATACACCAATAACAGACTTAAAGAGAGCCAAATCAAGAACGAACTGCCATTCACAATTACTGCAAAGAGAATAAAATACCTAGGAATAAAACTAACAAGGAACGTAAAGGACCTCTTCAAGGAGAACTACAAACCACTGCTCAACGAAATAAAAGAGGACACAAACAGATGGAGAAACATTCCATGTTCATGGTTAGGAAGATCAACATGAAAATGGCAATATGCCCGAAGTAATTTACAGATTCAACACTATCCATCAAGCTACCAATGACCTTCTTCACAGAACTGGAAAAAACCACCTTAAACTTCATAGGGAACCAAAAGAGAGCCCGCATAGCCAAGTCAATTCTAAGCAAGAAGAACAAAGCAGGAGGCATCACACTACTGGACTTCAAACTATACTACAAGGCTACAGTAATCAAAATAGCATGGTACTGGTACCAAAACAGAGATATAGACCAATGGCACAGAACAGAGACCTCGGAGGCAACACCACACATCTGCAACCATCCTATCTTTGACAGACCTGACAAAAACAAACAATGGGGAAAGGACTTCCTGTTTAATAAATGGTGTTGGGAAAACTGGCTAGCCATGTGCAGAAAGCAGAAACTGGACCCCTTCCTGACACCTTACACTAAAATTAACTCCAGATGGATTAAAGACTTAAACATAAGACCTGGCACCATAAAAACCCTAGAAGAAAGTCTAGGCAAAACCATTCAGGACATAGGAGTAGGCAAGGACTTCATGAACAAAACACCGAAAGCTTTGGCAGCAAAAGCCAAAATAGACAAATGGGACCTAATCAAACTCCACGGCTTCTGCATGGCAAAAGAAACAGTAGTTAGAGTGAATCGACAACCAACAGAATGGGAAAAAATTTTTGCAATGTACCCATCTGACAAAGGGCTAATATCCAGAATCTACAAAGATCTAAAACAGATTTACAAGAAAAAAACAATTAAGGCCATTCAAAAGTGGGCAAAGGATATGAACAGACACTTTACAAAATAAGACATACATGAGGCCAACAAACATATGAAAAAATGCTCATCATCACTGGTCATTAGAGAAATGCAAATCAAAACCACATTGAGATACCATCTCATGCCAGTTAGAATGGTGATCATTAAAAAATCTGGAGACAACAGATGCTGGAGAGGATGTGGAGAAATAGGAACACTTTTACACTGTTGGTGGGAGTGTAAATTAGTTCAACCATTGTGGAAGACAGTGTGGTGATTCCTCAAGGACCTAGAAATAGAAATTCCATTTGACCCAGCAATCCCATTACTGGGCATATATCCAAAGGATTATAAATTGTTCTACTATAAAAACACATGCACAGGAATGTTCGTTGCAGCACTGTTTACAATAGAAACGACCTGGAACCAACCCAAATGCCCATCAATGATAGACTGGAGAGGGAAAATGTGGCACATATACACCATGGAATATTATGCAGCAATCAAAAATGATGAGTTCGTGTCGTTTGTAGGGACATGGATGAATCTGGAAACCATCATTCTCAGCAAACTGACACAAGAACAGAAAATCAATCACCGCATGTTCTCACTCACAGGTAGGTATTGGGATGGGAGCATCACACATTGGGGTCTGTCGGGGGGAAACGGGAGGGACAGCAGGGGCTGGGGAGTTGGGGAGAGATAGCATGGGGAGAAATGCCAGATATAGGTGATGGGGAGGAAGGCAGCAAATCACACTGTCATGTGTGTACCTATGCAACAATCTTGCATGTTCTTCACGTGTACCCCAAAACCTAAAATGCAATTTAAAAAACGGAAGTTTATCTATGTAAGTTAGTGCTAAGAAGTAAATTTAAGTTTTAGGAAAGTATTAAACTTAAAATGTACAAATGGCTCACTGCTTTTAAAGATGCATGTTTCATCTATCAGAACTAAATATTAAATTTAGGCCCAAATGCAAGATCTGGCTCAGTTACAACTCAGCAGATGGCACCTATTCAAGCGCCAAGAGGAGCCTGATTCGCATATTTGAAAAAGTTTAAAAACTCAAACAATAAAATTATTTTTGTATGTCATTGATTTTTAAATGAAGAGATTATTTTAGCAACTTAATTGTTCAGTTCAATTTTGAAAAAATTTGCTTTCACTTAGACTCACTTTCAAATTTCCCTTAAGACTAGCTTAGCTTATGGGAGATTCTAGTTTTAAATGGCCTCTCGCTGGCTGCTGCTCCCTTATCCTAAAATACCTATGAGGACCCAGAAAAAGAGATTAAAAACAGCAATGCTAAAAATTGACTATTGTCTAAATCTGGAAGGAATTTCCTTTAACTATTGAAGCAATGGAGCTGAAATGAGCAAAGCAGGCAAAGGCTGATCCATGCATCACTATGAAAATGACGATGGCCTAGTTGAAGGCTAGAGAATTGTCTTTTCATTCATTCTCTGTCCCTTTTGACTTAGAGAAACAGGTTTATAACCAATGAGAAAAAATAATTAGTCATTTCTCAACTGAAAGAAGCTGATATGAGACAGCCACAATAGTTAATACTTCTCCTTCTCTGAGTCCCTAAGATCTTTTTATATCCTCTAAGTCCCCAAAAATAAGACAGTGTAGTCAAAGAGTACATGAGGATCAGAATTCATATACTGCATCCTAGGTAGAATGATCCCATAATTTTATAAGGTAAGGAAAACACACTAGAAGGGCCTTTAAAAGTTCATTGTAGGAGACCAATCTATACTCCCTTAACTCAGACTGCCAAAGAATCAGACTTGAGGCTAAGAAGTGATACTATCATGGTTTAGCTAGAAGAATCAACTTTGTAAATGCCTACAAATATTAATTACTAGAATTTATGCTGGGAACTAAGTACATCTACCTACCTTTCAGCTAGAAATGGGCTCAATCCATTCTCAAGCAGACAACAGAAGACACTGTCTTCACATATACAATTTGGCAAGAAGTAGGTCAAATATAGCTATTATGTTTCAAGCAGGCATAAAGAAAATAATTATCAAAATTGAGCCAGTGGGCTCGGCATGGTAGCTCAAGCCTGTATTCCCAGCATATTGGGAGGCCAAGGTGGGTGGATCACCTGAGGTGTCAGGAGTTCAAGACCAGCCTGGTCAAGATTGTGAAACCTCATCTCTACTGAAAAAAAAAAAAAAAAAAATTACCTGGGCTTGATGGCGAGTGCCTGTAATCCTAGCTCCTCAGGCAGCTTAGGCAGGGAGAATCGCTTGAACCTGGGAAGCAGAGGTTGCAGTGAGCTGAGATCGTACCACTGCACTCCAGCCTAGGTGACAGCAAGATTCCATCTCAAAAAAAAAAAAAAAATTAGAGCCAGTGGACTTCCACTACTAGAAACTAAAGTAGTTATAGTTTTCCCTATGTCTCCTGCTTAGTATAATTTAAAACCCTGGGTGTTTTCTATTAAACAAATGTAAGAAGACTATTATTAATATTTTGTGTAGAGACAGGATCTCACTGTAATGCCCAGGCTGTTCTCAAATTCTTAAGCTCAAGCAATCCTCCTGCCTCAGCCTCCCAAAGTGCTGAGACTGCAGATGCGAGCCACTATATCCAGCCTTTTTTCTGTTCTCTGAGAAATGGAGAAAAAAAGACAGACTAGCTAAACACCTTAAGACCCAAGGAAAAAAACAAGTGGCGTGTTCCCTTTGTTTTCCTATTGCCTCATATATCCCAAGTTTGCAGCTGAAAAAACTGAAAACCAGAAAATGCCAAAGGATGCCTGCCAAAAAAAGGACCCCTTCAAAACCTACTCTCTTTAGTTAAAGCACCAGGAAAGAAGTAGCCTTACAAGACAGAAAACATATATAATATTACCTTTAATACAGCCAAACACAACATGCCAAGCAGCAGAAAACTCAAATTAAGTAAAAACAAAAAAATGCCTAATACATGCCAATGCCAAGATGACAGACATGATAGGATTATTTCACAAAAATTGAAAATGTCATCATAAAAATACTTCAGTAAGTAACTACAAATGCACTTGAAACAAATAAAAACATTGAGAGTTTCAGCAAATAAACAGAAGATCTCAACAAATATATAGAAAATATAAAGAAGAATCAAGTAAAATTATTAGAACTGAAAAATACAATAACTGAAACAAAAAACTCAAGGTATGGGTTCAACATTAGAATGTAGGTGACAGAGGAATCAGTGAACTTGAAAATAATACAGTAGAAATTACCCAAACTTACAAAAGTAAACAGAGCCTCAGGGATATGTGGGACTATTAAAAAAAAATCTTTTATTTACCTGATAAAAGTCCCAGAGAAGAGGAGAAAAAAGGTGAGGCTGAAAAAGAACTTACAGACATAATAGCTAAAACTTCCGAAATTTGGCAAAAGACACAAATTTATAGACTTAAGAAGGTGAGAAAAACCCAAACAGAGTAAATAAAAAAGAAATCCACATCAAGACTAGGCACAGTATCTCATGCATATAATCCCAGAAGTCTGGGAGACTGAGGCAGGAGAATCACCTGAGCCCAAGAGTGCAAGATCAGCCAGGGCAACACAGTGAGACCCTGCCTCTACAAAAAATAAAAGAAAATCACCCAAGGAAGGTGACATGCCCCTGTGGTCCCAGCTACTCATGGGGCTGAGGTGGAAAGATCACTTGAGCCCACAAGGTCGAGGCTGCAGTGAGCAGTAACTATGCCAATGCACTCTAGCAAGGGCAGCAGAGAAAGACACTTTCTCAAAGAAAAGAAACCCATCATCAGGACAAATTATGGACAAACTTCTGAAAACTTAAAAACGATGAAAAAATATTATTCAAAGCAGTTAAAGAAATGACACTTTACCTTTAGAAGAAAAACAAGTCCAAGATAGTCGATTCCTCATCAGAACTCATGAAGACCAGAAGGAAGTGGTATGACATTTTTCAAATGTTGAAATAAAATATGTCTGAAACTAGCATCTTATATTCAGTGAAAATATCCTTCAAGAGTGAAGGGAAAATCAGTACATTCTCAGTTGAAGAAAAACTAAGAGAATTTGTTGCCAGCAGATCTATCCTTAACAAACGAAAAGGGCTAAAGAAGTTCTTTTTTTTTTTATTTTTTTGAGACGGAGTTTCACTCTTGTTACCCAGGCTGGAGTGCAATGGCGCAATCTGGGCACACCACAACCTCCGCCTTCTGGGTTCAGGCAATTCTCCTACCTCAGCCTCCCGAGTAGCTGGGATTACAGGCGTGTGCCACCATGCCCAGCTAATTTTTGTATTTTTAGTAGAGACGGGGTTTCACCATGTTGACCAAGATGTTCTCAATCTTGACCTCGTGATCCACCCACCTCGGCCTCCCAAAGTGCTGGGATTACAGGCATGAGCCACCGCGCCCGGCCCCAAGAAGTTCTTTAAACACAAAACAAATGAAAATAGGAGGAATCATGGAGTACAAGGAAGGAAAAAAGAAAAGAGTGAGCAACAACATGGTAAATACAATTAACTTTCCTTCTTCTCTTGAGTCTTCTAAACTAAGTTTGATAGTTGAAAAAAATTTATAGGTTAGGCGCAATGGCTCATGCTTGTGATCCTAGCATTTTGGGAGACTGAGGCAGGTGGATAGCTTGAGCTCAGGAGTCTGAGACCAGCCTGGGTAACATGGAAAAACCCATCTCTAGAAAAAGTACAAAAAATTAGCCAAGAATGGTGGTGCAGGGCTATAGTCCCTGCTGCTTGGGAGGCAAAACTGGGAAGACTGCTTGAGCCTGGGAGGTTGAGACTGCAGTGAGCTGAAATCACCCAGCCTGAGTGACAAAGTGAGACCCTGTCTCAAAAAATAAATATATACCATTGTCTCATGTAGCAATAATATAAAACTGGATATAATATAATTATTAGGTACCTGGAATTAATCACCTTACACACATTAAAACTCATTTACTCTACAAAACAACTCTATGATATAGGTGCTGTTATTATCTTCATTTTGCAGGTAAGGCAAGGTAAGTTCAAGTAACCTAAGTAAGGGCAGGAATTGAGATTTGCCCAGACACAAACTGATTCCAGAGACCTATAGTCTCAGCAGACACAGTCTCCTTCATGACTAGTACATGAAATAAATATTTACCTGCAACACACACACACACAAGATAATAAAGTCTAAAAGGCATAGAATTACAAAGAATGTTTAATCAAAATTTTATAGGCAGGATTACAGGAAAAGGTTAACAATTGGATTCTTTCCTCTAGCTTCACTGATGCCTATGACTAATTCAAAGAATAGTTAGGAGTATATCTACAATGGTTCCATGATAAATAAGAATTTCGAGCCGGGTGCAGTGGCTCAAGCCTGTAATCCCAGCATTTTGGGATGCCGAGGCGGGTGGATCGCGAGGTCAAGAGATCGAGAACATCCTGGTCAACATGGTGAAAACCTGTCTCTACTAAAAAAAAAAAAAAATACACCTGTAATCCCAGCACTTTGGGAGGCCTAGGCAGGTGAATCATGAGGTCAAAAGATCGAGACCATCCTGGTCAACATGATGAAACCCCGTCTCTACTAAAAATACAAAAAATTAGCTGGGGATGGTGGCACGTGCCTGTAATCCCAGCTACTCAGGAGGCTGAGGCAGGAGAATTGCCTGAACCCAGGAGGCGGAGGTTGCGGTGAGCCAAGATCGCGCCATTGCACTCCAGCCTGGGTAACAAGGGCGAAACTCCGTCTCAAAAGAAATACAAAAAATTAGCTGGGCATGGTGGCGCATGCCTGTAATCCCAGCTACTCAGGAGGCTGAGGCAGGAGAATTGCCTGAACCCAGGAGGCAGAAGTTGTGATGAGCCGAGATCCCGCCATTGCACTCCAGCCTGGGTAACAAGAGTGAAACTCCGTCTCAAAAAAAAAAAAAAAGAATTTCTAGCCAAGGATTTGTACTAGACCAAGACTTGTACCTCATCATTAAAATTATTTAAATTATTTATCAAGAAATGAGGAATCTATATTGATAAGATACAGCTGCATAAAAGAAGAGGGGCTTCTCCTGTATCCCTGAAGAGGCTGCTTGATAAGCTATGTAAAAGTTGAATCCTGGGGCTGACAGATTCCCTAATTTGAGATGGTCTATCCATCCAGCTTCATCTCTCATCATCATGCATGTATTAAGTGTGAAGTAACTGACAAATTCCAATCTGTGCCTGGAAAAAACTTTTTCTATGTTGTTATTGTCAAATTCAAATCTGTGCCTGGAAATCACAAAACCTTTTCTATATTATTGCGCATGCTGCTTTCTTCTCCGTCCGTATCTATTCCTAATGCTAAATTAACTGAAAGCTAGTGAAGCCTATTGTGTTTAGTGAGTTTGATTGTTGTTCCAAACCCAAGACCACTGCTGCAGAATGGGCATTACACGAAAATATCAACTGATTTCTTATATACCTGAAATAATCAATTAGAAGATACACTGGAAAAGAATATCCTTTAACACGAACAAAACTGTAAAACAATGCTAGCAAGAAATGTACAACAATATTTAATGATGACAAAGGCGAAGTGAGATAAGCATTTTCTAACTCTTCTCTGGCAGTTTCACACCTTATAATCCCAACACTTTGGGAAGCTGAGGCAAGTGGATCCTTTGAGTCCAGGAATTTGAGATCAGCCTGGGCAACATAGGGAGACCTCATCACTACAAAAGAAAAAAAAAAAATTTAACTAGCAGGGTGTGCTGGTGTGTGCCTGTGGTCCCAGACAGTGGGGAGCCTCTGGTGGGATGATCACTGGAGCCCAGGTCAAGACTACAGGGAGCCATGATCATGCCACTGTGCTCCAGCATGGATGACAGATCAAGACCCAGGAAGGAAAGAAGGAAAGAAGGAAGGCAGGGAGGGAGGGAGGGAGAGGGAAAGAGAAATCCACTATAAGACTCTTTCTGGAAAAAATAATTGGATATTTATTTCAAACAACATTTAACATGTTCCTGTCTTTTCGACCATTCACTTTATTGGCAAGAATGTATCTTAATGAAATAATTAAGGTCTAGAAAAATATTTATTGCCAAAACTACTCATCATAGTATTGTAATAAAAAATTTGAGGTACATAAATATAACTTTCAATGACCATTGAGAATTACGTCATGGCTTAAGGTTAGATTCAAGATATAAAGCTAAAAGAAAAAATAATCCAAATCTGTATGCAGACGAGAATCCAACTGTGTTACACACACATACACCATACTCAAACATACACTCTGGAAGGAAACACACTGAAATATGAAGCATGTTATTTCAGAGAGGCAGAATTATGGCTAATCTTTGTTTTCTTGTTATACCACTAAAGTTTAATCTCCATGAGATTAAAAAAATCACACCTGTCTTGTTCACTGCTATATTCTGAGCATCCCTCATATATAATGTGTTAAATAAATACAACTTAATTAATGAACATTTTTCTCTTTTCATTTTCTAAAATGATTGTTTTCTAGTAAGTCAAATTTCATCATTATTAAAAGGTGTGCATGCGTGTGTGTGTGTGTGTGTAATCTATACTTGAATAACTTCTATCCACTCATTTGTAAATGGGTTAATTTCTGCATATGAGAATTTAGACATAATCTAATTCAAAATATTTTCCTCCTGAATTCAAACCTGTACACCCAGAATATCACAGTTTTGTGAGTTATTTCCTTGGCTCAACAAAGAATATTTAGGAAATATGTGTATTTCCTGAATCTTTTTGACTTTATATATTCCCCATTACTCTTCATTTTCACACCAAACATACAGTAAGTTAGATAAGTAGATAGATAATGTTTTTCAGAGAAATCAACATTGGGCATTTATTAAAGAAATGTTTTCACAGAGATACAGATTTTTGTTTTATAAATAAACATTTAAAATATATTTAAAATGAAGCTCTACATGATTATCAGGATTACTGTATTAGACTGTTCTTGTATTGCTATAAAGAAATACCTGAGATTGGGTAATTTATTAAGAAAAGAGGTTTAATTCGTTCACGGTTCTACAGGTTTTGCAGGAAGCATGGTGCTGGCATCTCCTCAACTTCTGGGGAAGCCTCAGAAAACTCACAATTATGGCAAAAAACAAAGAGAGAGCAGGCAGGCCATGTGGCCAAAGCAGGAGCATGAGAGAGGAAGTCATACATGTGGTGGGCCAAGGGAAAGGGGGGTGCCTGCCACACTCTTTCAAATGACCAGATCTCACTATCACAAAGATAGCACCAAGCCATGAGGGATACACCCCATGATTCAAACACCTCCCGCCAGGCCCCACCTCCAACACTGGGGATTATAATTCAACAGGAGATTTGGCAGGGACAAATACGTAAACTATATCAGTTACATAAAAATAAGAAGATTCACAATCAAAATTTTATTCACTAATACATGTAATCCTCTAGGAGAAACATTAGGTCCAAACAACAGATATTGACAAAACTCTCTGATTGCAATGGCAGAGGCTAAACTAGGATATTTAATGATTTGCTGAATCAGAAAACCATAGATACATATAGCTTCTGGCACAGTGAAATCAAGGGCTCAGACAATATCACAAGGGATGTCTGTCTCTCTATTTCATGATTGTTACTCTACTTAGCTACAATCTACACACAGGGTATCATCATGTGATAGTCAAGATGGCTACCAGCAAATCAACCACCCCTTTCCAGCTTAAAATCTCCAGTTCATTATTTCCAGAAACAGAATTTCCCTCTCTAAGTCCACATGGAATACTCTGATCAATTCTATGGAATAGTCTGCTTGGCCCTTACCCATTGTCGGTCAACTCAAGGTTAGGAGTGCAGTTCTCCAGATTACCAAGTCTATCATGACACCAACTGCGATGAGTCTACCAAAGTGCAAAGTCAGAAGGAACAGTTCCTACAAGACTGACCTCATTTTGGACAGCAGCCACAAGTTTGGGGGTCCCCAGGGTAACCCTCACTTTAGACCATCTGACTACAAATTTGGTAGATCCGATGATCGATCACCCTCAGGTTCAATAATTTGTTACAACACCTCACACTACTCTGGAAAGGATTACACTTACGATTACATTCTTATAGTAAAAGGATACAAGTAAGAACCAACCAACAGAAAAGATGCACAGGGTGAAGTCTGGGAGGGATCCTGATGTGAAGCTTCCGTCATCCTTAGAGGTGCATTACCCCAGCAGCACTAACATAGGACAAAACCCAAACTTCTGAGTCCTAAGTTTTTATTGGGGTTTCATGATATAGGCCTGATTGACTAAATAATCATCCACAAAGTTTAATTTAATTCCAGCCCTCCACACTCTCTAGATGTCAGTCTGACATCACATGGTCTGAAAGGCCTACAGAAGTCACCTGTATGGATGAACATACATCACCAGTTATGGTCCAAGGTGTGCACCATGAATACCAAAGACAATCTAAGCAGGAAATGCAAAGGATCAGAAGTTTCCTCTCAGGAACTGGAATCAAAGGCTGAGGCCAAATTCTTTACTACGCAGCCCTACTTGTGTATCCCTAAAAGAATAAATCATTAAGGCTTCATTAATCAAATAATCTGATTGGCCAAACTGGATCGTGTTTATATCTCAATGGTGAAAATACAAGGTGCTAAAGAGGAAGTTCCCGGAAGGTACCGTAAGAAGAAAGCTAGAACAATATGCATAAATGACAGATACAACCTGCAGCCACAGTTGTCCACAATTGGTCATAAATATTACCTCATTACCTAATGATATTCATACTTTAAAAAATAATGGGAGTCTCAGGGGAAGTAGAAAAATTTATTCTAAACATCACAGGACTAGAAACTAAAGAGAAATCCTTCTAAGTAAAACATTAAACATGCATAAAAGAAAGCTATTTGAAGAGTATGGTTTCAATACATGGGTGGTTGTTTTTTAAGACAGTCTCCCTCTGTCACCTATGGAATGTAGTGGTACAGTCTCAGCTCACTACAACCTCTGCCTCCCAGGTTCAAGCAGTTCTCCTGCCTCAGCCTCCCGAGTACCTGGGATTAAAGGCACCCGCCACCATGCCTAGCTAACTTTTGCTTTTTTAGTAGAGATGAGGTTTTACCATGTTGGCCAGGCTGATCTCAAACTCCTGATCACAAGTGACCACCCACCTCAGCCTCCCAAAGTGCTGGGATTACAGGTGTGAGCCAATGCACTCAACCCATGTTTCCTTGTAGCATAAACTTTATATCAGGAATACACTTTTTCTTTTCTTCTTTGTTTTCAACCATAATGCCTAAAAAATACAACTGTTTTTGTCAAAGAAAAACATCATTATAAGCCTCAGTTTTCTTATTTGCAAAATGAGGCTATTTATTTACCATATAGGATTTTTAAGAAGATTAAAGGAAATGTTTGCTAAGTACCAGTAACGACGTCTAACATCTGATAGCGTCAAACTGATACTTGTTGCTGCTGCTGCTGCTCCAAATGAAACGCCACGATTCATATATAGGAAGCAAGACACCAAATCAGAATGCTCGTTACCTAGGAGAAGCGTAACTCAGAAGAATCATTTCTTAGTGCTTCAGAATGACATCACTGCTAGTCCATAACAGAAAGAGACTTCACCTGGGAAACAAATGTTCTGACATCAGCCACTTTTCTACCACCTTTCATGCTGAGCAATCATGGTTAAGACATTTTACCTCTGTGGACCTCAACTATTTCATTTGTAAGGTGCAAATAATTACAGTACTTTCTTTACTATCTTACAAGATTCTTCATGTGAAGTGTTGAGAAAACATTATGTGAAAAGAGTACCATTATTAGTTTGATGACTATCTTTTACTTTGTCCCTACAAAGAAAAGTTACCCAATTAAGTAAAATATGTAAATCTCATTGCTTGCGTAATTATATTGCGATAAAAGTTATTCTCTTTACAACTCCCCAAACATAAACAATACCTTGCATGTATAGATAGATAGCTGTAAGCTTGTATATTCAGCCGAATCAATAGCAGAACTAATCAATGCCATTAGTTTCAACTGGAATATTAACACTAGCACAGTATGGCAGAATTATGAACACCGTTTTACAAACACCCAAGGTCCAAGTTCCCTGGGACAAGGAACAAGTTTTGTTATACTAAGGATTACATGATTTAAACAGTCACTTTTACCCTGAAAGTCTTAAAAAAAGAATGTCTAATTCATGACCAAAGAATAATCTAGTCCCTGAGAAAAGCTTCCTCATTAATAATAGCATCTTCCCTTTTCCAGCTGCAAATGTCAAAGGGCTATGCTGATGTAATTTTCCACATGGCCTAAGAGTCATAGTACTTCAATGACATTGCTTCAAAGCCAGACTCCCAGCCTGGACATTTTCAAGCATCTTTGACTCCTCCATCCCCTCAAGCCCTCCCATTCAATCAGTTGTCAAGTCTCTTGAATTTTGTCTTAAACTATCCATCACACGTATTTCTTTATGTCTATTTGCTCTGCCACCATCACAGTCTAAGTCATCAGCATTGGCCAAAACTCCATTGTCTCCTCCAGTTTCTTCTCCCTTCAATCCAGTCTAAAAGTTCATACCCATAGATCTCCCTAAGTACTATTTACATCCTGCCACATCCTTACCCAAGAGTCTTATAATCCAGGCAATTCTTTGATTCCACAGGAGAAGATTTTAAAAACCATTGATACCTAAGCTGTACCTGAAGAGGTTCTGATTTAATTCATCTGTGCTGGAGCTCAGTCACTAATTTTTCTTTAAAAGCTCCTCAGGTGCTTCTAATGTGCAGCCAGTGACAAATCTCTGTTGCCTATCACATCAGGCTAGAATTCCCGTAGCAGACCCTGCCAGAGCTCTGCTCAGATTCCTTCCCATCTCCCCTTTGACCTTTCTGTGTGTCCATCCCCTG
Source organism: Callithrix jacchus (assembly GCF_049354715.1). Taxonomy (NCBI): domain Eukaryota; kingdom Metazoa; phylum Chordata; class Mammalia; order Primates; family Cebidae; genus Callithrix; species Callithrix jacchus. The sequence continues at coordinate 100,382,913 of NC_133502.1, read as the reverse complement.
GCATCATTGTGTTTTGCTTCTAATGGCCCACGGTACCTGATACTTTCTTCTGAGCTACTTTATCCCTGGAAGTTTACCAGGCCTTGGAATAGCCCTTAGTTAATACCTAAAGTGGAAGTGTGAATACCTGGCTCCCTTGCCTGGGTCTGCATATACTCTGAGGTGTAATTTATACTTGAGAACTCCCTGGCATGATCAGGCTGAGACTAAGACTTTGCCTAAACATACACACACCCTTGCTTGGCTTCCTCCCCTTCCCTCCATTCTTTTATAAATCTCTTCTGGAAGCACTTACTTAAGAAATCACTTGCTCAAATACTCATCACAGGATCTGCTTATGAAGAATCCAAGCTAACGTAGCACCTTTATTAAAACAGTGCATGGTCCCACCAAGTTTTCTACAATTACCCATCAACCACCGGAAGAACTAGTTTCCTCATGACCTGTGCTTATTTCACACTACTCTTTTAGCCTATTTCACCCAACCCCAGGTGCCTCTTCCCTGCCTCTGAGACCGTCCATCCTTCCCACCTTTCAAAAACAAGCTCTAGATATCCCTCTACCCCATGCATAGGTCAAGGGCATGCCCATGTTACATCCTGAAGAATCATGGATTGCACTGGTAATTCATCCTACATAAAACTTACTGACAACTCTAGCACATATAATGCTGTCTCCTCTAACTTCTTCCATATTTCATGTCAAATCCACGCTCGTTCATTATTTCATTCAACCAGTATTTGTGTGACTACCATGTACCAGGAACTATGTTCATCCTGGGGAATTAAATGATAAGGGAGGATATTTCTGCCCCCATGGAGCTTATAGTCAAGTTAAGTGTACAGGCTTTAGCAAATAATCATTCAAATATATACTAATTTATAACAATGAAAAACTAAGGAGAGGCATATGGTGTTATGAAATAACATAAGAGTTGTAAATGTCCTTATCTAGGACTTCTCTGAATAAATAATGAAGAAATGGTGACCTAAAATTATACGCCTGTTCTCTCTGTTAGGGATTTTCCTTGGATCTTCCCCTGCCAAAACTGCATACAAATTATGTGTGACTGTGTATTATTCTTTCAATAGATTACCAAGGGTCTATGAGCCCAAATTTCATACAATACCAATCTTGTAGATAAACAATGCCTTGTTTATTAACTGTCTCCTCTATGTGCCTTGTTTGTGGGTCCCTGTTTACGGAAATGTTAGCATTTTTCTTTCTTTCTTTTTTTTAACTCTGTAGTTCAAAATGTTAGCATTTTTCTTTTGTATCTGATATCATTTAGCATAATTCAGACACACGCTTATCATTTAACAAATATTTGTTTTCCTCCCTGTTCTCAGCCCCTTGCCAAAGAACTCAGACTCTCAAAAACAAATAGAAAACTGTCTTTATTTTCTTACTGAATTAGAGCCCATTTTGAGTAGCTCTGTGGATGGGGTGAAAATGATTATCTTGCTTTTGTTTGGGTACTGGGAAAGTACCGGGAAAACAAGAGCAACAAAATAGGATTTGTATGTTAAAACTTGCTTCTGTTAGACTAGTGCCAAACAATTGTCACACATTGCTTCTCGGTTCTTTCTCTTCAGGGAATTAACACTTTATTCTAAGAACTCCCTGCTGCTTTCCCCAATCCCCAAACTCTAACTACTCTAAAAAGACCTTATCAGGTAAAACCAGAAAACATTCATTTCTTACACAAAAAGATGAAAGCTCATTACTTAATCAATTATATTGATCAGTTTTTTAGAAAAACAAAATGGAAATTAAAATTTCATTTCTAATGCCATATGTGTATACACTAAAAAATAGGCATTTATAGATGCTAGAAATATGCTTTTGATATGTATATTAATAAATGTATTTATGGTGTTACATATAGAAAATGATATATGTAAGTTATAATTTCTTATTCACATTAATATGCAAACAGAAATTAATAAATAAGATTATAACAGATTCCTATATATGCCTAAAGCACTGTTAAAAATGTAACAGTTTCAACAACTTGAACCTGAATCTCAGTGATGGTGTGAAATATGCAAAACATAGAAGCCACAGAAAAATATTAAAACAATGGAATATAATAATTAATTGAATAATCAAAGGACGAACAAGTCTTTAAGTTTATTGCATACACCCATCAAAGATCTAAAGAAAGAAAAATATTTCTATAATTCCATATTCTCATTTTATGCTTTTCTTAAATATCAAGCCCACTAAGTTTCAAAGACAGGCTGTTAATGAAATATCCTGAACGAATGATACTATACACAAACATCAATATTTAGATAGATTGCTACTCTGGAATGGTCCAGGAACCAAATGCCAGATTTATTTTTTTTCCCCATAGGTTACCAAACCTTGTTCCCCAGTCCCCCTGCTTAGCACTTCCATCACAGGTGTGCAACAAAGGGAAAGAAAGTTAGATGTAAAAAGATTGGCACTTAATAACAACACAGGAATAAAGGCTGATCGAGTAGGCTGAAATCCAAAGTTCATTCTCAAAGCAAGATTTGATTTATAGTTTTTTACTGGTTAGTTTCCCTTTCTTGTTAGCATATGTGATTGAATGTATGCTAAGTACTTACATGTTAGAAACCAAGCCTCAAAGATAACTCCAAGAAGAGAGTATGAAATACAGAATTACCTTCCCACTCAGGAAATGATGACAAGGAATGAGGGAGTCCATACTAATATTGCCATCTATTGATTCTACTTTGGGGGGGCCTTTTGGCCTAAATCAGGTGGTTCTTAACATTTTTATACTCCCAGAAGCATCATACTCTTATGGAAATACGGGATTCTCCATGTTTACCCTACCCCCTTTTCTGCTGTTTCAATTGAAGTAAATGAAAGATGATTTTACTGTAATGCTGGCTTTGATTGAGCTCTCATTTTTAAAATTAAAATTTAATCTTAAACATCAGTATTTTAATTATTAATGGCAAACTATCTGCTACACAGTTCATGAGTGACGAAGATTGATCAATATGTTGATAGTCCGAAGGAGACAGTTGCTGGCCTTAAACAATTAATAACTAACTTCCCTGTTCTAAGCAAAAGACTATAAGTATCTTGTATGATATCACAGAAGTGATAGAATATGTAGCCATTTCATCCCCTATTTGAGAACTCTTTTCTCTGGAGCTCTTCTAATACATGTGACAACAGGTATTAAAACATTATCATAATTTTTCTTTCCTCCATGCTGACAGTTTTAGTCATGGTGAGGGAAGTGAAGTTGATAGTAATCACAGTAGAAGGGAGACAGGCTTATGAATAAGAGGAAGGAAGTTTCATGTATGTATTGTATAAGCAATATGATTGTGGATGTCTGCTACAAAACCATGTCTAGAGGTCAGAAAAATGGCAGTTTGGCTGTGCCTCAAGAAAGTTCACTGGGCTGTCACTGACCAGGAAAGTTTCACTGAAGTCACTGAAACACTTAGGGACAGGCCCTAAGTGTTTACTTCACTCCGTTGTCAGCCCAGTGCTTGCGTTGTTCAAACAGGATCTACACTTGGGTGGCTTTCACTATGCAAATGAAACTACCCAAGAATTTTTTATTAACAATAAATTTTTAATTGGCATATTAATCCCCACTCCCTACCCCTACTCACAAGCCAAGGCACTCCTCCAGTGACTACCATTAAGCCTTTCGTAGAATTCCAAACTTGGAGAGATTTCTAAAAGAGAGAAGGATTGAACGCCATGTGGGATTTAGCCAGAGCTGTCACAGCTCTGGTTGTTACCCCTCATAATCCATCCTGCTGAATCAAAAAGCAAACTGTGAACAAACAGCTTAGGCAGTTTGTTTGAAGATACACTCCTGTCTTTCTAGGAGGGATTAAATCATGGCGACATTTTGTTTGAAAAATTATTATCCACATGAAAATTTTTAAATTCATGTGGCATCTATTTGAGTCAAAATGTTTCATAACTTCTCATCTCTGGATCACAGTGACAGTAATGCTATAGTTTTTATACGGAAACAAGCCCTCTCCACAGTCGTTCACAACATTGTCAGATTTTTTGCATTTGCCGCAATAATACAGGAAATGTTGACTTTTAAACAATAAGGATTCAGACTCTGCTTTTAAAAAAGAATCACAGCAGTGTAATATGTGGAGAGAAGGGGATTATTTTTAGAATTTAATCCAAACACTGGGCTTCATGAAAGCTACGTTCATGCCCTGTTGCAACAGGGGAGAGAGATTAGGTGGCTGAGAGCTTGAATAAAAAGGGAAGAATAAAACCAGCCCTGTGATACAGTTCAGAAGTAAAGTGTTTTCCCATTGAATGGAGTGATGGTAAATGGATCTAAACCTGGGAACACAATATCTCTTTATACACTTAAGCATTCTGCCTCCTTTGTATCATGAAATACTGAATTTCTCATACTCAAAGTACTTTTGGCATTCAAGTAATTCTTTCATCAAGATGATGATGGGAGGGAGGTAATTCAACAAACACTAAATGGTCACTCCATGTCAAGTACTATAGTTGGTCTTGGATTAACAGGATTAATAAAAATGTTGCCCCATCTTCTTTTCGTTTTTTCCATACCTGTCTGCAACAGCCCCTGTCTTTTTGAGCTCTCTATCTAGTAAGGCAGACAGAAGGTAAACAGTACATTGCTAAGCTCTATGATAAAGACCACATAGAAGAAGGATAATCATTAGGTAGAACAAATAAGCTGAACTCCATAGCATGCAGGGGGGAAAATTTTCATTCGTTCCCCTCACAGATCCCTTATAACCAATCTGGAGACTTATTTTTCTCTTGCCTTTTGAAGGAAATACTAGGTGTGGGAAGGTCCCAGAATGTTCTTAACCATTCTTTAAGTAATTCGTAGTGCCACGAATAATCTAGCTCAGTAATTAAAACGTCCTGTAAGATGTATTCATCAAAACACCAACTTCACTTGAAGTTAAAATGTCTTCCTTCTTCCAAAATGGTAGTGCTTTTAGGCAGGGAGACCTAGAGTGGAAAAGGAGAGGATATGACCTTTTCTTCCATTGGCCCAACTTGCAATTTCTTACCCATCCAACCCCATCTCCACACACAAAGCTGTTTACTTCACTTCATTGTCAGCCCAGTGCTTGCATTGTTCAAACAGGATTTACACTTCAGTTGCTTTCACTATGCAAATGAAACAACCCAAGAATTTTTTATTAACAATAAAGTTTTTCATTGGCATGTCCATGTTTTCATCTAGGACGGAGTCAGGGAAAGAGTGGAGAAGGAAGTATCAGGAAATGTCTTAACTTGATTGACGCTATTGGAACCCGAATATAACAGATTATTTCTCTCAGAAATGGTTTTAATTTATTTATCCCACAAATATTAATGGGATACCAATCACTTTCTAGGCACTGTTCTAAACACAGGAGGAATGTAATAAGAAACTCAAAGTTCCTGATTGCATGGAGTTTATAATCTAGTAAGGGCTATAAGCAAGTAAACTGTATATAGTATATACATACATACATATACATACATGTATATGTATGTATATATATATGTATGTATATATATACTATATACAGTTTATATAGTATATATATGTATATAATATATTACATATATATTATATTTAAAACATATTTTAAATATAATATGTTTTATATATGTGTATATATATATGTTAGACAGCAGCAAGTACTATGGAGAAAAATTAAACCAGATAAGAGAGATAAGAAGTGGGGAAAGGTAAGTGCTATTTTACTTAAGGTGGTCACGAAAGCTTTCTCTGATAAGGTGATGCTTGCATAGAAATCTGAACAAAATGGAAGGATCTGGCCAGGCAGATGTCATGGTACAGAGCATGCTGGCCTCAGGGAACAACAATGGCAAAGGCCCTGAGGTAGGCATATGCTTGGGACTTTGAAAGAATAGCAAGAAGACCAGTAGTACTTATTCTACTAGAGTAGAATAAGTAAAGGGAAGATTCTGGAAATGGGTCTACAGAAATAGAGGGAAGTTAGGTCATATAGAAGGTACTCAAAGGCTACTGGGCTTTTTTTCTGAGTTGAAAAAGAAGCTTCTGAAAGTTTTGAGCAAGGAAGTGGCATAATATATATTTGAAAAAGATCACTCTGGCTTCAAGGTGCAAGCATGGAACCAGGAGGACAATTAAGATGCTGCCACAAGAATTCAGGCAAGAGATGATGGTGGCTTAACCAATTAAAATAGATGACAAGGAAGGAGAATTGGACAGATCCTGGATCTATTATAAAGGATCTGATGATGGACCAATTACAGAGTATAAGAAAGAGAAAGAAGTCAAAGTTGACTCCAGAGTTTCTTGCCTGAGAAACTTAAATAAAGATGTTGCCATTTATTGAGATAGGAGAAAATGTGAGAGGATAAGATTTGATCTTAAAAAGAAACAAACACAAGGGTTTGGTTTTGTACATATTAAGTTTAGCTGCCTTTTTGACATCTAAAATGAATACAAAAGTACACTGTTTGATACAAAGTTGGAGTTCAGTTCAGAGACATTCAGCCTCATCAGCATATATTAATATATAGTATTTACAAACATAGAAAAGGCAATTGTGTGAATGGAGAAATGTCAGGCCAAAAATATGAAAAAGAATAGTTGATACTGCATTTAAAATATCTGCAGTTGTCAGGAAGAAATATAAGATAATCAATGAATCAAATATCACCTTTAAAGATTGTTTAATTAAAATATATAAACGTGAAAAGGATATACGTTTTATATCTGATTTTAATGTTAATCGTAAATCTTGGAAACTAAAATGTTAGTTGGTCACTTAAACAATTATCAAAAAAACTTTCCAACTAAAGAGAAAATGTTTTAAATAAATGCTTAAAATAAACCCTCAGAGTTGCTCATAGTTGAACCTTGAAATCAGTTTCTATTACTGTCATTAAAGATGTAATGTCACGGCCGGGCGCGGTGGCTCACGCCTATAATCCCAGCACTTTGGGAGGCCGAGGCAGGTGGATCACGAGGTCACGAAATCGAGACCATCCTGGTCAACAAAGTGAAACACCATCTCTACTAAAAATACAAAAATTAGCTGGGCATGGTGGCACGCGCCTGTAATCCCAGCTACTCGGGAGGCTGAGGCAGGAGAATTGCTTGAACCCAGGAGGCAGAGGTTGCGGTGAGCCGAGATCGCACCACTGTACTCCAGCCTGGGTAACAAGAGAGAAACTCCATCTCAAACAAAAAAAAAGATGTAATGTCACTAAGATATTTTATAAAGTTCCATATCACGTAATTCATTTTTATCATTGTGCTTAAAAAAGCATAATAATCTAATTATCTCTTGAGATATCAAATTAGGATTTTGCTTCTCTTGGTAGTGATAACACAGTATAAATATAGACAAATGTGAAATTAGAGATTTTACTCCTTTTGATATGTTCTAAGAGGATACCTTCAGATTCAACTGTCAAATAAAGCTCTATCATTCATGCTTTCATGTTGCATGATTACTGCCACTAGTATACCCCAAGTGGGACTAAGAATTAATATTGTCTATCAAACATCTCAAGTGTTCCTTGTTTTAAGAAAAATAAGAACTAGATTCTCACTGCTGGAAAAAAAAAGAGAAGAGAGAAAGAAAGAAAGAAAACTAAAATGAACACAGTGGTGTTGGATATTTGGTAGTAATTTTAGATATGGGTGTGAATTCATAGTTTTCAATGTATATAGATAGGTACAGAAATGTAGATAATACATATGATAGACAGAGAGAGAGAGAGAGATAGAGAGAGAGAGAGATAGAGAGAGAGATAGATGATAGAGAGATAGAGATAGATAGAGAGATAGAGAGATAGATAGATAGAGAGATAGAGAGACAGATAGATCTGTACACTGAGAAAGCATGAGAGCACTGATACCCTAATAGCAATGAACATAATTAGTATCCATATATAGGCTTCTAAATATCATTCTCCAGCAAATGAAAGCAGGGTATCTTAGAGAAATGGCTAGTTCTAGGATTTGTGCAGGAAAAATACAAGATGGCTCAAATACATATTGCTGGATAACAAAGTAAGAAAATGTTCAAACAATGATGGGGATGTGTCAAAAGGACCCAGACGGCAGTTCGAAGGGGCTCCTACTATTCAAACATATGACAACGTGAACGTCAAAAGAAATAATTACAGTAACAGATTATCATTAACTAAATAAAATTGAAAACATGAGTCTATATGAATATAAATGAATTAATAAATGAAAGGTTTGATGAATAACAAAATATTTATAGTCTCAACGTATGCAAAACAGTAATTACAAAAAAGATGAGAGAACTTTACAATGTTAAAGTCTAGTAGACAATACTTAACAAGCAATTAAACTGAAAAACATCAGAAATAGGATTATAAATTATGTATCACCTGATAGTGTAAAATGAGAAGTTAGACTAACTGGTATGCTATTTCTACCAAAGGCATATATCATTAAACTAAACATGAGGAAATATCAGACATACACAAATTGAAAGGCATATTTAAAATATTAACAGCTGGCATGTCATATTTAACACTCAATGAAAGTAAAGCACCAACTGTTGATTTTTGTTTTAACTCATACCTTTCAAGGAATTCCCAAAGAATGTTTATAGCTGACTTGGAATTTGTAACCTCAGCTCTCGGAGAGGATTTTTTTCTGAACGGTTATTGTCTAAAATGTGTTGTTGCTTTAGGGTCACAGCATGCTTGTGTATGTCTGTTACCATGTCACTGTGGTCTTACGCCGAGTGCCCTTAAGGGACTTGAATCTTTCCAATAGACCATGTTTGAGATAGTTGAGTCACTGTGCAGTGTAGCCCACACTTGAGGGGATGGATTTATGGGCACTGTGCACTGTCATTTTGCGCTGGGTCAAAGTAGGTTCTTGTTGTTTTCTCTGTGCTTGTTCCTACAGCCCCTTTTTCTTATGTTGCTCAATCTCCCTTTCCCTTCTTGGTACTTACACATCTCAGACCCTTTGGCCAAACCCTTGCCAATAATAGTATTTTGGTTCTCAGTTCTCATTGTTCCCTCTGGTCGAGGAGCCTTTAAATAAAAATGCACATAGCTATGGAGTGGGGTTTTGCTGGAAAAGGTGACCTTCCAATTTCTTGTCAACTTCTGGCTCCTCAAACCATAGGTTGGCAGTAAGGCAGGGAAGTTGATTTCCCATTTCCCACTGAGCAGATTGTGAACATTTCTATATGAATTTTCTATTTTTAATGTTACTTTGATTCTTTGTTTTAAAATAAAAATTCTAAATGTACACCAAAAAAATCGAACAAACAAAAAGAAAGTAAAGCACCAACTGAGTCTGTTCAAGATTGAGAGAGAATACTTCTCATTACATAATTTTTCAGTTCTTTTTACCACGTGCATTTATTTTCTATTCAAACTATATACATATTAAAATTTTTAAATAAATAATATATATTTCTTTTTGTAAGCAGCTCCATTTATTTGAGTAAATAGTTTGTAAATAAATTATTGGTAAACAATACAAAATTAAATACATTTTCAAAAGCTTGCCATTATATGCAGAATTCACAAACATAGTTTCTTTAAAAAATAAAATATGCTCAGAGCACCTCTGACATAAAATGCCTGACCCCCATCCTTGAACAAGGCCACCTGGAGATATCTTACGGTAGGTGGGTTTCTGTGGGAGGCAGCAGGGGCCTCCTGGAGTGAAGGGAGAGTTTCTACTCTCACCTATTACCCATCCCACATCCCATCTGAATTTGTATCCTTCTCCAAAGAGCTGGAAACTGAGAGGGCTAGAGCACATCACCAGGCCTAGCTCCAAGCACAGGGATCAGGATGCACGATTAGGGCCAGAAGCACCCAGAGTCCTCAACACAAGCCAGTGAGAGAAGCCAGAAATGCAATCACCACACTTCCAAACCAGCAATGTCGGCTCCTAAAGCAACTGTCTTGAGAGAATGTGAGGCTTTCTTGCCTTGACATTAACACTCAGTTTACATGCACTGGTCTGATATAACCCAGGCATGGAAGCTACCAGAATCTATTTCTAAGGAAGAAGACACTCGATCTGCTAAGTTCCTTTAGATCTGCTTTCCTGGAGAGAGAATAATACACTGTTTTGGGTTGAAAGCAGACAATTCATTGCTACACAGTGCTTCCTTTTTCCAATGCAAGATACCACTTAGATAGTGTGAGCATTTCTCTAGAAATCAAGTTAGTTCTTCAAATGAAGGGTTCATAAAACTTTAAAAGACCACAGATGAGGCAATAAGCACATGACCTGGCAAAGGTGAAATAATAGACATCTCATAAATTAAGCCCTTGACCAAGTTAACATTTCTGTTGTGTAGCACATTAAAATAACGGATTCACTGAATTCTTTCACTTTGGTGCATAAAGTGAATGTTGAAGTCAGCAGCACTCAATGAAGATTGCCTAGTGGCCTCTTGAAAACACATGTGCAATGACCTCCAGTTAAAGGACGACCACGGGTTTATTCCATCCATGGGAAATAAACTCACACCCACATTTTAACTTAGTTGTGTGTAGATATATACAAGTACAAGAAAGTTGACAGCTGAGTCAAATGTACGACTTAAGGAAAAAATATTACCAAAGTAGTTGTAAGAAAACTATCTTCCCTGTATCATAAGGCACTAAACATCTGAGTCCTTCCAGAAAATGCAGCCTGGCAAGACCCTTCCTTGAGTGTCCACCTGCTTAGATAATCCTTGGTCGGGCAAGGATTATCAAATTAAATATTACATTAACGAAAACCTTTAAAACCAAAAAAGAAACACTTTGAATAAACATCCAATAGACCCCCCCCACCTTCACACCAAAAAAAACTTTGTTCCTAAGGACACCTATTCTTTCACAAAAGTCTTCATGAAGTACAAATCCCAGGACCCTCTTCGTCTCCGGGAGAGTTCCACCCTGTTCCAGAATCATGCACTCTTCTTCTGTGGAGGGCTCAGTTTCCTCATGCCTCTTATCCGAGAAAGCAGCTCTTTGATAAATTCCTCTGTTGGTTTGTAGCAGTCTACAAGAGCTTCCTGTAACTTTGAAGCTCTCTCTTCATCACTGTCTGCATCAAGAAGATCATCAATGTCAGTTTCTACCTCTGGCACTTCTTCCTCCTCGCAGCCATAGAGCTGACCCAGCTGCTCCAGGATCCACTCCTCCAGCACCAGCTGCTTCCGAAGCTCTTTACGGTCGTATTTCACTGTCACTTTTCCCTGCTGGTGTCGCCGCCGCTGCTGCTGCTGAACCTGCCCGGCAGCGGCTGTCGTGGCCACCGGCGCCGAGTCCTCCCAGGAGGATCCCGAACCGCTGCTGGAGCCGGTGCTGCCTTCGGCGCAGCCCCGGGGGCTCTGGAAGAAAACCCGCGCGCCGCCGCCGGCCCCGCCGGCCGCCTCCCTGCTGCCAGTCACCACCGACAGGTCCCCGTGCGCCCGAACCCGACTGTGGCCCGGAGGAGGGGCGGGCGGAGCGCGCCCAGCGCCGCTATCACCTCCCGCCCCGCAGCCGCGTGCGAAGAGCTCCCCAGCACCTGCTTCGCCATATATTTCTGAAATATAAACAGTCTGACACAGAAATTTCATTTCTAGGCATATGTATACTCAAGAGAAGCACTTGAAAGTATGCACAATAAAACATATAGAAGGATGTTCATGGCAGCATTGTTAATAATAATAAAATATAGGAAATAAATATTTAACGATCTAAAAAATATGAACTATTCATTTAAAGAAATACTACACAGCAGTTAAAAAGCATGAGTTTCCTCTATTTCCACTGTTTTAGGTAGAATGACACGATATTTGTTGAATAAAAGAACCATACTGTAAATTAATATGCATAATGTGATCTTTTTATGTAAAATGAATAAACTATAAATATTCTAGGTCAACACACAACACAGAATGCATGTGAAAATCATGATAATAGTTTACCTCCTAGAAAGCAATGACCAGTGGAGGTATTTAGACTTATAGAGACTTTTTTTAAACTCAGATAATATAATGATGCATTACTTACCTGAAAAGAAAATAATTAAAGTAAGACCTGTCCTAAAGAGACTGATTTCAGGACTATCTGGACAATGAGAACTCTAGTATTTCTCTCTCAAGCTTACTTTTCCATCCAACTACCCTGAACTTCCAGGAGTTATATCCCTACTTCATGTTGTTTTGGGGGACATTCAACCCAATGCCCTTCTTATCCTAGAGATAAGTCCACAGCCCAATCTGGCCCATCAACATCTCTAACCATATGGCCACATTTTTTGTTTCAGGTATTATAAATACTCGATACAAGGCCCTCACTCTATCATGCCTATGGATGGGCAGAGCAGGGCCTATGAGCAGTGTCTCAGGTCTGATTGCCTTTCTGTAAGCCTCTCTGCTGAGTGCTCTGTTTTCTGAGACTGTGTCTAGTAACTGACATTCTAAGAAATCATGGGCCTGAGTCCTCCTTACAGAAACAGAAAGGGTCACCCTCGAAACTCAGATAGAGTAGGCTGGCCTTACCTTTAGATGTCCCACGTTTCTTTCTCCTCCTGGCTCTGCCCTGAGGCTGAGAACAAAAGAAAGACAATGAGAGGCTGGGACTCATTTATCTCACTCTCTATGAAGCTCATTCATTCATTCATTCACTCATTACACAAGCATAATGTGACTCCCTAATTAATGCTAATATGTTCCTGTTATCAATTATTAAAGGTGATCAAATATTTCTAAGTTTTCCTTCCCTGAAAAACTCAAAGAGGATTTTGTCTGTGAGAGTCACACTTGATGTGCTCAGTTAGCAGTCCTCAAGGAGGGCACAGACTCAGAGGGCAATAGTCACATCTGTGCTCCCTCATAGGAAGAGTGTCCCAGAGACAGAGCTCTGGCTCCAGACTCTGTTCAGAAACTCTCAGCATTGCTCCCCTGGTCAACCCAATATGAAGGAAGGCTTGACTGAATGAAGGTGACATGGGAATGTGACTCATGATCAAATTTCAGCAGAAATTGTTCTTCTTCAGAAAGACCACACTCTCTATGTAGTCCAATCAGGGACCACAGAATTACTGTGTTTGGAATTTTATCTGGAACTCTCCAGCACAGCCAGATAGGTAGTCTATGAGCTTCAGATGGAAACTTTAGTCCTCCTGAAGCCCTAAGTCTACCCAACCTCTTCCAAAGATGAAATTCTATCCTCTCTTCAGACTTCCCGTCTAAGCCCATCTCTCTGTACCAACCAGACTTACTTAGAAATGTGGGAATAGGATTGGGAAACCACAGGGAATCTCCCTTGGGTGTTCACCCATAGTTCCTTACCACTGGGATGCCATTATTTTTCCCAGCGGGTGACAAATAGAGAGTCAATAGCACGCAGAACAAGTACAGCATAAACAACCCCAACACAGTCAAGCAGATGAAGTCGGGGTCAATATCCAAGCAATGTGCCAAGCCAGAGCTGAACCCTGACTCAGTACAGCTGTTCAGAAAAAAGAGGATATTTCCATGAGGTGAAGAGCATGGCTGCCTGAAGCAAGTGAGCCCTGAGTTTGCCCAGGCTTAACTATAAGCCCAGGCCTGCATCATAGAGCATGGAAGTCACAAAGGGTTTCTAAGGGTGGAGGGAGCAATAAGAGGAGGGTGTGTCCACAGCCTTGACCTCACCAGCCTAGCTGACCCCACCCCTCCTGTGCCCTCAGGTCCCTCTGTCCTACCCTCCCACTCCATTTCCCAACTCTATCCTTTCTTCATGTCATATCTTTATTTTAGTGGAATTTTCTGTTTGCTCCAACTGTAAACCAAGTCCTGCTTTACTGTTTGGAGCCCGTAACTTCAACCCCACCAACACCACAGCCTTGAAAGCCTGAAATACTGCCTGTACCCAGGCACTGGCACTCTCAGGATCCCAAAGTCCTCCAATTCCTCTTATCTACAGAATGTTTTTGCCTTACATTAGCCCAGATGTGAAACTTAACGTGCCTTTATACTTACTTTGTTTTGTGAATGTCAACAGTAAATTTTTTATTTTAAAGTCAGCCTTAACTATTTCCAATCAGAGAGACTGACTCAAACGATTAAAACTAATATTATCAAAGAAAAGGAGCTCATTGTCCAATTTGGGTTTTTGAGAAAAGCAGGTTTTTATGGTAAATTAACCACGAGACAGGAGTCCAGCTCAAATCTGTCCCGTGTGCTGGCTTTCATGCAGTCATTTTGCTAGAAAAGGTTTACGGAGTGGTCTCTGGGATTAATAGGTGATCAGTGGAAGAAAGGAGGTCTGTAAAGTCCTCAGGCATGCACAGTTGTTTTTAATGCTACCTCATGGATCGCACGTGCACATTTGTGGGGAGTTAGTTGAAAACGTGGCAGAAATTTGGGCTGTGATGTCAGCCAGCTTATTCTGTGCAAACTTCAGTTGGCAATATCAACTTTAATCCATTTTAGCCAGTTTTTTAATCTCACAAGCAGGGAGAGTTTTGGCATTTTAGCAAGTTATTGTTGTTGTTGCTGTTGTTTAATCTGCTATCCTGTAAACTGATGATCTGTGTTGGTCATTGGTTTCTTTAACTCTGGGGCATGGTTTCACTAATAATTCATTTTTAACATCTACAAAGTGAAAGTAAGTGTACAATAAATGTATGTAACTAAACTTCAAGGGATCTTGGGGATACATTATAGCACTTATTTTTCTGAAGTTAGTGAAGTTTAAACTTTTCAAGCACTTTTGGAACATACTCTATACACAAACACACATATACATCGACCTAAAAGGAAGAAAGTGAGACAAAATTATCATAAATAGAGAGCTCATCTGGGCCAAACTTGAGGATTGCAACCTGGGAACACAGATGCAAGTCACCCTAAATATACACTCCAATTAGCAGCAGTAACTAGCAGGTTTTTAGTCAAAAAATGGGGCTAGAAGTGGGCTGATACAAAGTTGTTATCAGGAATTCTCATTGGTTTACAAAGTGATATTGATTAGTGTTTGGCTATATATTGTTAAGTTATAGGGTATGGGTTATAGTGTCAGGTGTGGGGTTATTGGGTTAATATATAGCTACATGTGGCAATAGCAAGCAATTTCAAGAGATGAATACACAGCTCAAGGATAAAGTAGGGCTGTGATTGCTGTCTCATCTGAATGTCTGTCTAGGCCTGATAACTTAAAGGACTCACATTCCTCAGATAAAAGTTCTTTTCTTTAAAAACATTCCTACACACCCATCCTGTGACACATCAAGCAGTATTTTCAAATCCAGAATCGATTATTTCCTTCTCTTATTTCAATCTCATATTTGTCATTTTGACCCATTTTCTAACTCTACCTCAAATACAGAGTCCCAGCCCTCTACATCAATTTCATAACAAGTAAGCAACTCCCTTAAACAAGGAATAGATTACCATACACTAAGCTATTGTGATCTAAGAGACCAAATAGATGCCCCTTTATCAACTAAGACAGACCTTAGGGTTAAGGAAACAATGTTCCCTATAGGTCAAGGGTTCAGAGCCTGGATGGCATGGCAAATTTCTAACTTTCTATAACTAAAATCCCTTTAACCATATCAGCTCTCAGCTCTGACTGGACAGAGGACCAGCCTTACAAATGTTCTTTTCTGATAAGCTATTAAAATTACAGATTGCCAGTTTCTGCCAGCTTCTAAGAGGCTGCACACAAACCACCTTTGTATCCTGTAGTTCACCCTTTGTTGTAAAGAACCAAATTCTATCTCATTTTAGTGCTAAAACCCCATTCCAAAGCAAACATGGGATGTATGTTACATATGTTTACTCATTATGGTGAGCTCAGCTCCCATATAAATATGCATACTTTTCCCAAACGTGTTGAATATGTATGAATATGATTATAAATTGCAACCTGTCCTTCCCCTATTCCAACAGAGAGCAGCACCTTCATTCCACACTGGATTCCCTTCCTGGGTTGCAAACTAAGAAAAGCAATGAGGCTCTCCTTTTTACTATTAAGCCATCCTGCTCTTTTGGATGATACTACACATCTCAGCAGTCTTTCCTAGCAAAGGGGGACCCAAGCATATCAAAGCCTTAGGGCAGAAAGTAGTCTTAAGCAACCTCGCCTGATTACACCGTCGACCATGTAAATGTAATCTTTTCCTGAGTGCCTTGGCATCAAAAAAACAAAAAAAAAAAAACCTTGAGAACATCTGCTCTATATTTTATATGATCATCCCTGCAAATGTCCACATACCCACAACCTGTCATACTTTATTTGGGCTCCTCTTGTCAGGCTTAAATAATCCCAATATCCCCCACCGCTGACCCATCTTCCTACACGTCCTTTTCTAAACTCTTTATCATGACAGCTGTCCTCTGAACTGTCTCTTAATTTCTCATGTCTTTCTTAAACTATTGTTAGAGCAAAATAAATATGGCCTGAGAAGGACTCTTTACTTCTATATTTGCGTCCTGGCAGATGAACGGTAACCTAGCTTAATAGCCAGACAACTTGAAAACTCAAAAGTATGCACCTGTAACAATACCTGAGTTCTGGCCAATTCCAGCGGCCATACTTCAACAACTCATAGATTGCTGAATGTTCAAACTGCATTCATATAAGGCAAAGACTGAGTTGTAACCAATCTCACTCTTTCTGTATCTCACTTCCAATTCCTGTACGTTGCTTTACCCTTTTTGTCTATAAATTTGTTCTAAACACGAGGCACCCCTGTAGTGTCTGTGAATCTGCTGTGATTCTGGGGCCTCTCAAGTCGCTAATCATTCATTGATCAGTTAAACACTTTGAAATTTAATTTGGCTGAAGTTTCTTTTAACACTATAAAGCTCTTTATTTGACACCCATGGGCCATCATTGTTACTTGATCTCTTTGAAAGGGTGAGACAGCCTTTAAGCCAGGCCTGGTCTCCTTTCAATTATGCAGGAGCAGGTAACCTGCCTTGAGGTTAAAATCTGCCAAGAGATGCCACTTCCTCATCTCTTTAATATGGAGCCTCAGCCAAGTTTTCATCTAATAAATATTTACTGCTGCAAACTAGGAGACAGAATCATCTATAAGGAATGGGCTCTGCCCTTGACCTCATGGTGTGGTTGGAGCAATTAGTTCTACACAGCTCAAGAGCTACACAAACATAGAATAGAGGTTCCCCTGTTTCCCCGCATTTACAGTTGCCAAGCAATCTCTGGAATAGATACTGTGGAATAGATAACTCCTCAGACACATCATGCTCTTTAGCAAAAAAATACCTGCATGTGCACTCTCTCCAATTTGATTCTTTGAGGAGATGTTCAAAGAACAGCTTCTCTCTTTTAAAATGTTATTCATTGGCTAGTTATCTTTACAAACATATGTGTGCCTACAGTTAAAACCTGCAAGAAGTTTCAGTAAAAATGTTTTTCCCCAAATGTTAATAAGATTCCCTTTCTGAACATGGTTGAAGCTCCTTCAAAATTTAAGAAAACAAGAGACTAGAGATATATTTATTTTCTCTTTTTGCACCACCAAAAGTAAATTCCATTGACATTGAGTGGTAATGCTTCACAGCACTCATCCTTTCTGCACTAGCACCAACTATAAACAATAAATTTGCCCACTTTATAAAGAATTCCACTTCCAGCCATCTCAGTGCATTTTCACAACCTATGAGGTTAGCAGGTCAGGTACTGTGCCGATTCTTCTTCTTTTTCTATTTGTTTCTATTGTAACAGGCACTTAGATCTTCCTGTGAATATTGTGCTACTTTATCAATGAATGAAACCAAAGCCCAGAGAGGGGAGGAGACTTCTCTACATCAGACAGTAGTAAATATTAGAGCTCTAATGAATAAATTCCCTATATTCATGATGCACAATATTAATATGTAATTTCTTAAAGTAAAAAGCATGCCCTAATATTAAAATTACTTGTATCGTTAAGAATATTCATTTTGTCCACTAAATGCTGGCAAATTTGAGAAGTAACAAAAAGCTATCCTTGGTACTCTATCACCACTTAGATAACTTTTCCTTTCCACTCTTAGCATCAGTGTCTTCATAGTTTTTTTTCTATCCCCCTCTTAAAATCTGCTTTCAAGTACTATATTGTATATGACTCCCAGTCCTGTAATGTAAAAGTTTAAAATGTCATCCCTCCCAGGAAAACATTTCACACATTCTACATACATCTAACTCCAAGTCTTGTAATAAGCTCTTACCAAAGCATTTTAGGCAGCCTTTGGGAGGTGGCAGAGGTAGCTTCTGGTAGGGTGAGGCTGTCTCACCACCGGCCCCATGACATCTTCCCAATTTACCTACATCACCACCCGGAAGTCTGGTCTTAGATTTCACACTGCACTTGGTTTTATTATCTCCAGGAGGAGTCTTTTTAAAATGCTCTTAGAGTAATATGGTACCATTTGAGGATACTCAGCACAGATAAACCATTAGTTTAGGACTTTCATATGTTCTCAATTTTCTAGGAAGTTTCCTCAATGCTCACACCCTCACATCCTGACCACTGACCCTGCGATAAGCCACAGGTTTCCAGGATCCCCAAAAGCCTGAATAACAACAGATTTTTAAGGCAAAATCTTTTATAATTGTATTTTTAAATAGTAGTTTTATCCCAGCACTTAAGGATGCCAATGGGGGTGGATCACCTCCCTTTTGCAGATCGAGAGACCTGCAAAAAATACTCCTAGAAGTTATATATTAGTTCAGCGAAGTCAAAGGATACAAAACAAAGACAAAAATCTATTGTTTCTATATATTATCAGTGAGTATATAGGCAAGAAATTTAAAAATGCAATATCATATGCAATAACTAAAAAAATACTTAAGTGTAACTTTAATGAAACATGTACAAGACTTGTATGCTAAAAACTTCGCAATGCCAATGAAGGAAATGCAAAAGACCTAAATAAATGGAAAGCTATAGTATAACATGTTCATGGGTTGAAAGATTTAACATATTAAGATGTCAGTTCTCCCCAGATACAATTGTTTAAGACAGTTGCTATCAAAATCTCAGCATATTTTTTTATATACAAGACTATTCTACAAATTATACAGAAAGGCCAAGGAACAGGACTAGCTCAAATTTTGAAAAGAAGAATAAAATAGAAGAAATCAGTCTACCAAATTTTAAGACTTGCAATGTAACCACAGGAATCGAGACTCTATAGTGTTAACAGAGAGATACACACAAGTAAAACAGAATGGAAAACCCAGAAATAGACCCACACAAATATGCTCGATGAATTTTTGACAAAGTACAAAAAACAATTCAATGAAGTAAACATATTCAATTCAATCCAGTAGTGTTGAGTATATAGACATCCATGGGGAGAAAAAAAACCCTCTGCCTAAGTCTCACACCTTATGCAAAAATTAACTCAAAATGAATTACAGACTTGCATGTAAATACAAAACTATAAAACCATTAGGAAAAAAAAGAGAAAGTCTTTAGGATCAAAGACCAGGAAAAGAGTTCTTAGACATGACAACAAAAGCTTCTTTTCATAAAAGGAAAAATGGCTAAGTTGAATTTCATCAAACTTTAAAAATACTGCTCTGTAAAAGACTGTTAAGAAGCTGAAAAGCTACAGACTGGGAGAAACTCAACAAATCATCTCTCCAACACAGAATTAGTATCTAGAATATATTAAGAACTCTGAGAACTCGATAATACAAAAAAACAAACAATCCAACTAGAACATGGGCAAAAGACTTGAAGAGACATTTTACCAAGAAGATATACAGATGGAAAATAAGCACATGAAAAATGTTCACTACCATTAGCCATTCAGAAAACACAAATTAAAACCATAGTGAGATATCACTACACACTTGTCAGAGCAGCGATTTTTTTTATCCAAAATAGTGACAACACCAAATGCTGACAAAGATGAGGTGAAACTGGATCACTCATACACTTCTGACGGAAATGTAAAATGGTACTGCTACAGTTTGACAGCTTCATCAAAAACTAAATATGCAGCTACCACACGACTCAGCATTCATACTCCTGGTCATTTATCATAAAGAAATGAAGGTTTAACGTTACACAAAATCTGTACAGAAATGTTTATGAAGCTTTATTCAGAGCAGCCCAACACTGGAAACAACCCAATTGTCATTTACTGAGCGGTAAAGCAAACTGCAGTACACCCATCCCATACAATAAACTACTGATAAATGCAACAGCCTAAATGAAACTCAAAAGGTGAAACCCCGTCTCTACTAAAAATATAAAAAATTAGCTGGACATGGTGGCACGTGCCTGTGATCCCAGCTACTCAGGAAGCTGAGGCGGGAGAATTGCCTGAACCCAGGAGGCGGAGATTGCGGTGAGCCAGGATCGTGCCATTGCACTCCAGCCTGGGTAACAAGAGCGAAACTCTGTCTCAAAAAAAAAAAAAAGAATTAAGCTGAGGAAAAATAATTCCCCCCAAATCATGTACTATATGATTCCATATATGTAAAAAACATTACTGAAATGGCAAAAAATGTAACGTTGGAAAACAGATTAGATGAAGCCAAGAGAGGAGGGAAGTGGGTATGTCTGTAAAACGGCAACAATCAAACACCGCATGTTCTCACTCATAGGTGGGCGTTGAACAATGAGAACACATGGACACAGAGAGCGGAGCATCACACACTGGGGTATGTCGGGGGAAATAGGGGAGGGACAGTCGTGGGTGGGGAGTTGGGGAAAGATAGCATGGGCAGAAATGCAGATATAGGTGATGGGGAGGAAGGCAGCAAATCACACTGCCATGTGTGTACCTATGCAACAATCTTGCATGTTCTTCACATGTACCCCAAAACCTAAAATGCAATAAAAAAAAGAGGGGTATAGTTGCATTTTATTGTAGTTTTAATTTATATTTTCCTAAGTATTAATGGTATGAGTATTTTTTCTGGAATTAAATATACTTCTACTTTTATTTCCCATGTATTTCTTCTGTGATTGCCATTTCATGTTTATCCCTTTCTGATTGATTTGTAAACCTTAAAAATTCTTTTCTGGATGCTAATCTATTTGCCCATTATCTATACTAGACTGTAATTCTTTAGCTTTGATTCTGGTTTCTGTCCCTGCAGAAGTTTTTAATTTTCACACAATCAAAACTATCAATTTTGCCTTCAAGGTTAATGGCTTATATGTGTTACTTAAGAAATTATTTCTTATCTTTTTGTCATGAAGATATTTTTCCAGATTTTACTACCAATAATTTAATTTTTCTAATTTAGACCTCCATTTCACCAAACTTAATTTTTATGTGTTATGTTATATAGGTGTCTGTTTTTTTGTTTTCTATACAGAAAGCAACATCTCCTAATTCTGGTTATTCAACAGTGCTTCCTTTCTCACTGATTTGAAAAGCCACTTTTAAAATCTAAGAGTTTCTAAATATCCATGGACCTTCATGGGCTCTTGCTTCTTTCTCATTGGTCTATTTGTTCAGTTCTTTGCCATCTTCACATCATCTTAAAATTATTACTTTATTATATTATTACTTCTTGAAATTGAAAGGCAATTCCTTTTCTTTTTTATTTTTTAAATCTTGGCTATTCTTGGGCTCATATATTTCCATGTAGACTTTGGCATTTTTTCTAATTTTGACAAAACAATCCTATTGGGATTTAAATTTAATTAAAATTTATAGATTATTTTGGGTTCTTATCATATTTTAAATCTGCCTTAAATATTTCCACATCAAATAGCACAAGTATTCAGAAAAGTACTAGAGGTTAACCAACCCATCGATATACAGTAATTAAATTATAAATGCAAATTTATTTTAACTGTGATATGTTGAAAAGGAAGAGACAAGTGGAAAATTTTTGTAAATAGAGACTTGTTTTTGCATTTATTTTTTAAAATCTGAATAAATTAAACATCAGATCTCAAATGTTTCCATCATCTTGGATCTGACACTGGATAGTACACAAAGTCAGAATAATTTTATAATAAGAATTTAGAAGAAAATAATAATTAAATTATATCTGCTCACAATCAATCTACTTTAATCTCAGTCTTGAGCCTTATTCTGTAATACACAGAAGGTAATTTCAGAATTGCTAGCCTATACCATTGTGAAAAACCAAATCTACTGGAGTGAAATACATTTTTACAGTTCTTTTTTCCCTGTTGGCTAGAGATGCAAAGTCAAAGCATTTCTTTCTGTGTCTTGGTTATTTCACTTATCATAAAGACTTCTAGTTCCATCCATGTTGCTGCAAATTACAGGATTTTATTCCCTTTTATGGCTGAATAATATTCCTGTGTGTGTGTGTGTGTGTATACACACACACTTTGTTTATTCATTTACTAATGGACACTGGTTGATTCCATGTCCTGGCTATTGCAAATAGTGCTGCAAAATACATAGGAGTTTATATGTGTTGTACCTACTATTTTTATCTTCAATGTACTAATTTCATTTCTTTTGGATATGTATCCAGTAGTAAGTAGTTCTATTTTTAGTTTTTTGAAGCATCTCCTTACTGTTTTCGATAATGGATGTACTATTTTTATATCCTATCTAACAGTGAACAAGCATTCCCCTATCTCCACATCCTCACCGGTATTTGTTATTTTTGTGGTCCTTTTTGTGATAGCCATTCCAACTGAAGTGAGATAATATCCAATTGTGGTTGCTATTTGCACTTTTCTGATTATTAATAGTTTTGAGTATTTTTATATACCTGTTGGCTAATAGTTTTCTTTTGAGAAATGTCCATTTAGATCATTTGCCCATTTTTAATTGAATTATTTTGGCTTTTGGGGGGTCGTTTAGTTCCTTATGTATTTTGGTTATTAATCTCTTGTCAGATGATAGCTTGAAAATATTTCTCTCGTGCTCTCACTCATATGTGAAGCTAAAAATGTAGAACTCATGGAGGTAGAAAGTAGAATAGTGGTTATCAGAGGCTAGGAAGGGAAGAGAGAAGGGGAAGGATGAAGAGAGGTTGCTTAATGTGTACAAAAAACAAGTTAGATAGCAGAAATAAGTTCAAGTATTTGATTGTACAATATAGAAATCACACTTAACAAAAATTTATTGTGTATTTCAAAAGAACTAGAGAATAATGTTCCCAACACAAAGAAAAGACAAATGTTGGAGGTGATGGATATCCCAATTACTCCAATCCGATCCCTATACGTTGTATAAACCTACCAAAGTATCATATGTCCCCTCAAAATATCAACAACTTTGATACATCAGTTTGAAAAATACAAAAAGTCGGGCCGGGCGCAGTGGCTCAAGCCTGTAATCCCAGCACTTTGGGAGGTCGAGGCGGGTGGATCACGAGGTCAAGAGATTGAGACCATCCTGGTCAACATGGTGAAACCCCGTCTCTACTAAAAATACAAAAAATTAGCTGGACATCGTGGTGCATGCCTGTAATCCCAGCTACTCAGGAGGCTGAGGCAGGAGAATTGCCTGAACCCAGGAGGCGGAGGTTGCGGTGAGCCGAGATCGTGCCATTACACTCCAGCCTGGGTAACAAGAGGAAAACTCCATCTAAAAAAAAGAAAAAGAAAAAGAAAAGAAGAAAAATACAAAAAGTCATCTTTCCAGACAATAGCCATTTTGGATTTCTCTATTTCTTGAACTGTATTTTCTATAATTTTTGCTGATGAATGTACTCAAATGCCTATTTCTGACCGGTGAGGAAGCTTCATCATAAATTATTACTGTTAACCTCACTCCCCGAAAAGTTCTAAGCAATTCTGATTATCCCCAGAAATTGTTTAGTATCATGTAATAAAATTACATATCTGAAGACAAGCCAAAGCATTGCACTTAAAAATTCTTTGAGTTCAGTGTTAACAACTGAACGTTGTGAGGAGGTGGTGACACATCGTCTGGAGAGGGAAAAAGGGGCAGGTCACCATTGCCTTCTGCGCTTTGCCAAGAAGTGTGTACTCTGCTATTCTTTTTTCTGACACAATTGTAATTATACATATTTATCAGATATAATTTGATATTTCAATACATCTATATGTTGTATAATGATCAAATATGACTGTACCCATCACCTTTTGCATTTTCATTTCTCTTTTAGCAGAAAGCCTCTCTTCTGTTTGGTAATATATTATACCTTACTGTTAACTATTGTTACCTTATCATGCAATAGAACACCAGCACTTATTCTATCTAATTCTGACTTTGTGCCCATTGACCAACCTCTCTTAATCCTTCTCTCTCACTCCCCTCTTCAGTCTTGTAACTACTGTCCTACTCTGCTTTTATATCAAGGTGGGTTTATAAAAAATCTACGTATGAATGAGATCACATGGTAATTATCCTTCTATGCCTGACTTATTTCACCTAACATGACGTCCTTCAGGTTCATCTCTGTTGTTGCAAATGATAGGATTTCATTATTTTTGCCTCTGAATAGTATTCCATTATGTGTATACTACATTTTCTTTATAAGTATCTCTGAGAGCAGTAAGGATCCATTAAAGAGTTGTAAGCATGAGACAGACAAGCCAGACTGATGATTTAGAAAGATGACAGTGTGTAGAGGATTCATTGCAGAGGGTCAAGATTGGGGCTGGGAATACCAGAAAGACAGAGATGGGGACAGCAGTCAGTTTACAAAAGCATAATTTCTACCAATGGCTACCAAAAATTCTTAGGTTAATTATGAGTAAATTGGTTGAAATCAGAAGTCCTTCTAAACCAGGATAAGACACCATGTGGAGGAGGAGGGATCAGAGTGGTTTACTGGTGCCACCTTCACAGACATGCAAAAGTATATGTTAATATCCTATTTCTATGAAGGATATTCTTAAAAAATGGAATAAGAGAATGTGTTTTGAATCAAATATAGGGTTATTTAAAATATTATTTCTATCACCAAAGAATTGGGAATTATAGAATCTAATAGAAAAAGAAAAATTTCAGAATCAAATATAAGTTCATTAAAAAAAATATTTCAAAAGACAACCATTTCATAGCCATGTGGATTTGAACCTGTCACATGGTATGATTTTTTTTTTTAATTGAGATGGAGTCTCACTCTGTCACCCAGGCTGGAGTACAGTGGCGTGATCTGGGCTCACTGCACCCTCTGTAGCCTACATTTGTGCCTCAGTCTCCTGAGTACCTGGGACTACAGGTGCTTGCCACCATGCCCAGCTAATTTTTTGTATTTTAGTAAAGATGGGGTTTCGCCATGTTGGCCAAGCTGATCTTGAACTCCTGACCTCAGGTGATTCCACCACCTTGGCCTCCCAAAGTGCTGGGATTACAAGCGTGAGTCACTGTACCCTGCCTGAATTTTTAATTAAAGCCAAATCTATATTGTCAAGACAAGTGTAGAACATTAGAAATCTTTTGTTTATTTGAGGCAAACTAGCTTCTTAAAACATCAAGTTAATCATGGAAAAAATATTGAGTTTATTACTTGCATAACCTGATAATTGCCTTGCTTTCCTCTTGCATTTAGTATCTGAAGATATCACTTTAAAGCCTTTCATAAAGCTCAGAAGTTAGTAACATCAAATAATTTCCTTGGACTCCCATGACTGCTGCTTCATAAGCATAGCCACCTCACCAGTTCTGGAAGAAAAGAAGAAAGTAGGTAAAAATCCTACTCTCCTCAGAAGCGCACTGATGCTTTTAGTGTCTCCAGGGGCAGTTTGATGGAAAAAGAAAAACAAAGCGAAACAAAAACACCTTTCAAATTCTCTTCATTCTAAGCAATGTAGATAATTGTTTCTATTTTCCAAATAATCAACCACCCAGAGCCCTTTTACCTTTTAGTTTGCTGCTGTGTAACATAAAATGCCAGTATATGCCAAGCCCACAACATTTAGCAAAATTGCTTCTCAAACACATTTTTATTGATTGATTGAGACAGGATCTAGCTCTGTTGCCCAGGCTGGAGGGCAATGGCACGATCTCAGCTCACTGCAACCTCTGCCTGCAAGGCTCAAAAGATCCTCCCACCTCAGTATCCCAAGTAGCTGGGATCACAGATATGTGCCACCATGCCCGACTAATACTTGTATTTTTTGTAAATACGAGGTTTCACCATTTTGCTCAGGCTAGTCTCAAACTCCTGATCACAAGCAATCCACGCACCTCGGGTTACAGTGGTAGCCACCATGCCCAGCCTCAATCACATTTAGGAAGGGAGAATTATGACTATTCATGGTTTGGGGAAACTGGCTATCCCTTTTCTTATATAAAGTCTAATCTTTCTAAAATCCAAGAATTGTGTTTTTTTTTTTCGGTGGCTCAAGCCTGTAATCCCAGCACTTTGGGAGGTCGAGGCAGGTGGATCACGAGGTCAGGAGATTGAGACCATCCTGGTCAACATGGTAAAACCTCGTCTCTAATAAAAATACAAAAAATTAGCTGAGCATGGTGGTGAGTGCCTGTAATCTCAGCTACTCAGGAGGCTGAGGCAGGAGAATTGCTTGAACCCAGGAGGCGGAGGTTGTGGTGAGCTGAGATCGCACCATTGCACTCCAGCCTGGGTAACAAGAGCGAAACTCCATCTCAAAATGTATACATATATATATGTATACATTTTGCTTCTCAAACACATTTTTATTGATTTATATGTGTTTGCTTCTCAAACACATTTATATATATATATAAATGAGGCTACACTTCTTCCAGTAATGAGGTAACAAAGACTAAACCTGTAATGTGCTAAGAAAATTGAAAGCCGGGAATTTTTATCCAACGTTTTCTAAAGTAAAAGCAATACTTTAATATGCTTAACATTTAATCTTATAGATTACGTGTTAGTTGGACTGAAATGTTAAAATTGCATCTCTAAAAGCTAACAGTGCACACCAGTTTTATGTAAAGAGCATTTTGACTGTTTCAGGTATCTTTCTTCTCCAGGAGTTTCTAGGAATTTAGAGGTGTTTTGGAGTAGGATATAGGGAAGTCAGAATAAGTTCCTTGTGTTTTAAAGCACTATATAGGTGATACCTCTGCATTTATCGTATTGGAGGAGTCAGTGGTTTGAATGCTGCCCACAAAATGATTTTTCAGTCATTTGTTCAATTGAAAAGCAGGTGCTCTTTTTTTTCTAATATTTTTAAATTGGCCAATTGTCTGATACTAAGGTGGTTTGAATCAGCGGCAACTGATGTCTGGCTGTCATTTGTACTTGGGTTGCAAAAAGAAAAGAATATTTATGTTCATCAGTAAATTCCCAGTTAAGTGTTTATGACTTCACATATAACTGAATCCTGTTTCAAGGTTTCAATTAAATTGGTCAATATCCACTAAACCTTTAACAACAAATGTAATATCAAATATCCATGTTATTCTCTGCATTTCCCAGCTTCCCTTGCAGTTAGATTGGGTCGGGGTGATTGAGCTGAATGCAGTGGGTATCAGTAGAAGTGATGAAAGCTACTTCCAGGCCTGGAATTTTAAAAACATTCCACTCAATATTCCAACTTCTTCTCTTTTCTTGCCTTGGTGTATTAGTTATCATTGTCATGCAAAAAATTACTATGGAATTTAGTGGCTTAAACAATCTTGGCAATTTCTGTGGATCGAGAATCTGGGTATAATTTAATTGAGTCCCTCTCAGAAGACTATCTTCAAGGTCCAAGAAGGGATCTAAAGGTTCCACTGGGGGAAGGTCCACACCCAAGTTTATTGATAGAACTCAGGGCATCACTGAACCTTAGCTGAAGACATAATTCTTTGTTACATAGGTGTCTCCATGGTGCTGCCCCATCATGTCAGCTTTCTTCTCCCACAGCAACAAAAAGGTGAGAGAGGGAAAAAGAGACAGAGACAGAGACAGAGAGAGGAGAGAGAAGAAGAGGGGCAAGGAAGGGGGAGAGGAAGAGGAAGAGAGAGGGAGAGAGGAAGGAAGAGGGAGAAGACAGGATGAATAAAACAGAAGTTAGTCTTTTTGTAACCTGATCTTAAAATTGGCATCCTATCACTTTTTTCACCTTCTATTCATTAGAAATGAGTATTTAGATCCAGCCCATATTCAAAGAAAGAGGCTATGACAAGGGCATGAATATCACAAGATAGGGATTGTTGGGATCAGTTCTAGAGACTGTTGACCGCACATGGTAATCTTTAAGGTCATGTGTTCTAGATGGTGCAACTACAAGATGGAAGCAGCCTGGATTCTTGATACTCTGCTAATTGGAAAGATGCGAAGGACATTTCCCTAGTAAATGAGATTGTGATATGAGCAAGAAATAAACCTTATTGCACTAAGCACATGAAATTTTAGAATTATTTATCACAGCAGCATTATATAAAGTTTGGCTGAATATAATGCATAGATTTTTATTTCCTGGCTCCTTAAGTATATACAGTTCTTCATGGTTTTACAAAACTTTTTCTTCAAGTGTCAGTTTTCATTTTGATCATTGTCATAATGATTAATAAATTTGTATTATAATCTTGGTCTGTGTACATGCTAAGGGTTAAAATGGGTAATGTATTTCTTCTACTAGATTGGAAAACTCTTCATGGCATGGGCTGGGATGTATTTATACATTTATTCATTCAAAAATATTAACTTCATTTGTGTTTTCATATACTCTACATTTATCTTTATAAACCTTACAGCGTTTATAAAGTAGTCATAACTGCTGTAAACACTAAGAGTGTTTACTCACAGTAGATGGGAAAGTTAACTTTATAGAATGAATGAACTTAGAATCCAAGGACGTACTTGTTATCTTTGTCTGTATTTTTCCCCCTTATCTGTTTTAGATAATTATTTTCTTCTCACCCTTAAGGCCTTAGCTTAGCATTTTTTCAAGAAAGTCTTCTGAAAACCTCAAAAACTGAGCTGGGTGCCTTTCAAATGCTCCCAAAGCACACTGAGCTGTGTCCTGTTGTAGGCCATATCACACTCTATGGCCATGGCTTGTCTGCCAGCATGACTTCTTCTCTAAAGCATAAATTGGTGACTTGAAAGCATTCTTGTTTTCCTAGCACCTAGTACGTACATAGTAGAGATGCAATTATTTTTAGTAAAAGGATAAATAAATGAATATGCTGAATAGTAGAGACTCTGTAACTTCCCAAGAATGTCTTTGTAAGTGTCTCAAAGATGAGGACATTGAAGCACCTTGAATCTGACCAATTGATAAATTTTTTAACCAGGCCACTGAGATTGTGATAATTTTTCTGATCACTGAAGTTGATTAAAGGTGGTTTGTGTTTCTATAATTTAAGCAATGGAAGAGGCAGGTAAATGAAAGAAGAGAGGCAGATATTAGCTATTAAGTGGTATTGATTCAAAGGATGAAAGCTAAACCAATACAACATGGACCACCCTGCTCTTAAAGACAGAATAGATATGCATGTAGAGATCTCAGTTTATAATGAACGAAAAGCTGTGTACATATAGGTCACAAGCGTGGGCATTTACATGAAACGTCCACAAGAGGCAAATACATGGCAACAGAAAGTAGTTTAGTGGTTGTAAGGAGATGAGGAAAAGGAATGGGGAGTGATGCTAACAGGTATTAGGTTTTCTTGTTTTTTGCTTGTGAGTATGCATGTTTTGTTTTTGTTTTTGTTTTGTTTTGTTTTTACAGAGGAAGTGTGATGAAAATATTCTGGAATAAGATAGTCATCCTGATGGCACAACTTGTGAATATAAGTATAAATACCACTGAATTGTATATTTACAAGTTGAATTTTGCATGAATTATATTTCAATTAAAAAAACAACTGATATAGAGAGTGATGGGTGGTAAATAAACAATCCAAGTTTTTAACAGCACTCTAAAGCACTTTATAGTTTTCACACTGAAAGAAGAGAAATATCTAAGTTAATAGCAGAAATTAAATACTCTCTGGCAACTACTCTAATAAGTAAACAAGGTTTAGCAGGCTCTGGTTTATTTTCTATAATCTATTTTCAGGCCTGGACTTTGAATTATATCTGGTCTACAGAAATGAATACTTGAAAGAAATTGGCACATAATATCTTATTACAATTGGTTCTTTTTTATAGATATGAGTTAGTTGGTCATCCTCCTTTCTAAGCTTTTTCTCTTACCCTGCCTTTCAAGCATTGAGAATTGCCTTTTTGAAAAGAAAAGTACTTTGTGGCATCTCCCTTCATTTTCTCTTCTCTTTGGAATATTAAGTTTTAAAAAATGGGTTTTTGCTACACCATATTGAGCAAAATCATTTCTGCTATGTTTCAAAGCTGTATGAAATCTCCAATCACTCACC
Organism: Callithrix jacchus; assembly: GCF_049354715.1. Taxonomy (NCBI): domain Eukaryota; kingdom Metazoa; phylum Chordata; class Mammalia; order Primates; family Cebidae; genus Callithrix; species Callithrix jacchus. The sequence goes on along the minus strand of NC_133502.1, from coordinate 100,352,725 downwards.
AAGATGAGAGGCCTCTCTGTCTGTGACCCTCTGATGAAGCATCCTTTCTATCATTTGGGAAAACTTAGTTCTTCTTGTCCTTTATTTTTATTTATTTTTTTTTAACGAAAGAAAAAAAAAGGAGTGAAGGAGAGGAAAAAGAGGAAGAAAAAGAGGGAGAGAAAATGGGAATGTAGCTTTATTTTAAAAATGGGTATTAATAATGGCAGATCAATATTTTGTATATTTAAGGTGGAGAATGTATATTTTGTGTATTTAAAGTGGAGAGCTCTATAAATATTGAGTTTACTTGTTTCAGATCTGAGTTCAAGTCCTGGATATCCTTATTAATTTTCTGTCTCGTTGAGTCTAAATCTCTTTATGAGTCGTATGCATCTGGGTGTTAGGATTGTTAGCTCTTATTGTTGCATTGATCCTTTTACCACTATATCTTTGGTGCTTTGAAATTTTTATCAGATGTGAGAATTGCAACTCCTGCTTTTTATTTATTTATTTATTTTTGCTCTCCATTTGGTTGGTAAATCTTTCTCCATCCCTTTGTTTTAAGTCTTTGTGTATCTTTGGATGTAAAATGGATCTGGATGTAGCATACTGTTAGGTTTTGGCTGTATCTTTTGATTGGGAGATTTAGTCGACTTAAATTTAGGGTTACTGCCATTTGATATTAACTGGTTATTTTATCCATTCATTGATGTAAATTCTTCTTTATGTTGATGCTCTTTACTTTTTGGTATATTTTTAGAAAGGCTAATACTGGTTTTTCCTTTCTATGTATAATGCTTCTTTCAGAAGCTCTTGTAAAGCCAGCCTGGTGGTAATAAAAATCTCTGAGTACTTGCTTGTTTATAAAATATTTTATTTTTCCTTCAATTGTGAAGCTTAGTTTGGCAGGATATGAAATTCTGGGCTGAAAGTTCTGTTCTTTAAGGACGTTGAATATTGGCCCCCACTCTCTTCTGGCTTGTAGGGTTTCTGCTGAGAGATCTGCTGTAAGTCTCATAGGCTTCCCTTTGTGGGTAACCTGACCTTTCTCTCTGGCTGCCCTTAGTATTTTCTCCTTCATTTCAACCCTGGTGAATCTAACGATTATGTGCCTTGGGGTTGCTCTTCTTGAGGAATATCTTTGTAGTGTTCTCTGTATTACCTGGGGCTGAATATTGTCCTGCTTTGCTAGATTCAGAAAGTTTTCCTGAATAATATCCTGAAGAGTATTTTCCAGCTTGGATTCATTCTCTTCGTCATATTCAGGTACACTTATCAAACGTAAATTAGGTCTTTTCACATAGTCCCATATTTCTTGGAGACTTTGCTCATTCCTTTTTTCTCTACTCTTGTCTTCTTGTTTTATTTCATTAGGTAGGTCTTTGACCTCTGATATCCTTTCTTCTTCTTGATCAATTCGGCTATTCAAACTTGTGCATATTTCGCTAAGTTTTTGTGTTGTGTTTTTCAACTCTGTTAGTTCATTTATATTCCTCTCTACATTGTCTATTCTTGTTAGCATTTCGTCAAACCTTTTTTCAAAGTTCTTAGTTTCTTTACATTGGGTTAGAATAAGTTCTTTTAACTCCCAGAAGTTTCTTATGAAGCCTACTTCTGTTAATGGCACACAGTCCTTTTCCATCAGGGCTTGTTCTGTTGCTGATGAGGAACTGTAATCCCCTGTAGAGGGAGAGGGGTTCTGATTTTGGGTATTCTCAGCCTTTTTAGGCTGGTTTCTTCCCTTTGTTATAAATTTATCCATCTGTCATCTTTACGATTACCGCCTTTCTAGTTGGGTTTCTGAGTGGACACCCAGCTTATTGATTTCCAGCTCTGGAATCCGAGCCACCCACTGCGCCGGCCAAAACAGCAGCGATAAGACTGCTGGTGCTCTTCTGCCCGGGAATCTCCTCCCATTTACTCTGCATGAAGAGCTGCCACGCCAAGGCGCCAGCAAAACCGCTGCACCAGCCACAGGAGTGGTGCTGGCGATCCGTGGGGCCCCTCCACTGGGAATCTTCTGGTCCATGAGTGACAAAAATTCATCTGAAAGTGTGGCGTCCTCTCATTCTCTGCACTTTCACTGGGAGCTACAATCCCAAGCTGTTAGTGATCAGCCATCTTGGATCTCATCCCTTCTTGTCCTTTAAAGTAATGACTTTGAAACTTGGAGTCACAAATAGGAATTCTATTAAAAATACATTGTGGAAATAATTTATCTATCATAAAATACCATCAAATTTAAAATGTACTTTAAAAGGAAGATGATAGTGTAGTTTCTGAAATTCACCAAATGTTCTCATTAAGAGAGACAGAGGAATAAGGATAGTAAAACAAAAACTCATTGACTCCATCTAAAAGAAAAACTAGTGATAAAGTAACCCCATAAGCCCCTAAATATGGGCATGTAGGGGAAAGAAGCATCCACAAAACCTTCATAGTGTCAGCATTTATGTGTGAGGAAGCCCAAAAAATAACATGAAATGCTAACAAACCCAAGAATGGAAGAGCCCCAATATCTCTGACCAGTATACCAGCAGTTGAAAATTAGAGGGTTTAAGACCAGCAGTTGAAAATTAGAAGGTTTTTTGGTACATTTCACAATATATTTAAGATGAAGAAACAACCAAAAAAACCCTGTAAGTCCTGAACTGGAATTGAAAAAATTGGCATATATTAATGATCCATTTCATCTTAAAATCATCGGTTGCAAGGATCTCCTTCCTGGAAAGGCCTAGAAATACTGAACAACTCAGTAGCGATAAACAGCCTTAAAGTTTTTTACTTCCAAAAACATTTTTCATGAAAAGGAAGTAATTTACATAATATAAATTGTCTGATTCCAGGTTCTGGAGCTGAAAATGTACAAAATAAACCCAGAACATGTTGTCATAATGATAACAAGGGAGTGATCAAAGACTACTGTGTCAAAAGGACTTGGCAACCAATCAGAGGAAGATTCTGCTGAACAAAAATGGGGCAATTTGAGCATCAATAAAGACAGCAACTGCAATTAAATGAAACAAAACAAATATGGTTCAATCAGTAAATTCATATTGAGATACTACCAAAAAGAAAGAAGGTGGGAAGGAGATGTGGAAAGAGAAAAAGAAAAGAAAAAGAAGGAGGAAGGATGGAAGGAAGGAAGGGAGGGAAATGTAATCAACTGCTAGTGAACCTACTTATTACTTGACAACTGCCAAAACATTTTCTTTTTCCTAAATGAACTGTTCCACTGGGTAAACAAATAGTAGATGAGAGCAAACTTCTTTTTATAGAAGTATGCCAGCTAACAGTTGAAGAAGACATAAAAGAATTAAAGTATCTTCATTTCAAAAATGCAGATTAATTAGTGGATCTAGGTATTAATCATCTACAGCTGCTAACATCATGAAACAATATCCAACAACATTTTTTGTGGTAGTACTCAACACTACCTGTACATAGTTGCTAAAACATCAAACCTCAATCTGATTAAGCTTCTAGATCTAGTGACCAGTTTACAGGAATCACAGAGGATAGAAGAACATGTTAAACGATGCCAGGAATATGCAATCAGCAAAATCCAGAATGTAAGAAACTGCAAAACAGGCAAACCAATTTAATTAATAATTACAAGAGAACAGAAAAGAGATGGAGGGGTTATCAATTTATTGAAAGAGACTTAGAAAGAAATATAACTCCAGAGAAATGTGTTTCTTCATTCATATCAACTTAAAATTATATTTTTGAAGGAAGTAGAGATTGGAACATTGTATATTTAATGGCATAACAATTTTTTAAAATTTTTACTGGAGGGGACTCAAGATGGCGCTGTGAGAACAACCCAGGATTGGAGCCCGCGTTGAATTCGCAAACGGTGAGTCAGTGCTGCATTTCCAGACTGATCTTTGTTGCCCACAGAACGGGGAAACTCCCAAGTATAAAAAGACACGGGACGCCAGGCAGTAGGTCTGCCTGGCGAAGCCGGCAGCCGGGGCGGCGGCGGCCGGCCCTACCCAGCAATCCCCACAGGGCGCGCTTGTCCGGGTGCCTTGTTGAACCGGCAACCTGAGACTTGAGAGGGCTGGACTTGAGACTGAACGAGACTTGCACTGTAGCCCAGCCCAGGGGATTGCAGGGACAGATCGCTTGGGATACCCAGTGGGACGAACAAAACCGCGATTTCAAACTATCCCGGGCAGACGGTCCGAGACGCTCTATGGGGGAGGGGCGTCCACCACTACGGAGGCAACCTGCCCCAACTGAGATACACGCCCACTGCTGAGGCAGCCAGCCGTTGCCGAGGCAACCCGCCCCAACTGAGATACACGCCCACTGCTGACGCAGCCTGCCGTTGCCGAGGCAACCCGCCCCAACTGAGATACACGCCCACTGCTGACGCAGCCTGCCGTTGCTGAGGCAACACGCTACAACGAAGAGACTCCGCCGCAGGGCGTGGCGGAGACCACAGCAGAGCCGGCAGGAACAGCGCGAATCACACAACAGCAGGGCGGAGCCTCGGCAGCCAAACAGTGGCTAGTCTGCCTTTGAGCTGGGCAGGACACCTGATCGGACATCCAAAAATAAAGCCCAAACCCCTCAACACAGAGCATTTGAGAAAAAAAAAAAGGTTGTTTAATGAGCTGTGTTGCAGCAGAATCAAACATAGCAGCCTAACAGCCCTGAATGAACAACAGAGTGCACAGCTCAGAAATTAAACCCCTATAAAGTACAAACTGTCTCCTCAAGCAGCTCCCTGACCCCTCTATATCCAAAAGACTGTCATTAGGCAGGCATCATCCTGGGACAAAGAGAGCAGAAAAAGAAACTGGTAGCATCCCTCGCTGTGCCACGGCTACTAGAGGTGCACCCCAGACAAGCAGGGTCTGGAGCGGACCTCAACAGTCGTACGCTAGACTGGTAGAAGGAAAACCAAGCAACAGAAATACTTCATCATCAACATTCTGGGTGTCCACTCAGAGACCCAAACGAAAAGTCAGCAACTACGCAGACGACCAGCGGACAAATCCACAAAGATGAGAAGAAACCAGCGCAAAAAGGAGGAAAACACCCGAAACCAGAACACATCGCCTCCTAGAAAGGACCAAAACTCCTCACCAGCAAGGGAACAAAGCTGGACGGAGAATGACTGTGACGAAATGACGGAATTAGACTTCAGAAGATGGATAATGAGAAACTTTTGTGAGCTAAAAGATCATGTATTAAATCAATGCAAAGAAACTAAGAACCTTGAAAAAAGATTTGAAAAAAGATTCGAGGAAATGATAACAAGAATGGATACCTTAGAGAGGAATATGAATGAATTAAAGGAGCTGAAAAACACAATACGAGAACTTCGCGAAGCAAACGCAAGTTTCAATAGCCGAATTGACCAAGCAGAAGAAAGAATATCTGAAGTCGAAGACCTACTCAATGAAATAAAACGAGAAACCAAGATCAGAGAAAAAAGCGCAAAAAGGAATGAACAAAGTCTCCAAGAAATGTGGGACTATGTGAAAAGACCTAACCTACGTTTGATAGGTGTACCAGAAGGGGACGAAGAGAATGAATCCCAGCTGGAAAATACTCTTCAGGACATCATCCAGGAAAATTTCCCCCACCTAGCAAGACAAGCCAACACTCAATTGCAGGAAATACAGAGAACACCACAAAGATATTCCGCAAGAAGAGCAACCCCAAGGCACATAATCGTCAGATTCAACAGGGTTGAAATAAAGGAGAGAATACTAAGGGCAGCCAGAGAGAAAGGTCGGGTCACCCACAAAGGGAAGCCCATCAGACTCACAGCAGATCTCTCGGCAGAAACACTACAAGCCAGAAGAGAGTGGGGGCCAATATTCAACATTCTTAAAGAAAAGAACTTTCAACCCAGAATTTCATATCCAGCCAAACTGAGCTTCAGAAGTGAAGGAAGAATAAAATCCTTTGCGAACAAGCAAGTACTCAGAGATTTTGTCACCACCAGGCCTGCTTTACAAGAGCTCCTAAAAGAGGCACTACACATAGAAAGGATCAATCAGTACCAGCCATTCCAAAATCACACTGAATGCTAAAGAGCTTCAATATAATGAAGAATCTACAACAACTAACAGGCAAAACAGCCACTTAGCATCAAAATGGCAGTATCAAATTCACACATAACAATATTAACCCTAAATGTAAATGGACTAAATGCACCAATCAAAAGACACAGACTGGCAAATTGGATAAAAATCCAAAACCCATCAGTGTGCTGTATCCAGGAAACCCATCTCACATGCAAGGATACACAAAGGCTCAAAATAAAGGGATGGAGGAAGATTTACCAAGCTAATGGAAAGCAAAAAAAAGCAGGAGTTGCAATTCTCATCTCTGATAAAATAGACTTTAAAGCAACAAAGATCAAAAGAGACAAAGAAGGCCATTACATAATGGTAAAAGGATCGATACAACAAGAAGAGCTAACGATCCTAAACATATATGGACCCAACACAGGAGCACCCAGATACATAAGGCAAGTTCTTAATGACTTACAAAGAGACTTAGACTCCCACACAATAATAGTGGGAGACTTTAACACTCCACTGTCAATACTAGACAGATCAACCAGACAGAAAATCAACAAGGATATCCAGGGCTTGAACTCAGACCTGGAGCAAGCAAACCTGGTGGACATTTACAGAACTCTCCACCCCAAATCCACAGAATACACATTCTTCTCAGCACCACATCACACCTACTCTAAAATTGACCACATAATTGGAAGTAAAGCACTGCTCAACAAATGCAAAACAACTGAAATCATAACAAACAGCCTCTCAGACCATAGTGCAATCAAGTTAGAACTCAGAATACAGAAACCGACCCAGAACCGCACAGCTTCATGGAAACTGAACAACTGGCTCTTGAATGTTGACTGGGTAAACAACGAAATGAAGGCAGAAATAAAGAAGTTCTTCGAAACCAATGAGAATGAAGACACAACGTGCCAGAACCTCTGGGACACATTTAAAGCAGTCTCTAGAGGAAAGTATATAGCAATAAGTGCCCATATGAGGAGAATGGAGAGATCCAAAATTGACACCCTATCGTCAAAATTGAAAGAGCTAGAGGAGCAAGATCAAAAAAACTCAAAACCCAGCAGAAGACAAGAAATTACTAAGATCAGAGCTGAGCTGAAGGAGATTGAGACACGAAAAACCCTTCAAAAAATCAATAAATCCAAGAGCTGGTTTTTTGAAAAGATCAACAAAATAGACAGACCACTAGCCAGATTGATTAAAAAGAAAAGAGAGAACAACCAAATAGATGCAATAAAAAATGATAAAGGGGAAATCACCACAGATTCCACAGAAATTCAAACCATCATCAGAGAATATTACAAACAACTCTATGCACATAAACTAGTAAACCTGGAAGAAATGGATAAATTCCTGGACTCCTGTGTCCTCCCAAGCCTAAACCAGGAGGAAGCTGAAACTATGAATAGATCAATAACAAGGTCTGAAGTTGAGGCAGCAATTAAGAGCCTACCTCACAAAAAAAGCCCAGGTCCAGATGGGTTCACAGCCGAATTCTACCAGACACACAAGGAGGAGCTGGTACCATTCCTTCTAAAACTATTTCAAACAATCCAAAAAGAGGGAATCCTTCCCAAATCATTTTATGAGACCAACATCATCCTGATACCAAAACCCGGCAGAGACCCAACGAGAAAAGAAAACTTCAGGCCAATATCCATGATGAACATAGATGCAAAAATCTTCAATAAAATATTGGCAAGCCGATTGCAACAGCAAATCAAAAAACTTATTCATCATGATCAAGTAGGATTCATCCCAGGGATGCAAGGCTGGTTCAACATACGCAAGTCTATCAACGTAATTCACCACATAAACAGAACCAAAAACAAAAACCACATGATTATCTCAATTGACGCAGAGAAGGCATTTGACAAAATTCAACAGCCCTTTATGCTAAAAACCCTCAATAAACTCGGTATCGATGGAACATATCTCAAAGTAATAAAAGCTATTTATGACAAACCAACAGCCAATATCATACTGAATGGGCAAAAACTGGAAGCATTCCCTTTGAAATCTGGTACTAGACAAGGATGCCCTCTCTCACCACTCCTATTCAATATAGTACTGGAAGTTCTAGCCAGAGCAATCAGGCAAGAAAAAGAAATAAAGGGTATTCAAATAGGAAAGGTGGAAGCCAAATTGTCTCTATTTGCAGACGACATGATAGTATACCTAGAAGACCCCATCGCCTCAGCCCAAAAACTCCTGAAACTGATAAACAACTTCAGCAAAGTCTCAGGATATAAAATCAATGTGCAAAAATCACAAGCATTCGTCTACACCAATAGCAGACTTAAAGAAAGCCAAATCAAGAGCGAACTGCCATTCGCAATTGCTACAAAAAGAATAAAATACCTTGGAATACAACTCACAAGGAACGTAAGGGACCTCTTCAAGGAGAACTACAAACCACTGCTCAACGAAATCAGAGAGGACACAAACAGATGGAGAAACATTCCATGTTCGTGGTTAGGAAGAATTAATATCGTGAAAATGGCTATACTGCCCAAAGTAATTTACAGAATCAACGCTATCCCCATCAAGCTACCATTGACTTTCTTCACAGAACTGGAAAAAACCACCATGAACTTCATATGGAACCAAAAGAGAGCCCGCATAGCCAAGTCAATTCTAAGCAAAAAGAACACAGCGGGGGGCATCACACTACCAGATTTCAAACTATACTACAAGGCTACAGTAATCAAAACAGCATGGTACTGGTACCAAAACAGAGATATAGACCAATGGAACAAAACAGAGGCACCGGAGGCAACACAACATACATACAACTATACAATCTTTGATAAACCTGACAAAAACAAGCAATGGGGCAAGGATTCCATGTTTAACAAATGGTGTTGGGAAAACTGGCTAGCCATGTGCAGAAAGCAGAAACTGGACCCCTTCCTGACACCTTACACTAAAGTTAACTCCAGATGGATTAAAGACTTAAACATAAGACCTGGCACCATAAAAACCCTAGAAGGAAATCTAGGCAAAACTATCCAGGACATAGGAGTAGGCAAGGACTTCATGAACAAAACACCAAGAGCATTGGCAACAAAAGCCAAAATAGACAAATGGGACCTAATGAAACTCCACAGCTTCTGCACGGCAAAAGAAACAGTCACTAGAGTGGATCGGCAACCAACAGAATGGGAAAAAATTTTCGCAGTCTACCCATCTGACAAAGGGCTGTTATCCAGAATTTACAAACAACTCAAGCAGATTTACAGGAAAAAAACAAACAAGCCCATTCAAAAGTGGGCAAAGGATATGAACAGATACTTTACGAAAGAAGACATATATGAGGCCAACAATCATATGAAAAAATGCTCATCGTCACTGGTCATCAGAGAGATGCAAATCAAAACCACATTGAGATACCATCTCACGCCAGTTAGAATGGCGATCATTAAAAATCTGGAGACAACAGATGCTGGAGAGGATGTGGAGAAAAAGGAACACTTTTACACTGTTGGTGGGAGTGTAAATTAGTGCAACCATTGTGGAAGACAGTGTGGCGATTCCTCAAGGCCTTAGAAATAGAAATTCCATTTGACCCAGCAATCCCATTACTGGGTATATATCCAAAAGACTATAAATCGTTCTACTATAAGGACACATGTACACGAATGTTCATTGCAGCACTGTTTACAATAGCAAAGACCTGGAACCAACCCAAATGCCCATTGATGATAGACTGGATTGGAAAAATGTGGCACATATACACCATGGAATATTATGCAGCAATCAGAAATGATGAGTTCGTGTCGTTTGTAGGGACATGGATGAATCTGGAAAACATCATCCTCAGCAAACTGACACAAGAACAGAAAATGAAACACCGCATATTCTCACTCATAGGTGGGTGATGAAAAATGAGAACACATGGACACAGGGAGGGGAGTACTAAACACTGGGGTCTATTGGGGGGAAAAGGGGAGGGCCAGTGGGAGGGGGAGGTGGGGAGGGATAGCCTGGGGAGAAATGCCAAATGTGGGTGAAGGGGAGAAGAAAAGCAAAGCACACTGCCATGTGTGTACCTACGCAACTGTCTTGCATGCTCTGCTCATGTACCCCAAAACCTATAATCCAATAAAAAATTAAAAAAAAAAAAAAAAAAAGAAAAATGGGAAAAAAAAAAAAAAATTTTTACTGTGATCATAATGGTATCATGATCATATATGTATCTGTATATTTAACAGAGTCATATGTTTTAAAGATACACATGGAACTATGAGAGATGAAATAGTAGCTGAGATTTGCTTTGAATAGTATGGAAGAGAGAACTGAAGAGAGATAGAAAGATGAAAAAAGATTGGTCATAATTTGAAAGAATTATTAAATCAGCATAATGATACATGGGAGTTTATTATTGTATTTGTCTATTTCTGTTTATGTTTGAAGATTTCCATACTAAAAGAGTTAAAATACAGTATAATAGAAAGTATACTAAAATGGAATATGAATGATAAGTTCATAAATAGTAGGGTATTTATCAATGCTGTGATGAAACTATTTTATGCAAATTGCTATTGAAAATAGTAGCTAAAGTCATTAAAGTGAGCAGTTGAAAAATTCAATAAAATACCCATTTCCTTCTTCAAACACTGCTGGAAATGGCTTGTCGTCTGGAATACTGAGTCTTTCATCTCTCCCTGAATATTTGTATAAACACAAACAAACTACCTACTGCTCTTTGCTGTGCAAACAATTGGAGGGCTTACTAATGAAATGAATCAACCTCTAGTTAAATAAGTAGTCATATTGTCACTACATCCCCCTAGAAAACTGGAGGAAAAATAAAAATGGAGTTAACAATCAATGATATGGTTTGGCTGTGTCCCACCTGAATCTCATCTTGAATTGTAGCTCCCCAAATTCCATTGTGTTGTGGGAGGGACCCAGTGAGAGATAATTGAATCATAGTTGCAGTTCTTCCCATACTGTTGTCTTGATAGTGAGTAAGTCTCATGAGATCTGATGGTTTTATAAGGGGAAACCCCTTGCACTTGGCTCTCATTCTCTCCTCTTGCCTACCACCATGTGAGACAGGCCTTTCACCTTCCACCATGATTGCGAGGCCTCCCCAGCCATGTGGAACTGTGAGCCATTGAACCTTTTTTGTTTTGTTATTTTGCCCAATCTCAAGTATGTCTTTATCAGCAGTGTGAAAACACTAATACAATCAATAAACTGCACATTTTATAAAAGTAAGGATTGTAACAATTTTATTCATTGCTATATTCACAATTCCTATAACAATGCCTGGTACATAATAAATATTCTCAAAGCTGTGAATGAGTGAAAGGATGGACAGGTAGATACATAGACGGATGGATAGATGAAAGAATTTCATATACAAAAATTTCATGTAAATGTAAATAAATCTCAATACAGTCAGACTATGAATATTTATATCTAAGTTTCAACTATTTTTAGGCAACAGTTGCATTTCTCTACTGGATAAAACAGTGCTTCTCAAAGTTTAGCATACATAAGAATCACCTGGAAGCCCATTAATAGATTTCTGATCCCCACTGCAAATTTTTGAATTTGCCTTTCAAACAAACTCCCAGGTGATACTAATGCTGCTGATCTGTGGGACATACTTAGAGTAGCATTAATTAAGCCAGATTTTCTCACCAACCATCTTTATCAGAATGATTGGAAATTTTTAAAACATTCAGATTCCTAGGACTCCCCTGACACCTACTGAATCATAATTTCTGAGAGTGCGTCTCAGAAAAGTGAATTTTAAGAAGTCATTCCTATGTACACTCAAGTTTTATAATGGCCTAGATGATGCTGTGCACTAGAACTCTCCACAATGATGAAAATGTTCCACATGTGCACTGTCTAACACAGTAGCAATTAGCCACAGGTGGCTATGGAAAATCGAAATGTGGTCACTGTGACTGAGCAACTGAATTTTCAATTTTAGTTTATTTTAATTAATTTAAATCCACACTTAAATTGACATGAGTAACTAGTGGCTACCATATTACATAGACAAGGTCTGGATTTTCAAACTTTCCTTCGTGAATCTAGAGTTATCTTTAGTGGTGGCAGAAGGGGGCACCCAGAGTATAGGGTTCCTAGGCTCCTACTATTTCCACCAGAGAAACTCCTCCTTAGTTACCTTAGGATGTCATTTGACATTCTGGCTTCTTTACCAATTGGAGTCGGTGCCGTATTGGGACATCCCTAAAGCTTCTATGAAAAAGGAATCTTAAGTGTTTTGACACACTTTTGAATGAATTGCATGCAGTTAACTTGATGAAGTCATTATTTATCTGCCAAACAATTAGGCTTTGAGTCAATTTTAATGCTGGCTTCTCAAGAGAGTCTTAGTGCAATCACCATCTTATTATTTCATTAATCCTCATAATGACTTTGTGAGGAGAAAAAAGGAATCAAGCTATTATCCCCATTACACATGCAGAAAAACTGACTCTTAAAGAAAGTGAAGGGCTTGCTGATGCCTCCCTCAGCCACTGCCAGATAAGTTGTTATTTTTCCAAGTACTTATCTCTTTGAATAAGTGATTGAGGTCTCTATACTCGAGGACACTTCAGTAGTACTTTCAAAAGCAATTTGCTTTCTGGGGAAACTACCTATCCATGAAAAGGAAACTTAGGCCCTTGGTGAAATGGAACAAACCAAAAATGGACTCAGACATCTTGGAATTAAAAGGCAGGTCATATACTATAAGTATATCATACTATACTATATTGTAAGTATAGTACAGTAAATTATACTACATATTATATTATATATAGTATTCTATATTTATATTATAGTAGAGTATATTATACAGGTGTAATTCTTTACTATACTGTAATACTTATAAGTATATTGTACCATATTATATCATGCTATAGGCTGCAAAATAAATTAATATGGAAAGATGGCCACATAGGCATAGCAACACACACATTAATTACATTTTCTTTCTGAAAGTCACAATTGGGATAGAAGGAATATTTTGGGTGGAGCAAGAGACAGGAGATTGCAGATGGAATAATAAGAATCCTTCTCCAAATGACAAATTTCAGGTCTTCCCCAGGCGATTTAGTTTTATAGCAAGATTTACTCCTGGGGCACATCTTCAACTAGATAGATTGAGACAAGACCATAGGCCATCACGAAGTCAAAGGCATAAAATTTGTAATTAGCTACAAGTAGCCCAAGGAGACTTGAGAATGCTGTCAAAGTCCACAATTTGCAAAGCCAGCTGTGGCTTTACTTTGCTTTACACAATGTAATTTGAGTTATCTACAAAGCCTAAAGGAAAGGAAAGCAAACATCTCAGAGATGAGTTCACCCTGCTTGGAGGAAAGAAAACCCACTCTGACTCCTCGGTTTCTTTAAACCAGAGTTTCCTCCAAGTAAGAGGTCAGGTGAGGAGATTCTAGTGGATGTTAGGGGGTGGAAAGGGAGAAGTTAGAGGGAGTGGAGTGCGTGAAATCAGGATAGTATCCCTTGTGTTTAAAATGGAGAGCACCTCCAAGAAGAGAGACCCTGGGTAGACTTTATTCGCTTAATAGGCTTTAAGTGCCTGAGGACACAGTACAAACTTGTATCACATTATCAGACAGGCCCCCTCACGGCATCAGTGTCGGCAGAGACTCATGAATATGTAAATACTATATGTATCTTGGAAACATGCTTGACAAGAGAATACCTAAAATGAACTGATTCTAGTTATAAGCCCATCAGCCTGCCATTCTTTATGTTTGAACAGGCAGGCTATTGCTAGGTGACAGATCATTAAGGCTATCTACTCAGTCAGCGGAAATGAAGAAATAATTTGTTCCTAATAACCTTCAGATGACCTCCCAGGCAAAAGGGAGTCTTTAAAGTACTGTCTCTGCTGATACATGTCAGGCGGGAGGGTGGGGTTCTTCAGGCCCTGCAGTCAAAGCAGCGTGGCTGGTGAAACAGATTAATAAACACCTACTGACAGGGACATAGTGGGAAAAGATCTCATCACCTGCCATTATCGGACTGATGAATAATTCAGAGCTCTCCATCAGAGTTGAGAATTTCAGGCTACACTGTGCTCTACACTTGCAGGGACGGGGAGGCATGAAGGCGCTGATTGCTGGGATGAAATGGGAACCCAGGAAATTCGCTTCTGCTCCAGACTGTGTGGGTATCACAAGGGGTGGGGAAAGCAGGCATGAAAGAAGATTTGCCTCTTTGAAATGTAGTCAAGCAGGTTTAGGGGCCAAGAGCCAGCAGGAACCTCCTCAAAGACTCCTGACTGTCATGAAAAGTTTGGTGGCCAGTGCAGACCCCCTGGCACTTGTGTGTCAGAGAAAGAGGCCACAGTTCTTATTTCCTTGCCTGTTGGTGGGTTCCAAAGGAGCAGGTAGGCCAGTCTCTTGATGTGCCCCTCACTCCTCGAGCACTTCATTGTACCCCTTTTTCTGCTCTTTCCCCGTGTATGAGGAATATTTGCACTGTGATCCTTGTGTAACAGATTTGGGGCCAACTGACTTTAATGTGGAATCTCAGGATGGTGTCTAACCAGCAGCTGTGTGATCCTGACCATACTCTCTCCTTTCTGAGACTGTTGCCTTGTCTGTAAAACGGGCTGAATCATGTCTGACTCAGAAAATTATTATAAGGATTAAAGAGAAGTATAAGGCCTAGCAGAGCACTGGAACCAAGCACATGCCCACTTCATGATGGAGACAAATGGCTGCCTCCACCTACCCATCTGTTTTTTGACTTGGGACAAGGCAGGAACTAGACCGGACATGCAAATTTGGCAATTCAAGGAGTTAAATAAAGGAACACACTTTAGCAAACCAACAAGGGATAAGAACATGCCCTGGGACTAATAACAGCAGGGATCATTTAGCCCTGTTAGGCCTCAAGGAGCAGGACAAGGAAAATTTGCTACTTGACAGAGCCTTTCATAAAAGGTCACAGCCAACCATGGTGACCTGGCAGGGAGGGAACACAGGACACATATCCCCACTGTGCTTTTCTCCTGCCCCCAGTCTTCTGCCAAGGCTTCCTTTTGGCTGAACTCAACTGGACGTCAGGCAAGAGGCCTGTTGGTGGGTTAACAAGCCTCCGGGGCACAGAGCAAGGTGAAAAAAGGTGGGAATTGAATCTTGAGGGACAAGTGGAGGAGCTGCAACTTACCATCAGAGTGATGCGACAGTTGGCATTTCTCCATCTGTGGTACCTTTCAAGGTGTGTGCAATGAAATAAAAACAGCAAGAGAAGGGACAGGGTCCATGCATTTTAGGAACCTTTAAACCAGTTGAGAGTAGAGGGGGAAGGAAAAGAATGGGAGAGAGAAAGAGAAGAAGGGAAGAAAGAAAGAATTTGAATAGTTATAATTTTTAAAAGTACTGATTTCAGAGTCAAAAAAATTTAGATTATCACTTAAATCATTGCATATCTTTTATTTACTAAGATGTTTCTCCACATTTCTGGTTCTATCATGTATAAAACAGAAAATTCAGAGGACATGATCTCACAGGCCTTTCTTAGCTTGGAATTCATGACTTCAAGTGTGGTCATAGGGTATTTTCGTCAATACTTTCCCTTCCTCAGCAGCTGAGGCAAGCATGGCATGAAAGATGAAGATTGTCATTCCTCAGAACTCAGAGTCACACATCTCTTTCTAAATTTGAAATTGATTGAGAGCTCAGCATGCCTTTGGTGAAATGTGTATGTCATTCAAAGACTAACAGTCCCATCTAGTCAGCCCAGGTTGAGCTTTGCTGAGCTGTAGCTTATTTGTATTAGTCAAGTGGTAGGAGAAAAATGTGTTACCCCATTTCTTAGATAAGCTGAGAAAAGCCTCTGGCCAAAAGCTAGACAAACTGTGGATCTTATTGAGAGTCGGTCATCTCTTATGGAGCACTATTTTAAAGAGTATTTTTAAGTGGCTTAGAGATAAAGTACCTTTTCAAAAACATTTGGTTTCAAGAGAGACAGTGAAAATTGGGAGGTGTTAAGTAATTGGAGGGTTGAAAGGAGGCAGAAAATGAAAGCAAAGCAGGTACAGAAATGAGCAGAATTGGAAAGGAGGAGGCAGAGCTGTGTTAGAGATAGACCAAGCACAGCAGGAGAGGACCCTAAATAGGATGCAACAGAAAGTCTGAATCATCCCAATTTTTATCCATCTGGATCATTCTCGTTCCTAATTCTGAGTACAATTGATCTACTTTTGTATTGCACCCTAAACTATGAGGAATACAGCATGCTAGAGAAAGACTACCAACAGCTTTCAGATAGCTTTAAAGAATGCCATATTTAGTTATTTGATTCAGGAATAGCATGAAATTCATTCACTCATTACTTTGTATTTTCAAGATCTATTTATTGAGTACCTATTAGATTCCTTAAAATCTTCTGGAAATATATTTATGACCTACATGAATATGATGGTCAAGGGAAGTCTCTGAGTCTTAAATGATAAAGAAGAGCCAGCCATGAGAGGATCAGCAGAAGGAGCATCCCAGGCAAAAGGAGAAACACATGCAAAGGTTCTGGAAGCCTGGTCAAACTTTGCCTGCCATGGTCACTAATTATACTCATTTGAGTATATTTGAAAAAAGTTCTTTCTACATGGTAGAGTCCAGAGGCAAGATTTAGTAAGAAAAAACCCACTCCCAAAGAAAGCAGGTATCTTCAGATAATAAGCAACATGGAGAAGGTTGCATAACCCAAACAGAAATAGCATCTCACCTGCTCACATGGCCCTTCTTTTCTACATGGCTTCTATCTGCATGTGGATTGGAACTTGAAGAGAACACCAGAATGTTTTCTGGGCCTTTGACATTTTTTCTCATGAGTTTGTTTCCAGTACTTTCAAAAACATTGTCTCTCTTCTGAATACAGAAAAGAGGATGGCTTGCTTCTTTATGTCTGAGTCTGGATGAGTGTGTGTACTTCTGGAGAAATTCCACTGATCATTTCCATTTCTGTTTGGGCCATGCAATTTTCTCCATGTTGCTTATTACCTGAAGGTACGTGGTTTTGTTTGTTTGTTTGTTTGTTTTTAAGTAAAGCTTGTCTCTGGGCTCTACTATGTACCAGTAACTTTTTAAAAATACACTCTCATCAGTATAGTTAGGGACCATGGCTCCTTTAAACAAGTCAGTTATTTGAGGGAAATAGTTAAACTTGAAAGTGATAAACAAAGAAGTTTAGCCAAAGAAAGCAATGAGGGAAAAGAATAAAGATGAAGATGAATTTATAAAGGATGTCACAAGGGCGAACTGTTTTTTCTTCTTCTTCCTCTTCTTCTTCTTCTTCTTCTTCTTCTTCTTCTTCTTCTTCTTCTTCTTCTTCTTCTTCTTCTTCTTCTTCTTCTTCTTCCTCTTTCCTTTCCTAGTGACAAAGCTGTGTCATTTGAGAGAAAGATGAAGAGCCTATTACAACAATGGGGTTAAGATGTCTATTATAAAGGAAAGTGATCCAAGGCAGAGTCAGGGAAAACAGATCCTAAATAGGGCTATCGTTTGTTCTGGTTTGCTGGGAAAGTCCTAGTTTCCACCTGTTGTCCTGGTGTGCTTGCTAACAATGTTCTCCCTTTGCTTTCAAAAGTGTGCTTTTTGAATCATAAATAATATGGTCACCCTCACCTTAACTCTGCCTCTTCTACTAAGCAAGAGAAGAGGGTAAATCTGTAAGTTTCTGAAGTCTCTGGACCTCAGTGTCTCAAGAGTCTGCATGACATTGTGACTAACATGCTTTTTAGCCTAATATTCTATCGTTCAACTAAGGCCAAGAAAAGAAAAGTTAGAGCTTGTGGAAAGGGATGTGGACTGTATTTGATTTGAATTAAGGAATATCAGTGAATTCTGAGGGATATATTTACCTCTTTATTTAGACTACTTATTTACACCTGCCTCTGGCTTACCCCATGATCCTGACCCTGTGTAGGCCTAGACTCGTGTATGTCTGTGTCTAAGTTTTTAACTAAATAGTTTAAAAAGTAAAAAACAAGAAAATAGTAATAACAAATTTTAAATATAGAAAGAAGCTTATAGAGTAAGGATATTAAGAAAATATATTTTGGTAAAGTTACGCAGTGTGTTTATGTTTTAAGCTAAGTGTTATTACCAGAGTCAAAAAGTTAAAAAGATTACAAATTTTAAAATTACAGTAAGCTAAGGTAAATTTATTATTGAAGAAGAAAAAATATTTTAATACATTTAGTGTCATCTAAATTTATAGTATTTACAAAGTCTACAGTAGTATACAGCAATGTCCTAGGCCTTCACATTCACTCACCAGTCACTCACCTCCTCACCCAGAGCAATTTCTAGCTTGCAAGCTCCATTCATGGTAAGTGCTCTACACAGGTATACCATTTTTAATCTATTACACCATATTTTGACTGTGCCTTTTCTATGTTTAGATATGTTGGGGTACACAAATATCATTATGTTACAAGTATCTACAGTGTTCAGTACAGTCACATGCTATACAGGTTTATGATCTAGGAGCAACCTAGTTAGATTATGGACCCATCATCTGGGCCATACCATCAAGCCTAGGTATGTAGCAAGCTATACCACTGAAGTTTGTGTAAATACACTCTGTGACAGAATCACCTGCAGATGCATTTCTCAGAACATAATGGACACATCATTCAACAACATGACTATACTTCTAAGCAAAATTTCATAGAATTAAATGTACATTTTGATTACATGTCTTCGCTGCTTCATTAGGCTCTTTGTTAGCCATAGACTTACTAGCTTATCTCTGCAGAAAATGGTTTCTTTCTTTCCAAATAAGCAGGTAGAACAATATGGGTGTAAAATACTCCTAATCCAGTCGTGTCCCTTCTCTCTCTCAGAAGGTCTTTGCTGTATGTACTGTACAACCAGGAGATGACAGTTCAGTGAAGGAAAAGGTGTGTTTACCTCAGGAGAGACTGTCTTTATGACACTGATCTGCTCTGATGAATCCACTAATGTGAAATTTCTGACCCAATAGGCAGTGATTGCACAGCTCTGAGACTCCTCTCATTATTCATGAAATATGTGCCTCATGGCGTCAGTGCTCTCCCTGCAGACTCGCTGCCAAGCAATTACTCATTTCCATCACTTAGCTTTTTATTATTATTATTTTTCAGTGGGTGTCTATATATTCAGCATACTTCAAGAAGCAAAGCACAGTCCCAGAATGAAAATTATGCTTGTCTTGTTTGATTTTAAGTAGAAAAGCACTTTCAAATCCTTAAAAATTGATGTTGTTTTAAACTTACAATGAGCAGTAAGGGAAACTGGTAGCTGCAGAAACAAATGGAAAGCAATCAGGAGTATTTCCACCATCATACATATTTGCTACCAAGAGCTGCTGGAGGGACTATCTATAGGTCCTAATGTATTCCGCTGACTTCTCCTAGGAACCCTGAAGAGGAACAATGAAGCAGGAAGGGCGACAGAGCTCTTAATTGTGCTTTTTTGCCAAAGGCAGAGTACTCCTATGCATTGCAATGTTCCATGCTTCAAAAAGGGACAGGCTCCAGGAACTGTGTCCCCTTCTCATCACAATGTTTGCATGTTAAGTCCTTGCAGAGATGAAGTCTAATGTGAAAGAATGGCTGTCTTCGGCTGCTATGTGATAAGATCTTTGCAGAGCACTTGCCTCCCTGTGATCATCACCGTGGAAGAATAGTCCAACCCTAGAAGTTGTCCCAGAAGATTTTATTTTTTATTTTTTTGGAAACTGACAAAACTTTATTAAACGTAATATCGTCAGTTGTAGACTCCAGTCCTCTTCACAGTCCCTGTGTCCAGCCTTTCCCACGTGAATGTGTAGGTCCTCACTGAAATGGCAAAGTTTCTTTCTCCATCTCTCCAATGTGAAGTGGTCTTATGACGTGCTTGGCCAATAGCATGTGCAAAGGAGATGGGCAATTTTTAAGCCTACACCTCCAAAGTTCTTGCATATTGCCTCTTGACCTATCTTGGACCCTTGCTGTTGCCATGGGAGCATGCCCCGGCCTGCTTGCTAGAAGACAAGAAACATGAAACAGCTCATCTGCTCTAGTTGTCCCAACCAAGACCAGAGAGAACAACTGACCCCCTAAATACATGAGTGAGTCCAGTCTAGGTCAGCAGAGCCACATACCTTGCTAGTCTCCCCAGCTGACCCTAGACATGTAAAACGTGTCTATTATTTATTATTATAAGGTTTCGTGATGAGAAGGTGTCATACGAATAACAAACTTATATCCCACCAAGAAATTATTACTTTCCTTTTTTCACCATTCCCACCACACCTCACCCTGGTAGATTTTGTTTGCTTTGGTTTTTTCATTTTGCTTCAGTTTCTTTAATTTTCTCCACTTACTATTAAGTACATATCACTGTGCTAGACAACATGGTTAATACAGAGACTGGAAAATCAGAGAACTGTCTCTCAAGGAGTTCTCACTGTTACATAGAAATTCTCAATACTTTTTATCTTGACACTTAATGGATGGCATTAATATTTGCAACACATTCTCAAGAGCAAACTTGGAGTTATGAACAATTTCTGATGCATTTGCTTTTTCTATATCCATGTCTCCTGTGCCTAAGAAATTGCACTTGAATGATAGTGAATGAAAGCAGCATTAAGGAATTTGAAACATATCATAGATGTCACCCTGAATCATTTGTATATTGTTATTTTGCCTACTATTAGTTATAAATTACTTACAACCAACTTCACTGCTGATTGCTACATCCTGGGTTTTGATGTCTGGGATGAGAACAACTGGCCTAGTGAAAGGAGAATGCTGACAATCCGAGGCATTAATTGCAATCCACAGCAGATTGAAAGAAGGGTTTAGCAGAAATACTGAGAGGGCATGCAAAAAGGCATAACACATTTTGGCTTGGGTATAGGGAGGCTTCCCAGAAGAACTGACATCCATCCGACCTAAACCCAAGGTTAGAGATTAAATCACTTCATTAGTAAGAGAGCACTCTTTATCCTTTCCTCCAAACCCCAATGTTCCCCAGTTCTTTGACTGGGCTCAGTGGAGGCTGACATTTTAATTAGAGCAAAGAAATTGCATGTGATTGCCACACCTTCCTAAAACAGGTGATAGGAAGGTAACCCTTCAGAATTCAGTTTCCACGACTCTGTCACTGTGTCTCCTCCAAAAGGATAGTCAAAGAGTCAGCCTCCCTCTCTTTCATTTCTGGACAAAAGAATAAGTCAGGCCAGATCCACCAGTTCTCTATCATCTGTCAAATGGCAGACACGGAACAAACACGGTTTGCTTCTCCTGGCCTAATATTCTTTCAACTTTATTGAGTGTGTGATGACCTTTAGAGGTCCCTTCTAACCTCGGCTTCTGAACCGTGTTTTCTTTTGAGGTCTTGACTGCCAGTCTAAAGGAAGGATTTATAGATACCATTCCTCCCATCTCTGCATCTTAGTCAAAGCTGCTCTTTCCAGAGGTCTTACAGATTCCAGAGGACTCTTATTTTAAGAAAAGCTCTTTCCCTGTTTCCTCCTCTCCTGTCTATTCTAGCAAAGTGTGATCACTGGGTTTCATTCTACTGCACGGTTTTCCAGAGTGGCTTTTCCAAATTCTGTGATAGCAGAGGAGTAGGAAACAGCTCCCCACTGAAAGCAATGGTGCCACAATGAGAGCAATAAAGTTCTACAGAATAGTATTGTATAAAGAAGATGGCTTGGAAAGGTGTGTTCTTTCATGTAGGTTGAAAAAGGGAGCTTCACTGGCAGATAGGGAAGTTGTGTGGAGCCTTTGCTTCTGTCTAGGAAAATCACAGTAAAGACTTTTAAGGTTTAGAAGTAAAGCTAGGCCATCCTCTGCAGTTAACTAGTCTTTTGAGAAACAGCTGCTGGCTTGCTGCTCAGCTCTATTAGGGACTAAATGCTTGATGACAAGCTGTAATCTGCAGATTTACAGATTTAACAAAGAATACTTTGTTACCATTACGACATTGCACATCACAGTGCTTCTGACCAGGAAACTCATGAGCAAGGTGCAGTCTTACCCTCCAGCATGTAGTTGGAAAGCCACAGAAGCATCGCATCATCAAATGGAAACAGTGTATATGAAACTGGTCATCAGCTCATGACTCACAGTTCCTACTCTTGCTACATTCCCTCTGTTCTCTTAACTCACCCCAATGGCTTCATTACAAGTTTTCTCTGGCCAGCTGATAACAAAAGCAAAAAAATCCCAGGCCTGGTTTACAGATGGTTCTGCAGGATAAGCTGGCAGAACCTAAAAGGAGATGGCTATTACACTACAGTCTCACTTGGGGGTGGCCTAAAGGCAGTGGTAAGGGGATGGTCTGCCAACAGGCAGAACTTCCAAGCAATGCACCTGATTCTTTATTTTGCCTGGAATAAGATAGAACAAGATATAGAACCATAGTGATGAAAAGTAAGTAACTAATGGTTTGGTTGGAATGCCAGGGACTTGAAGGAATACCACTTAAAAATTGGTAACAAGAAGGTCTGGGAAGATGTATATGAATAGAGCTCTCATAATAGGCACAATGTGAAAAGATGTTTGTGTTTCACAAAAGAGGAACCTCAGCAGAAAAGGAATTTAAGAATCAGATGGGCAAGATGACCTATTCTTGCGGGGCTTAGGTGACCCATGTTTTGGGGTAGATATCTGCCAGCCTCTTTTCTGAGCCACCCTGCCCTTGCCCATTGAGCTGAAAAACACAGTAGTCATATCAACAGACATAGAGGTTATGAATGGACTAAACAACATGGACTTCCACTGACCAAGTCTACAGCTCCCGCTCCAGGCCCTCTTCCCATTGCTGGCTGTGCACCACAGAGGCAGTAGCCATGCAGGGACAATGGCTCTCCGTACAAGTTTCTGGAGTACCCTTTATTGTCCCACTGGAATAGTAGGATGATGTGTGGGCTTCTTATCTTTCTCTCTAAGCTCTGACTTCAAGAGCTTGCCAGCCTGCATCACATATATTAACAATCCTCTTTCTGATTCTTCAACTTTAATTTCCAGATCTTTGCTTCCCCAGCAGGGGGACACGTTTGTATAATGTCTAATTCCCAAAATAATCTCCTAGTTCCATAATATTAGTGGGGGCTTTGTTTCCCTGACTGGAATCATGGCTGATAAAAGGGAACTAGGAGATGGGAATAACATGCATTTTTATCCAAATGAGTTCAGTTACAATTGCTAGTTTTTCAGGATGCAACCTGTATGTGCAATTTGTCCACAGTCTTGAAAGGAAGGAGTAGGATGGAATGGGATCCCTATGCATAGAATGAAAAATAAACGCTGGAAGAAAAAACCTCAAATCCAAAATAATAATAATGACTTCCTTATGGTGGCAAGATTGTGCATAATTTATGTGTTCCTTTTTTTTCTGCTATAGAATGTCCAAAGTTTTATAATATATGTACTTTTTAGCAGAGAAAATAAACTTAATTTTGAAAAAATTTAATGTACAGATTACTTGATGACATATACATAGAATAGATCATAACACAACATCTATTGGTTGACTAGGGTTGAATTAATAACTTTGCATCCAGTGTATACTTATAGCAAGGTTACCCATTCAAAAAAATTTAGTTTTCAGTATCTTAAGCAATAAATAAAACCAATTTGGTTAGTGAGGCTCTTTTGACTACAAGAGGCTTTCTAAGTCTCAAAGTATGGGGATTTATTGTAAGGACACATATTACCTTAAGATTGCTGGCATTTTTAATTGCCCCAAATTTAATGGAGGTGCAGAGTACAGAGGGGCCCCTTAGAGCCCGGGTCTGAATTAAGGGTCACTCCGGCTCTGAAAAGTCTCTAGGGAACTTGAGAGAAAGTTATGGGTCTTTACTCAAATACTGTACTAATTAATAGATGATTTGGCTTTTCTCATGTATTTCTCTGTGTGTGTGTGTGTGTGTGTGTGTGTGTAAATATGTGTGTATTTGCTAATGAAGAAAATTAGATCATTTCTTAGAATACCTTACTTCTTTGCATATTACCAGTACTTTATCTAATAGACTGTGGGGAGCTATGGTGGAGTTCGAAGCAGGAAAGTTAACTATTCAAGTCTGAGGTTGGGATTAATAATTAAACACCCTGGTAGCAGTGTAAAAAGAGAAAAACTCATAGGCAGAAAGTCCACCTAAGGCGTTACTGTGGCAATCTAGGCAAAGGAATAATAGTGAAGTGACTCAAGGAGCCTGCAAGAAAATCTAAGAATTATGCTGGAGAAACTGATGAAAGTATCATATTAGCATAGTCAAAATCATTTGTTTGACTTTAATAAAAGGCTACAATGTTCTGGAGAAGGGCAAAGAAAGATTTGCCTTGCTTTTAGCCAGGCTAAGAACAGATTGCTTCCTACCTATCTGACAAAGCAACTTCATGATACATGATAATATGATTACTACCCTTGGATGAGGGGGACACATTGATTGACTGAATGCATGAATCACCTTAGACTGGATTGCACTGCAGTAGCAAGTAACCACCAAATCAAGGCTTAAAAGGACAAGGCTAATTTTTCACTCACATTATAGTCCATCATGGGTCAGCTGGGAGCACGGCTCTTCGGCAGCCTTGTGCTCCACCATAAGAGCTGCCACCATCTGCCATCATTTGCCTTTCACTATGGTAGTTGGAAAGAGAGAGTGACCAGTCACATGCCAGCTTTTAAAGCATCTGTCTGGAGTGGAATACCCCACTTCCACTTACATTCCATTGGCCAAAGTAAATTATATGGCCATACCTGACTTCAAGGGGCAGAGAAGTGCAGTACTACATGCCCAGTTAGAACCAGAAATCTTTCTGTGAACTGATGCTAATGTCTATTCCCATTGGTTGTAGCCTCATGAGTAGTATTACATCAGCTGCCTTGAATCCCTTGAACTACACAGAGATAAGGAAAAATATTTTGAAGACTCTACCCACAGCAGCAGGCAGTGATGCTATTAATTCCCACAAACTTAGTGAGGAAGCCCCAAGGTCTTAACTATTTATAGTTACAAACCCCCAAGACATTTCCTGATAGATTATGGATATACAGTACACTAACAGCCTTAGTACAGTTTCCGTTCTGGCTTCTGTCTTGTCAGAAATCTTCCCTGCGGTCTACCTAGGGCCTCCCAAGCCATACTGAGGGCTTGTTCTTTACCTTCTGCCCTGCTATGCACAATAAGTATTAAGCAGCTGTCCTCTCCCACCTCAGGGAGGGCTGTGCATCCACAAGGCATTGTTAGTGTAGCAGCATATGTTAGTGGAGCGCTTGGGATGCAGGCTGGATGGAAAACAGGGGCTTAATTGAATTAGATGCACATACTCTGGATATTTTGGTCTGCAATCTTTATAGCCTCCTCTCTGTTTGCCAGGGAAAAATCTGCCTACTTTCACATGATCTGCTAACATTTGGAATTTGTTCCCCACACCTTCTACTAAATGCAGTAGCCATGTCTTATTCCCTTGTATTCTCACATTCTATAAACCCAAGCAAAGAAAGCCTTTAACAATAGCTCTCCACTCTTCATCAGAAATAGACATGAAGTAGTAGTTCTGAGAATGAAGAAGGGCCTGAGGGCATCCTGCATGCTGCGTTCCACCTTGCTTTGCACCTGCCAGCCTGGTAAGCAAGTGGCCTCACACTTTCCCGATGATAGGAGCAGTCGGGGTGTCATCAAAAATCCAGATTACCCAGCCTATCCTGGGGAAAATATAAATCAGAAGGTCTCTGTAGAGCCCAGATATTTATAAACATTTGAAATGAATCTTATTGTTAAGTGCATTTAAGAAACAGTGGCCAGCGTTTGTTCCTTCTTCTTAGAACTCTTGAAAGTCTCCCAACTTCAAAGCTTCAAAACTGGAGAATGATACCACAAAACTACTTGAATAACCTCAACCCAATATACTCTCTTCTGTTAGGAAACTTTTCCAGCCTCTATGCAAATCTGGTGTACTTTCATATACGTTTATATTGTACAATATGGAGCTACTGTCTCCAGTTGTTTCACCATATGTTTAGTTTCTACCTAACAGGGCAAATTCCCTAAGATCAAGCCTGAGGCCTCTACTTGATTTGTCTTTTCCCTTCTCCCACATCTACTTCGGTATCTATCTTGTCCATCTGTCTAAATCTACATATATGTTTGTATCTATGTCTAGAACTATAGCTATATCCATCTTCCTGTTAGAATGTAAATTCCATGAAATCACAAGTCTTGGCTTGTGGGTCCAATTAGAGATAAAGTTTTGAACACCTCTGAGACATCTCACTGTCTATTGAATTACTTTTTAAAATGTAATTGCTGCTGCCTGCCTTCATTGTGCTTTACCAACATGATTATTCCCTGGTTCCTTCTTTTCATTCTCTTTCCAGCCCCTGTTCTGTGTTCCCTGTCTAGACCCCCCTAATGAGCATTTTTCTAGTACAAAGGATAGAAAACAGAAACAGAGCTTATGACACATAGTGTGCAGTTTTTATCTTTGGCTGTCCACATCTATTCCTCCGAGTTTTGTTAACAGCAGCAAAGAACCATCTCAGTGTCTGTATGGCAGGAAGATGGCCCCAGACTTGACAGATGAGCATATTCCTTTGCCTCAAGGCGTTTTTTCAGGACTAAGGATACAACCGTGGTTCTAATTAGGGTTTGGGACTTTTGCCCAGACGTCGGGGAAAACTGGCTTTTGAATTGCTGAGGTTGCTAGCTGGCGAATATGAGCGCAGGCTAGAGTTTCTGGGAACGCTCATGTGGAGACGCCAGCCTGACAATAACAGAAACACAGAGGAACAAAGTGAGGTGCTGGCCAGAGAAACAGGCAGGTATGGAGAGTCAGGGCAGCATTGCTGAATGATGGGACCAGGCCTTGTGGTGCATGTTCTTTTTTGTCCATACATTGACTGTGGACAAGGCTGAAAAAAGGCGGTCACAGCAGACTGAGTTTAAAAATCTAAATGGCAGGGGGAGTTTTCTCTGCAGGAAATATGCTGCCCCGGTGTTCCCTACACACATGGCCAGGTAACCTCTTGTTTCCCTTTATTGATGTCAGCCAGAGGCTTTCCTATATGCCATCCCATTCTCTTTTTATACACTGCACTTACTTTACTATGCTGTCTGCAAGCGACTGTCTTCTTCTATAGTCTGTGAGATCCTCGAGAGCCAAGGTCAGATTTTTCATGCCTTATACCCCTTATACCTAACACCATACCTGGAGGTGCTCAATACACACGGGCTGCATGATGAAGTGAGTGCATATAGTAGATTAGAGAGTTCAACTCAGGGTTTCTTGACCTGCAAATCCAAGGCACATGTCTCCAATAAATATTAGAGCAACTAAGGCAAAAATGCTTCTTGCTTTCTTGACATTGCTCATGCAGGGAAGAGTCTAATATGAACTGAAGTTGTTGGCCCCGCTCCCTCTCCACTCAGATGGCAGCCTCTGGCCAATTTGTGAGGAGACTTGCTGCTGAGAGGCAGACAGCAGCTCTCAAGCTCCTGCCAGCTGGGCCATTTCTCCCCAGGTCTCTAAGAGGCTGGGAGAGATGGGGCATGACATTGAGCCAGTCCCGCTGCTCTGCTTATTGGAGGATGCTAAAGGCAGCTCCAAAGCCCCACTGCACCCTGTGGGAGGAAGAAGGATAGCATTTTTGTCCCCAAAGGGACAGGACAAGAGGATGTGAGAAAGAGAAAGCAGAGAAGGCTTTTGTTTTAATTTTATTTTTAGCATCTACCCCCAAGGTAACAGGCAACAGCCATCTGTCTGTAAGTATATAGAACCACTAGATGGAAATGCGGGCTGAGGCACCAGTACCTGGCTTCCTTCTTTTTATTTTCTTCTTTTTTTACCTCATGCAATAATACTACACTCCAATTCCTAGAATAAGTTGGTAAAATAACTGTTTACATTTGAGAAATATTTTGAAGAGAACAGTCAAAAGGCCAGTTTCCCCCAGTAACCAATTTCTATTACAAAGTAAGATTCCCACAAGGTTTTTCTTCCCAAGGGGTGAAGCTGACCTTACACTACTTTACAGAAACCCAGTTGGCGGCTATCAAATCACCACATTACCTCCTATCTTCTTTTTAGCTCGGCTACCTTTTCATCTGTCAACTTATGTTAAGGTTGTGTCCAAAGTATATATAACCTGTTGCAAACAGGATTGTGGTCATGAAACAAATGTTGTACCTAAAAATAAATGAACACAATTCAGCCAAATGGATGCAAGTTTCTGTCCTTTCAGCAAGCATTTTGATGAATAAGATCTCTTCTTGGGTAAATCCCACTTTCCCCCGTCATCTTCTCAGCTCTACTAGGCTTACTTCCTTTTACTGCCTGTCTTGAGGACAAAATCTAATAAAAGTTTATATGTAGCAAATCAAAATATAAAAAAGTTCATAGGATATGGAAAAAGCCCAGCTCCACAGCACTGAAGAAAGAGGTAACACTTGTGCAAATACAGTGCAAGATCAGCTCCTCTGATCCAGCTCTTGAGGAAGAAAAGATAAATAAGAATCCTATCAAGTGTGCCCGGTACTTAAAGGTCTAGCATCTCCTTCTATTCTCTGGAAAGTATGCTTACAAAATGCAAGCTAATCTCCAAGGGGCACTTGCATGCACTACATGAATGTTAACAATTTTCTAATCATTGCTATGATGTTCATATAATGGCTTCCATTAGCAAAACAACAAATTTTGCAACAGTGCCCTACAATTGTTTGATGCCTCTTGGTATTTCCATCTCATGACAGTGATGAAAAATGGTTGCATATTTTACTTGATATTTTGAGGTAATTATATTCAGTTGCTATAATACAAACAGTTGACTTTAATGGAAATTCCATTAATAATGACAACAATTTGTACCATTTGATCTTGGAAATAAGAATACTGCTTTTGTATGTTAATGCAAAATTTGCAAAGTGGCATTGACATTTACTAAAATGTGCATTCCAGAGATATATGGAATTAAGCTATGTGAAACCTGCAACAAATGGCCAGTTTAGATCATACACGCAAGTCTCACAACTTGAGTGGAAAACAAATGGAAGGTGTTGCTATCGCTGCTGATCTGGTCATATGTATCTTCCTTTCCCTCCCCTACATAAAATGTTCCTCAAATGGGTAAATTGTAGCATTGGCTAAAATTTGTGCTTCACAATCCAACAAATACAAATATCAATGGTAAACTGTACATTTATCTTATTTTTGTCATTTTTACTTTTAACTTTCTTTGTTATTGATGGTGATAATAATAATGAATTTTAGGCAATTATGTAGCAAAATATTAATCCTCATGACACATGATTAAGTAGGTATCATCATTATATCAACCTAATGAATGATGACATGGAAACAAAAAGTTTAGAAAGAAGGCATAGACAGAGATATTGTCTGACTCACACCAGCCTGCAAGAGCCAATCGCGTATATCTCTCTCAACTTTGTGTTCAGTTAAATCATACTGGTAGTTTAAAACAGGACACCATAAAAGTATTTACAGCACAGAAATTGGCAAGTGCTTTAAATCAGCATGTCCCCTGTATTAGCCCACTCTCATGCTGTTATAACAATCTGCCTGAGACTGGGTAACTTATAGAGGAAAGAGGTTTAATTGACTTCCAGGTCTGCATGCCTAGGGAAGCCTCAGGAAACTTACAGTCATGGCAGAAGGGGAAGCAAAGCAAGAGTGACCTTTGCTCCAGTTCCTAAGAAGTTCCTCATCTCCGTCTGAGACCCTCTCAGCCTTGACTTCATTGTCCATATCACTGTCAGCATTTGCTCAAAGCCATTCAACAAGTCTTTAGGAAGTTCCAAATCTTCCCACATTTTTCTGTCTTTTCTTGAACCATCCAAACTATTCCAGCATCTGCCTGTTACCCATATTTTCACACTAATACAGGCTGGCCATATTTTACTGAAGACCCTGCTTCATCCAGGCTGGCCATATGTCTTTTCTCAGAAAACCTAACATGATTTGCCTATTCTCCTCTGGTCTAATGAGAATGTATTAGGAAACTAGAGTTCTCTGGAAATATAGAAAGGATGAAAATGGCCCTGCAGGATAGAGGCACTGAGTTCTATTTCAGAGAGAGATGGGAGGCAAGTGGGAGATATCATAGCCTGTGCTCTGTGCTGAACTGGTTCCAAAGGAAGAGGAAGGTTATCTTTCTTGGGAGACACCAGATGTTACCCCTTCTCAGTGAGCCTATAAATATGGAGCTTTTTCTGTTATGGCATGTTACGTTAGTTGAGAATTTCCTTTACCCATTCTTTGCACACCCCAAGTATGAATGAAAAGTACATGGCCAGTACACTTGAATATAAGATGTTTATACCATTTTTGGTTTGTTCAGCAGATTGTGCCAGGTTTCTGAATGAGCACTGAGGCCAAGTATAATGCAACACGATCTATTTAATCACATAAATCACTGATGCTATGGGAAACTATGACACATTGAGAAATTTCTTTATAATTCTGCATTATAATTCTGCATGAAATCTTAATGTGCTATAGAACTCTAAATGTTTTCTCTTCTGCAAAATATCCACATATAATGTAGGAATTATTGCTTCATTATATCTACTGGGAAATGAAGGCATCGATTAAGTGACAGGCCCATTACTAGTCACTGTATCCCTCATGCATTGAAATAATGCCTCATTGCATGGAGACAAGAGTTGGTTTCTAAGAAGTTTGAAATATTACTTAGTGTTGCTTCCAAAGAGCCACATTGCACATGGTACTCAGCAGGTTTGGGATTTTGGGGGTTTTATCTCCTATGTAATGAAAGCCTGTATTTTAAAGAATCATTTTTATATTTACTCCTTATATTTTAAAATGTAATTCTAGTTATATTAAGGAACAGGTAATCCTAACATGGAATAGTTAATAGCAGTTTTAATAATCATTACTCATAAAATCTCAGCTGGCTTTGGTGGGCAACTGGTCATCATTAGAGAGTTGAATTTATCAGACAAATTATTTTGCTTAAGTAACTAACTGGCAGGGTCTTTCTTACTGAAAAACCATTAAAATCGTCAAGAAAAGTCTCAAGAAGATGTTGATTGGACCATTTTGTCATTGTTTTACCAGGTATCACTAAATTCCCACTTGCAAATCCTAAAAGTTAATTCAACTTCCAAGACCTTCTACAAAGGTCTATAACCAGCTAGTCATGTAAACTGAGGGAAACTTGACTAAAAGTAACAGAGCAAATCTGTATCCTAGGCATTATTTTACATAGGGGAATTCCATGTTTTTTAGTATAATGCGTCTTTAAATATGGTTAGCTCCTCATATCTGTAAGTCTCATCATAGGACAAGTATGGTCTAATAACATAAGAATTCCCATCTAGTAAATGTACTCCAAGTCATCCCTTGGTAGAGAAGAGGCCTCAGAGATTATAACTGAATTTTTAATTGAATGAATACCTACTGTTCTTCCATGCAGACACTAATAAGCTATAATTTGGTGGTATGTTCATGTTTTCATATTATATTAAAAGCAAAAAGAGTGTAACATCCTTAGTCTCGTAGTTTTAAAAAAATGAGTGAATCATTCAAAATATTTACAAAGAGATTAGCCCTAGAGTAAATGGGCAAGGTAAATGATTGGTTTAGTGGAAAATGCTAGGGCAGAAATCTGGAATGCAATATCTTACTCCACAAATACTAGGGGTCCTGACATTTTAATAGGCAGTTCAAGTCTTTCTCTTCTGGTAATGTCCTTTTACCTTATGCCGGGATAGAAAGCTGAATTCCAGTCTTTGAATTCAAATATTCCCCAAGAATCCTGTGGAGGCTGTCCACAGTTCATAGGTCTAACAACTCTATCAGGGAGGAAGAAACAGTGATAATTGGCTCCCATGAGCCTGCACTTGCAAGAGTCAAGGAATGGGAGATAAACCGATTGAGCTCTGTGACCAGGCAACCAGATTTGGGAACACAATTTGGCAGAAAACAACCAGAGAAAAAAGAAAAAGAGTCAGCCCCAGAGACTTCCAAATGCATGGTTATAAGTATGTGTGCACATACACAATGTAGCATGGGAAAATTTCAGGTAGAAAATTTTCAACACACTAATGCTTGCTTGCAATGAAGAAAGATGTTATAACTCATGCCTTAGACAGGCTTTTTCTTAAGACCTGCAGCCTGATGAAGTCACAAACCCTGCTGGCCTCTCCTCATATCACACTATTTTACATAAGCTGCCTTATCCTCTATGTAGCAGAATTTGTTTTAATGTTGTTATTTCCCTCACCAGGGCCTCCTGCAATAAATAAATGAAGTTGACTAGAATCTTGGAGCATCAAATTCTAAAGCCTATCTTTATGTGCAAAAGCAACATGATCCTGGAAGAATGGGAGGTTTTCACGGATTTTAACCAAATCATAATAACATGATTTATTTTTCAATGGCAGGTAGATTCACAAGATATGCTTTGCCACATCATAATCTTATTAACAAAAAAGAAATCACAAAACTTATGGATCTGGACCGAAAATATCTTCTGTGTCTTATTAGTTATATGTCAGCAGATCCAAAGGGAATGGGCTAAGAGTCCTAGTCTCTCATTCAAACTCCCACTAACATTTTTCTGTATTTGGGCATGCTGGAAGTTTTCTGATCCTCAGGTTTTTTGATTTATAAAACGTGGGGAATGGAATACAAAGGAGTTCATTCTGCTGCAACATCTACTTTTTGTTGGCCATAGTTTGCAATATGTTGAAAAGTCCCCTATAGCTGGAGGTGATTTTGTTTAAGAATAAACTTAAAAAGAGAAATTTGGTAGCCATGTTAAATACCAACCACAGAAGAATGGTTGTGAAGTGTGATGAATATAAATTAACCTCATAAATGCCAAATACTCAGCACTTCCCATCATGGGCTTCCATGAGCTTTATTGGTGTAATAGAGCAAGGAACTGTCATTTAAAAACCATACTGTCTTTAACACTGTGCTTCATTCGTATCATGAGATGGTGAATCTATCTATTGTGGCTTTCCTCTTTCGGACACTCGTAGAGGAAAAGACATGAGAAGGTTGATATTTCAATGTCTCTTCCAGGGCTACAAAAGTGAGACTAGTTTAGAGTTATTAGTGCATTGTTAGATAAGTATATTTTAGATTTGCCTTTTCCTTAATTGATATATAATATGTGTAATATTAATGGGGTACAAGTGAAATTTTGTTACATGCATAGAATAGATAATGATAAAGTCAGAGTATTTGAGGTATATGTCACTGAGTATTAATTAATTTATTTAAATGTGTTTATTTGTTTGGAGACAGAGTCTTACTCTGCTACCCAGACTGCAGTGCAGTGGCATGATCAGAGTTCACTGTGGCCTCCAATTCCTAGGCTCAAGTGGTCCTCCTGCCTCTGCCTCCTGAGTAGCTAGGACTACAGGTACACAACACACCTGGCTTATTTTTTTAAAAATTGTAGAGACAGGGCTTTCTACAATTTTGACTAGTCTCTGTTGCCCAGACTAGTCTTGAACTCCTGGCTTCAAACAGTGCTCCCACCTCTGTCACCCAAAGCACTGGAATTACAGGCATGAGCAACCATGCCTGGCCAAGTATTTACTATTGCTATGTGTTGGAAACACTTCAAATCCTCTTCTAGCTATTTTGAAAATATAATACCTTGTTGTTACCCTACTTTGCTATGGAACATTAGAACTTATTCCTTCCATTTAGCTATATGTTTGTATCTGTTAACCAACTTCGTGTCATCTTCCCCACCCACACCCTTCCCAGCCTCTGGTGTCTACCATTCTACTCCCTGACCTAAATGAGATCAACCTTTTTAGCTCCCACATAGGAGTGAGAATATGTGATATTTGTCTTTCTGTGCTTGGCCTATTTCATTTACTACAATGACCACTGGTTTCCTCCATGCTGCTGAAAATGACATGATTTCATCCTTTTTTTTTTTTTTGAGACGGAGTTTTGCTCTTGTTACCCAGGCTGGAGTGCAATGGCACGATCTCGGCTCACCGCAACCTCCGCCTCCTGGGTTCAGGCAATTCCCCTGCCTCAGCCTCCTGAGTAGCTGGGACTACAGGCACGCGCCACCATGCCCAGCTAACTTTTTTGTATTTTTAGTAGAGACGGGGTTTCGCCATGTTGACCAGGATGGTCTTGATCTCTTGATCTCATGATCCACCTGCCTCGGCCTCCCAAAGTGCTGGGATTACAGGTGTGAGCCACCGCGCCCGGCCGATTTCATCCTATTTTTAATGGCTGAATAATATTCTAATGTGTATATATACCACATTTTCCTCATCTGTTAGTCAATGGATGCTAAGGTTGATTCTGTATCTTGGCTACTGTGAATAGTGCTACAATGAACATGGGGATTTGGGTATCTTTTTAATATACTAATTTCTTTTCCTGTGGATAAATTCCCTATAGCAGGATTGCTGGGTCATATACTAATTCTTTTTTCAGGTTTTGGAGAAATATACATACTGTTTTCCACAGTGGCTAGTTAACATTCCCATCAACAGTGTATAAGAGTTCTCTTTTCTCTGCGTACTCTCCAGCATCCATTTTTTTTGACGTTTTAATAATAGCTAAGAATGAGCTATTCTTAAAAAGACAAAAAATAACAGATCCTGGTGAGATTGCAGGAAAATGTAACACTTATACACTGTTGGTGGAAATAGAAATCAGCTCAAACATTGTGAAAAACCATGTGGTGATTCTTCAAATTTTTTAGCTTCCACATATGAGTGAGAATATGTGATATTTGTCTTTCTGTGCCTGGCTTATTTCATTTTATACAATGATTAAAGCTTTCCTTTCAAAGGTCTTTCACCTCCTTGATTAATTTTTTTCTAAGTCTTTTATTTTTATAGTATTATAATTGAGATTTTTAAAAATGTCTTTCTCAACTAGTTTATTATTGGGGTATAAAAACATCCCTGATTTCTATATTTTGCATTCTGCAACTTTACTAAGTTTATTTATTAGATCTAAGAGTTTTTTGTCAGAGTATAGGTTTTTCTAGATGTAATATCATGTCATCTGCAAAGAGGAACAATTTTACTTCTTCTTTTCCAGAAATCGGATGTCTTTTGTGTCTTTGCTTGATTGATCTAGCTAGGACTTCCAGTACTATATTGAATAGGAATGGTGAAGGTGTGCATCCTTGTTTTGCTCTATCTCTTAGAGGAAATTCTTTTAGATTTACTCCATTCAGTCTGAAGTTAGCTGTGGGTTTGTCATATATGGCTTGTACTATGTTGAAGCACGTTCCTTCTATGACTAGTTTGTTTTGTTTTCATCATGAAGAAGTACTGAATTTTATCAAATGCTTTTTGTGAATGTATGGAGATGATGATATGGCCTTTTTCCTTTATTCTGTTGACCTGATATATCACATTCATTAATTTGGACATGTTGAATTATCCTCGCATCCCCGTAATAAACCCCACTTGATTATGGTGTAGGAAACCTTTAAATGTTTCTTGTATGGTTGGTCTAGTAGTGAGTAATTCCCTCAGCTTTTACTTGTATAAGAAAAACCTTATTTCTCCTTTATTTATAAGGGGTAACTCTGCTAGATATAGTATCCTTAGCTAGAAAATTTTTCTTGTAGCAATTTGAATGTATCATTCCATGCTCCCTGAAGTGTAAGGTTTCTACTGAGAAATCCTGTTCGTTTGATGGGAGTTCCTTTATAAGTAACTAGATATTTTTCTCTTGCTTTTTGAATAATGTATTATTTGTCTTTGACTTTTGACAATTTAGAGAAAACCTTTTTGAATTGTATCTATTTTGGGATTCCTGAGCCTCCTGTATCTGGAAGTCTTCAATTTTTATTAGAGTTCTAATATTTTCAGTTATTATTTTGTTAAATAGGTTTTCTATTTCTTTGGGTTTTTTTCTCTTTGACTTCTGGGTTATCAAAAATTTTAATATTTGGTGCTGAAATTCTATTTTCTGCTAGATCTAGTTTATTATTGAAGCTTTTGAATGAATTTTATATTTCATTCAATTAATTCTTCAGTTCTGGAATTTCTGTTTGGTTCCTTTTTTACAATGATATCTATCTCTGGTAAATTTTTCATTCTTATTCTGAATTGTTTTTATAATGTCTTTGTATTGTTTGTTTGAATTCTCTTATATCTCACTAAGCTTCAGTATTATTAATTTGAATTATTTTTCCAAGATTTTATGAATTTCCTTTTCATTGGAATCTGCTGCTGGAGAATTACTGTGTTCCTCTGGACGTGTCATATTTTCTTGTTTTTTTTTTTTTTTGTTGTTGTTGTTAGTTTGCTTTTGTTTTTGTTTTTGTTTTCATGTTTTCCATATCTTTACATTGATACCTGCCAATGTGGTATAATAGCTTCTTCTTCTTTTCAGAATTTGCTTTCAAAGGGGAGGACTTCTTGAAAACGTGTCTATGGTGTTGATTGAGTTGCATATTTTGGCTTTGTTTCTTTCTGTGTGTGTTTCCGTATTATTTATTTGACATTAAGCAGCACCAATGGTTTCTGTGATATCCTCAGTGGCTCAGGGTATGGTTGTTATTGGAGGCTGTGGTGAAGTTTTATGGGGACAGAGACATCAGGTAGGCCAGACCTCAATACCCAGTGGTGGTAGTGGTGAGCCAAGCATAACCGTCCTTTGGCCTTAGGATGGTATAAACTGGTCTTAATGTTAGAGTCCAGGCAGGTCAATTCTTGGGCCTCTAGGCTACTTGTTTCAGTGCTGGCTGTGGCAGCAATGGGCCAGTTAGGCGAGCAGATTCTTGGGCCCCAAGGCAGCAAATGCCATGTGGATGACAGCAGTAGCACTAGAGTCACAATTTTCTGGCTCCCAAATAGTTTGCACTGATGGTGACGATGACAGGTTAAGCATGTCAGACCCCAGGCCTGCAGACAATGCATGTAGGTGAGTGCCAGCTGTGATGATAGTGACAGCTTGTATGTCACTGACCTCATGCTTCCTAAGAGGAATGCTCAGGTGCCAATGGTAGTGGAAGGGACAGGGCATCCACCAGGTCCCTGGATGGTGTGCTTGGGCACTTGGGGATGAAGCCAGGCCAGGTGGTGCTGTCCTCAGGTCACATACCAGGTGGTGCATGTGGGCATTGGCTGTGGTAGGCAGGGGCCAGGTGGGCCTCACGCCCCTAGCAGAATACTCAGGTAGGGTGTCAGCAGCTTCCCTAACTGCAGACACCTGCTGCTAGGAAATTGGAGTTGGCTTTAAGTAGCAGCAGCTATAAACAAGAAACTGGGGAATGCATGCTTTAGCCTCAAGTGATGGCTGCAATCACAGCAGTCTTTTTTCAGTGTGCTTGTAAATGCATGGTAGCCTTGCCACTCGGGGTAGTGGGGTCACCGCCAATGGTTCATACTTTGGCCTTGGTGACAGCAACCAGTAGTAGATTCTGGCTGCAGGTACGGATGTCAATGGGGTGCCAGGAATGTGGAAATTAATAAGCTGTTGGGCCACA
Source organism: Callithrix jacchus (assembly GCF_049354715.1). Taxonomy (NCBI): domain Eukaryota; kingdom Metazoa; phylum Chordata; class Mammalia; order Primates; family Cebidae; genus Callithrix; species Callithrix jacchus. The sequence continues at coordinate 100,315,221 of NC_133502.1, read as the reverse complement.
TGGCAGGATGATCTGGTGGGGACGAGGCTCTCAAAAGGGTAACTTGCTGCAGCTGCTTAGGATTCAGGGAGGGTATAGAGCCTACGGCAAATTCTCTCTGAGGAGCAGTGCTGTCATGCAGTCTCCAGGAAGCTCTATACAAGTCTCAGGGCCCACGTAGGTGGAGGAGTTCTTCCATGGCTAGGATTACAGGAGTCCTCATTGGGAATACAGACCACTGGGAGTCACTCACTTACTCTTTCCCTACACTGGGGAGACTCTCAGGATCCCAGCTGATCCCAGCTGAATAGGCTTCCTTGTTTCTTTCTCCTTCATTGCCCTAGGTATGTCACTTTTCTATTGAATTCCAGCATTCTCTTTTAGGGGATCTATTCAAAGTATGATTATCTACTCATTATTTTAGTTCATCATTGTGAAGGAGGTGAGTACCAGATGCCTCTAGTCAGCCATCCTGAGGCCTTTCAAACCTGTTAGGTAAGTTTCTGATAGGCCTCTAGACCTAATGGAAGGAAATTTAATAAGCTAAGCTAAGGTGTTTTCCAGAAAAATCAAGCTTGAGGGCTCAGATAAGTTAAGTGAGAGGGTGACATAAGGGATAATGTAAAGCTAGAGAGTTTACATTATGGAATATGCTACATATGGAATTTGCTACATATAAATGTCTTGTGTGAGCAGAAGGGTTCACATTCTACAAGTCAGAATGAAGGCCATATAGAGGGTAGACACCAGACATGAGAAATAACTAGAATTCAACAGACACTGAATTCCAGACACAGAATTGACATAGCTATTGTAGCATCACATGGAATTAACAAAAATATTGAGCAAGTCTTTGATCTTCACATACAACAAGGAATTGAAAAATATCCCTTATGTGGGATCTAAAAATACAGGAAAACTTCAAACAACCTCACAATATTTTATTCCAAAATCTTACAACAATCCTGTAAAGGCCATATCATCATTCCCATTTTACATCTTTCTATTCCATCGTGGTTCAGATGAGAGACTAACACCATGGGTTAGGAATAAAAGCAAAGAGCATTTGGAACTTACAATTCTTTTTCATGATGTCAACCAAAAAAGCCACAGTCCTGGTGTCTAGGATTATCATTTTGGGAGATAGGTGACATAATGTTGCCCACCATTGATTTATCAAGGTAAAGGACAGTAATAGAAGTGGATAAGATGCTCTCTCTGTCTTTAACTAAGTGGAGCTAGGGAGTGGGATTTCAAATTAACATTTTTATGTTGTTTTTCACTCCTGTGACTTTCTGACCTGAGCAGCACAATTCTACATGTGGTTGCAGTGTGCATAGTATTGGTGGTATATCTTTGATCATATCAGAGCTCCTTCAAATATCAGGAGAGGGGAGCTTTGTGGTTGATTATAAAACAAAAACAAATTAAAAAAATAATTTTCAGCCAGATGCAGTGGCTCATGCCTGTAATCTTATCACTTTAGGAAGCTGAAGTGGGAGCACTGCTTGAGGACAGGCATTTGAGACCAGCCTGGGCAACATAGTAAGACCCCCATTTCCACACATACACACACAAAAGTTAAAATTTGGTCAGGCATGGTGACTGACACCTGTAATCCCAGCTTCTCAGGAGGCTGAGGTGAGAGAATTGCTTGAGCCTAGGAAGTTGAAGCTACAATGATCTGTGATTGCACAACTGTACTCCAGCCTGGGCAACAGGGGGAAACCCAGTCTCTTGGGAAAAAAAGACATTAAAAAAAACACCACCACCAAAAGTGATTCTCGAGATTTTTTTAGGAATATTTTTTCTTACTCTGCTTTTCCACCAAATAAGAAATAAGTGATTTTGCCCTTTCATAGGATTTATGACCCCATCAAGTAAATTTTCCCTCCAACGGTCAATACTAAATGTGATCCTGATGACTTTAAATTTATTATATTTTATATGGAGAATGAAAGCAAACCTTCAAATTAGTTCCTTACAGTTGTTCTGCAAAGTGTCAATTCTAACACTGAAGTTTGTGTTTATAAAACTCTTTATCATATATACGGATAAAAGTGCTCAGAAAAGGAAAAAGTTTATGTCAATCCACCCCATTTTTACTTTTTCCCATTCTGACTATTTGATCAGGATTCAGGATGAATTCAGTGTTCTTGGGATGAAACAAAACTAAGAAACACATGATGAGCTCAAAGCTGCCATTTAGCATTAATGATTTTTATCCACTCAGTTATCTGGTTTCTAAGACCTAAGACCATCTGATGAAGGAGAGTTGATGAATTCAAAACTACATACTCTTGTGAAAAGAAATATGCAAAATGAAGCCAGTTTCATTTATCTTAGACTCTTAGGGTGATAGATGAAATTAACAGTTTTTTTCTAACCATAAAAGTATTAGAAGCTCACCACAGAAAGTTTGAGAAGTTTTTAATAATTTAAAGCCACCTATTATACAATAACATTTGACATACTTTTCTGTGTGCTTTTAATGTATCTGAGGTCATGATTTATGAGCAATTGAATACACTGTCTTTTAACATATAATTTAAGAGTCACATTATGATGGTTGCCAGGGGCTGCAGGATTGGGGAAATGGAGAGAGGTTGGTCAATGCTACAAAGATTAGATATGTTGGATGAATAAGTTCTGGAGATCTAATATGCAGCAAGCAAACTATAGTTAATAATACTGTATTGTATAGTTGAGATTTGCTAAGAGAGTAGATCTTAAAAGTTCTCACCACAAAAACTAAAAATGATAACTATGTGAGGTGAAGAAGATATTAAATAGCTTGAGTGTGTTCGTCATTTCACCATGTATACCTATGTCCAAACAGCACGCTATACATTTTAAACACATAAATTTTTTATTTGTCAATTACTCAGTATATCCAGAAAGAATAATTTTTAAAAATAGAGTCAAATTAGAAGTTCTCCATAAAGGTAAGTGATAAAATCAACTCTATTGTGAAGGTAAATCATGATTTATGAATGGCCTACATAGAATATTTAAAATTTTTAATTATTTTTACCAAGTGTTACTGTGATAATGTGGATGATATTTAATAGTGTCACATGTAAAATCGGATTTTTTTAACATGGTGATAAAAATTACTTAATTTAGTTATATTGCACTTTCCACAGAAAGACTGGTAGGAAAGCAGACAGAAATGGCACTGCTTTTAAGGCATGGCAATCACATCTTTTGAATATGTATGTCTGCACTTTGCATTTGACCCTAGTTGGAGCAAGTAAAACAAAAAATCATGTTTCTTGTGCTCTAAGCAATAAACATGACCCAGAGGTGAGGAAGATCCAGTTCTGAAAACACACTGCTATATTACTGGCCTCTGAGCTCATAAATAGTCTCTTTTTCTGCTGTTCTTCTAACTTTTACTGTTTCCTATTGTATTCGAGCATAGTTATTACAACTACTGCCTAGGTATTTATATTTCTTTTGGCCTGCCCAGTTCTTGTTGAAAGATTATCGCAATTTTGATTTTTTTTTGAGAAGAGACTTCAACCAACTTCCCACTTCGGCAGCTGTGGAAGTTAGTAGCTGATTTTGTTTTGCTTGTACGCTGCGGAACATTTTCTTATGTTTCATTGTCTCCTTTTCTCTTTGTTTTTTTCTGTGCAACTGTCAGGTGAGGGAGGGTTCATTTTCCACCCAAATCCCCAACATTGTTTCAGTGCTCTGTTTTCTTCTTTACAGATTCTTTTATCAATATTTTAATGGATTCACTATGAAAGAAGACCTTTGCATTGCTGCTGACTCCATCAAAATCTCATAAGTCTTCCTGCATCACAGAAGGGGACCCAGACAATTAGGACATGGAAGGCCCACTTCTTATAGGCACGAGGCCAGAAGACTTGTCCTAATGCCAAAACATTGTTCTGTTAATGTGTATCTGGTGCCCAGTATTTCTTATTAATAAGGCACTAAATAAGGGACAATGCAGTGTTTCCATTGCCAAAAGAAAACATCTCCCTTTTAATTAATCAATGTAAATAGCCTTTTACTGGAAAATAGAAGGAAAGTATTTCTAGAACATAGGATATAATGTTACATTGGAGGATATCATGCCCTCTTTTTATTTTAAAGTGGAGGTTGTTGTTTTTTTTTTAATGCAGAGACACTAGGTCTGGACTAGCTGAGAGAGAGTTCAATCACAAATTATTGCACAACGTGTGCTTTTTGGGTAAACTCAGGACTTTAGTTTTCCTGTCCATTTTGCTACATCTCATTTGCATTCAATCCAGTGGGAGCTCAGATCAGGAAAATTATCTGGATAGAGCAATTTATAAAATAAAAAATAATATATCAAAATCTACTTCTTCCTCATTTCTTTGTATCTTTGCCTCAAGGACCAATGCAATTAACATTCAGTCAGGGACTGACATAAATATTGATCAGAACAGAAACACCACAAGATTACTGCTTGACTTCACTTCACTTCAACTTGCTTCTCCTTATCGTCTTTGCTGATGCAAAGGTTAATTCTTCTTTCATTTCTCAGTTCCTTTTTGCTTCAGGTTTTCTCTGAAGACAATCTAGCTTAAAATTGATCCAGTTGGATTGATCCAAAGCTACCTAATTTTCCCTCCAATGTCGCATAGTCTATTATTTAATGTAGACATTTATATACTATTATACACTATGTAAACCAACAGACATGACTTAAGGAAAACCAAGAGAAGCTACAAAATGTCAGCATTTGTCTCCTTTCTCCCACAAACTCATAATTGCAACTCCTAAGAATGAAGGGAACCAGAATAAAGAAGTCAGTAGATACAAGAGCAAAGCAATTCTTGAAGAATGGGATCTCTAGAAATGTGAATCAGATTGCCATCAGATTTTCTTTAAATCAGAACCAGTATATACTAAAAGGTGATTCTGTACCTCAAATTTTGGAGGAAAAAATCATTTAGAACCTAAAATTCTAAACCTGGCCAGTTTTTAAATTGGTTGTGAGGGCAAAATGAAGTTCTTTTCAGAAAGACAGCATCTTAAAATGCCACTTCTCTGGAACACTGTTTGAAGAGAATACTTGGAGTTGAACTCCAGGAAAATAAATATGAGCACCAAAAATAAGAAATGAGACCAAGAAGCAAATGAGATAACCCACAAGCCCCATGAAGAGAAATCTCAAGGAAGTGGGCTGAAAGTAGAAACAGACAAAATCACCAGAAGGATAATTTGCTGAACAACTGAGAATATTTTTTGAAGCTTCTAATGCGCTCCAGCCATGGCCCTTTATCTGATTGGGTGTGATTTCTGTTAAATACAATTCACTGGGGTGTTTTTGCTGACTTACATTCTTCCCCTCTGCTGCCTTGGTCTTAAATGGATAGGACATAAGTTCGCACAAATAGAAAAGCCAGTAAATAGTGTTAATGGGAAACTCCATTTATTTATTCCTTTATAAAATGTTAAAAGTAAAAGCAAGGGCAAGACAAGAACAAATATTAAGCTTTCAGAAAAGAAATGAAAATTTCCTGAATATCGGCTATTCAATAATTTGAATATTTGGCAAGTTGATCAGGGCATTGGAAAGCAGAGGGAGTGAGCTTCAAGTATGATCACATCATGACTTCACATTTCTGTAATTCCTGCTGCTTTTCCTTCTTCTGCCAGCTGAGCTTTAAGGCTCGCTTCCTTCTCAATTTAAAGATGGCTGCCTGTAGCAATGTAGCCTCATGTTCTTGGGTCATTCCAGAAACAATCCTTCTGACAAGGGTACTATGTCCTGATTGGCTTAGGGATGGATGATCATTCTACCCAAGCCACAGGCTGCTATGCAATGAGGAAGGTTTATGGAGAGGCAAACACAACATGCAACATGTATTAATTTCATGGCTTTTTAAAACTTTGTAAAGAGATATGCCTTCCTTTCAATTTACCTTCAGGATTTAGAACTGCACCATGCAATGCAATAGGCATTAACCATGCATGTCTATTCATATGCAAATTTTAATTAATTACAAAAAAACTTTGGTTTCCCAATTGCATTAGCCACATTTCAAATGCTCAATAGCAGTGCATGGTTAGTGGCTACCATATAGGACAACATACATCATAGAAATGTCCATCGTCACAGAAAGTTCTATTGGACAGTGCTAGGCTAGAGCATAAAATGCATTGATTTGAGGATACATGTGTTCAGTGAAGCATCCTCCTTTTTGGATGTACTTTAACAATGCCTGTCTTCTCCTGAAAGCTTTCAGTAGAAATAACAGACACAGAGGATTTGTATCGTATGTTAATATTTCTTCTTTTCGTACTTACTTCAGGGAAAGCTTTTTCGGGGGACAGGACAAAGATTATGAAACAGACTAAGTTTTTATCCCTTTAGCATCCTTTTATGCTTTTCCCTTTATCCAAATCTTCCTTCCATGCTCCTCTTCCTAGATTGTGCTTTATTTCATATTTTCCCCCTCAAGCAGTAGCTGAAGCTTAGTGGGGACAGTTATCATATCACTTGGTTTTTATATTGACATTGGTTTTAATGTGCTTGGGCGTGTAGTAAGGGAGGGTAATATAAGCAGGGATATAAAACTCAGCTGTTAGCAGAGAAATAATTCAACGGTAATTGAGTTGCTAAATTTAGTAACTGATTGCTAATATAATTTTTTTCCTGATTAGGTACGAATTATCTTGGGGTGCTAGAAGAATCTCATCCTTATAGAATATACAAGAGGGAGCTAAAGATGGTGTGGAGTAAACTGAGTTCTTCGTTGTTTCTATTTCTACAACAATAAAAAAAAGCTTTTAAAACAGTGAGTAATGCGGGTGGAATACTAAAGGTTTACCAGCATTAACAAATCAGCTAAGACTTAATAAGATAACATGACTAGCATTTACTGAGCACTTAATATACACCAGACACTTTTAACTATAATATTCCATTTATTATTCCCAACAGCTCTGTGAGATAACTACTACTGTTATCCCCCATTTCACTGATAAGGAAATTGAAGGGCTGAGAGGTTAATAACTTACTCTAGGGTATCAACGCCATTAAGTGATCCCATATCAGAGAGCCAGAGTGGTGATTCAAACCAAGGCAGACAATTTCTGTAGTTTAATCATGATGCACTGGCTTGAGGAAGCCACCAACAATTTGCAGCATCAGCGGTGGGATTGCATCCTACTATGGGCTTTGAATCTTTGCCATACCTGTCCATCAAGAAGCAAACACAGGCAGGAGCTCTAAGGTTTGTTGGTTAGTTTTATGAATTCCCCAAAGCTGAAAAGATTCTAAATAGCAGGGAGTAGGAAATCAAAGTCAAGTTAAGCAGCAATAGATAAAGTGGAGTTTAGTGGTAAAATGTGTTCAGCATTTAGATGCCTTCATTCATTTAAATCTTGCCCTATATTCACTTAAATTTATTTTATGCTAATAATTAGAGATTGTTAATTATTTTCAAATAGTCCTAACTTTCTAAGAGAAAAAAAATTGACTGGATTATGTGCTTGCCTTGGTGTCTACTAACACAGTGGTTCTTAGTCTTGGCTGCCCAGTAGATTCACCTGAAAGAGCTTTAAAACTTCCACTACTCTCTCTCCTATCTATCTATCTATCTAGCTAGCTTTCTTTCTTTCTTTATCTCTCTCTCTCTTTCTTTCTGCAAGACTTGGGAATCAGTATTTTTAAAGTTCCTCAGGTGATTCCAATGTAGAGCTAAGTTAAACTATGGTTCTAACAGAAGCATTCTTCACCTAGAACAGTTACGAGAATGGTGGGTACAATTTCCAGAAACAAGTAACAAGAATTCATAATTGGGGTTTTAAATCTTTTTAAATTGTGGTGCACATTTGGATATTTAGGCAGCATAGTTAAAGTAAAGTGGACTAAATACTTCCAGTGTTGTTCCTTTGCTTTTCCTTCAATGTTGTCTCACAGTTTACTTCTATAATCTCATACACATAAAGGACAAAATATGTATTTCATTAGGCATGTCATTTTTAATATACCATTACAATAAGTTGTATTCTGCACTGTAACATTTCTCATGACTAACTCAGCTTAAGATCTACCTAACAGGGAACCCCATTCATGTCTTTCTTTCAGTGTGATGCCAACTGACTTCAGCCCATTTAGTCATTCACAATTGTCAGGTGCTTTTGGCAAACTCTGGCTATATTTACTCATTAGAGGTAGATGGAGACTATTTGCAGACTACCATTTCTTTCCCAAACCTTGTTACCAGGAATTCTTACTCCAAATTCTGCCAGTCATACCGATTTTATTAGCAAATGTATGAATGTAGTTGTACAATCTATGCTTTATGCTCAGAAAAGTCTCCCTCTCAGTCTCTGCAAGATTCTTTACAGAAAGTTTTACTCTTACACAGACTCAGGATCAGAGCCAACACTGAGGTTTATGGAATGTGATGGAATCTCCGCAAGCGAACCTATAATCATAAATGACTTTGAACCTAGAAGGCTGAAGATTAGACTGACAAGCTTCTTGGACTGTGCATCACAACCATTATGTGGAGTTCTTGTATGCTGATATACACACCTCAGGGTGCAGATTTTGATAAAAATACTTGAAATGCTTAATTAGATGGTTCTGGAGTGGCTTCCTGAATGGAGAACTTCAACTTCTATCACTAAGACATAGATTAAAATTAATTCACATGTACAAACTGACGACAAATGATAATATGTGTATTCGTATCATCATGAGCAGCAACATTAAATTTTGCAAATTTACACAATTTTGGAAATGCAGATTAGAAGAGATTCTTTGTATCCTGGTTTGGCAGGACACACTCATTAAGAGCCATACTGCTGAAAATGAAAATTAATATTGAATCTATTCACTCACAGCAAATAATGTGTGTGTGTGTGCACGCGCACATGTATGTGCCCATGTGTGTGTATTCTCCCTAAACCCAACTTGGTAAACTTCGCAGACTCTCTCTGACCCAATAGACATTAACTGATTACATTAACTACTCAAATTCAACCTAGTCCCACTGAATATTCCTTATCTAAAGACTGAATTTTAAATTTAACCTCCAGTAGCTTGTATATAAAACTATGAGAGAAAAATGATTACTATATACAATGAAGACACACATATAACCAGCAAAAATAAAATATGCAAATCTATTATATTTCTCATTTCTGTAATTGACCACAAGATCATAAATGATATCAATTGCTTCCTACTTCCACTAATTATTCTCCATTTCTTAACCCTCAGCTAGAGCCTCAGCTTGTCAGAGTTCTCTACTGATGTCGAATTACATTTATAGAGAGTTTGAATCCTCAACCACCCTTTGGCATTATATTTTTTGCATTAGTATTCATCATTGAGCATCAAACACAGAAGCACATCAGAAAATTCACTGGGTTACAGACACAGTCCAGTGGCAAACCAGTTTCTCTTTATTAATGAAGATCAAATTAAGATTAATCTCTCCAGCTAATAGAGTAATTGTTTTATTTTGTGGGAGGGCATGGGCTGTTGGTTAGGTAGCATCAAGAGCCCAAGATAACCAAGTGACTGTCTTGTCTTCCCATGTAGTAGAAACATTTTTGTATCTTTAGGTGGAAGCATTTCCCCCCAGGGAACTAAGACTGCTAAACCAGCAGAGTTCAAAGTTGCCAGGACAAAAAGAAAAAATTTTGTGAGTCGGTTATGAGGTGTAACAGTGGGATTTGCCCCTCTCCTGCCACATCTCAATTCCCAGAGCCATACATAATGGCCTCTGATTCAAAGCATGTACTATATCCTGTAAACCCCATTCTTTTGGGGCATTTTTCCCAAGTGGCACCATAACTGAGTCTTCAGTAGTCTTATATTTTGGCAAGTCCTTCACCTTTCAATTAGGTGAGCTGCTTCCAGGTGATGGGATATGTGATGAGTTCATTTCATAGACTTAAGTACATGGCTTCTCTTACTTTGCAACTAAATTATTTTATCATATTCTGTGCTGTGCAGAATGCCAGGATGGCAGGAAAGCCATTTTTTTGAGTCAATAAATAGTAGTTCTGAAAAAAGTGTTATGGCAAGGGAAGACACTCTACTGAGGACCAATCTCTGTTCCCCTCACAATGAACAAGATCTACTGTACTCATCACTGTGCCACCAGGCTGCTGACTGGGGCCTCTTGGGTTTGTGCTAAGTCTCTGGATGATTGTTGCTCACTGCTCTTGACTGAGTTTCAATTAACCAGGTCAGCCTTGGTGAAGGCAAGTCCATGATAGCTTCCGTCCCTGTCATGATGGCAACTTTGTTCATGTATCCTTGTGCAAGCACTGGGTGGCTGTTACAAGAAGCCAACTGATATTTAGTCAGCATGTCACTTCATCCACCTCATTATTAAAAGCCTCCTCTGCATTGACTGTCATTTGGTAGACATCCTTATGGAGTACAAATATGGACCACAGTCTGTAAAAATTGTATTTTCTCAACTATTTTATAAAATTATAACTGTTTATTGGACGAATTCAAGTCAGATTTTTGGATATCAGAGATAGAATTTTCCCTGTGATTTCTTGTTTTTTTTGCAATACTCTAGTAGGCTGCCCATCTAGTTTCTCAATTATCCACCGAAACATGGCAGAGAAATCTTGATTGCTGATATATTCCTGCTGTCCCTATGATAGGTGTGCCACCTTGTCTTTGGTGATTAAGTACTGCTGCTTGGCCTCTGCTCCTATGGGTTCCCCTCAGCCTCACTGAAATCAGGGAGCCCATAGCCACAGTCATACGAAAGACAGCAATGACCAAACTTTTCAAGGATACAATCGTTCCCCCTACTAACACATTTTTAAACTCAAAAGGGAAGGGCATATTTTCTGGGCTCTCTCATGAAACATAATTGGGGAGTAAATGCGCAGATCACACATAACAAATCCAGTCCATCAATTCCATTATCTCCAAAATCTTTGAGTTGTCTTCTCCACAGCATTTCAGGGAAGGTCTGGAATCTCAGTCTTATTAAATGTAGACTACCATTGCATTCAAGTTTCTGTAAAGCTGTTAGAGCTACCCACAACTGCAAAACTAAAACATAAATCTAAAGTCTCTAGTAAGCGCATCGTACCAAAGAAATTCAGCCAAATCTAGGGTTGTATTTTATCATCTTTGTTCAAAGACCCTTAGAAATTTTCTGCAGATTTTTGCTGATATATGTTCGAAAAGTCAATGCCTTCATAATGTAAGCCATCCCTTCCTGGGCTGTCCTGTTTTCACTGTCTCCTGTAGCGTGGTGATATGTTACCCTAGCCCATAGGTCTAGTAGCAACAGGAGGTGGTTGTGATACATCTGGAGGAGGATATGGTGTCTTCTCCCAGTGAGGTTATCACGGGCTTTTCATGCAGAGTAAGGCTAGTTTCCTCAGATCTTGGAAGGCAAGCTACTTCCACTGATGAAAGAAACTCAGAATGACTTCTGTGGCCAAAATTACTGGGGTTTTTTCTGAGCTCAGCCATATGTACAAATTACAAGATTCAGGACCTCATTATTTTCCAATCAATGTTCTAACATTCACATGAGAAACCTGACCAGACTGCGAAGTCAACTGTTACTGTAATTCAGCAAACTGTACACTAAATTTTATGTTTGGTTTTCAGTAATATTAGTTCTGAGCCTAATAGTGGTTAGACAAATTTTAGGGCCATTATGAAATCTCCACAGTTCTGAAACTGTGACTTAAGCTGAGTGCTAAGGAACCTAAGATTATCTTTTTCCTGTCTTAGGTACTCAGGTTCAATCAAAATTAGTCCCCCCATACCACAGTCCTTGAAGTTGTCATTATTATCATCCTTGTCAACTCAACTGCAGCCTCCTGAGCATCCAAGACACTCACTGTAGTTCACATTTCATGGCAATCTACCACTGGTTATAGTATGATTGATTATGATATCCCTGCATACCATGAATTACTAACATCCCACTTTCTATTAGAGAAGAGCTCAGCTTTGTGCTCATGTCCAAGGGCAAAACCAAACCAATTTCAAAACCCCATCTTTGCAAGTCTATAAACTGGGATTACTCTCCATCTCAATACCAATTCTGTATTAGTGTAGAATATCAGAGTGACCAAACAAAAGGTTGACCTTGCAATTGTAATTTAACAGGAAAAGTTTAATGTAAACAATTATTACCTATAGCAGGTAAGTGACTACACAGGAGTAAAGAAAACTAAGGAATATCTCAAGGTGAAGGAGAAGAGAATACCCAAGAGAAGAACAAATTTGGAAGGAGGGCCCCACTCCAAGTCTGAGGTTCAGATCTTGTTGGAGAAGATACGGTCACAGCTGACTGGATAGTGAGGAATTTCATTGGTGTTCCTGAGCCAGAGCGGGTTCATAATCATGGGGCAAGCAAGAAATATTCTTCCAAATACAGACTGGCCACGTCTAGTGGGTACTATGTGGATGGAGTTAGAGCATGGGGAGCTCATTGACCTGCATGATGGTGTGAGGTCTGCAGTACAATATACATTGTCTGATTCATGAGGGCCATGAGAAACAACCTCCTGGAGTGTAGGTGAGCCGAGGAAGGGGAGCATTGGAGTATCAGTAGTTCACTTATTGGCTGGGTAGCATGAAGCCTGGAAAACACAGTGTTGACCTTGGAAAGATCTCAAAAGCAGACTACTAGGCTAGGGCTGAGATTTCAAACTCACTTCAAGCACACAATTGGGCAGAGCACTCCTGGCTGTCTCCATCTAACATGCCACTGCCAGCCATGCATTGAGAAAAAACACAAATGGAACCAAGAAGAGGAGGAGTCCCATCCTCCTTCACTGTCCCTCCACTGCTCTCTTCTGACAAAGCTTAATACCATGCCCACAGCAAAAGAAAAATGCTTAAAGGGTAAAGCTCCATTATCGCAAAGCATGTAACAAAGGATGACTTTGGAGCTCAGAAGTAATACAGTAATGAGTGGCACAGTTAGTCTTAGAGGGTTGTGCTGAAAATAAGAAAAACGTTTGTAATTGTTTAGTGCAAAAGAAAACCTGAAAACTGGCCCAAAAATATTAAATCAACAATCATCTCAAATTTTCAAACTAAGCTGTTTGCAAAATTCTGCTTGTAAAAAAAAAATCAGCTGATGAAATAGACATTCGGGCAAATTTCCTTTGTTCTTTGTTAGGGGAAAATTGTCTACATTTCAAAAATACTTCAATAGCTTTCTAATTTTTGTGCTGTGACATTGCATTCAGTCAAACCTGAAGTGTTTTTTGTCTTTGTTTTGGGGTGTGACTGTATAAATCTGTGCATTTCACACAGAGAAGAAAGAAGTCTTCATGAAAGACAAGAAAACCTTTCATTACATGCTAATTACCTAATTACCAGTGTGGTCTGCTCACTTGCTGACCCCTGTCACCCCAGGACACATGAATCAATACATCAATTGCCCCTCAAATTTGTGTTTACAATGAAATACATTTCACAAATTGGTGGGAAATGGTAGTTCTATGACTAGATGGTGAAGGAGATATTTTGGGGAAAGGAGAAAGCTTTCTCCCTTTCAGTCTACTCTTCTAATTTACTAATGGATGAGATGAATTTGAGAGTCATACAGAATTGGACTCTGACACAGGCTGGGAAGCATGACTAGGCTAAGAGACCAGTGCAATTATTCCAGTTTTTTTCAAGACATTTCCCTTAGGGAATACACTACTGTGCCTATTTGGTCTTTATCAAATGCTTCCTAAACACTTTAAATGACTAAAATTTTAAGACAATTTTAAAAATAAAAAAAATTCTTATGAGTAATTAGTTTATCACAGATGCAAAACTTAATACCATCATGTCAGTTTTAACAGCTATCATGTATATTGTGGCCCTTAATCCTGAACACCCCCTAGTAACAGAAGTGTTATTATTCTTATTTTAGAGATGACAAAACTGAGATCCAGGCAGGTTAAATGACTTATCCAAGTGAGCAGGTGCAGGACTCAGTCATAAAGCCAGGTTTACTTTCTTTGAGGTTAATATTTTTTCTATTCTCTTTTTGTTGGTGGTGGTGGTGGTGGTGTTTTTTTTTTAACTTTTTTATTTCTAACTTTTATTTGAAGTTCATGGGTACATAAGAAGGACTGTGCTGGTTTGTTACATAGACAAACATGTGCCATGGTGGTTCGCTGCACAGATCACCCTATCACCGAGGTATATTTTTTGCCTCTTAATAACAATAAATCTTCTTAAAACTTTATCACCTTAATAAAATCTTTTTAGAGTCTACACAAGGAAACCAAATCAATGATGGAGGATACTGGAACAAATGAGACCTATGGTAGGAGAGGGATTTACAGTTATGTAGGTTAACTGATTGCCCATTTTACCCAACATATTTTAACAGCTCTGCATTTCTTTCTTTTTTCTTTTCCTTTTCTTTCTTTCTGTGGGGAGCTGGAGAAATATAAACACACAACATCCAAAAATACAATTTCTCTCACAGTATTTATGGCCTCTTTTCTTCTGTGTAGTTTTCTAATTGTAACAGGGTCAGCTTCAATTTGCCATATGGAAACTTAATTGAAAATGAGTAGATAATTCAGTCCACTAAAAGGTCAATCCTGTAAGGAGAGAAAAATAGGTTAAGTTGATAATTAACATCATATAAGATTTATTGCCTTTCTTATTTTCTAGACATTTATACTAGGCTTTCATAAGTACTGGCTGTGACTTTGAGAACTGCAAAAATCTATAAACCACTGAAGAAGTCTGAGGCTATCTGCTTTTCTTATAGGAAAATGTTAATTGAATTTGATGGCATTATTAAGAATAATATTGGTTGAAAAAATGCATTATTATGCATGACCCTAATATATAAAAGAAGTATTAATGAAGACTGGTGTTTCTGTGAGTTTCCTCACTTTTTTAGTTGTATAATATTGGGTAAAAAAAAACTTACACATTCTCAAATCCTGTGATTTATGACTTTTAACAAATGTTTTTCCAGCAATGGACACCTTAAAAGCAAAAATTGGAGACCCGGTGTCTTGAATGCCCCCTTCCTTACCCTCCTTATCCCCTCAGATAATCCCTAAAGAGTTCTTACACACACACACACACACACACACACACACACCCCTCCAAACAGGCTTCAGGCTTCACATACATTGTGCCCGTTAGTCTCCCAGTAACAGAAGTGTTATTAGTCCTGTTCTAGAGATGACAAAACTGAGGTCCAGGCAGGTTAAATGACTTGCCCAAGTTAGTAGATGCAGAAATCCAGGTTTACTTCCTTTGAGGTTAATAGGTATATTTTTTTGTCTCCTTTCTTTTTGTTTTGTTGTTGCTGGTGGCGGTGGTGGTTTTTTTTTTGTTTTTTTTTTTTAACTTCTATGTTCAGGGGTATATAAGCAGGCTTCAAGAAACAGCTCTAAAATCATGAAATGGTTCAGACATGGAAAGGTACTGGGATGTGAAAGCCTGAAAATCAGTTTGGGGTTTTTTTTACAGGTAGAAAGAAGCTCAGGGCACAGATCGAATGCCTAAAATGCCAATCCTTGGACTACACTGCAGGGACTCCATCATAGTGTACTCTCTAGGGGCACAAAGTTACTTTAATATTTTCCAAAGTAGTTCACTTTAATAAGACATTGCAGAGTCACCTTACCTGAAGAATGAAAATTGTTAATTAGATGCCCATCAGCTCAGGGCCAGAAAATAGCTATCAACTCTTCAGAACTTGCTTCCTACCCTGTGTCAACAACCTTCTCTATCTCACCTGCTTTTATGTAGATGCAATTTAGATGAGGCTTCAAAGTAATTGTTCACTAAAGAATCTTAATATTTTGATTGCGAGATGGATCACCCAGACTTATAACTCGTTTATAACAGTCAACTTATTAAATATAATGTGCGGACAATAAGTCACATCCATTTAAGATAGAAGATTTGATGAGTTGTGATGGTTTGAACAACCACCATTGTCGTGAGGCAGAGCACTTCCATCAGCCCCAGAAGACTCCTTGGACGCCTTCATACTTCATTCTTCCATTTGCTCACAGTCCCAGACAGTGCTTGGTCTACTCTTTGTCACTACAGATTCGTTTGCATGTTCTGGACTTTCATACAGTCTGAAGTCTTTTGTGTCTAGTTTTTTTTTCGTCCGTGTTGACAGTTGTTAGTTCTGCTTTTCCCTCAGAGAAGTGTTTCATTGTTGAATGGAGGGTACCACATCTGGTTTATCAATTCAATTGTTAGTGGGCACTTGGCTTGCTTATCGTTTGGGGCCATTACTAATAAAGCTGCCTAAACATTCATGTACAAGTGTTGGTCTGAACAAGTGGTTCATTACTCTGCTGTAAACATCTAGGAGTAGAATGACAGGGTTGTATGGTAGATGTATGCTTATCACATTAAAAAAAAATGTCAAATGTTTTCCAACATGGTTTACCATTTTGTATTCTCATCAGTGGTATATGAGAATTCCATATTTTTGTCAGCACTTGGTATTGTCAGTCTTATTAATTTTAACAAGTCTAATGGGTATCCGTTTCTTATGATGGTTTTAATTATTATTTCCTCAATTACTAATGATGTTAAGCATCTTCATGCTGGATATTTATATGTCTCAATTTTTGATGTGTCTGTTCAACTCTTTAACTGAGTTGGATATCTTATTATTAAGTTGTAAGAGTTCTTTGTAAACGTATGATACAACTACCTATTTTAGGTATATATTTTTTTAATCTTTCTCTCTCAGAGTCCTTGCCATTTACACCATGGAACCACTAATGGTTCTTAGAACACATTTTGCAGAAAGACTATGTCAATGGCAAAGTTAAAAAAAAAACTAACAATACATTATTCCAAAATTAAACTTCAAAAGATGCGTTATTCACTTATTAGTAGTGATTGCCTTCTCCTCAGCCCAGACTGTAACCATGTACTTCACAGTCTTATTATTTTCTCTGAAAAGCAGTACATTAAAGTTAATGTACTGGGCTTTCCTTGCCACAAATATCCCTGCTGTTTTAATATCTACTAATACACACACTCATGTACATACACACACACACACACACACACACACTGCAATTAAATGACCCCAAAGCCATAATTGCCTGTTAAGTATGTCTTCTTATATAAATCGATCTTTTTCCAGATGTGAATATATCTGCTTAATAATAGTCTTATCATTAGCCCACAAAACAGCCCTGAATATTTATTAGGAAAACAAAGTAGACTCAGCTCATCCCCAGCTTGAGATGCTAAGCATCCAGCTGCACCCAGAAGAGATTTTACACCCAAGTGATAGAGCCTGAAAATGGAGTTTTCCACTGGTAATGCTGAGAAACCCTTGAGTATAGAACCAGGCACTGCGATGATAAACATCTGACATTTTCATTTGCAAGTGTTCATGTTTTCTTTTAAATAATGTTCCCCTATTTGCTTCTTCAGCAGCAATGCCTCAGATATCCTACAGTGCAATCCTTCTCTCAGCACTTATCAATGAACTATGAAATAGTACTAAATAGAATTAATTAGAAGTTTTAATGAATCATGTCTGTCCTCATTTATTACACAATGTAATTTTCAAGGAGTGATTAATTACAAGTTACAGATGAGTGAATGGTTAATGTAGTTTGTTAACCTTACTAAGAAATGACTGTACACAGCAAGCTGCTTCTCCTCTGTTTATTAGCACGTGGTTATGTACCACCATCAGTTTAAGTGAATGAAAAGGTTTTAGTAACTTTCCAATTAATGTGCACTGTCAGCTGATAATTTACTCCCTTATTTTCTTTCCTGTGCATCGTGTGAACACTGTTGGGACTCAAAGGTAGAATGTAGCCATCTTCATTTTGGTGTGTCTCTATATAGCTATTAGTTTGCAGCTATGATGTTCACCTGCGCTGCAGAATTATTTTAAGTAGATCCCATTTAATACAAGGTGGCTTGTTGGAAATGAATCTCCCTGCATATTTCCTTGAAGACT
Organism: Callithrix jacchus; assembly: GCF_049354715.1. NCBI lineage: Eukaryota > Metazoa > Chordata > Mammalia > Primates > Cebidae > Callithrix > Callithrix jacchus. The sequence goes on along the minus strand of NC_133502.1, from coordinate 100,297,312 downwards.
ATATCAATTTACCACATCATTACTGTCATTATCTAAAAAGTGGCAGCTGGCTGCCCTTCATTTTCAATTTTCTTACATATACCTTTCAGAAGCCAAATAATGCCCATGCTGACAAAATGCAGTGGCTAAATGCAAAGTAATTCTGTGGACAGAAAGTTGAGATGGGAGTATGGGAGTTCTAAAAGCCTTTTTGCCTCACCAACGGACACACAAAAGACCATGGAATCCTTGGGGATAAGTCACCATCTTACAACAAACTAGTCTCTGCTCCCTCCTTTTACAAAGACCAATTACTTTGGTTCCTGGAGGTGCACATTTTTGCTGTGCAAAGCAGAAACTGAGTTTTCTGAAGCTAGATGGCTCTGTGGGGGTCCAGCTAACCTGAGTAGAAAAAATAACCATACTTATATTGTATGATACATAGCAATTTTTAATTTTTTTCAGATATTATCTCAATATATGTATGTAAAACTCCCATGAATGAAGCAACTATTATTATAAAATGGTATCTGACTTATTCAAGCTCCACCAGCAGTGAATGCATAGACAGGCAAAACATCCGTAATACAACAGATATTTATTGAGTGCAGCTGTGGTCTGACTGTTGGCGTTCCCCTACCCCAAATTCATGTTAAAACCTAATCAAGGTGATGATATTAAAAAGTGGGGCCTTTGGGAGGTGATTAGTTCATAGAGATAGAGAGAGAAATTTGTGCTTTTATTTTAAAAAACCCAGAGAACCAGCCAGTCCTTCCAACTATATGAGGACACAGTGAGAAGATGCCATCTGTGAAGCAGAGAGAGCTCTCTCACCAACAGTGAATCTGCTGTTGCTTTGATCTTGGACTTTCCAACTTCCAGAAGAGTGAGAAATAAATTCCCATTGTCTCTAAGTTGCCCAGTCTAAGGTATGTTATTAGAGCAGCTTAAATGAACTATGACAAGCAGATAATATGAGGCATCTCTATTTGGCAGGGAACTGACGTTAGAGTCTGGATATATTCGTCCATTTTTATGCTGCTGATAAAGACATACCTGAGACTGGGCAATTTACAAAAGAAAGAGGCTTGTTGGACTTACAGTTCTACATGGCAGGGGAGGCCTCACAATCATGGTGCAAAGTAAAAGGTATGTCTCACATGGCAGCAGACAAGAGAAGAGAGCTTGTGCAGGAAAACTTTCCTTTTCAAACTACCATTAGATCTTATGTGACTTATTCACTATTACGAGAACAACAGGGAAACGACCCACCCCATTACTCAGTTACCTCCCACTGGGTCCCTCCCACAACACACAGGAATTCAAGATGAGATTTGGGTGGGGACATAGCCAAACCACTTCACCAGATGAGACAAAGTCCTTTCCGTCACGACCCTTCAATATCAGCAGGGGAAACACTAAATGAATAGAGACAGCGATAAGTCCTGTAAAGAAAATAAAAAAGAAAGAGGTTAGAGAGAAACCGGGGCTGAGGGAAGTTATTTTAGACAAGGTAGTCAGAGAAAGCATCTTTGCTTTTTTTGACAAAGAGAAAGAGAAGAGATGTCATATCATATCAACTGACTGATGAAAAGCAGTCAGTTATGTCAAGAGGATGTTCCAGGCAGAGAGAACAACAAAAAAATGTAAAGGTCATAGCCTTTGGTGTGTTTGAGAAAGTGCAAGAGACTGATGTAGCTGGAGAGAAATGAAGTTGAAGAGATAGGCAAGGATGAGATTGTGTAGTTCCTTCTGAGGTCCTGGAAAAGACTTTTAATTTAAACTCAAGAGATAATGGATGCTGACAGGGATTTTCCAATCCAGTTCTGCTCAGAACTTTTAGGACATGAGAAGTGGAAGATAATGTGCTAGAACATCAAGTAGTATTTTAGTTCTCAATTCTCATTATAAGGAAGAAAAGCAGAGAAAAAAAAAGAGTTTCCCCTAGAGCCTAGAATTTGAAGCTATTAATATAAAAGTATACTTATAATGTACTGTCTTCATTAGGGGACTCATCTTACAGACAAGCAATGCTCTTTAAAGTCAAGGGCTATGTCTTACGTACATTTTGTTCTGTACTGCACACAAATCAATGTCTTACGTTTCCAATCAGTGCTTCGTGAAATGAACTGAATGGCCTGATATCTACTGCTCTGTCCAACCCAAGTCTGCAAAATCCTGATAGGAGATGCCATGGTATTTGAAATCGCTGTAACAGAACAGAAGGACTCAGAGAGCAGCCCTCACAAGCACTTGGCTTCACAGAGCATGTGCTATAGATCCAGGCATCCAATTTGTCTGTAGTGGGGTATTGCTAATCCCTGAAGAAAGTGTGTAATAATGCGGTTATTTTTGCAATGCATTTTCTTTGTTTAAATCTACATTTTCCCTTGTACTTCTCCAAAATCTCTAAGGGATCACACATGTTAATCCTCTAGGGAATGCTAAGGAAAATCCATTTCGACTTCTCTAATTAGACTCAGAGGTGACAAACTCAGATTAGCGAGTAACATCAGTTTTTGACACAGGAGTTGGATTTTACCCAAGAATCTCAACTATAAGCTCCTAAGAGAGAAACTTTTTTATTAATGATTTTTTTAATGATCCATATCAAAGTGCATGCCAGTAATGACAAAAGCAAATTTGCTCTAGAATGCTGCATGAAGTAATGGTGTCATCTGAAATGCTAATGATTCTTCACTGACTTCACCATGGCCCAATTTGACAGGAAGGTGGGAGTCCCAGTGAATGAGTCACTGCAAATACAGAAGCACAAGTGGTAACAGTTATTTATTGTTCATATGACTCGGCACATTAAAAAACGTTGTAAATCCTTGTTATATATATATCACTTGCAAATTCACAGACTGAGAAGAGAAAAAGAAAATTGTCTGCAAGATGTTGGAGCTGGGATAATTTTTCCATTTTTCTATCTTTATAATACATCAATTTGCATGTCCAATGTGACAGCCCTAACCATATGTGGCTAATGTCCATTTTGTGTCGCTATAAAGGAATACCTGAGGCAGGGTCATATACAAAGAAAACAGGCTTATTTGGCTCACAGTTCTGCAGGCTGTACAAGCATGGTGCCAGTATCTGCTGGGCTTCTGTTTAGGGCCTCACGAAGCTTTTACTGGCGGCAGAAGGAAAGAAGAGCCAGCGTGTCACATGGTGAGAGGGAGAGCAAGCGAGAAAGAGGGGAGGAGGTGCCAAGCTCATTTTAGTAATCAGTTCTCTCAGAAACAATAGAGTGAGAATTCACACATTACTGTGGGGAGGGTACAAAACTATTCATGAGAAATCCACCCCCATGACCCAAACACCTCTCCGTAGGTCCCACCTCCAACAATGGATCACATTTCAACATGAGATTTGGAGGGGACAAGTATCCAACCCATATTAGCTAACGAGCACTTCACTGTGACTAGTCGAATGGGGAAACAAAATTTTAATTGTATTTAATTTCATTAATTTAAATCTAACAACAAATGCCCAGTTCCATGATTGTAAAACTGTCGGTATGTTTGGAACATCTTGGTTATGTGGATCTACTTTTTTCCACCATTCAACAGACACTTACTGAGACCTATTTTGTGTCTGACTACTAAGCCTTCCAGTTACTAATTCAAGCGAGATCTAATCTCTGCCTTGGAATTGCTTAGCGCCTAGAGGAAGACAGAGAAACAAATGATTATACAGAGATTACATGCGGTTTGTGAACACAGGCTATGAAACAAGATTCTGGACTTGGTTTTGAGTTTACACAGTAGCTGACAAGACTTAAAGGGAAGAAAGAATTTTCAAAATCAAAAGGCATTATGCAAACTCTAGACTGCATTATCAAACATTAAGTTTGTCAAAAGTTATAGTGTCAGAATGGAAGTTTGAGGAGAAAATTCACTGGTCAGTTCATAATTTAATTTTTAAGGGACCTTATATTTTAGAACAGTGTTTAGGTTTACAGCAAAATGGAGTAAAAAGTACAAACCCTCTGCCTCCACAGCCTCCCCCAATCAGCACCCCTGCAGTGGAGTGGTACTTTTGTTACAATTGATGAGCCTACACTGACATATCAGTCAAAATGTAGAGTTTGCATTAATCACTCTTGCTGTTGAACATTCTATGGGTTTGGACAAATGTATAATGACACATGTTCACCATTATAGTATCATACTGTAGTTAAATATGTAGAATCATGTCTCTGCCCTAAAAATCCTCCGTGCTCCAACTATTCATCCCTCTGTCTCCCCAGTCTTTGATCTTTTTACTTTTTCTATATGAGTCTACTTTTTCAACTGTATCTTTATGAAATGTAAAAACAGATGAAGTAGTTACGATGAACTCTTAGCATTCATCATAATATTTGATAATTGATATTTGTTTTAAGTGTAATTACAGATCAGATTTTGAAGACAGTAGGGGGAAAATTTTTCACTTTGATTACATGCTGAAATGATAACAGTTTGGCTATATTAGGTGAAATAAAACATGTCCTTAAAATTAATTTTATCTGTTTACTTTTTTAATGTGGCTACAAAAATTTTAAATTATCTTTGTGGATTACATTATATTACTGAACAGTGTTACTTTAGAGTTATGGTAACTAAACTTCAGAAATATCATTAACAGGAAGATCAATCATTTTCCAGACATTATGAATAAACTGTCTTCCACTCTATTGCATTAAGTTAATATTAGATAGAATTTAAGAAATTTGCCTGAGTAAATACAATTAACTGTTGGCTAACATTAAATCATCATAGGTTGATGTGTGAATTCAGTAAAGCAACATAGGGAAATTCAATATTTTAAGCGTACATCTATAATATAAGTCCCCATTTTTAATGTGATAACCATGGACCTTATAATCGCAAACCCCATTTTGCCCATAAACATTACCCCTCATGTTGTCCCCAGTACTTTGGTGTTCATCTTCCTCCATATGGGTCCTCAATCTGATACAAATGCCACAATTTTGCCCCCAGAATGAAAGTAGGCAGATATTAACTAGTTTATTATTATCCTGAGCTTACAGCACTTTCTCTTCTTTCTACCTGTCAAATATTAAATATGAAATCAGAAGGGAGGGGGGAGGAGAAGACGCTGTAAAGGGTTTTTGGAGAGCGAACAAGTGGGAGGTTATACACCTGCACTCTCTTCCTTCCTCAGTTCTTAGATTCACTGATGCTTCAAGGGGGAAATAACACTTAAAAGTGTTGTATTGGTACTCACGCTCAATCCATAACTCTCCTCTCTCGTCTGTGTTTCTGCAGTGCTGGGACTGGAGGCAGAGGCAGTAATGGAGACTCTAAAAGTGATCTTTTCATGCTTACTCAGCTCTCTCCCAGTTCCTGTATCCTGCATGTGACATGCAGAAGGACATGAGGAAGGCTTCACTGAATTCTGAGCAGCACATTATTATTCTGCTCCAACACAGGCTCTTAGACCAGCTTTGTTTTGGCATGTCAGATGATTTTCATTAGATATTTGAAGTAATCCATAACAAAATAGCAAACCTATTTCTAGATGGGTACAGAGGTTGTCTGCCCACAAAAGGAGAGCTAGGACATGTTCCCACGGTATTTATAATTTAGCTCTCTTGTAAAGTTCTGTTAAGATGTGGGGTCACTTCCTGGTCCTCCAGTGCACTATGCTAGTTCTCGCTTTATGATGGCTCCTTGTCCGGGATACTTTTCCCATCTCATGCTTACAGCTCCTGCTCTAACTCATCTTCATCCTTCAAGTCTAAGTTTCAATGCCATTTTCTCAGCGAGGCTAAATATAGAATAATATAAAGTTAAAATTAAAATAATGATTGAAACTCTAATTTCTTAAAACTAGTGAAAGTAGTAATGCTGAGAGACAGTGATAAAAGGGTTGAGTCATCTATAAGTACCCCGATCTCCAGGGTAACTAGAGGTACCCTTCTAGTGTACCTGAAGACACATTTGCAGATTTGCCTGTACTTATTCATAACACATAACACAATTATAATTACCTGTTCAACACCTGTCTCACTAGATAGACTATAGGTAAAAAAGCAAAGAGGGCCGGGCGCGGTGGCTCATGCCTGTAATCCCACCACTTTGGGAGGCCGAGGTGGGTGGATCACGAGGTCAAGAGATCGAGATCATCCTGGTCAACATGGTGAAACCCCGTCTCTACTCAAAATACAAAAAATTAGCTGGGCACGGTGGTGCGTGCCTGTAATCCCAGCTACTCAGGAGGCTGAGGCAGGAGAATTGCCTGAACCCAGGAGGCAGAGGTTGCGGTGAGCTGAGATCGCGTCATCGCACTCCAGCCTGGGTAACAAAAGCGAAACTCCGGCCGGGCGCGGTGGCTCAAGCCTGTAATCCCAGCACTTTGGGAGGCCGAGGCGGGTGGATCACGAGGTCAACAGATCGAGACCATCTTGGTCAACATGGTGAAACCCCGTCTCTACTAAAATTACAAAAAATTAGCTGGGCACGGTGGTGCGTGCCTGTAATCCCAGCTACTCAGGAGGCTGAGGCAGGAGAATTGCCTGAACCCAGGAGGCGGAGGTTGCGGTGAGCCGAGATCGCGCCATTGCACTCCAGCCTGGGTAACAAGAGCGAAACTCCGTCTCAAAAAAAAAAAAAAAAGCGAAACTCCGTCTCAAAAAAAAAAGCAGAGACTGTCAAGTCAGAACAAAATAGTCTCTGTGAGGGAAAATATCGATCAGGACGACTACTCCCAATGCCTAGCATAGTACTTAGGTACTGAATAAAGATTTATTGAGTAAATGAATAAATAGACGCCAGAATGAAGAAAGTATGTGTCATGTTCATCAGTAAGGTTTTACTGACCACATACCATGTATATCTGGAAAGAGAGAAATCAATAAATAGGGTATCTCATTTACTTTTCAATATAAAGCACTTCAATATCAAAAGTCTGAACTTGTTATTTAACCAGCTGTTAGATATGGTATTGTGAGCTTTATCATTATCTATATAGCAGGAAGTAATTTTAAAATTCCAAAGTTAATAAATCAATCATCCCTATGTGTGTATAAGTAGGATGTACTATTACCATTAGGAAAAAAGAAGCAGGCTGGGCATGGTGGGAGTGTCTTTTAGCATGCTAATGCATTATAAATAGCACATAATGAGCAGTGGGGATTACCAGAGATGGTTTTAATTGCCATCTGGGTTTTGTTGGGTTGTTGGCTGACTTTTTGACCACATCTCATTTTATCAGAGGGAATTTTGTGGCCTGTATCTTGTGAAACCAGTAATGCTGACTTCCTATCTCATCCTGTGACTAAAAATGCCTAACTCCCTGGGAACGTAGCCAAGCAGGTCTCAACTTCATTTTCATCAGCCCCTATTCAAGATGGAGTCGCTTTGGTTGGATCACCTCTGACAAAATGAGCCTTGTTTCTAATTTAATTTTCATTTATCTTTCACATTCTCTAACTCTCTAAAGAGTCCATTATTGTAAACAACCTCACAGCTTTGGGTATTGTCCTAGTTTCTAATTAAGTGAATATCTTAAGAACATATCATCAAGATACAAGAATTAACAAATAATTCTCCGTATAGAAACAGCCTTAAGCATATTGGTGTTCTCACTCAACACCATGACTATGATTCCCTTTAAACATCCAAGGAGTCTACATGATAATCCAATGCAATAAAAATAATAACAAAAATAATAATGTTACAGAATGTTTGAGGCTATCTCAATAGTTACCCATAAAATGCCATACTGTATAATATTATAAAGTCAAAATTAAAATAATGATTGAAATATTTTTACTTTTTAAAACTCATAAGAACAGGAAGAGCCTGGGAGAAAGTAATAAAGTTTTAATTATCTATAAATTCAATGAAAAGTCTGAGTGATCAGGCTATTTGTTGCTTGTTAGAATCATAGTATCGTATAATCATATAATCCCAGAGTTGAAAAGAGCAGAAAATGAGTCATTTTTTCCAATTTCCAGTGCTTCTCAGCTTTTTGCTAAAATTTACCAACAAATAATCATCCTGCCTGTGTTAAATACTCTTTCCTGATAAGATTCATAGTGACTCTGAAATGTCCTAACTTTCAGAAAATTTTCCTTTGTATTGAGACAAAACTATGCGTAACTTTCATGGGTTGGTATGACCCATTAGAACTACCCAGAAAAAAGCCAATCCTCATTTCCTATTAGAGACTTTCTAACATTTGAAGACTTCTTTTGTCCTTCTGAGTCTTATCCTTCCTCTTTACTCAATAAGGTTGCAGATATCCTCCAGTAAGGAAATCTGCCTTTAGAAACCACATCCTCCTATCCATAGTCTCATAAGTACTGTGTTATTTATGTCTTCAAGAATGTCTTTTACTTTGGGTTAAGTTTTAAAAATATAGGAAGAGTTGGAATATCAGACATAGAGATCCTTGTCATAGAAGGAAGCCTAAGAAAAAGAAATCTAAACATTTGTGCTTGGAAGGAAATCCCTAAATGAGGTGATGGCTTCCAAGATTGAGAGTTTGGGAAACAAATCCAAGGAAATCTACCCTTCCTCTATCTACACTAAGTTGTCTGGAGAAGGAAGTTAACTTTTTTTTTTTTTTTTTGAGTTGGAGTTTCACTCTTGTTACCCAGGCTAGAGTGCAATGGCGCAATCTCGGCTCACCACAACCTCCGCCTCCTGGGTTCAGGCAATTCTCCTGCCTCAGCCTCCTGAGTAGCTGGGACTACAGGCTGCGCCACCATGCCCAGCTAAATTTTGTATTTTTAGTAGAGAAGGGGTTTCACCGTGTTGACTAGGATGTTCTCGATGTCTTGACCTCGTGATTCACTCGCCTCGGCCTCCCAAAGTGCTGGGATTATAGGCGTGAGCCACCGCGCCCGGCCATGAAGGAAGTTAATTTTTAAGTCCCACTGCATAGAAGCTCTGAATTACCTTCTAGAGCTATGAGTACGAGATCTAAGCAGCAGCAGCAGACCGAGCAGATGGGAATTGTGCACACTTAAAAAAAAAATCTTTGTCATTTTAATAGCTTATTTTTTGTTCCCCTTATTGCATGACTTAGTTCTGAGGCACCACTTAGTCTTGCACATTTTTATTCTACATGAATTCAATTGTTGACCTTCCATGACCGTTTCCCCAGGCTTTGAATTGCAATGACCCTGTCAGCAACATCACCTTTGCCACCTGTCTGACTGCCACTTTTGCATATGCACTGGGCCAGTGGTCTTATTAATAAGTTCTCCTCCCATTATTTCATTAATACCTTGCCTTCATTAAACTAGTCTCCTCATTTCAAGATAAAGAGGTATCTCATGGGGGAAAGAACAATATTTTGAGTGCTCACGGAAAACTAACTCAGTTTTAAAATTCCATGCAAATTAATTTTTTTTTACTCAACTCATATCATTATTTGTACCCTGAAGATAATCAGTGTGAAAACTGTCAAAACCTTTGCTTTCCCAGCTTCTAATTTTTAGAAACAATGGTCTTTCAGTGAGGGCTTTTTAAAGCAAAGGATTCAAATTTAGAGTCTTGTCATTTTAAAGAATGCAGAGCATTGTATGAAAAAGTCAGTTATTCTTTGGACTTCTATTTCTTATTTTGTTGAAAGCATTTCAGATGTCTTCTCAGAACTAAAAGCATACAGAGACTATTCAAATATAAGAAAAAATTCATGAGCGCTCACAGAAACCTTGGGCTAAACCAAAAGTGGGACTCAAATTGAAAAGTGACATTGATGTCTTTCTTGAAATGACTAAATTAAGCCCTAAAATTTTATTATTCCCAAGTCATCACCTATGTTCACATCCATTTTATTACAGCCATATTCTAGGTAACTGTCAAATTCCAATTTGGTTTGATTTTTAAGGTGGAGGGGGGCTAATATAAAATTTCAACCTAATGGAAAGTACTTGGGAAAAGCGGAGCTATCTTTGTCCGGATTGTATTGATAAAGTGAAAAGTACAGAGCTTTACAAACTACTACACAAGTCATGTGACTGTTGGCAGCACTGATATCAATAAAGACATTACAACCCTTAAGTCTCAGAATGTGGCTCAAATCACCTGCACCTGTCTCTCTGGGGAAGCTTGTTAAAAATCCAGATTCCTAGATCCACCTCAGCTACATGTGAGAAAGAATCCATTCAAAACAAAACCAAGAACTTTCAGATGTGTGACACGTGCAAAATTCTGCCGTGAAACCCCAGTCTTACAATTCCCTTTATGAGTTGGTCATCTACTAAATCTTTCTCTTTTTACATTTGATTCCCAATATTTCAGGAAATGATCTATCCCCACTTCCTTCACACACCTGTCTCAAAGTCCCCTCACAGGTTGCTCTGCAGATGATAATGCAGATGTCAGTGACTTCCCTAAAAAGATCTCAGAATGGATTTTATCAAAAGGTATACGCTCTGGGTTTTAGAAAGGGATTTTATTTCAGGCAGTGGGAAATCATATACTGTAATTTCTGACCCGCATTAGCATCACAAAGTCCAGGATCTATTTCTTCTTACTCTCATCTTTGGCACGTTCAAGTGTTTTTCACTTACTTTGCAATATGCAATCTACCCCCTCTCCATTGCATCTTATTGTTTGCCTCTTGCTGTTTCTTGAAAATGAAAAGAACAATTGTTGATTGAAGTAATAAAGCTCCCATAAAATGGGGACTTACTGACTGATTCTCTCCATTAACATTATAATTCTGACTTGTGATTCAACACTACTGCTTCAGAGTCTCTTCGATCAGTTTCTAGGATGGCACAATTCAGCATTTGAATTCTCAGGAATTCATAAATTACCCAGAAGTACTTAACTTATGTAGATCTGAACAGTGTCTGAAACTGTGCTTTGGCAGACTGTTCAAAAAAGCTAAGTCCAGTGACTTCCCCAAGCCTGGGTCATCCTACTTTGCAACTCAAAGTCTGCTTGGCATATAATCAGTGAAGTCAGGATTTGAAAGCTATCCATTTGCTCAGAAATTTCCATTCTTTTTTTTTTTTGAGACGGAGTTTCACTGTTGTTACCCAGGCTGGAGTGCAATGGCACAATCTCGGCTCACCACAACCTCCGCCTCCTGGGTTCAGGCAATTCTCCTGCCTCAGCCTCCTGAGTAGCTGGGATTACAGGCACGCACCACCGTGTCCAGCTAATTTTTTGTATTTTTAGTAGAGACAGGGTTTCACCATGTTGATCAGATGGTCTCGATCTCTTGACCTCGTGATCCACCTGCCTCTGCCTCCCAAAGTGCTGGGTTTACAGGCATGAGCCACCGCGCCCAGAAAACCATCCATTCTTTTAGTAAGCCTGCCCATAACCCTGGCATCAACTTGGAATTCGAATATAAGTGCAATTTATTCAGGCTCCTATTATATAACAAGTAAAAAGAGAAGATGGTACAGAAAACTCCATGTGTTAATATGTTATCAGATTAGCTTGTCACCTTGTGATAAAGAGGACAAGAGGCAGAGGACTTGGCAATTTTAACAAGGTACCAAGGTGCTGAACATCAGTTTATGAACTCCTTGAAGAAGTGAACACAATTGGTATATCACTCGTATTTAGTGAGTATTTGTTGAAACATACTTGGTGGGAGAGCACCAAGAGGCAAACAAAATTTTTGATGTGCTTCCTACCTTGGCTTCTGTCACTAGAACTCAGTAACCTTGACCTAAACTTATTGCTTGTTTACATTTTATTATCCTGACGTTTATTCCTCTGTGTGTGAGTTTCAAGTTCCAAAAGTTTTGTTTCTGACCATCTTATCCTGGAGATAAAGAATAATAAAGCAAATGCTAGCCTGTGTGTGTTTGTGACAGCGTAAGTTGGGAAATTCTAGACATATTATTTATGATCATCTCCCTTTGGAAAAGAAGGAAAAATTATTCATAATATGCAGAGGTTTAGACTGAATATATTGTGATGTAGTATGTATGGTACTTCATAGAGGCAGCAGTGACAAAGCCTGGGCTTTTAGTGTAATGGCCACCTGAATAATGCACATTGTACTCATTAAGTAATTTTTCATCCCGTATCCCCCTCCCACTATCCTACCCTTCAGAATCCTCAAAGTCTATTATTCCATACTCTATATCCACGTGGACACATTATCTAGCTCCCACTTACAAGTGAGAACATGTAGTGTTCGACTCTCTGTTTCTGGATTTTATACTTAAGATAATTGCCTCCACTTCCAACCATGTTGCTACAGAAGACATTATTTCACTCTTTTTTATGACAGAATAATATTCCATTATATTAGACAAAGAAAATGTAGTATGTATACACACATTTTAGTTTGCATTTCCCTGATGATTAGTGATGCTGGGCATTTCTTAGATGCTTTTTGGCCACTTGTATATCTTCTTTTGAATACTGTCTATTCATGTTTTGTCTGGGGGGCTTTAAGAATAAATAAACCAATGCAAATGAAGCTCCATTTCCAATGTAGCTGTGGGGAACTGACTGTGTTTTGGTTAGGAGGAGTGGGAAGTGGGTGTAAAGGGGGCAGAGGGATGGACATGGCTTGCCATAACAGGAGAATGTCCTGCCTGGGGTCCAGTATAGGAAACTGCTGCAGACAGGATGGCCCCCTCAGAGAATGTGCTGAGACCTCCATCATTCATTTGTGTTTGAATGGATAGAGGTGTGGGATTGGATCAGTGTAGCCAATAAAAGGCCCTAGAGATATCCCCCCTACTGTTACCACACTTTTCTAGGGGCGAGAGTGAATGCTAGGTGTCTATATTATCCTGGCCTGAGTTAGACAGTGAGGCAATGTAAACTGGATCATGTTTTGCCATTTCCATCTTTGCGCACAGTAGTGCCACCACCAACAATAATCAAATATGTTACTGAGTGGTTTATTTGTGACAGATACAGTACTAATAAGTTACATGGATCATCTCTTTTACTACTTGACAGGCTATGAAGGAGATGTTATTTTTACCTTGTACAGATGAAGAAACTGAGGCTTAGAGAGAGACTAAGTGCCTTGTACAAGGCCACCAAGCTACTAAGCACTGGGGCCAATATCTGAATTTGTGTACTGCTGAATCCAGAGGCTGAACACTTAACCTGTACAGCTCTGCCATCCCATAGACCTTCCCTGTTGTGTGTGTTAAATCCTAAGTTGTGTGTGCTTTATTTGCAGAAGTGGACCATGGAAAACTGGAATGACTGTTCATTTCCTGGAGCTGTCTCAACAGCCATCTGGAATCAATATGTCCCTAAAGAAGGATATCACTCAATCTACAGATCTTTGAGGAAAAGAGCAAACCTGGACACATCAGATTTTGAAAATGTGTATGGAGCCCTTCTTAGATCTCATCGATACACCACAATTTCCACAGAGAAGAAAGAAATCATAACTAGCCCAGTTTAACCAGATACAGAGGCAGTGACTGGAGAGTGAAAAGGCATGCTTACTGTATTCTCTTTCTCAGATGTCCTGTATCTCAGATAGTTTTTGACTAGCGCTAGAAAGCGATCAATGGGAAATTGAGTTCTTTGGTGACCTTTAAAAATCAACGTATTTTGTATTAACATTCAACCTATATGTGTTGAATCCTTACCAAGGAATAGTAGGTAACGATTTTAATTTTGTTTGGGGAGTTCTTGCTGTAAAAACAGGATCCTGCATATGTTTCCAGGGTGTCTTTCTAAAGGGCTTGTCTGTAATCTGCTTTAAGAGCTTCCCTGCCTTCAGATTTTGGTTACAATTCCTTGCCAAGGCTCACAAAGCCTTTTTTAAACCACACTTTGTATCATACAGAACTATTTGCAAGCCCCAAAATGTGCTTACCCTCTCACCCTTTTGGTCATGATGCATACTGATCCTTCTGCCCCAAAATGGTCACCTACTTGTCTACTTGGCCAATTCCATTTAACTCCACCCAAAATGTTCATTTGTATTTGCTTGTTCTTTGTCAAGTCTCTGAATCATCTTCTCCATATTGGATGAAAAATATGGGCTCATGCTTTCACTTGTGTCTGCAGCCCCACAGTTCATCAAGAGCTCAGTCCTGCTGCCTTGTAGTAGGGTTCCAACCATCCTTCTGCTACCTCCTGAGTCATTTTCAAGTAAGTTATTGACTTCTATGTGTCTCAGATGGGATGTACAAAATGGGATATGAATAGTATCATACTCAAAGATTATTATAAAAATTAAATAATGTCATAAGTAAAGGACTTAGCATAGCACTTGACTCATTGTAAGCTCACCATAAATATTAGCTGATAATCATACATTAGTAAACTGAATTGTTTTGGCATATTAATTGTCATTATCTCTCTAAACTAAACAGCAGTTTGAGGTCAGGAACTGATGTTTTGTCTTTATTTCTCTTACACTGAGCACATAGCGGGTGCTTCATAAATATTTGTAAAATGAGTGAGAATTAATGATCATAAAGGTGATAAATGAATGAACAAGATGCTCATGCATAAATGTAACAATTGTTTAATTATTACATTAAACAGGGCTTATGGTTTAAAACTCTCCTAAGGACTCTTCACCTGCTGGATTTTTGACTTGCTGCACTGAGTATAAGCACATTCATAACATGTAAGAGTGAAGTGTCCTCTTTATTAAACACTGTAAATCCATTAGACGTGGACGCAGAGGACAGCTTCAAGATTAGAGCCTGTAGATGGAAAGAGATCATATAAACGTGATTCTCAATTATTTTTCTTTTTTCACTGCTCCATGTGAGATGGTTTCTGCTACCACCAATCAGCATGCAGGGCCCCAGAAAAGACTCCACTACCCCTTGTTAAAACTCTACCTCAGATGTGGACTAAAATCCCATTCCTTGCACACATTTACAATAGCTATCCTAAACTTTCAATAACATAAAAATGACTATGTTTCTCAAGCACAAGTTTATGGCAGTGAAACTAAGAAGTCCTAACATCCTGGTTCCCCTTCATCCACACATGGAAGCTATGGTCAATTGGTCCATTGCTTCAACAACTGCTCTAGTTTCTGTGCTAGAGAATGTAGAAAGATACCAACTACATTTCCCAAATGTTCTTGCAGCTGGTTGCAGATGTGACTTGGGTTTTCCAATGACATGCACTGAATTAAATGGGGAGAAAGTAGAGTGAAAGCAAGAGGATAGGGCAGCATCCATTGTGCCAGCAGGGTTCTCATGAGTGTGTGTGTCCTCCCTCAGTCCCAGACTACACCTGGAGGGCTGGTGTCCTACAGTCAGCACTGGGGTCAGCGGTGTTCTGAGTCCCAAGCGCTCATGACAGCAGAGGCAGCTGCCACCCATCTATGCTATTTCTGCAACATTGTGTTTAGAGTTACTACTAGGACACCCAATCTGAAGCTCACTTTTTCCAGCATGACCACAATTCCGTAAGCACCTAAATCTTGGTATTAAATTTTCATCTGCTGAAAATAACTGGATTACTATTTCACAATCTCTTTTCCAGTCCTTCTTTGCAGCTTTGTTGTTGTGCTACGGTTGTGTTATTCTCTAGCCAGTATCTCCCTTGTTCTTGGCTCTCCTTTCTTGTCCCTTCAAATCCACCCATCCTGCTCTGGAAAATGACTTAATAATAATGTTGCCTTTCTCCAAACAGGAAGTCCAGGACCATATTTCTTGGCTCTCAATTCCATATTGAGGTTTTAATCTATCCTGCTCAATTTGCTTGTAAGCCTAAGTGTTCAGCTTCTTATTGGGAGGTACACTGCTCTTTATAAGCGATTTCAGATGTGATGCAAATGGCCTCAGACACCTGTAGAGTCCCAGTGAATAACTGGTTCCAAGTGAGGGCTTCTGGATCTACCTTCTTGGAAAAAAACTTTCCCACTTTCCCACTTTCCCTACTCTCGAATGGCTTTACCCACTACAAGCTTTTCACAGAAGAATACCACAAGAATACAAACCTGAAAGACAGCCCAAGAGCACAAACTCAGTAACAAATAGATCTTGAAAACTGGCACACATAAAACCTTGACATAGCCACAGAAACAGAGCCCCAGCTTGCACATATTACAGTATACTTTAAACAATAAAAGCAAAGACTTGTGCTTCTGTCTTACACCTTACTCCTTTCCTTTCCTTTTTTTCTCCCTTTGATTGCTGTTTTTAAATTTGTCCTTAAAAAAAAAATTTAAATAGAGACAGGATTTCACTACATTGGCCAGGTTGGTCTTGAACTCCTGAGCTCAAGCAATTCTCCTACCTTGGCCTCCCAAAGTGCTGGGATTACAAACGTAAGCCACCACGCCTAGCCATTTTTTCCTCTTCCTAAGAGAGGAAGTTTACTATCTTATGCTAAGATCATATTTTCAAAATGATAGCAAATTACATAACCAGGTCTTGAGCTCTTTGAGAATGAGAACTGTTCTACCCATCTATCTCTTTTTCTTTGAGACAGACTCTCACTCTGTTGCCCAGGCTGCAACCTCCACCTCCTGGGTTTAACTGATTCTCCTGCCTCAGCCTCCCAAGTAGCTGGGATTACAGGCATGCACAACTACATCCAGCTAATGTTTGTATTTTTAATAAAGACAGGGTTTCACCATGTTGGCCATGTTGATCTGAAACACCTGACCTCAAGTGATCTGCCCTCTTCACCTTCCAAAGGGCTAGGATTACAGATGTGAGTCACTGTGCCTGGCCCATCTCTCTATTCTCAGTACCTAGCATTGGGCCTGGCCTACAGTTACCATATACATTCATTTTAGCAGCAATTCTGTGACACAAAATGGGTGTCCTATAATTCAATTATATTCTAACTAACTTCCCAGAGTTAGCACAGTCCCTACAGGGTAAGAGGCTTAGTCTCATAAGACTGCCTCCTTTTCAAATGCCAACTACATGTCCCAGGTATCCCCAAGCTTCTTTTACTTCTGCCCAACCAGCTACAACTTTGGGGGTTCTCACAGCTTCCTTCAGGTTTGATAATTCACTAGAATGATTCATAGAACTAACTGAAAGCACTATACTTACATTTACTGTTTATTATAAAAGATATAACTCAGTAATACCAAATGGAAGGTAGAACAGGTTAAAGTCTGGGGAAAGAAGGATGCAAAGGTTCTACGCTCATGGAGTCAGGGTATGCTACCGTCCTGGTATATCAATATGTTCACCAACCTGGAAACTCTCTGAGGCTCATGTTTCTTCACATAGGTTTCACAACAAAGGCATGACTGATTAACTCACTGGCAGTGTGTTTAAATTCACTCTCTACCTTCCTCCACTCCCTGAAGGTCAGGGGTGGAGCTAAAAATTCCAACCCTCTTATCAGCTGCTTGGACTTCATGGCATGCCCGGATATTCCCTTGAAACTAACTAAGGGCCCACCATGATTCATCTTATTAGCATAAATGTATAGTGGAAAGGAGCTCATTATGTATAACAGAAGACACTCCTATCAGGAAAATTCCAAGGGTTTTTGAAACTCTGTGCCAGGAGCCAGGAACAAAGACCCGCTATATTCTTTATTATATCACACCATCTGAGACACATTTGCCAAATTGAGTTGAGTTGGCTACCTCCAGGTTCCCATTAGTCACTTTATAAAAATTAAATTAAAGGATCTTCTGCAATTCTAGCATCAACGTGCTCCCACTGGAAGTAATGTTCTTTAAGCCCTTCCTTGAATATTCATTTAAAACACAGCTTAAATAACCTCCCAGTTGAAAGCCGGAATTTAAGTCCCTTTTTAACTACAGGTGATAGGAAATGAATCTCACCACCCCAGATGGGCATTTAAGGCTTGAGTATATTTACTACTAACGTTTTTATATCACCTAAGAAGTTGCTATTGTAGGGATATCAGATACCATTATGGCCCAGACTCTGGGTGAATATACTGCTCTGACAGCCAGAGTAAATATCAACCACTTTAAGTTTTATCAAGGTAAGCACACTGTAGAATAAAACACTCCTTTGTGCATCTGACTAGTGTTGTGTTTTACTATGAAAACTGAATAAGAGAATAGAGATGTACAGATACTGTGTTTCAGTGCTTATATCACCTTGCTTAAGAGAAGAAAAGTTGCCAGGAAAATGCTTGCCTTTCTATGAAAGGAAAGTTTTAAGTAAATAGATATACATATTTACAAATATGTATACATATGTACACATAAGAATATGTATTTGTACAAATTTATAGTAGTATAAATATATGTGTGTTTCTACAAATACACATGTTCTTATGGGTACATATGTGTGTGTGTATATATATAAATGCATGTATTTTAATATACAGTGACTCAGAAAGCTTTTTTCTATAAAGGAATAAATAGCAAATATTTCAGGCATTGTGGTTTCTATTGCAATTAATTAATCTGCCCTTGTAATGCAAAAGCATCCATAGGCACATAAAGGAATGGCCATGGCTGTGTTCTAATAAAACTTTATG
The DNA here is from genome assembly GCF_049354715.1 of Callithrix jacchus. Classification (NCBI taxonomy): domain Eukaryota; kingdom Metazoa; phylum Chordata; class Mammalia; order Primates; family Cebidae; genus Callithrix; species Callithrix jacchus. Next base: position 100,278,962 of record NC_133502.1, on the reverse strand, counting down.
AACACCAAAATTTACACTTTATTTATTTTTATGTGTCACAAGATAATATTCTTTTGATTTTTTCAACTATTTAAGAATGTAAAAACCGTTCTTCACTCAACTCATACAAAGAAAGGCAGCAGCCATAGTTTGCTGACCCTTGTTATAGACCAGTAACGGCAATCTAGTGATGACGTCTAAGCTTAGGTCACATGATCTGAATGAACCCGAATTAGCTGGGGTTTCCAAGAAGTAAGTTATCTGAACTCCATTGGCTGTAAAAAGAAATCTTTATAAATAGTATCCCTCCATCTCTCAGCCCACTCTCACCCTTCTCTCCTGTCTCCCTCCTCTGTCTCTGTCTCACTTCTGATAGACAAGAATGATTTAATGGGAAATGTGCCCCAGCTACTTTCAACACTGACTGCTTATGCTATTAATATCAAGGTAGCATAGCTAGTGACAGCTTCTTTCATTGATTCATAATTCATGTCTCCGTTAAAAAGTATCTGATCCTATGAGTTATACATATTTCACTCTGAATATGCTAATTTTGTCAGTTTAAATAAAAGTTAGACCACAACTTATTTCTTCCCTGATTGGGGAACTAAGGGAGAAAATGTCTCTGTTGGTAGTGGGGGGAATCCCAAGACCTGGAAAATACCTCTGACTCTGAAAGATCAAATCCTGTTCAAACTACAGTCAAAGCTCCTCTTAGAGATTCTTCCCAATTCGATGGTGGGTGTCCTATGGCAGCATGGCAGTATTTCAGATGTACTAGCTTCATAGAGTTTCTAGAGATAGCTATTCTTGGAAAATATATTTCAAGAAGTAGTTGTATTTTCTAAAGTGTTTTTTAAAACTCTCTGTTTAAGTGAATAGGTTCATCAATCAGAAAACCCAGAGGCAGGTGGGGGGAAAAAAAGGGCAACGATTTTTTTTATTGTTATTAAAGGAGAAATTATATCTGATGCCTGAAGCTCAATTTGTGAAGAGCATGATCCACAGGACTCCTGTTAAAGTTAGGCTGCTGCTGAGACACTTCAAAAGATCATCTTTATTGCAGAACAATTGCCTGACCCAGTTTCCTGGTCAGCAATATACTTTTGTAGAAACTTCAGGAGCTGATGAAAAAGCTCAGCAAAGTTAGCATGGGTACTTTCATCTGTGGCTCTCGGGAGGGGAAACATGAAAAGGTTTTTAGGTCTCCTGGATTTAGCACTGCCAGGTCTACTGGCATAGAAGCAAAGAATGAAACAAAAGATATGAACATGTTATAAAAGGCAGTATCTAACTTCTTGGCAAATGTGCTTGCTATTATGGTTGCTGGAACACAGAGGTCTTTCTGTATTCATAGTCTTTTGCCTGTCAAAATATTTTGATATTGTAATAAAACTCTACTGTAAAATACATCTTGCCCATTGAGTAAGGTTTCACTGCTTTGGTATAAAAAGATATTCTCTGCCCATTCTTAGGTCTCCTTGAGAAGTAACTCTTGGTGCCCAAGCATCTAAACAATATTTAATTTGGAATTCCTACATGCATCGTAAAACTAGCATAAAGAGCAACAATGTATGTTTTAATGATTTCAAAGGGGAAAACACATTTCCACAAATGGCTCTAAGTTAAGTTCCATTCATTGCTTGCTGGAAAATATGACATCTTTAAGCAAAGCACTCTTCAGCTTTTTATTTTAAGCATCTGTGCACTTATATTTATCAATAAGAATAATCTTTCAAAAGAACTATTCAGTTTTATAATTTCCTCTTCCGGTTCAATTTATTTTCCCTTTAGATTTGATTTTTAGAATGTCTTCTTAATTCATTTTTAACCTTACTTCTTGTGTAAGTTTCCTAGGGCAATTGTAACAAGGTAGTAAAGCCCAGGTGGCTTAAAACAACAGGAATCTACAGTCTTACACTCCTGAGAGATAGACCTCTGAAATCAAGATGTTCTCGGGGTCATGCTCTCTCTGGGGGCTCTAGAGGAAACCCTTTCTTGCCTCTTGCTAGCATCCAGTGTTTGCCAGCAACATCCTCTGCATTTCTGTAGATGGATTACTACAGTTACACCCCGCCATCCTCTCCCTGTGGGTCTTCACGTCGTCTTCCCTCTATGTGCCCGTCTTTGTCCAGATTTCCTTTTCTTATAAGGACATCAGTCATATCGGATCAGGGCCCACTCAAATAATCTAATGTTTACCTGATTACCTTTGTAAACACCTTACTTTGAAATACGGTCACATTCTGAGCTACTGGACGTTAGGATTTTAACATATCTGTTTTAGGGAGACACAAACCCATAATATATATACTGTTACGCATTTAATAGAATAAATATGGTATTATTTATAGGGTAAGTAAATAATGCCACTGGCTAAGGAAGTTAAACAGCACCAAAGAAGGTGATAGGATCCTAAAGTTATTTCCAGTCATCTTAGGCCTTCACAACTTGGGGTGTTTTCCCACTTATTCCAGCTTGATCTGGCCCATGCCAGTATAACTGCAGGGGGGAGACAGGTCTGAATCTCCTTCTGGCAGGGCTTTTCCTAGGCACTATTTCTGACTCTCTGTTAGTATTGACTCCAGGAACCTCCAGGTGCCACCAGCCACCGTTTCTTTACAAATGAGGCAGCACCAAGGCAGTAGAGAAGCCCCAGATGCAATCACTGTGCAATTCTTCTGATGTTATCATCACTCCGGGCTGGTGTGACGGCATCGGACAACAGCATGGCTCAAAGACCTCTCAAGCCCTTTGCATTTGAGTGCTGGGAACAAGGGCTTCAAAAAGAGAAAAATGTTAGAGCCTAGAGCAATGGTTCTCAATTTGAATCACCACAGAGATCTAAAAAAATCCTGGCAATGGAGCAAGACTTTGTCTCAAAAAAAAAAAAAGTGGATTTGCCTCTGTCCCTTTAGATGCCTGCCCTCTGCCGATGCCATGGGCCCCTGCAGGTGACTTCTCTCATCTAGGTTCTGTGCTTGCCTCCTATTGATGTATTCCTCATACTCTTTATTCACAATCAGAAGAGAATGCCTTCTGAGGCACAAATGCTCTAGGTGTTGATGCAGGGATGTTCTCCTAAGAGCAGCATGATGCTGCATTAGTCAAGGTTCTCCAGAGAAACAGAACTAATAGCAATACAGAGATACAGTATAAGAGGGTTTATTATAAGGCATTGGCTCACCCTGATTATGGAGGCTGAGAAGTTCTGCAATCTGGAGAACCAGGAAAGTCAGTGTTGTAATTCAGACCAAGTCTGAAACTCTGAGAACCAGAGGAACTGAAGTCATAAGTTCAAAAGCTCAAGCTGTAAAGTCTAAGGGAGGAGAAGATGGACATCCCAGCTCAAGAAGAAAGATCAGAAACAAAAAGAGAAAGATTAAATTCAGCCTTCTGCCATTTTGTTCCATTCACATTGGTGAGAGTAGATTTTTTTAACTCAGCGCATTGATTGAAATGCTGATCTGTTCCAGAAACACCCTTGCAGACACACCCCAAATTAGTGTTTTACCAACTATTTAAGCATCCCATATTATAGCAAAGTTGGCACATAAAAGTATTCATCACAGATCGGGTACAGTGGCTCCTGCCTGTAATCCCAGCAAATTGAGAGGCCGAGATGGGTGGATCATCTAGGGTCAGGAGTTCAAGACCAGCCTGGTTAACGTGGTGAAACCCTATTTCTATTAAAAATACAAAAAATTAACCATGCATGGTGGCATGTACCTGTAATCCCAGCTACTTGGGAAGCTGAGACAGTAGAATTGCTTGAACCTGGAAGGCAGAGGTTGCAGTGAGCTGAGATTGCGCCATTGCACTGTAGCTTGGGCACCAAGAGTGAAACTCTGTCTCAAAAAAAAAAAAAATTAATCATCATAATTGCTAAAGGCATCCTGTGCTGAGATTAGTTGGAAGTTCATCCTGAACAGAAACACCGAGAGAGCTTTTCAGAGCTCTTCCCTGCCTCCTCAGTCCATTGGCAGTTCTGTCAAAAGATTCATGTCCCGAAGCTGCCCTAATTGAAAGCAGCTTGCTTTGGGGACCAGCTACAGCCACGAGTGGCCTCTCAGGCCTGCTCTGCTACCCTGTACTTCCTCACAGTGAACACAACTCTAGAAGGTGTGTCTCTCACAGAGGAAACCCTGAGAGAAAAAATGTTGGAAGCTAGAAATAGCATAGCAGACAGGAACGAGAGTGATTTAAAAACAAATGATTTTTTTGTTGCTATTGTTATTGTTGTTTATTGGTTTGGGTTGGGTCGCTGCCCTCGGTGACACAAAAGAGAGGAAATAGAGAGTCCCAGGCACAATACATGAGAGAGGCATGAGAACTAGAGAAAGTCAGAGAAACCCAGTCAAGCCAGAGGTACCTTTAATCAAGCAGATTTCATCTTTCATCAAGCAGATTAAAAAAAGATTCCATCCTTCTTTCCTTGTTTAACTCATTCAAACACTGATCAGCCTTAGGTGAGAGGATGATTCTCAGAACTAGAATTAACATTTGCAAAGCCTTTTGTAGATAAATGTAGTCAGATTTTTTTGTCTCATTTAATCTTTTTTAAAGTCTGATCTTATTTATTTGTTACTCTTAGAACATCCTATTTTCGACTGGACTTGGAAGCCCTCACTCAGCGAAGACAGCCCCCATCTCCTGGCAATCCATTCCTATTCTTTTATTTTTCTTGGGCCTTCTTTGGTCTCTTGGGCAAAGTTTATCATATTCTGCTGCCTAGTCCTTTTTTTTTAGTATGTTGTTTGTTTAGAGCAATGGGCTCACATCTGTATTGCAGGACATGCTGAGTAACAAGACACTGAATCTCTAGTACTTTGGTCCTGAGTTTCTTACCGTCTTTGTTCAGGAGGTTTCTCATGGCAAACTGGTAGACATCATCTTCTTTAGAGAGATGGAAAATTGGCAGACACTGCTAGCTTTTCCAGGCCCCAGAAGATGAGGCACAGTAGTAAGGCAGTCCAAGAATATCTTCCTCTTTAAAAAAAAAATAAGCAAGTTGAGAACACACAGATTGGCCTCCACAATAAACCCAGAGCAGATTAGCACCTCCTTTCCTCAGCCCTCCTTGGTCTGTTACAGGAATGCCCCTGCTCAGCAGCAGCAGACGTGGCCATGGTCAAGATACCCTGCTTTGTGAGGAAAGCGTGTTTGTTGTTCCCACTACTGATTTTGTACACATAACCCTTCCACTCTTCACTCAGTGTATCAGCAGCAATTTCTGCGGCCATACACTTCTCACAAAGGTATGAGGTTTGCCATCATTATCCACTTCAATGAGCTTCTGGCAGCCGGTAGCTGGGAAGGAAATGTGTAGCTTCCTCCTGAAATAGCTGATCATACCCAAGGTGCCACAAAAAAGAGGTTGCCTCATTAATCTTTACCACAATCTTCTGTGCATTATTTTTCCAAATTTTTATATCTAAGGAAACAGAAACAGAAGAAAAGTGAGATTTTTCTCAAAATTGTTCATTCCATGAACAGTAGAGGCAAGATCTAAATGTTTCCAATATCCCAGACACAAGGAGACCGTTACCTTTAAATAAATAGATGGGGTTGAAACAAAGAGTCTCAACTGTTAAAATGCCCCAAATTCACATAGCTACCGAAAAACAAAGTCCGGATTTGAAGGCCATTCTTTCTGACTCCAGGACCTAAAATCTTAAGCTCTTTGATGCCTCAGGTTTCTAACTCCTTCCAAATAGGTAATATTAAATGTATTATGGGGAGGGTATTATATAGATTTATATCTACTGAGAGAAAATGGAGGAAGAATTATTGATCTTCTTAATTAAAATAAATCCTCCTGGTATGCAGGGTCCCTGGTGTGCATGGCACAAATTACAAAAGAGCCCAGACCCTCTGTGATCACTCCAGCCTTGTGTGTATTGGGGGTGGGGATGGAGCACAGATGCTCTGCTCTGATGGGGACAAAAATGCTGACGTCAGGAGACACGTCTGCCTCTAGTACCTGATGGATGAACACAGGCAGATCATCCCAGTGCAGTCCCATAAGATCAGAAACCAAGAACTGGGTTGAAAATAAGGCAGAAGTTATAGCAATAACCAAAGTTGGGGAGAATGCTTTTTAAACCTTTATATACTATGGAGTAAACATCACAGCCTCTAGTTTATGGATGAAGAAACTAGAGAGAATTCAGACACCTCATCCACGGCCATAGAATCAGGATGTGAGAGCCAAGGTTCAAACCCCAAACGCTTGGGTCCTACAGTAGTAAGATGAGCTTCCATGCATGGGAGGGTTCAGGTGAATCTAGGCTATCTGGAAATACACCAAAGTTCATTGAAGGCCAGTTGCCCTTAGCATGGCCTGAAAGAGGAAATTAGACAGTAAAAGGAAGAAATTTGGTCCTGGCAGAGACACAACTAGCAAAAATCCCAGTGAGCTTCACATGTGGCAACATATTCCCTGCCCTACCATCCTGCCTCCCTTGACAAACTGACTCAAATCAGAAAAAAGAAAGTGGGGTCCCCTCCTAACTTAGCAGAGCAGGTCAAATTTCTAAACATAAAAGGAAAAACTGACTGCTTATGTCCTTGAGTAACACCTTCCCAGGTCATTGAAGTGAGACTCTGGCATAACCTGATAAGGACCTCACCAGGTTCAGCTGCCTGACAAGAGGCACTCCAGCACAGACCTTTCACAGACTTTTACCTCATTATAATCTCATTTTAATACTAAAATCGCCAGCCAAGTAAGGGCTTATCTGCCATTTTCTGTACATGGGATGCATGTTAGGACATGACACCTCACTGCACAGGTGCAGAGAAGACCCCACTCAAACATGCTTGCACCTCACTCCTTTTTCCTGCCTCAACTTCCTTAAAATGACAGGAGCTGAGCCCCTCGGAGGGCAAGCGCCAGGATCCCTTTTCTGCATGCATCTCCCTAGTGCTGCTCCAGCCATAAGCCTATTAAACCTTGCCTGAGAAGACTTCTTCTTGGCCTGGTGTTAATTTACCACTTACAGGGGAGCCAAAGAGCTCGGGACTCAGGGTGTGGTGACTGAAGTACTCAAAACCCAGCATCCAGCAGTCATATTCTGGGAGAGGAGAGATTACTTACTTTTAAATTAAGCCATTTAGCTTTCAGGATGTGAAAAAAGGAAAACAAAACAATAAGTTAAAAGCTTTAATATCTTAGGGAATGCTCAAATAAACAGTTGCAGGAAAAAAAAAGGCAAATGAAAGGTGAAAAGGAAGAAAAGAAGGGAGAGTGAAAGGGTGGTAGAAATGGGAAATATTAAAGAAAGAAAAAGATGAAGGGAGAGAGAAAAGAAGGCAAGGAGAAAGAATGGAATGAAAGAAAGAAAGAAGTTTAAAGCACATGTGATCCACCACAAACTAGAACTTCCAACAGTGAAATCATAGTCAACTGTGACTAAAGATTATTTTCAGATAATGAAATTAAATGCACCAATCTTCTGCGCCCCTGAGGATCATGCGTTCTGGGAAACCATGGTCTATAGTGTATATAATTTTGATAATTGTCCAAAAACTTGGAGAGCAATACTGTGCATACAGTGGGTGTTACATAAATAAAAGGTTGACATTGATTGATAGTCCCTTCCCTAAAGGAAATTGATCTCCAATTCAAATCTCTACATAACACCAAATAAGGTTAATCTTCATATCCCCACTGATGGAGACTAATGGGATGGGTCTACGTAGGCAGAAGTGCATCAGGAAACCAAATTGGGAAATGATAGCTATTGTCACCCAGGGAATTGCTGAAGGTGGGTGTCACTTATGGCTCTCAACCCTAGTAACTGACAGTTTTTCCCCCAGAGTTATCAATAGACTAGTGAAAGAAGACTGATAATGAAAAATGCATGTAAATAAAGTTTTAATAAATTATTGAAAAATGGTCATGAGCAACTCTTAATTAATTGCTTTGAAAAAAGAGTAGCTGCTGCCATGCTTAAGGTAGGGGAAGAACAGATACTTCTCTATGTCCTCAGACCAAGTCTCAGACAAAATGCTGCCACATATGGAGGTCTGCCTTAAACAAATATGCCCTAGCAAAATGGCCCAGGTACTTAGCAACCAAACATCCAGTAGCAAGCTGACACTACACAGTTACCCAACCTGTTCTGTAAAACTGAAGAATCCCCAGCTCTGTGGTCTTTGAGGTACTTCTGAATATTTTAGCCAACCCACATCTCTTAAATGCCATTAATTTTACCAGTGACAGCCCATTTTGAATGCCGATTATGCTGATTATAAGTTACCAGTTTCTACAATAAAAATGTATTTCCAATATTCATTATGCTCATTAACAAAATTACTAGTGTAAATAAGAAATATGGATACAAAACATGACTTTAATAGTTACCTCTGAAGAGTGGTCTTTCTCATATAATGCTGGGTGATTACTCCCAAAGTGTGAATTTCTATGTATAACAACTAACTGCTGCTTAGTAGTAAAACCAGCACATGCATTTATCTTACACTAGTTATGTGTGAGTATCATAAAGTATGTAACAAGCATCACAACATGAATGATGAACCATATTTAAATACTTTTCTCTTTTAAAGTAATGATTTTAACAGTTGACAAATAAATGCATTTCTAGATATATAGAAAATATATTCAATATCCTCTTTTCACTGAATGTGAGAGAATATAAAAGACACAGTTGCTGATTTTTCATATAAACATAAGAAAAACCAGCCAGTCTGAGATAATTTCATACCCTACAATATGATTGATATACTATTTGGAGCTGCAACTATCATGCTTGTCTTTTCAGTCAAGAGAACACATCAGCTGGTCACGCTGCTCTCTAGTTTCTAGGTGTTTGGCTCAAACTGCAATTCCTTAAGTCTTTTGTTCTCCAGATGACTGCTAGCAGTTCCCAGAGGGCCTAAGAGTCACATGTTCACTCAGGTAGAAGGCACATGAAGCTCTAATCCTGGGCTCATCATAGTAGTTTATGGTCTTACCTTCCCATGTGCCCCAAACCTTTCTCTCATCTTCTTAACCTCAATCGGGAATTTATTTCCTTTCACTGATTTTTCAGAACATGCACTCACACTCACTCACTCACCCATTAACTCACTCACTCACTCATTCAAGGTGTGGCAAAATTGAGCACTTTATATTTCCAAAAACAAGAAGAAAAACCCTAAAATTTAACAGAAAATGACTTATTTTGTCCATTCTGCCTCACAGTCAGTGGTCCTCCTGGCTGCTTGATCGTCCTCTGCCACATGGAGTTACTGGCTTCTTGTCATATTAGTCACACTACTTTGTAGAGCAGTGTTAGTTCCTTTCCTCCAACATCTCTTCTTCCTTACCCCTGGTGCTTTCGAAAACTGCACAATTGGATGATTTCATTTTTCCAGCTACACAGGCATTTCAGAATTGAGAGGAACAACAAACGTCAAAGATAATCAATATAATGACCACTTTAAAGCCACACTGTGTGAGAGAAAGAAAGAAAGAAAGAGCAAAAGCAGTTAGATCCCAGCACCTTTACCTAAAAATTTCTAACACTCCTTTTCCAACTTTTGATTTCTGAGTCATTAACATATAAGAACTATTATCAGCAAGGGTCATTTTTCCATTCTTCTCTTCTAATGAAACAGTGTATTATTATTTTTCCTACATCTAATTTTGTGATATATGATCTTTCTTCAGTTTTCTAGAGAAGAAAACACGGTTTTATTTCCTCTATGATGGAGATCCTATTCTCCCAGAGACAACTTTTCTCATTCTATTTGACTCTCTGAAGATGAAAAACTGACCCTTTGAGATTATAAAAATAATCCATGGATATGTTTATATTCCCCCTGAGGTCTGAAATGTAAGGTGCTAGAGAAACAGGCTGGCATATTTATTACCAATAAGCTTCCCATGTTTGTTCCCTTTATTATTATAACAAAGATAAATCTGGAGTCCTTTTTGCCCATGCAAATGCAAATTAAGAAAATGTGGGCCTCAGAGTCTCCTGATGCCTTACTACTACAGAAACCAAAGAGCTTTAACCAAAGTGGTCACATATATCCGCCTTCAGAGCAGTCCTGCCCGAGTGACGTGAGGAGTTTGGGGAGTGTGGATTACAAAGACTTACATTCCGGATGATTTAAGTATGTATAAGGTATGTAAAGGACAAGAAGCAGTGATAAAGCAAATCCATAAATATTTAATGTGTAAAGGAATTGCCTGGAATTTTATTAAAGTACAGTTTCTAATTCAACACATCTGGAATCTTCGTTTCCAACAAGTTCCCAGTTGATGTCAGTGTTGCTGGCGCCAGGTGAGTAGCAAGTCATTAGAGACAAGCAGACGTTGTTGTATGGATTCTACAGGATAGTTCAAATACAAGATATTTTGAGTTTTAGATTCAATATTACTTAAGACTTCTAAATTATATATTTTTAGAGTGCTGAATAAAGGCATATTGTTTTACATTTGTTTCTGTTGAAGTATATAGTATATGTGAAAACTGAGTAAATCATGCTTCATAGATTTTTTTTGCAAAGCCATTTAGCCACCACATAGAATAAGAAATAGAATATATTACAAGCACCACAGAAGCCTTCTCACTCCTGGTCTAAATTACTATGCATTTCTATCACTTTCTTAAAGGCAACCACTATACAGACTCATAAAAGCAGAGATTAGTTTTTCCTGTTAAAAATTGCACTTGTTTTGTTTCTGGTTTCCTTTGTTATTATGTTTTCTGATATTCAGCCACATTATTGTGGGTCCCAGTCATTTGTTTTTCACTCCTCCATAGCAAAGGTTGCCAAACTTTTTCTTTAAAGAGCTAGACGGTAAATATTTCCAGCTTTGGATGCCATAGGGACTTGATGGCAACTACTCAACTCAGTTCACATAGTTGAAAGCAACCATAGACAATACATAAATGAATAGTCATAGCTCTGTTCCAATAAAACTTTATTTACAAAAGCAAACGTGGGTCAAAGTTGACCTGTGAGCCATAGTTTGCTGACCTCTGTTCTATAGTAATGCATTGTAAAGATGTACCATAATTTACTTATCCATTTTGTTTTTAATAAGCATATTTGTTTTATATTACTGCCATAACAAATTACTACAAATTTAATAGCTACAAACAACATAAATTTATTATCTCACAGCTCTGTAGTTCAGAAGTCTGGGTAGGCTCACTAGTTTCTCTACTCTGAGTCTCACAAGGCTGAAATTAGCGTCAGCTGTCCTGGGATTTCATCCAGAGGCTTTGGGAAAGAAAACTGCTTCCTAGCTCATTCTGGTAATTGGCAGAAGTTAGTTCCTTGTGGTTGTGGGACTGAATGCTCTATTTCCTTGCTGGCTGCCAGCTGAAGGGTGCCTTTAGCTCATAGAGGTCTTGCTTGGTTCTTGCATATGATTTCTTCCATCTCAGGGCCAGCAAAGGCACATCAAATCCTTCTCATCCTTAGAATCTCTCTTCTAGAAGTGTCATTGTTTTACATTTAAATATACACTCCTCCTCAAGTGATTTAGGATATGGTCGGAGAGAATGATGAAACATCATTCTTTTTTCTTTTCTTTTCTTTTCTTTTTTTTTTTTTTTTGAAATAGAGTCTCACTCTGCTGCCCAAGCTGGAGTGCAATGGCATAAATGGCTCACTGAAACCTCTGCCTCCCAGGTTCAAGAGATTCACCCACCTCAGCCTCCCAAGTAGCTGGATTACAGGTGCACACCACCACACTCAGCTAATTTTTGTATTTTTAGTAGAGCAGAGTTTCACCATGTTGTCCAAGCTGTTCTTGAACTTCTGACCTCAGGTGATCCGCCCACCCCTGCTTCCCAAAGTGCTGGGATTACAGGCGTGAGCCACTGCACCTGGCCCATTTTTTTTCCATGCAAATATTCAATTGAGCCAGCACTGCTCATTAAGGTTATTTTTCTTTACTATGCAGTGTCAAATTGTCAGCAATCAGTGTGAGATACATATGTGTGTTTACACTCACACACAGACATGCACAAACACACACACATATGAATTTATGCTTGGACTCTACTTATTCCATTGGCCTAGTTCTCTATTATAAGCCATCTGATAGTGTAAATCTTTGAATTTTGCACTTTAAAATTGTGAGTCTGGCAGTTTGACCTGAGATAGATTTTGAATAATGTGCCACATGGTAGGGAGCTTGCAAGAATGGAAAATATAGCTTCCATCTGCCTCTAATTACTGAAACTACCAATGCTCTTTAAAAAAAAAAATCCAGTGCTCACTGAATGACTCAATTGGCTAAGGTCAGTTTACTACGCATTGCTAAATAATTTTGAACTTTATTTTGAAGGCAAATAGGAGACCCTGAAACAATTGAAGCAAGCAACTAAATTTTTGTACCCCTTTTCAGTAAAGAAACCAGGTGGAAACAACATAAACAAGTTTTATGGTTAAGTCTTGTTTTAAACCAACATCACCATCATGAAGAAATGGACTGTGAATCTGGAGTTTATTGAAGTGGTCGAGGCTAGAGATGGCAGAGCCTTGAGATAGACCTGTGACAATGGAGTTGTACAGCCGACAGTAGACTTTAGAAAGATTTAAAAGACGCTACTTGGAGATTAAGATACCTGGTGTGCTGACTCCCAATGGTGAGTGGCTTGATATCTAGCAATAGTACTGACGAAGAATTCAGGAGGAGTTAACTATAAAGATGATGAGTTCAATATTGAGATTAAGGTATGTGCAACTAATTGGAAGTGTTTATCAGAAAGATAGAGGTGCTGGTGCTCAGCAGAGGAATCAGTGACAGAGGTAGGTCTGGAGGAGTTTTCTATATATAGGAGCTATGACTGGATCTGGTCATTCAGGGAATGTGTACAATGCAAAAAGAAAAGAGTACTAGTGGTAGAATCTTGGTGAATTTCACCAAGGGATATTAAGAGAGAGAAAGAGAGAGACAGAGAGAGAGAGAGAGAATGACTTGTAGCAATAGGAAAGGAACCAGCAACAAACAATATCTCTTAGATCTACGTTATATAATAATTTACTCTGCAATAAAAGAATTATCACCATCCCCAAATAGCAACTACTCTACTTAAAATATATAATGTTTCACAGAAAAAATGTTAACCTTGTCTTTGCCCTTTTCTGTAAGAATCCATCAAAATTGTCTTTTCTATAGTTGAGGCATTACTTATACTGTTAATCAAATTATATGGCCACACCAGAGATTAAAATAATAAGAAAGGCCTTCATAAATGATAATAATTTTCATAATGCAGTGAGGTAGCCTCATTTTACTTTAATTAAAAACAGGTAATCATAGAGAAATGGAAAGAAAAACGTCTCAGCTAGAATCACGTGCTGAGGATTACAAAGAATAAAGGGAACTTTTCTTGCATCGTGGAGATGGCTATGGTGAGGTGGTTAGACTGAGAGGAAACTGGTGTATCTTGATCTTTAATCCAGGGTTCCATTGGCAGTTGTCAGATATTACCAGTTTCTGATTGCAAGGTTGGGAATTCCTAGTGATCTACCTGCAATTTTCTAGCAGGATCCATACAGTGAAATGCCTTCAATGTGGATAAAAGTGAAAAGCAAGGCATACTGGGACAGGAAGGCTTGGATCCAGTGTCAGCCCAGCTGTCCTCAACCCGTGAAGGGCCTGTTGCCCTCTGGGCTCTTGAACACAACAACCAAAAGCCATCAGTTCACTGATTCCATGTTCATTTTATCCAGTAAACGAGTTGCTTCATCCACAGGGCAGCAAAACAATATAAAATTAGAGGAGGGAATCAAATCAATAGCCAGTCCAGCAGGAGACAGTGTGTGTTCTCCTTTGAGCTGTTAGCAGGTGCACTGGGTGAATACAGATAAGTTGATAAATGGCTGATCCGATAGACTGGTAGCAAACACATGCTTCGCCAGAGATGACTTTTTAAGTCACCATACATCAAACAGACAGTGTCAGCCTTTGAGGATAAACCTGTGAAGCCTTGTTATGCTCTTTGAACTACCTCTGAGACCCAGAGACTGAAAAGGGGCCTGAGTGTTCCTCTGAATCCATTGGGAGGACTGAAAGCTTCAAAGAGGAGCGCTATCATATCCAAGGGGAAATACATTGATTGAAGGAACCAGTGTGAAATAGTCTTTAATAATTACCAGAAAGCTGGAATCGACTGGTGTTTTGCTGAGCTATATTTTATCTTTATTGGATTAACTGTGACACAGTAGGTTATGTCAAAGGGAATCTGCATGAATATTAAAAGTAAATGTGGTGTGAATAATAGATAACTTACATTAGATGCACCAGCATGCAGTAATTTTTATTCACCTACATAATTAGATTAAAACAAATCTGCTGAATAAAATACATTGTCTTATTATAATCTGGTTTGAAAACACCCAAAAGTTATGGCCATGAGGGTGTTTGCTAGTGCTTTACATATAAATACATAATTAACCCTAAGAAATGTTTTCCGATAGGTTTCTGGTAGTTACAAGAGAGGATGATTATGAATATTAACAGCCGAGAGCCAGTAGGAAATAGCCTTAAGGTCAAATAAGACCCTACAATGTTGATACCATCAACATGTAAGTTTTATGTTCAACTCAAGGAAATTACAAGGGACAGTAAACGACCTAGGGAAAACTTACCCACAAACTGAAAGCACACTGCGATTCTTTTCATTTGTCTATTTTCTTTTGCCTATTTCAGTGCTGCAAAATAAATTTCACTTTTAAGATAAGCTACATTGCTCTTTTAGGCTGGGTAGATCTCAAAGCTTCTCTGTCTTTATTTTCCCACCTCCCACCATCACCTCCCCAGCTGCTGCTGTTTCCCATTGCTGAAGAAATTCAGCTAGAATCTGTTATAACAGGAGGTGGGTTCCAACACAGTCTAATTCCATCCAAGTATGGATGCTGGGGACTCCCCCATCCATATGTCTCTCTCTCCTCCTGGAGGTTTCTGAACGTCCTGGCCATTGACAGAATGTCCATGTGGGGAAATTTGAATGTGGCTCAGCAAAGTCTATGGGACAAGTGGCCACCATGGCTGCTGGATGATGCACAGGCAATATGCTGGCAGATACAGGTGGAAGGCTCTCCTCAGAGGGCTACATGGCTCATCAGGCAGGTGACAAGTGGGGTTGACTCTAGTGTTGATGGATGCCCTGCTGGTCCTTTGTGGTCTCCCACAGCCCTCTGGTGCTGGCAAGAGATGGTGCTGGGCTCTTTCTACTGATCCTGCTTTCCTCCAAGTCATGCTCCAGGTTTCATTCCTCTCCCACATCCAGCTCCTGTTCCCTTTTCCCAGCCCAATGCACCTTGACTAGATGGCCACATGTCCTAATTTGCCCAGGTCAGTCCTATTCTACCTGTTAGGACCCAGGAAAATGATGTATTATGCTTTCTTTCACTCTCAACATGAAGCATTTGTACCTTAGGTTATGTGGTCACCCTAATCCTGTCCATTCTTGGCAGGAAGGGCATTGTCTGAATCTCCCAGTCTTCTTTTGTCATCTGTTGCTACAGCAGAAACTTGCTGCCTTCTCTCCTAGAGGGCTTTATGCTTGGATTCTTAAGAGCACTTCCCTTCTTTTCTCTTGATGTCACTCTTGCAAATGAAAAGTTTTGGCTATCAAAGCTGGTTTGCTAGTTTCCGAGGCTGGCATCCCAACCTTATTTTGGAGGCCCCAGATGGAACATTAGCTGCTTTGCTCTCTCACCTTATGTCCCTGCCTATCCTCAAGACAATGTAGATGACAGAACTCTGGAAGGCCTCCTGTATAGTGATGTTTAGAAAGTGACCCCAAGAATTTGTATTCAATGCTATTTCCTCTGCATTCTCTCACTTCCAAACCCCCATTTGCAACTTGCAAATCTCAAGGCATGCTCTTCACACCTTCTGTGCCTAGTGTAAGTTTTGTAGAAAAAAAATCACGATTGTTATTAATTGCTACTAATTAGTGGCATACAGATTATCTCCTATACCCCCTCTTTCTCCCCAGTTAGCAGATATAGTGCTGGATGCATAGAGAAGTTAACTCACCTGTATAAGATTACAAAAAGTGCCTGAGCCAGAATTTGACTCCAGAGCTCATGCACGTAAAACAAAAAAGCTCCTAAAGGTGCAAAACTTGAAGATCTGTAATTTGGCAGATTAATCAAACTGCAGTCGAAATTTTTGTTCCTGAGAGAGTGGAGGGTATGGTAAATCCAGTCAGAAATGCTTTATCATTTGTGTAGTTTTCCTCAAATGACTCAGGATCTTCCCAAAAGCAGCTTCCAAAGCACCTTTGCATCTTTCCTGCTGACAGGATGGGCATAAAGCCTCCTCTCAAGAATTGCTCTCTCTCCACACTTGTTCACATCTGAATGAGTTTCAACTCTGAGGCAAGTCTCTGCATAGAAAGAATCACCTAAAAGCACCCCCTCGTCCTTCTGAACAGCAGAGTGTGAAGTGGTACCTGAGCTCCACCTACTGTGCTCCTTGAGGTTGCTTTAAACCAGGGAGCCCAGCTGTCCCAGAACCCAGATGGCTCTCCACTCTACTCCCTGTGTGCCAGATGTCGGCTCTGCGACCCCAGCTCAGTGACCGGGCCATCAAAAAGGCTGCCAAGATCAGACAGACTGTCTTCTTTCACCGCTCTTCACAGGAAGCAAAGGAGTTAAAGGAAATAATGACAGAGGTAACCTGCAAATGTAACTAGAGGTATGTATTTTAAAGGATGAATAAAAACAAATGACTACGTTATAGAAATCTATTTCAGCATGTATGTGCGTCAGAGTAGAAATCACTTATTTTCCTGGATCTCTCATGAGAGTTGATATTACAGTGCATACATAGAATAACAGCCATTATAAATGTAGAGTGCTTTAGGACTGTCAAAGCAATCACACTGAAATTACCCCAGTGATATCTAATCTCCATCATGCACTCAATATGTGCATGGACCTATACTGATAAGATGGAATTAATATCTCAAAGGCAAGAATTTTTTTCCCCTGATGGAGTCAGGTGTTTTGCAGTGATGGATGAGGTCAAACAGAATTTGTCGGAATTAACACAGATGTTTCCGCATGTGGCGTTTGGGATGCAGTTCTCATTCATGGCTTTTATTGTTCCCTTCTCCACATTTCAGCACAATGGCAGATGTTTTCTAAGTGTATACCCCTCGTATTACTTTACATCCCTTGCAGGATGATACTGGGCCATGGCCTCCCATGGGGTGACAGGTAGTGAATCTTGTATAAAATATTTTTCCTTGATCAATGTAATGTATGTGTGTAGTAGAAAATAAAATAGAATAAAATAAAGCAAGAGTCTGTCACCTCCCCACTTTCTACTCTCCAAGGGCAATCATGTTTAACTATTTCTGTGTCTAGTTTTTTTGAGTGTTACATACTGATCTTGATGATCTATTTTTAGGGCTAATTCTTGATGTACAGACTTTAGCTATTCTCAGTTTAATGTCTTGCTGATTGAAAGAATACTTTTTAATATCTTCTTCCCCTCTTCTCAATTTTTGATGGCTATATTGCTATGTTGTTGTGCCTCAAATCATTACTTTTGTAGCTAAAAATGAAATCCATAAGCCTCATTTTGTATTCCATACATTTTTTAAAATATAGACTGAATTCCCAACTTGTAAAACAAGAATTTTAAACGCATCTATCCTTCCATCTCCCTCCCATCTTCCAATCTATTTTAAACATTTAAGTGTAGCTCTTGTTGTTACTACATATTGATGATAAAAGTTGATAGGCACTAAATATCTTAGCAGGATTATAACTATATAAATATTGCTCATTGAAAAGTCAAAGAGTATGTCACAGTCACATTTCATTGTCCGTGGCTCCCAGTCACATTTCACTGTCCGTGGCTCCCAGTCACATTTCACTGTCCGTGGCTCCCAGTCACATTTCACTGTCCGTGGCTCCCAGTCACATTTCACTGTCCGTGGCTCCCAGTCACATTTCACTGTCCGTGGCTCCCAGTCACATTTCACTGTCCGTGGCTCCCAGTCACATTTCACTGTCCGTGGCTCCCAGTCACATTTCACTGTCCGTGGTTCCCAGCCACATTTCACTGTCCGTGGTTCCCAGCCACATTTCACTGTCCGTGGCTCCCAGTCACATTTCACTGTCCGTGGTTCCCAGCCACATTTCACTGTCCGTGGCTCCCAGTCACATTTCACTGTCCGTGGCTCCCATACCATCACCCTTCCTTCTGTCATTTAAATCACAATGCTCCTAGCATCAGTTACTGTCTCTAGTAAAAAGTACAGTCCCTGGTGAAATCCCTGTTTCCTTTCCCTGTACGTGCATTAAAATCATTCCATTTGTATTTGGGCCATGATTGAATATTTGTGTCCTGGAATTTCTTACTGTCTTTCTTTATTTATGGATGAAAGAGTTATAACCTATCATGGTGTACCTAATGCTTTTGCAGGCTCTTCTGATGCTCTTTTACTTTATAAACATCTCCATCTTTTAAAGATATTTTACTTGCATTCCACTAACCCCACATTGTAATTTGGACAAGCCATTTGGTGAACCTGCTGCTTAGCTGCTGTCTTGGGTTTCATTTTATTGGATTCATAATTTCCACTTTTCCCCCATTTGGTGCTGGACTATCTGCTTGACTAATATCCTCAGAAAGAGTGAATAAAAAGTAAACTTTCAAAGTTTTGTTCAATTTTGGTTTGCTCAAAATATGACTCTGTGTGCATATGTGTGTGTTTGTGTGCATGTGTGCATGTTTCTTAAATTCATCCTTAGTTATAGTTTTGTTTTGTTTTTTTAGATGGAGTCTTACTCTGTCGCCCAAGATCTGGAGTGCAGTGGCATGATCTCAACTCACTGCAACCTCTGCCTCCTGGGTTCAAGCGATTCTCCTGCCTCACCCTCCTAACTAGCTGGAATTACAGGCATGCCAACACAACCAGCTAAATTTTTTTTGTATTTTTAGTAGAGATGGGGGTTTCACCACGTTGGCCAGGCTGGTCTCAAACTCCAGACCTCATGATCTGCCCACTTTGGCCTCACAACATGCTGGAATTACAGGATTAAGCCACCGTGTCCAGCCGTTTTTTTTTTTTTTTTTTTTTGAGACAGAGTTTTGCTTTGCTCTTGTTGCCCAGGCTAGAGTGCAATGGTGTGATCTCGGCTCACTGCAAACTCCGCCTCACAGGTTCAAGTGGTTCTCCTGCCTCAGCCTCCTGAGTAGCTGGGATTGCAGGCATGCGCCACCATACCCAGCTAATTTTTTGTTTTTAGTAGAGACAAGGCTTCACCATGGCCAGGCTAGTTTCGAACTCCTGACTTCAGGTGATCCACCTGCCTAGGCCTCCCTAAGTGCTGGGATTACAGGAGTGAGCCACTGCCCAGCATTGGGGTTTTTGTCCTGTTATTTCTCTAATAGTTTCCTCCTCTACATTCTCTCTGCTTATTCTCTCTCTGGACTGATCTTCTGTATCTTTTCATTTTTTTCCTAGTGTTCTCTTTCCATTTCTTTTTTGCTTCACATTCTGAAATTTATCAAACCTGTAAATATTATTATACCAATTACGTTTTCAAATTCTAAGAATATTTATGTCTTCTCTGTTCATTTCTTAACAATCTGTTCTTGTTTTATAGGTGACATACCCTTTTGGCTTTCTGAGAATCCCAATCACATTTTTTTCAAGAATATTTAAAAATTAAAATGTCCAAAATAATTTGGATTCATCTGCAATTGTAGGAAATGACACAAAGAGATCCCAAGCACATTTCGTCCAGTTTCACCCCAAAATATTTGCAAAACTGTAGTTTAATATCACAACAAGGACACTGACAATTCACTCATCTTACTCATATTTTCCCAATTTTAAGTGAATGTGTGTGTGTATCTTCAGTGTGTCTTTAGTTCTGTACAATTTTATCACGTGTGGGGTCGTGTATCCACTACTACAGTCACGATGCTGAATCACCACAAGGATCCCTCACGGTGCCTTTTTCAATCTCCTGCCTTCTTCCCAATCCCCTCCATCCCTACCTGACAGCCACTAATCTGTTCTCCACTCTATAACTTTGTCATTTAAAAATGTTATGTGAATGAAAATTGCACATTTGTACATTATGTTACATTTTTGAATTTGTTTTTTTCCCCACTCAGTATAAATTTTCTGGGAATTCATTCAAATTATGTATATTAATATTTTGTTCCTTTTTTTGTCAAGTGATATTCCATGGTATGTATGTAACAGTGTGTTCCTTTTTATTGTTGAGTACTATTCCACAATATGTATGTAGCACAGTATTTAACCATTCACCAGCTGAAGAACATCTAGGGTGTTTCCCATTTTTATTATTGTGAGTACCGGCAAGAACATTCACGTACAGGTTTTGTGTGAGCATGTTTATTTCTTGCATAAACACCCAAGAGTGCAATTGCTAGGTCATGTGGTAGTTGCACGCTTAGTTCTATAAGAAACTGCCAAACCATTATGAGTGATCTCATCAGCATTCTGTGTTGTCACTCTTTGCTTATAGATGTGTATAATATCTCATTGTACTTTTAATTTGCATTTCCTTCATGACTAAAATGATGCGGGGCACTTCTATCTTGTGCATATTTGACATCTGCATATCCTCTTTGGTAAAATATCTCTACATGATTTTTGCTCATTTTCTAATTGGATTGTTGGTTTTTTCCTGCCGAGTTTGAGAGTTCTTAAGATTTTCCAGATATTAGTCTTTTATTGGATAGATGATTTGCAAATATTTTCTCCCAGTTGGTAGCTTCCCTTTTAGCCTCTTTATAGGGACTTCAGAGAGCAAAAATTTAAATACTGATAAGGTCCAATTTATTAGTTTTGTTCTTTTTCCCTTTTTTTAAAATGCTCTTGGTGTCAAGCCTAAGAAATTAATGCTAGCCCTAGATCTGGAAGATTTTCCCTTACGTTTTCATTTTTTTTTAATTGTATATGTCTACATTTTACATGTAAATCCACCATCCATCTCGAGTTAATTTTTGTTTAATGTGTGAGGTTTCATTTGAGGCTTTTGGCGGGGGGGCCTGGGGGAAGACCATACTTCTTTTAGTGCATTGCTTTTGAACCTTTACCAAAATCAGTTGGACATATTCTTGTGGGCCTATTTCTGGGCACTCTATTCTGTCCCGCTCATCTATGGGTCTCTCCCTTTTTCAATGTAATACTATCTTGATTACTGTACCTGTATAGTAAGCCTTAACATGTGATAGAGTGACTCCTCCTACTTTATTCTTCTTTATCAAGGTTGTTTTGATTATTCTAGGGCTTTTACCTTTCCATATAAATTTTGTAATAAGCTCATCTATATCCATAGAAACCCTTGCTTGGATTTTGCTAGGAATTACATTAAATGTATAGATCACTTCAGGGGAGAATTGACATCTTTACTATATCTAGTCTACCAATTTATGGACACCACATGTATCTCCATTTATCTAGGTCTTCCTTGACTTATCAGCATTTCATAATTGTCAGCGTACAGAGCCCATATATAATTTGTTAAGTGTATTTCATTTTCTTTGGAGAGATTGTAAATGATATTGTACTCTCTATTTTGATTCCCACATGTTCATTGTTAGAATATAGAAATACCATTGGTGTTTTGTGTTTATTTCATATACTGTGACTTTACTGAACTTAGTTGTAGGTATTCTTTTGTGGATTCCTTA
Source organism: Callithrix jacchus (assembly GCF_049354715.1). Classification (NCBI taxonomy): domain Eukaryota; kingdom Metazoa; phylum Chordata; class Mammalia; order Primates; family Cebidae; genus Callithrix; species Callithrix jacchus. The sequence goes on along the minus strand of NC_133502.1, from coordinate 100,257,307 downwards.
GAATTTTATATATAGACAGTCGTCACCTGCAAATAAACACACTCTTCTTTTCCATTCTGTATGTCTTTTGCTTCATTTTCTTGATCCACTTCAGTATCTAGAACTGTCAGCACTATTTTGAATAAGAGTGGTGGAAATGAACATTCTCGCCCTATATGTGAACTTGGGGGAAAGCATTTAGTCTCTTGCCATTAAGTCTCATGTTAGTTGTAGGATTTTGGTAGATGTTCTTGATAAGGTAATTCTCCTCTGCTTTTAACTTACTGAATTTTTTTGTATCATTACTCCATGTTGGATTTTGAATAATTTTCTGCCTCAATTGGTATGATCATATGCCTTTTCTTATATAGCTTATTGATATGATAGATTATGTTAATTTTTGAATGTTGAACAAGCTATACATACTTTCAATCGAAGGTATTAGAATAAATTCAATATTCAATTGAATAAGCTCAATTTGGTCATGGTGTACAAGTCTTATTTTATATATAGAGTTGGATTCAGTTTGTTAAGTTTTTCTTTTTATAGAGAGATTAAGAAACATCTTCCTGACCTGGTGCCGTGGCTCAAGCCTGTAATCCCAGCACTCTGGGAGGCCGACGCGGGTGGATCATGAGGTCAAAAGATTGAGCCCATCCTGGCCAACACGGTGAAACCCCATCTCTACTAAAAATACAAAAAAAAAAAAAAGAAACACCTTCCTTCTTTTTAAAAATTTCTTCTTATTATTATTATTTAAATAGATATGAGGTCTTGCTATATTGCCCAGGCTAGTCTCAAACTCCTGGGCCAAGTAGTCCTCCCATCTTGGTCTCCCAAAGTACTAGGATTACAAGTGTGAGCTACTGCTCTCAGCTTTCCTTCTTTTTAAAGCACTAATTGGTAAACTCTTCTACTACTTCATTTATAAATAACATGACACTTAAAACTTTACCTTTATCTCTGTCATTAAGGTCCTCCCTTCCACTCTCACCCATGTGAATCTAGTGCCATAAGCCTGTGTGGTGGCTATGATGGACAGCTAAGTCAGTCCAGCCTCAGCCAAAGGTAAAATGAGACTCAAAGGAGGAATGTGATGAAACTTGAAAAGGGCCCGCAGCAAGGTTTTCAAATGCCAAAAGCCTCATCCATCAGATAGGCTCACAGAGCAGGCAGGACACAAAGAACGCCATTTTCCTTTTAATATCAAAAGGCTTTCTATAGCCAGGCAAGCACCTACTGTGTAAATCTCAGGAAGGAATCCATCTTGTGTAATGGAGTGTCAGGTCAAATTTCCTTGAAGCATACCCCACAACAGGGATTTAAATGCACGTGATGAACTGAGGGAGTGCTCCTAAGGAAAACTCCTGCAAAGCGCAGGTGAAGCAGGATGAAGAAGGGGCAATGACTGAGCATGGATGTGGTCTCACATCCACAAGGACTCTGAGGCATAAATTGTACAACAGAGCCATATTTCCTTATGGCAAGGCTGACCCTGTGTGTGTACTCTCATGTCACTCATCCATTGGTTCTGACCTTCTTTGGGATGGAGGATGATACTTAAGACCTTGTCAAATAAAATCCATTTTGATAGAGTAGAAGGCTATCTGTGAGTTGTTACAGCTGACATTCACAGCGGCCTGCTGGAGGATGTTGAATGGGCACCAAATAATGTCTAACATAGTCCACCCCTTGTACTGCTCAGATCCACTTGTTTCCTTCATTCCGTTCTCCCCAGCCAGCATCCAATGCACAACTGTTCCAAGACTCTGTGTTCATAATTCCTGGGGTAATTGACAGTAGGAGGATTTGTGGGTTAAACTGCCGGACCTGGTAGTCCAAACAGGTCCTGATTAAACTACTAGGACCCAAGACCAAAACCATAGTTGGACTCAACAATAATAGATGATATTATTATTTCCATTCCCTATCACCTATTCTAGGTTTTTCTCTCAGCTCAGACTTCAGCTGTTCCAGTTTGCTTTGTTTGGTGGGATGATCCAGATGCTCATCACTGAAAGAGTCTGAGGCCTTTAAAGGCCATGGTTTCTGCACTTAACCATTTACAGTTAACAGTGAGCATAGTAGTACCAAGAGATGTCCTAGTAGACTATTTTAATGCCAAACATATTCTTCTCTGCCCCGTTATTTATCAGCATTTGTACTACTTAAGCTAATCAGAGCCAATTACTCCTGCCTGTGTGCTAAATCTTTTCTGTACCTTGTAGCAAGCAGCAGACTTCATTTTAAATTGATTTAGACTCTGTGTCCTCTGGTAGAAGTGTCTCCCTGTCTGGGAACTGGCACCATCAGACTGACAGTCTATAAGTTCTAAGAATAAGAAACACAGATTCCCCCAAAAAAGTCTCTGAATGTCATAAAGAGCAGGATGACTTCGACTTCTACTCTTTGGTTCACAAACTTGCATAATCTATCTACTTGGGACTCAGTTTCACACAGGAACCCCCTCCATCTGTGCATTGACATTCTGAGAGGCCATGGAACTCAGATTCAGTGCTGGGGAAATTGGGAACAGGAGTTTCTTAGGCTGGTCCCTGAGATAAGGATCTGAATGTAAGAGGTTTATGTCGGTGGCGAATATAGGAAGCTCTCATACAGGAGTTGGGAGATGAAACAGGGAAAAAGAGAAAGCCAGTACACAGGCATTAATGAACAAGTTCGTGCTGTGGGCAACTTTCAACCAATCCCAATAAGGACCTATGGATAAAGTGGGGGTATACCTTGGTGTTTCCAACCTGGGGGATCAGCAAACTGGAGCATTAAGTGTACAATTCCAACCCAAAATTGGTTGAGAGCTCCTCTTTAGCACCTCCATTTTGCCCTGCATGAAGGTGAGAGAGAGAAAGCCCTCGGGTAGAGTTGTAGACACTGTTGGTAGTACCTGGGAATAGTGAATGGCAAGGGGATGTGGTGGGGGCACTTACAGCACCTACTATAGGTAGTTACTCTAAATACAGTGAAATTATGTTTCTATCACACTATGCAACAAGAGCTTGTAAGATATTTTGCTTGAGTTATTTAAGGAGAAAGATATATCTTATATACTGAATTTTGTGGGTGGACATTTATATACCTTACAATTGCATTCATAGTTCACTTCCCATTTTCATTTGGGAAAATCAATTCAGAACGTTGCTATGTACACCACCAGAGCCATGCAGAGAATGGCTGATCTGGAGCTGAGGAGTCACAATACAGCTCCCATTGGACCCTGTTTTCTTTCTTGGTAAAAAGGCAAATACCTAATTCCAAGTTCAGTTTCTGTAAAAAGCATTAAAGTTCTAGGGTAGGAGGAACCATAAAATGACACCATAAAAGTTGGCAGATCTCAATTTACCAGTGAAGAAGGACAAATGGCACAAATCAGAACAGTATTAGACAGGATCATGTAATTACAGATATCTAATAAAATGAATTTAATGACCAATAATTTAAAATTTTTAAAACACCTGTGAGGATCAAATAAAATGGAATACATTCAAAGAGTGTTTCAAACTTTTGAGAAAATTATGGGGTAAATGATTTCTGCAGCAACCATACAACAAGCAACCCCTGAACGGAGTCTGAAACTCTAAGGCAAACTAGACAGAATATTCCATGTTTAAGGGTATATTAATAATTTTAGTTTGCTTATCGTAGAGGAATAAGCACAAAGAGCTCCAACAAAGACAGTGATATGGTATAATGGAGTGAATACAATACTTAGAAGATCTGGGTTTTTGATCCTATCTTCAGCACTTACATAGCTTGGATAACTTGAGAAGGTTTTTAAATCACTGAACCTATTTCCTGGAAGTAACAATGATACCTTTCTATGTACACGTATTAGTCCATTCTCACATTGCTATAAAGAAATACCCAAGCCTGGTGCGGTAGTTCATGTCTGTAATCCCAGCACTTTGGGAGGTCTAGGTGGGCGGATCACTTGAGGTCACAGTGTAAGATCAGCCTGGCCAGCACAGTGAGATCCCACCTCTACAAAAAAAATATAAAAATTAGCTGAACGTGGTGATGGGTGCCTATAGTCTCTGCTACTCAGGAAGCTGAAGCAGGAGAGTTGCTTGAGCCTGAAAGATGGAGGTTGCAGAAGTCACACCATTGCACTCCAGCCCAGTGATAGAGCAAGACTCCATCTCAAAGGAAAAAAAAGAGGTTTAATCGGCTCACAGGTCTGTAGGCTTTACAGGAAGCATAGCAGCATCTGCTCCTGGAGGGCCCCAGCGGGCTTACAATCATGACAGAAGGTGAACAAGGAACAGGCATGTCACATGGAAAAAGCAACAGCAAGAGAACAAGGGAAGAGGTGCCACACACTCTTAAAAGACCAGATCTCATGAGAACTCACTCACTATCATGAAGATGGTACCAAGTAGGATGGTGCTAAATCATTCATGAGAAATTGACCTCCATAATCCAATCACCTCCCACCAGGCCCCACCTCCAGCATTGGGGATTACATTTCAGTATGAGATTTGGGCTGGGACACACATCCAAACTGTATCAATGCATATTGCAAAGTTATATAAACTGAGATAATATAATTAAAAGTACTTCATCAACCATGTATGTTCAACATGATTAAGGCCTCAGTTTATGTTTCAATGATAAAAGTACAAGTACAGTGTGGGGATAACTCCCAGAAACAACAAATAAAATTTTATAACATGCAATAAGAATATAAAGATGGGTTCTGAGTAGGAAAGGTAATTTTGTGTATACTCTTAATAAAAGGAAGTTTGGTTTGAATCACTGAGGTAGAGACTTCCAGTGCTTAAATCTATCCCTTCTCTTCTTCTCACAGTCATGTAGGAAGATTATCTTTCCCTGATGTCTTGGGATTGAACAGAGCTTTGTGGCTAGTCATAGGCCAATAGGCTGTTAGCAGATATGACATCTAACACAACTAGGCTGCAGTTTGAAATACCAGTGCACAGCCTCCAGAATTCCTTCCCTGCTAAGGTGACTGAGAAGACCTCAGTTAAGATGGAGGGGAAAAAAAGATTCAGGCAACTTGAATAACTGAGGTCCTATTTGGGAGAACATTGTCCCAGAGAGTCACCTGGACCCACGATAGATTTACATGATCAGACAAGAAAGCTCTATGACACCCTGAGTTTATTTTGTTTTTGGATTTTGTTCCTGTAACATAACTCAACCTGTCCAGACTAGTATAGTCGTGGAGATTATCATCAGGATCTCCTATGCTCCTACATATGACACAGTTACAGAGTTCTGCAGACATTTAACTTTGGGCATCTAAATATCATAAATGTTGCTAATCAACATGACTTTTGCTATATTATTTTCATTCAATCAATTCATTAACTTGTCTTTAGGCTATGTCTTCACAATGCTAGAAAAATTGGTTTGTTAAGTCATTAAACAAGAGAAAAAGTTACCTTTCTTCACTCCCACGTGTGCTTCCACAGATGCAATCACAGTCACTACCAAATGTTTCCACTTTCCAAAATTTATTCTAAATTATTTATTAAATATGTATGTGGTAAAATGCACCTGGCTAAATTGCAGTGTGGTTTTCCAAGACAAGAAGATGGCAATGACTTTGTCATTATTTATTTATGATCCCATGTTCTTCCAAAAGAATTTGGAACATAAATGATGAATTATTCTCCAATTTCCTTAACTTGTCTTATTCCACAGCAAACCACATTGCTATGAAACTATCACAAAAATATTGGAGTTAAGTATAATGCATTGGATCTGTCCTTTTATAAATATTATAAAATAATGAATTATATGTCAGTGGAATACATACCCAGAAAGATATCTCCACCATTATCTCAAAATATCAATGACTTTGGGAAGATTATTACATTCAATTAACGTTTCTGTATCTTTATAATTGGGAATGTGTTGGTCATTTCAAACATACTATATTGGGAAAATAAGTAGCATTGGGAAAGGGGAATTTATTTAGGAAAAAGAAACTCCGAAAGGCATTAAGCTCACTAGAAAAAATAAAATAGAGACTTGCAAAATAAAATAAAGAATATAAATTAAATTGCACTAGTGCATCAAAAATCTACATTTGATTTTTAACATATTACATTTTTAAAGAACTGACTCAGAAAGAATAACCACCATGTGGAGAGAATCCACTTATTCAGTTTCTGAAGGGGACACTTTCCTGTGTGGCTTTGGATCCCCTCTTATAAATAAAAAGCACTGTCACTAATTTTTGAGACATGGTTCTGTTGCTTGGAGTTTTGTTTTTGATTTTTGTTCACAGTAAAGACTAAAGGAGTTGCTGCCAAAATGTGGTACTCATACCACCAGCAGCAGCATCACCTAGGAACGTTTTAGAAACATAAACTCTGCCCTATCCAGCCTATTGAATCAGAAACTTGGGGTGTGGTGGGGCAAGGCACAAGGCCATCTGTTACAACAAGCTCTGCCTGCTGTCCAAACACATGCTAAAGTTTGAGAAATACTAGACAAAACTCTTGCCTTAGAAATTACAAAAAAAACCCCACTTTGATCCATTAAATTTAGACAACATTCAAGGATCAGATATAAACAGCACACCTGTAAGACCTTTCCTAACATTGAAAATCTATATTTTCTGACTCTCTTAGATCGAGATATGACACCCTAAGTTTCAAAGTGAGCCAGTTTTTATATTCAAGTAATAAACCCTTGAAAATATGCAATTTATATTGAAAGTGCTGGCGCAATCTTAACGATAGCATTGCAAATGGCGATGCTATAATTAAGCTTCGATCTCTTTTGAAAAAAAGGGAGAGAGAACGTGAAGAAGGAGGTTACTGTTCAATGAACTGCTCTGTCATTTGCCGCGGTGATTCTTAATTGTGTCTCATTACAGCAAGATGATCATTACTCTACTTGTCTGTCTGATTTAGAGACCACTAAAAGTGTCTTGTAACACACAGCCATCTCCCTTGCAACAGTCCTTTGGCTCTCACCCTCATTACTCAGAATCTGTCCAATTATTTGTCATTAAAGTAATAAAAAGGACTGCAGCACAAAATGTGGGAGGTAACTGTTGGAGGTCTGCCCAGAGAGGAAAAAAAATGCAAACTGTTTTCAAGGCACTGGGAAGGTGACATCGTTAATTAAGTGTTAGGGAATATGCAAATCAGTCCCACTCTCAAGAGACTGTAATAAAACTGAGAAAACATTATTATCAGTGCAAGTAAAAGAAGGCCGCATTACCCCATCTGCAAGACTGTGTCATTTTCTGGTGGTGACTTCAGCAAGGAGGGGAGGGAGCTGGGAAAGAGATAAAGAAGGTGGAGTTTTTCCGGGCCATTGAGTGTGCTCCGGTTGTTAAGAGTTCAGAATTGGGCCGGGCGGGGTGGCTCACGCCTGTAATCCCAGCACTTTGGGAGGCCGAGGCGGGTGGATCACAAGGTCAAGAGATCGAGACCATCCTGGTCAACATGGTGAAACCCCGTCTCTACTAAAAATACAAAAAATTAGCTGGGCATGGTGGCGCTGCCTGTAATCCCAGCTACTCAAGAGGCTGAGGCAGGAGAATTGCCTGAACCCAGGAGGCAGAGGTTGCGGTGAGCCGAGATCGTGCCATTGCACTCCAGTCTGGGTAACAAGAGCGAAGCTCCGTCTCAAAAAAAAAAAAAAGTTCAGAATTAAGGTGTCAACATGGAGGGCCAATGGATTGCAACGTTTAATGAGGGATGTTTGTCTTATCTCAGGATCTGCACACCCAATTTCCTCTGCAAAATGACTTACAACTCATCAGCAGGCAGTGTTCTTGTAGGTTACAGGAAGGGGAGAGGAAGTAAGGGGGAGGCTGGCAGCTGGCGTAGCAGGCGGCTTGGGTGTTGTTTTAAAGACGGTAATGAAGCAAAGCACTTAAAGGGCCGTGGATTCTTGTTTATTGATTACAAATATCCCTAGCACAGAGACCACTAGGCCTTTGCTCAAGTTGAAACTTCTGCATGGAATGCCTTTCTCCAGTCCTTCTCCGTCTTGTTAACCTGACCAACTCATTTATCATCTTTTAAAGTTTATAGTGTTAATTCCTCATTAAAACTATCACTGATTCCCACCCCAGAGAAGTATACCAGAACAAAAAATCATGTGCTTTCTATACAAACTCAGCTTCAAAGCAAGTTCTCTTTTTTTTTTTAATTGTATTTGGGCTCTGGGGTACATGTGCATGTCTTGCATCCTGCAGGATTGTTGCATAGGTACGTTACATGCCATAGTGAAAAAGGAACACTTTTACACTGTTGGTGGGAGTGTAAATTAGTTCAACCATTGTGGAAACAGTGTGGCGCTCCCTCAAGGATCTAGAAATAGAAATTCCATTTAACCCATCAATCCCATTACTGGGTATATATCCAAAGTGCTCTTGCTTTCTTTTTCCATCTAGGTTACAGATATTTATACATAACCTTTCTACATAAAAATATTGAAGCCACCTGGGCATGGTGGCTTACACCTGTAATCCCAGCACTTTGGGAGGCCAAGGCGGGTGGATCACCTGAGATCAGGAGATTGAGACCAGCCTGCCCAACATGGCAAAACCCCATCCCTACTAAATATACAAAAAATTAGCCAGACGTGGTGGTGCACGCCTGTAGTCCCAGCTACTCAGGAAGCTGAGGCAGGAAAATCACTTGAACCTGGGAGGCAGGGGTTGCAGTGAGTTGAGATTGTGCCACTGCACTCCAGCCTGGACAACAAGAGTGAAACTCCATCTCAGAAAAATAAACAAAAAACATACTGAGGCCATAAGCGACCCTGAAGTTTCTCAGACAGACTTTTTTTTTGATCACAAGAAAATTAGTCTTCCTCAATAACCTGCAGAAAAAGTCATCTTGCATACTGCATCAGCTAACAATTGGTGCTAAACAAACCTCCCAAAAGTTAGATACTTAAAATAATAGCATTTTATTATTATCCTCGAGTCTGTATGTTTACTGGGCTTACTTATGAACTTTGATCACCTGGAGGTTGGCTTAAGTAACTCTGGTATTGGGTAGACTGGGCTTGGGCACATATTTGGGTGTCTGCTGCCTCAAAGTTGGCCTGGGAAGGCCTTGGTTTGTACATCTTGGCTGTCCTTCATGGGGTCTGAAGCTCTCCAGTAGGCAACAGGGTTCTCAGAGAGAACGCAAGCATGCAAATCCTCTTAAGACAACTTTTACAACCAGGATATGCTGAGAATTTCTCAAACCATTGAGTGTTGGTTGCTTTTTGTCTAACAGTTTCTTCCTCAATCATTTTCCCTCTTGTAATTTACTATAAGAAGCGAGAAGAAACCAGGCCACACATTGCTTGGAAAGCTCCTCAGCTAAGTATCCAAGTTCTATTGCTTAAAAGTTCTATATTCCACACAACTGTAGAACATAATTCAGCCACCTTTTCTGTTACTACGCGACAAGCATTGGCTTTCTTCCAGTTTCTAATAACATATTTCTCATTTCCCTCTGAGACCTCACGAGCAGAGTCTTAACAACCAGATTTCAACCAATAGTCTATTCAGGACAATCTAGACTTTTTCTATCATGCATCTCAAAATTCTCCCAGCCTCTATCCATTATCCAATTCCAAAGTCACTTTTGCAGTTTTTGGTATTTCCTATAGTAGCACCCCACTTCCAGTACCAAGGTCTGTATTAGTTTCCTGAGGCTGCTCTAACAAATCAATACAAACTCCATGGTTTAAAACAAAAGAAATTTATTCTCTCACTGTTCTGGAAGTTAGAAGTTCAAAATCTAGCAGGGCCATGCTCCCTATGTGGCTTTTTGGGAAGAATTCATTCTTTGTGTCTTCTGGCTTCTGTGGTTCCAGGCATTTCTTAGCTTGTGGTCATATCACTCCAATCTCTGCCTCCATGACCACAATGCCTCCTCTTCTGCAGCTTATAAGGACACTTGTCACTGAATTTAGGAATTATGTAGATAATTCAGGATGAAACCTTCATCTCAAGATTTTAGCTTAATTAATTTGCAAAGACCTTTCCCCCCCGCCCCAAATAAGACCACATTCATGAGTTCTGGGGATCAGTATGTGGAAATACCTTTTTTAGGGCCGCCATTTATCCCAAAATACTCGCCATCACCTCATGGTTGTAGCTGACTCAACTGTGCTGCTGGTAATAGCTGTGGTCCTCCTTTTATGCAGATGGAAAAGCATAAGTCTGGGAAAATGGTAAATGCAGGATTCCAAACCAGGACTGCAAAGCATAGCAGCTTGGTTGCTAGTTTCATGTTCTCTTCCATTCCTGCCCTACTTCAGTCAATGGCTTAAACTGGGAGAGGATATAAGGAAGCTGCACTTTACTGCAGTGTTGTGAGAACTCAAAAACCATGGGCAGAGAGTGACTTTGAAATAATTAAATCTTGTCCCACATGGCCCAGCCCACACTAATTCATGTAACTTCCCTTTTAGTTCTCTTTTGTTGCATAACAAGGCAATGAAAAACTTAATGACTTAAACAGCAATTTATCTTTTTCCATAAATTGTTGACTATACATTCTTGTATTTCACTTGGTGTCAGCTGGCTGGCTGTTGACACTGTCTGGGAGCTCAACTAGGGCTATGGCTAGTGGCCACGGTTCTTCATTTGGTGGACCGCTTCTCGCAGCTGCTGTCCTTCCTTACAGCATAGTGACTTGGTTGCAAGAAGAAACGTCTCAAAAGGAAGAAAGGAGAAGCTGATGGGTCTGGTAAGGCCTGGGCTTATATATGTTAGACTATTAGTTCACATATTAGACTAGTTCACAGCATTCTACTAGTCTAAACAGTCAGAAGACCAACCCAGATTTAAAGGGAGGAGAAGTAAACTCCAATTCTCAATAGAAGAACAATATGAATATACAGAGATTGGAAGAATTGCTGACAGCTATCGTTGAAGGCCATTTACCACAGACTTCCTATCTCTACTCTTCCAGTAGAGTTACTGTGATGGCTGCGCAAGGATATATGGCTGGCTGAAATCCAGCTCATGTTCCATTTACCAAGCCCTTGTTTGGCTGTGGCAGGCTGGTTCCATTCAGGAAAAAGAATGCCTTGTCCATATTTTTCCTGTGGAGTCATTGTAGTTCTGTCTACCAGTAGATCCATAAGTTGGCACTATAGTGTCCGCTATTATCATTCAATAAAACCAGGATAGCTAGTACAAGGAATTTGTAAAAGAGATGCTGGCCTTGAGTCCAGAAGTCCTTTGTTTCAGACCTTCATGTATTACCTAATAGCCAAGGAGGTCTAGATAACTCACTTAACTCTTTGCAGTGGAATTTATTAAACTATAGAATAGAGAATAATTCTTGCCCTTTATCACTCCCACGGTGTGGAGATGGTCAAATTAAATACATGTAAGACTACTGTGTAAAATATAGGGTACCATAGAAATGTGAGTATTTATCTATAAAATATGCTCACTCCTACCTTCTTTTGCTGATGTCAGCTTCTATCTTCACTTGGGAACTGAGCACAGATCAAGGGCCATGTCACATTGGCCCAAAGAAATCTTCCTACCAGGAACTACCTACTAGAGAAAATTAGTAAGAATAAGCCATCTTTTTGTGATGACAAGAACTTCAAGTTGAAACGAAGATAGTAAGATATTATTACTTCTGTACCACATTTACTGGGTCCTCTTAACTATCAAAAATGAGGAGTTAAGAATCTGTTCTTGTTCCTACACTATTCTATATTTATTTTCCAAAGCTCTCCAGGGAAAGAATATCACCTGCCCACTCCAAATGAGTGCAAAGCATGTTGAAAACACAAGGCACAGGGTAAATGACAGATAATTACCAAGTGCACACTGACATTCTGGCATTTTTTGGTTCTACGCTCTGACATTTTTTTGTGCTACAGCCTATGGAACTGCAGCACTCTGATGACCAAATAATGAATTACAGTCCATTTATGAAAGCATTGTGTGTTTAATGCTAACCTCCTGTATCTCCTTAACACCCTGACCATGACAACTTGTGCAAGCACAAGGTGGGGCTGAATAAATACAATTTCCCATTTTTATAGCTAATAAATATGTTTTGTAGAATGATGTCTCCAAGAATAGTTTTACAATATTTTTTCAATGCAAAAAGAATGTATCTGCAGAGTGGCCTTGTCATGAATTTGTGTGGTAGAGAATAATATAGGTGCCAACAGAGAGCTACATTTACCCTTGTGGAGTAGAGGTAGAATTTGTCGTTCAGCATCACATTAACGCAACATGATAGGAGCTGAAATACTGCAGTGTTGTACTTATTGTCTTTTGTTATTAATAATAAACTGCTACTTGCTATTTACCAAAACCTGTGCCCTCTATTTATTTATTTATTTAATCCTCACCTTAGCTCCTACAACGTAGCTCTTTCTATACCTGCTTTATAGATGAGGAGTTTAAGGCTAGAGAGTTCACCTAGCCTGTCCAATGTGACTCGGAAAATAAGTGCTGGAACTGGGGTTAGAATCCAGGTCTCCCAATCACATGTCCTTATATAGCTCATTCTGTAGTACTGGCTTCTGGAAAATAATGTTAGTTGTCCCAGTAAGCTTTTTTATGGATTGGTAAACTCCATGATCTTTGGGCCAAAGGAAGTAGTAAATCCCATCAGTCCTATCACCCCACACTCTACCTCCAGAGGAGTTCTGGCTTTTACCTTTCGTATGAATTTCAGAAAGTAAGCACCTGTGACTTAGACTTTACAGTCCAAAAGTACAAAAAATTATTCAGAGAAGTAGTGAGTGTCTAAAATGTGCCAGCCCATTGGAGTTGTCTTTGTTTAGACTACTCAAGCCCACTTTCAAACCACGTTCTGTAGTATGTAATATGCCAGAACAAGCAAATCCAACTCCTAAAGTATTAGCAAGTTGATAATTTTTATGGTGATGGAAAATTCACACCACACATCAGATGGCAATAACACAAAAAATTATTAGACATCTGTTTCCTCCTTATCATCCAATTTATGCCTACCTTCTCTTTTCTCCTCTATAATCTCTTCAAATCCCCTTTATCAAATTGGTTCTTCTCATAGTTTAAATATCCAGCTCAGGAAAATAAGACTTCATTGGAAAGGGGAGCTGGCTAATAAATAACAATTTTGATTTGGTCTCTCTCATGTAAGTTAGCGACAGTGTCAAGGCATTCCAGAAGGCACATTCACATTTATTGAGTGTGTGCTGTATGTTTAGGTGTTTTTGTATAAATCAACAACTAAAAACTAAGACACAAGATCAATACTGTATTTCTAGCCTCATTTTTACATGGGATGGAACTGAGTCTCAGAGAAGTTTATTTGTTCATGTTCACACAGTTAATCAGTTGAAAAACCAGGTGAGGCTCCATCAACATACATTTTTGACTTAACACAAAGTCCTCTATAGAAAATCAAAATATTTACTAACTAAACTCATACTTGGTACAAATGAACTTAAAACCTGTGCTAGAGTATTACAATCACTTAAGTAAGTAGGTGAGTACTTAAGGATAATGAGAAAAACTGCAATTGGGCTGGGCACAGTGGTTCATGCCTGTAATCCCAGCAACTTGGGAGGCTGAGGTAGGCAGATCACCTGAAGTCAGGAGTTCTAGACCAGCCTGGCTAACATGCAAAACCTTGTCTCTCCATAAATACAAAAAAAAAAAAAAAAAATAGCCAGGTGTGGTGGCACACACCTGTAATCCCTGTTACTGACACATGAGAATCACTTGAACCTGGAAGGCAGAGGTTGCAGTGAGCCGAGACTGTGCCACTGCACTCCAGCCTGGGTGGTGGAGCAAGACTCTGTCTCAATAACTAAATAATAAATACATAAACAAACAAAAAACTGCAATTATAAGAGATAAATTGTGTAATATTTGGTAAATGCAAACTCCTTTAAGAGAATTTGAAGGCCAAAACTTCAAAGGGAAAGAAGTAGATCAAGTTTTAAATGTGCAGAATAAAGTAAAAAACATGGCCCTCGTTTTGAACACTTTGAGTAACAGTAGTTATCTTTGGCCTTTCCCCATCACAGACAAAAGGGGTAAGTTCTGTTTGCCTTCCAAAGATACTGCTGTGAAGAATGGCCTGAGACTGGGTAATTTATAAAGAAAAGGGCTTTAATTGACTCAGAGTTCTGCATGGCTGGGGAGGCCTCAGGAAACATTCAATCACGGCAGAAGGGGAAGCAGGCACATCTTACATGGTGACAAGTGAGAGAGGAAGAGTGCATGAAGAAGGAAGAGCTCCACACTCATCAAACAAGCAGATCTCATGAAAATTCACACACAGGAGAACAACATGGGGGAACCACCCCCATGATCCAATCCCCTCCCACCAAGTCCCTCCCTCTACACATGAGGATTATGGGGATTACAATTTGAGATGAGATTTGGGTACGGACACAGAGCCAAACCATATCCCTCCTCCATCCCTGTTTCTTTTTCTTTACGGCTGTACAACTAGGCAGTAGTTCTCAGACTCCCACATGATTGAGAGGGGAAGGCAGTGATATCTGCCACTTCCAGGCCTGCCCATTGACATCGCCCATACAGTTCTCCACACTTACATCTTCTCATGGAGGATTTAGAGGATAGAAAAGCTGTAAGATGGAGTGAACCTGTATCTCTGGATATCTTAGCTTGGGTTTCCTGAAAGTGTAGCCTCTGAAAGGGACTTCAGTACAGGTTATTTAAACAGTGATTTCAGCAAACAGAATGAGGAAGCAGAAATGATAACGTGGATGAAGGATGCTACTATAAGGGTGAGTTATTCAGGTTGCTGCTGTGAGCAAGGAGAGCATAGTACCTGAAATCCCCTGAGAGGCATGCTGAATATCCCAGGAGGGTCTTCCTAAAGATGGAGGTCAGAGCATCTGTGCATCAGCTCTCATCAGCAAAGGTCTGCCTTCAAGGGTGTTAATCCTCCTGTCCTTCTAAGCTGCACAAGCACTAGGATTGCATGGACACCACCTATGCCTCCTTGGGGAACTATGGAGTCCAAGGTGACCCAGGGAGAGAAAGAGGAAGAGAAGCATTGTGTGGCAGAAGGTGAGATGCTGCCAGCAAGAATTGTTCATACCTGTCATAGCTGGAAATCAGAGGTCAGGTCCAAAGGATTTAAATTGGGGCTCACAGTGTGTCTGCTGACAAACAGTGTGAGCAGAGCTCTCCACCCACCCCCTACTCATCAACCCAACCCACAGTGGACCATGATATGAGTGAAGAACAAGCTTTTATGGCAGCAATTCAGAATTTTAGGGCTTTTGTTTTGTCTTGTTCTGTTGAAATGTCTGTTAGCCTGATTAATGTTGATGGAAGACTGGACAGCCCAGAACCTATAAAGTTTTTTGTTTTTGTCTTAACCATGACAGATGTTTATTCATCATTATTAGATATTAGATATTCAGAATCTTAGAGGTAAACTTAAGAAAGTAAAAATTATTTTTCTAAACTCATTGGCCAATTCTAAATATAATATAAATTTCAATTACACTGAAATTTTTATGTTTCAAACAACCAAGGTTTTTAAAGAACAATAATATTCACAATACTGAAAGAAGGCTGACAAAGTAGTTGTATACAACAATGTTATGGGAGGATAAACTGGTAAACGTTTCTATAAATTCATTTGGAAATACATGTCAAAAAATCCTAAAATATCATGTTGATATTCTTAGATTCTGAAGGTACTTAACTAATCTATTTAAACCTTGCCTTACCCAGGAAAGTATTCAACATTACTCCTTTGAGCCTCCCAGTAAGCATTTCCTAAGAAAATAGCCATAAATTCAGACAAAGATTAAGGCATAAGGAAATAATGCACCATTATTTATAATAGTATACAATTGGAAATGAACTAAATGTCCCACAATTGGAGATTCATTAAATTATAGAACATCCATATAACAGACTATTACAGGCTCATCATAATTCATGACTTCAAAAATACTTAATGTCCTTGGGAAGCGTTCATGCATAATGTTAAATGAAAAAAGATACAAATTTGCATATGCAATACAGTATGTAATGCAAAATATATATACATAAAGTAAGAATTGGAGAAATGTATTAAAACATTAACACTATATCAACATTGTAACAATATACCTGCTAGCAATAGAATTAAGACTAATTTTAATTGCATTGCTTTGCTTTATTTTCTAAATTTGCTATTATTAGTATATATTTCCATTACTATTATAAAATTATTAAAATGTTTTAAATTGCATTTCCGCAGTATATTTTATATGTAATGATGGGTCTACTTTGGGTACAGGTTAGGTGTGTTAAAAAAGTTGCCCTGAGACAGCTGGAGCTTTTTGCTAACAAAGCTTGCCACTGGTGGACAAGGTTGTTTAGGCCTGCTCTCCAGCCACAGTGATTCTCTGGCAGCTTTGTGCATGCGTAGCACTACCTCAATGCCCTCAGACAGCTGTGCTTAGAAAGGAACAGGAGTGAGTGAGAAGGAAGCATGAGACAAAGGAGGAAGAAGAGCCAATATGTGGGCACATCATCGTTACTGTCCTCAGCCATGACACTTATTACCCGGGTACCTCCTGAGAAGCCAGCAGGAGGTCTCCCAGATTTTTCTACCCAAAGTACAAGAGGAAAAATCATTTAGCCTTCACTCTCCGTCTTCTTTTGGTTAAGGGTGACCCCAGGGGTGATAACTCCTTTGCATGTCTAAAGTGCACACCCGCTGCAGCTGCTTCCTTTCCCTCCGAATCCCCTGAACTTATTCCTGCTTACCATTTAGGATTCACGTCATAGTTTGTTTAGGAAGATTCCCCTGATCATCCCTCACACCACTCTCCAACACTCTCTTAGGTACCCCTATTCCAAGCACCCTTACCATAATGCCTTCCTGTAATAAAGATAGTATTGATTGCCCATCCTGTAAGTACTGGTCTCCTAAGCTTTCTCTCCCACTATCAGCACTACAAAGGAAGGAAATAGGTTTTTGGTGTTCATTTGTTTGCTTGTTTCCATTTCTGTATTCATGACTGTGTTCTGTATCTACATAGGACCTGGCAATGATAGGCACTTAATAGGTAAATGTCAGTTGAATGAATGTAATAGGCAGTGATATTCTTTTAACTAAGCGTAAATATTATGACAGTGTCTCTTATATTGTCTTCAGATGGCTGACTGAGTTGTTGCTGACTTCCTGAGCCACGTCTTTACAAGCTCTACTCCGATAGGACATCTCGTTGAAGTCTTAGATAAGCTGCAGAAAGCAGAACTATATGAAAGCCTGTGTCATCTGTTATTTGTGTCCCAACATGGACCACATCCTAAAGAGCACTTAAGCAGTAGAGTATGTCATTATTATAAATTCATTCCAAATCTGCCCCTCTTCTTAGCTTTGCAATTGTACACACACACACTCACACACATCTCCTCCTTTCTACCAGCCTAAATTTGTTATCTCAGTCAGTCCTGCTCTCTGACTTCATCAGTAATAATCCTTTTAGATCCCTAACTCTTCAATTCCGAATTTTAAAAGCTACTTTTTTCTTTTATTTTCTTTATTTTTTTCTGAAACAGAGCCTCACACTGTTGTCAGGGCTGGAGTGCAATGGCACGATCTTGGCTCACTGCAACCTCTGCCTCTCAGGTTCACATGATTCTCCTGTCCCAGCCTCTTGAGTGGTTGGGATTACAGGCTCGCAACACCGTTGACTAGCTAATTTGTTTGTATTTTTAGTAGAGATGGGTTTCACTATATTGGCCAGACTGGTCTCAAACTTCTGACCTCATGATCCACCCGCCTCAGCCTCCCAAAGTGCTGGGATTACAGGCGTAAGCCACCGCACCTGGCCTACTTTTTTCTTTTTTTTGACCTCTTGGTGCTCTATAAGGGCCTCTACTCAAAATGGTCTGAGATTTACTTTAACTTCCTCAATATGCTTTACATATTTTGTTTATTAAAAATCCAAAAAGGTATTTTTCAATGTCTTATCAATTTTTATTTGTAAAATGACAGAAAGACAATACTATGTTCCTGATTTTTACCCAGAGTCATTCAGTCATATTCTTAGCAAAATCTGTTAAGTTTCTGTCAGGAATTCTTGACAGGGACCTATTCTCCTCCTCCACCACGCAGCACTCAATCTTTCTGCACAAAACATATTGAAAGCATAGTTAAAGAAGATTCATTTGAAAAGACAACAAATTCTTAGCTTTTTCAGAGTACCCACAGTTGTAGTTCTGAATGAGCACTCTAACTATACTATGTTTTGGTTTTCAGCGAATTTCTACTTTCTGTACATAGTGGCATGACCAACTGTCTTTGCAATCTCAGACATCTTATAGGTCACTGATGACTTACAGAAAGACAATTGCAAGTATCCAATGGCTTTTGATCTTTGAGAAAATGAGATCAAAGTTGGAACCATTGAATGCTAATGCTTTTCTTAATCCATTAAACATTCTTTGCTCATAAACATACTGCTACAAATGACATTCTGTCATCTAGACCACAGGTCAGCAAAGTTTTTCTGTGAAGCATCAGATAGTAAATATTTCAGGCTTTGTGGACCATATAGTCTGTTGTAACTACTCAACTTTGCTGTTGTAGTGCAAAAGCTATAACCACAAATGAAAGGGGCTGTGTTTCAATAAAACTTTATCTATAAAATCAGATGGTGGACTGGATTTGGCCATAGACTGCAGTTCGCCAATCCCTAGTCTAGACAAATAGCTATTATTCTAAAAAAATCTAAAAAGTTAAAAGCAAGACTACTATTTTCAATAATTAAACTTATTTACAAGGATGACATTAGCATGACTATTTCTTTTGTCAAAGCCACTGCATAAAATTAACTTGACCTCCTGCTGTAATATAGAGTGGCCATGGAAATGCATGCAGCATTCAGGCTGCTTGGCTCTTTTGCAGTTCTACTGATTGAGCTCCAGGGTGAGTGTGTGTGTGTCTGTGTGTGTCCGTGTGTTTTCCAGCAACACGCAGCAACCCACAGCAAAATTTATGCTAAGTAAGGAAATCTAATTATGTTCGAATAATCAGAATCTGTATATTTTGATTAAAAGTAACAGGAAAAACTAATTTGATTTCCTAATGTGATACACAAAGACAAACTTCCTGTGTCAGGGACTCCCTAGTAATCCTGCTGAAAGGCTGGGCCACTCCAATTTGACATCTGCTTAAAGTAGAAGGAAATGATCCTCCTGAAAAATACAGCCAGCAGATTGTTTAAGTATCCGCCCTCCTCTACCTTTCCTTGTTCAGGTCATTTCTTGCTGAAACTGGATTTGTACTGATTAGAGGATTATAGGATTATATGTTATAGTTTTCAGAGAAATCAGGATAGAGGCTACTATGCAACCTTACAAGGAATAAAGCTATTTCCTATTCAGAGTTGGTTTCACTTGAAGAAATGCAAATTAAACTATGACTCAGAGAAACTTGAGTGCATGAAAAAATTATACCAAAGGATGGTAGACTGGGGTAACAGAGTATTTGAAGACTTTGTTACTCAGAAGTACACTCAATCATGACAGGTGGGTTCCTCTAGGCCAGATGCTTTCACTTGTCTAAATTCACTGGAATCAGTCCTATTTACAATCTTTTCCAGACAATGGTAAGGAAGAATTAATCTTTTATATCAACTGACACTGAAAACCAGTTTGCAAATGTAGTTTACTTTAAACAGAAGTAATGCATCTGATTCTATTAGAGTAATTCAATTTCGGATTTGCATTCTAAGTTACAGGTTTTTAACCTTATTAGTAGTCTGATGATGACTATGGATCCTTATCAGAATAAGGTTTTTAAATTCATAAAGTAAAATACATTAAAAAATACATGTGAATACAAAGGGAACCAAATTTATTGAAATTCTATTGTAAAAGTGTGTTAGCATCTTTCTCCCCTGCTGTCTCCACTCCTTCATCTCTTCTTTTTTCACCTCCTTGCCATTCATTGGTCCCTGATTAAATAGAGACTGGATAGTTAAAAATAATCTTTTAAAGAAACCAAGAGCTTCTGCCTTTCTATGATCCCAAGTAGCTTTGAAGTGAAACTGCCAGTAACAGAAGAATGCTAATGAGGTGAGTCCATGTTTTACCTAGAACTAGATTCGGTGAAAGACATTTAGCATGTTCTCACCTCACATTCTTGGCATAGAATGCATCCTGTTAGTGTAGACTCTAGGCATTATTTTCTGATTCTTCCAGCCAACACACCATATCTGAGGACCCCTGCCCACACTCTGCATCTCAGCTCAGATAATGCAACACTTCTGGGAACCGTCACTGGCTCCCAGGATTTTGGGCAAGATTGCCATCCTCTGTATGCCAATTGTACATTGAACATTAGAGAACTCTTCAAGCTTTATAGTAATTCCCTATTTATATGTAAACATGTCTATCCCATACATTGGTTTTCTCTCAATTCCTTAACATGTGCAAAAACCTTGAACAAATAAAAACTATTTGTTGGAAAAATCCTAAAAAGGCAGCCCCCAGCCTCAGCCAGCTCTTCATTATCATTCCTTGCTGTTATACCAAATGGATATTCCCAAAAAAACTCTACAAGGTGGGTGGTGTAAGATGTCTTTTTTAGGATAAGAAAGAATTCACATTAATGACTAAGTTGCAAAATTACTGCTTGAAGCCCCAAGGTTTTCTTTTATAATATATTATCACCAGTACTTGGCCTTACACTAAAGCTGGAGTATAAGATAGATTTCAGTCGCCCAACAATTCATGACCTCATGAATATTCATGCCGGGAGAACTCATAATACCTCCAAACTAGATACTACCTAAATGCCCAGTGAAGGTAGAATGTGTGAATAGATTATATAGATTACAGTACATTCATTTAGCAGAATACTAGAGAACCATGAGAATAAAGAAATTGCTTGCAAAGATATGGATGCAATGGATCTCACAATACAATTTGAGTGTAAAAAGCCAGCAAAATATGTACATACTAGATGAGTTAATTAAAAAGAAGATAAGTGGAAAAGAATAGGTTTTTCCAACAAATGGTGCTCCGATTACTACATATTTACATGCAAAAAAGTAAAATAAAATAAATTTGGACTCCTGCCTCACACCATATGCAAAAATTACAATTAAATAAACCACAGATCAAAATATAGGTATAAATACTTACGATCCCAGATTGGGTGATTTTTTAATGTGATACCAAAAGCAGACACACACACAAATAGATCAACTGGACATTATCAAAACTGTTTCAAAGGAAACTGTTAAAAAAGTGAAAAGAGAATCCACCAAATGGAAAAAGGGTTTTGTAAATTATTATCTGATAAAAGACTTGCATCTAGAATATATAACAAATTACTGCAATTCAATAATAAAATGGCAAATAATCTAAATTAGAAGTGGACAAAGTACCTGAATAGAAGAGTTTCCAAAGAAAATATACAAATGACCAACAGCACATGAAAATATGTTCAACATCTTTTCATTAGCCATCAAGGAAAAGCAAATAAAAACCACAGTGAGATACCACTTCACACCCACTAAGATGGCTGTAATTAAAAAGACAGACAATAACAAGTGTGGACAAGGATGTGGAGAAATCTAAATTTTTTTTTTACTTTAGGTTCTGGGGTACATGTGCAGGTCATGCAGGGTTGTTGCATAGGTGTATACGTAACCAGGTGGTTTGCTGCCTCTCTTCCCCCTTCATCTGTATCTGGCATTTCTCCCCATATTGTCCCTCCCCACCCTTCCCAGCCACCACTGTCCCTCCCCTAGGCCCCCACAACTGCCCCCAGTATGTGATGCTCCTCTCCCTGAGTCCACTTGTTCTCATTGTTCAGCACCTACCTACAGTGAGAACATGCATGTTTGGTTTTCTGTTCTTGTGTCAGTTTGCTGAGAATGATGGTTTCCAGATTCATCCAAGTACCTACAAAAAACATGAACTCATCGTTTTTGATGGCTGCATAGTATTCTATGGTGTATATGTGGCACATTTTCTTTATCCAGTCTATCACTGATGGGCATTTAGGTTAGTTCCAGGTCTTTGCTATTGTACGTGGGGCCACTATGAACATATGTGTGCATGTGTCTTTATAATAGAATGCTTTACAGTCCTTTGGGTATATACCCAGTAATAGGATTGCTGGGTCAAATGGAATTTCTATTTCTAGATCTTTGAGGAATCATCACACTGTCTTCCACAATGGTTGAACTAATTTACACTGCCACCAACAGTGTAAGAGTGTTTCTATTTCTCTACATCCTCTCCAGCATCTGTTGTCTCCAAGTTTTTTAATGATAGCCATTCTAACTGGCATGAGAGGATACCTCAGTGTGGTTTTGATTTGCATTTCTCTAATGCAACATATGAAGGGGAGGGAGAAGCAGACATCTTCACAAGGCGGCAGACGAGTGATTTGCATTTCTCTAATGAGTGGTGATGATGAGCATTTTTTCATGTGTTTGTTGGTCTAATATATGTCTTCTTTTGAGAAATGTCTGTTCATATCCTTCACCCACTTTTGAATGGGTTTGTTTGTTTTTTTCTTGTATATATGTTTTAGTTCTTTGTAGATTCTGGATATAAGTCCTTTGTCAGATGGGTAGATTGCAAAAATTTTTTCCCATTCCGTTGGTTGCTGGTTCACTCTAATAATTGTTTCTTTTGCTGTACAGAAGTTCTGAAGTTTAATTACATCCCATTTGTCTAGCTTGGCTTTTGTTGCCATTTGTTTTGGTGTTTCAGTCATGAAGTCCTTGCCTATGCCTCTGTCCTGGATGGTTTTGCCTACATTTTCTTCTAGAGTTTTTATGGTGTTAGGTTTTATATTTAAATCTTTAATCTGTCTGGAGTTAATTTTAGTGTAAGGCGACAGGAAGAGGTCCAGTTTTTGCTTTCTGCACATGGCTAGCCAGTTTTCCCAACACCATTTATTAAACATGGAGTCCTTTCCCCATTGTTTGTTTTTGTCAGGTTTGTCAAAGATCAGATGGTTGTAGATGTGTGGCATTACTTCCCAGGACTCCGTTCTGTTCCATTGGTCTATATCTCTGTTTTGGCACCAGTACCATGCTGTTTTGATTACTGCAGCCTTGTAGGATAGTTTGAAGTCTGGCAGTTTGATACCTCTGGCTTTGTTCTTTTTGCTTAGGATTTTCTTGTGTGTTTTTTTTCCAGTTCTATGAAGAAGGTCATTGGTAGCTTGATGGTGATAGCATTGAATCTATAAATTACTTTGGGTACTATGACCATTTTCACAATATTGATTCTTCCTAAACATGGGCATGAAATGTTTCTCCATCTGTTTGTGTGGTCTCTTATTTCGTTGAGCAGTGGTTTGTAGTTCTCCTTGAAGAGGTCCTTCACAATCTTTGTTAGTTGTATTCCTAGATATTTTATTCTATTTGTAGCAATTGTGAATGGGAGTTCACTCTTGATTTGGCTCTCTGTCTGTTATTGGTATATAGGAATGCTTGTGATTTCTGCACATTGATTTTGTGTCCTGAGACTTTGCTGAAGTTGCTTATAAGTTTGAGGAGATTCTGGGCTGAGACAATGGGGTCTTCTAAATATACAATCATGTTGTCTGCAAATAAAGACTTTTTGACTTCTTCCCTTCCTAATTGAATACGCTTTATTTCTTTTTCTTGCCCAATTGCTCTGGCTAGAGCTTCTAATACTTTATTGAATAGGAGTGGTGAGAGAGGGCATCCTTGTCTAGTGCCTGATTTCAAAGGGAATGGTTCCAGCTTTTGCCCGTTCAGTATGACATTGGCTGTGGATTTGTCATAAATAGTTTTTATTATTTTATGATACATTCCGTTGATACCTAGTTTATTGAGAATTTTTAGCATGAAGGGCTATTGAATCTTGTTAAAGGTCTTCTCTGAATCTACTGAGATAATCATGTAGTTTTTGTCTTAGTTCTGTTTAAGTGATGGATTGTGTTTATGGACTTGCATATGTTCAACCAGCCTTGCATCCCCAGGATGAAGCCTACTTGATTGTGATAAATAATCTTTTTGATGTGCTGTTGCTCTCAGTTTGCCAGTATTTTATTGAAGATTTTTGTATTTATGTTCATCATGGATATTGGCCTGAAGTTTTCTTTTTTATTTGATTCTCTGACTGGTTTTGGTATCAGAATGAGGTTGGTCTCATAAAATGAGTTAGGGCGGATTCCCTCTTTTTGTATTGTTTGGTATAGTTTGAGAAGGAATGGAACCAGCTCCTTTTTGTACAACTGGTAGAATTTAGCTGTGAACCTGTCTGGACCTGGACTTCTTTTGGTTGGTAGGCTATTGATTGCTGCCTCAACTCCAGCCCTTGTTATTGGTCTATTCAGGGTTTCATCTTCCTCCTGGTTTAGTCTTGGTAGAGTGCAAGTGTCCAGGAATTTATCCACTTCTTCCTGGTTTACTGGTTTGTGTGCATAGAGTCATTTGTAGTAATCTCTGATGGTTTGTATTTCTGTGGAATCAGTGGTGATATCCCCTTTATCATTTTTTATTGCCTCTATTTGATTCTTCTCTCTTTTCTTTTTTATCAGTCTGGCTAGTGGTCTATTTTGTTGATCTTTTCAAAAAACCACCTCCTGGATTTATTGTTTTTTGAAGAGTTTTGTGTATCTCCATCTCCTTCTGTTCAGCTCTGATCTTAGTTGTTTCTTGTCTTCTGCTAGCTTTTGAGTTTCTTTGCTCTTGCTCCTCTAGCTCTTTCAATTTTGATGATAGGGTGTCGATTTTAGATCTTTCCTCTCTTCTCTGGTGGGCATTTGTTCCTATAAATTTCCCTCTTGACACTGCTTTAAAGGTGACCCAGAGATTCTGGCAAGTTGTGTCTTCATTCTGATTGGTTTCCAAGAATATTTTTATTTCTGCCTTCATTTTTTTGTTTATCCAGTCAACACTCAGAAGCAAGTTGTTCAGTTTCCAACTAGTTGTGCAGATTTGAGTAAGTTTCTTAATCCTGAGTTCTAATCTGATTGTGTTGTGGTCTGATAGACTGTTTGTTATTATTTTGGTTCTTTTGCATTTGGTGAGGAGTAATTTGCTTCCAATCATGTGGTCAATTTTAGAGTAAGTGCAATGTGGTGCTGAGAAGAATGTATATTCTGTGGATTTGGGGTGGATTGTTCTGTATATGTCTATTAGGTCTGCTCAGTCCAGTTCTGCATTCAAGTCCTGGATGTCCTTGTTAATTTTCTGTCTCATTGATCTGTCTAATATTGACAGTGGAGTGTTGAAGTCTCCCACTATTATTACATGGGAATCTAAATCTCCTTTTAGGTCATCAAGACCTTACTTTATGTATCTGGGTGCTCCTGTACCGGGTGCATATATATTTAGGATCAGCTCTTCTTGTTGCATTGATCCTTTTACCATCATGCAATGCCCTTCTTTGTCTCTTTTGATCTTTGTTGGTTTGAAGTCCATTTTATCAGAGATTAGGATTGCAACCCCTGCTTTTTTTTGTTCTCCATTTGCTTGGTAAATCTTCTTCCATCCCTTTATTTTGAATCTATGTGTGTCTTTGTACATGAGATGGGTTTCCTGAATACAACATACAAATGGGTCTTGACTTTTTATCCAGTTTGCCAGTCTGTGTCTTTTGATTGGGGCGTTTAGGCAGTTTTACATTCAATGTTAATGTTGTTATGTGTAAACTTGATCCTGCCATTTTGTTACTGAAGAAACTCAGTTTCTTCATTGCATTTTTGGTCTTTGCCATTTGGTGTCCATTTGCAGTGACTGATACTTGTTCCTTTCATGTTTCTCTTTCAGGAGCTCTTGTAAGGCAGTTCTAGTGGTAACGAAATCTCTCAGTAATTGCTTGTCCATAAAGGATTTTATTTCTCCTTCACTTATGAAGCTTACTTTGGCTGGATATGAGATTCTGGGTTGAAAGTTCTTTTCTTTAAGGTTGTTGAATATTAGCACCCACTCTTTTCTGGCTTGTAGGGTTTCTGCTGAGAGATCTGCTGTGAGTCTGACTGGCTTCTCTCTCTGGGTGACCTGACCTCTCTCTCTGGCTGCCCTTAGCATTTTTTCCTTCATTTCAACCCTGTTGAATCTGATGATTATGTGCCTTGGGGTTGCTCTTCTTGAGGAATATCTTTGTGGAGTTCTCTGTATTTCTTGGATTCAAATGTTGTGCTGCCTTGCTAGGCTGGGGAAGTTCTCCTGGTTAATATGCTGGAGCATGTTTTCCAGCTTGTATTCATTTTCCCCATCATATTCTCATATACTGGTCAAGCATAGATTAGAGCTTTTCACATAATCCCATATTTCTTGGAGGTTTTGCTCATTTCTTTTCACTCTTTTTCATCTTATCTTGCCTTCTCTTTTTATTTCATTGAGTTGATCTTCAATTCTGATATCCTTTCTTCTGCTTGATTGATTCAGCTATTAAAACTTGTGTTTGCCTCACATAGTTTTCATGCTATGTTTTTCAACTCCTTCAAGTCATTTATGTTCTTCTCTAAGCTGGTTATTCTCATTAGCACTTTGTCTAACCTTTTTTCAAGGTTTTTAGTTTCTTTGCATTGGGTTAGAACGTGTTCCTTTAGCTCAGAAAAGTTTGTTATTATCCACCTTCTGAAGCCTGTTTCTGTCAATTGTCACACTCCTTCTCAGTCATGTTGTGTTCCGGTATTGATGAGGAGTTGTGATCTTCTGAAGGAGAAGAGGCATTCTGGTCTTTGATGGTTTCATCGTTTTTGCACTGGTTTTTTCCCATCTTCATGCATTCGTCTAGCTCTGATCTCAGGGAGCTGCTTGATGAGGTCGCCTGTCTGCCTGTGGAGGCACTACTGGGTTTCTAGGGACTCCTTCAGGTTGCTAGGTAAGCTTCCTGTGTCTTTTTTGTTTACACTGTGAGGTTAGGCCCGCCTCTTCCACTGACATGGAGGCACTGCTGGGTGATCAAGAACACCATCCCATTGCTACTTAGGCTTCCTGTGTTTTTTGTTAAAACATGGAGCCTTGTCCTGCCTCCTTAATAGTGGGTTGTGTCTTTCCTCCCTGCGGAGCTGGATCATTCAGCGTTCAGTTCAGACTGAGGCACTGGCTGCGGAATCCGGTAGAGTTAGTGCTTCAGCCCTCTGGAGTTTGTGGAGGAGGGTAGAGACCCACACTGCCCCATGGTCTGTCTCCCCGCTTTCAGCTCCCTCTCTCTCCAGTCATGGGGGAAGGGCCTGTCCAGCTGCTCAGTCTGTCTTCCGCTTTCAGCTCTCTCTCTTTCCGGGCAGGGGAAGGGGCCATAGCTCTGTCTACAGGCTTTTCCCCAGGCAGCTTATGGGCTTATGCGTTTGCTTAGATCTGTGCAACAATCCAGGACACCGTCCTGAATTATGATTCAACTCTGCACTTCTAAATCCCAGCACTTGACTGGCAAAGATCCCCTGTTCTGTAGATTGCTGAGGCTTTGGGGGAAGCACTGTATCTGGAACTGGGTGCTGGAAGGGGAGCCTCCAATTCACCAGTCAGATGCACTTTCTGGGTGAAGCAGCACCCCCCTACCTGCTTCAGTTTCCCCTGTCTGGGCTTTGCTCACCATCCGACCAGACCCGTTGAAATGCACCTGGTACCACAATTGGAGCTAGGAGATCTCTCAATTTCTGCATCTCCCTCACTGAGTGTTGTGCACCAGAGATGTATCTATTTGGCCATCTTGTTTCCTCCCTGTTTCACAGTTTTTAGAATTCTAAATTTTTATACACTGTTGGTTGCAATATAAAATGGTGTCACTACTTCGGAAAACATTTTGGCAGTTCTTCAAACATTTACATATATAGTTACCATATGATCAGCAATTCTACTCCTAGGAATATGCCCAAGAGAAATGAAGACAATGAGAAGACACATGTACACAAAACTTATTAATGAATATTTATAGCAGCACTATTCATAAAATTCAAAATGTAAAAAGAGCCCAAATATTCATTTATAGATGAATGTATAAATAAAAATGTGATATCCCCATACAACGGAATATTATTCAGCAACAAAAAGAATTGAAGCATACTATGACATGAATGAACCTTGAAAATATTATGCTAAGTAAAAGAAGGCAGTCATAAAGAGCATATATTTTATTATCTTACGTATATGAATTGTCCAGAATAGGCAACTCTATAGAAAATGGATAATAGATAAGCAGGAACCTAGGGCTGAAGGTAGGGTGGAAGAACGGGTTGAAGAGTAATGGTTAAGGGGCATAAGGTTTAAGGTTTTAGTGGGGATAATGAAAATGTAGAATTGATTGCATAACTCCTTGACTGTACTAAAAGCTGTTGGATTGTACACTTTAAATTGTTTAATTGCGTAGTATGCAAATTATATCTCAATAAAATGGTTTTTTAAAATGGTTGAAACTAATTCATGGTGTTAAAAGTCATAAGAGTGGTTACCCTTTGAGGAGGCCAGTGGTGACTTGAAGGAAGCTCAAAAGAGATTTCTGGGATGACAGTGATGTTCTGTTTCTTGATCTGAGTCCTTGTTTAAAAGTACATGAGTATGTTCACTTTGTGAAAATCCATGATCTGTACCCTTACCACTTGTGTGCCTTTCAGTGTGTATGTTTTCACTCAACATTGTTTTAATCTGAAAAACCCTGGCCAGATGTGACGGGCAGCAAAATAGTCCCCAAGACTCTCCACCTCCTAATCTCAGGAAGATGTGACTCTGTTACCTTATATGGCAAAGGAAAATTAAGGTTGCTGATGGAATTCAGGTTGTTAATGAGCTGATATTAAAATAGAAAAAAGATCCTGGATTATTTCTGTGATCCCTATGTGATCACAAGATTCGTGAAAGTCAAAGAGGGAATCAAAAGAGAGATGAGAATGATGTGATGTGATGTGATATGAGAGTACTCAACCTACCCCTGCTGGCTTTGAGGGTGGAGGAAGGTGCCACAAGAGAGGAATACAGCAGGCTCTGGATGCTGAAAAGGCAGGGAATACATTCTCTCCAGAGCCTACAGAAAAACACCTGCCAACACCTGACACCTTGACTGTAGCCCAAAGAGACCCATGTTAGACTTCTGACCTGCAGAACTGTAAGCAAATAAACTTGTGTTATTAAATCCACTAAGTTTGCGGTAATGTGTAAGGGCAGTCATAGAAATGTACATACTGGTAGACATCAACTTCTGAATACCTATTAAACCAGAATGGGGTAGAACTAAAAAAAAAGAGAGAAAGCAAAAGATAGACTTTAAGCAATATAGAAGAATTGCAGACAAAAATCATATCCCCTAACTATGCAGAATAAACGTGCAAATGGGCACAGACCCAGCACTGATGCAGAACTCTCATGTGTCCCATCCATGATCAGTGACAGCAGATTCCACTAAAGCAGAGAGGCAATGGCTAATATGTCCCCCGGTGACCCAAATCTTGGCAGGTGGCCAGCTTAACGAGATGTTAATGAGTAGGCAGATAAATCTGGAGAGCTATAACAGAAAGGAATGGCAGCCAGAAAGGCAAATGAATGCAAAAGTCTTGAAAGTTCTTGAACTCACAGCTTATGGCAATGGGTGGTTGAGCTGTTTTCTCCAACTTTATTCAAAACTTCAAAGCTGAAATCCTTGATGTGATCTTTAAGTAACAGCTAGACTCTGATCCACAACACAAAGGAAAATTAGAGGAACAATTCTTCGAGTATAAGTATACTGAAACCTTGACTCTGGTTCCACTTTACATATGCAAAGATAGTGACTAGAATACAAAATAAGCCTGAATAAATGGTAAGAAAAAATAGTAAAAGGACAGTTATGAAACATGAAAATGATTCGGTGACCACAATTTTAAGTGTATTCAAACAATGCTCCTAAAATCCTAAGACCTCTGCATCATTTTCCTTTCTCTTTAAATAGGAAATATTCAAGTTATCCAGTAAAAGTTATCCTCTCATTCTCTCTCACTCAAAAAACTCAAAAAGGAAATGTGTGAGTGCATTCACGGGCACAGTTTCCTCCTTGATTTTAATGTATAACATTTTACCTAGAAATTAAACAGGATCCCCTATCATATACTCACTATTAGGAGTAAGTAACATTACTGTTTCTCCCCTCAAATTAGAATACTCCTCTACACATTATGAAAGTGCTCTTCTGATTCAGTACATAATATTCCATGGTAAAATGAATTTCTAGATCCAGGGTGTAAACTTAATTCTTATTGCTACCACTGTATGATTCCACAAGAGAATGATTCAGTTTCATCTTGAGACATTTGGCGGATACCAGAACAAAACCCTGGAACCATAAACTTTCCATCAAGGTCAAACCACAAAACTACAAGGGATTTGTAAAACTACAAGAAAGAAAGGCCTCTGTGTTTTTTTCTGAAGCATGTAAGAGGCTCTTCTTGGTTGGAGATATAAATTACCTCCCTCTGTGCACTCTTTAATTTTCTATCCTCATATATTCAGCATGAGAAGGGACCTGAGAAGGTTAACTGAAGAAGGTTAACCCACACACAATATGCATTACCCGTTGCCCTTTTCTGGTTTCAAATTAAGTATATAATTAGTAAAAAAGGAAATCCATGCCTTCTGGTGATGAAAAATTAGGAAATCAATAGGGGGTTGCCTCAGTGGAGACTCCAGGGAATTCAAGGTCGTCATTTGGGGCTGCCAGTTATAATATCTAATATGGCAACACGGGCATCTTCTTCAGGCCTCAAAGCACTGAGCACATGCCCCAGTTCTAGGCTGGCTGGCTCTGAAGATTTGCAAAGAGAAATGCAAAGATGACATTGATCTGTTAAAATGTTGGTAACCATGCAGAAGAAATAAAATTGCCTTTTTTACCGCCAGAAAGCTTGGAAACAAATGATTTTTATGCGTTTTTTTAAAGATTCCAATTAAGAGAAGTGTTTTTCTCTGATTTTTTTCTCCAACCACTACAGATGATGCATTTCTACCGTTGTCTCTGCTTCATACACCACATGGCATGTCTAGGAAGTTGCTATGTGGCTGCCCTCTTAGGTGTTGGAGGATATATGGCAGTTTTTACCCTTAATTGTGTGTTGCATTGATTTTACGACCTGCTTGCACAACCCAGAATTCTTTTAGTGCTGTTTGGGGGATGGATGCATTTATTGATGTGCAGAGCTTTCTGTGTTCATAAACTCCTACATATGGGGACTTGAATCAACCTTTTTGCGTAAATTTCTTCAGTGACACTATCCTTTTCTAAACACTGGAAACCCACAGCCAACTGAAGAAATAAACAGTTGGATTCGTGTGTTTGCATTCAGTCTATCTTCTGTGTTGTAGGTTATGTGTAGGGTACAGTTTCAGCTCTACATAAATAAACCATTGTTGTACTCGTTCTCTAAGGTTTATGAACAGCAGAATACTAGAATTGTTTTGTTTCACTCCAAGCCTCAATTATTGCTTTTAGAGAAATACACTGTTTAATTAGCACCATTGGATTTCCTCCCCAAGATAGATGTAACATCTCATGTAGCAATTAGTATTTTGGAATTGTGTTATAATCTGTGCTATAAAAAATTAACCTAGATTGAGATCACAGGTGTTCTTTTGAGGTATTTTTAACCTGATTTCTTTAAAGTTAAACATAACTGCTGTTCCTTTCAAAGAGCATACCAAGAAATGCTCCTCCTTTAGCTCTAGTTGAGCATTTAAAAGCAGGAGTTTTGGAGGAAGCAGGGCTTGGATTCTACACATAGTTCACTCTGCATAACTCTCTGAACGTCAATTTCACCACGTATAAAAGAGGATTATTTTCCCTACATTTTAGGGTAGTTGTGAGGATTGAATATAATACACTTTGCCAATAGACTGACTTATACTGCCCCTCACATGTCAGATTTATCTCGAAGCCTTTCCATGACCTTATCCCTGGGCAAGGTCCCCACCTATGTGTTTCCATTAAACATTCTGTGTTCTTTATCATACTGCTCTGTATTGTTTATACACATCTGAATCTATTGCCCACCACTTTCCCTCCCCTTCCCCTCACCCCTCCACACACTACTGACTGTAAACTTGCTGAGAACAGAATGAGATCTAGATCTAGTTTGCAACAGTCATTTAAGCAAGTGACCAAATGGGTCCATTTTTTCACCTTTCTGACCACATGGTGGAATAACACTTCCTGACACCTTGTGGGTGTGGTGGACCATGTGGCCATTGGACTAATGAATTGTCAACAGAAATAACAGGTGTTGCTTTCAGGGCAGAGTATGTCATTGCTGGTTTGGTATATTACAAGATCTTTTGCCTTCCATGACTGGAAACTCTCAAGATGGCAACCACTCAGCCTGAAAGATGACAATGAGCAGAGCCCTCCATGTGTCTCTGATAAACACATAAAATCAATGAGAAATGCACCTATGTTGATTCAGCTACCTTAATTTTAAGCTCGTTTTTGTGATTGTAGCATATCTCAGCCCATCGTGACATAATAGATATATATCCAGTCCTTAACATAGTGACTAGCCATAGTAGATTCCTCATAAGCTATTAGTACACATTGTTCCTCATCAAACATGGTGATACTAAGCAGGGTGCACATTCATTAGCATGGTTCATGATACAACATCCTTGCTTTCTTTGTATTGCAAGTTCTCCAGAATTTAGGAGGCTTTTATAGCTTCAAGAATGAATGGCCCATCCTCATGTAGGATATGGCCAGTTCTCCAGGAATCGTTGTCTATAGAAAATGTCTTTTGGGTCCTGCCTTCAACCTTGCAGCAGCAAATCAAATTAGGCAAAAAGTGGTGAGATGAGATGAATATCCAACTACCTCTTGTAAAATAAACTAATATTCCCCTAAACTTTATGCATCAAAAGAGAAAACCCTAGCAAAAGTTAAGAAACAAATTCACTAGTGTCACCACCAAAATCTGAATAATGCATTTTCTTCAAAAACCCAACCTATCAGCCAGGCATGGTGGCTCACACCTGTAATCTCAGCATTTTGGGAGGCAGAGGCAGGAGGATTGCTTGGAACCAGGAGTTTGAGACCAGCCTGGACAACATAGGGAGGCCCTCGCTCTACAAAAAAAAAAAAAAATTTAATTAACAAAAAAAATTAGCCAGGCCTGATGGCACATGTCTGTAGTTTCAACTACTTGGGAGGCTGAGTCAAGAAGAGCTCTTGAGCTCCAGAAGTTTAGGTTGCAGTGAGCCACAATTTCAGCACTGCAATCCATGCTGGGTGACAGAGCTAGACTCTGTCTCAAAAACAAAACAAACAAAACAAAACTAACCCCTCATGATGAATATAAAAGTATTTTTTTTTCTTGATTTCCTGTTGTTTTGAGGACCTTCGTGGGTCTTTAAGCTGCTTAAACACTTGATATACTCAAGAATATTATTGCTAATGATAGAGACTTTAATTAACAATAGTGATTTTTCTTCATCTTATTTCAAAGATTTTATAAACCAATAGACATACAGATAGATGGAGCACTAAATCCATGCAAAAGGCTTTGGGACTGTCATCCTGGTGGTCTTGTATAGATGACCAAAGGAAAAAAGTTCAGGAAGAATAAAAGAGGGAAAGAAAAAGAACATAATATTATAGAAGAAAAAATAATGGCTTTGGGAAACCAAAGCAGAAAACAGGAAATCTGGTGATGAAATTATTAAACAAGTGAGCAATGAGATAGAGCAGGAAATGAGTCATATCCCTTGGATTCTTAAAGTGAACTCTGTTGAAGGTACCAGTTTATGGTGGTCAAATAGGTCAGGCAAGTACAAAAAAAAAAAGCTCTAGAACTGAAGACCAAAACTCAACGATAAAGAATAAAAAGAAGGTAAGTACTACATCCCAGTTAGAATGGTAATTAAGGCAAGAGGGGAGAGATTTTTGCATGAGTTGTATTGAGAATTTGCTTAATTATTTGGTTTTACCCATGTAAATCTATCCCAGGATATACTTATCCCCTCCTCTCTCTCTCTCTCCCAATGCCCACGATCATGGAATTATATTAATACATTTTTGTTATCTTCTACTGGGGATATGCTCTTTGCCTTTGAGCTTGGACTTCTGAAGCTCAATGTCTGCTGACAGACCCAAACTATAACTTAGTTAAAGAATCAATTGAGAAAAAAGAGGAAAAAAATAGCAGGGTACAAGGAGGACCACATACATTTTTGGCTGCAAGATCTTGCTTCCCACCTCCCCACTTTTGAAGATCCACGAGCAGTTTCAGAAAAATAAGCTGCCAGAATATTTTGGAAATTCACAAACCCATGAAGTTCACAGGAGAGTGAGACAGAAGAAGAGAAACAAGACAAACCAAGGATGGTGTGAGTTAAACAGGTTTTCCTTGAGGTGCTCCAGGAGGGAACGCTGTTTGGCCATAAAACAAAGACAGTTCATCTTTATGCATAACTACTCCTGAACAGAGCAGAGTGTTTTTCAAAATCTTTTGAAAGAAGCTTCAAAAAAAGAAAGAAAAGTTGTTAGAAAACTCAGTCACATTGAATCGGAAAATATATGAGACTGAGGTAGAACCAAAAAAGGCTTAGATGCCACACAAAGAGGTGTGGAGAATAAAGCACTAAGCAGAACCAGTCGTCTCCGACTCTAAGTGGTAGAAGATTAGGTTAGCTCAACCATCCCCATATTCTGCTTCTTCAGCAAGAAATTACAACTAAATCCAGTTCTGTTTCTTTTATTTTTAATAATAGTGTATGTATGTGTTTGCATGTGTATGAGTGTGTGCACATGTGTATGTATGTATATATATATGTGTCTGTATATATGTGTATGTATGTGTATACATATACACATACATATACTTTTTTCCCAGAATAGATTAACTATTTTGAAGAATTGTTCTTCTCAGACCTTGAATAACATATTTCACCCAGAAAGAAGCACACATAAAAAGTTTACATTTATAATTCATAAAAATAAACTTGGTAAAGTGAGCTTCATGCAATCAAGGACATCCAAAACGTAGTACCCAATAGGTGCACAATAATTGTTTGTTGACTAAATAACTGGATTGCAAGTTTATGAAAGGAGGTAGTGGTTAGTTATTAGCTGCATATGCAGTGAAGGACTTAAGTGTCTTCAGAAGTCTTTATTTGCTATTTTCATGATCTTCTATTGAAAAGTCATTGTCATAATTTCCAGATTAAAAATTTTTTAAAAATGAAGAGACAGGTTGAAGAGAAAAATCACTGATTCAAAATTATCTAGTAGTGATAAAGCCCAGAGGTGTGTGATATTTGAATATTTGTCCCTGACCAAATCTTATGCCAAACTATAATCCCCAGTGCTGGAGGTGGGGCCTGGTGGACGGTGTTTGGATCATAGGGGCGGATCCCTCATGGCTTCATGTCTTTCTGATAGTGAGTTCCTGTGAGATAGGTTATTTAAAGGTGTTGTGGCACCTCCCCCTCCACTCACTCTCTTGCTCCTGCTTTCACCATGTGACATATCTGCTCCCCCTTCACCTTCTGTCATGACTGTAAGCTTCCTGAGGCTTCCCTAAAGCTGAGCAGATGCCAATATCATGCTTCTTGTAAAGCCTGCAGAACTGTGAGCCAATTAAACCTCTTTTCTTTCTTTTCTTTTCTTTTTTTTTTTGAGACAGAGTCTTTCTCTGTTGCCCTGGCTGGAGTGCAGTGGCACTATCTTGGCTCACTGCAACCTCTGCCTCCCAGTTCAAGTGATTCTAATACCTCAGTCTCCTGAATAGCTGGGACTACAGGTGTGTGTCACCACACCTAACTAATTTTTGTATTTTTAGTAGAGACAGGGTTTCACCATGTTGGCCAGGATGGTCTTAATCTCTTGATCTCATGATCTGCCCGCTTCAGCATCCCAAAGTGCTGGGATTACTGGTGTGAACCACCACACCCAGCCAAACCTCTTTTCTTATAAATTACCCAGTCTTGGGTATTTCTTTAGAGCAATGCAAGAATGGCTTAATACAGTGTGATTTCTGATGCCTATAAGTATATTCTTTATTCTATTCTTCTCCTGAATCTTGTTTGGCACAAGAGCAGTTTGTAACCTCACTGAACTTGACTTCTTATCTGCAAAGTAAAATCGATGACTCCTCTTCACTTTCACTGGAGCCAACTGATAGAAATGTCAGAAGAGGGAATTAGAGGGATTGGAGCTCAGAATACAGGGATTGAGCAAGCCAATTCTACGCCATTTCCTGAAAGCAAAACCTTCTAACTGTGACTCTCCAACAGGCTATTAATGGTTACATTATCCCATCACACATCAGATATTGAGGAGTAGACACAAACTCATGGAGAAAGCAAAAGAAGGACTTCCATAGAAATACCAAATGAGAACTCCTTATTCCATCCTTTTGGGTGGAAAGCAGAGTATTTCTGCTTTAAAGAAACAAATCAATGGGTCTAGTATCATCTCTGCAATAAAATGATAAGGGGACATCAGAAATATTTGTGAATAAAGCATTGGGGCTAGTTTGTCCCCAAGTATCAAAGACAATGTGTCCCTAGAATTCTTGTTAGAGAGAGCTCACAGCATGGAGGATGGGCAGGGGAAAATGAAAATAAGAATCAGGGGATCTGGGATCCATCCCGCACCTTGAAAGGGAGCCAGGCTTCTAAGATGCAGATAAGGGCTAGGGATGATATTCCAGACAGAATAGGCAGAAGAAGAAAAGGTAATAAAGTGTGAGATGCCTTCGTCATGTGTCAAAAGTGGTATTTGAATTATCCACCCAGTTAGAACTCATGGACCTTCTGAGAATGGAGTAGGCAGAGATAAGGCTACAAAAGCAGGGTCTTATAGGGATGATACCAATGCTAAGGTGATTAATTTATTTTTAATTGTCAGAGAGAAAGTCAACCCATGCAAAGCTCTCACATACAAACTCCTAGTCCTGATGGCAATAACTAGACTGCAAGTAATATAGCCAGGATCCAGCTAAGTTAGTTTTACCTATATCATTACCTTGAACTACTCTCACCCCTAAAAGTGTGAAATTTGGAATTAACCAAAGATAATGTGTGATGGCTCGATCCTGAGCAATGAAAGTAAATCCGTGGACTATAACATATAGACACACAGTTTTTTAATGGATTAATTTTCATTGCAAGTGTGCATGTGTTATAGTACTACCACTCATCAAAATTCTACAAGTCATTTTAATATAACAGAAACTAATTGACCCTAGCAGACTGGGCAGGTAGAAATGGGCACCGGAAGTGGCAATGACACAGGTGTGTCATCTTCTCTTCTGCCTTGGAAGAAGGTGTCGTTTACACTGTTAAATGAATGATAGGAAAGAATGAATGGCTTCTCGAGGAAGATAAACCAAATGTTAATTTTATATGTCTAAGATGTATGAGGCTTGTAAAGTGTCTTCGTTTTCTCAAAAATAGAGCTCTTAAAGTCAAACCCAGGGTGAGATCTAAAGCTGCTTAGAGCGCTGATGCCCTCATGTGGGAAAAAAAGCGCAGTTAACAAAAATCTCAAGCTCTAAGAAGTATGTGACACCAGGGGAAATTCTACATGCTAACACTAGAGAAATAAAGGGATAGTTTATGAAATGATTATCAAATGAGTACATCTGGAATTTTCCTTTTTCATTAATGCTCTGTAAGCATCTTGGTTGAATAGTAAAGACTGCTAGGAATTACATGGTTTGGTGTATCCTTCTTATAATCAAATGTATAAGAAAGTTTCAGCTAACTTCCAGTTAACAAAAAGTGTAATATTTAAAGTTTTGGAAAAACAGTATTAAATGTGTACCGCAAGGTACTCTATTCATTATACCTAATTGACCCTAGGTATAATGACCCTAGGTATAATTGACCCAGTTCCAAAATGTTGATTTATTAACACAGGACTATACGTAATCTCAAAAGCTTTGCAAACCTCAAGCTATGTTACAGCCTAAAGAGTCTATAGCCTA
Organism: Callithrix jacchus; assembly: GCF_049354715.1. NCBI lineage: Eukaryota > Metazoa > Chordata > Mammalia > Primates > Cebidae > Callithrix > Callithrix jacchus. The sequence goes on along the minus strand of NC_133502.1, from coordinate 100,219,478 downwards.
ATGACCTGAAAGAAAATCCATCTGTAATTAAGAAAATTGACCCTAAATTCAACCTGTTCCCTTCACTGTGCAAAAGTACTATCACAATTTGCTTCACTGGTGAATATTCACATTTTGGGAGCCTGAAAAAAAAAACGAGGTCGCAACAAAGTCAAAAAAGGGAAGGTTGGAGGAGTAGAAGGAAATCCAGACTATTTCTAGTAATCCTTGTTTAGTTATAGACACTCCCACCTAGTAATATGCCCCAGGGTGGAAAGACCCAGAATGTCATACTGATGTTGCAGGCAGACACTACCTTCCCTAGGCCTGCCTTCACAGATGTAGACAGAACTTTGGAAGTGTCATGAGAGAGGAAGTACAGCAACTGAATGTTCTCTACCCAAAGCCCAGGGGCAGCCTCTGCCAGAATGCATGTTTGTTTTGATCATAGAGTTGTTCTAAAACCACACCTCGAATTGTCATATATGAGTGCTGTCGGTTTTTCTGTCTTGAATCACTTTCCTAGCTTTGTCATCTCCTGTTCTAGCCTGTTTCAGGTACGGATGCCCCTCACCATGTAAAACATACTATTTATCAATGATAAACTGTATTTTTGCTGTAGACAGTTCTGTATGGTCTCTTTGTTATTTTCTGATTAGCCATCTTTGAAGGAATTGTATTTTTCTGGACCTGCTATTTGCTATCAAAAACTTTAAGAAAATAGAAAAATAGGAATATTTATTTAAGGTGGCATACCTCAACTAGGGCCCACTAACAGCAAAAATAAGGGAAGAATGTTTATTATTACCATTATTATTTCACTCTTTTGCAATTACTAACTAGTTAAGAAAAATAAAATACTATTTAATCTTGAAAAAGGCAAGGCAAACATTGTGTTATTTTCAAATTACTTTATTACAAGCCTATAAAATCCCAAAAGAATCATCTGAAAAAGCAACACAAACAGAAAGAATTTGATAAGATGTCTAATGTCAAAAAGACTATGGAATCACTATATATTTCTTCCCAGTATGTGAAAAATACCCAACTAACACATTTAAGGAATTATGAGAATAACATTCATTATTTTAATGTAAAGAGAGCAGAGGGTTTTATTTCACAGTGCAACCACTAGTTAACTAGGAACAGATGTCAGTGGCCCTGTGTTGAGAAGAATTCTGAGGTTGCATCCAGGCTCATTTGAAAAATATACTGGAACTGGGTAATAATGCCTCTTATGAGTATATGTGTGTGTGGCTGTGTAGGGTAGGCCAGGGTAGGGCCTGTGGCACTGATGCAGTTCGGATTTTGTTCCTCCGCAATATACACACAAGGCTACACCATTCTCTTAGTTGCCTTAGTCTTTCTGTTTCCTAGTATCTTCTCTTCCTTTCTTTAACTGATTTTTCACCCTTTGAGACTCAGCCCACATGCCCCTGCATCAGTTATTCCCTCCTCTTTATTCTCATAACATGCTGTTTACATAAGTATACTCTTGCTCAAAATTATAACTTTTGACATATTTGTATTTATATGTCTTATTAAAGTTTTTATCTCTGGAGCTTAAAATAGTGTCTGTTGAATAATAGGCACCAAATCTTCCAGGAAGAAAGGAATAGAAAGAATGAAGAAGATAGAGGTGTTCTCTCTCCCAGGAGTATGTGCTACTTTGCTTGGTATCTGAGGAACCAAACTTTTATGTCCCGTGAAATGAATTTCAAACATCAGAGAAAATGGGATAGTTCAAGAAAGAAGCACTTTCTCACCATGGGGTATAACACTCAAGTCCCTTGATCAAAGTGACATGGTCTAGCTCTGTGTTCCCAACAAAATCTCATCTTGAATTGTAATCTAAACTATAATACCCACAAGTTGGGGAGGTGATTAGATCGCGGGGGCAGTTCCCCCATGCTGTTCTCATGATAGTGAGTGAGTTATCATGAGATCTGATGGTTTTACAAGGGGCTTTCCCTTCTTCACTCTGCACTTCTCTCTCCTTCCATCACATGAGGAAGGACATGTTTCCTTCCCTTTTCCCACTATTATAAATTTCCTAAGGCCTCCCCAGCCATGCTGAACTGTGAGTCAATTAAACCTCTTTCCTTTATAGATTACCCAGCCTAGGGTATGTATTTATAGCAGTGGGAAAATGAACTAATACACAAAGCAAGACTGTCTTTCATTTTTATTTTTTCTCAAAATTTTGGTGATCCTGTATTGGTATGAAATCATTGATATATGTCATATTTGCCTCTTTACCCTCAGATCATTCACTGCTTTCCCTTGCTCTGGTTGGAATTTCAGAGAGTGGACACCTATAAAATCGTATTTTCAGTAGGGTTCAGCCAGTGAGAGACAGCAGCAGATCAAAGCAAGAGGAAAGAAGATACCAGGTGCTATGAATGTTTATGTCTCCCCAAAATTCACATGCTGAAATTCTAAGCAAGGTATTGGTGTTGAGAGGTGATTAGTTCATGAGGGTGGAGCCCTCATAAATGGGATTTGTGCCCTTATGAAAGCAGCCAGAAGGAGCTCATTCAGCCCTTCCACCATGTAAACAGGACACAGCAAGAAGACACCATTCTATCAACCAGGAAGTGAAACCTTAGCACATGCTGAGTCTGCTTTTATCTTGATCTTAGACTTCTCAGACTTCAGAACTGTGAGAAATAATTTTCTGTTGCTTAGAAGCTACCCCAGCTTAAGGTATTTTGTTATAGCAGCCTAAATGAACTCAGACACTGGCATATTTCTCTCTCTCCCTTTCTCTCTGCCTTGGTCAGTGTATCCAGTAGTGGCTGTGGCTCTGCATGGCCCCTACTGGCTCTGAGCAATGCCCACTGTGTATCTACTTCTCCATGAATGGGCTTTTCCTGGCTCCTGGACTCTAATCCTCCCACCTTGAGGGTTCTGTCCAGGGACCAAGGAAACAAAAAATGAAAAGATGTTATTTTGATAAGATTAAGGAGTAAGACACAAGAAAAATATGGCACCTTAAATACATATTTATAAAAATTTTCCTATGCTCTATAGGACAAAAAGTTGGGAGAATGGAACAGAAAGGGCAAAAAAAAACCACTTTATTTATGTAAAAATTTCTCAAGACCCCATCCTCCTGCTACAACTTTTTAGAACAGTGGCTTATTACAACCCAAAGTGGACCATAGGGTTCCAAAGGGGGAACTCCAGAAGCATCACAGACCTTTCTCACTTAATTGCACAGTGCCCTGGTATACAAAACAAATTCCAGAAGGAAGTCCTTTATGTGTCTCATGTTTTCCTGCTTGCCTCCAGATCTCTGGGCAGAGGGTCCCTCGGCTGGGAATGAGACAGAGACGGCACCTATTGCTGTGTAGAAGTTGCATAAGGAGAGGGAGATAAAACAACTTAGAGTTTCTGCCAGCCCCCATCCCAACTGACAGTTAAGACGGGGAAGGAGAGAAACCCCGCAGCAGACAGCCTGAGCCCTATTTGATTGCTCATACTAGGTTTCTAGCTGAAGGGGCAGGGTCTGGAAACAAATGTAATTTGCAGCTGAATACCAGAGGTGATTGAAAGGCTCATGCACAAAATGAAAAGCTCAAAAGCTTTAGAACCTCATTCTAACTGAAATCATCATTAATATTGCCAACCAATTCAGGAGCAGTGCAGCTACACAAAATCAGAATAACAGAATTTTGTTTTCTTTTAAATGAAACCTCAACATCCCATTCCACAATTTTTATTTTTTCTAGATAATAGTATTATTATTTCTAGCATAGCTGTAAGCATGCTTATCAGAAAATTCATTCTTTCATCTTTAAAGCAACATTTTTTCTCATATTTTTTATTTTTTGGGGGGTTCCTTCATTGGTCCTCTTTTTCTTTTTTAGACATACCCAGTATACATATTTTGGTTTTCTGCATTGTTTGTTATAATCTATAATTTCCTCCAAAATTTCTTATATATTTTTATTCTCTTCTTGCTCTTATTTTCAATTCTTTTAAGCCTGCATCCACTTTGTTGGTTTAAGTTTTTTGCCATATGGCTCCCTTACTGCTTCTTTTAAGTTCTGTTAAGCAACTATTTTCTCTCTACTTTTTTCTCTTTTGGTTTCCTTCATGTCTCGTTCTGCTGCAGTTTTGCTATAGATAGTTTTATTTGCTCTCTTTGTTATTTTCTGATTAGCCATCTTTGAAGGAATTAAATTTTTCTGGACCTATTTGCTATGAATAGGAAAATCAGAATATAGGAAATAAGAAAATAGGAAATATAAGAAAATAGGAAAATAAGAATATTTATTTAAAGTGATATACTTCAACCAGGGTCCATTAACGGCAAAAAATAAGGGAAGAATGTTTGTTATCATTATTACTTTACTTTTTTTTTGCAATTATGAATTAATTAAGAAAAATAAAATATCTTTTAATTTTGAAAAAGGCAAGACAAGCATTATTTTTAGACTACTTTATTATGTCTATAAAATCCCCAAAGAATCATCTGAAAAAGTAATACAAAGAATTTGATAAGATGTCCAGTGTCAAAGAGATATAGAATCACTATATATAGCTTCCGCAGTATATGGAAAATATCCAACTAACACATTTAAAGAATTATAAGAAGAATGTTCATTATTTCAATCACATTTATTCATTAGTAGCATATGAAAGAAAAACCAACCTTAAACAATAAAGGGAGTTTATTGACTCATATACCCGAAATGTTCAGGAGTAGAGCAGCCTTCAAGTGATGTTCAATATAGTGGCATAATGATAACAATTACCCTGTTTCTATCTGTTGGTTTTCTTTTTCTTTTATGCCCTACAGGAAGGATCATCCCTCTGAAGTTCTGGGCTCTCTAATTGCTTACCTTGGGTCAGAAACTTACCAACAAGTCATAGTGACAGAGGGCATTCCGTGTTTTATTGGCTTTGACCTGGATTATGTGGCCATCCTGAACCTGTTACCATAGCCATTGGGTAGAATTATCTTCCTTTGAAGTCAGAGAGCAATCCCAACCAAACCCACTCCTTCATGATGGGATGAGGTGGAAGGGTTGTTAATGAGGCAACTGTAATTGAAGATGGTGACGGTAGTGAGAGCAGGTTTGGAAAAAAATCGCTGCACCTTTAAATCTGGCTGGCCGGCGCCACGGGTTGGGGCCTGGATTGGCGACCACGCCCGCTGGGGACCTCCGCACTCCCAGTGTTTTCGTTAAAGTTTAAGTGAATATCGGACCCCAAGAATTTTGCAGAAAATGATTTATTTAAGGAGAGAGAGAGAGAGAGAGAGAGAGAGAGAGAGAGAGAGAGAGAGAGAGAGAAAGAGAAATAGAGACAGTGAGAGAGCTCCCATGTTGTCCTGGGAGGGAATCCCCAGAGGGAAAATCCGCCCAAGGAAGGGGCGGGTTTGTTTTTTAAATCTGGGACTGACTTCTGCCCTGTTCAAGTTCTGGTCCATTGAGAGAGTTCCTTTAAATTTCCATTGGATTGACTGATCTTTGAATCTGACATCTGATTGGTTGTTTGGCCCAGAGTCCTCCCATAGTTTTTCTCCAGCTTTTCTAAGCAAAAGAAGCTCATCGGGCCAGTCTACCTTTCCGCAGGTGGGAAAGTTAAACAAAGACCTCTAAGTTCCCAGATGCAGACGTGAAAGAAGGCAGGTCAGGCATGTCGCCATTAAAAGAACGCCCCTTGTGAACCTGGGAAGTTAACACATTTCCTCAGTAGTAATGATGCTTATGATGGTCATGATAATGATGATAGGATGATCATGTTGTTGATGTTAATAGTACCAACAGCAATGACACTGAAACTGTATTGTGTAGTTAACATAAGCTATTGTGCTAACTTTTTTATCAGATTTAAATTCACTAACTTCATTTGGTTCTTGTGTAAACCAAATACTATTATCCACGTAAGGTGCTTTCTACTTAACAATAATAATAATGATAATAATAATATAATAACTTTCATGCAATATTAATAAGATAGTAGTCATAATAGGAAAAAAAATGATAGTGGCAACAATATTAGCAGCAGCAATAGTGATAGTATTGGGTAGATGGGTACTTTCCTCCAAATTATATAGATGGAGAAACAGAATTAAAGAGGTTACATAACTTTTTGGGGGCAAGTAGCAGTTACATTAGTTTAAGATAAGTAGAAGAGCTAAAATTCTAATACTGGTCTACCTAGGTCAAAAGTCAGTTCTAAAAGAAATATGCAGAATTTATATATGGAAAAATCAAGAAATATGGTTTAGAAACAAAGGAATGCTGGACTAAATGAAAATTTGTATCTTGTACTTGAACAGGAAGACCCTATATTTAAAACATTAAGCAATCCTAAGCAAAAAGAACACATTACCAGACTTCAAACTATACTGCAAGATTACAGCAACCAAAATGTCAGAGGCATGTGAACCAGAACAACTCCATCTTGAATAGGAGCTGGGTAAAATAAGGCTGAAACCTATGGGACTGCATTCCCAGACAGGACATTCTAAGTCACAGGATGAGATAGGAAGTCAACACAAGATACAGGTCATAAAGACCATGCTGATAAAACAGATTGCAGTAAAGAAGCCGGCTAAAACCCACCAAAACCAAGATGGCCACGAGTGTGAACTCTGGCTGTCCTCACCCTTACACTCTACTACACTCCCATCGGTGCCATGACAGTTTATAAATGCCACAACAACATCAGAAAGTTACCCTATATGCTCTAAAAAGGGAGGCATGAATGATACACCCCTCGTTTAGCATATCATTAAAAAATAACCATAGAAATAAGCAACCAGCAGCACTCAGGTCTGCTCTGTCTATGGAGTAGCCATTCTTTTATTCTTTTACTTTCTTAATAAACTTGCTTTCACTTTGCTTTGTGGATTTGCCCTGAATTATTTCTTGTGCAAGATCCAAGAACCCTCTCTTGGATGGAGACCCCTTTCCTGCAACATATTTCTCTGTCCTGTAACAAGAACAGCATGGTACTGGTACATAAACACACTCCTGAACCAATGGAACAGAATAGAAAGCCCAGAAATAAAGTTGAATACCTCTAACTATCTGATCTTCAATAAATTTGATGGAAAAAAGTAATGGGGAAAGGACTTTCTATTCATCAAATGGTGCTGGGGTTATCTATTTGGGGTTATCTAAATGGTGCTGGGGCTAGCCTTATGCAGGATATTGAATCTCAGTGCCTTGCTTATACCATATACAAAAATCAACTCAAGATTAATGGAAGACTTAGAGGTAAAACCTACAACTATAAAAACTCTGGAAGATAACCTAGGAAATACTATTCTGAACATAGGTCCTGGCAAAGATTTCATGACAAAGACACCAAAAGTAATTGCAACAAAAAACAAAATTGGCAAGTATAACCTAATTAAACTAAAGAGCTTCTGCACAGCAAAAGAAACTATCAACAGAGTAAACAGATAACCTATAGAATAGGAGAAAACATTCGCAAACTATGGATGCATCTGACAAAGGTCTAATATCCAGAATCTATAAGGAACCTAAAGTAACAAGCAAAAACAACAACCCCATTAAAAAGTGGGTGAAGGACATGAACGACACTTTTTGTTCATGTTTGGGGTAAATTTCAACTATGAATATTACCCTATTAATTCAGGGGCTCTTTTAAACTTTCAAGCATATTTTAGAAACTGACGTTTTTCAAAGTTGTAATATGTTACACTCTTATTACCAGTTTGACAGTCCTTTTTACCAAACCCTCCTCAATCTTGGGTCTTAGTCCTATTAGTCCTATTCATTAGTCTTAGTCCTTAGTCCTATCCATTTAGCATTCTACAGCATTCACTTTTCAAAATTTTTCTACAGTGACACTTTTCAAAAGAAGATATACATGTGGCCAACAGCATATGAAAAAATATTCAACATCACTAATCATCAGAAAAATGCAAATTAAAATTACAATGAGATAATACCTCACACCCGCCAGAATGGCTATTGCTGAAAAGTCAAAAATAGCAGGTTCTGGTGAGGCTGCGGAGAAAAGGGAATGCTTATACACTGCTGTTGGAAGTATAAATTCATCCACTGTGGAAAGCAGTTTGGAGATTTCTCAAAGAACTTAAAACTACCATTCAACCTAGCAATCCCATTACTGGGTATATGCCCAAATGAATGTAAATCATTCTGCCATAAAGACACATGCATATGTATGTTCATTGCAGCACTATTCACAATAGCAAAGACATAGAATCAATCTACATACCCATCAATGATAGACTGAATAAAGAAAATGTGGTACAGATACACCATGGAATACTACACAGCCATAAAAAAGAAAAAGATCCTATCCTTTGCAAAACATGAATGGAGCTGGAGGTCATTATCTTAAGCAAACTAATGCAGGAACAGAAAACCAAATACTGCATGTTCCTACTTATAAGTGGGAGCTAAACATTGTATACACATGGCCACAAAAAATGGAACAGCAGACACTGGAGCTTACTTGTGGATGGAAGCTGGGAGGAGTGTGAGGACCAAGAACCTTCCCATTGGGTACTATGCTTATTACCTAGGTTATGAAATAATTTATACATCAAACCCCTGTGACCTGAAAATTACATTTATAACAAATCTGGAAACATTCTCCTGAGCCTAAAGTTAAAGTTTAAATAAGAAACACAACGAATATCTAAGATAAAAATTTTAAAACTTATAATGGCCATAAGAAGGAAGGAAGTATTGAGTTATGCTACAACTTGGATGAATCCGGAAGACATTATGCTAAGTAAAAGGACTTTAAAGTTCATGCTAATTAAAGTCCACGTATATTATTTTATTTATATAAAATGTCCAGTACAGGAAAATCTAGAGACAGAGTAGACAACTGGTTACTAACATCTAGAGGAGAGGGTGGGGTAAGTAGGAGGGTAACAACTTAAGGGTACAAAGTTTCTTTTTGAGGTGATAAAAATATTCTAAAAGTCAGTCTAATGTTGCCTGCATGTACATGTGAGTATATTAAAAAAAATTGTATTGATCACTTGGTACACAGATTGTAAGGTATGTGATTTACATCTTAATATATTTTTATTTAAAAATATAAACAACTTTTAAAAAAAGATTAAAACATGATTTTGCTAAAATCACAGTGAAATTCCCAGTGGGAATGTGTATGCACATGTACGTGTGTGTTTGGTGTTTTGTTCTGGGAGTCTAGGGGGAAACTGTAAAGCTCCTCAAAAATACTGTTTAATCCCCTCCACTCCCAGCTCCCCTGAGGTGAGGTATGACTAGGTGACAAGTTCTGGATCTATGCTGTTCCATAAGGTAGCCACTAGCCACATGTAGTTATTTATTTTGAACATTTAATTAATTTTTCCCCAAACCTAAAATTCAATTCACGAGTCACATTAGCCACATCCCAAGCAGTCAATAGCCACACATAACAAGTGGCTACTGTACTGGAGAGTGCAGATTCCAGAACATTTCCATTATGGTAGAGAGTGCTACTGAATGGTTCCATGGTAGACAATACATGGGTCTCTTTCATCCACGCACAGTTCTCCAGCTGCTCTCCCACTACTCTGGTGACCCGGCCACTGAGGAGATGACATGTTCTGGGTGGTGGCGCTATAGAGTGTTGAAGTCTAGGTCAGCCTCCTGAGTAATTCTGTGGACAAATCCTCTGTCTTGCCCCACTCACATCCAGCCACATAGGGCATAGACTCTGAGAAAAAAATTAACTTTTGCTGTGTGAACCTGCTTAGACTTGGGAGTTGTTTGCTATCACAGTTTAACCTACCCATTCACAGCTAAGACAGGCAGCCAGTGGTCAGATGGATATTATTCAAAAGTGCAAGTATAAGCAGAAGAAATGATACCACTAAAATTCTAGAAAAGAAGAATAAGATATTTTATTCTGATATTTTAGATATGAAAATACACTGCAAATTTACAACAGGAAAGATTGTAGGAAGAGGCAGACAAATCAATGAAAGAGAAGGGATGTGAGAATAAATGAAAATTTAGTGCGACATAAAGGTGTTGTCTGTAAGTGCCTGTGTTCCTATACGCTAGCCAGAGTCTTAGAGTGAGATGGAAGCACTTCGTCTATTCTCTCCCAGAAGACTTGCCCTGATACAGCCATCCAGGCACTGGGTCCACCAACACAATTTTGTAATCCCTTGGTCCCATGCTCAATGAAGTCTGTCTCCACCTTGTTTTCTCCTTAATTGTAATTGCCCCAGGCATTCTATTAACTTATTGTCTGTTATCATTTTAATTCCTCAGAGCCCCACCCACAAGGCCAATCCTATCTTATCAGCCTCACAGTTGATACTTTTTGAATGAAGCTGGAACTTAATGCCTCACTTAGCACATGCTTAAATTGTAATTTATCCTCTTAAACCTAAATCTTCCTGTCTGTGGTTGCTCTCTTGTCTATACTGCGGAAATAGTTACTGTAGTACATAGATAACATGCTCTAGAGTTTATTATCTTGTTAATAATTTATAAAATCTAAATTTAATGTCTTCTTTCCAGCTATTTCTCATGATCACACACATCTAATAATAAATTTTATATACTAATAAATTCTCCATTACCAGGTAAAATTATGTTCACAATCCCATTAACAATGTGGCTCCCCAGTTTCTTCAGGCATAGTCTAAATCTGGCATCATCTACTAGTTTAACAATATTTTTCAGTTCAAATAATACCTGAATGTACATAAGTCTGCTTCTCCAGTGTTCTTCAGAGAGAGAACAACTAGCCTTTGGTTGAAAAACTTTGAATTTTCACATTATTCAGTATATGCAAACAAGTACTAGATATAGTAATTTCAATGTTAGAAAATAAAAACACTAGAGTTATTAGAAGAGTAAATGAGATAATATTTCTATAATCTAGAGAAAGAACTTCCTGTCACACTGACGCTAAAAGCAGTCAAGAAAAACCTTAATCAATTTGACTGTGTACATTTAAAATATAAAGAACACCAGCAAAAACAATACAACCAAAAAACTCCATAAAGACGTAATATGGTTTAGTACATAAAAGTTAAATCACCCTAAATAAAAATGAGAGAAAACAATTTAAGTACATATGAAAAAGGTTAGATATTTTGTAAAAACTAAACAAAAACTCAGAAAAAAAGATGATCATCTCCATAGATTTCTGGACAAAGGACATAAATAGCCAAGACAGAAGACTTATAAATGACAAGAAAGACAGAGAGAGACAAAGAGAGAGAGAGAGAGAGAAAGAAAGGAGAAAGAAAGAGAAAGAAAAAGAGAAAGAAACTCAAGTACTCAAACAATCAAGGAAATGCAAATTTTAAAAATGATGAGGCATTTGCTTTTCACTTGTCTGCAGAACACCGTAGAATGTTAAGTGGATAGGACTAAGATCCAAGGATGAGGAAGATTTGGTAAAAAGGACTGTCACACTGGTAATAGGAGTGTAAAATATTACAACTTTGAAAAGGTCAGTTTTTAAAATATGTTTGAAAGTTTAAAAGAGCCCCTGAATTAATGGGATAATAACAATAGTTGAAATTTACCCCAGGGAGATAATCCCAGAAGTGTGCAGCAGTACTGTTTACACCGGCAGGAGTTTGTACCCACTCTATCTGTACATCAGAAGGGGGCTGGCACATCAGTGCTAAAAACTTACAATGCACTATTTTTTTCATCATCTAACATGATGATACATGCCTATTTTCATTCACATGGAAAAAAAGTCCAGAACATATTATTGAGAGAAAAATGGGTTGGTTATGTATCTGGATGTTTATACGAATCTCTTTATGTAAAATTGTATATTGAAAGCTATGTGTGTGTATGTGCACAATAAGATGAATAAAGGAATGTTAGATGAGCTTGTAATTTTTATCTCTAGATGGTAGGAGTTCAGATGAACTTTACTTTCTCCTTTCTATTTTTCTCTATTGTTTTTAAAAATCTACAGTGTATCTGTATCTGCTATAACAAAAATAATTTCACAGAAATAAAAAACAAAATGACAGTTACAAAAATTTATATATAGCAAACTGGGAAAATATCTATAATACTTTATGATAAAACAATCACGAAAGTATTACATCTACACTATGCTTGGATCTCCAAAATAGGCTTACTGGCAAGGAATAAAAAGAACAAAAATAAAAGGAAATTACTGATACACTGTTGAATTGACACAGTTGATTTTTCTTTTCTTATAAAAGAGTCAGCTATTGTTCTGTTACTTGCTCAATAAACATATTTGAATTAAATGTAAGTATCTTAATAGGATAATGTTAGATACCAGAATATGTCACCCTAAAATATGCCAAATACTTTGTTATCTTGATTGTCTTAAACCAAAGGCTAAAAACAGCAAATTCAGGGAAAGGTGGATTTCTCTGGACTTCTCTATCTGCCTAAAGACAGATCCTTCAAAGGAAATCAACTTTTCAGGAGTTTCATCAACCAGGTAAAATTAACTCTTATTACAGGAGGAGACTAGAAGTTGACACCATATCCAAACTTTGTCACAAACTATTATATCCCCCACTTATTTTTCTAAGGGTCTATTTCTCTTTCCTAAAAATCATTCATTCTCTTCTAAGTGCCCTGCATTTCTTTTTCCTTCCCTAAATAAGACGCTCTATAAATTCTAAAATCTTATTATTTTGGGGGGTACTCATTTTTCCCTTGTGACGTCCCTCTAAATGTACTATTAAAAATTAATAAGTTCTAATACCTTTACTCCTGTTAATCTGCCTACTGTCAGTTCACCTCTACGGACTCAGTAAGAGAGGAGAGAAAAAAATCTTTTCTACAACAGATAGAACCAATAAAGGAAGAAAGACAGACTACGAGCAGGAATTGGTGGTTTGGTTGTTGAAAAGAAAAAGCTATCAGAAGAGAGTTGCAAAATTCCAGAAATTTGGAAGACAGATGTGGCATAGTTACAAACCGTAAAGCTCCCACCACACCCCCAAATCAGTCTACAGGAAAATTTCATTCTGAGAATATTGTGAATACCATTGATATAGAGCAGAAATGGTAAAAGAAAATCCCAACTTTGTAACCTTTATCTCAGCCTCTTAGTAGAAAATATTCCCAATAATGGGCCGGGCGCGGTGGCTCACATCTATAATCCCAGCACTTTGGGAGGCCAAGATAGGCCGATCACTTGAGATCAGGAGTTTGAGACCAACCTAGGCAACATGGTGAAACCCATCTCTACTAAAAAAATACAAAAATTCGTTGAACGTGGTGGTGCATGCCTGTAATTCCAGCTACTCGGGAGGCTGAGGCAGGAGAACTACCTTGAAGCTGGGAGGTGAAGGTTGCAGTGAGCTGAGATGACACCATTGTACTCTAGCTTGTGACAGAGCAAGACTCAGTCTCAGAATAAGAAGAAAATATTCCCAATAATGATAAGATGACTGAACATAGAGTAAACACTGCATGTACTCCTTTAAGTTTATGTTAACATGAAGCTCTTCAACATAGCCTTGACTTTGCAGTTAAAACTCACCATGGATTTTTCCAGTCGAATTAAACAAGCCCTGCCAAGGTAGTCTCCTGTATGTCCACACTGGGTAACTCTGTTAAGGAATTATCCACAGAATGTCCTTACATTATCTAGTAGCATTTTGAATTCCTTATGTTCAAAGGCACCTTGGGATGGGAGGAAGAGCTTCTAAATTCTCATTGAAAAGATTATCTTGAAGTTTTACAGGCATAGCCTTCAGAAAAGGGTTTGTCCTGGGCATAATAATTCCTGCATATTTTAATCTTAGGAGCCTGGGAGGGTATCTGAGGATGCCTCAGAAAGAATTCCAGGTTCCTATCCCCAGAAAGATGCTCCTAGTGTCATGGGAGCCCAATGAATTGCTGCAGTGAAATGCTAGCAACAATGCTAGGAAAATGCATTCATCTCTGATGGCTTTATCTTTTGCCTCCAAATGTGAAAACCAGAAAATTGCAGAATATTAGCTATGGAAGCAAGGAAAGATCATATAGCCTGCACAGTCCTAGGAGCTGCCTCAAGGGCAGCTGTGGGTGAGCTTTTCTGGAATTTTTTTGGTGGGTTATTGAAGCAAATTGACAGGAGCTCTCTGCCCTCCCCCTGCTTCCATTAAAGCAGTCACACTTTACCTGTCTTATATATTGTACTTCCTGTGGGACTTGGTTTAAGGTGTGAGGAAAAATTGTGAAGAACTGAATTAGACCAAAAGATTACTGAATAGCTTCAATGGGAAACAAGCCATTGTTTAAAACACCCTCTGAGTTATCTGATTCTGTGGGGACTCTAGGCCTTTCCTTATCTTTGAGCTATTTTCCAATTTTGTAGGTTGCAATACAAATGATATTTATACGCACATGCAAATTCTGTCCAGTGGAGGAACAATTCAACAGACCTCCCCCCAAAAGAAAAATCCATTTCTGCATTCCTGATTCAACTATACAGGTGTGATACTTTCAATTCTTTGAACTAGTTGTAACATCTTACTGGTTTTCTCATAATTTATTGAGTTAAATAAAATCTTTGACAAATATTCATTTTATGCTTGTATGAGAGTCATGATTTTACACTTAAAAATCCTTTGAAAGAAAAAAATTAATATATTGATACTGAGTCTCACCCAAATCCCCGAATTCGACAGATGAGAGAATTGACGCCCAGAGAGGTGAAGTGATGAGCCCAGATTCCAGCTAAACTTTTCTCACAAAAAATATACTCCCTGCTAAATGAACATGAGTACTGTGTACCATATTGCTATTACCGTATTGCAGCTTTATCATCTATGCTAGTCTAAGGCACTGTTTGCTTATAAAGAAGTTGTATCTTGAAATGTACTAATATAAAATGCAATGTTTCTAAGAATGTCTACATGTGGTTAATAGTATGAATTATGCGACCACATAGCAAGATTCTTCTGTAATTTCATAACAATTTGGTAAAATCTAGAATGTGTCATTAATTTTCATCATAAAAATTTATTTAATAAATAAGGAATAACATATCTCACCTTTTACATACGACTGTGATACTTAATCACTATGTATTTTACTCCATATTTCACTCTTTAGCATTCCCTACCAGCTTCCACCAGTGCTAACACAGAGTAGGTGTTCAATAAACATTGTAAAGTAACCTAGAAACTGTACATGGCATTTGAATACCTACTGGTAACCATATGCAACTGTGACCTTAAAATGAGAACAGGAGCTCGGCATTTGTTCTTCATGTGCGCAGGGATGCCTAGTGTTCACTTTTAGTTCTTTCATTATTGTTCCTCTGCCCTAAACTCTCATTGACTCTGCAATTCTAGGATGTTCTATAATTAGAAGCCAGTAAGGCATCAACTACTTCCTCTGGGCAAGTTTGTGCCTTAACACCTCTCAGTGACCTTCTGTGCTAATTAAACTACGTGTGAGAATAAAGAACATTGGTACTTAACTGAGATAAAAAGCAATTAAGTGGAAACATTTGGAGATGATTGTATGTTAATTAGAAATCTTAATCAATGTGTATACCTATGAGACTAACTGAAGCACCTTTAAAGAATTCACATTTTCTAATCAAACAAAATACAAACTTCCTTGTTTCCTAAGATATGCATAAGTTCCCAAAGTCTTTGATTTGTTTCACAGACAGAAGGGAAAATTACTGTGCTCTGTTGTTTTCTTTGTAGTTTTCTGGAAATCAGTGAGACATCCCTGAAGCAATTTATTTTCTCTAACATATTAATTGAGAATATTCCAAATTTTATTCAAGAAATCTAGGCTTGGTTTATGATCTTTCTAAATCTTCAAAGCACGTTAGTAATTTATATTCTAGGTGAAGAAATAAAATACATTAAACACAGAAAGTTTAGATCTGGGGTGCAATCACAAGCCAAATTTGACACTGTATCTTTCTGTACAGCCCAAGGCCTACGAATGTCTTTCACGTTTTTAAAGTACTGTGTTTAAAATATACTTAGAAAAAAAAAACAGAAAAATGTGTTATATGGACCTTATGAAGCCCCAAAAACCTAAACTATTAACCATCTAGCTCTTTTTAGAAAAAGTTTGCTAATCTTGCATTTCAATGATAGTTCAATCTGATAATATTAATACTATCCAAGTTCATAAAACAATCCTAATTCCAAACACATGAAGTTAAAAGCCTGGATTAAGGAATTTAAAATTTAATTTAATTTACTCATTAAATAATGAATTAATTCAATTACATATTTCATTTGAATCATGTGCCAAGGAATTTTCACACAGTTAAGTCACTTACTTCTCAATAATGCCCTAAGAGGTACTCCTTATCCCTATTTTTATGTGAGAAAACTACAACCAAAACTAGTTAAGTAACTTGCCCTATGTCACCCCAGGCTTGTGTTACCAGTTGGAAAGTCTTAACTGTGGATTTTCTAGGTTAATGGTGCATTGAACAAAGAATTGAACAAAATGCACAAAAAAAGCAGCAAAAGAATGAAGCAATAAAATCACAGATTTTTTGAAGCAAAAGTACACTCCATAGAGTGAAAGGGGGCTCAGGCAAGTAGCTCAAGAGCCCTGATTGTAATGTTCTTTAGGGTTTTTATCAAACTAAAATAATTTGGTAACACCCATAAGTACCCTTCAGAGGCTGCCAATTGGCTATGCTCTATGCAAATGAAGGCTTGGTTCATGACCAATCAGAGGCTGAAGTGGAGGTGTGGCCCATGACCAATTAGATGCATTTCTCCTTTGTGATGTAGGGGAGAGGGGGTTTTTGTAGAGGGAGGGGCCTCTGGCCTCTTGTCACTTGGGCAAGCAGAGGTGGGGTTTTCCTTTTGGTCCAGTTCCAAGAAGTAAGCCATGGGCTGCCCTGAGGTTCCCTGTCTCCAGACCCGATTTTCCTGCCTCAGCTGAAGCTGATGGGTCTCTGATTTCAAAGCCTGAGAAATTTTAATTATATTATAGCAGCTTTGCTACTGAAAAGAACATTCAGGAATGTAGTTAATAACCACTGGTGTTCAAAGACCTCAAATGCATTCATTTTATGTTTAACTTTTAATATAAAATGAATGCATTTGAGGCACTGAAAATAATTTGATTCCTAAATAAGACAATCTCCACAAGTTTTATACATTATGAATTATATTCAAATATTCTCCCTCTTCTAGTCCTCAGACACTGAGGGGTATATGTCAACCCATTTTACAAGGGTCAAATTAATGCATTTCCTGAATTATGCAATCTAAATTAATGAGGCTATTCAAATAGACCACAAGAATTTCAGCAACTTTTTCTATTTTTTAAATTTGTGCGTTGGCTTAAATCTTTTCTCTTGATCTGTCTTTTAATTCATTACCCCTATTTTCTGGTGTGTTTAATCTGCTGTTAAATCCATTTATTGAGTTCTTAATTGTGGATATTGTATTTTTTCAAGTCAATTACTGCCATTTGATTACTCCATACCGATTTAAACTCACCAATAAAATAATTTATCTTCTGCTCTATTTTCTTGAACATAGTAATCACAGTTATTCAAAAGTCATTCTGTAATAATTCTAATACCTAGCTCACCTATGAGATTGTTTACATTATCTTTCTTATTTTGGTCTTGAATTTTGGTTGTATAGTCCTATCAAATCACAAGACCAGTCACTTTTGATTGAATAATAGACATTGTTTACAACAATTGTAAAAGCTCTGGATGATGTTATCCTTTTCATCTAAGTTCATTTTTTTCTTTTCTAGACAAAGCGAGAGCAAATCCTCTTAATTCAATGAAGGATTGAACCAAGTCAAGGCTGAGTGACTTTTAGCTGATGCTCAGTCCATTTCCAGCTTGCTCTTAATCTACAGTTTCCTGCCCCAGGCCTTTCAGCTCAAAACCTAATTTGTTCACCAGGACCCCAAACCCTGGAAGGTCCTGAAATTTAACTTCTGTGTTCTGTGAAGCTGAAACATTTTGATCTGCATTTCAGATGTTTTCAGATTTGAAATTTTCAAATGTGGAAATTGTCTTGGAAGGAAAAGTGATGTGGGTTTGGAAATTCTCAAGAATCTGGTTTTGTCTCTTCAGCCAGCTTAGACTGACAAATGGTATGATACCTTTGTCCTCCAGAAAGGCCCTTCTCCTGCGCAAAGCTTACCTGTTCTCAGCCCCTTGCCTGTGTCCAGAATCAGCAAGTTCTGAGAACACTAGTTACAGATTGTCATCTGCTGACCTCTCTATAGCTATATTCTTCTCTGGAATCTTAGACCCTGTACCCTAATTTCTTCAGTAGTTCACTGATGCTTTAAATATAGAAGTTTCACATTTTGTCTGGATTTTTTAATTCTTGAAAAGATCATTAGTGTACAGAAAATTACTCCATCTTATCCAGATACAGAAGTCTCACATCTGTGGGCTCTTAAAACAAGAGGTTGATAGAATAGAATTTCTATTTGCCAGATAGATTAAAGAAAAGAAACAAACTGGGCAAGATGGAAGAGACCTAAACCATGCTGGCAGAGGCAGAAATTAATGGAAATATAGAATTCTAATTGTGTTATTTTTAATCTTTATAAAAGCTCCAACGTAGATGTTCTCAGCCTCACTTTACAAATTAATTTACAAGATGTGCATTATTGTATTTACTATCCCCAAAGCCTAGGTGTCTTCTGCGTGGTATAGTGTAGCTTTGTCCAAAATGGCCTTGACATCACTAAGCCTCAATTACTCAGTCTATAAAATGAGAATAACAATATTTATTTCATAACTCTGGCCATTGAAATAAATACATATGAAAGCAACTCATTAACTAAAAATGGGTATATATTTTAAGGGCAACTGGGATACATAGAAATAAATGTCATAAAGGAAGGCATTTTGTTATTTTTCTTTTTCTTTTAATAAAGAAATGGGGTCTCATTGTGTTGACTAGGCTGGTCTCAATCTCCTGGCCTCAAGTCATCCTTTTGCCTCGGCCTTCCAAAGCACTGGGATTATAGCGGGAAGAGGGTCTTTAAAAAAAAATTCGCAGATCCTTGGAAACAAGAGGCACACCACACCACACCACACAGGGCTACCCAGGGAAATGTCAGCATTGGTCAGAAGACAGAGGGAGCAAGGGGAAAATGCAGCAAACAGCCTTTATTGTGATTTCCCAGGGAAGGAACAAGCATCGCAGGGGTAACAGATTTAGGACTGGCAACTTTGGATAATTTTTGCAGGCCCTGGAGCACTGGTCCCTTTCCTAGTTGTCAAGTACCTGGCCTTGGAATGATTAGGGCAGCGGAATAGTGGGTCAGAGTGTGAGACCCAGTAAAGTAGGTGGTTGGGGGTATGGACTCTGGATAGTTTGGTTTACAAATGACAGATACATTCCCTGGAAAATTGTTTGCCATCTCTAAAAATTAGCTAACTCCAGATGAGGTAGTCCCTCTAGTATCAACAAGCCCCCAAAATGCCCAAGCATCAAAACACAGCAGCAAAAGACATGATTAAGACAGTCTAGAAACATAAGTGGTGGTTATCGTTCTTAAATACCAATATTCTACTAATTCTGAGCTCATGGAGAATAGTAAAAGATGCTATCATATTTAAACCCTGCCTTGGTTTCCTATAATGAGATGTATAGAAAGACCCTTAGCTCTTTAGGGAGACACCCTTAGCTAAGGGGTGGCGGGGGGAAGAAATCTTTGTGTCCCCTCGCATAAACATTGTATGTGTAATAGTATCAGTGACATTTCATCCACTAAGTCAATGCTACTTATAAAATCTCTAGAATGTGATGTTAAAGGCAATGGTATTTCAATTAATAATTTCAAAATTCTGAATTTAGATATTTCTAAGTAGCCGTTGCTTGTTATGAGAGTAATATTTTCTAAGAAAAAAGTCGTACCAGAAGCATAATTTTTGAATATACCACATTAGACAGATTATCTCCATCGTTTCTTATTGAATTCGCTACCCAAACTGCAAATGCATTTGTCATTTGGGCAATGCTTAATGGTGTTCAGAACTAGCACATAAACTTCCTTCTCCAATATGGGTGCTTGTGAGGGCAGGAGTTTTGGCAGTGTGGGAATCTGTTAGTTCCAGATCTCTTAAGAGAAGGAAGATCCTCATGCTACACAATCTACTTTTCCTGAAAGGTGGGCAAGTAAATGAGACAGTTTCAGAAATGTGTAATTAATTCATGCAAAACCAAACTAAATCATAACATCAGGAATTCTATTCACATTATTGAATTCATTTTTGCTAAGACTACAACATATTTCCATAGTGGCTTAAGCTATTCTTGTATTGCTATAAAGAATTACCTAAGGCTGGGTATTTTATGAAGAAACTAGGTTGATTTTGCTCATGGTTCTGCAGGCTATACAGGCATGGTGTTGGCATCTGCTTAGTTTCTGAGGAGGCTTACACTCATGGCAGGAGCAGGCAAGTCACACGACAGGAGCAGAGCAACAGAGTGAGGGTGAGTTGTCACATGCATTTAAACAACCAGATATTGCAAGAACGCACTCACTATCACAAAGACAGCACCAAGCTATAGGGGATCTGCCCCCATGACCCAAACACCTCACACCAGGCCTCGCCTTCAACGTTGGGGATTACGTCTCAACATGAGATTTGGTGGGGACATTCAAACTGTATCACATGGTAAACAAATTTATCTTTCTGGCAGGAGGAGTAGAGAATGAGCACCTATTAATACCGCTTATTTCTCAAATATTCCTCTTAAATCTGTGTACTGAGGAGAAATATTTCTTCCATATCTTCTGTTTCTTCCACATAGAGAGGTCATTTAGTAGAACTCCTGGCTTCCCTCTGCACCTTTCCTTATTCTACTCTCTGCGGATCTCAAGGGCAGCTACATTGATGAGTAAATTTGGTAATAATACTTGGGTATTATAAGCTCAGTGCTGCTCTTTCTCCTACTTGGTACTAAGTCTCTGGCAGACAGCCCAGTTCTGCTCCCTCTTCTATACCAAGAGTGTCAACTGGGCCAGCCCCTCCACCAAGAAGGAGACCTGCAACGAAATGTACAGGCTGTAGGTTCTGGGTTTATTCATCAGGCTAGCCTGGCCATGGCTGGTATTAAAGATGGATCTTCATCTTTATTCATTATATCTCAAATGCTTTGGAGCTGGACAGGGAATTGGGATGCTATTCACTTGGAGACCTCTGTATTACTCAATCCACAATGCTATGGTTTGTCTGTGTCCCCACCCAAATCCCATCTTGAACTGTAGTTCCCATAATCTCCATGTGTCATGGGAGGGACATGGTGGGAGGTAATTGAATCATGGGGGCAGATTTTTCCCATGCTGTTTTTGTGATAGTGAATAAATCTCATGAGATCTGATGGCTTTATAAAGGGTAGTTTCCCTACACACCCTCTCTCCTGCTACCATGTAAGATGTGCCTTTGTTCCTCCTTTGTCTATGCCATGATTGTGAGGCCTCCCCAGCCATGTGAAATTGTGAGTCCGTTAAACCTCTTTTTCTTTATAAATGACACAGTCTTAGGTATTTCTTCACAGCAGTATGAAAATGGACAGTACATACCTCCCCATTGCCCTTGCACTATACAGTGCACACACATTTCCATGGTCCAGGGTTTTTTTGTGCTCTGGCACTTACAAATGAACAAAGAAAACCAGTTTGTTCCATTTTTTTCCTTGGACTATTTGTTAGCTTGAATAATAAACTAAGAATGTGTATTTATAGTGGTAGTTTCCTATCGGGGGTCTTCAAAGGCCTCAGGTCCTCCAGAGTTTTCAGATATACTTTAGAGACGATGCTGAGTCGAGTATGGGGTGGGGTCAAGCGTGTGGGAGAATGAGAGGAAGTAAAGTAAGAAGATCAAGACTCCAGGAACCTCATTTCAGTTTCCAAAAGAACAGTTCAACTTTTATTTGTTTATTATGCTGGGCTGCCATAAAAGCGTACATTTAAAGAAAGAGTTTCCACTACTTAAAAAATAAAACAGGCAGGTTAAAAATTACTATTTACTATCATCTTTCCTGATTAGGCAAATATTTAGCAAGTTTATTATTGTACAAATTATTTTATTCGTGACAAAAAGTTGTTTAGTCTAGAAAATTTTCTCTCTTCCTAGTATGAAAGCCACAATCTAAGAAACACAATTCAGGGTTATAAGAAGTCAAGCTGGGAACTAGCACCTTGGGGTCAGAGAACTTCTCCACATAGATGCTCAGTTTAGAAATTCTACCATCCCTTTTAGTGACCATTCTTTTGGTTATTTTAGAACTTCTAAAGTCTGATCACAAGACAACATGGGAGTGAGTCTCCTTTCCTGAAATGTAATGCACAAGATTTCTAAAGTGTTAAGTCAGATCCAATGAAATCTCGATAATTATGGGTTGAATACTAAGTGAAAATCTGGATAATAAAAAACTCTTCTATTAGCAGGAAAACGTTTGCTCTGCCTGATCCTTCCCAGAAGTTGCTTTCATCAGCTTCAGAAACAATCAGCCCCAGTTGCCCACCTGCTGACCACAAACTGTAGCGCCTATCTCCTACTCTCCTATAGGTCATTATGTCTTTAATCCTATTTTACTGCACCACTCACAGCAAACAAACACCCTTTGGCTTCTTACTGGAAGCTCACATTGTAATGTCTACAAGTTTACTATCTTGTAAAACCAATGAGGCAGCTGGAAAAGTTCCTGGCCGAAGAGGCTAGTTAAAAGAAGCGATAATCACTAAGTGACTTTTTCTTATAGCAAGGAAAAGCTAAATTCCAGTTGATAAATACTGCTTCTGCCTGGAATCCACTTGTATCACATGAAACCAATTTCTAAGAACTTAGCAGTATTTTTGTTTTAATATTCTGTGTACCCAACAAAAATAAAGCCGAAGCAGAGTACACCTCAGGGCTGGCTATGTAGTTTGCGGGAGATAGTGCAAGATGAAAATAAGGAGCCCCTTGCTTAAAAGTATTTAAAATTCCAAGAACGTGATAGCAGAACATTAAACCAAGCACAGGCACTTCTTCTAAGTGCAGGACCATGTGTGACTGCACAGACTCAACGCTGCAAAGGTAGTCCTTCCTATGCTCACACCTATCCCGAAAATATCGGAGGCCACTGTCAAGCGGCACAGACACAATGGAGCTTTCCTGATCATCTTACTTCCTTATCTGCCATTTGGTGAACTCTTTCACATTCTCCATCTCAGCCACTGCCAAAGTAGACATTTTATCCTTTATTTGTCCAAAATTTCCATTTTGTATATAAAAAAAGGATTTTCGTTGGTCTCATCATGCTGGTCATGAGAACTAGCAGTCAGTTCACTTTTCAGGGCCCACCACGAAACCAGGTGAGTGGAAGGTTCATTCTTCTCCTGGACACCTTGGTGGGTTTGGGAAAGCAGGACTGAGGGCCAAACTGAGGGTGAGCACAACTGCTCTGTGTGAAAAGGGAGAAGAATTTGACATCTGAGGGATGATCTGGGAAGGACAGATCATGGAGAAGACAAGAGGGAGAAGAAGCAGGGAAGAAGATCTGTGATGTCCATGTGATAATTTCTTTAACCTCCCAGAATGACTGGTAAAATCTGTGTGACTGGGTGTTTTGAGAAACTCAGAGTGCCACCCTGGGTCTTTGGCCCAGAAGAGCAGCTACAAATGCAAAAGGAACAGAAGGAGGCAGAGGGAGGGAGAGCAGGCAGATGGAACCTCAGAAATCAGAATCTTAGATGGCAAAGTGGGGAGGGACCTTGAACTTCACAGGCTGTGGAATTAGAGAAGCAAAGTCATATTTCCTAGTTCTGGAGGCAAGGGGTGTTCCTAACTCCCAAGCTATTCTCACATTAAAAATAATGAGTCTTACTACAGACCAACTACTGTGATCACTATTTTCCACATCAGTCCATCTGGTTATCCCAATTACACTATGAAACAGGTATTGTTTTGCAGACGCTCAAAATAAGATACTAAAAGATTACAGGATTTTTCCAGGCTCTTATCTACTAAGTACTGGAGCTGGGACTGGAAATCAGACACTTTTCAAAACCAGGGATCTTGAGCATTCTAAATTCTATCTTCCTAGATTATCTCATGTAACCCTGTGATCCAGGAAAAGTAAATGCTGTTATTCGGACTTTACAGTGAGAGAACCAAAGGTCAGAAACGTTAAGCAGTTGATAAAAAAGAGACTAGTAAGTGGCAGAACAACAATACAAACAGAATGGAACCAATTCCACATCTTTGCTTTACCTCTAACCCTTATTGCCTCCTCTGAAAATGGAGCTCGATTCAGATTCTAGCTCTACCCTCTACTATCTATATTACCCGAGCAAATCCCTTAACCTGCTGGCTTCTTCATTTCTTCATCCTCAATATTTCAATTATAACTACTTTGAAACATAGTTCTAATGAAATATGAGATACCACACAGGTGAGCTGGAATGCATTATGCAAATATAAGGTATATTTACTGCTGTTATTTTAGAATGCAAGGACTGTACTTCCCATGATGCTTTTCCCTCTCCTATTTCTTAATATTCACCAAGGAGAGAAGGAAGAGATGTATCTTTGGAACAATGTTAATTTCATCCTACGGCTTTTGATTATTCATCCCTCTGAGTGATCCAGTCTCATTACATTCAGTCATTCGCTCTAAATGCTTGGCAGGCATCCAAACAGTTATTTGTTCAACTCAATAATCTAAGTTTATGTCTTAAATAAATCACACCTGACAAATAACTCATGCTTCAAAATGATCTTTAAAAGTGGGTGCTAAAGGGACACCGTCAATTCCAAAAATCAGGGGTGATGTTAAGGCTTTTAACAAAACAACTTAAAAGCTTGACATTTTAATTTATTGCTGTACTGCTTTCTTTAACTGTACTTTGATTGGTTTCCATTCCTTCCTAAGCAGTAATTTTTTTCATGTGAAATATAATTTACACTTTAAAAGAGATCAGCTATGAGCAGTGCATATATGAGCAACATAAATATAAAACTCTTCTTGAAGGACCAAGGCTTTGCTTCATTAAATTTTCACATTTTTAAATGTTAATATCAGTGGTCACAAACATATAAAAAGCTGGATGTACTTAATTTCCATAAAGTTATATTGGAAATTCATTTGTGTAATTTTGGAAGCACATTGGGGAATGTAAAAAATAAATTTCTCATATATTATAAAAATGAAAGAAAAGCAGATTAATAATATGATCCCAATTATCGATAAGTTCTGCACTTCAAAAGCTATACTTCGAGAAGATAAAATAATAAAATAATGTCTAATCAATATACTTGAATAATGGAAGACTAAAATAAGTCAGTAAGTATTCAGGAAATGTTTATCACTTCAATCAAGTCAAAGTTATATGTTTTAGTGAAAAATGTATTGGCATGAGTAACCAAAAAGTATATTATCCAAACAATTTATATTAAATATATTAATGTACACAGAAATTTAAGTTTATGTGTATATTAATAATATTAAGTTCTGGGAGCAATTACATTTTGTGTATGTATATTGCAACTAACGAATGACTATGTGCCAAAAATGTCCAATTAAGGAGAATTTGTAAAACTGAAGCAATTTCCCATTGTATTTCTCAGCTCACTGCTCAGCTTCCTCTATAATAGGAGAGAGAGCAGGGTATGGTTAAGCCAAGGTATTAGCCTAAGACAAGCCTGGCTTCTTCCCTAGATTTCATGCTAACCATCTCCTTATCTGATTAGACGAGGTCAATATAAAGCTTAGTAAGGTCGTTTAAAAGCTTCTTTCTTTGATCTTCCTTCAAATGATCATTACCTTCATGCCCAGAAAATATAGAAATAAAGCAGATTTAGTAGCAATGTAAAGACATTGAAAATAAGCTATTCTGTAGCTTTTATACCAGTAGATAATTGGAAACAGAATGTATTGTAATTAAACATAACACATCCATATAAAGTGTTATGTTTCAGTAACCATATTTTTTAAATACACCAACTTGATGCAAAACGGTAGCCATTAAATTACTTAGCAACCTACTAATAATATTGAACTTTTTGTTAGCATCCAGATAGTGATAAATTGACTTATACTTTGTATTATATTAAAAATCTAATATTAACAAAAAAGATTTTCAACATCTTTCCCCAATCAAAATTTAATAACTAAATTATCAAATACTTAATTGTTTATATAATAAAAATAATTGAATGTTACCTTAATATCTCATATCTATCAACTATTTGATTATTTATATTCAATCACCAACAGGAATGTCTGTATTGTTTTCAAAGTCATAAATGCACTTCTGCCACTCAGGGGTATTTTGGTCACCCTTCAAAAGTCAGATTTCAACAGATGACACAGTTACCTGGTACTTTGGGGACTATCTACCCAGAAAATTGAGATAACTTAGACAAATACATGGATTTCTTCTTTATTAAAAAAATTTTTTTAGCTTGAAATTATCAGGTCAGCTCAGTGCAAGGTTCTAAAGGCATCAGCTAATTAAGCAATGTTCTGCTTCCCTAGGGCTATCTGCAGATTGCATTTGAAAAGTAACCCATGGATCAAATCACATAAAACTACACACATGCACACAACATGCACACACACATATGGGTAAATGAGTACATGTAAAGATGAGTCAAAATGAATAAGATATGGAGTCTAGTTAACAGTATTCTATTAATGTCAGTTTTCTCCTTTTGATATTATACTGGAGTTATATAAGATGTCACCATTTGGGAGAAGGTGGTTGAAGGGCACATGGGACTCTACTATTTTTGCAACTCCCTGTGGGTCCATAATTATTTCAAAATAAAAAGACTTTTTTTGAAAAAGTAACCCATAGACAATTATGCCTCAGGGCACTGATGCACTGCTGTGTGTAAAATGCTGAATCAGTAACACAGAAGAAAGTTGAAAATAGAAATTATTTTAAAATAATGAGACATTAGTTTGTTGTAATTCCCATCATAATTTGATCCAAAAACTTACAAAGAAATAAGTTTAGGGTAGGGTAAGGGTTATAATTAGTGGTATGCTGGTAGATGTTTCACAACCAGTTCTTGAGTATGGAGCTCTGATTGTAGTATTGGCTAATTTGCATACTGTCAATCTTCCAACAGTGGCAAATTTCAAGCTATAAATGTAACATTGACACCTCAGTAAATTCCTGATAATTTAGCAATCAGTTTTCACACAGAATCCATTTCATGAAGGAAGGGAACGGACTCTGAGTGGGTATACTTGTATGGCCCACCCAGCAGAACAAGGCCTCTAGGATTTAGGTCCTCTCTTGCCTGGCCCTAAATCCTCATTCTATATGTCAACCTCATTCAACTAGCTTTCTTTCTTCCATTCACTTTCTATTTGAGCTGGGATTCAGCCAAAATCAGAAAGAGCCGGAAAGGACATGCTCATTAAGCATTTCTGTTTGGGATAATTCTCATTTCATTAGTTTTCCCTCCACATCATATACCCAAATCATGCTATAATGTACCAATTTGTTTATCACTGATTTTAGAGGAGCAAAATGTCTTCTTTTATTAGCACACAGTATATTTCAATAATCACTTCCACAAATGGATGATGGGAGCTTATTTGGAGAATCTGTGCTCCTAACTAAAAATCCCTTTCTCTTCTCTCGAAGAGGAACATGTGTCTCCTTTTTGGGGTGAAACAGCAATGGAGCAGTGGAAGAGAATAAGGCTACTTAACTGGGGAACCAGATTCTTGTTCATATTGATCAATGGTGATTGGTGCCATCTTATAACCCAATCACAGCTGACTGGTCCAGTATATTCAGTACATTATGTTCAATACAAAATTGAATAACATCACCAAAACTGTAATACAGTTCACAATGATTAACTTGATAGCAGATTTTAAACAATAACTCTGAACTTTAAGATAGCAAATTTTAGGATAACTGAGAAAGATGGGATTACTTTAATTTATTTGGACACTTGATTTGCTTGCAGTCATTCCAAACAGTAGTCTTTAGGCAAACTATGAGTGGCCTTATTCTTAAGAAGGAGATCGCATTTGATATCGTTGCCATATTTATCTCTTCCAGATCATGTTGAAATTTGAATCCCAGTGTTGGAAGTAGGGTCTGGTGGGAAGTGTTTGGGTCATGGGAGCAGATCCCTCACTAATGACTTGCTGCCATCCTCAAGGTAATGAATGAGTTCTCGCTCTGTTAGTTCCCATAAGAACTGATTGTTAAAAAGATCATGGCACCTCCCTCCTCTCTTTCTTTCTCTCTTTCCATGTGATGCCTGCTTCCATTTGCATTGTATCATGAGTGGAAACTTCCTGAGGCCTCACCAGAAGCAGATGTTGGTGTCACGCTTCTTGTACAGCCTGCAGAACCGTAAACCAAATAAACCTCCTTTCTTTATAAAGTACCAGCCTCAGGAATTTTTTTATAACCACACAAGCAGATTCAGACACCAGCCTATCCATAACTGGCCTAATTATTTTTGAATTACCCTACTCAAGCTCCCCAGCAATGTATAAACTTTGCTTAAATCACCATGATGGTTTTATATCACTCATTATTGACTCAGTTCAAGTTTCCTGTGGTCTCTGATTAGATTGAGATAAAATTTAAATCCATTTTCATGATAAGATCATAGATTCTTTTGTTCAGACTGTGGATAAAATTAATTTAGTGAATTACAACTGACATTGTATTTTAGAATGCAGTTGAGTGGAATAGAACGGAATGGAATGGAAAGCAATGGAACAGAACGATATGGAACAGAATGGAATAGAATAAAAAATAGTAGAGTGTCTATTTATTAATACTAAGTATTAAATAGGAAGCTGTCATTCAGAGTTGCAATCTAAAAGGTTTTTTTTTTTACTACTAATAGTAAAAATAAAATAAAATAAAGTAAGTTCTGCAGCTCTAATGGCCTACCCTCCTCTCCACCCTCATCACCCTGGCTCTGCCACTTTTGCATCCTTTTAAGTACCTCAGGTTCACTTTGGCCTCAGGATCTTTGCCCTTACAACTTTGTACTTCTGGAACGCTCTAGGTGCAGAGGTATCTCATCCCATTTTAGTCTGATTTTCCTTGATAGTTAATGGTATTGGGCAGTTTTTCATGTTATGCTTGTTGCTCATTTGGATATCCTTTGAAGGTAAGTGCCCCTGTGAGTCTTTTGCCCATTTTGATTTTGAGCTGTTTGTCATCTCTAATGAATTTGTGGGAACTCTTTACACATTTTGTATGTGAGACCTCTGTTGAACATTTATACTGGAAACTCCTTCTAGCTTGCCTTTTAACTCTCTTAATTGTGTCAATCAATCATGAAGCCGATGCGATTTCTTTGCTTTGGTTTGTACATTAGCATCTTCTTTCAGAAATTTTCACCTGCCTAAAGTTATGATAATTTTAACCTTTGCTTTCTTCAAAAAGCCTTATTGTTTGCCTTTTAATTTTAGCTCAATTATGCACTTCAAATTAATTTTTGTATAAAGTTTGAGGCAAGGGCCAATTTACACTGTGGTTTTTTCCCAGGCGGATTTTCTACTGCTCCATGCTCAGTTCTTTCCTTTCTAGGTAGTGGCATCTCTGTCTGACCTGAAGTGACTGTATGTGTGTGCGTCTATTTCCGGGCCCTCTAGTCTGTTCCATTGGTCTACTTTTCTGTCGCTATATGAACGACACACTTTCTTAAATATTGTAACTTTATTAAAGTCATCCTTAACGTCGTTTTTCAACAATAAAAATAAATGAACTATTAATGTATTCAGCGACTTGGATGGCTCTCAAGAAAATTATGCTGAGTGAAAAAAGTCAGTCTCAAAGATTGTATACTGTAAGATTCCATATGACATTTTCAAATGGACAAAATTAGGAAGAATGAGTTCAATCACTATAAGCTAGTAATTGCCAGAGGTTAGAGATGGGGGAGGAGGTGCGCGAGGCAGATGTTAGAAAGAGGCAGAGAAATATATGGGATCCTTGTGGAAATGAAACTACTCTGTATCCTTACAGAGGTGGTGATTACATAAATCTCCATGTGTTAAAATTGCATCAAATTAAATACATAAATACATATACAAACATATACATACACGTACACACATGCAGTAGTACACTTAAAATGGGAAATCTGAAGAAGATTACTGATTTCTGTAAATACCAATGTGCTGATTGTGATATTGTACTAGATTCATATGAAATACTACCATTAGGTTGAACACTGTATGGAGTCTCTATAGCATTTCTTACAAATGCATGTGAATGAACTCAAAAGAAAAAATGGTCTGAGTTTTTGCCCATGTGGATAAAAAATGTTTTAGGATAGCACTCCATTAGTTATTTCTTTAAAATTTTCTTTCAGAGATATTTTATAGTTTTCACTGTAGAGATGTTGCACATTTTTGTTAACTTTCTAGGAATTTGAAGTTTTTTATGTTACTGTAAAGAATACCATTTTAAAATTTTATTTTCTAATTGTTCATTGCAAGTATATCAAATACAACTGACTTATGTATATTGATTTTTATATCCAGTAATCTTGCTACATTCACTTAAGCATAATAGTTTATTTTTAGATTTTTTCACATAAGCACATCTATCATCTAAGAATAATGACAATTTTAGTATTTCTTTTCAAAGCTTATCAGTTTCTATTTTGTTTTCCGATTTATTGAACTAGTTAAGATCTTCAGTACAATGTTGATTAGAATTGGTAAGAGTGGATATCTTTGTCTTTTTCACAAACTCATGGGAACATGTTCACTATTTCAAAATTGAAAAAGTATTAGCTATAACTTTTATCAAATGTTTTAATCTATCTCTTTAGATGATTATATCATTTTTCTCATTTATTTTATTAGTGTGGAGTGTTGCACAAGTCTCTTATACAGTCATATGCCACACAACACCATTTCGGTCAACAGCAAACCACATATACAATGGTGATTCCATGATATTATAATGGAGCATATACAGAAACCTGATATAAGACACATGATATTAGCATTGCAGATGAAGTAAAGGAAATGATTAATATTCGGTCATGGTAACGGGGCATTTGATTTTCTCCTGTGAACTGTATTGTGTGAGTACGCTCTATGACGTTCACAGATGATGAAATAGTCTAACAGAACATATCCTTGTCGTTAAGTCACATGACCATATTTTTTTCTCATATTTCCTGTTGAGTAGTTGTTGAGTTTGCTCAACCTATCTTCTGCTATGTCCAGTCTACTCTTAATCCATCTAACAAGTGCTTAATTTCACAAATTATATTTTCTAATTGTTGATATGCATTTGATTCTTTTTTAAGCAGATTCCAGTTCTTTTACAAGGTTCTCTAAATTTTCATTCATTTTGTTCAAGTTTTCCTCTATTTTAATATACACTTAATAGCTGTATTGAAATACTTATCCCCAACTCCGAGATTTAAATGATGTTCTGTTGATTCCTATTTTTTGTTTTATCAGTCATATTGTCCTCCCTTTTAATGTACCTGGTAACTTTTTATTGTATGCCAGAAATTGTGAATGAAAAATCATAGAAATTGAAAGTGATGTTATTTTCCCACAGGAAGGGTTCACTCTTCTCTCTGTAGGGCAGATTGAGTGAAGAACTGCATTACCTTAATCCAGTGATGAGTTGAGCTCAGTAAGAGTGGGGCTGAAACTTCAAGAAGACTCCCTCCACTTCTGGTCTTATGTGTCTTTAGCATATACTGAGCCTCTATTCTGGGTCTCTCTATCAAGTGGACTGGAGACTGTGAGATAGCTGATCGTGACTTTCTAACCTCTATCCAGCACCCCATCATGCTTCAGAACTAAACAAATTTTCCACAGAGAAACTCGGCCAAATGTTTAGGGATCCTCTCTAGTTCATAATGTCAGTTGACACAAAAATCTCTGCTGGTCTTACTTTCTCCGATTGGAGTCTCTATTTTTATGGCAAGGTCAGTCCTTAGTCTGTGCTTAGACCTGCACATGCCCCAAGGCATCCAAGTCCCAGCTTATCAAAGGAGGGCTCTTCAAAAAACTGGACTAAATGGGCAAAGGACTTCAATAGACATTTATCCAAGTAGGGTATACAAGAGCCAACAAGCTTGTGAAAAGATGCCCAACATCATTAATCATCAGAGAAATGCAAATCAAAACTACAATGTGGTACTACTTCACACCATTAGGATGGCTGTAATTTAGAAAGAGGAAAGCAAATGACAAAGATGTTAAGAATTTAGAACCCTCTTCCATTGCTGGTGGGAATGTAAAATGTCTTAGCCACACTGAAAGGAATTAAATGTGGGTACTTAAACAAATACATGTGTATATATGTAATAGCAGCACTATTCACCAGAGCCAAAATATGGGGACAGCTTAAATGTGCATCAGCTGATAAATGGATGAACAAATTGTGATATATGCATACAATGAAATATTATTCAGCCTTAAATAGCAAGGAATACTTATAAGCTATAATGAAGACGAACCTCAAAACATTATGTTAAGTGAAGGAAGACAAATAAGGAAAAATTATTCTATTCATGTAAAATATCCAGAATGGGTAAATTCACAGAGACAGACACAGATTGGTGGTTTCCAAGAGCTGGCAAAATAAAGGGATGGAGAAGATTGCACAGTGGGTATGAGGTTTTCTTTTGGAGTGGTAAAAATGTTTTGAAACTAGGTAGAGGTGGTGGTTCTGAAACACTGCAGACCTACTAAACACCATTGAATTGTTCACTTTTAAAAGGTTAATTTTGGCTTTGTGAATGTCACCTTATTAGAAAAAGAAAAGACTTTTTCCCCAGGAATGTTTAGCTTATATACCCTTCTGTGTTTCCATAACTCTACAATGTCTTAAACAATTTAAAAATATATCCACTTCTTTCTAGTTGTTGCAGTGAAAATAATGGCCTACCTAGAAGTAAGTTCCTATGAACATTACATTTTTGAGTATTTTAAATCATGTATTACTCTCTGAAATTATC
Source organism: Callithrix jacchus (assembly GCF_049354715.1). Lineage (NCBI taxonomy): Eukaryota > Metazoa > Chordata > Mammalia > Primates > Cebidae > Callithrix > Callithrix jacchus. The sequence continues at coordinate 100,186,601 of NC_133502.1, read as the reverse complement.
TTGTTGATTTAATTCATTTCCTTCTTTGCTGTCTAGCTATGGCGATCCTCAGCAGATTCTGCTATGGAATCTGTTATAAAATGCTCCGAAGAATGGGGACTTTTGTCTTTCTTCCTCACTGCTATATTCACAACACCTAGCACAGGCCCAGTTTACAGCAAGGTCTCAACAAATACTTCCTGAATATATAAAAAGAAATGTTTTTAGGAGAAGCAATGTACTTGTTCTCTTCTAATAGTAGTTCATGGAAAACTCCTATCTTTGTCCTTTAGCTTATTGATAAGTCTGTGATTGCTGAGGGTTTATTCCTTTATTGTCACTTAAGTAAAAACCAAGGGCAGGAAAGGAGAATAATATTTCAAGTCTGGGACACAAAATGAATCATAAAGGGAAATTCATTAACACCAAAGATTCACACACAAACCAAGTATGCTGAATAGCTACCAGATGCAGCTGCAGGAAAGGTAATTTGCTATTGTGATCCTAAAGTATCATAAGATCCTTGAAACCCGTGAATACTCATTTTTAAAAGACATATTGCTCTGTTGACTAGACCTCAGCATAAACTAAAGAAGTCCATCAGGTAGCATCTTTACCAAACAGTTCTTGAAATCAGAAGGTGATAGGTAATATTTACTTACCTGTTCTCAATGAACTTACCAAGGTCTGAAGTACCAAAAAAAAAGACCATCTCAGTCAATGAATCCACTCTGAGCAGTGGCTTTCAATGACTTCCCAGTGCTCCTTTAGATCAAACTGCAAAATGAAAACAGCACCAGTGATATTCACCCGGCTCTCCTGCATTAAATGTTATCACCAAATTTAGATCTCTCTTCCAGTGTGTGACCTCTTAGGTTTCTAACCAACCTTGACAATTTTAGAATTTATATAACAAAGTTTCATTGACTTAGTGGGAAATGGTACTTAATATTTTAAATTAAGTATGACTTAGTGGGCAAGAAAATGGATAAGGAGTCTTCTTGGAACTCAAATAGCTCTTTTAAAAAATGAAAACAGCTTGCATGAATTTAATCCACTCTTGAAAAAGTGGCTGTAATATAAAATCTTGGTTTTTCCCAAAATCAAAATTCAGGTTTCTGATCTTTATTCATCTTTCTATCTTATACAGCCAATGAAAGCTTAACCAGGAAGCAAAGGCTTTGAAATTGTCTCATATCTTCCAAGATTTGATTTCTATGTAGCTCACACTAAATACATTTTTCTTTATTTTCTCATGCTTTTAGGAATATATTTTACCATTCTCTATGCCAGTTTTACTTACTCCAGGTCTTTTGTACCACAAATACCCAGCAACACAAATATATGTGCCTTCAGAACAGTATAAATAGATTACACATGGTTATTTCTATTTATACCAGCAACGATTCTTTTAGAAGGTGTGTTGCTTTATATGTAACATTTTACACATGAAATACTTATAGTAGGTCAATATATTTACCCTACCATTTTAATATTACTCATTTCTTTATAGAGTTTTTATTTATTTTTATAAAGCTAGGATCATGTCACATGGATAATATGCATAAAAATTATCTGTTTTAATTCAATAGACAGTTCAATTTCTTCACAGGCTAAGGACTTAACATTAAATAAACCCTTGAAATCCAAAAATAATGATAATCATAGAAAATAATAAAATTATTTAGCTTGTTTCTTTCCTTTTCTTAAGAGAGATACACCTAACTGTTTCCCCAAATGACCCCAATGTCTTGTAATCAATATATCTGATTTATAGGTCCTCTCAAAACCATATCCTTCAATATAAGAAAGTACCTTCCTAACACTGGTGCAATTATTTTCTCTTTAACTCCCATGTGTTCCTGGTCATCTTCACTGTGTTAGAAAAAGAGGTATTGATCTTATCCACAGCTTCAAAAAGTAATTGTAAAGTCCCTCAATTTAACCCCTTTTGACACACATTTCTCATTTTAATTTCTGAATGGCCTCTGCATGTGTATAAGCATTGGAAGAAACTAGTCTCAAACTTTGAATATTCCTGGTGGCACCAGTATACTGGTGGAAACATAACTTATAATATAAAACATTATTAAAATTATTTATAAAATGCTCAGCTTGGAATCAGCTCCCAGTGAATTTTGGGTGGACAGAAGACTTCTCAGATGTCTAGGGGCTTTGGAGAACAATGATCAAGAGTATTTTTCACTTCAAAGTGTTCTCAGGTGGGTAGATACTGCAGGACAGGAGTTAGTGAATACACCATCCACCCAGGGGACCACCAAGAGGCCACTGAGACAGAAGGAACAATCATTTCTGCAAAACAGCATGTCGTGGGTGGGAGGGCTTCATAAATCTAATGCACTAATTTTCTCCATTGAGCCTGATAGTCTGTAAAAGGCACTGCATCCCCTCTAGTAAACAGCAAACTTGTTTCTCAGGCACAGAGGCAGTGGGTGCTGAAAATCATGGAATGCCGTCCCTGAGCCTGTCTATCATGAGCCTTTTGTCAATCATGAGCCTTTTAAGGCATACGCTGCTGGACATTGTCCCCCTCTAAACACATGTCGATTTTCCTTGTACCTTTATTTCATCTATGGAGACAGTTTCCTCCTCTGTTCCCTTATATTTTTTTTTATAATGAGTTGATCCAGAAAAACGTTTTCTCCTCCTCCAGAGCTTAAATTTTTGTTCTAATTTCTCTTCTAGAAGCTCTTTTCTCATTTCTGATTTCTTGTGACACTTCTGTTCTTCCAATGCAGAAAAGCAATATATTTGATAATAAGGGACTTCCCCAGACTTCCCTAGAGGTGCCAGGTAATATATGTTTTACTACCTTTCTAAAATTGGAAAAAATTATAAATTTCAAGAACTTAGGGTTCGTGGGGCCTTCTGCTGGTTTGTTTTAGCCTTCTGTCTGAGCAATAAGGAAACCTGTACTTATTCATGTAGATTTACATGTTATTCCGATTCTAACAGATGTGGTTCCCAATCCAAAATCTTAAGTTGTCAAAAACACTGTTTTTTTCATACATTATTAATTTATATCCACTAAATGGCATGTGTTAACTTTGTTAAACAGGCTAAGTTTAAAACCATTTGTTGCTCTTATGAAACATTTATTAAATAAACCTTAAAATGAATTATTTAAAATATGCTAATCCAAAATACTTTTAATTTAAATGATCTAATTTAAAAGGGGATTTAGGCATTGTGTATTACTGGTGAAAAAGGTGAAAGGTGAGTTGATGGTCCCCAAGGTTCCTTGCAACCTTGGTAGTCTAGATGCTGCTCTTTGAAGAATGCCCTGGGCAAAGGGTGCCCCTGGCTGCCACAAGTGACCCTTAATCTAAGAAGTTTGTAAAAGAAGGCCAGCTGGGAGCTTTAAGCATCAGTTTTGTTGCATCCTAATAATTTGCCCTTCAGTGATCTGCCAATGTTATACAGTAATTCTCTCTTTTTTTTGAGATGGAGTTTTGCTCTTGTTACCCAGGCTGGAGTGCAATGGCACGATCTCAGCTCACCACAACCTCCACCTCCTGGGTTCAAGCAATTCTCCTACCTCAGCCTCCTGAGTAGCTGGGACTACAGGCATGCATCACCATGCCCAGCTAATTTTGTATTTTTAGTAAAGGCAGGGTTTCACCTTGTTGACCAGGATGGTCTTGATCTCTTGACCTCGTGATCCACCTGCCTCGGCCTCCCGAAGTGCTGGGATTATAGGCGTGAGCCACCGCACCTGGCCTATACAGTAATTCTTAAGAAAATTACTACCTGCCTTAGCTTATAGCACACAGGAAATTCAGTGGTGGATAAATTCAAAGAGGATTCTCTGTGTAGAAATGTCATTGCTGGTATAAGAAGTATTTATTAAGAAACATCATGGTGCAAATTTGACTACTTCCTTTTAAAAGTGATTATACTGAATGAGACAAGGTAAGTGGAAAGGTCTTTTTTGCTCAGAGTAACTGTGAGATCAAAGGAGTGTTTCAATGCTCAGGTACATTGGCCCACTGATTTCCTTTCCTCTGAAATCTTCCCTGCTGAGCTATGTCAAGTTCACAAGTGTTGAGTCAGCTCCTATTACTTGCCCAGCCCTACAGGGTAGTTGTTTTGAGCACTGCCAAAAAAGTTTGGAAGGCAAGTTTTAATTAGATAGCAATAATCATAAAATATTCATAACTATACAATTTCATGGCTAGAACATTTATTACAATAAAATAAGCATAGATGTGTGCAAAGATTTTACTATCAGTATTTGAAATCACAGTGTTACTTCCTTTTTAACAACAGCAGTGAAAAAACTTAGCATAACTTAAATATCCAAGAATAAGAAATTGCTTAAATTAATTTTCAAGGGAATCAAATGGAGTCAATGATAACAGTTAAATGCAAGGCTTTGGAGCACAATTTAGTAGGACTGGAGTTGCAACTCTAGTATTGACTAGTTTTACAATCCCGGGCAAGATACTTAACTTCTCTAACAATTATTTCCTCACCTGTAAGACAGAGATAATAACTACTTTATATAATGACAATTTGAAAAAAAATCAAACTATGTAATGTAGGTATACTATGTAGCACAGAATCTGGCATATAATAAGTATTCATCATATAATGAACAGTTATCATGGTAACAATAAAACTATATGCATGTATTACATATATGTTGCAGAATATTTTGTTATGAGTAATGCTCATGATTTATTGCTAAATCAGAAAAAGTAGTAATGAAGTAGAAAATAGTGAATAATCTTAATTTTAAGAGACATAGCAGTTATGCAGCTGCCTGTTGAGGGTTAGCGGGAGGGGCAGCCTCAGGATAAAGAGCTAATTCACACGGGGCTTAATCACTAGGTGATGGGTTGATAGGTGCAGCAAACTACCACGGCACACATTTACCCGTGTAACAAACCTGCACGTCCTGTTCATGTTTCCTGGAACTTAGAATAAAATTAAATTTTATAAATAAAAATAAAGAGCAAAGATCATTGTAAAAAAAGAATAAATTACAAGAAAAAAAGAAGAAACTTTAGTAGTATCTAATTCCGGTGACAGAATTATGAGTAATAACTTTTTTTAATTCATGTTTTGTTTCAATGATTTTATTATATATTGAAAACTATTCATATTTTGCAAATGTGTAAAAAGGTGACTGCTGCCATAAAAATAAAAACAAAATAATTTGCTCTAAAAGTCAGGAGAGAGCTAAGCATTATGGCTCATGCCTGTAATCCCAGCTCTTTGGGAGGCTGAAGTGGGAGGATTATTTGAGGCCAGGTGTTCATGACCAGCCTGGGCAAACTGGTGAGACCCTATCTCTATGAAAGATTTGTTTTTAGTTAGCTGGGCATGGTGGCGTGTACCTGTAGTCCTAGCTCCTTGGGAGACTGAGGGAGGAAGATAACCTGAGATCAGGATTAGTGGTTATAGCGACTTTGATTGCACCACTGCACTCCAGCCTGGGCAACACAGCAAGACCCAATGTAAAAAGATCAAACAAGCCGGGTACGGTGGCCCACGCCTGTAATCCCAGCACTCGGGAGGCCAAGGCGGGTGGATCACAAGGTCAACAGATCGAGACCATCCTGGTCAACATGGTGAAACCTCGTCTTTACTAAAAATACAAAAAATTAGCTGGGCATGGTGGCGCGTGCCTGTAATCCCAGCTACTCGGGAGGCTGAGGCAGGAGAATTGCCTGAACCCAGGAGACGGAGGTTGCGGTGAGCCGAGAATGCGCCATTGCACTCCGGTCTGGGTAACAAGAGCAAAACTCCGTCTCAAAAAAAAAAAAAAAAAAGATCAAACAAAAATAAGCAGGATATATTCCCTCCAGGTGGGTGGATTAGGGGAATCTGCATAGAAGATATCGCAAATGAAATAAACCCCACAATATATGCAAGATTTGGCCATGCATGGATAAGAGGGGCACTTCTGAGGAAAAGAATAGGAAGAACAAAATGCAAAGATATAAATGTTTGAAACTTGTTTAGGGAACAAAACATAGAAGTTGAGTTTCCCTGAACTGCAAGGAAGGATTTTCTGCCTCCAGATCGGAGACAATTTGAAGGCCCAGGCTACACATTTGAACATTGTTCTAAGCCCAGCAGCCTGTTAATAAAGCTCCTGGAAGAAATTTTTCTTTTAAAGGATTTATAGTCAAATAAAAAAAATGTTTCACGTTTTACCCCCTTCAGAGATTCTCCATGTGACTTAGTGTATTTAAAGCTTGGTCAAATTATACTTTTAAAAATTATTTAAAAATTTTTTATTACATTTTATTTTTTAATTGACATAATAATCATGTACATTTATGGGGTACATAGTGATGTTTTGATACATAATATATAATAATCAGATCAGGTAATTAGCATATTTATCATCTCGAACATTTATCATTTGTGTTGAAAAAATTCAATATCCTCTTTCTTACTTTTTATTATTTTTTATTTTTTTTTGAGACGGAGTTTCGCTCTTGTTACCCAGGCTGGAGTGCAATGGTGCGATGCCCAGCTAATTTTTTGTATTTTTAGTAGAGACGGGGTTTCACCATCTTGACCAGGATGGTCTCGATCTCTTGACCTTGTGATCCACCCGCCTCGGCCTCCCAAAGTGCTGGGATTACAGGTTTGAGCCACCGCGCCCAGCCTGTTTCTTGCTTTTTAAAACAACGTAATATACTATTGTTGGGCCGGCTGGGCATGGTGGCGCGCGACTGTATCCCAGCTACTCGGGAGGCTGAGGCCGGAGAATTGCTTGAACCCAGGAGGCGGAGGTTGCAGTGAGCCGAGGTCACGCCATTGCACTCCAGCCAGGGGAACAAGAGCGAAACTCCGTCTCAAAAAAACAAAACAATTTACGGGCCGGGCGCGGTGGCTGTGAGTTCCATGAGAGCTAAGAGCAGGAAAATATCTACTTCAAGTTTCAACCAGGTAAACAATGCAGTTCCTGCTCTTAGCTCTCATGGAACTCACAATCTTGTAGAATTACTTTTGAAAAATACGTCCCAACAATATCACATAAATAAGCAATTCGCATTGAAAATAATTTACGGGGCAGGGTGCGGTGGCTCACGCCTATAATCCCAGCATTTGGGAGGCCGACGCGGGTGGATCATGAGGTCAAGAGATCGAGACCATCCTGGTCAACATGGTGAAATCCCGTCTCTACTAAAAATACAAAAATTAGCTGGGCATGGTGGCACGTGCCTGTAGTCCCAGCTACTTAGGAGGCTGAGGCAGGAGAATTGCTTGAACCCAGGAGGCGGAGGTTGCTGTGAGCCGAGATCGCGCCATTGCACTCCAGCCTGGGTAACAAGAGCGAAACTCCATCTCAAAAAAAAAAAAAAAAAAAAAAAATATATATATATATATATATATATACACACACACACACACGTATATATATTATTGTTAGCTATAGCTATCCTATAGTTATAGTTATATAATAGTGTTATAAAACATTTATAATTTATTCCTCCTATCTAGATTTTTTAATTCTTTACCAAATTATACTTTCAAAGACGGGAAAACAAATCATATTTAATATAGGTTAAATTTTACATAGATCAAAACATTATATCTCTGTGCTAACTTAAGAATGGGACAAAGGACAGATGAAAATTATTTTTATTTATTTTTTAACTTTTAAGTTCAGGGTACATGTGCAGGATGTGCAGGTTTGCTACATAGGTAAATGTGTGTTTTGGGGGTTCATTGTACAGGTTGTTTTGTTGCTCAGGTATTAAACCTAGCACCCATTAGTTATTTTTGCTGATCCTTTCTTTCCTCCCACACAGCACCCTTCAATAGGCCCCAGTGTGCTGTTCTCCTCTCCGGGTCCATGTGTTCTCAGACAGATGAACTATGATAGAAGAGAAGGAGAGGAGATTCAGGCCATGGCAACCCTGTCCCTGGAGGAAAATCATGATTGAATCATTTCGGGAATGTTTTGGGAACACAAGAAGCAGAATGTTGGAAAGGAACATGCCAACAAATGAAAGGGAGAGTGCAAGACCCACTTTTCCTCCTTCTCAGTGCTACCTGGGCTGATCTTGTCTGCAACACCATGATCCAAAGACTCAGTGGTGAGAAACTAAGTGAGAAACCTTCATGGAATAAGGTACAATGGGAGGCTTTGAGGCAGTGAGTCTAGGATGAGGCCGCACACATTCTGATCCCAGTTCATCCCCTCATTTCTAGTCACTCACTAAAGGTAATGAAGGAAAGCAAAGTCAACAGCCCTTCCACTGCTGACCAAGCTAAGAAGCTGTGGCTGCTACAACCCACAGAGCTCTTGGTGCCCCTTTTCCATTGGGCCCTCTTTATACAATTACTTTTATTTGCATGGTAGTTTTCACACATGTTAATTCATTTCATAAACATAACTCCATTGAAGCTGGTAGAGCAGATATCCCCAGTTTACAAATGAAGTTTATTGAAGTTATAACTAAAATGAGTATAGTCCTAAGGAGCCCTCTATCACACATAACCACAAGGCCCCATTGTAGATGATGAAATACTGGAAGCATTTACTAATTATAATTAGTAAATACTAGCAAGCATAAACATCCAACATGAAAATACAAACTTAAAAGCCAGAAAGAATAAACATTACTTTAAAGAATACCCATGTTTACCTCTAAGATGAGAATTCTGGGATTACACATATAAAATGTTTAGAAACAGAGTATAAAAAGTATGGAAAAGTTTGGCACACATTAGGAGCAATCATGAAAATGTGTGCATTGATCGCACCAAAATCAAATGATTTCAAAAATAAGCCTAATTATATCTTAAATTTAAAAACATAGTAAAAATGACTATTCTGAAATTACCTCAAATTATAGAAATACTTTATGCATTTTAGCTTTTTAAATTATGCAACTACCACTGTTCTAACATATCTTTCTGGTTTATTTCTCATTGCATGATTCAACAAAGTCAAAATCCATTTTAGAGAAAAAACAGAGACCTGGGAAACCTAACAGTCTTGTATCCCATGCAATATCCTTCTCTAGAGATAAATAGCAATTTATTAGATTAGTATATAAATTATAAAACTGCATAGGTCTCAAAGATTCTTCGCTGAACTTTTTGTGGAAAGAAGCTAAGGTAATACTTTGACTAAGACATAGGGGAAAGGAGAATTTAGGATTTGAATTCTGATTTGTTAAATTATTAGAGAATGACTTATTGTTCCACGGAAGTTATGAAGTTGAATTTCAGCTGATTAAAAACTAAATTTTGCCAAGTCCACTTCTAAAACATTATACATGCTAATCCAGGGCAAGTGACCATAAACTAGAAACACTTAAGTAATGCTTAAAGATAGGGAAACCAAATTTATTAGGCCTCATCATAAGCACATTTTGTAATAACTTTTATAAAGAGCCCTCTAGAGTTTAATGGGCACTTTAAGATGGGATTAATTATCTAATTTCAGGTATCTGTGACAAAGAAAATGGAAAGCTCCCCACAGCTAAAAATGAAATTCAGATTTCTAGACCTTAATCTCTGGATGTGTGTGTGTGTGTGTGCATGTATGAGTGCATGCGTGCATTAAGAGAGACACAGATAAGAAAGAGAGAGATGGAGAGGGAGAAGAAAAGAGAAGTGAAAATTGAAAAATTGGTGGAAACAGTAAAGACATATTTCCTTTTCTTCAAGACACTATCAAAAATCAGTTCAGAAATATATTTAACAGGTTATTTATTACTTCTAAATTCACTCCATCGGTACTTGAAAATAATTCCTTAAGCCATATATTATAGCGTCCATTTTTGTCAGAGTTCATAGAATCTCAGGAGGTTTTAAAAACTCATTAGCTAATAGAGTTGCACTAAATCGGGAGGCTCACTAATAAAATAAAATTCTCTAGTGTTTAACTAGCAAATTGTATTTGATAATTGGTTCTTTGTAAATTGCACTTTCATGGCTTTTGTCCATAGCTTATTTGATGGAGGGGGAAAATATATGCGTGTGTGTAAATTAAAAATCCAGTATCTATATACTTATACTATGAAGTTGCTAAAATACTGTGTCTTCCAGACATGGCAACATTTTAAGTAAAATAGAACTATACAGCACTCAAGTTTGCCTATGTGAAAATGTGTCTTTTAAATATTTGTATGCCAAGTATTTCTTCTCTTAATTTGTATTTTGGACAATTTACATCTCTACTACTTTGGTAAAGAGTCAAACACAAAGGCCTAAATGATCTTGAATGAAGTGGACCTGATTTGATTCTCCCCAATGTACCTCCAATTCTCTCATGAAATCAAGAGATGATTCCTAGACATTTACAAACTTTTATTGACTTAGAGGAAATAAAGCTACCTTTTTGCTATTAAAGAAAATTTGATGTGGTCAAAACACAATCCTCACCCACCTAGCAAGTTTGACTCTTCAATTTTAAGTGCTTGAAAGATAAACATGTCATTTCTGTTTTTTTGTTTGTATGTTTGTTTGTTTTGAGACAGAGTGTCACACTGTCACCTGGGCTGGAGGTCAGTGCCGCAATCTTGGTTCACTGCAACCTCCACCTTGTGAGTTCAAGCAATTCTCCTGCTTCAGCCTCCCATGTAGCTAGGATTACAGGCACCTGCCACCACACCCAGCTAATTTTTTTGTATTTTTAGTAGAGACGGTGTTTCACTATGTTGGCCAGGCTGGTCTCAAATTCCTAAACTTGTGATCTACCTGCCTCAGCCTCCCACAGTACTGGGATTACAGGCCTGGGCCACCGTGCCTGGCCCATTTCAGTTTTTTTACTTTCTCACAATGCATTCTATTTTAACTTGACTAATTTATACAGACTTATCACCTATCACTGAGTATTCTGGTTAATTTTTTATGAATAGATTCTTTTTATCATAAAAAAGAGAGTGTGGTTCTCCAGATCAACATTTACCAAAATTTATTTTCATAATTTCCAAATGATGCAAGGGAATCCACATGTGGAGAACCATTTAAATCATGAGAAAATCCTATATTTAGAAAAATCTAAAGGATGGTTTTCCCTCAGATATTGACATGTGTCAATATTTATAGTTTAATTGTTATATATATGCACATACATAAAAATACATACATACATGTACATGCATATTTACATTTAGGTATATATGAAAATATAATAATCACATGCTCACCCACTGATTATCAATAAAATATGTATATTTTTAAAGATAGAAATTGAAAAGCTTTTTCAGAGAAAATGACTAGCCAACAGTAACATTTGCTTTTTGTTTTTTGTTTTTTATTTCCTGTGTGCAGGCAGGAAGAGCAGGTACAGACTGGAAAAAGGAAGCTGAGGAGATGTAGATATTTGATATGCATTATTGAATGCCATTCAATAAGCATTTATTAAATACCACCCACAACCAATGTAGCAATAAGCTTTACTGTTGCAGAATGTATGAAGGAGATAATATAAAGACTGATTATGCAAAAATACTTAGGAGACTAAATCATTCTTGACATTTAAGATGACTATAGTTAAACCTACTTAAGCCCTCAAATACATTATCTTCAGTCTTTTACTTTTAAAATGCAAACAAAATTTAAGATTTTCTTTAACCTGCCATTATAAACATACTATCTTGTAATTAAAGTGATGTTTTCAGGATTTATTGATACATTCAAGAACTACCTGGCTTTAAATTAAGTAGTCCAGGCCCTCTAAAATATGTGTGTGTGTGTGCCCCCCGCAGGCACACAGGCTTCTTAAAGTTTTTCCGTCTCCCTTCTTACTTTCAGAGTGCTAATTATCATCTTTTACTGCTGTGAATATTCCTGCCTGTTGCAGTCTTTTTCCTGCCTTTTACTTCTTTTAACCTAAGTGGCTTTGGAGACCAGGTAATAAGACTTGCTAATGATGTTTCTAAAGTAAAGGCAAACAGGCTGAAAGGAAGCACCCGAGGTTCTGTTTCATGACACTAAAATAAGTGGAATTGGTTGTCAGATTGGGTGATAAGCTGTAAGGGAACTACAATGAGAAGGTGCAAAAATATCAATCGATTATATTTATTGGCAAAATTTTAATAAAACCACAACTTTTTGTAAACTGGAAGATATAAATTATATCTACTACACTTTTGGAATTGAAAAGGAAGCTTTCCAGACAGAATGTTTAAATTTTCAGCTGGTTTTTACAAGAGGCATACAAAGATAATAACAGAATAGAGAACCCAGAAATAAAACCAGGTACCTACAACCATCTGATCTTCAACAAAGTTGACAAAAATCAGCAATGGGAAAAGGACCTTCTATTTAATAAATAGTACTAGGATAACTGGCTAGCCCCATGTGGAAGAACCAAACTGGATCCCCCTTTCATCATTTATAAAAATTAACTCAAGATAGATTAAAAATTTATATGTAAGACCTCAAAAAATCCTAGAAGAAATTATTATTTTTTTTTTTTTTGAGACGGAGTTTCACTCTTGTTACTCAGGCTGGAGTGCAATGGCGCGATCTCGGTTTACCGCAACCTCCGCCTCCTGGGTACAGGCACGCGCCACCGTGCCCAGCTAATTTTTTGTATTTTGAGTAGAGACGGGGTTTCACCACGTTGACCAGGATGGTCTCGATCTCTTGACCTCGTGATCCACCCGCCTCGGCCTCCCAAAGTGCTGGGATTACAGGCTTGAGCCACCGCGCCCAGCAGCAAGTATTTTTTAGAATTTCTTCTAGGGACCGGGCGCGGCGGCTCACGCCTGTAATCCCAGCACTTTGGGAGGCCGAGGCGGGTGGATCACGAGGTCAAGAGATCGAGACCATACTGGTCAACGTGGTGAAACCCGTCTCTACGAAAAATACAAAAAATTAGCTGGGCATGGTGGCGTGTGCCTGTAATTTCAGCTACTCAGGAGGCTGAGGCAGGAGAATTGCCTGAACCCAGGAAGCGGAGGTTGCAGTGAGCCGAGATCGCGCCATTGCACTCCAGCCTGGGTAACAAGAGCGAAACTCCGTCTCAAAAAAAAAAAAAAACCAAAACCAAAAAACTTGCGCACGGGCCTTGCCAAAGAATTTATGGCCAAGTCCTCAAAAGCAACTACAACAAAAAACAAAAATTAGTAAGTGGAATGTAATTATGCTACAGAACTTCTGCACAGCAAAATAAACTATCAACAGAGTAAACAGACAAACTACAGAATGGGAGAAAATATTCTCAAACTATGCATCAAACTAGGTATAATATTCAGAATCTATAAGGAATTTAAACAATTCAGCAAGCAAAAAACAAATAATGCCATTAAGAAGTAGGAATCACACCTGTAATCCCAGCACTTTGGGAGGCAGAGGTGGGCAGATTACCTGAGGTCAGGAGTTCGAGACCAGCCTGGCCAACATGGTGAAACCTCGTCTCTACTAAAAATACAAAATTAGCTGAGCGTGGTGGTGCACGCCTGTAATCCCAACCACTGGGGAGGCTAAGGCAGGAGAATCACTCGAACCCGGGAGGTGGAGTTTGCAGTGAGCCAAGATCGCACCATTGCACTCCAGCCTGGGCAAAAAGAGTAAAGCTCCACTCAAAAAAAAAAAAAAAAAAGAGACATCTCTAGACAAAAGATACACAGGTTGTTTATAATTTAGAGTGATAAAAGTGACTTAGGCTGTGTGTTATTTTTAAAAAGGATCCTGGCCTCCAAATTTCCTACAGTAAAAATACTATTTTAAAAATTGCTCAAATGGTATATTCTTCAATGCCCTCTTTCAAATTCATAAGGAAAAGGAAGACATCCCAGAGATGTGTGGGCCGTGCTGCTGTCAGTCAGCATAAAAGACCTTACAGTAAAGTAACAGATTGTAGAAAACATAGATTAGATTCAACTGGAACATGATTTGGAAGAATCTCAAGGTGTTCATCTAGTTAGTTTTGTAGCAACAACAAACCACAACAAAAACAAGTTGCTGCAGCTAAAGAGCTCATTAGCACCATACAGAACATATTACTCCGGTGCTCTAAAAGAGAAAAGGTAACATGACCACCCACTTACAAACACAGATTGTTCAGTAAAATTAAACTTTAAATAGCGTTTGTTATTTATGGGCTAAAAAACTGAATGGAATTGATTACATTTTCATCTAATCAGCAGCACAGCAAGTGCCTCTATAGACTGCAGACTGAGCATCACCAATATCCCTACAATAACCCTAAAATGATGCTAAATCCTTTATGAATGTATTGATTATTCTCTTTGTGTCAAATTTAAAAAGCATTGCTACCCAGCTGCCAGAAAATGTTACTGTAGCAAAACATTGCAGAGAGAAAGATGGCTCTTAGCCAAAGTCAGAATCTTCATCATTTGCTCATAGACTTGCCAGAAAAACAACAATAACAAAAGCAGAAATCTTTTGTATTACTTTTATTTTTTCTGATTATATTTAATTTGAGACTTTTAATTATGGGCAATTAAAATTATGGCTTGGGGTTTAATTTCTCCAAGTATAGTGCCTCCCTTCTCTGGAACAACCTTGCTTATGCTTTGCTCACTAAGCCACTTCAATTGGTTGGATATGTAAGTCATTTTATGTTGCTGGATATTTTATATTTCAATAAATTGAAATGAATTTGGGCTAACAACAAACAGATAAAAATATAGTAGCACTTCCAGACATGAATGAAAGTTTGTATTGTCCTAGTCTTCTGACAATTGTGAAAGAAAATGAATCTTGGGACCCCAAAATCACTAAGCCAAGAGAAAAGTCAAGCTGGGAACTACCATCAGGTACCCTCCTTCCCATTTTATTCCTAAGTAAGATAGATGCAAATATTAAAAAAAAATTACATACCTCCACAATTTGCCCACAGGAAAATTCTTTGTCAATATGAAGATCTTTACCCTACAATTGTTCTATTGAATTTGACCCCGGCAATGGAAACTGATAGCTTATCTTCACACGTGTGAGACAGAAAGTCATCTTTCTGCTCACCTAACACAAATGCTTATCTGATTGCTTCCTCTGCCCTATTGTTTATGTAAAATGCAAATTCACTGAGCCAGGCTAAATTGTATATTCCATGCAATACTGATCAGAGACTCAAAAGGAAGCCACTTTTCGTCTCTAACTATGACCTGGAAACTCTTTTGCCTCTTCTGCTTCTCTGCCCTCACCTCCCTTCCCACTTTGAGTTGTCTCATGTTTCCAGAATGAACCAATTACATCTTACACATATTGATTGATGTCTCACGTCTCCCTAAAATATATAAAAGCAAGCTGCAGTCTGATTACCTTGGGCACAGGTTAGGACCTCTGAGGCTGTGTCATGGACACATCCTTAACTTGACAAAATAAGCTTTCGAAATTGGTTGCGCCCTGTCTTAGATACTTTGGGATCACACTATAAACAACTAAATTTTATAAACAACAATTTTATCCAGTTAAAATGTGGATAAAATATGAAGCAGCTATTTACTGTTTTTGATGATAGGCAGCAAAGGACTTAAGTTCTTGAGAAAAGGTAAGCTAACAAGGTGAGCCCCAAAATCTCCCAATTCTCTGCTCAAGCGCAATTTCCTAACCGTAGCATGGAAATATTTAGCAAAAGTAGAGCATGATGATTCCATGTAACTGAAAAGCCCCAGAACAGAGCCTAAAGGCACTGAAGTGACTACTGTCTACTGAATAGGGCCCTGAAGAGAAGGAGCTGTGTGGAAAAGGGAGATTCAGGCTTCCAGGTAAGGTTTTCCAATGCATCCATGACTGAGGACTAAGCTGGCATGTACAGGGCATAAACACACCTACTGGACTTACCTGAGATCTGTCACCATGAGACCTAGAGTAGAACACTGATTCTAAAGGCCAATCAGTGCCAGAAGATACTGGAGTTCTAGGACAGCCTGAGTAGATAGATCTCATTAACACCTTCCAACTAAGACCCCCAAAAGACTATTCCTTAGAAAATAAAACTATAACTGACTGAAAGGTCTATTCTATACCTGCCCTAAAAAATCTTATAACCAATTTAAACGTAATCCACATAGGAGATAGAATTAGGAGGTTGAGACCCACCAAGGTAGAAGAACTTGAGAAGTATCCTGAACTTTATGCAGATCCATTCTAATAAAATATAAAAGTATAACTTAACTTCACAGTTATAACACAGTAATTTAACTGACTACTAGAACAAAAACCAACACACTTCCTCCAAAGAAAATAACAAAACACAATCCAGTATACACATAAAAAATTACTAAGTAGCCAAAGAAACTAGAAATGTGACTCATAAACAAGCAAAAAAAAAATTAGCTAAAAGATGCCAACACCAACGCATTAGATTTAGTAAATAAAGACTATGAAGAACTTATAATACAATATATAACTTAAAAATTAAATGTATTAATAAATTAATAGCATTGAAATAGAAATAGATAGATCACATAAAGGGAATAATAGCAATTATACTTGATTTCCTAGCAGAATAGAGGCATACCTTGGAGATACTGTTGAGTATAGTCCTTATCACTGCAATAAAGTAAATGTCACAATAAAGCAAATCTCGTAAATATTTTGTTTGCCACTACATATAAAAATTATCTTTATACTATACTGTAATCCATTAAGTGTGCAATAGCATTATGTCTTTAAAAAGTACATACTTAAGCCAGGTGCGGTGGCTCATGCCTGTAATCCCAGCACTTTAGAAGGCTGAGGCGGGTGGATCACGAGGTCAAGAGATTGAGACCATCCAGGTCAACATGGTGAAACCCCGTCTCTACTAAAAATACAAAAAATTAGCTGGGCATGGTAGCGCATGCCTGTAATCCCAGCTGCTCAGGAGGCTGAGGCAGGAGAATTGCCTGAACCCAGGAGGCAGAGGTTGCGGTGAGCCGAGATCGTGCCATTGCACTCCAGCCTGGGTAACAAGAGCGAAACTCCGTCTCAAAAAAAAAAAAAAGTACATACTTAAAAAATACTTTACTGCTTAAGAAAGTGCTGACAATCATCCGAGCCCTCAGCAACGTATAATCTTTTTGCTGATGGAGGGTCTTGCCTTGACGTTGATAGCTGCTAACTGATAATCATGGTGGTTGCCGAAGATAGAAGTGATTGTGGCAATTTCTTTTTTTAATTTTTTTTAAAGTAAAAGCAAGTTTACAAGAGAAGTAACAAAACAAAAGAATGACTCCTCTATAGGCAGAGCATCCCAGCTGTGGCAATCTTTTAGTATAAGACAACAAAAATGTTTGCCATATTGATTAACGCTTCCATTCATAAAAGCTTTCTCTGTAGCATACAATGCTGTTTGATAGCACTTTACCCACAGTAGACCTTCTTTCAGAATTGGAGTCAATCCTCTCAAAACTTGCTGCTGCTTTATCAACTAGGTGTATGTAATATTCTAAATTCTTAGCTGTCATTTCAGCAATGTTCACGGCATCTTCAACAGGAGTAGATTCCATCTGAAGAAACCGCTTTCTTAGCTCATCCACAAGAAGCAACTCCTCACCCATTCAAGTTTTATCACATCTTCAGCCTCCACTCCTTATTCTAATTTCTTGCTGCAATCTGCAGTTACTTCTTCCACTAAAGTATTTAACCTCTCAAAGTTATCCATGACGTTGAAATCAAATTCTTCCAAACTCCTATTCATGTTGATATTTTGACCTCTGGTGATTTACACGTTTTTAATGGCATCTAGAAAGGTGAATTCTTTCCAGAAGTTTTTCAATTTGCTTTGCCCAAATCCAACATGTATTCAACTAATAAGACTTAAAAGTTTAATAATAATTTGACATTATTCAACTAATAAGACTTGAAAGTTTAAATTACTTCTTTATCCATAGGCTAGATTTATTAACAGTCTTAAAAACAATATTAATCTCCTTGTATATCTCTATCAGATCTCTTGGGTGACCAGGTTCATTATCAATGAACAATAATATTTTGAAAGGAATATTTTTTTCCCAAGCAGTGAGTCTCAACAATGGACTTAAAATATTCAATAAGCCATGCCGAAAACAGATGTGCTCTCATCTAGGCTCTGCTATTCCATTTACAGAGCACACGCAGAGTAGATTTAGCATGATTCTTAAGTGCCCTAAGATTATTGGAATAATAAATGAGCATTGACTTCAAGTTAGTCACTAGTTACATTAGCTCCCTAACAGGGGGTCAGCCCTTCCCTTGAAGCTTGAAGCCAGGCATTGACTTCTCTTCCCTAGGTACGAAAGTCCTAGATGGCATCTACCAACGGCAGGCTATTTTACCCATGTTGAAAATATGTTGTTTAGTGTAGCCACTTTCATCAATGATCTTTGCTAGATATTATGGATAACTTGCTGCTTCACCTTGCACTTTTATGTTATAGAGATACCTTCTATCCTTAAGCCTCATGAACCAAACTCTGCTAGTTTCAAACTCTCCTTCAGTTTCTTCACCTCCCTCAGCCTTCATACAATCAAAAAGATTTGTTTGGCTTGAGGGAATGTTGTAGCTGGTTTGATTTTCTACCCAGACCACTTAAACTTTCTCCAGATCAGCAAGGCTGTTTTGCTTTCTCATCTTTTGTGTGTTCACTGTGGTAGCACTTTAGATTTCCTTCAAGAACTTTTTCTTTGCATTCACAACTTGGCTACATGTTTGCACAAAAGGCCTACTTTTTGCCCTCTTTCAGCTTTCAGCATGCCTTCCTTACTAAGTTTAATCATTTCTAGCTTTTGATTTAAAGTCCAAAATGTGCAACTCTCCCTTTGACTTGAACACGTTAAAGACCATTAATTGGTTTAATTTCAATATTGTGTCTCAGAATAGGGGAGCCCAAGTAAAGGTGAAAGACAAAGAAAGGAATGGCCAGTCAGTGGAGTAATCAGAACACACATGTTTGTCAATTAAAGTTGCCATCCTCTATGGGCAAGATTGTGGTGCCTCAAAAGAATTACAATAGTAACACCAAATATTACTGACCACAGATACAATACAATAACAATGAAAAATTTTGAAATATTGCAGGAATAACAAAGTATGACACAGAGACACAAAATGAACACATGCTTTAGGGAAAATGGCATTGACAGACTTGCTCAACACAGGGTGGTCACAAACCTTCAATTTAGAAGAAGCACAATATCTGTAAAGAACAATAAAACGAGCTTTGCCTCTACATCGAGGGTCAGAAGACAATGAAGCAACTTCTTTAAAATTTTGAAAGAAAAAAGTGTCAGTCCAGAATACTATACAAAGGTAAAAAAAACTATTTATTTGTTACCAGCCCACCTATATTGCAAAAAAAAAAAAAAAAAAAGCTAAAAGAGATTCTTCTAGCTGAAGAAAATAAATTTCAGAAGGAAACGTGAACATATGGAGAGTAATGAAGATACAAGAAATGCTAAATAAATTAGCGACTTAAAAAGACAGTGTTTCTTTTATTTTTTAAATTTCCTTAAACGATCGTTTAAAGGAAAAGCAACAATATTTTAAGTTGTAATTGATAATACACAGAGAAATACAAGACATAACAACAAGAGCACAAAAGAGGAAGGAAATACATAGAATTATGCTTTGGCTGAGATATTACAGTGTAAATTTGGAAGTGAAAGTGGAAACTGAAAGATCTGAAATGTAAAATGATACAACATGAACACTAACTAGGCTTTGATAAGTTCATAATGTGTATTGTTAGTACTAGTTCAACCAGTAAGGAAAATAATCAAAACAGTAATACCTATAAAGCCAATAGAGGACATAAATGTGCATATAAAAAACTGATAAACCCAAAGATGACAAGAAAAGATGACCATAGAAACAAAAATAAAATAGGTAAAGGGAAAACAAATCGTATGATGGCACACTTTAACATGACTATGTCAGAAATTACATTAAAAATATATATATAAGAAACATCCCTATTGAGATAGAGTGATTGTCAAACTGAATAGCAAACCAAGACCCAACTACATGCTTCCCACACACACACAAAAAAACAAATTTTAAATGTAAAGACACAGTTAGGGTGAAAGTAAAGGATGAAAAAAGATGTAGCATGAAACCAATAGATATAAGAAAGCTGGTGTGGCTATATTTGTATAGGAGGGATTAGACTTCAAAATCAATAGTATTACTAGAAATCAGGAAGATATTTCATAGTGATAAAAAGGGAAATTTATCAGTAAGAAATAACAGTTCTAAATGTGTATACAACTAAAAAATTGGGTTCAAAATACATGAAACAAAAACTGACAGAACTAAGGGAAACATCAAAACATTCAAAATTATTTTACCTATAGATTTGTAAATTAAATGGCAGCTTAGTAAGAATGTAGACAATCTGAACGCTATCAGCTAACTTGACCTAACGGACACTTGCAGAACACAACATTCACCACCTGCAAAACACACATTTCTTTCAAGTGCACATAAAAAATGTTCATCAAGATAGACCATATGCTAGCCCATAAAATATGTCTCAATAAATTTCAAGGATGGACATTTTGCACAGTATGTTTTCTAACCACAATGGAATTAAATTCAAAAATCAATAACAAGGTTTATATAGTAATTCCCAAAATATTTTGAAATTAAATAGCAGATCCATAAATGGTAAATCATTACAAAAATGAAAAGATATTTTATACAAAATATTAACAGGAATATGACATATCAAAATGTGAAGGATGCAGCTCAAACATTGCATAACAGGATGTTTATAGTCTTACAAGAGTATATTAGAAAGGAAAGGTCTAAAGTAAGTGGCTTACATTTATACATTAGATAACAAAAAGCAAATTAAACAAAAATATTAGAAAGATCACAAATAAATAGAAGATATATCAGAATCAAAAATATACTAGCAATAAGAGAAATAACAAAGACAAAGTTAGTTCTTTAAAAGTATTAAGAAAATTGATAAAACATATAAAATACTCATCAAGAAAAAGGGGAAACCACAAATTTTCAAAATTAGTATGAGAAATATCATTATAGATCCTAAGGACACTAAAAGTATAATAAATGAATAAAATAAAGAATGTTATACCAATAAACTTGATAACATAAATGAAACCGACAAATCTTTTGAAAACAACATTTAGTAAAACTAACAATAAAAAGTAAAATGGCAAATAGTCATGTATTTATTAAGGATAATAAACAGAAATTCTTCTGACAGATACAACTCTAGGGTTAGATGGTTTTATTAGTGAATTTTATCAAACATCTAAGGAAATAATACTAATATTACACAAAATCTTTTAAATATTAGAGAAGATAATGCTTTTCAATTTTTTTAAGAGGACAACAGAACACTGATAACAAATCAAAATGCATTACAAGAAAATAAAACTACAGATCATTGTTCATCATGAATATATATGCAAAAATCCTCAGCAAAACATTAGCAAACGGAAGTTGTCAACATCGAAGACAAGACTCCATAATATGCAGTGGGGTTTATCCCAGAAATGCAAGATTATTTAAACATTCAGAAACAAACCAATGTAGTTCACCATATTAACAGAACAAACAACCAAATTAATACAAGAAAGAGAATTCTACAGCTATTTCAGAAAAAAGGTGTGAGTAATAAGACTATGAATTGAAATAGTATTTCAATTTTGGTTCGAATGTGCATTTTCATGATGAAACATTGTTTTATCAATTCTGCTTCTACTGTGCCAAAATTATGTGGTTCTAATATGGTTCAATAAAACATTGTTTCATTCAATTTCACTTTTTTTTAAATAGTGGTAAATAGCTTTCAGTTTTAGAATCATTTTTTTTTTATACTTTAAGTTCTGGGATACATATGCAGAGCATGCAGGTTTGTGACATAGATATGCATGTCCCAGGGTGGTTTGCTGCACCCATCAACCCGACATCTACATTAGGTATTGGTTCTAATGTGAATTTTCATCATAATAATGTTTCATTATATTTCATGATAAAATTGCACATTAGAACCAAAATTGAAATAACATTTAACATCTACTTAAGTAATAAAAATTAAAAGCATAACAATTCTAACTTTTGACTAGGAAGTAGAGCAAATGAGCTCTCATGAAATTCTAGTGGGATTATAAAATTGCACGACTACTTTGGAAAGGAATTTGGCAGTTTTTATAAAGATAAACATACACTTATCACATGATTTGGCAGTTCCATTCCTAAGTATTTACCCAAGAGAAATGAAAATATATGTCTACCAAAAAAAAAAAAACAAGTATGTTCATAACACCTTTATTTATACTAGCACCAAACTGGAAATAAATTACATGTATATGAACAAGGAAATAAATTTTTAAAAACTATACAATGACTATAAAGTGGCATCATAGTCAACAACAAAAAGAAACAAAATAACTGCTATAAGCAGCCATGTGGAAGATTTTTTAAAATATATGTTAAATCAAAAGAAGTCAGACAAGTTCTAGGACACGAAAACAAGTTCTAGAGAAAGAAAGTCAGTGGTTGTTTGGTTCCAAGAGGGAGGTGGAGTCATAGATTGCTAGGGAACACAGGGAACCTTCTAGAACAATAGAAATGTGTGTTTTCAGAGATGTAATGGTAATCTAGGGGCGTGCATTTGTCAAAACTCATTCAACTATACACTTACATGTAAATATTTGTATATAAATTGTAGTCTAGCAAATTTGATTTAAAAAGAAAGAATCACTCTAGCAGGTTTGTTGAAAATAAATAATCAGAGAGCAAGGACAGAAAGAAAAATGTCATGAGGCACACAGTGACGAGATGGAACTTACTTTCCCTCTTTTGCAGGGGACAGGAGAAAAATGTTCCTGTTACTGGAATTCTCCATCCCCAGGTAACAACTGATAAGAATGAAAGACCCTTTCTAAGACCTCAGTCCAGCTCTTGGTAGAACAGACATTTTTAAGTTTCTCATTAGAAATAAGAAGTAGACATGAAAAGGTAAAAAGTCCCCACACTCTTATTCTAGTAGGCACTCAAGTAGAAGCAGGGAAAAGGAAATATTAATTAGAACATTAACATGGCCCATTGGTCTCATGAGAAGTAGAATGCTATTTCCTGCTTAAGTTATGAGTGAGACTGTATAGATGTATTTACTTTTTCTTTCTGTATTTTTTTTTAAACAGGTCCAAAAAAAAAAAAAAGAGCAAGATAGTCACGGTCACCCTCTGTCACCCAGACTGGAGTGCAGTGATGCAGTCATGGCTCACTTCAGCCTCAGACTCCTGGGCTCAAGCAATCCTCCTACCTCAGCCTCTCAAGTAGCTGGGACCACAAGCACAAACCACTGTGCATACTGGTCGTGAACACCTAGACTCAAGCTATCTTCCCAAAGTGCTAGGATTACAGGCGTGAGCCACTGTGCCCGGCCTCTTATATTTCCTTTTTTCAATATGAGTTTAGATTAAATTGTTCTGAAGAATGGGAGAGCTGTGAACCTACGTGTTTAATGTTAAAGAAACAGGTATTCATGCATCTCTAGATGGAGGAGCATTGCAGTCTTGAGAGACTTCTAACCTGGAGACCGAAGTATTCCTGGAGGACCCCTAACCTGGAGGACTCCGGCAGCCCTGCATTAGCGTTTTCCCCACTCCCACTCCTTTTTCTTTTATAGGTAGTAAGAGTGTATAGTCACCAGTGATCCCATCTCCCAAAGTCCAGACCAAATAGCCTAGATTTGTACATTTAGTGTGGAAATGGGAATATTTACAAGTATTTAGTTTCCTCTGAGCTTTGACATGAGGATTCTAAGGAAGTGGGTTAAGATTTGTCAGGAGATGAGAAGCTCAGATAAGGGTTTACAAATGACCACGTACCTTGGGCAACTCACTTTGGACTCCACAGGCTAAGGCATATTTAGCAAGAACTTAATTTATCCTCCTGCCCCATCATTCCCATTGCAAACCACTTCAAATCCTCAGTGAATAGCTGTGCAAATTCCTGCAAAGTTTGATGGGTGATCTTGGAAACGCTGAAGGCACAAAGTCATCCAGGAGAAGTCTACCACTTCTGAACTTCACGTGGCCTCTGATAGGGGACTAGCGTAGATCTAATAGGGTGTCTTGGATTACATGAGTTTCATAGCTAGCTCAGCAAACCTGAAGGGAAAAAGGATTAAAGAGAGAAGTAGAAAGCATGAAAGCAAAATGTCAGCATGTGAAGAATAAAAAGAGGGAAGAAAGATATTCTCAGGCAATAAAAACCAATATATATATTGTGCTCTACAGTGCACCTGTGCTGTTCCAAGGCCTCAGGGCATAAGGGCCTTTTCAGTTTTCACAATTGCCTTAGAAATCGGTATTATCATTCTACTTATAAGGAAACTGACGTTCAGAGGGTTCCAATAAGTTGCCAGAGGCTATATAACTTGTAATGGTTACATGGAGTCAGGACTAAATTCAAGCCTGAATGACTCTGAAATAATAATTAAAACAAAAAAAGGGAGAAGGTTACAGAATTGGAAGGGGAAAAGAACCGAAGCTCACAAAGCAGAAGAGAGGGGATAATGTCTGTAATATTAGCTCGGTAGTACAATGAAACCTCCGAGAAGGACAGCTGCTCACTCATCATTAACATTGTATTTAGCTGGCTTTTCCACATTGTCCTGATTTGATCATTACACAATATGTACATGGGTCAAAATACTACGTTGTACCCCATAAACAGAATTATTATGTTTCAATTAAAAATAATTTTTTTTAAAAAAGATCCTTCATTCTTAAATCTTCAAACTAGCTAAAAGATTTTTTTTTTTAATCTAGGTTCTCAAAGTGCAGTCCCAGATCAACAGCATAGGCATCATCTTCACCTGGGAATTTGTTAGACATCCATATTCTTGGGTCCATCCCCAGACCAACTAAATCAGAAACTCTAGGAGTGGGATTCAACAAGTATGTTTTTTGTTTTAGTCAGTTTTGTTTTGGCATAAAACAACACAGACTGCTTATCTTACAGTTCTGTAGTTTAGAAGTCTGACATGAGTCTCACTTGGCTAAAATCAAGGTGTCCACAGGACTGCGTTCCTTTCTGGAGGCTCTAGGTGATAACGCGTTTTTCTGTTTTTCTAACGTCTAGAGGCTGGCCTGCTCTCCTTGTTTCATGGCCCTTCCTTCCATCGTCAGTGCCAGCACAGCAGGCCAAATCCTTTCTGTATCTTATCACTTTGAACAATGCCTTCCTCTTCCACTTTTGACAATCCTTGAAAATGTATTGGGCCCATTCAGTTAATTCAGAATAATCTCCCTATTTGCAGGTCAGCTGACTAGCAGCCTTCCATCTGCAACTTCTAGACCCCTTTGTCATGAAAGATAACATATACTCTGCTTCTGCACATTGGGGTGTGGACAGCTTCAGCAACTGTGATTTCACAAGCCCTGCAGGTGCTGCTGGCCACTTGAAAGTTTGAGAGCAAATGCAGTAGGCCACAGCATTTGCCATCAGTTTGGACCCCAGGTTTCTCCACACCACACACATTAAAATACCAGGTCCCAGGATCTGAAAGAAATTAGGCCACTGCTAATAGTGCTGTGTACAAATGATAATTTTATTAGGGTAAAAACACAACCAATAGAGACTGCAACAAACTTTTCCAAGCTATTGAAGCTTGTCACCTTCAGAAATATCATCATTAAGAACCTGGATGGTATTCAAGAGCTAATATAATTTACTAAGAGCCTATTAAACAAGGCAGGCCTGTGGAGTTCTTCTGCCACATGCGCATTTTTCACTGTAATGATTAAGCTGAGAAAGAAAAGAAACCAGCTCTCCTATCCAAATAATTTAGCTGAGAGAGGTCTTTTCTCGGATACTTCTATATCCATGACAAAAAGCTTACACCTGCAATATGGGCCCTGGTTCCTGGGTCCCTGAATGTTCCTTTATATTTCTAATGTTAGAAATGACAGAATTTGGATATAGGAGTAGCACATTGAATTCACTGATGATACTCTATCTTGGTGGAAATGTTCTGCCAAAGATACTGTGCACATTTCCAGCAATGAGATTTTCCTGATATATTCTTGTGTACTTTTCTTTCCTTTTTTCCCCCCAAACTTGCATCTGACCTTACATTCACCTTTGTATTTAGTTGATGCCGACTGGCATTTTTCTTTCTTCCTTTCTTCCTTTTTTAATATACAGTGTTCATAAGAACGTGTTTTAAGAGTTACACATGAGCAAAAAGGTTAGTGGAGCCAAATTAAACCAAATTACAAGTAACAAAAGAGGAAATAAAATATTTCATTAAAACGATACATCCTTATTATGTATGATCATGTATTTAATCTACGACTCTCTATATATCAGAAGTGTGTTATTGCTATTCGTATTTGGGGTAGGAGAATAATGAAAATAATATTTCATTCTGTAAAAGTAAAGTGGTTTTTATGAACAAAATTTGAATGGAAAACATTAAAATTGAAAAGCAAACCTGAAAATCTTTAACATAATGTTAGGCTAGGAGGGTTGAGGGGTGGTGATACTTGAAAGAGATAAGGAAAGAGATATGAGCAAGAAAAAGTCAGTTCCCATTTTCTGGCAGTAGGTCTGAGTTTGTGAGGGATCAAGCCAGCCTCACAAACAAACCAGGGTTTACTTCAGCAGGGGAAGAAACAAACAATAGAACACCTACCTATGGTCAACACATGCACATTGGGGAAGATGGCAGTTATGGATAGAAAATGTATTAAAAATAAAGCAAGAAGGGAGGGATGACAGTCTTAAGGGGATTCAGAGCATGGTAGCCAGAAGCTGCAAACCAAATGAAGGTGCTGCACTGAACTCACCCCAAACAAAGCAAAGGTGTCTTGACAAAGCCCATTGCTTCTTCTTGAGCCCTGGGGGCTTCCTTTTCTCTGTGCACATTGGGATAGCTCGGAAAGTCTGTATTTCCAATGCGCCTGCAGATTTCTTTTTACTCATAAATTAGAGCAAAAAGAGCACACACAAAATAGTTAAAGAAACCACAATACAACCATATTAAAGGTGTTTCAGACTTACGGGATGTGTGCAAGACACATAAACACACACAATGTCCACACACCTTAACTAAAATCAAGCACTGCCTGAATCACACCAAGCATGTTAAGCAGAGGTAAGGTATATTGCCTTCATTTGTTCACTTTAAATGACTCGAGTATAATTCGCTCTGAAGTTGCTATGAAGAAGAAATGAGGATAGATTAACCTTTCGGTGCCACACCTGGTCTCTGGATTTCCCAACGTGTTAATGAATTTTCTGAGATGGGAGCGTCAGAGCTGCTGGCAGTACATTAATCTGAGGAAGCACGAAGCAATACATCCTCCAAACTCAAAGGTGGGTGAACCAATTTGGAAAATGTTAAATCAAATCCAAGCCATTCCCTAAAGACAGTTCCAACCTGTAAAGCCCAAAGACATCTGGAAAAGTCACTCTTGCACAGCTCTCTCTAAGTCACCGCTGAGGTTCTAACTTCATGTCTTTATCTGTGTTCAGGAAATAAGGTCTATGCCCCTGCACCTCCTGAAATTCCTTCTGGTAAAGACACCTGCCAGGGGACCTATAAAAACAACAAGCCGTCTCTCAAATGTGCCCACCCATAGCTCAGCATCGCCTATTCTAGTCCGTGTTTCTGCAGAGATACCTATGTTTGAAATGAAAGGACTGACAACAGAGAGGAATTTTTTTTTGAGAGGAATATTTTTAAAGGAGGTATTTTGTTGTTAGGAGTAACATAGTAAGGGTGAAAACCCACTGGGAAGTAAACATATAAAATAATTTTAAGAGATCATTTTAGTGGTGGAGTTAACAAAATGTTTTAAAGCAAAGCTGGTAAAAATGATCAGATAAGAAGACTAGGGATATACAGAGGACTTTCATTCTAAAAATGTTTCCTGGATTCTTAGGAGTGACATGGCAAGATGGCCAACTAGAGTTGCATGAAACTTGTCCCCCACACAAAAGAATCAAAACAAAAACTAAACAACTATAATTTGACTGGAGTGACCGAGAAAGTATGCTGAAGAGCACTGGGGAATGGTGAATTTCCTGTGGAGCATGAAAACATAATCAAACGAGGAATACCCAGTACTTAACAGTGCTACTATGTAAATCTCTCAGTCTTCTAGAATGAAGGTTAAATGTTTCAAAATAGTCAAAACAACATCAGCTATAGTTAGTGGCTGAGGAACAGATAATTGATAAAGATGTAAATTAAGGTAACAAAAATATAAATTGTGCACTATAGGGGAAACGTCTAGGGTAGTACTTCAATGCAAGCAAAGTAAAGTTGTAATCAGCTTAAAATAGTCTACTCTACTACAAGACTCCTTTGATAGCCCACAAAGAAAGAAGTTACAGCAAATACACAACCAAGAAAGAGAAAGGAAACAAAGCACCCAACAGCAAACAAGAGGAAAAGGAACAAAGGAACTATAAAGCAATCACAAAACAAGTACAAAATGCCAGGAGTATGTTCATACTTATCAAGAATGTTCATTGTAAGTTGATTACATTTTTCAATTAAAAGATAGGGAGTGGTTGAATGGATAGAAGAAAAAAAGAAAAAGCAAGACCCAACTCTCTGCTGCCTGTAAGAGACTCCATCATCATTAAAGATAAACATAGACTGAAAGTAAAAGGATGAAAAAGGCTATTTCAGGCAAGAAAAACCAAAAGTAAGCAGAAGTAGTCATGCTTACATCAGATAAAAGAGACTGTAAGTCAAAAACTGTAAAAAGAAACAAGGAGAGTCATTATATAATGATAAAAATCAATTTAACAATAAGATATAATAATTGTAACTATACATGCAGTCAACACCAGAGCACCCAAATACATAAGAGAAATATTATTATATCTAAAGGAAGTCATAGACTGTAATACAATACAGTCTATTTGTAGTAGGAGACTTCAG
Organism: Callithrix jacchus; assembly: GCF_049354715.1. Taxonomy (NCBI): domain Eukaryota; kingdom Metazoa; phylum Chordata; class Mammalia; order Primates; family Cebidae; genus Callithrix; species Callithrix jacchus. The sequence goes on along the minus strand of NC_133502.1, from coordinate 100,157,800 downwards.
TGTCCCCACTTTCAACAATAGACAAATCATCATGAAAAAAAATCGACAAAGAAACATTGGACTTTAACTGCTCCATAGACCAAACGGGCTTAACCTTCATTCCAACAGCTGCAGAATACACATCCTTCTTAACTACACGTGGAATATTCTCTAGGATAAATTATATGTTAGGCCACAAAACGAGCCTTAACTAATTTAAGAAGACAGAGATCATGCCAAATATCTTTTCTAATCACAATGGTATAAAACTGCATATTAACAATAATAAAACTTCAGAAACTTTAAAAACACATGGAATTTAAGCAACATGCTCCTAAATGACCAAAGGTTCAATAAAGAAGCTAAAAGAAAAATTAAAATTTTTTGAGGCAAACAGGAATGAATATACATAATGTTATAACTTATGAGACCCAGCAAAAGCAGTTATAAGAGGAAATATTATAGCAATAAGCAGGTACATCAGTAAAGAAGAAAAATATTCTAATAAACATAATGTATACCTCTAGGAACTAGAAAAACAAGAACAAACTAAGCCTAAAATTGATAGATGAAAGCTTGGAGCAGAAGACACAGAGACTAGAAAAATAGCTCAAAAGATCAATGAGATGGAGCGTTGGTTTTCAGAAAGATAAAACAATTGACAAACCTCTAGATAGATTAAGGAAAAAAAGAGAAGATGCAAATAAAATGAGAGATGAAGAACATATTACGGCTGACAGAAATACAAAGATAAGAAATTACTATGAAAAACTATATACCAACAAATATGACCGCCTACAAGAAATAAATAAATTCCTGCACACAAAAATGTACCTGAGTTACACTGCAAATAAACAGAAAGCCTGAATAATGAGGAACAAAATTACATCTATAATAAAAAGCCTTCCAAGAAATTTAAAAGCCAAGGACTTGATGCTTTCACTGCCAAATTTTACCAAACTTTTGAAGAAGAAATAATATAATTTTTTCTCAAATTATTGCAGAAAATTGAAGAAGATGGAATACTTGCATACTCATTTTACCAGGCCAGCATTATCCTGATACCAAAACCAGGTAAGAACACAAGAAAATAAAGAAAACTACAAGCCAGTATACTTGATGAACATACACACAAAAATTCTCAACAAAATACTGGCAAATAGAATTCATCATCAGATTTAAAAGATCATTCACTATTATCAGTAGAATTCATACCAGGGCAGCAAGGATGATTTAATATATGCAAATTAATAAATGCGGTACTCCATTTTAACTGAAAAAATACTTTTAAAATATATAAGCATTTCAATAGATGCACAAATGCATTTGAAAAAATTCAGCATGACAAAAACTATCAACAAATTAGGCATAGAAGGTATGTACTGCAACATGATAAAGGCAACATATGGCAGACTCACAGCTAACGTTGTACTGAATGGGGAAAAGCTGAAAGCTTTCCCTTTAAAATCAGAAACAAGACAAGCATGCCCATTTTCAACACTTTTATTCAACATAATACTGGAAGTTCTGGCCAGAGCAATAAGACAAGAGAAAGAAATGAAAGGTATCCAAATTGGATAGGAAGAAGTCAAATTGTCCCTTTTTGCAGATTACATAATTTTACATATAGAAAACCCTAAAGGTTTTACAAAAATGCTGTTGAAACTAATAATTGAGTTTAGTAAAGTTGCAAGATACAAAATCAACATGCAAAAATCAGTAGTGTTTCTATACTAGCTGAATGTGGACTTATCTAAAAAAAACAAGAAAACAATTCTGCTTATAGCTGCTACAAAAGAAAATAAGATACCTAGGAATAAACTAATCAGGAAGATAAAAGGTCTCTCTACACTGAAAACTACAAAACACTGATGAAAGAAAGTGAAGAAAACACAAATACATTGAAAGGCATTTCATGTTTATGAATCAGTAGAATTGGTATTGTTTAAAAGGCTTATTACCCAACGCAATCTACAGATTCAATGCAATTCCCATCGAAATACTAATAGCATACTTCACAAAAATAGAAAATATAATCCTAAATTTATATGGAACCACCAAAGACCCAGAATAGCCAAAGCCATTCTGAGCAAAAAGAACAAAACTGGAGAAATCACATTACCCTGACTTCAAATTACACTGCAAGATTTTAGTAACCAAAACCACATGGTAGTGGCTTAAAACAGACACATAAACCAATGAAACAAAATAAAGAGTGCAGAAATAAAGTCACTCACCTAAGGCCAACCAATTTTCAACTAAGGTGCCAAGAGCATGCATTGGGGACAGTCTTCAATACATGGTACTGGGAAAACTGGATGGCTACATGCAGAAGAATAAAACTAGTCCCCTATTTCTCACCATATAAGCAGAAAACAACTCAAAATATATTAAAGATTGTAGTATAAGACTCAACATTACGAATCCACTAAAAGAAAACATAGGGAATGCTTCATGACATTGGGCTGGGCAAGAATTTTTTAGATAAGACTTCAAAAACAGACAACAAAAACAAAATAAACAAATAGAATCACATGAAACTGAAAAGCTTTTGCACAGCAAAGTAAACAATTAAAAGAGTTCAGAGACAGCCTATAAAATGGGAGAATATATTTGCAAACTATACATCTGACAAAGGGGTTAATATCTAGAATATGTAAGTAACTTAAAAATTGCAACAGTAAGAAAAAAAGAAACCCCCCAAAATAGTAATTCAATTACAAAATGGGCAAAAACTTTAATATAATAGACATTTCTTAAAAAAAAAAGACATACAAATGGCCAACAGGTATATTTAAAAAATGTTCAACATTGTTAATCATCAGAATGCAAATTAAAAGCACTGTGAGATATACCTTATTCTAGTTACAATGACTATTGTTAAAAAGACAAAAAAAAAAGTGTGTCGAAAGTTGTGTAGAAAAGGGAACTCTTACACTCTGTTGCTGGCAAATTAGTATATCCATTACAAAAACAGTATGGAGGTTCACACAAAATGAAAAAAGAAACTATCCTATGGTCCAATAATGCCACTGCTGGGTATATATTCAAAGAAAAGGAAGTCAGCATATGGAAGAGAGAGATATCTGCACTCCCATGGAGATTCCAGCATAATACACGATAGCTAATATATGGAATCAACATAGTGTCCACTGATGGATGAATAGATAAAGAAAACATGGTATATCTACACAATGAAATACTATTTCACCATAAGAAAATAAAATTCTGTCTTTTTCAACAACATAAACGAGGGTAGAGGACCTTACATTAAGCAGAATAAGCCAGGCTCATGTGCGGGTTCTACAAAACTCATAGAAGTAGACCTCATAGAAGTAGAGGGTAGAAGAGTGGTTGCTGGAGACTGGAGAGGAGCAGAGAGAAGGATGGGGAAAGGTTAGTCAATGGGTACAAAGTTACAGTTACATAGGAGGAATGAATGCTGGTGTTCTATTGCATAATCAGGTAACTGTGAGTAACAGTAAGGAATTGCATATTACAAAATAGCCAGAAGAGAGGTTTTTTGAGTGTTCTCACCACAAAAAAAGTGATAAATACATGACGTGATGAATATTCTTACTACCCTGACTTGATCATTAGGCAACATAAACATGTATCAAAACATCAAATTGTACTCCATAAATATGTACAATTATAATGTGTCAATTTAAAAACTGTTTAAATAACATACAAAATATTTCACTGAATTTAAATATCTGAGGTCAAGTCCTGTGTGATAAAACTGAAGGCCCAGTTGGGCTGTGCTGGAAAATGATTGGGCTGGGGAACCCTCACAGAAATTCTTTGGTATCTGATGTAGAAGATTCCTGTCAGGTTGGAAACGGAAAGGAGGACAGGATCCTTGGGATTTAGGATTCAGATCTAAGTGTATACACCCAGAGAATGAAAAGCATGGGAAAAAACGTGCAGATGGTCCAGAGAAGATCAGAAATGTAACTCTCTCAGGCACCGCTGCAGAGCTTGGATAGCAAGCCAGGTGAATAGCTCTCCAGGACAAACTTTCTAGCCACATCACTTCCTTTCCACATCCATCCCCCTATGGCCTCTGTCCACCATTAACCTGTTTCTCTATTACTATAATTTTACCATATCAAGAATGTTTTACAAATGAAATTTTTTTTTCTTTTTTTTTTGAGAAAGGAGTTTCGGTCTTGTTACCCACGCTGGAGTGCAATGGCGTGATCTCAGCTCACCGCAACCTCCGCCCGCTGGGTTCAGGCAATTCTCCTGCCTCACTCTCCTGAGTAGCTGGGATTACAGGCATGCGCCACCATGCCCAGCTAATTTTTTGTATTTTTTAGTAGAGACGGGTTTTACCATGTTGACCAGGATGGCCTCAATCTCTTGACCTTGTGATCCACCCGCCTTGGCCTCCCAAAGTGCTGGGATTACAGGCATGAGCCACCGCGACCAGCCTACAGATGGAATTACATAATACTGATAGAGGCACGTGGCAGAGAAATCTTAGGCAGACCAGGTGCAGACCCCAACGAAACCCCACCTTCAGGCAGAAAAGCCTAAAACCTGCAGCCCAAAGTGAGAACTTCTTGCCCTGTTTGCCTCACTCTCTCCCAATTGGTTCTTTCTGAATAACGTCTTTTTTACCAATCAAATGTTGCCTTTTCCAAAACTACCTAAGGTCCACCCCATCCCCCTTCCTCTGATTATAAAGACCCCAGACTCAGTAGGTAGAGAGAGAGAAGCAGCTTGACTGGGGAGAGGCAAATTGACTTCAGAGGGACAGCTGGACTTCAGAGGAGAAATGGCTTAACTTCAGAGAGACAGCTTGACAAGAGAGAGATGGCCGGACTTCAGGAGATTACCTGCCTGTCCTGTTCCCTCTCCAGCTCTCCTCTCCGCTGAGAGCCATTTGCCTGTTCCCTCTCCAGCTCTCCTCTCCGCTGAGAGCCATTTCCTATCACTTAATAAAATTCTCTGTCCTCAGTGGGTCCCTAGCTCTTGTCTGGCATCCAAGAAGAAAGACGACAACCAAAATCTTTTTATCAATTACATACCTTTTTCTTCTTGGATGCCAGACAAGAGCTAGGGACCCACCAAGTGCAGGCACCCAGAAAGGCTGTCACGCTGACCCTTTGCCCTTGCAAGGGGGTTGGGGGAGCAGCCGCCCCATGTGACAAGGCAAGGGGCCCACTGAGCTGATAACACACCACTCTCCATGGATGGTGAAGATAAAAAAGCATTGTAACGTGCTCTCTGGGCTTTGGGGGTCACAACAGACACCCCCACCTGGGCTCTGCACAGCACCTGTTCCTGCTGTCATTCAAAGTGGCCAGATCCTGCACTCACTCACCCATGTGTTTCCTCCAGAAAGGGGTTGAGAGCCATGGGCCAAGTAAATGGGGCACCCCAGTCACAAATCTAATGAAGGGGTTGAAAAAATTCGACATCAATATGTACCCTTTTGTGATTGGCTTTTTACACTCAGCACAATTCTCTGGAGATTCATCAAGGTTGTTACTGGTATCTACAGCTTATTCTGTTTTGTGGATGAGTAGTATTTCCATAGTAGGATCCGCCGCAAGAAACAAACCTCTCAAACACCAAACTGAGAAGGAAGTGGTGATTTATTCAGCCAGCAGCAAGGTGGCCTTACTGCCTAACAACCAAGCTCGTCTAACAGAGAAAATCCCTGCCCTTACAATTCCAGAAATTACACATGAAAGGGTCTTGGGTTTAGAGCTTTAGAAGTTACATGTGCAAAGGTCTTGTGCTTACAACTCTAGAAATTACATGTGAAAGGATCTTGGTCCACAGAGTAGGTGTGGGGTATGTGGCTTTGGTAGGGGTTTGATCTTGTTTAAGTACAAACAATGCCTTCCAGAAAGATTCCTCCACACCATGCCTGCGATCTATAGGAGGGCGATTAAGGTGGCGCCTGGTCTGCCAGCCTTTACTCCTATTGAAATGCAACGTGGAAGTCAAGAGGGTGGTGGTCTTAGATGCTTAGGTCTCCTTCCTCAGTACCACAATTTGTTTAGCCCTTCACTCATTGAAAGCCATGTGAATTTTTTCCAGTTTGGGGCTATTACAGCATACAACTACAATATGATGTAGCAATTGCGCTCCTAGCAATTGCAATAAGCCCCCAAATGTAGGCTTATTGGTCACATAAAACTTATTGTTTACATACAAAAATGTTCATGGAAGTTCTATTTGCCCCTCACTGGAAACAAACCTTATGTCCTTCAAGGGGTGAATTTTACTTGAAATTATTTCTTTATTTTTATAATATCTTTTTATCAATGCTCTGCGAGTTTTTTAATTAGTCATTATTAAATAAGTTGGAATTTTATGGACCAATATTTGCAAGGAATTTCCGTAGATAGGGAGGAACAAGGGTAGTGCTCCAGGCTTAGCTGGTTTTGCATTGCAGAGATTCTCTTTACTTCAGCTGCCACAAGCAAGACAGTGTTTACAAATAATACTTATTCCTAATGTTGCTTTTGTAAAACTAAACTTGTTTTTGCATCCTTTACAAATTATTTTACATTCTCTTTTCTCAGAAGATGGAGTTTGTGTTTTTGTTTTCCCATCTCTTTGTTGCTTGCCTTTGGTTGGTTTCCTGGAGAAGATGGGGATTAATAAATTCATATAGTCATCATCCTGGAAGTTCTCCACTAGAAATTATGCATCTTATTGTTAAAGAGATGGTATCAATTGTATAAGCCAGCCATTTAACTGATGCTTGAATCCAGCACTGTTTTATTCATTCCTGTAACTTGGGTGCTGCAGAAATGTGACAAGTTAGGATATGATTAATCTGGGTGCCTCCAAAAAAGCTCTGGGCCAAGAAAATGACGGACCTGATTTTTAGTCTTAATTCTACTACTGTATGAGGAAAAGGAAGACAGTTGTGACATGGTAATTGCCCCATAAACTGCATACCTCGACCACACCTCCGCTTACCATTGAAACTGCTCTCTGTAACCCTAATGTGACAGGCAAGCAGTCCAAACCAACCATTTTGGCTCCTGCGCCATTTTAAGAAAAACTAAGACTGGTAATAATAAGTAACTAAGGTCTGTAAATTCCACCCTACTCAGACAATGTGTAAACTAAGGCTTATCTTGCTTTCTGTGAACCACTTAAGAAACAATCGGAATGTCCAAAGCCCCCTGGTCCTCAGAAAGTCCAAAGCCCCTCGCCCTCACCACCGCCCAGGAGATGGTTTACGGGCATGAAAGGTCTTGACACCCTCCTTTCCAGGCCACGGGTTAGACAGACCCAAGTCCTCCGTGGCCCGGCAATAAAGACCCTGTAATTTGGCCTAGTCTTTGTCTCAGTGGTGGTTTTGGGCTTGCTTGGTTACGACACAGTTATCTGTGTGAGCCTCCAATTCCCAACTGAACTGGTTGAGATGATCACCACCAGCCCCCCTTTTTAGAAAGGCCAGCAGTTTTTGTAAATATTATGACAGATTTGAAGCATAACAGACTTCAGGAAATAACAACCTAGATTGTAAAGATTACATTATATGTAATAATAAATGATTTATGCTAAGCCAAACTTCGGAAAGAGTCCTCAATCATTACCCTTTACTCCTTTATTTTACATCTTGTTAGGTCCAAACCTTTAATTTGGCTTTTTCAACAAATGTAATTTGAAACTGTGGGGAAATGTTTTCCTTTTTGCCTATATATGGCATTTTAATTATTAAATTCTTTTTTAAGTTAAATTTTAAGTTCATAAGTCATGTTACTGTCTAATAATTTAATTTGGAAACCAAATTATATGTAATTTCCTCGACCATCTGAAATCTGTAAACCGCTAAAAGGGGGGCAAATCACTGAACAGCGTGATTATTAACACTTATAAAAAATAATTATATTTTCCACTGGAAATGTCTAAAACTTCATGATGATTCTTCATCTCTCTTTCTGCTTACTGACATTAGGAAGAGAAAACAAGTTTGCTTCACTTAAAAAAATAATAACTGAAAATTTTCTTAGTGATCATATCCCATTGAAAAACTGAAGGTTCTAATATCAAATCTGTAAAAAGAATTGTCCGTCTTAATAAAACTGCTGAGGTTAAGACATAGAGTTGTAAATGTTCTAGATAAAAATGTGACTCTCCCAATGTAACTTAGAGATTGGGGAAGTGATAAGCTTTGTTACTAGTGAACAACTAGGTTTTAGCACACATAACCTGAACATTAGCTACTAAATCCTATTAGTACCTACTTTATATTTGGTTATTAGCTTATTGGCATCATATGTGACTTGTTATGAAATAAAAGACTCTTTACTTTTATTTTCCTTTTGATAAATAAAATGCTATGTCAGATTCTGTTTGCAAATAAAAGGCCTCATATGAAACTTTAAAATAGAAGCCTACTTGGAAAAAATATTCTTATTACGATGAATACGTTAGCCTAAAATGAACAATGTAAAATTTGGCAGGCTGCTACTCCCATTGTTCATTTTAAAAATTCAACTTTGATTTATCTGACTAGTTTGTTTGACAAAGCAGGTACGTAGCATAAACTACTGGGTAAGTCTTGAATATTGTTTCTGCCACTTGTAAAACCCTTTGAAAACAGATATATTACAGGTTGAGCATCCTTAATCCAAAAGTCTAAAATCCTGAATGCTCCATAATCCAAAACTTCCTGAGCACCAACGTGATGCCACAAGTTGAAAGTTCCAGATCTGACCTCATGTAACAAGTTGAAATCAAAACACTGACACATAATAAACAAGTTATTTGGCATCCCCAAAAGAAAAAGACCCTCCCTCAGCCTTGTTTAGCTGTGATGTATCTTTTCTAAGCATGCCCAGATTCCCTCAGACAAACATACCACAAAGGATGATAAAATGGTACATGTGCAGGTTGGACACACCAAGAGCAGGGTCCTCACAATGCCTCCCATGGAGCCAAAACCTACATGCATTACTTACTGTGGGTTTATTTCTGTGTGCATATTCTCTGTTCTGTGGTTCTGTGGTGTAAAAATATTGTTGAAAATGTCTAAAACACCTGCAGATGCTGCAGTAGGTAACAGTGATAAGAAAAAGGGAAGTATTTATATTTCTCTACTTCACAGAAAGTCAAGCTGTTGGAGAAACTAGAGAGTATAGTAGAAGTGTGAAACATTTTATATGGTGTTGGAATTAACACCATGTATGACCTGAAGAAATAGAAGGATAAATTATCAAAGTTCTATACTGAAAGTGATAAACAGAAATTAATGAAAAATGGAAAAGTGGGCCGGGCGAGGTGGCTCACGCCTGTAATCTCAGCACTTTGGGAGGCCAATGCGGGTGGATCACGAGGTCAAGAGATCGAGACCATTCTGGTCAACATGGTGAAACCCTGTCTACTAAAAATACAAAAAATTAGCTGGGCATGGTGGTGCGTGCCTGTAATCCCAGCTACTCAGGAGGCTGAGGCAGGAGAATTGCCTGAACCCATGAGGCGGAGGTTGCGGTGAGCCGAGATTGCACCATTGCACTCCAGCCCCAGCCTGGGTAACAAGAGCAAAACTCTGTCTCAAAAAAAAAAAAAAAAAAAAGGAAAATCACTGCATAAGGCTGAAAATGAAGATCTCAGTCATGTATTGAAAGGATGGCTCCATCAGCTTCTCAGAGGACACTTACCACTTAATGTTATGCTGATCAAGAAACATGCAAAGATCTATGGCAATGAACAAAAATTGTAGGGAACTGAATATTCAACAGGATGGCTGCAGATACTTAAGGAAAGACATGGCATTAAATTTTAAAATATTATGGTAAAGCTGATCACCACAATTTGCTGATCACAAAGCAGTAGAGAAATTCATTGACAAGTAAACCAAGGACATTGCTGATGAAAATCTGATGCCAAAACAAGTCTATAATGCTGATAAAACATCATTATTTTAGTGTTATTGCCCTGGAGCAACATTGACTACAGCTAAAGAGACAACTCCTACAAGAATTAAGGATGCCAAGGACAGAATCACTGTGCTGGAATGTGCTAACGCAGCAGGCGGACACAGGAGTCAACTTGCTGTGATCGGCAAAAGCTTGCGACTTCACAGTTTTCAAGGAGTGAATTTCTTACTAATCCATTATTATGCTACCAAGAAGGCATGGATCACCAGGGACATTTCTTCTGATAGACTTCACAAACATTTTGAACCAATGGCACATGCTTACTGCAGGGAAACGTGACGAAATGATGACTGCAAAATTTTGTTATTCTTTGACAGCTGTTCTTCTCATCCTCCAACTGAAATTCTCATCAAAAATAATTTTTGTGCCATATATTAATACTTTCCCCTAAATGCAACTTTGTTCATTCAACCATGTAACCAAGATATTCCTAGGTCAGTAAAGAGTAAATATAAAAACACTGTCTTGAGCAGTGTGCTACCAGCAGTGAACAGATGTGGGTGTGGAAGGTTTTCCAAAGTTGAGCATGAAGGATGCCATATATCAGGTTGCCAACACTTGGAATATAGTGACTGAAGACACCATTGTGTATGCCTGGCCCAACCTCTAATCTGTGACTATGTTCAGTGATGATAAACAAGGCGGTGACTTTGAAGGATTTCTGATGTCAAGTGAGAAAAAGTGATATTTGACTTGCTTACATATGTAAAAAATGTATCTTCAAACTTCATCAGTCAGTGGGAAGAAGTGAATATGAAAGACGTTTATACCACTGGTAATGAGGCTCCAGCTGTTCATTCTTTGACCAATAGTAAAATAGCTGAAGTGTTTCTGAATCAAGGTGATAATGATAATAGTTATGATGAAGATGGCATTGTTAACACTGTAGAAAAGGTGCCTGTAGATGAGAGGGTGGAAATGTGTGAGGGGCTTATTGGAGGCCTAGAGCATCATGCATTCATAACAGAAAAAGAAACTATGTCAGTTTATCAAAGAGAGACTTATATGATAAAGACTGTTTTTGTTTTGTTTTGTTTTCTGAGACAAAGTCTTGCTTGTTACCCAGGCTGGAGTGCAGTGGTGTGATCATGGCTCACTGAATCCTTGACCTCCCAGATTTAAACAGTTCTCCCATCCACACTCCTCTATGTCCAGTTAATTTTTGGTTTTGTTTATTTGTTTGTTTGTAGAGACAGGGACTCTCTTTGTAGCCCAGGCATTTCTTGCACTGTTGAGCTAAAGCGATCCTCCCACCTTGGGCTTCCAAAGTGCTGGGATTACAGGCATGAGCTACTGCATGTAGCCCCTGCAAAAACTGTTGTTAATGAGGCAGATGACTCTGAAGGAAACATTTTTTTAAAGCCATCCAGCAGAATGCCTCCTCAAACCTGGAGGACTCACTTCCTGGTCACCCAAGGCTTCTGAGGTTTTTCTCAGCTAAAAAAATAAAATTTACTCTACAGTAAAGTTTTAATCAGAACAGCATTGTCGATAGAGACTAAGAGTCTGCTGTTGCTCATTGCTGCTGTTGTTTAACAGCGGGTGTAGGTATTCTGGGGATGCCACTGTGCTCACTGTGCTGCTTAGTTACTTTGAACACATTAGTTCTTCGCCATATTTATGGTATGTTATCTTTTCCATGGTTATTTATGTGTGAACAAGTATAAGAAAATGACTGCCTATCAATAGCATGTAAGTTCACAGTCAGGAATGATGGCGATGCCAAACAACCACAAATTATCCACATGGGTGGCTGAAAGAGTGACACCGTGACTTTCTGGTAGTTCAATGTACATAAGCTTTGTTTCATGCAAAAAAAAATTAATATTTTATGTAATTGCCTTCTGCCTATGTTTCTAAGGTGTATAAAAACCATAAATTATTTTTCTGTTTAGATTTGGGCCCATTACCAAGATAGCTTATTATGTGTATGCAAATATTCCAAAATCTGAAAAAAATATGAAATTTAAAATGCTGTGATCCCAAGCACTTTGGATAAGGGTTTTTCAACCTATACCCCATTTTATAGATGAGCTATTCAAAAGTCAAAGAGAAAAGATAGGAGCTAGAAGTAGTGGAGCTCAGATTTTAATCTAGAGCTGTCTGACTTACTCCAAGCCACAGATCTTTCTATTTACCTTGGTATGCACACATTTAAGCATTTTCTTAGGAGCTCTTGGAAATGCCCTTTCCCGAAGTGCAATTCTACAATTGGAATTCCATAATTAAATACACAATTGAAAAGGGAAGCTAGGTAGGTTTTAAAAGTTTCTGTCAATAGTGACAGATGCCACTTCCTCACATGTGTCATTCACCAAAGCAAGTCGCACCTTCCTGCCATGTGTTCAGAAAAAGGAGGGATGGAAATAGGTGGCTGGCAGTACTAATGCCTGTGGAATTTAGTCTGGCAGTTGTGTGTGGGGGTTATGAGTCTCCTAAAGTCAGTTTGTCTATACTTTGAAAATCAGAAACCATTGAAAGTTTTGAGCCAGAACATACCATAATTGGTTGAGCCACAGTCTGAACTCACTAAACAGATATGGACTGCCAGACTCCCAGACTCATTCCTTGATTATTGTTGCAAACCAACACACCATTCATGCTTTTTCTCACTTCCCAAAGCAGAACCTGCTGCATGCTTCCTCAAGCCAGCTTCTCACTTCTAAGAACGCAGAGGATATGCTCTTTTAACACTAAAAAGAGAAACTATTATCTGGCACTGGGTGAAGGGTCCTGCTGACACCACTTCAGGTGAATTGTAGTTGTATCCAACAGGAGGGAGATCGAAGGCTCTCCTGAGGAGAGCAGCCTGCTCCAGGGAACAGGTACAATCACACAGCTGTATAATTGAACTTGTTCCTTTTATTTAGTGGTAAAACTTTAGAAGCTCCCTGTCTAAAGAGGAAAATACATACAGACTCACACAGAGACCAAAAAAAAAGTCTTTACCACAACTTACCTAGTTCTTTTCAGGGCAAACCCAAGGTTTATATTTATCACTGCAAAATGCAGTTGTGTCCATATCCTTGAGTAGCCATGTGGTTGCCACTTTATGTACTTGACAGAAACATTATTTAGAAACTGGCTGTATACACAGTTCTTTTATAATGTCTAAGACAGCACCATATCAAATAAGATGCTTAAGGCTATGAGACAATATACCTGTATATCTGCCAAAGGATTTGCATGTAAAATATATATAGTCTTACAAGTAAAAAGAATTAATACAATAAAAATGGAAAAAACAAGACTGAAACAGACACTCCATCAAGGAAGATATATGACTAGCCAATAAGTGTATTTTTTAAATGCTCAGTATCACTAGTTATCAGGGAAATGTAAATTAAAACTAAAATGAGATTCAAGCATACCCATAGACAGATTATAAGACTGGCAGTATCAATTGTTGCCAAGGATGTGTAACAACTAGAATTCTCATCCACTGCCGGTGGGAGTACACAGTGTACAACTGCCCTGGAACTTTGGGCAGTTTTTTATAAGGTTATTTACAGCCACACTATCATCCACTCGAAGCACACTAAGCAAATTAAGACAAATATCTATAAAAAGACATACACAGTAATGTTCTACTGGGATTATTCAAAATAGCCCAAACTGGAAACAACTTTAATATCTATGTATTAGTCAGTTTTCACGCTTACAATTCCACATGTGTTTGGACTTACAATTCCACATGTGTGGGGAGACCTCACAATCATGTCAGAAGGCAAGGAGAAGCAAGTCACATCTTATGAGGATGGCATTCACTATCACGTAGAACAGTATGGGAAAGATCCACCCCCATGATTCAGTCATCTCCCACTGGGTCCTTCCCACAACATGTAGAAATTATGGGAGATACAAGATGAGATTTGGATGGGAACACAGAGCCAAACCATCTCAGTCCATCAAGAGGTGAATGAATAAACAAATAATGGTTTATTTACACAATGGAAAACTACTCAGCAAAGTAAAAGAACAAATAATGACTTTTCCCAATAGCATAAATGAACCTGGACTCAGAAACATTCATACTGTATGATTCTATTTATACAAAGCTCTAAAGTAGGCACAGTTACTCTATGTTGATAGAACTCTGAATAATGGTTGCCTATGGGGTAGATGAGTGCATATTGACTGGAGGCAGTGTAAGTGAATTTTCTGGAGTCATGGAAATGTTCAATATTGTGATTAGTGAGTCAGCTACACAGGAAGTATCCATATGCAAAATTCATTGCACTCTACACTTAATAATATGTACATGTCACTGTATAAATGTTCTTCAAAATATTAAAATTAGATATTTAATAAAGGTGTCTAAATAATGACAGCTGGAATTTCTTAGAAAAGCAGAAATCTTGATACAACTGCTGTACTTAGACCTGCTTATTTTGGAAATTTCCAACATGCAATGTGGTGTAGTGGAGGAATCACAAGTTCAAAAACTGCAATAGCCAATAAGCTAATGTAAATCAGTGAAATGACTTGGATACATGACAGGAAGGAGTGGCAGGGCCTCTGGTGAACTGTAGAGAGAATGCCACATCTTGCAAAAGTCGTCAGATATTTTTTTAATCTAGTCATTTTTGCTTCTTGGAGAAGTTGACCCAAAGTCGCCAGATGTCCTGTTTTTTGAAATAAATCAGAATTTATATATGTAAGTGAAATATTTGGCATTTATATTTTGGCAATTAGTTTAATTATGTAAATGTCAAGCCAGCCAAATAGTGTTACCTGTTTTTATGTAAATGCCAAGCCAGCCAAATAGTGTTACGTGTTTTTATGTAAATGCCAAGCCAGCCAAATAGTGTTACATGTTTTTAAGATGACTTAAAATGACACTAGTTTCCTTAACCCTACTACTTAACTGCAGCTATCTCACTGTGCGTTGCTTTCCAAGAGCAAAGGGTACATGGGGAAATAATCATCACTCAGAAACTTAATGGCAGGCACATTTCCTTAACCAGTCAATCCCAGGTTCTTTCTGGTTGGTAACAGAGGGAGAATATCAGTACAAAAACAACGCATGGATCTCATTTTCAATTTTTATTATTCAGCATTTTTTCTTCATCTTGCTAGGCTAAAATCCTTGAATCGGGCCTCACTAAAGTATATAAAGCAAAAAGAATATACAGAAAGTCAATCTCATGCTTGAGTTTCAGTTAACTGAATTGATTCCATGATCTTTGGCTTATGCTGTCTTACAGACCACTGCATCTTTCACTAGATCTTACATTGTCCCCCAGATCAAAAGTAGGATGACCCAACATCCAAGCTTTCTTGGGATAGTCCTAGTATATGCCAGATTTTTTGGCATAATTATTAATGGCTTCACCTTTCACTCTCATAATTGCCCTACTTTGAAAGATAAATTTTATGATCACCCTAGTCAAAAGTAAACTTTTGCTCAAAGCATGGAATAACTATTGAATCTAGACTGGAAGCCTACAACTACTAGTAAAGAAAAGTCCTTTGTCCACTGTCCAAGGCTCATCTTTTATGCCGCATTTTATTATCCAATGAATCTTCAGAAAACAATTCTACTTTGTATCTGAAATGATTTAAAATTTCACCATAAAGTAGTATTGAAAGTTGATGGACATGTGTTTACTTCAAAGCTAGGCAAAGCTTGAGTGTTCAAATCCTTGATTTTAATATGACTAAAGTATGTAAAATTGAAACCATAATAAATTTGGCGAGAAACTTGATATTGTAAAAGCGAGTTTTCTGAAAGCAAATGAAATGGAGTGATAAAATGAAGAAGGGCTAAGGAGATGAAAGCATTGTGGTGTCTTTGAGAAAGGATATCTTGTTCCACCGACAAAGTCACAGCCCTGGGTGAAGTTAGTTGAAGGTTAATGAAAACATTACATAGGTCTCGGGAAGTACCAGATCAGAGAGTGCCTGTGCCTCATATCTCAGGGCATAGCCAACGGAGAGCTACAGGCCTTAGAGAGAAACCTTGTATATCCGCTGTAGTATCAGAACTGCAGAGTATCAAAGGCTAAGGGAGGGTCCAGGTAGGCTGGTGTGGGCAAACTTCAAAGTCTTAGACAACCCAGGTAAAGTGCATAGAACATCAGAAAACCTCCAGGACCCCACAAGAGAGGCTCACATATGTCTGAGAGATGGCTCGTGAACCAGCAACACCTCATGAGTAGCTCAAAGAAGAAACAGATGGCCTGACATGACCAGAGGCCATGGCTGTGAAGTCATCACAGTGGATATCAGTCATAGACAGAGGACAATGAACAAATGACCAGCCAGCATAAGACATTCCTCTGCGGACAGAGGACAATCATGAGCTAGGTGCCCTCTTTTCTCAACACCGTGAAGCACCAAAGCCCCAGGAGCTTAGCTGCTATGCTGGGGAATAGAAATGGGAGTGTAAGATACCTGGTTTTCAGCATCTTTCTCTAAAAAGGTTGAAAAATGAAGTTGACAGTTTGTCTTAAATCAGCATGAACGAGTTTTCTGCTTTCAGCCAAAAAGGGGTATGAATTAGATGCTAAATTTAGTTTTTTTCACATCTGAGTCCATGGCCTGTGAAATTCATACCCCCTACATTTTATTTCCCCAGATGTTCTAAAGGCTGTTTGCTGTTGCTTTCTGTCTGACAACATACAAAGCACAAAAATCTTAAAGAAAAGCAGGTTAGTGACTAGATTTCACTGAAAAAAAAAAAAAGTATTTCAATTCTATTGAACACCTAAACAAGCCATAAATCTGGACTACGGGTAGCATTTCAAGTAGTTGACTCATTATCAATAACAATGGCCCCACAATCGGGAGATCGGATTTTTGTCATTTTTCAAACTTTGTCCCCACCAAAACTTTAACCTGCACCTCCAAGAATAGCAAAATTGACAGATTTGTGATTCAGTTCTCCATATCCCTTTGTTTGATGGATGTGTAGATTAGCAGTGAAATGGCCCAAGACTAGCAAGAAAACGAGGGGGAAAATCTGGTTGTGGTTTCATGACAGAACTTTGCCACTAGGCCTTGCAGCCTCCTCTATCTTGATCTTTGTTTTCAACACACATGTTTGCACAGGCACGCGTGCGCTCACACCCACACCCACACACACACGCATACACACACTTGCCCACTATCTATAGAATCTGTCACAGAGCGAGACTCCATCTCAAAAAAAAAAAGAATCTGTCATATTATCTGCCTAACATTTTTAAAACAACGCCAGTTTAAAATTGGAATAAATGGTTTACACTTTTAACTTTATTTACATCCACCCACTTGTTGCTGCTGTTGTTGTTTCATCTTAGGAAGATTCACCCAAAGAAGAATTATCTTTGGCCTCCAAAATCTTTTTCAACCATGTGTCCACACTGTTCTCATAAAGGCCACATACAGAACCACTTCTGAGCCCTTTACCTTCATGCAACAACTTCTCTAAAACTGTATAGATCTTCCACCCAATCAGTCTTCTTTCTTTCCAAGCGCCCACATCAAGTAACAACCTTACACCTTTGCCATTGCCTTTTGCATGTCATTGTGGATCCTGGAATGCAAAGGCCTCCCATGGCTCAGTTCTAACCCATTTTCACAGATCAGATGCTCACATAACCAGACCTTAGTCACCATACCCCAAGGACACTGCTCCCTCCCTCTTTTCTCTGACCATAGCTCCTTTCCTCCCATTTTACTAATTCCTGCACTTTCAATGAATGATACTGTTTTATTATAATCATTATGACCTCTAGGTCTTTGAACTCTGCTATCTCTCCTAGGGGCTCTCTTCTGGACTCTCTTGACTCTCTGATTGACCTTGACCCAAAGGCCAGTCATTTTTCCGATCCAATCATCACTATAATAAAATAATCCCTTCCTCTTCTGATATTCTACTGCCTTACCTTCAAACATACCCCAACATTTTGCTTCCCCTCAAGATACATCCCCATACGTGCTGACAAGCATTTTATAAAATGCACTTCTACAAATGGAACTCGATGAACCTGAAGTGAGTTCCCAAAGCTGCCTGAAGATCTCTTTGTCCACTGTTGGATCTTTTACATACTCCTTGGACAGGGATTTAAAATTTCTTTATCCTCCTAAACACCCACATTTAACCCTATCAGAGACCCCTCAATTTCACCTTACCAAGATTAATTCAATCAAATAGGAGCTTCTTCAACTTTCCTTTACTTAGTCTCAAACTATTTCTCTAATATGCTACTTAATTCATCCCCTCCTGTTATTCTCAAGAACTTTTTTCCCTCTCTGTATCTCATTTTCAACCTGTCTCCCAAAGCTCTTTCAATGCAGTTTAGCATCAGGCTAAATTTTTCCACATCCTAAAACATTTCCCTCCACTCCAATCAAACTATCATTTCTTGTCTTGCTTTTTGCTTGCTCTTTAGCTTCACCTTCTTTTTTTTAACCTTTTCTTCTCTTTATTTTTACCTTCTCTTTTTAATTATGCGCAATATGAACCCAGAAAATCTGAGACAAGTTTCAATTAATTTATAAAGTTTATTTTGCCAAAAATGAGGATGCACCCATAACACAGCCTCAGGAAGTACTGACCACATGTACCCAAGGTGATTGGGGCACAGCTTGGTTTTGTACATTTTAGGGAGACATGAGACATTAATCAGTATATGTAAGAATTACACTGGTTAGGTCTGGAAACTCAGGACAACTTGAAGCAAAGGCAGGAAGACTAGAAGCCAGAGGGAAGCAATGAGATATGTATCTATCTCAGTGGGCAGAGGGGTGACTTTGAATAAAATGGTTTGCTTTAAGAGGTTTCCAGATTGAGGTTTCCTTAGTGAGTTTGGGGGGGCCCAGTGTATTTTACTTTCACAACACTTTGTTGAACAAGTATTCTAGTTGCTGCCCTGCCTTTCTGCTCACTCCTAAGCCCTTACAATCTGGCACGAGCCTTCTCTTTCAGTGAGCTAATCTCACTGCCTGCCCTCTATCCCTTCTCTGTAGTATCTCATATTGTTGACCCCAGTCTCATTGAAGCTTCTCTCTTTTCACCACTGAAACTGGCTCTCCTCATACCTCTCTGCTCAATCTCTGTTCCATTTGTAGCTCTGCTTTTTCCTTCTGCTCCCTCAAGTGCAGGCAGCTTCCTGACTCTGTTCTCACCCCAGGACTACGCTCTTTACAGTCTTTTCTTCTGTGAATGCATCACTCCTAACAGTCTCAATAACCTAGATATGTTCATCTGAGCATTCCATTTACACCTCAAAATCAGTAGCTGCAAAGTTGAACACAACTGCTCTGCTCCATACATCTTCTTTCCCTGAATTTTCCATTGTGTTAATATTCTTTCCCATCTTTCAAGCCATGCAAAGGAGTTATCAAGCCGTATATCATCTTTTGCTTCTAGGTCCAGGCTTCATCTAACAGCCATTATCTTCCAAATTCTATGGCTCTGTGTGAAGCGACACTTGCAGTCACCCCTTTCCATTTTATTTCAAACTTACTCTCTAACTCTTAGAATTGCGATATTACCTCCCCTCTCATTTTATCCTTTTTCCAAATAATCCCAGATACTTCTATTGGATGACTCTTGCTAAAGTGTAGCTCTAACAATGCAACTTCTCCTACTCAAAACGTTCAGTGGTATCCCAATGTCTAGCTCATTACCTGCAAACTCTCCCATCAGCACTCAAGAACTCCTAAATTATGGCCCCAGCCTGTTATCCAGCCGTCTGCTCTACTTAATGCCATGCTCCAGTAATCTGAAGAAACTGGAAGGGAAATCGTGAGACGAGTTAAAACTGAAAACCATCTTTCTTTCCATCTGTATCCCTTTTATAAAGGTCACTTTACCACTTAAAGTTACCTACTTAAACTGTCTATCTACGCTAATAGATTGTTTTATATTTCAATCTCCTACTCTCTGGGAGGAAGACACATAAACACATTTCTCAAGAAGCCAATACACTCAGTTCCTAAATAATATTAGAGCAAAATTGTGTTACAAAAAAAAAACTTAATTGGGTTAAAATTAATTGTGTTAAAATTATAAGGCAATGCCAGCCCTAAATAAATGGTAATCATTATTATGGCTATTATTTAGTCTAATCTTTCTGTCCTCAAGAAGTCCCATGCTTTGCCTTTTAGTAGGTTACCATCTTGTTGGGGTACAAAGACTGGCACATGAATTATTTACAACCAGTTGTATCTTTCTTTTTTTTAAATGTAGAACACACACACACACACACACACACACACACACACATATATATATATATATAAATTTTTTTTTTTGAGATGGAGTTTCGCTCTTGCTACCCAGGCTGGAGTGCAATGGCACAATCTCGGTTCACCGCAACCTCCGCCTCCTGGGTTCAGGCAATTCTCCTGCCTTGGCCTCCTCAGTAGCTGGGATTACAGGCACGCGCCACCATGCCCAACTAATTTTGTGTATTTTTAGTAGAGACTGGGTTTCACCATGTTGACCAGGATGGTCTCGATCTCTTGACCTCGTGATCCACCCACCTCGGCCTCCCAAAGGGCTGGGATTGCAGGCTTGAGCCGCCGCGCCCAGCAAACCTATACATTTTATAACTGAAAAAACTTTCCTCCTTGCTTTGTTTACTAGGAAACCCAGTCAAATTTGTGGCTTAACTCAGCAACTGTATAGGACCCCATGTATTATATATTTGTTTGTTATTTTTATTTATATATTTATCACATTCTTGGTCTTATTTTTTTATCTGATTCTTTCAATAATTTATTTAATCCTCTTATTTTATAAGTTGCTTCCAATTCTTTGGATATAAATACTATTAAATACTGATACACAAATCTATGAATAATCAAATTAAAGTAGAGAGTTTGGTATTAAGGAACAGTATCAAGATAAAATAAATTCAGACTCAAGTAAGCAGAGATTTCATTTTAAAAGACTATTGCAATGGGGAGAGGGGAGCTCTTGTGATGAGGTGATGGAGGCACTAATGCAATAAGGAGAATGCTCCTTTGGGAAGATGTGCAGGCACCTTAAACGTTACAAAGAAAAGGTTTTCTTTACACAGGGAAGAATGAACAGGCTGGAAAGAATCATGTGTGGGGGTCTGAGCTGAGCGGGTGGCATAATCAGCTAGTTGATATGAGAGTATTTTTTTCCTGAAGACAATAGGAAGTAACAGATCTGGAGAGCTGTTAAGGAGATGTTGCTCTGTGTCCCATGCTCAGGAATAAACCAAAGTTCAGGGACGCAGGACAAAGAATGGCCCTAACCAAAGTTTGGTCAAGTCATATTAGTTTTTTGTCCAGATTGGTCAATGGGGACAAATAATTCAGCTAATCATTTATGAGACAAAGAATAGGAATTTTGAGAGCCTCTCTGGCCTTGTCATGAGTAGACAAGGGGCTCATTTGCAAGTATTATCCAAGTCATATGGGGAAGAATGGTTCTTTGCAGTAAGTTATTTCCTGGAACATGAAAGATTAGGGAAATCTTTTAACCATTGCTGTTTTTCAAGAGCACAGGGCTCAGGTAAAGTTCAGCACTGTCAACAGATTGAAAGTAAAATAGGAATGCAGAATAAAGGGAGACTGGTGATGGAATCTTGGAAGAAATATTATCAGGGTCTTTTGCTTAAAGGACTATTAGGATTTCAGTGGTTGAAACTATAGCTTAAGAAAACTCGGGCTAGAGTGGGAGCACAGGCTAAAGCACAGAGAAAATGAACATGTGTGTAGAGAGGTAGGCACTGAACAGAGTGACTAAAGCAGAGGTCTGGTTGAGGAGGGGAGAGTAGAGGTCACTTAGCAAGTGAATTCAGTGTCAGAATTCCTGAGAGTTCAGTGGTGTAGTGGCATGTGGTGTGTCCCATTATTTCCAAATCTAAAGATGATTAATCAAAGCATAACTGGATATCCTTTCAAGGGAATGTCAGAACACTCCAGGTATTATCTAAACATATAGGGTTATATGCCTTTGTTTTTGGCTAGGCTGTTCATAATTCTGTAGAGGTTAATTTTAACTTTTAAAAACCAATAGCAATGCAAACAATTCTTATCTATAGACATGCAAATTTATTTAAATCCCCACCACTGCAGTTTTAAATGCATTTGAAAATTCATTTCAATATCCCTGATCCATAAATGCATCTGTTCTTTGGGTTTTCCTTTGAACTCGTCCTAACATCTTATTAGTTCCCTCATTTAATTAATGACTTAAAATCTTTGAGATGTGTTCATCTTCTATAAGAATGCTTTTTCCTTTTTCCTTTTTCTTTTTGAAAAGCATTCTTTTGTAAAATGAATGTAGTTCATTACTCATACCACAACAACCACCAGAGAAAAAAGCTTTCAAATCTGGCTGCCACCAACAGAGAGCATCAGCAGTCACTCTGAAATTATAGAAATAAAGCCTACTTAGCCTTCTGGCACCCATTATGTTTGCAAGTAAAGGAGCTCCTGTACTCCTCATTTCCTTGGGAGTTATGATGGGGTGACATCTAGTTACCCTGGAGGTGAATACAATATTTAGGAGGGGCCATATCAATGTCCCAGGAATTGGCACACAGTGTTTCTGAAGCCCCAAAATGTGTGAAAGGAATGACATACTCTGGGAAGAATCTAGCTCAATATGAGGAAAGACTTTACAGATAAAAAGGACTGAATTACAAAAATAAAAATAGCGAGTCTTGCCAACACTAAAAAGCAAGCAGGTGTGAGAAATGGAGTGGTATAGGTTTGTGACTAGGAATGCCCAGCACGAGGTGTGCAGGCCATGTGCTCCACCTGAGCCATCCTCTAGTCTCACTGAAGCAAGCAAAGATCAGAAATACTCACATGGGGAACCCACTGGTCTTTCCAAAAATAGACATCTGTTGGGAAGAGCTGCTGCTGCAGCTGAGCAGAAAAATAAGAAGTCCTACTCCACCAAGACTGAGCAAAGGACGATCTAGATGTTAGTGCTTCCCATTCACCAGTCAATCCATTATCACTTCCATCACTACCCTGGGAAGCTGGGGGACAGGAAGCATGTCTGCATTTGTTCCCTGTATGTCTAAAGGATTTTCTAAACATTTGGCCAGAAATGGGCTAAAGAGAGCACTGTGTACCGGCCACTTAAGTGCCTTAATCTTTACCCTATCAGGATGACAGTGCTCTGGGTACAGCTCACACACATGGCCTCTTCTAAATTGGGCAGTTGCTAAGGATGCTGTCAGCAAGTCCAATTTTAGAAGTTACCCCAGAATGATAACATTTCTGGGGTATAAAAGATAAAATCTTTCATTGCACGTCTCTCAGAGTCACTTAATTTCCCCTTTTTCTTATTAATTCACATTATAAAAACATTGTTTTAGTTTAGGTAGAATTTTTTTTCTGCTCCATTACGCTCGGCTTTTTTTTTTTTTTCTTGGACTTCCCTCCCTGGTATGTGCAATGACTACACACCACCTCCCTTGCAGCCTCTCTGCTTTTAGCAATAATTTGCACATAATGGAACAGCCAGAGGGGGTTTGATCAATGACCTCTGTCTCAGAGATGCTGTTCCTAGGGAAACACATCTGCCAACATAAAGTATTGGAGCAATCACAGCTCAGTGAACGCGGTAATAAGCAACTGTTACTCTGGCGCCATCAGTCATGTTCAGTTACAGACCTGAAAGGAAATGGCACCTCAGGGAGCAATGTCCTTCCATAAATTTGGGCAACAATGAAGAATGATTTGCAATCAAGTAATAAAAGGCCCAAAAAGGGTCCACCATGCATACTAACATCCAGTACAGCTGACAAAGGAAATAAAAAACCTTGGCATTGTTTGCTCGTTATGTAAACTACACAGCTGTCCAAGCAATTAAGATATGATTTTGGGAATTCTCTCGTAAAAATTTGCAAACAGTGCTTCCACTTGTGAAAGTGACATTCTTCTTTATCAGTAAAGCGCATTTCATTAAGGTAATGCAATTTCATCAAGCTTATTAGTAGAAATTGCTTAACCTTATGGCAAGAGTATATAAACAATATAAAATTAATGTCGCTCCTCGAGTGGGAGATAGATTTGCATTAGTGGCAGTAATAAAGAAAGCCTATATAGATTGTTCAGGTCCAGGGGCAAATAGCGGCTCTGTAACTCACATGTTGGGAAACTGTGCTGGCAATAAAACAGTTAAACCTTAACTTCCATGAAAAGCATTGAGCTATAAGGAGAAAACAGATCTAATTACTAAAAATATGTTAGAAAAGTGCTTAATTTTAGGACAAAACAAGACACCTCCCTTACTGAGAAGGAGCATGGGCTTACTTAGCAAGCAAAAGAAAAGGAAAGTTAACTCTTGACCCAAGCCCCAAACTTCACTGGCCAAAGACAAGTGACCTTGTCAACCTATTCTACACCCCATAACCATTATCTTTTATATGGGAGGTCTTCTCTGGAAATAGGGTTGTGGCTGGTAGAAGGAAGTACTCTCTAAGCAGGGTTCCATTTGACCTCTTTTTCTTTCCACCATTTATTTCAAGCCAAGCCAAATTTACCCTCACTAAAACAAATGCTATTATAGAGTTCTCATAGCATTAGTTCTCATAGAACAGTTAGTGCTCAAAAGCCATCTCGACTCCAAAGACATCTTTTATCCTTGACAAGTATTAGCCTTATCAATATATGCTTTCATCGGAATTGTTGATGATAGATGCAATTGATATATTTCAAATCCCTTCCTCTAATCTTGCATCCATAGCAAAGGAGTGGGTGAGGATGGCAAAAGAAAATAGTTTAGAATATCCCATGTTGAATTATTAACCACCAAACAATTGCATATTCATCCTGCAAGCAAGACCATTCATCAGTTGAACACACAGTCATTGTTCCCTACCTTGTGGAGGACTGATTTCCAGATCTGAGTAAGCAGGAAGCCCGCACTCAGGGAACAACAGCCTGATAAGGAAGACAAGCATGCAAATAAGAGGAGAGAAAGTCAAGTGAAATAAGCAATGCTTCGGTATTTAATCTGCTATCAAGAGCAGTGAGGAAGGCGAGTTTAATTTTGACCCTGGGGTGGGTTCAAGAGTCTACATGAACAAGGTAGCCTATGTTGCCCTTGAATGATGAGAAGGACTCATGAGTAAACCCTTTCAGAATATGACTCCATCATGAGGTCCTCTGAAAAGAGGGTAGAGATTGTGAATGAGCTTCACTGACAGATGTGGCTGGATTAAGAGTTTAGAACCACGTCATGGAGAGTCTTGAATGACATAGGGGCCTTAGAAAGTCAGATGATACATTCAAATGAAATAATCAAGGAAAGTTTAGTAAAGAAATATTTACAAAGTTGTGGGCAGGATTAAGGGAAACTAACAAGGAATAGAGTACTGTAGGGCTAGCAACGACGGGGAATTTTATCGTCCTGAAGATTGGGGATGGGGAGGCTCAGAAACCTAGAGAAAAAAATGGTAGCTATGGCTTTAAGATTGGGCCATCAATATGAGCTATGGTCTCAGGTAGAGGGATACAGTCTACACCAAGAAGGATACAGCTCAGCAAGGAGGGAGGCAAAGGAAAAAATACTTTGATCTCTCTTTCCCAAAGGGTAAACTCAACCAGAAGGCAAGGGAACCCTTTGATCCAGTAGTAAATGTCAGCCCCAAGGACACAAAGCTGGGGAGTGGGGAGGGGTAGAGGAGGGGAGGGATGTCAAGGAGCAAACAGAAAATACCTAGCAGCGCTAAATCACCATGATAAGATACTTAGACATGAGTTAACTTTTTGGTTGTATATCTGGTAATAATTCTATGGAATAGGACCGTCAGATACCCCATTTAGATTATGAACTACTTGAAAGCAAGGAATGGGTCTTTATCATACTATTGTGCCTTGCCTACACTAACTGTATCCCTTGTATCTAGCATAGATGAGGCAAATGTCGCAATGTGAGAATTTAAGGGTCTAGCAGTTAAACAAGATTAATATAGTTAGGCCTCAAATATCAGGAAAAATTTTAGATTATGGTTTTAGGAAATGTACAACTGTCCCTTCAATAAGAATATCGGGAGATGGATGTCAAAGTGCATGACTTGAAATCGATACCATTTTAGGTCAGCCCTGAGTAGATGGACCAAATCTTGAATGAGGCTGGAGTTTCACCACAGCCGTAAGACATCTAATTGCAAAAGAAAGACTCAAAATGTGTCACTGGAACTCAAGGTCCACTGAAATTTTAAAATCTATTCTATGGTGTGCTGGGCATAGGTTGGGTTCACCAAGAAAGGATAAAGCACACCATGCTGGCTTCCTTTGCCTGCAGACAGCTGGATACTGGAGAAATCTTTCAGGGGCACTTTACCCTGGGGATAAAAAAGAAGGAATTAGGGTGGCAGCTGTTTTAAGAAAACGAGCCCTGGGCCTGGCATGTGCAGACCTCGGTTTGAGGCCCAGGCACGCTAAGCATGGCCGATGTGACTGGCGACAAGTCTCTACACCTCAGTGAGCCTGAGCTGTTCATGGGCTTGGGGGAGAGAATTTCTATATCTCAGGATTGGTATAAATGAAACGCTGTATGAAGAAGTGACTTATAAAAGGCAACACATATATATATTAGGTGTTATTCTTGCTGTTACTTCCTGGCATTCAACAATTGTTCAGCCCACAAAGCACGCAGTAGTGTCTTTGAAAGTGAGCCCTATGCAATTCTCTTTTCCCTATAAGACATAAAAGGGTAAATCTGAACAGTTTGAGGGATGAACAAGTTATTTTATGACACATTTTTCATGAATTTTACAGCACATAGGGAAGAATAATCAGTTTTTTGAAAGCAAAGTTAATTCTTAAATCTATAGCAAAGCCAGGAAGAGCTTTTATTTGTTTATTTGCTTATTGTTTGCTTTATTCAGGTTACTGTGTCGGCTTTGCAAAAGTTTTTTTCATCAAATGCACACTGTCACTGAATAATCACCTCTTTTAAGTTGATATGTATCTCTATGGAATGTATGACATTAACATCCTATACTAGTCTTCTCAAGGCAGTCAGAATGTTGGAGGTAGACAATACAAATTTAGCCATGGGAGGTAATTACACTGCAGAAATTTCATCAGGTATGCTGAATGATGAGTGCACTAGAATGTTAAAGCTTTGGTGGTTCTTTGTCAGGAGTCTTCAGTCAACTGTTTTAAATTCTTTCCCCTTCATAAACTTCTATCTCCACCATGGCCATAAGCAGTCAACCTTTGATAATGGCCAGATCTGTTGGACTCTCTTTTTTCTTGGTATCTGCCTTTGAGAGACAGCATAATGTAGTTTTAATAACACGATCCCTGGACAAGGATGACCTGGGTTCAAATCCTAGCTCTGCCATTACAAGTGATATGACCTAAGGAGAAGGTTACTTAACATCTTTATGCTGTCGTTTTCTCTTGTGTCAAATGGAATAATGTGTACCAACTTCATCGGGTGTTACAATGCCTGGCACAAGGCTTTATACGTTTTTTTAAATTAAAAGTTAATGGTGATTTCAGAAAATAAATGAGTCTTCTATTTGACAGTGTTCTTGACCTCTATGAACAATTCCTATTTTTCCAAATAAGAACTTGGAAACCACACCTTTTCTTTCTAAATCAGTGGTTTAATGCGTAGTTCTTCAGATAATGTTGCTTTCAAGCTAACATTGCTTCTAAATCTGTCTGCAGATTTTAATAAACATCATAAAAGATTATTTCACCAAACCTAGAGACTACTGTATCGAAAGATCTAGACTTGAGTGCCAAGATCTCTGCAACAGGATGTTGGGCCACTAGCCATTTGGGTTATATGAGAAATGTACTTAGCTTCCTTACGTTTAAGTGTCCCTACTGGAGCTGCAAGAGGACATGCTGGGATTTGGGAACACAACTCCAGTGTTTTAAGGGATAAGGACATGCATGAATGTGTCCAGGGAAGCCAACGGGGTTTTGGAATTCCTTTATACACATTCAGCAAGACATTCCTGCATTGCCGAGACCTGCTAGGTAGAACAACTAGTTCAGCCTCACACCCAGGAATTCAAAAAGGAGTAAAAAACACAGGGCGAGGAAAATGGCCCGAAGAGCCCTCAGATTGTTCTTTGGGCCTCAGCAAGCAAAGAGAAACTATTCACTATGAAATAGGTATCATGACATCCCTCTCTGAAGATCCCTACACTTTAAAAGGATAGAGAAGATCCCAAGAACACTGTAACTGCTTTCAATGATGAAAGCAGTAATGTAGAAGGATGCAAATACCAGAAACTAAGAATTAACAAACATAGATATCTTCAGGTTTGTGCTTCAGCATCTATCTACATTAGCACTTAAGATACCTCTCACTATAGAATCTTGTTCCTGGGCAGCTCAAGCCCACTTAACAAGCAATCGTGATTTAAGAGAAGGGACACTGGGCCAAGGCTCAGAAGACCTGGATTTGAGGCCAGTCTCATAAATTCATAGAGTGGAAAAAGATTTGTTAGAAAATTGAACTGTAAAGACTATGAATAGACAGACCCAGATGTGAAGGTTATGCAGCTGCTTATCTCACAAATATGCCTGAGGATCTGTGATCCTTGCTGGCTCAGTTAATTCAGAGGAATCTGTGATATTGCTAGTCCTACTCTTAATAAAAAATGAGAAACGGAGACACAGAGGTGGGACAAACTACAAGCTCCCTATCACTGAAATCCTGGCAAAGGTGAGAGGCACTCATGGGCTTCTTGTGGCAAGGGGATTCAGGCTTCTCTGGTTTTAAGGAGGCTTGCGAATAAATGTTTTGCATCAAATAGGACCTCCCTCTGGACAGAGGACTTAGATCTGTGCCTGCAGATAGATGAGACATCTTGAAGTTGCCTACACAGTGGCTACCCAGTTGTGTTAGCTTCCTATTGCTTTTGTAACCAAACTGCAACAAACACATCAAAACAAAACAAGTGTACTCTCTAAGTTCTGGAGGTCAGAAGTCTGGGATCAAGGTGTTGGCAGGGCTGTGTTCCTTTTGGAGCTTCAGGCAAGTACACAAGGCCTTGCCTGTTCCAAGAGGCCTCCTGCCTGCCTTGACTCATAATCTCTTCCTCTATCTTCCAAGTGCTTCACTCCACCTACTAGCCTCATCACCCATCACATGTCCTTTCTGACTTAGCCCCTCTTGCCTTTCTCTTGCAGAGATCTTTGTGACTGTACTGCGCCCACCTGGATAAATAAAGATAATCTAGCACTCCCGAGAACCTTAATTTAATCACATATGTAAATGTTCCTTTGCCATGGAAGTTATAGTCACATGTTCTGAGGATTAGGATGTGGATACCCTTGGGAGACCATTATTCTATCATACCCATGGTGCTTTAGGCTGACGGGGACATTTAATTATCTGTCATAGAAGATATAAGAACATGCCCAGTGGGGTTCTCTCCACAAGTCAGGCTACCAGCGGGAAATGACTCTCCTGCATAAGGATCCACCAACTGGCTCTCACATTCCTAGTCAAGACTCTCAGAACCCTATTACTTGCAAAGAATACGAAGAATTCCTAACAGAAGGATTCAGAGAGATTAATATCCTGAAGGTGATAAATCAGGCCACTAGCCTTAGGGGCACATATTGAGTTGGGTTTGTAGAAACTGATTAACTCAAATGACACCTCCTAGGAAATGACACTAGACAAGATAATGGAAGAAGATAATCTAGTCCATGATGGACTGGATTAAAGACTATTCCCTTGGCCTTGTGGTGTCATTGTTAACACTTGTTTTCTTATTCAACAGAAACTATCAAGTGATATCAAATCAATGACATCCTGTAGGGTCATCACAGAACCAGAACTCAATACTCAGTGTTTAATAGATTTTCAATA
Source organism: Callithrix jacchus (assembly GCF_049354715.1). Lineage (NCBI taxonomy): Eukaryota > Metazoa > Chordata > Mammalia > Primates > Cebidae > Callithrix > Callithrix jacchus. Next base: position 100,128,118 of record NC_133502.1, on the reverse strand, counting down.
AGTATGCAAAAGATGCTGAGTCAATGAATGAATGAATGAATGCATGAATGAATGCTATTCTGGAACCTTGTCTCTCATAATTACCCAAATAATTATAATATTTTATTTTACATAATATTTTTATAATTCCAAAAGTAGAAACTTGATTTAAAATGGAGATCAGTGGCCATAGGGTAAAACATATGCTATACACCAATAAAGTTATATGTTCTCATCAAGGGATAATGTATACATGCATGAGGGATGTGTGTGTATACTTTTTGGCATTTTATGGTATCATTATCAGGAACTGAGGAATGCCTAATTTCTGCTCTGCTTTATAATAAGTGACAACCACATCTGCAAATTCACACACCTACAGAGCGCAGACAAGCAACAAATGAGGGAATCAGGTAAAATGAAAAGTCAAATTGGTAAGTGATAATTTCACAACCAGGACCAAGCGAGTCTCAACAGGATTCACTTCACAGACTTGTGGAAAGTGTATGCAACCATTTAAAATGCTCTGGTAGCCAAATAAAATAGCCAAAAGAACATTTCCATGGACTCTATAATAAACAACACTGCACTGTTTCCTTTATTCAGGTCAGGAGAGGGTTGATGTCTGCGATCCTCCCCCAGACATTCTGTGATTCTAAAAAGTAAAGAATTCTGTCCATGCGGAAGGCAGCAGAGTTACAAGGGAAGCTATAAGACAGGTGATTAGTTCTTTTAAAAGCAGTAAACCCACAAAGCTAGGGGAAAACAATCCAATCTGTATTACCTAATGGCCCACTGCTGAAATGGTAGTGATCTATTATATGGGAGTGGAAGTAGAAAATAATGAGACTTGTTTTAATTATGACAATATAATTTCTACAGGGTAATAAAGACCATCAAATAAAACAATTATCAAGGCATGTGTGCACATATACTCAGTGTCATTAATTTGTATAATGATACAACACTAAGAATTACACTTTTCTTGAGGATAGAGACATTTGTTTTTTTCCTATAATTTTATAATTCAGGATATTTACAATCTGGGTTCTGAAGTTAAGTTTTTAAGTTATGGCCAATGCTTCTGTAAATATTTCTAGGCCATATAAATCATAAAGTCATATATTGACTTGTTTTGTAAAATACGTAACTAGAGACCAAAATTTCCCAGGTCTCTGTGTCTACATGAAGGAAGATAGCTGAAGGGTGGGGCGGTGAGAGGATTATTGCAAATTTGCCCTGAAATTATTCATTCACTGAGACTTAATTTTAAGCTACTACTCTGCTTAAAGAATCGAATTTAACCAAAAGGTGGACTTTCTTCCCACAGTATTACCAATTTTCCTATACTATATCTTTTTATTAGAGACAAATTAGACTATAGAAAAATAAAGTCCACTTTACTTAAATATTTGATCCTTCAACAATGCACATGAGTTTCTAGAGGCCTCTCCTTGAGGTACAACGCAGTGTTTTCAACTAACTTGGCATCAACATAAGTTGTGAGACTGGCTGTTGGCTTTTTTCCTATGACAAATTAGCAAAACCTGAAACAGGAAAGTTCTTTTGCTAAGACCCCATTTTGAATTTTAATGCCCACCACTCCAAGGCATTGTGCCATGAGTTCCTCTCCTTGGAACTCACAGCTAAATTTAAAGTACAGCATTTGGAAAATGATTAAAATTATTATTTATATGTTTTCCACCAATAACTGCTTATGACTCACCCTATATCCATGAGATAGGGCTCATCCTGAAAGTAAACAAGAGCAAAAATTAAAACGAAATTAAAAAAAAAAAAAACAAGAGTAATGTGTTAGAAGAGACAGTTTAAAACACAAAGCCTAAACACACACACACACACGCGCGCGCGCGCGCGCGCGCGCGCATGCACACACATACACACACACACACAAAAGAAAACAATTAATACATCAGAGAATTCTGCCGGGGTTTTGTAGCATTACGGGGTTTCTCAGCTATAAAGAAACATATTGAATGTTTAGAGCACAGCCCCTTCCTCGCTGCTTCAGTTGTTTCCTTTTGTTTACAAGTCCCTGCCATCCTTCTTTGTGAATTGAATGCTAAACTATCTCTGGAGAGATGTTATATTGCTTACAGAATGCTTCAGCAGATGGTGCTTCCTGTTGTAACAGAAGGCTGTGATTATACCTGAACTCTTCAAGAACTCTAACACTGAAAAACAAGATAAATGAAAGTCTTCAAAAGTTTTATCTCTTCCATTACCAGCCATCTAGATGCTCAGCTGCCCACTGGCCCCGCTCTGTCACTACAGCCAATAGAGGTGATTCTCCCCACCCTATCCTATCTCCTCCCAACCAAGGACTTTTTAAAAAATGGCTTACGCATCCCATCAGCAGAGTTAGTTTAAGAATTACTGAGAGTATTGCTCATTCGGATGCCTGGTCACTGTGCATTCAGATATTCGAACACCCCATTATAAACAATAAGGAAAAGAGAATAGATCTTCATCAGGAAGTGTCTATAAAAACAAATCGAAATACGGAGTAGGCCACCTGGTGCCAAAAGTTCAGGGTTATAGAGAAATGTATCTCCACACATTTTGAGAGAAATTGTCCCTTTCAAAAGACCCTCCACGCACCCTTCGCAGCATTGCCATCATCTTTGAGGCTGAACAGCGCCTCTTGGTGAGTCTCAAGCACTTGCCACTTTACCCCTGAAGCTCTTTTCTATTTTTCGCTTCCTAAATCTCTGTCCTGCATTTCCTGCTATGATCTGTTGAGTTCACTGTCCAAAGCAAAGGGTAATTCCTTGTCTTATTTTCTCTCTGCATACCAGGGAATCATATAACAGTATAACAGAAGAGGTCACAAAAAATGAAAAAGAAAAAACAACACATACACACGTAGTCCATAAATATAAATGGGAAAATAGGCAGGGTTCCTCTTTACAGCCCTACCATCACACGTGGCATCCTGAAGCTTTAAGTTTTTACTTTCTGTGATCCCCAAATCTGGCCCTCCAATATCCCAGTGATTACACAGAAAGCCAAAGCCTCTCTCCTGTTTTAATATGCTCAGCACTCAGTCATCTCATCATACCATAATGGGTGATAAAGTTTCAAGCAGTTAATAGCCAAACTGATATCTGACCCTCAACCTTTTGAAGAAATCCACAACATGGAATTTTAGAACCAGACTACTCAAACTGCCCTCTAGTTCAAATCCCTCATTTTTCTAGATAAAACTAAACTCAAAACTTTCCTTGAGCTGCTTAAAACCATTAAGTCAACAGAACTCTAGAACTTGAGTCTAGTTATTAAACACATTATCAGCCCTGTTGTTAAATATGCAAATCTTATAAGCACTCAAATAAGTAAAACACTAAAAACTTCATTTGGTCTCTAGACTTGATCTTGGTTGCATCATGATGTCTAGCCACAATATAGCATACAGGTGTTCAGAAAATCAACCAGTGGCAGGTATTTATTAAGTGCTTTACAACCTACCCTGCATCCATGGTCGCTGTCAAGGTTAGGCACTGGGCTACATCTCCATTTATGTACCAGTACCATGTTTTGATTACTGTAGCCTTGTACTATAGTTTGAAGTCAGGTAGTGTGATACCTCCAGCTTTGTTGTTTTTGCTTAGGATTGTCTTGGCTATGCAGGCTCTTTTTTTGGTTCCATATGAAGTTGAAGGTGTTTTTTTCCACTTCTGTGAAGAGGGTCAATTGTAGCTTGATGGGAATAGCATTGAATCTATAAATTACTTTGGGCAGTATGGCCATTCTCATGGTATTGATTCTTCCTAACCATGAGCATGGAAATGTTTTACCATCTGTTTGTGTCCTCTCTTATTTCCCTGAGCAGTGGTTTGTACTTCTCCCTGAAGAAATCCTTCACATCCCTTATTAGTTGTATTCCTAGGCATTTTATTCTCTTTGTAGCAATTGTCAATGGGAGTTTGATCATGATTTGGCTCTCTGTTTGTCTGTTATTGGTGTATAAGAATGATATAGACCAATGGAACAGAACAGAGACCTCGGAAATAATGCCACACATGTACAACCATCTGATCTTTGACAAACCTGACAAAAACGGGCAATGGGAAAAGGATTCCCTGTTTAATAAATGGTGTTGGGAAAACTGGCTAGCCATGTGCAGAAAGCTGAAACTGGACCCCTTTCCAACACCTTATACAAAAATTAACTCATGATGGATTAAAGATTTAAATATAAGATCTAACACCATAAAAAACCCTAGAAAAAACCTAAGCAATACCATTCAGGACATAGGCATATGCAAGGTCTTCATGATTAAAGCATCAAAAACAATGACAACAAAAGCCAAAATAGAAAAATGGGATCTAATTAAGCTTAAGAGCCTCTCCACAGCAAAAGAAACCATCATTAGAGTGAACTGGCAAACAACAGAATAGGAAAAATTTTTTGCAAACTACCCGTCTGACAAAGGGCTAATATCTAGAATCTACAAAGAACTTAAACAAATTTACAAGAAAAAAACAACCCCATCAAAAAGTGGGTGAAGGATATGAACAGACACTTTTCAAAATAATTTACAAATATGAGAAATTAGCTTGCTTGCTTGCTAGTTTATTTTCTGTTTCCTACTAAGCCACATGAGGACAATGGCAGTATCTAAATTGATTACCACTGTATCTCCAGTACCTAACCTTTTTAAATTTTTAAAATTATACTTTAAGTTCTGGGGTACATGTGCAGGTGGTGCAGGATTGTTACATAGGTGTACCTATGTAAATATTCCAAAGAAAATGAAATTGTGAAATAGAGTGACTGGGAAGTAGGCAGCATTGAGCTGGGGTATACAGGGAAGCTTCTATGAAGAGATGACCTTAAGCAGAGACAATAATGACAAGATGGAGCCTCCCACACAAAGATCCAGAAATCAAACAGGCCAAAGAGTCATTCAGATTATTAACAGGTTGCTCTTTTCTTTTTAAACCCACAAGAAACTGTGTGTTTCATTTAAGAGGAGCAAAAATGAAATTCCTCAGTTATCCTTCCTCCAGAGAAATCGATTTCTGGATCAGACATACAAAGCAGCCCAGCCAAACTCTCAGCCCTTTCTTAATATTTAATCTATATAAATAACATTTTCTATATTTATATATGCATAAATAACCTAATATATAGTACATACTCATATATAAATATAAACCACGTGATAGATATCAACTTTCAACTTTCAGATTTATCTCCACCAGCATTTTTCAAAAGAAAGAAAATGTGAGTACACGTGTAATTTAAAATATTTGAGTAGACACATTAAAAACTCAGAGAAATCAGGGGAAGCTAATATTAATAACATTTTATTTAATCCATTATATTCTGAATATTAATATTTCAACATGTAACAATATAAAAAATAATTGAGATGTTTTACTTTTTCTTAACTAAGCTTTCAGAAATCTAGTGTGATTTTAATATTTACAGCAAATCTCAGTTCAAACTAGCTGCCTTTCAAGGACAAAATAGCTGCATTTGGCTAGTGACTTCTGCATTAGACGGTTCAGGTGTGTAGTTTGAATAGCATATTGCCTAAAATCTACAACTTTTCTTTACAATACATTTCTTCGTTAATAATAAAATAGCCAAATATTTTTCTCATGTCTTTTCTCTTTCCTTTGCTTCTCCCGATATGTCCTGGTCTTATGCCACTTCCTCTTTTAATACCATATTGAGAATATTTAGAAATTAAATTATTTATTATTTAATGATACAAAAATGTTGCTCCCTTATTTTTATCATCTCAATAAAATGAAAGGCTTTACATTTCTTTTCTTTTTTTTTTCCGCCGGGGAGTAGCTGAGTTTATTTGGGGCACACCCGGGCTGGAGCCCCACACCTAGAAGAAAGTGTTGGGTCTCTTGGTGGTGAACCGTGGCTTGTGCTGAGGGCGCAGGACGCGGTGGGTCAGCGGAAACTTGAACTTGGAGTCGTGGAACTGCCTCACGGACGGCCGGCGGCACTTGCTGGCTACGATCTCCACCACTTTCACGATCTGGATGGAGTGGGCCTGGGCGCGGTGCCGGGCGCCCACGTCTCGGTAGCACTGGGTGACAGCGCCAGCGGTGGTCATGTCCCAGTATTCCCGGTACATGTTGTGGGTGCCGCTCTAGGAGTCATAGCGCAGCCAGATACCGAAGTTCTTCACCCACAGAGGGGACTTCTCGAACACCTGGCCAGAGTAGACAATCTTCCCTGTAGACTTCTTCGTCTTCTTCAACTGAGACACGAAGTACCAGAAGCGAGACTTGGCGACGACGCGATTAGGCGCAAAGATTCGCTTGCGGTAGAGGGGCGGTGTGTGGCATTTTGGGGTGGGCAGCCATCGCTGCTGGGGTGGGCAGCGACCCACCACCTTGTACTCTCGTAGTGTGCTCGAAGCCTTCATGGCGTTCTCTCCACGCTCGCTGCCACCCGCAAAAGGAAGTCAAGGCTTTACATTTCTAATACCGTGCATTTTACACCTTCTATCCTTAAAAATGTATAGGCCAGGGCTGGGCGCGGTGGCTCAAGCCTGTAATCCCAGAACTTTGGGAAGCTGAGGCAGGTGGATCACGAGGTCAAGAGATCGAGACCATCCTGGTCCACATGGTGAAACCCCGTCTCTACTAAAAATACAAAAAATTAGCTGGGCATGGTGGCGCACGCCTGTAATCCCAGCTACTCAGGAGGCTGAGGCAGGAGAATTGCCTGAACCCAGGAGGCGGAGGTTGTGGTGAGCCAAGATCGCGCCATTGCATTCCAGCCTGGGTAACAAGAGCGAAACTCCGTCTCAAACAAAGAAACAAACAAAAATGTATAGGCCAGGTGTACCTGTGTTGTCAAGCAGATTCTGTGCCATTAGAGACAGAGCCAATAAAAAGAAAGTTTATTAAGAACAAAAGGCAACATGGCAGAGGGTAGAGGCTAGATTCATCCAACTTGGAAACTAAAGACCACAAGGAATGTCTTAAATGTCTCCAAACTATACAAGCGGACTTCCTTCTGCTCCATGGTTCACGTGTGCCGCTGACTGGATGAAGAAAACTCTAGAGTGGTGCATTAGTGAGGGAGCGTTAAGCTAAACTATCTGCATTCATCCAAACTGCAGCATTCTAGAACAAGATGCTGTTAAATATTTTTGTAGTGAAGAGGGAGCAAGGGGGGCGTGAAAAATACGACAAAGAGAAAGGGAGTGAGTAGGAAAGAAAGAAGGAGAAGAGGAGAGGGAAAGAAAAGAAAAAGAAGAGGTATAGAAGGAATCATGGATCATGAAGCAGACACAACTCTAACTTAACCTTTAAAAAAATTCTCTTTCTAGTACTGCCACCAGGCAAGTGGGGGGCCTGCCCTCAGCCCTGATGTTTAGAGGCCCTGCTCTGTCACTTCTCCAAGTGTGACATCTCTACAGGGTAAAAAGTCTGAGGATCTAAAAGGATAGCCCACCCCACCTGAAGCCTGTGCCCCCTTTCCCCCTACAAAGCATGCTGTGGATACTTGGGCACCTGGAATTAATTCCCTGCAAATAGGATGCCTGCTGGCCTGCCAGGCTTGTGAGGACCTCTTCTCCTTTCCATACTTGTGAAAATATGCTGAGCCACCTGAGGAGTGTCCAAAGAACAGCTGACTGGAATGGGGGAACGTAAAGGGAGGTTGGCAATTGCAGGCTGCCCTGTCCATCAGCATGCATTGCAAAGTCCCTCACGGCTTGGGAGAAAGTCAAAAGTGAAAAAAGAAGGGGGATTTGGACAGAGAGCCTCCTGGCATCTTCTTGTTCCAGGCTCCACAAATGTTAGGGTGTGGTGGACTTTCTCATGGAAGGCAGTAGGTTCAGTCACAGCAGCTATTCTACAGCTCACAATAGGCGCCAACATGTTGGATTAGGACATCTGGTAACATCCTCCATGGAAAGGTCATTCTGTCAGTACAGCACTTTATAATCAGTGGTTGCCTAATTCATTGAGACTGCTATTTTTAACTTCAATACACCATGGGAATAGTGAGCACCAACTTCCTTGCTTCTCTAGTCCTTGTTAGTGCTAGAATTTACGCAGAAAGCAGGAGCACAGCCAGGAAGCATTTCTGACTTGAGAACCTGAAATCATAATCAAAGAGCTATCTGAAGTCCAGAAGAGCCCAATCACAGTAGTCAACACTCCTCAGGGCTCCTTCAGAATGGAGCTAGAGGGGAGTAAAAGTCAAAACTCTATGAGGCAAATCTGGAGAAACCACTTAAGAGATTCCAAAAGAGAAAGGACTCTCAGAATGAGACTGAGAAAACTTAAAGACCCTTTTCACTTGGTAAGTTACTTTGGCTTTGGGATACAAAAGTAATCAGAAAAAGAAGCGTTGGTGTCTTCAGCATAGGAAGTCCTGAGACATGCATCCATTTTAGGGTTCCCCACCCCGGTAGTTTTGGAAAATTTTTCCTAGCAATTGCTTGCTTGATGGAGATATGAATTATGCTTGCTGAATAGTGATGAGCACATTTAAAAGGGTTCAGGGCTGAATGCATGAATACTCAGACAGTCAGCTTCTTCTTCCTAACTCATAATTCCAGCTTTCCCAAACATTAAAATCAAACGAGTAGGCTTGAAAGAATAGGGATGCATAAAATAGAGTCAAGACTTCATTCCAATTTGGGTTAGGCCAGGCATATTCCAGAGCAGCATCATAAAACAAAAGATCAAGGCAGAAGGGACCCTCAAAAATATCTCAGGTTAACCAAGTTAAGATCACTGGTTAATGTTTCTTAAATAAGGCTATTAATCACTAAGAAATAGCAGATAATCTACAAACTAATTTGTATGAAACCACTAAAATAGTGTCTAACATTTTCACTCAGTTACTTATTTTTTTCTCCTCTAAGTTTCATATGAATTAAAGAAAAACAGAGGTCAAAGGGAGTGAGAGATATCAATTTCTTTAAATACCAACTTCAGCTTTTTGTTTTTGAGACGGAGTTTCACTCTTGTTACCCAGGCTGGAGTGCAATGGCGCGATCTCAGCTCACCGCAACCTCCGCCTCCTGGGTTCAGGCAATTCTCCTGCCTCAGCCTCCTGAGTAGCTGGGATTACAGGCGTGCGCCACCGTGCCCAGCTAATTTTGTGTATTTTTAGTAGAGACGGGGTTTCACCATGTTGACTAGGATGGTCTCGATCTCCTGACCTCGTGATCCACCCGCCTCGGCCTCCCAAAGTGCTGAGATTACAGGCATGAGCCACCGCGCCCGGCCCCAACTTCAGCTTTTTAATCCAGTTGACATTCAGTCCAAATCGTCCTTACCTACAAAAGAAAATTAGCTTACCCCTTATTGGCAGCCTAAAGACAAAATTTTGAATGTCATTTGTATCTCTCTTATTTTCTGGCAGTGTATGCTTGTGTGAGTGTGTGTGTGTGTGTATGCATGTGTGTATGTGTGTGTATGTGTGTGCGTGTATATGTGCATATGTGTGTGTGCATGTGTCTGTGCATGTGCACGTGTGTGCATATATGTGTGTCTGTATGTGTATGTGCGTGTGATGTGTGTTTCTGTGTGTCCGTGTGTGCATGTGTGTGTATGTGTGTGTGCGCGTGTCTGTGTCTATGTATGTGTACGTGCGTGTGTGTGTGCGTGTGTGTGCATGTGTGCATCTGTGTGTGCGCGTGTGTGTATGTGTTTGTGTCTGTATGTGTCCGTGTGTGTGCGTGTGTATGTGTATGTGTGTGTGCGTGTATGTGAGTGTGTATGTATGTGTGTGAGTGTGTATATGTGTGTACGTGCATGCGTGTATGTGTATATGTGTGTGAGTGTGTGTATGTGTGTGTCCGTGTGTGTGCATGTGTGTGTGCGCGTGTGTATGCACACGTGTTTTGTACATGTTCCTCTACAATCACTTGTGTTTCCTATTTTTCTTAAAGTCTCCAAGAAGGCATGGATGCCTCAATGCAATCAGAGAGCATTATAAACTCTTCTTGTGTGTGTGTGTGTGTGTGTGTGTGTGTGTGTGTGTTTGAGTGTGTATTTTTAGTAGAGATGGGGTTTCACCATGTTGGGCAGGCTGGTTTCAAACTCCTAACCTCAAGGGATCCACCTGCCTCGACCTCCCAAAGTGCTAGGATTACAGGCATGAGCCACCACGGATGGCCAAATTCTACTTCTTATCTTTACACTAATATAAAGGTTTTTTTTCCATTAATTACTAAGTGCTCCAACAACCTAACTGACCTCAAGCTACATCTATACTAACTCCAGGCAACTAAATGTGGACAAATGGGTATTATTGTATGGGTCAAATGACTGACTCCAGTCAGACAGGAAGGAGAAGTACTTGATTTAGGGAATAGGGACAGAATTAAGGAGGCATTACACACTTCATGGAGTTTATTTGGTTTCATTATACACATCTACAGTTAGTCACCCAGGGAGAAAGGAATAAAAGAGGAGTGTGAGTTAGGTGTTTAAATTTGTTCAAGTATTACAGTAATGAGTTCCACAATTTACCCAAAAAAGTACAGTAAAGTGCTGCTCTAATAGCACAGCAAGCCCCATTAGTCACTGTGGGGAAAGCAAAGTGCTTTAATTCCTTCCCAACTGTCAAGAAGACAGGGAAGAATGGAGCTGTTGAAAGTGCCTTTGTCAAGGGTGTGATTGTTAACCCACCTTGTAATAAAGGTGGCATTGGCTGGGGGGACATCAAAAAAGAACCTTTTCTTTTGTACTTCATATCACCACTAACCTCGACCCAGGCACACTTTGGGACACTGTCCAGAAAGTCCTCACTTACCATCATCCATAGGTTATTAGAAGCTGCAACTTTAAGTGAAACATCTACAGCAGGTCCCCAAAGTCCTTTTGTTCAGCATTGTTTAGTTATAAACAATGAAAAAAAGAAATGTTTTTGTTATACATTGTTTTGATTGAAGTTGTAGTTTCCAGGAACCCATCCACGATGTTAAGTGAGGACTTACTATATTAATTTCCTACGCCTGCTGTAACAGAGTACCACACGCAGCTGGGCGTGGTGGCTCACGCCTGTAATCCCAGCACTTTGGGAGGCTGAGGCAGGTGGATCATGAGATCAGGAGTTCAAGACCAGCCTGGCCAAGATGGCTAAATCCTATCTCTACCAAAAATACAAAAATAAGCCAGGCATGGTGGCACGTGCTTGTAATCTCAGCTACTCAGGAGGCTGAGGCAGGGGATTGCTTAAACCGGGAGGCAGAGGTTGCAGTGAGCCAAGATTGTGCTACTGCACTCCAGCCTGGGCAACAGAGCAAAATTCTGTCTCAAAAAAAAAAAACAAAAAACAAAGTACCACAAGCTTAAAACTACATAATTATGCTCTTACAGTTCTGGGGCCAGAAATGTGTAATGGGTTTTACAGGGCTAAAGCAAGTTGTTCCAAGGGCTCCCTTCAGAAACTCCAGAAGAGCATCCATTCCTTTCTCCTTGCACCTTGTAGGCACTGCAGGTTTTCTGTGGGTGGCCACCTCACTCCCATCTCTGCCTCTTCTTCTCTTCTCTCTCTCTCTCCCCCCCTTCTCTCTCTCTCTCCCCCCCTCCCCCCCCCTCTCTCTGTGTGTGTGTGTGTGTGTGTGTGTGTATTAAAGCTTCCTCTGCCTCTGTCTTATAAGCACTTGTGTGATTGCATTGCATTTAGGGCCTACCTGGACAGTACAGGATAATCTCCAATCTCAAGATTCTTAACTGAATCATATCTGCAAAGACCCTTTATTTACCACATAATGTTTGATTCACAGGATCCAGAGGTTAGAATGTGGATATCCTTTTTTTTATTGGGGAGGATGCATTTTCAGCCTATACAGACACGATTAAATTGCATCAATTAGTTTTGAGATTAGTTTATGTCAATAGTCATCAAAGTATTAAAGATAAATGGAAAATAATTACCTTGTCACTGAACCACAATAATCTTAACTGAAAGGATGACATAGGAGAGGGCAAAAACCCAAATTCTTGCTCACCCCGTCCTACTCTGCTTGGCCCAGTGTGATATCTCATGTTGCTCTATAGGGTTTCAAACAAGTTCAGGTTTTCCTCAACTTGTAAAACCACCTCTTGCAATGATGCTCCTTCATACCACTGTCTTACTTCAATCCTCATCTTCAGGGGTTATATTTTGCCAGCACTCACACCTCCTGAGTCTCTAAGCATATCTCCCCCTTGCCTTCATCCCTGTACTGAAATGTTTCCTTCTATGTCTGTGTCCATGAAGAGTGGCAGCTCTTCTCCCTCTTTTCTTTGCACAGCCCTGATCCCTCCTCATTTCTGAAGCTGCTCGTCCCTTTTCTACACTCCTCTCTGGCTCACCTCTCCAGTGTGAGTTGAGATCTCACAGTTCTCTTGGGCTACTGTTTCCCCTCTGACAACTCAACATTTTGTGGCTCTTGAACTGACATCTTTCCTGCCTCGAAAGCTCTAAACCAGCAGTTTTTAAATAGTGACCCAGAGCCAGGGGTGGTGGTTGGGACCTGTAATCCCAGCTACCCAGGATGCTGAGGCTGGAGGATCACTTTAGTCCAAGAGTTCAAGGCTGCTGTGACCCTGTGTCTAAAAACAAAACAAAACAAATAGGGACTCACGAGTATCACCTGGAAATCATATTAAAATGCAGATTCCTGGGTCTCCCTTGGATTTCCTGGCTCAAGTGATTCTGATGCATGTGGTTCCAGAAATTCTGCTCTGAAACCATGTTACCAGTTGCCTCCTGAAGCTGTTGAGATGTTTCATCACCATCAAAAACTAAACTTGCACAAATTCAAACACAGCCTTGTCAGACTTGGACTTTTCCATTTCTCTTGGTGGCATTACCATACTTCCAGGTATCTACAAGGACCATTTGGACTCCTCCTACCCCGCTGCGTCCAGGTTCCAATCCACAGCTAAATTTTCTCATTGAACACCCTTTAGGTCAACTCTTGTGAATCAAAGAATGAGGATTCTGGAGAAAAAAAAATCTAAGAAGTAATCTAGCTCATAACCAGTTTTTTCAATTTAAAAAACAGAAGCCATAGACACCTCGGGCAGCTGTTGGGAGGAGACTGGTGAGAGGTTCATAAAATGAATATTACAGTTCAAGGGTTCCAAACAAGCAGGGACTATGGAGCCAGACTCCTTGGGTTTAAATCTCTCACTCTGCCATCATAAGGCTCTGTGACCTTAGGAAAGTAAACTAACCTCTCTGTGCCACCAATGAAAATTGGGATAATGGTAGTTTCTACTTCAAGACAACGGTTTGTTATGAGAATTAAGGGGTCAACATGTGGAAAATGCATAGAACAATGCATAGGAAATACTATTTAAGTGTTGGATATGATGTTATTATTATTATAAAAGCCACCAGGAGTATCCCTTAAAGCATGACTTCTGTCCCTGATAGCCATCTGCTACCTCTATGCATTTAAGTCACATGTATACTGTCTTTAGCTCTAAAGATATCTGGAGACTCCAAAGGTCTCCAGATTCCCAGGCATCCCAAGTTTTTTAGAAATGAAAAGCCACAGGTGTCAAACACTGAGATGTATTTCCACCATTTGCCTGAAAATAAAGTTTATCTATGACACATACTAGATAGCTGGCATGCAGCTATTATTATAAAATATTTATCGGCCACTACAAAGTGCTGTAGGCATTGCACAAAATATAGAATACAGTCTCTCCAGGCCCTAATTGATTATGGGCCATATATTTTTAGGGGAAGATGCTACTGAATTACTTAACACAGAATGAAAGATTCCAGGCTTTCAGGCAAGGGAAAAATTATATCATTTTAAGGGATGGCGATGATTTATGGTGTTTTCAGGGGTTCTGTCTGTGTTTCTTCTTCGGCAGTGCCACATCTGAATTTTCCACAGCATTTATATGAAGTACATGTGGTGCTGGTCTTTACACTGACCCAGGCACATCTTCCAATAAGAAGATTATTGCATGAAGATCTCTCTTACTCGAGAGCAGTCACAGACATGAGATGATGTTGTATGTTATAAATATCAGACCACAGTCAAGAGGCTCATAAGTTTCAACTATGTTAACTTGAGATGGACTGGAGAAGAAGAAAATTTGCAGTGGAAATGAAATGAAATAAAGTGTTTGAAAAGAGCTGTCTTTTTGGAATTTCAAAGTCAAATGTTTTTACACATTGCATCATTAATACCAGGTATAATAGAATAACTCTTATTTTCTCCAAACAGGGGAAACACCCTCAGGATGAAATTCTGTTTAAATAATAATACAAGAAGACTCAGGATAAGACATTCAAGGCCTAATTTTTTAAAAATAAAATCTATTAGACATGAAAAGAGAGCTTCTTTTAGCTATCCTGAAATGATAGCAACCCCCCAAATGAGAGAAAAATTCTTATTTGGACAACATAGTCTTTCAATAATGCATATATATGCTGTGCTCTATAATCTTAAAAATAGCTGATACTAAAAGAAAGTAAATGAGGGGAGAAATGCTAAATATGAAACAGTGTTAGCAGATTAAAATATTCTCACCTGTCTTCTCTCTTCCTTTTTTATTCTTTCATTCAGTAGAAGTTCACACAGTGACACCTAGTGCAGCTGGCAAGGCTATGACAGCCTGGAAGAGTGAGTGAGATCAGCTGCCTGGCAAATTCCAGTTAAAATAAGCTAATTCAGTAAAGCTGAAAGGCTCACATTTTGTCTCAGACCCCAACGTGCATGCATAACCTAATTATCATTTGAATCTATTTAAAAATGTATCATGCTTATAGACCATAATTCCATCTCAGTTCATTTCCTAACAGTTGGAAATGCTGGATCATTAATATCCATAATGAAGTAGAACTGCAATTAAGGGACTCAGTGAAATATCTGCTCCCCTCTCCTTGCCAAGAGGCTTCCAGGATGGGTTCGGCAGTCTTGGAGCTGCCCTTTCTAAACATTTCTTTGACATTTCTACCTCTAAGGTGACATCTAAAAGACTTCCTATGGATTCTGTTACAAGAAACCTCCAGAGACCTGCAGAAACTGCACATTACTTTCTGTAAAGCATCCTTCTTAAGATATTCTAGTCAAATGATCTCCAATTCAAATGACTTCCTATTACAAAATCGTTCAGAAATCCCTTCAGCTTAATTAGATGCCCTTTAAGAACCAAGCACATGCCTTCCTAACCTTGGTGCTGCCCAAATAGCCACACACTTCCTCACACAGAGCAAGTGCTCAGTAAAGATTCGTTGAGCGAATTTTGTTTTGTTCTTTTTCCACTAAGAGCTGCATCTTTAACTTTTAATGTCTCCCTTTCCCATATGTCAATCTCATCTACAGTATTCTAAATATACTGCTTGAAGACTTGATAAGAATGAAGAGAGAATCCAATGGCAAAGGTGTAGCCCCTTCAGAGACATATATTCCACACCTGTATGCTGAACTTCTGCAGTTGGGCAGGAGCATTAGTCAAGGTTGCAATACTCCTATGGGTCCAAGATGAGACAGTTTTCCCAATTCCTACTTGGAGTTGAGCAGGGAAGAGGGTTTGGCTGAGGAAGATTTATTTTAAAAATATCATTACCCACAGCTCCCCAGCACCAGGCTCACAAGAATTAGCCTGCTCTGGAAGATGAAAAGAACCAAGCTTTGGAACTTGGAGTATTAAAATCCAGTGGGAGTCACTCAGCCTTAAAGAACCAAAAAACAGGACTGTTTTAGAAAGTAAAAGCCATGTGAAAACTGAGGACACCAACCAAGATGTCACTAAGAGCTAACACCCCAGCAGGAACAGAGAGTAAATGGAAAACAGTAATGGAGCTAAAACAGTTCATGTTTACACTTCCCAAAACTAAGATGCTTCTGTAAACCAGTGATATTTATGAGAAACTTTCAATGGTATTGAAAATACTTATATTTATCACAACATAAAATATTAAATGGAAAAGAATGTATTATAGAGATAAATGAATAGACAAATGATAGAAGATAGGCAAGGGAGGAAATATACAGTGTTAACCAAAGTTATCTCCAAGTAGTGGAATTCCTGGTGATTTTATTTTCTTCTCTATAATTATCTGGTATCTATACATTTAAGGCAAGGATATACAACTCCTGAAATTAAAACAAGATGCTGTTTAAAAAAGATCAAAAAGCAAATAAAATAAATGCCAATCTATGTTCTAGTTTTAAAAATATAAACATCAGCCGCACCCCCTCAACCCACTTGCAAACTGGTCCCACTCAGGATGATGACTGACAAACCAGACACCAACACCCCTGAATATCCTCTGTTCCTCTGCTTAAACATCAGAAAAATAAAATTCTCACAGAGACTGCCCATCTATCACTCAATGATTTGTATTAAATGGAATGTTAAAAATAAATTAATTAATGGGGAAAGAGCATCAAAGGAAAATGTCTTAAGCTTCTATTGCATTTCATTAATCATGTTTTGTTAATAATGCAGCCAGTCCTGTGAGGGAGGTAGGAATTAGATAGCAGGCCATTTGCAGAAGGTCTCCATTGAACAAGGTGTTTCAAGCCATTGTGTTCCAAAGACACATTCTTCCTGTGTCTTTGAGAAAACTTAGAGACCTTGAATCCCTCAATCCTAGACACGACAGAAGCAGAACAGTGCAGTGGTTCATATGGACACAGCTCTGGAGTCAGTTCAGCCTGGGTTCTAATTCAAGCTGTTACATGCTGGTTGTGTAACTTGAGGTAAATTGCTTCACTTCTCTGTGCCTCAGTTTCCCCACCTATAAGATGGAACTAATGATGATGCTATTGCTATCTACTCAGATTTGTCTTGTGGTTGAAATGAGTCAACATATTCTTGGAAGAGTATCTGACTCTGAGTCACTGCTACAAATGATCCTTATGGAAATAATTGAACCAAGGACTCCTGATTAATAAAAGATGGTCTATTTGTTTGTTCTCACACTGCTTATAAAAGCATACCTAAGACTGGGCTATTTATAAAGGAAAGAGGTTTAATTGACTCACAGTTCCACATGACTGGGGAGGTCTCACAATCTTGGCAGAAAGTGAATGGGAAACAAAGTCACATCTTACATGGCAGCAGGCAACAGAACATGTGTAGGGGAACTCCCCTTTATCAAACCATCAGATCTCAGGAGATGTGTTCACTATCATGAGAACAGCACAGGAAAAACCTGACCCCATAATTCAGTTACCTCCCACTGGGTGGAACCCACACATAACAAGTGGGATTATGGGAGCTACAATTCAAGATATTTGAGTGGGGACAGAGCCAAACCATATCATTCTTCCCCTTCCCCCTCCAAAATCTCATGTCCTCACATTTCAAAACATCATGCCTTCCCAACAGTCCCCCAAAGTCTTAACTCATTTTAGAATTAACCCAAAAGTTCAAGTCTAAAGTCTCATCTGAGACAAGGCAAGTCCCTTCCACCTATGAGCCTGTAAAATCAAAAGCAAGTTAGTTACTTCCTAGATACAATGGGAGTACAGGCATTGGATAAATACATATGTTCTGAATGGAGAAACTGGCCAAAACAAAGGGGCTACAGGCCCCATGCAAGACCAAAATCCAATAAGGCAGCCATTAAGTCTTAAACTTACAAAATGATCTCCTTTGACTCCACGTCTCACATCCAGGGCATGCTGATGCAAGAGGTAGGTTTGCATGGTCTTGGGCAGTTCCACCCCTGTGGCTTTGCAAGATACAGCCCCTCATCCTGGCTGCTTTCACAGACTGGCATTGAATATCTGCAGGTTTTCAAGGCACAGGGTGCAAGCATATCTACTATTCTGGGATCTGGAGGATGGTGGCCCTCCTCTCACAGCTCCACTAGGCAGCACCCCAGTGAGGACTCTGTGTGGGCACTTTCACCGAATATTTCCCTTCCACTCTGCCCTAGTAGAGCTTCTCCTTGAGGGCTTGCCCCTCTAGCACACCTCTGCCTGGACATCTAAGCCTTTCCACACATCCTCTGAAACCTAGTCAAAGATTCCCAAACCTCAGTTCTTGACTTCTGTGCACCCACATGTGGAAGCTGCCAAGGCTTGCAGATTGTACCCTCTAAAGCAAGGGCCTGAGCCGCACCCTGGTCCCTGTTGGCCATGGCTGGAGCAGCTGGGATGCAAGGCACTAAGTTTCTAGGCTACACACAGCAGGTAGGCCCTGGGCCTGACCCATGAAACCATTTTTTCCTCCTAGGCTTCTCGGCCTGTAATGGGAGGGGCAGCTGTGAAGAAGCCCTCTGAAATGTCTTCGAGACATTTTACCCATTTTCTTGGTGATTAACATTTGGCTCCTCATTACTTATGCAAATTTCTAAAACCAGCATGAATTTCTCCTCAGAAAATGTGTTTTTTATTCTACCACATTATCAGGCTGCATATTTTCTGAACTTTTATGCTCTGTTTCCCTTTTAAACATAAATTCTCATTCCAAACCATATCTTTGTGAACACATAAAGCTAAATGCTTTTAACAACACCCAATTCATTTCTTGAATGCTTTGCTGCTTAGAAATTTCTTCCACCAGATGCCCTATATTATCTCTCTCAAGTTCATGGTTCCACAAATCTCTTGGCAAAATGCCGCCAGTCTCTGCTAAAGCATAGCAAGAGTCACCTTTGCTCCAGTTCCCAATAAGTTCCTCATCTTCATCTGAGACCACCTCAATCTAAACTTTATTGTCCATATCACTATCAGCAGTTTTGTCAAAACCATTCAACAAGTCTCCAGGAAGTTCCATACTTTCCCACTTTTTCCTGCCTTATTCTGAGCCTTCCAAACTGTTCCAGCCTCTGCCTGTTACCCAGTTCAAAAGTTTCTTACACAATTTCAGGTGTCTTTACAGGAGCACCCCCTTCTACCAGTATCAACTTACTGTATTACTCTGTTCTCATGCAGCTAATAAAGGCATACCCAAGACTGGGTAATCTTTAAAGAAAAGAAGTTTAATTGACTCACAGTTCTACATTACTTGGAAGGCCTCACAATCATGGTGGAAGACAAAGGAAGAGCAAAGGGATGTCTTACATGGCATCAGGCAAGAGAGTATGTGTAGGGAAACTGTCCTTTATAAATCCATCAGCTCTTGTGAGACTTATTCACTGTCATGAGAACAGCACAGGAAAAACTTGCCCCCATGATTCAATTACCTCCCACTGGGTTCCTCCCATGACAAGTGGTAATTATGGGAGCTGCAATTCAAGATGAGATTTGAGTGGGGACACCCCCAAATCATATTAGAAAGTTTCCCTTTATCCAAATAATAAACTTTTCCGGTTATTCTCTATTACTCGCTTTAGGGAAGTTCAGTGACATTAGCAGATTTATCAGAGAAAGGAAATTCAGAAGTCATGGGTTCTAGAGCCATACAGTGATTACTGTCATTGTCATACAAGTGACAGAGTCACCACTTAACAGTGCCTCAGTTTCCTCATCTCAAAAGTGTGAAGGGAATATAGTCACATGCCCTGCCAATTTTATAAGGCTGTCAACAGTAGCAAATGAGAAATGCTTTGAAAAAGTACAAAGCACTATATGATACAAGTAATCTGAAGCAGACCAATAATTAAAATATGAGGATAAAATTCAAATTGGTCCTTCCTACTCTTTGGGAAATATCTCTACAAAGGGTTAAACTCTAAATTATATCTGGATTTATTTATTCCATGCTCTTCTACTCCATATTTGCTATTGATAACTCCAAGATGAATACATCTGCTTCAATGAAAGAAAGATATGAGATATAAAATGTCTCATTAACAAGTTTTATATAGGCAACATGTTGATTTTTTACACTGGTTGCATGTGGAATTGATTACATGTTGGATATATTAAGTCAAATACCTGATTTAAATTAATTTGATGTGTTTCTTTTTACTTAAGTACTTATTACTTATATGCTTCTTTTTTAACATAAATAATACAACACTTTAAATTATATGCTTCAATGCTTTAGAACTGTGCTGTCCAATGTGGTAGCCACCAGCAACATCTGGCCACTGATCATTTGAAATATAACCAGTCCAAACTGAGATGTGCTGCATGCATAAAATATACACCAGACTTTGAAAACAATATGATGGAAAGATTTAAAAGTTTTATATAGGCTACATATTGATTTTTTAATGTTGATTGCATGTTGTATTGATTACACGTTGGATATATTGGGTTAAATCAAATTTATGATTTAAATTAATTTGATGTGCTTTTTACTTAATTATTAAGTACTTATTAATTTGATATGTTTCTTAACATGATTAATAGAAAAACTTTAATTACATATTTGTCTCACATTATATATCAGGCATTGCTCCTTTAGACCACAATAAATCCACTTTTAAGAAGGACTTGGAAACACGGTCTCTCTAAATAAGTACCTGGAGGTATGTGAGATGGGAAACAGTAGGTTTCCTGCACTTATATTTTTCTGCATCTTCCTGTTGTTACAAGTTGCCTCAGTCAACATTAAAGCAGACAAGTAAGGTAAATAAAAATTCTGGCCGACCAAAACGTAACATTACATTATATGACCTTTTCACACAACGAGTTGCTGGGAAAGAACTACAACTGCAATAATGAGAGTGTACTTGTGGTTCCAGTTTACTTTCAGTGGGAGCCTGGATAAGACAGCAAAAAAGCCCCCAGATGAGTCCAATGTTTGCCTCAACTGCTGAAAAGCCTGCTTGAACAAACACAAGAGGTTATTTGAACCAGACATTCATAGGCTACAAAAATCACAAGCCCTTGTGGCACTTTTCATAGACAGCATGGTCTAAGAGATGTCTGCTTCATACAACAGAATTAGAAAACTACATGCACTGTGTTCAGTACTAAAAGAAACTTCAGAAAGAGGAGACAGAGAGTGGCAAGAGAGTCCATTTCTTAACTTACTCTCTACCTGCACTGACGTTTCTGAGGTTTCCAAACCACAAGTAAACAGAAAATAAAAATAAATTGGCATTAGTCAACCAAGATCCTATGGCCAAATAGCCAGTCATTTCACAATTTATGGTTACAGTTTATGTTTTGTGCTGGGCCACGTGAGTTCAAAGCATGGCCAATAAATAAGCTGGGGATGCCTTGGCTATTTGCCGTGGATGCATTTGATGCCATCTGCATGATGCATTGATGAGAAGAAGAGAAAATGTTCCATTACAATATGAACCTGTTTTATAGTATTTAATGTTCTGTTCATTTCCATAAAAGCAGCAGGGGGAACTAGAATTAGTAATGAACGTTGATTTTTGAATATTGGAGGTTCGAAGGGAAGAATTTAACAATTAAATGAGAAGGAAATATCACTTTTTACTCCAGCATAGACCTAATCTCAACAGAAAAAAATGCACACAGAGCAATTATAAATATAAATTCAGTATATTTGAATTTCAGTATGTTTTAAATGTTCACTCTTGACAGCCACTTTTTAAATATTTATCAAGGCAACATCTCTCTTGCTCATAATGAAACAGGCAATAAAATTTGAATAGAATTCAATTATACCTTCAAATATTTAGAATGCAAACAGAAATAAGTGACTGTTAAGAAATATATCTGGCCTCAAAACACTGAAGATAAAAGTTTTAAGAATATCTTTAGAATAAAATTCAAATGAAGTTTCTTTCAATACTCTTCTACTTTAAATTCTTAGGTTTCCATGAAAAGCAGATGAAAATAAATTGCAAATATAAGAGTAAACAGGACACCATTGTTGTAGAACTTGCGAGGAGATCATTAAGAAGGGAAAAAAGCTTTGGGAAAGTTATTTGAATTTGTGAAGCTCTTCAGCAAGTTGAGTCAGTCTATTTGTTAGTTTGCCCCAATTTTTCTGCGCGTTTGCCTGCTCAGGATGCATGCAGGAATAGTAAATAGATTTCTCCACAGAGACTGTCCAAAGCTCTGTGTTGAGAAGGACACTGAGGTCATGTCTGAGCTCACGCTCAGCAAGAAGGTGCCGCTGACTAGTGATGTCTGCCTACAAGCGGGAATGGCTATCTTTGTGCACATCTTTGCTCTTCCCATGATAGAAAGTATAGCTGTTGAAACTCTCTTTCCTATCATTCTGCTCAGATAACATTCAAAAGATGTCATCTCACAGGTTATCAGTCAGATTGCTGTACTCAGAACAGTGTAGGAGACATTACTTCCTGGACCCACTTTTCTAGACACCTCGAACCATCTCTTCTTCATATTTGGGGTACTTGTAATTGTTCTTTATTACCCTCTTTTAAGAGCATATTAACCCCTTCCTTCCACCTCCAACACAAAGGTTTCATTCTCCAACATGTGAAAATGTCTGTGCTGTGCCTAAACTATGGAATGACAGAAATTCTGCAAAAGCAAAGATCTTCCATAAAACAAACAAAAACCAGTTTCATTTACCATCAAAAGGAGCCCTATAATGTTCTCCCTCAAATTATTCAGGCTTAATTTTTTTTTTAGACTTAATTAATGCTAACCCTGCCCTTTTAGCTCACTGCCATCTGCCACAAGTCATCTCCCAGGCAGAAAGGTCATGATGTCGAGCTTCACAAAGGCACCAGGGAACACGCTGAATCCAGGATTCCCTCCTGGATGTCATTCACCTCTCTTGCACCAGCACCAGCCAGCATCAACTATCGCTATCAATGTCAGAGAGTCACGTATCATCAATTAGAGATGGCAAAAGCTCAACAACTTCTGAGCTTGGCTTACAAAGAAAAGCGTCCAGATGCTTGTGCCCATTTGGCAAAAACTTCCTAAAATCTCTATGAAGGAAAGCACATTTTTTTGCAATTAAAATGATATCTGTTAATGTAGAGAGCAAAATAATAGGTTGAAAGATCATTAATTATCAGCAATTCCATATGGTTTGAACTACCAGAGTTTAGATATTCATCTGTACAAGAACCGGTATTTCCTTAACTAGGACTTTATGAGTTTGAAACCTGAGACATGTGTAAGAAGATAACTGAATAGCTCGGAAACATTGCAAAGTGTCAATTTCTATATGTAAGGAAGTGTATGTATAAATCATATATTTCTATTCTTGTATTTCCCTTTGTCATCCATTTATTGCATACCTATATCAAAGTCTGCTATGGGAGTTCCATGTAACCCATATTCTGGTAAAACAGACAGACTTGCAATGGGGGCTATAAGAGAGGGAAACTGGTTTCGTGAGTAACAACATATCAGACATCTGCCCAGCTAGACCGGAGGGGTCCAGGCAGACTCTTAGATAAGATGGCATCTTGGATATGTGGAGACAACCAGACACAAGTTCAAGGGTCTGTGGAATGACGGGAGAGGGTGGTGAAGACAGAATCAACTTCTAGGTATTCCTGGTTCCAAAAATGTTTGGCACAAAAAATTTCCACGTGTACCATCCCTGGCATGTTCCCGCTATTCTGATTTATTGTAACACTGTCTTTTTCAACATTAACTAGGGCCAGTGACTGCAATGAATAAATAGAAATCCTAGATTATCATCAGGAAAGATTTATCATATTCAGCATCTAATTGAGGAAGGAAAACATATGAAAGCTCCATAGATGTTTCTATTTAGTCTGCGGACAAATGTCATATTAATTGACTAGATATGTCTTGAGAGGCTCAATCTTGCTCCTAATATTTTAATTCCTTATAGTTTCATGCACATTTTCCCCAATCTCTGGTCACTTAGAACAGTATAAAACAGATCTAAAATCCACCTTAAGAAAGAAAAAGGTATGCAAGTCATGAGGTTCAATCCTGTAATAGCCTTCTTGTTGGGGAGATTGCCATTTAAGATTGCCCAATGTGGCATCTGATTCCCAAAGCATGTGAAGTCCAGTCTTGCTAATTTAGGTGCAGGTCAGCCCTCATTCTGCCTTAGAACAGCATTAAAGGAATTGTCTTCTCTGACTGGTAAAGGCCACTGGAGGCTGAGTAAGAAAAGCAAAGGGTGTCCTCCTCAGAGAAGACACAAAATGCTTAGATCTTTCATGTTGAATTACACTTGTTGCCCTGAGATGTGTGTCGCTGACATTAACCACCCAATCTGCAGCCGTAAAAGCCTCCCCACGCAGAATCCACAGTGAGCATTTGGCTGCAGCAACCCAGGAAGAACATCAAATACTTTTTCTACATCTCACTATCAAAGCAAAAGCTAAACAGTAACTGCCAATTCAGCTTATATATTCAATTCAGTAAGCTACATTGCCATAATTCTTTTTAAAAAAGACACAAATACATACAAAGAAGGGTGCAAATTATATGTGCACAGTGATTAGTCCTGTGGAAACAGCACCTAGAATAAGAAACAGAACATTACCCTAGAATGTTCTGTCCTGACTCCTAACACCATGGATTTGCTTTAACTCAAATTAGCATACCTTTAAAAGTCCCAGTCGTTATGCTGGGAAAACAGGCCTACAGCAAAACTCTGTGGCAAACCCAGATCTATGCTACCCTACATATTAGTCACTTTCATCTGTTTCTCAAGGCACTTTACCTAACCCCCATTCTGATGCTTACCACATTCTGCATAGTTGCTACATTTGCAACAAGGCTACTAGAGGTCAATGTCAAGTCTGAGTCTTCATGCTTTTTTCCCAGTACTGTAAGGTAACTGTCTTGGGCTCCCAGGGGCTAAACGAAGGATCTAATGATCCTATTGGCCAACATTTATGTTTGCAAATTTCACGTCCCTCATTTTCAGGCTGGGCAGAGAGTGTATCCCCTTGTCTCTATCCTGGCTTGATGACGAGATTCTCTGGAGGAAGCTTTTGTCTGAGGAAAATCTCCCAACAGCCAAGAGTCTGTGTGGCCCCTTCCCACAGTCAAACCATCACAAGACCTGTAGTGTTCAGCTAGTCCTGCTAGTTCTCATGCATGTTTCCCCCACCCTCCTGTTCTGTGCAGGGAGGGAGGCACATGTGAATACACATATGTTTTATTCTTCATTTTGCTGTCACTGGTCTATGTTAAAACAAAAGTACACCCCCACCCCCGCCCCTCCATTCCTTGTACCCACCATTTGACCCGCAGGCAAATGAAGCCATTCAAATATTTGTTCATCATGTCATCTGTTCCCATCCGACCTTGCAATTCCTGACATGCCCTGCATGTCAGTTTAAAGCATAACGTCATTAATACCTCCAGTGCACTAATGGATGCTTCACACATGAACGCATTAATGAAATGTGTTATTGTTTTCCCTCACAGGACATTAACAATCTACCTCATGCTGTGTCTCCGAAGCCCCGCAGAGCTGCTGAAAACCACTAGCTATCAAATGAACCCTCAGTTCCGCCTCAGTAACTTTAAGTTCAAGTTTATCACTGAAGCGTCACTCATGTGAGAAGAAGATACAAGCCTCTGAGGGCTTTGGGGCCCAGCTTCAATTACCATAAAGAGAAACAGGAGGCAATAGCTGCAGGAAGTGGGAGAGGGAGAGCACAGCATTGAAACAAAACCCTGTCAAGATGAAATAGGAAAGATCTGGGTGTCACCAGGATGATTTGTTTCTTGTTTCTCCCGTTGTCTATGGGCTGATGGTTTGAATAATGAAGACTGTATTGGTTTTCTTCTCGAGTACACCAGCACAGGAGGTCTGCTTGTCTGATGGCACAGCTGACATATTAAGAGGGATTAAAGTTTCTGTACACAGGCAATGTTTAAATTAGCTTCCTTAAGCCCCAAAGAAATCTTTCCAGCTGATTTGCAAAATGAACCCTGCACAGGCTGCCTAAACAGAGCGGTGGTTCTCCGTTTGGCCAGCTGTTTTGCAAAATAAGAAAAAGGGGAAAGGTAATTCCCTTTCAACGTCGCCTCAGCCAGTATTTCGTCTGTAATTAAAATTGAAAGCTTTCCCCAACAGGTTCTCAAAAGCTCTCCTGGAGAAACAGATTTCTCTTTTCCTGTGTAATTAAACGCAAATTGTAAGGTGCTTGGCTTTACAGCAGAGGAGCAATGAATGGTCAAAGGTGTTCCATCCAAGGCTCGGGGAAGCTTTTGTGTTTGGTTAGCTGTTAGGAAATGCTAATTTTTTTTCTCTTGCCATTAGGCACGAATCCCCACTGTGATGGAAGTTTTTCATAGGTTGGGGCCAGAACGGTGAAGGGAGATGTACAACAGAAATGCCATAAACAAAATCACCTGTACCGGTGAATTGTAGCCTGGCCAGAAACGTGGTTGTTTGCCCAGCATTTGTGCCAATAACACACCCCACAATTCCTTTATTCATGTCTCAGAGAGCAGGCTTAAGAGTAGCTACTAATGTGTCCCTGAATGTTTCAGGTCACTAAGCCTATACCTTAAACATAAGCTTCCAATCACAATTAAGCATCTAATCAAAAGCTCCTGGCTTGGGAACGAAAGTCAGGGCTTAACCCTATCCGTGGCAGCTGATGGCAAGAAGACAGTTGCTGCCTTCCTGTAGGAGCCATGTGCCCCAATCTGCTCCTCTAAAAAGGACAAAACACACAGCTATTTCCCCAACCCCTGTGACACAGCCTTCCCAAACAGCTCAGTGAGGCTGCTCCTTAAAGGGTGCCATTACACTACTCACAAACACAAGGAAAGCAAATGGGGCTGGAGAGACACTGCCCTTGAACATAGGACTCCGCCTGGGTAAGTTTCATCCCAGAAATGTCCCTTACTTTGGAAAGAAATAGTTGGCTGGAATTGTAACCACAGATGACAATTAGTTTTCCATATTCTTTTTGCCCTATGGCAAAGAAACACTAGGGTGGCCCAGTGATTCTTGCCCCTGAACCCTGGTGTTCACAGTCTGTGTAATCCACCCCTCCCTTTTGGCATAGTAGGACCTATGACTTTTTTCTAAACAATCAAGCATGGCAAATGTGAAGGGGTTTTGCTGATGTAAGGCCCAAAGCAGTTGATTTTGAGTAAATCAAAATGGAGATCATCCCAGATGGCCCTGGATTAGCCAAGTGAGAGCCCTGAAAAGAAGGACTGAGCCCTGTATGCCGACTTGGTGAGGGGCAGCGATGTGGAAGGGATCACATGGCGAGCAACTGCAGTAGGTCTTGAGGAGCTGAGGTGGCCTCCAACTGACAGCCAGCAGAAAGCTGGGGCCCTTGGTCATGCAGAGGCAAAGAAATGAATCTGCCAACAAACTGAATGAACTTGGAAGCAGATTCTTCCCCAGCTCGGTGTCCTGATGAAAAAGCCGTCCACTGACACATTGATTGGAGCCTGGTGAGACCCTAAGTAGGGGACCCAGTTAAGCTATTCCTGGATTCCTGAACTGGGGAACCTATGTGATAACAACAGCCTGGGTTGTTGTATGCCACTATGTCTGTGATAATTTGTTACACAACAGTAAGTTATACAATCCCTAAGCATTCAGATCCTCTATTTTGCAGTTAATGGTGATTCATTTATGTTGCAGCCATGATCCTCACCAATAATATCTTTGAATCATCAACCAATGAATCAGCCCCTCAGTGTATTGTCCCTGGGGTCCATCATGCACATTTTTCTAGACTATTGGCTGAGATATCCTGTCAATCATTTTATGTTGCTTCTCAGCCTTGTCTTTTTTGTCACCGTAGCAGCCTTTGTTGCAAAGAGAGATATTAAAGTGAGCAGAAAACTACACTAAACAGCTATGAGTCCTATGCTCAACACACACATTAGAAAGATATATTCTTTCTTAATCAGGCTAAGTGTTGCTTAAAAATGCATGTAGAGCTGGGCATGATGGCTCATGCCTGTAATCCCAGGACTTTGGGAGGCCAAGGCAGGTGGACCACCAGGGGTCAGGTGTTCGAGACCAGCCTGGCCAACATGGTGAAACCCTGTCTCTACTAAAAATACAAAGATTAGCCAGGCGAGGTGGTGCACATATGTTGTCCCAGCTACTTGGGAGGCTGAGGCAGGAGAATCACTTGAACCCAGGAGGCGGATATTGCGGTGAGCCAAGATCGTGCCATTGCACTCCAGCCTGGGTGACAAATGAGACTCCGTCTTAAAAAAAATGCTTGCAGAAATAAAGAGAAAACTGTATTTTATTCCTGTTTATCTCAAGCTTCAGTCTCATGCAGTCTTCAGGTTATAAACTTCCAGAAAACTTTCAAAGTTCTCAAGAAATTTGTCTTCCATTTCAGCTCCTTTTAGAAAGCCACTGCCATATACCAACAGGATTTTGGAGGCTTTGTTTTTCCTCCACTGAATTTGACAAACTGAATCTAAAATGTATACGGAAGAGCAGGCCAAGAAAGGCCAGGATAATTTTGAAGACTTCAAATGCCAAATATCAAGAATTGTTATAAAGTTACACTAGTTCAGACAGTGTGATATTAGCACAATGATTTAAAAAGGTAATAAACCAACAGAAAAAAGGGGCACACAACACAGGCCCACTCCTGTACTGAAATATGCTATATAGAAGACATGATATTACAAATCAGAGGGAAACATTAAATAGTGCCCACATGAGCTTCCCAGTATTTTTTCTTGGGAAGGGTCAGGTAATTAAATTCCCAAATGAAGATTTCTTTAGTTTTCTATTATGTAACTAAAAAGGAAAGAGGAGAAAAAGAGAGATAAACAAAGATAGAAGCCAGTATTTTTAAACTATAAAAAAATACATAGTTATATAAATCGTGTGACTTGATTGTATTTTGACACATTTCTTTATCATTTTTAAATATAGCCAAATAGGGCTGGCTGATTTTTAAAAAATATGTTAAATACTACCAATGATTCAGCTCTTGAACATATTTCCTTAATTTGTGATTGAGAGAGGTGGTTCATTAAACAATTATTCTAACATACCTTTCACCTAACAAAAGCCAAATGTTAGAGGATATGGTATTTGGGATGTATCTCAAAGTAATAAGAGTGAAGAGATTGAATGGAGGTATGAAGCTAACAAGATTGATCATGAATTGACAAATGTTGAATCAAGATAATGGACATTTATGGGGTTATTATACCATTCTCCCCCCTTTGGTGTGTGTTTGAAACTTACCATAATTAATTAGCTGAGCGTGGTTGTGGGCACCTGTAATCCCAGCTACTGGGGAGGCTGAGGCAGGAGAATTGTTTGAACCCAGGAGGCAGAGGTTGCAGTGAGCCAAGATCCTGCCATTGCACTCCAACCTGGGTGACAAGAGTGAAACTCCATCTCAAAAAAAAAAGAAAAAAAGAAAGGCTTTTTTTTTTTTAAAGGAAAATATAGCTAAGCTTTTGATCAACTACAATGTTTGGTTCAAATGTCTCTTCAAGCATCTCAGGGAAGAAGGTAGTTATACAAAATTTGTGTGCTATTACTTGCAAAAAACATACACACATGCATGCATATATATTTATGCATATATTATATAGGTATGCACTTTATATATGCATATATATAAAGCACATTTGGAGCAGACAAATCTGTACCCCCACACCTTCATGTCATAGCTGGGGAGTGATTTCTCATTGATGGTTATCTTGTTTGTCTCTCTGGGTCCACTCTCCATCCCTCTGGTGACCTGCATGGGTGTGATCTACTGTGATCTGGACAACAGGGAGCACCAGAGAGATTTGAAGGAGAAAAGAGGACAGTGGGGTCACAGCATTTGTTTTCTGGTTCTCTCTCTGCAAAATAGCCTCAAAGTGGGCCTGCCATATCTCTCCACTAGGAAGCCGCTGTGCCTCTCAAGAAGACCAGTTTTACAAGACATTCTTCCTTCAGGATTCAGAAATTGATTGCTCTCTGTTTCCCTTTGGACACAGAAGTTGTGCCAGCTCAGCTGCTGCTATCCCTGGATTCCTGTGCAATCCCTTGTGGGAAGATTGTACTCACACCTTTGTAAATAGTTTTGAGTGCCATCTGCTTTCTATTAGAATTCTAGTTCACCACCCTCTTCATTAAACAATAAATGACACATAGTTATTAGAAATAGATATGAGGAGATTATTATACTCTCTCTGTATTTATAAATACTTCTGATGCTGCAGTTACATCTGAGGTGAATTCTATACTTAACATAGCATAAACAGGCAAAAAAAGACAAGAGAGGTGTGGAATGGGGCTTACCAGTTGGCTAGTGGTCCACAAACCAGCTCCCCTTTGCTAATAGACACAGAGGAAGCTGAGAGTACAGTACTTTCTCTGAAAGGCCCAAATTGTGAGAGTAGCTCAGTTCTGCACATCCAAAGCTAGACTCAGTGCTCTATTGCTGTAATATGGCATATCAAACATTGCATTACAATTACCTGAGTACATGTAGTTTATATCATACCAGATACACAAGAAATGCGGTTGAATTAATAAATGCCTGCTTGAATAAACAAACACCAGTGTGTCCAGTATGTTCTATAGCAAAGTCTCTAAACTGAGAGCCTCTCACCTTCTAGTCACCATCTGGCTTCCAAAAGCAGCACTGAATCCAAATATGACCTTGGTACCCTAGAAAGAGTTTTTCTAATCTGAATTGCTCCCATCTGCCTGGCTACAATCAACATAAGGTCTTGAAGCTGAGACACACCTTCATTTGTTAAGGGGGGAAGTGGGGAGCAGATGGTAAATTAAGGTACTAATGCTCATTAATTCCTAATGGAGGCTTCCTCATGGATGTAATTAGAACAAAAAGAAGGAAGAGCCAAAGGAGGGGTGTTTGGGAAATAAAGTAGGCAGCTGGAAGAGGTTTATGAAAGGTATAAACCCTCAGGGAGCTTTCCATTAGAGAGAATAATAACATCCACACTTCACAATTGCATCTTTCTTTACAATCAGCAAAACATTTCTACACACAGTATTCCAGTGGAGCCTCAGAAAATAATTGTGATACATGGAGGAGAGGTCTTTTTTTTCTCATTTTTGCAATGATATGATCACTACATGACTGTAGTTGAAGAGGGTGACCTTCAGACCAGTTGTAAAGATCAAGTGCCAGTCCACCTGGCTGAACTATCACACAGCACATTGTCCTTTCTGCTATTCCCATTACAAATCACTTAAAGCCCCTCCCATGGCCTTCTATTCCTGATTGGCAGGTGGGGCATAGACGTGCTTGTGAGCCTAGGGTTTTTATTTCCTTATGCCCTCATGGAAAAGTGTAAGCTGGAAAGCAGAGAACTCTTCCTGTAAGGTCTGGTTAATGTCATTCTCTTTCTTCCCACTGTTCCCAACACAAAATAAATGTATTCACACATACAGTTCCATAGAAATTGAGAATTAAGTACTGTACTTTGATCTTCTAAGAAGTGTGCAGCATAAATCTGAGATATTAGCATTAAATGTGGAGACTTCATTATTAAGGACTTGATAGTAAGCCTGGGTATTCATATGCAATGTCGGTCTATCCAAAAAGAAGTAAATTACTTGAAAAGTGACTGCATTAAAGTAAACTTGCTCCTTGAAGCCTTCCTCCTCTCTCAAAGGCATATAGCTGACCTAATTCAGAAGTGAGTAGAAAAAGAGTGAGGAAGATATTCTGTTTAACCAACATCAATTGCTTGTAGCTATCTACTTCTCAATATCTTTTTGCCCCCAAGGAAGCATTCAGCTAACATTTTTATTGGACTGATGCCCAGATATGCTCCATTAATTTATGCAACTACCTCTGTTGGAATGCTCCAGGCATTATCATCCATGAATCCATTGAGCATAAATATATTTCTAGAAATATGATAATTTGCATTATATATAATCCTAAAGTACTTTCATAAATTATACCTTCATAGTGAACCAGAGAGTACTGGATGTCTCTTACTATTTTAGTCATCTTAATTTCACCAGATGCACTGTCTTTTACGGCATAGGTAATGTAACAAAATTGATCTTAGCAAACTGAGTATTTCGGTTTCATCAG
Organism: Callithrix jacchus; assembly: GCF_049354715.1. Taxonomy (NCBI): domain Eukaryota; kingdom Metazoa; phylum Chordata; class Mammalia; order Primates; family Cebidae; genus Callithrix; species Callithrix jacchus. The sequence continues at coordinate 100,096,378 of NC_133502.1, read as the reverse complement.
CATCATCATAGGGCATTTTTGATGATGTGTGATCTTTAAATCTGTATTGAGTGTCTTTCTAATCTGTGAGTTTCATTGTTTCAAACTTGTCTTCCAACTGTGCCTTCCTGAAATGTATTATGGCTGTGATGGAGGCTTTTGGACTGCAGTTTATTTCTGGTATTGTAACTATCAAGAGCCACCCCCCTCAAAAAAAAAACAAAAAACAAAACTAATTCTAAATGTAGCATGAAACCTACTCATTTTTAGACGTTTGGTATAGAAATAGACAGTACTTAATTATCAAATTAGTTGCCTTTTCCTTGAAAAGTATCAATATTCCAGCAAGATAATAAGAGAGTTATTTCTTAAAATACTATTTGATTTCAAACCAATTATAAAGTAACCACTGTTTTCTCCCCAAAGTTTCCAAGAAATCTTTAGTAGAAATGCATGTTTCAGAGGAGGATTTGAATGAATGAAGAATTATTCATAGAAAGGAAAGAAATACTTTGATCTACTACACTATTTTCAAAAGGAAAATAGAACCATAATGCATATATAATGATATCCTGGACTGAAAATGGTTTGGGACACAAAAAAATTACTATTATCTGTGAAATCGTGAGCAAGACTCCTTTCTCTGTTGCCTGCAGACAGAAAGCAAAAATGTTATTCAGCTATTAATATTTACTTGTGGCCCAGATACTGGAACTGATTCTGCTTTCCATGAAGACAAGGTGATCTATGAATAAATATCACTGTGGTCATTATCATCGGCACATGCAGATAACAAGTGGCTTGCAATGAAATAGTGTAAGAAGCAATGTGGATCTGCAGAAAGAAAATTTGTCTAAAGCATGATTGGGGGTAGAAGATTTGCTGTGGATAAATACTCCTGTAGCCTTGAAAAACTTGACAATCCTAAGATGAGGAAAACTTGCAATCAAACATGACACTTTTCATGAGACTTCTAGAACCTTCGAACCTCAGAATATATTTGGGCCATCCTCTTCTCTTCAAAGGTTAGACTGACACAATCTTGGAAATAGAAGCATGAAGCCTACTCTTAGAGATTTTCAGAGAAGAGGAATTTCAGTTTCCTGGGTTAATCATGCTGCTTCTATCTAATTTATTTTGCATAGCCACATTTATCATGATGAGAATTCAGCCCAGGTCCACCTGTTTTTCTTTTAGCAACAGTGCATTTATTCATTCAATAATTTTTATTCAGTGACTCTTCTATGCCTGCGCTAGCTTGGGAGCTGAGATTCAACAAAGAACAAGAGGCAAATATTCCTCCATTTATGGTCTTTATTATTCTAGCAATAAACTGTTAAATTTTTAATAACATTATTATTTCTTATTTTAAAAAGGGGTCTAATTCTTTGATTAAAGCTAGTTTTGGTTTTGTTAGATTTAATTCCTTTGACAAAACAAAATCAGCTGCATGAAGAATCAACATGAGGTTTGTTCTCACAAATTGACAGCGTTATTGGCCAATTCTTTTATACCATTTTTCCTTCCCACATTCCCTGGAAATGTACCTTAAACTGAGGAACAGTTTTTCTCGATCCTGAGAGGACATGCTGTTCAACCACATATGTATCCTTGGAGCGGCACCTAGAGTGTGAAGGAAGAAGGGGACTTAGCCAGCCACACTGCCCAATGCCCAATCAACCCTGGAAAACAACAGAATTGTCCTCACATCATGTTTCCTAGGAAGGAAAGAGAGACCAGTCCTGCTAATTTTTTTTTTTTTTTCTAATATGGAGTCTCCCTCTGTCACCCAGGCTAGAGTGCAGTGGCACAATCTTGGCTCACTGAAACCTCCACTTCCCAGGTTCAAGTGATTCTCCTGCCCTGCCTTGACCTCCCAAGTATCTGGGATTACATGTGCCACCATGCCCAGCTAGCTTTGTATTTTTAGTAGAAATGGGGTTTCACAATATTGGCAAGGCTGGTTTCAAACTCCTAACCTCAGGTGATCCACCCACCTCGGCCTCTCAAAGTTCTGGGATTACAGGTGTGAGTCACCACGCCTGACCAGACCTGCTCATTTTTAACCACTTGCCACCACCACCACTGTACTTTGGCTTCATAGTCGTTAGACCATTTAGTCTCCACAGCAGTCCCAGGGGAACAGATGAGTGAGCTGGAGCTGAAAAAGAATAAGTGGCTTGTCTAAGAGCTCGAGCAAATGGTGATGCAGGAATTCATATTTGGGTCTGTCTGATTCCAGCTATTGTCTTCTTATGAAAAGGATATAAATGTATTGATCTAATGAAATCATAGAAAGGATTTATTCAACATAAGCCATCATTATTTCATATACCACAGAATGGGAGGTAAAGAACGTAAAGGTTTTGAATATCACCCGGGCATTCTCAGTTCCTTATCTGAGACTTACCTTTGGAATAAAGTCATTGTTTTTGTCCTCAAATAAACAGTCCTGTATAAGGAAGACCTTCCTATTCATGCCTGTATTAATGAAAGTTAAAGGAAAGAAATATTCAGTACTATTTAGTGCAGGTGTCTAGTTAGATACTTCAAGAAAGGAGCTTCAGGTGCTTCCACTTCCGAAAACAGAAATAACAGACAGAAAAGAAGTTCACTTCAGTTTGTTCTAGGAGGAGCAAAGACTCACATCTCTTGAGAGTGAAGAAAGAATCAGATCTTTTCAGTATACTGAATTTTAATTAACTATGAAAATGTTTTTGCAACGCAACTATGTACAATTAGCTAGAAGTCATTGAGCTAAAGACGGTCAAAACAGTGATTACAATCAAGATACAATTGTTATTGCACGTCGTTTTGATTTGTTGGAGTGACTTTTTTTTCATGTACTTTTCCTTATTAAACTTTTAGAATTTAATGATTCATCAGTGTAAGTTTGGTCAAAGAACAAGTTAATTTAACATTATAGAAAGCATATTCTTTGTAAAAATGTAAATCCCTGGATCCTTAGTCTTTCAATTTCCCTTTTCCCATCCTAGTCCAAAACTGCCTCTGTCTAATACTGAGCCAGAAATACTGCCTTGCTCTATGGAACAAAACAAAACACAAATTATCTAGTGGCAGCAATTTGAGTCAGGACCTTGACTAGGGGACAAAAAAGTGTCATTGAACCCCAAAATGATAGAACTTCATGCCCTAAACCACTCATTTGATACCATCAATCCCTGAGTAATATTACTTGTCTTTTCACATTAAGTTTCATAAAAGCTTCCTGAACGTTTCCATGTGCGAAGCACTTGTGCTAGATATTTAAGTACAAGAGAGTGAATAGATAACCAGGCTGTCTTCTCTGTGATCTGTCACAAAAGAGAAAGACACATATGCAAATAATCCTGACATAAAGTAGTAAATTCTTGGATAGAGAGAAAAATAGTATGTTGTAAAGAGTAATCCTAACTTGATATTATTATCTTTTATACTTTCTACTTTTCATTGTAAACTTTTGGAAGCCAGAAATTTATCTATTATCCAGAATCTTTGCATGTAATGAGTGTTTTGGTCAATCATCTTTTTTAGTAAGGGGCAGAAATTCAACTTCCATTGGGTTAAAAAATATTGTCTTGTATATTCTTAAGCCTACGAGTAGCCTGATATCAGCTTCAGGCAAGTTGAATCAGGTTTTCTCAGGGGGACATAAGAATTTCTCTCTTTATCACCTGTCTCTGGTTTTCTCTGTATTGGCTTCATTCTCCAAAGACTCTCTTATAGTAGGATTAAAGATGCCTCCAGAAATATCGCACTCAGTAACACCAGCAGAAAGGGAACTTGTCTTCTCCATAATGTTAGCAAAACATCAAGAATTTATTCTTAATGGCCTAGCTTAGGTTGTGTGATCAGCTGATTTACTATATTCAGCATATGAGTCAGTGGGGCCAGAGGAAGAATGGGATGCCATGACGGGCTGCTCTAAGTCATGTGCCCACCAGTGGAGCAGATGGGGACCAACTTATTTTTGTTAAAATAAGTCAACAAAAGGGAGCTGCTTTGGATTATTTGCACGGTTAGTGAAGAATTAGCTGAGTCAGTGATCAGTAAACAATCCTGGGAGCTTGCTCTGGTAAGGGCTGCATTCTTTTTTTTTTTTTTTTTGTCTGCATTCTTTAAAAATGGTGTCAAAGGTATCAGGAAGTGAACATGGTTAACTGTCTATAATCATCAAAAGACAAGAAAGGAAAATAAATAAAATAAAACAGAAATTGTGAAAATTAGCCCTTGAATCACATATTAATCAGAAATTCTTGTATTACAGTTTTTTAAATTTCCCTAAAATGCCACAGGGAAATGGGCCTCTTATTTGAACTATGGAGTGATCTTTATTGCCAACAATATATGTATCCTTTGAATGAAAATAAATTAGTCCTATGAAAACAATGTCTATGCAAACATGCTTAAACTTCATGTATTATACATTAATACATTATATTTTCAAGGTATAGGAACCTGTAAAAACATACCAATATGATTTTTCTTAAGTGCCTTACTTTACATTATTTATTTAAGCAATTTTAATCAACTCGCTAAAAGCTTTGAGTCGTTCTTACTTCACCAAACCAGAGGACAATCATGTTTCAAGAAGTCAGTGAGTGACAAGCCTCCAGGAAGAGCCACACCACAGCATCATAAGCAGCTGTCCTCATGTCTATCTTGGCATCTCACAATTCACATCACTTGCCCAACTCCTGGGAAAAGTCTATTTTTACATGGAAACGAATCTCTATTTGCTCCTGATTACATGGTTAAATAAGCTGGCCATTCCCAAATAATTCTGAGTATGTTCCCTCAAAAAGATTATGCTTTCATAATTGTTACTCTTAGGAATTTTCTAATCATACCAAAAGCAAGGAAGATGGTGTTTTCTATTTTAAAAAGTTGCTACAGACCAATCATTATCAACTGATTTATTATATCTGGTACCAAACTAGGGAAACTACTTTTTGCCATGACAACATTGACAGAACGTAAACATTTTTTCCCAGTATGAGGAGCAGTAGCACTGAAATGAATGTCATCATGAAGAAAAACAAAAAGATTGAATGGGAACAGTTTGTATAAAAGCATACACTGGACATTTCCAGCATAGTCTTAGAGTTTAAGAGGATGTCCATCAATGTAAATCAATTCAAAGGTTGAGTCTGACTTCCTCCTCCCTTGAGGAATGATTTGCCCATATTGGCTGGCCTTTTGTTGGCCAGCCAATGACTGTTACTTCACATTGTACTTGTAATTTGTCTTATGAAATGCTAAAACGTATTTCTTTTCCAGTAAGGTTTATTGAGGTACAGTTTATAGTCAGTAAAATTCACCCTTTCTGTGTACAAGTCCTAGTTTTCACAATTAGATACCGTCATGCAGCCAACACCAAAGTCAAGATTAAGAGTGGTTTCCATCATCCTGAAAAGTTTCCCAGGCTCCTTCAAAGTCAACCACTGGCCCCTGGCAACCATGAACATGTTTTCTGTCCTGATAGTTTTACTTGTCCAGAAAGTTATATAAACATAATTAGAGGCCGGGCGCAGTGGCTCACGCCTATAATCCCAGCACTTTGGGAGTCCGAGGTGGGTGGATCACGAGGTCAAGAGATAGAGACCATCCTGGTCAACAAGGTGAAAGCCCGTCTCTACTAAAATTACAAAAATTAGCTGGGCATGGTGGTGCACGCCTGTAGTCCCAGCTACTCAGGAGGCTGAGGCAGGAGAATTGCTTGAACCCAGAAGGCAGAGGTTGCGGTGAGCCGAGATCATGCCATTGCACTCCAGTCTGGGCACCAACAGCGAAACTCCATCTCAAAAAAAAAAAAAAAACATAATTAGAGAGTATGTAACATTTTGAGTTTGTATTCTTTCACTTTAAGATTAATCTGTGTCGATGGGGAGTGGTGACTCACACCTGTAATCCCAGTACTTTGGGAGGCCAAGGTGGGTGGATTGCTTAAGGTCAGGAGTTCAGGACCAGCCTGGCCAACATGGTGAAACCCCATCTCTACTAAAAATACAAAATTAGCCGGTTGTGGTAGAAGGCACCTGTAATCCTAGCTACTTGGGAGGCTGAAGCAAAATAATTGCTTGAACCTGTGGGGTGGAAGTTGCAGTAAGCCAAGATCATCCCACTGCATTCCAGCCTGGGTGACAACGCCAGGCTCCCTGCAACCCCAAGAAAAGATTCATCTATGTCCTTATGTGTATTAGTCATTCAAGAAGTGTGGATTAGGATATTTTCCTTTAGAGTCTCCATTATTTTCTAAAGTCAAAGTCAATATGAAAAACCTGAGTCTGGCCATTTATAGTGTTGTCCTTAGTTAAGAAGAAAAGAATGTACGTATGGCCGGTTCCTTTGGCATGCCAGAGTGAGTAAGGATAAACACTCAGGACATAATCATAATCTGTGGTTATCGCAGGCACTAAATCTTATGCTCATAAAATCTAAGCCTTTGTTAGTCAAATGATTGGGCACTAAAATTAGGAGACACCAGGCAGAGCTTTGGTATGGTTTCCGTTATTTTTTCTTTATAATGATACTTCCATATATATATGGAATGTATAATGATACTTACATATATATATATATATATTTTTTTTTTTTTTTTGAGACGGAGTCTTGCTCTGTCACCAGGCTGGAGTGCAGTGGCACAATCTTGGCTCACTGCAACCTCTGCCTCCTGGGTTCAAGCGATTCTTCCACCTCAGCCTCCCGAGTAGCTGGGACCACAGGTGTGTACCACCACGTCCAGCTAATTTTTTTTGTCTTTTTAGTAAAGATGGGGTTTCACTGTGTTGGCCAGGATGGTCTCGATGTCTTGACCTCATGATCCGTCCACCTCAGCCTCCCAAAGTGCTGGGATTACAGGCATGAGCACCGAGCCCGGCCAGATACTTCCATATATATTGATGACTTCATAGTACAACACGTTAGATTTCTTATCTGACCTGCCTTTCACAAAATGAATTACTGTCGAAGCAAAGGAATCAGCAGATAGACCTCTTAACAGGAGTAGGGGACAGTGGATAGAGGCTCCTGTTTCTCAAACTTGAGTCATTCAGGTGCCACTTTCATGATTTGGGTTCTACCCACATACTAACTAGTATCATTATTTAGCATTTTATATTATACATTTCACAGTTTTACTATAATGTTTCTTTTTAAAAGGACTTTTTCCCATACTATTGTTAATAGGAAACTACAGCAATTTAAGAGCTCTCCCTGTGTGAGTTCATGTATCACCCCACATCAAGCTGAGTTCTTGAGTATGAGTAGGGGAGTGCATACACACACACATACATGCTTTTGGAAACACTGCAACTACAGTAGATGTTTTTGGTTGAGCAAGGCAAAGGTCAGTGAGATTCAGCAACATTCTCCCTCCATTAGCTTACAGTTGTCACATGGACTGTATCTCCTTACGTTAGACTAAAACATGAACTAAAACTTTAGCCCCAAAAGACTTGAAGATTGTATTCACAAAGGACATATTCATGTATTTGTGCTAGTATAATATAATCTGAGGGCTATTGTAGGAATCAGGACAGGGAATCACTCTATTTTCTAAGAAAATGCATCTTTGGACTCTCTTCTGACCCATGGTCACTGTGCCCTTTGACAACTGACCTTCACAATGTTAATAGTCTCATCTCTTTAAAAGGGACTGAAATTCTTGTTCCATTTATTGTTTAATAAAGCTATCAAAAGGATTAATGAGAAAAAACCTCTAGAATGCTTCAAACTCCAAAAAAGCAGCAGTAAAACAGCAGGTGCCTCTTGTGAACACACATTTGTCTTCTTCCCATAAACTCATCCTGAAGGACATCAGGCTTCCAGCTTCTATTTAATTGGCTGATTATGTTGTCACTCTTGAGGCTCCTTGCCAAGTTATAGGAAAGAGTTTTCTTGGAAACGGTAGTTTCCAAACTTTCTCCAGCTATGCAGTTTAATTACATCAAGCAAAATGACAACAGAGCTCATAATTAGCCTGGAGATTAATTACTGCCGAATCAGCCCAAACATCACAGCTACCAAATTCAACACAGGTGCTTAGGCAAAGAGAAAAGAGTTTTCTCACTACCCAGCAGAAGGTGGACATGGAAGATGTGCTTTATGACTCTCTTCCCATGAGCTTAAACATACAACCTGTGCAAAATGCTTTGTGCCTTTATTGCCAGGATGTCCCTAAGTATTTTTAAAAGAACCAGATCCAAAAACACTCCAAACAGTGATACCATTGATACTGTAATGTACAAGGCCTGAAACAAATCTTTTTTAATGCAATTTCTGCAACCTAGAGCACTCTTTCCCCTTCTCATTTCTTACCTGATTATTGAAGAGTCTAAAAATCCTACATCATTCATCTGCTGCTTTCAGAATTACAAATGAAAGAGCAATAGGAAGATGTGGTTCGATTGGTTTACAGTTTCAGTTATCGAAGATGAGTAAGTTCTAGAGATCTGCTGTACAACATAGTGCCTGTGATTAACAACACTTAACTGTGCACCTTACAGTCTAAGAGGGTAGATCTCATGTCAAATGTTCTTACCATTAAAAAAAAGGACACAATAAAATGTTTGGAAGTGATGAACGTATCTGTTACTTTGATGGTTTCATGGGTGTATGAATATGTCAAAATTCATCAAATTGTATACATTACATATGTACAGTTCTTTAATATATCAATTATACCTCAATAAAGCTGTTTAAAAAAAATAAAGAGAAAAGCCTCGTGTTCATCCTGTGACCCCTGAAAGTGCCTATAAGCCCTAGAGTGAGCCACCATGCTGCCACCCAGAGTGCTGAAGCAACGCCAGATCAAACACTCTCAAGCCAAAAACCACACACCTGGAACCTTCTATTGCCTCTCTGAGAACTGGAAAAGGAAAAGGTTGCGTTACAAAGATAGAAGGAAAAGGAAGCTGCTTTTATTTACAAATGCTCTCCATTTCTTATTTCCTTTTACCTATAAGTCATTTGAAATACCTTTAAATATATACAAACCTAGGATCCAACAATGACAAATTATACCCCCAAGTGATTTTACGGTGTGCCTAGAGTTGAAAACAACTGGTCTGGAGGAGACTCGAAGAGATTGGCCACTTTATATAATTGTATTATATTCAGGGGAACAAGCAGCCATGCAGTGAAGTGGGAAGGAAGAACGAGGCTGGAATGTAGGAGACAGAGAGAATGAAGAGACACAAATCAGGGTCCCAGAAGCTTGTACACAAAAGAAATTAAAGGTGTGTAGTAATACACAAATACGTAATTCTTAAACCATGTAAGAAACAAGCAAACTTGTTTCTGAATCAGAAGCTGATGAGGATTGTGAAGAAGCATGTTAATGGGTTTATTGGATACATGGATTTGTTATTTTGATTTTCAGCTTGCTTATTTATTTGTGCATTTGGAGGAGTGGGGATTTCTTTGTTATTTTTTAAAACCTAATATTGACTAAAAAGTATAAACTGTGTTCATACATCCCAAAGAGAAATCCATGGAAAGGAAAGAGGACACGAAATTTGGAGGAGACCTTGTGGAATGATTTAAATAAATGAAATGTCAGCACATGCATAGGTAGGCCTACTGCTTGTATCCTAGCCTACACGGAGATGTGAGGGAAGCTGCTGCAAAGCCATTTGCTTGCACAAGACTGGAGGAGAGAGTACATGGCTGCCAGGAGAGGAATGTTGTCAGAGCGACTTCAAATGAGCACAGCCAAGCTCTTCAGCGCTGAGAGGCCGACCGCTGTGCAACCAGCCGCACCGCCATCTGCCCAGGCTGCCTTCTCGGTGCTGGGCCAAGCCAAGAGTGGCTCCCCCACCCCACTTAAGAGGAACCAGAGCAGGTAGTGCTCTAGAACAAAGTTCTGCTGAAGGAGTGCAGGGGTGGGAGGCCCCAGAGACAAAGACCTCCTGGGATAGCCTCGCTGTGTTCAGGCACACATCCCCACATCCATGTGTGTCCTTGCTATGGTAGGGACTGATGCTCAGTGAGGATGTGTCCCCTGTCCCCTTCATATTCAGATCTCTGAATCTCCAGGTGAGATGGCTCAGGTCTGCTTGGTGTAGCCATGACATGAAATCTGAAGCTAAGCATTCGAAACTCAACTCTACATCTTACTTGCTGGCTGATCATTGGTAAATCATTTCATTTTTGTGAGACCCAGTTTCCTCACTTGTAACTAGGGCAACGTAGAGTAGCAAGATTCCTCCTTGTCTACCGTATCCTTTTACAGTTAAAAAAAGTGAGAACCAGAGAATACAAAGTGAATTCCCAACTTCATCCGGCTAACTGACTGCTACGCAGAATTAACACCCAAATTTCCTGGCTTGAGTCACTTTCTTCCCCAGCTGTCCTCCTCCGCTTGAATATCTCCACTAACTCCGGTTTAAGAGATGAACTTAGGAGATAGTAAGAGCTTATGGTTTAAGATAGTGGACAGACTACACACATCATCTCCTTTGCCTCCCAAAAGCCTATTGGATTCATGGAAAAGATTTTTAAGAGGAGACAGGATGGGAAGGGGGAAGAAGTCACCAGCTATGAACCACAAAGTTTGAACAAAATGTGGAAGGTAGAAAGAACATTGAGATTGGATTGATGGAGAGAATTTTTTTTTTTTTTTGAAACAGAGTTTCGCTCTTTTTTTTTTTTTTGGGAGGAAGGGAGGAAGGCAGGAAGGGAGAAAAGGAGGAAGGGAGGGAGGAAGGAAGGGATGAAGGAAGGAAGGGAGGAAGGGGGAGGGAGGGAGGGAGGGAAGGGAAGGAAGGAAATCAAGCAATGAGAGAGACATTGCCGACCTGGATCTAGAGGTTTACAAGTTGATTTTTTTTTTTCTTTTTTTTGAGAGAAGGAAAGAAAAAAAAATGAGTAAAGGAGAGGAAGAAAGAGGACGAGAAAGAGGGAGGGTGAACGGAAATATTGCTTTATTCTGAAAAAAATGGGTATTAATAATGGCCAATCAATGTTTCATTTAAACCTATGAGTAGGTGTGATGTGGTATTGACAAGAATGTATATTTTGTGTATTTGAAGTGGAGAGCTCTATAAATTTTTATTAAGTTTACTTGTTCCAGATCTGAGTTCGAGTCCTTGATATGCTTATTAATTTTCTGTCTCATTGAATCTAAGTCTCTATGTATCTGGGTGTTAGGATCATTAGCTCTTGTTGTTGCATTGATCCTTTTACCACTTTATCTTTGTTGCTTTAAAATCTATTTTATCCGATACGAGAATTGCAACTCCTGATTTTTATTTATTTATTTATTTATTTTTGCTCTCCATTTGGTTGGTAAATCTTTCTCCATCCCTTTGTTTTGAGTCTTTGTGTATCCTTGCATGTGAAACAGGTCTGGATGTAACATGCCGTTGGGTTTTGGCTGTGTCTTTTGATTGGGGGATTTAGTTGATTTAAATTTAGGGTTACTGCCATTGGATGTTAACTGGCTGTTTTATCCATTCGTTGATGTAAATTCTTCTTTATGTTGGTGCTCTTTACTTTTTGGTATATTTTTAGAAAGGCTAATACTGGTTGTTTCTTTCTGTGTGTAATGCTTCTTTCAGAAGCTCTTGTAAAGCAGGCCTGGTGGTAATAAAATCTCTGAGTACTTGCTTGTTCATAAAAGATTTTATTTTTTATTCAGTTGTGAAGCTTAGTTTGGCTGGATATGAAATTCTGGGCTGAAGGTTCTGTTCTTTGAGGATGTTGAATATTGGCCCTCACTCTCTTCTGGCTTGTAGAGTTTCTGCTGAGAGATCTGCTGTAAGTCTGATAGGCTTACCTTTGTGGGTAACCTGACCTTTTTCTCTGGCTGCCCTTAGTATTTTCTCCTTCATTTCAACCCTGGTGAATCTAATGATTATGTGCCTTGGGGTTGCTCTTCTTGAGGAATATCTTTGTGGTGTTCTCTGTATTACCTCGGGTTGAATATTGACCTGTTTGCTAGTTTAGGAAAATTTTCCTGAATAGTATCCTGAAGGGTGTTTTCCAGCTTGGATTCATTCTCTCCGTCACATTCAGGTACACCTATCAAACGTAAATTTGGTCTTTTCACATAGTCCCACATTTCTTGGAGACTTTGCTCATTCCTTTTTAACCTTTTTTCTCTAATCTTGTCTTCTTGTTTTCTTTCATTAAGTTGGACTTTGACCTCTGATATCCTTTCTTCTGCTTGAACAATTCGAGTGTTTAAACCTGTGCATACTTCTCGGAGTTCCTGTATTGTATTCTTCAGTTCCATTAATTCACTTATATTCCTCTCTAAGTTGTCTATTCTCAACAGGATTTCATCAAACCTTTTTTCAAAGTTCTTAGTTTCTTTACGTTGGGCTACAACATGTTCTTTTAACTCACAGAAGTTTCTTATTATCCATTCCTTGAAGAGTGATTCTGTTATTGGGATGCACTCGTTCTCCATCAAGCCTTGTTCCATTGTTGATGAGGAACTGTGATCATCTTTAGAGGGAGAGGCGTTCTGATTTTGAGTATTCTCAGCCTTTTTACGCTGGTTTCTTCCCATCATTGTAAATTTATCCTCCTGTTGTCTTTGAAATTACCAGCTTTCAGATTAGGTCTCTTGAGTCGACGTCCAAGTTGTTAGTTTCCAGGGCCAGAACAGTGGCGTTAAGATTGATGGTGCTTTTCTGCCCATGATTCTCCTGTCTGGCTTCCTTCTTGTGTCCGTAATAGGCGCCTCTGGCTTCCCGGGGCTCCAAACCTCGGTCAGAAGGGGAACCAGTCTTGTTTACTCTGCTCCGAGAGCTGCCACGCCGAGGTGCAGTCACAGCCGCTGCACCGGCCTCAGGAATCATGCTGGGGACCCGTGTGGGTCCTCCAAACCTCAGTTGGAAGGGGAGCCAGCCCTGTTTACTCCGCTCCGAGAGCTGCCACGCCCAGGTGCCGGTGAAACCGCTGCGCCGGCCACAAGAGTTGCGCTGGCAACCTGTGTGATTCCTCCACTGGGGTTCTTCTGCTCCGTGAGTGACCAGAATTTGTCTGAAAGTATGGCTTCCTCTAGTTCTCTGCACTTCCACTGAGAACTACAATCCCGAGATGTTAGCGATCGGCCATCTTGGATCGTTCCTCGTGTTTTGCTCTTGTTAGCCAGGCTGGAGTGCAATGGCGAGATCTTGGGTCACCGCAACCTCCGCCTCCTGGGTTCAGGCAATTCTCCTGCCTCAGCCTCCCGAGTAGCTGGGATTACAGGCACACGCCACCATGCCCAGCTAACATTTTGTATTTTTAGTAGAGACGGGGTTTCACCATGTTGACCAGGATGGTCTTGATCTCTTGACCTTGTGATCCACCCGCCTCGGCCTCCCAAAGTGCTGGGATTACAGGCGTGAGCCACCGTGCCTGGTCAATGGAGAGAAATTTTTAAAAGCAAAAAATAAAACAATTGATTTAAGTTAAAAGGGGTAAGCTCATTAATAAGAACTTTATTGATTATATATTGTGTATAGATTATGCATTAAATAAGATATATATTTTAATACTAAATTTATTAAATACATATAGTTTATACAGTACGCAATATTACATATACTATAGTTTATAGATATGATAGACTACCGTGAAGGCTTTGTAATACATAGCAGTGAAAATCTTTATATACTGGCATGAAAGGATGTCAATATAATGTCAAAAGGAGAAACTCAACATTAAAACTATGTGAATTACACAAATATACTTGATGTGTGCATTTGTGTAGTAAAAATACAAGTACTTACAAAGTGCTTGCTATGCAAATGCCTACAACACTGCCATTACCACCATTATAAACAGAAGGAAATTGAGACACAGAGAAGTTAAGCAAGTTGCCCAAGGTGACAGAGCTACGATAAATAAGTGAAAGGTCTAGAACACAAATCAAGGCCATCTGCTCCTGAGTCAGTGACTCCCAGGTGACTCTCAGCTTATCAGCAGAGCACAGAGAGCTCTGAAAGAGTGCACCTGTCTGACTTCCCAGAGAGGTGATGGATGAAGCATTTCTTTTTCCTTTTATATTTCCCTATTGTTTAATGGCCTTCAATAAGAATGTCTTTTTTAATTTTGTTTTTAAAATTATTATACCATGAAATTAGCTGTCTCTGTATGCACAGCTCTATGAATTATTGCACATGTATGGATTTATGTGACCACCAGAATAATCTGGATACAAGGCTGATTGATTTTGCCCAGAAAACTCCTTCTTGCTCTCCTTTAGAGACACACTGCCCTCATCCCAAACCCGTGCAAACACTTGACTTCTTGAGAATTTCATGCAGTATGTAGTCTTTTGAGATTGGCTTCTTTCTCTTAGCATAATGCCTTTTACTTGAAAATTTCTCCAAGTAATTACAGGAACCCATCATGTGTCTCTTTGCATCACTGAGTAGTATTCCATTGTATGGATGTACCAATTTGTTTCTCCATTCACCAACTGAAGGACCTCTGGGCCGTTTCTAGTTTTGAGTGATTATGGATAGAGCTACTATAAGCATTTGTGTATAGGTTATTGTAGGAACATGTATTCATTTCCCTTGTGTAAATGCCCAAGAATATGCTTGCAAGGTGTTATAAGTGAAAATTTAACTTTGTGTGAAACTGCCAAACTGTTTTCCAGAGTTGCTGTACAATTTTGCATGTTCATCAGCAATGGATGAGGCTTCCAGTTGTTCTACATCTTCATCAGCCCTTGGGGTCTTCAGTTTTTTCATTATAACCATTCTTCTAGGTGTGTAGGAAGAATGTATTACTTTTTGAATTTTAAAAAATGTGAAAGAGCTGTACATCATTGGCAAATATAAGGCAGATAGTTTATATCCTAAGCTGCTGGTAGACGGAAATATAAGTAAGAATTATATTAAAAATTTCATTCATTGTTAAATATTTTAAGCATTAATATGTGCCCATTGTGCTCCTCATATGCGTTAATTTCAGAGCTTTCGGGATAGTTCATTGCTTTATAATTTTTCTTTTTATTTTGTCATCCCCATTTTCTATGTATTTACAATGTTCTGTTTGTGCAATGCAACACTAAAATGTAATTTTAAAAAGAGTAGAGAACAGAAAATGTAATATATTTAATTCTAAGTAATTATTATTTATATTAATAATTTGTTATTCAGGAAAACCTTTTCCTCTACGAATATACAAGTCAAGATAAGAGGAAGCTCACATAGAGCATACTCAGTTTTAGAATTTTGGCTATTTGCTCCACCTTGAACCCGTCTTTGTTTTGTCACATATCAAAAGTACTGTAACAGAAAGAAGTGTTAGTTTACTTCCTACAAATGTCTTGTGAGTGCTTGACAATGACAAATTAATTAGAGAAGACATAAAGTCCAATTGATTTTCTAGCTGCCAGTTGTCCACTTTGCAGATTATTTATGGAGCCAGAAAGAAAATAGAAAGAAGAGTAAAGAAGTGTGCCTGGGCTAGAAGGTAGCAAAGGGGCTGCCCAGGAATTCAATTACAGTCCCCCCTGTTGGTTCAGGATTTCCACTGTGTCTTTGCCATATCCTCCTTGCCAAACCTGAGCCACATGGGCCAAGCAACTACGACTGGAATGCATCAACATCCCAAGGACCTCTTTCTCCTGATTTTGTGTAGATATCCAACAGCATCTTCAATGCTATAGAGAGCAGATACAGGAAATCACCATTGCAAATCAAAACCCATAGTACAAACAGGCTAACCAACATGGCCCCAGTCTGAAGAAAAACAGGAATTACTCTCAGAAATTACATTCACCTAAGGAACCATTACATTCAAGGAAAGACTTGCAGTTCTACCCTAGGGCAGAACTGTTAAGACAAAACAATGTCAGGGCAGAATCATGACGAGAAAAAAATCTTTCACGTAACTAGTCCGCAACATGGATCAAATTTATTTATTTCGCATATTTAGTATGCCTCCTGAAGGAAAGTTATTAAAATGCATTGCTTTGGGAGATTACTGTCATCATCCAGGACAAATCATTTTTGTTTTTTTGGTTTTTTTGAAAGGCTGAGTCTCACTCTACCACCAGGCTGGAGTGCAGTGTTCCAATCTCGGCTCACTGCAACCTCCGCCTCCCAGGTTCAAGCGATCCCCTTGCCTCCGCCTCCTGAGTAGCTGGGTCTATAAGTGCGCACCACCATGTCCGGCTAATTTTTTTTTTTAAATTTCATTAGAGATGGGGTTTCATTGTGTTGGCCAGGATGGTCACCGTCTCCTGACCTCGTGATCCACCCACCTCGGCCTCCCAGAGTGTTGGGATTACAGGCGTGAGCCACCATGCCCAGCTGACAAATTATATTTCGTAATGACGTTTCTTGCAGAAATACCACTCAAGAAAGAAAAGGTGGGAAGAGAAGGACAAGGAGGAGGAAGAAAAGGAGGAACAAGAGGAGGCAGAGGAGGAAAACCTTCAAAATGCATATTAAAAACTACTGCAAAGTGATTGGGTCAAACCGTTTTTGATTAAAGTTGTTTTTAAGAATAAGCTCTCATTCTTAATGAATTCCAGCTGATCCTAAAATTTTCACAGTTTCACCATATCTTAATTGTATTCTAGTATTCTTGTCATATGAAACAAGATGCATTATGCAACTGCAAATTAATTTCCATTCCTCCATCAAAGTTTTAAAGGATGAAATTCAGCCACTCTGCTTTGGCTATTACTATTTATCTAGGAACAACTGATGTGAACTTGGCCTTCAAAGTGAGTGAGAATAAAAGAGGATCCAAGAAAATGGCTGAGACTTCTGGAAGCAAAGATAAGTAATGGATTTTCTATTTCCAAAGAGTTCATTTCTTGGCTGTATGAAAATACATTTAAGTTCATTTATAACTACTTAAATCCTATCTAATACCCATAATTAAGGTATGGAGCACCTAAAAATAATACATCCTGATGTGATCTGTCCTCTCTGGGTACTAGCAGAGTGACCTCAAATGCTGGTAAAATTGTCCTGGTTCAGCTACCTCTCCTTAAAATACCTAAATGGATACTTTTAGTTTAGGATTTCATAAATAATAATTAAAACTAGTAATTCTTAAGCCTTAACTTGGTGTCAAGCACTCTTTTAAGTGAATAATGTGTGCTAGTTCCTTTAATTCTTGAACCCTATAAGGTAAGCACTAATGTTATCCCCCTTTTACAGCTAAAGAAACTGAAGCAAAGGAGGCTGAGATACAGATGGTCAAAGCTCACAGCATATAAAGTGGAGCAGGCAAATGAGCCTGTGCTTGTGAAAAAACAAAACCCATTTATGGATGAATAATGTAGAGTTTACTAAAGAGTTAATTTAAGGGCATACATGAATAGATAAGGATTTTCAGTAAATTACAAAGTTTTAGCATGGCTAAGCATGGTCTGGTTTATTGTTAACTTCACTTCACTAGGCTTTTATTAGAGCTATTAGCAAAAAGTGAATAGAAGACAGATTAGAAGACTCCTGTCTTCTCGTCTGGTACAAATTCTATTTCTTCTTCTTCTAGTAGCTCAACATCTGATACTCATTCATGTCACCATTGTTTGCACAGCTCTTTCATATCAAGTATATCTATTGTGAAGCATTTTAACTCTTTTTTATTATTGCACACATTTCAGTCTTTAAAAGAGAGAGCTTTGTTGTCTTAAATCTAAAAATTTCATGTGAATTTCTATTGCATTTGCTGTTAGGTTGGTATATAAGTTATGGCAGTTTTTGCCATTACTTTCAATTTGCACCAACCTAGTATTCACTTCTGTCTTCACCAGCATTACCTGTATAATTCCTTTAACTGCCATGCCCTCCGCAAATCCTGCTGAGAACCTCTGAATCTCTTCTGGGTTTTATGCATCTTCCTGGCTTTGGATACTCCCTGAGTATCACTTAGTTTAAAGGGCATACACATACCAGAGCCTCTTAAACTCTAGCATTTCTGTATCTCACCTGCGGATTTCATTGAACTGCAGATTCTGGGGCCTGGGATTCTGAATTTCTAACAACCTCCCAGGAGAAGCTTATACTACTTCAAAGACCATACTTTGAATAGAAATGACCTAAGAGATTTGTCATTCCTTCCTAACCAGTTTCTTGTATCCTCCCATCTCCTGCCCCAGCTGCAATACCTGGTTATGTTATTTTCACATGCAACCAAGGTTTTCTCACTAAGTTTTTGAAGTTTTTTTCCTCCATATCTATGGTTACTATCGTGTATGTTTCTATGTTTTCCTAAGGACCAGATAATCTAGAAATTTTCTCAAGGTAGTAATTCAGGGTAAGGTATAAGAATAAGAATAATAACACCTCTGTTGCCCTTATAAATCTTTAATCCATAAATAGGATGTGAAGTTGCTCTCACCTCATTTTGTATTTATCCTTCTCTAGCAGCTGAAAGTAGAACTCAGAGGAAATGGAAAATAGATGAGGGGAGGGCTTTGCCCAAGACAGACTTCATCAGTAAAGTACCAAAGTAATTACTGCACCTGACAAATTTCTACTCCTTGTTTTAGCCCAGTTTTAATAAAAGAGAGATTCAACAATGGTTTATATTACCTGGCATTACCTTTAATTTTATCAGGCTCCAATATGAAGACTCGCCACATTTACACTAAAACTGCTTTTTCTCCTGAAGTTCATTTGTGAAGGCAGCCACTGGGGCTTTAATCATCTTTACTTCAATCTTTCATTTCTAACACACTGTGATTGATAATGGCTCTCCCAGGCCCCCCTGTGAACCAGGCAAATTCTCCATCATGTCAGACCCAGGTAGTCAGTGGTAGAGAAAGCATCCACTAATTAAGAACAGAAAGGCCATTTCAAATACTCTGGCTATAAAGAGTTAGCATTTCACATTCACAGTGGGCTGCATTCAAAGGTAAGGTCCTGTGACCCGATGGACCTGGCTATATTTCACCAAGCTTGGGAACAGTAGACAAACCCTTGGCATTTCAAAAGTTCTGTTGAAATCTACGGTAATGAAATGCTACTTGTGTTTGAGAGCTCAAAGCCCTTAGAATAACCTTGTCAGTATTAAGCAGATCACAGGAGTTCAAATCTCAATCACTAAGGTGCCATTGTCTCAAGGAGGACTTAGGAAAACCTTGAAAATGTTTTATGCCTCCAGGATAACTCTTTTAGCATTCATCCTACTTCAAAAGTTCATTTCCTATTACTTTCTCTAAAATCTATAGCTTATCATTTTTGGATGATTTTAAAGGAGTCTAAAAACTGAGTCTAAATTTGTGGGCAAGATGTTTCAAAATCTATATTGCAGAAGTATGAGTCAGTAATCAAAATGCATTTGAAACGTGACTTCCATGTATATGACATAAAAATACTCAAATGCACCTCATTACAAAATACTAGGACATAGTAGAACTGTGCCTAATAGGTTTTTATAGAGCTGCTTTAGGAATTGTGGCTGATTGCTGATGTAAATCTCCTAAGCCAGGAAGCTGGCCAGACCCTAAGGCAATGTTTCAGACCTCTACTTTCAAAGTATTGGGTTCACAACTTTGCACACCAAGGATAGGAATGACCCCTACTAAATGTTCACGTCCAACCAGGCAAAAAAAAATCTCCCTATTCCTGAGGTCTGATACCAGGTGTTTTAGTGAAATACCAAAGAATGAGATAGGAACTAGATACATCGTCTCCGAAAAATCAAGGTGAGCAGGAGCACGGGATGGCCACAAACGGAAATCACCAGAACAAAGAACTGTAAGGATGCTAGCAAAGAAGAGGCAACAGGAGTTGCTTTCACAGGACTGATGACCATACTTTAAACAAACACTCATTGGAGAACTATTTGGATAAGGTCAAGAAATTCAACAGTTGGTATCCAACATATATACCTGGCCAAATACATCCGTCAATTTATAGTGCCTTGAATTGCCTTTGGTTTCTGTTTGCAAGCATAAATAAAAAAACTGTTGGTAAGCAAAAATTTGCTGATTTATTACAGCTCTGTCTTTTTGGAGCACTTTATTCTATTTTTGCACATGTGAAATCTCCCTAGTACTTTCTGGGTATCCTTGGAGATATCTTGCCTGGGTTTCAAACACAGGCTTCATTTGTTCTTCCACTGTGGCAGCCCCTGGAATGTCAGGTGTCACCAAAGCTGTCTGAAGATGGCTCTGCAACCTGGAAGCTGCTCCTGTGCCCTTCTTGAAGACAGCCACCTCCACTAGCTCTTAGTCTTCCAGGAAACCAAGAGTGGTTCATGCCCTGAAGATGACAGAACAGTCCTGCATGCTCCTTCCTCTCGTTTGAGCCATGTGCCACACAGAAATGCAGAGATGCTCTCTCTCCCTTTCCTTAGGACACAGAGCTAGCATCAGGGGCTGAGCTGAGGAACCAAACCTTTTTGCCACCTCCATTTCTGCACTGCTGCATCCAGGTATTTAAGCAAAATCATTCCAGAATCCAAGTGCATTTGTGAAACGCATACATGTGATTTTGAACTTGAAATTAAGAAAGTAGATTAAAATTTTCTTCTTAGAGTTTAAATTTTGGGAGAGCTCACCATAATGGAAACTCATATAAAGATCAATGGACTTGTTTTCAAGGTTAGTGGACAGTTCTATTTGGAGAAGTTAAAAAACTAGTCTTCAGACAGTGTAAAAATGAAATCAATTGAGTACTGTGTAGCAAGGAGCACAGTAAGGCT
This sequence comes from Callithrix jacchus, assembly GCF_049354715.1. Lineage (NCBI taxonomy): Eukaryota > Metazoa > Chordata > Mammalia > Primates > Cebidae > Callithrix > Callithrix jacchus. The sequence continues at coordinate 100,075,777 of NC_133502.1, read as the reverse complement.
TAGCAGGGCCACATGCACAACCAGACAAGAAGAACATATATGCTTTTTAATCCTATTTTCTTTCCTTTACAACATGTAGAAAAATTTGCAAAAGAATGTGAATTATGAAGTGTTCCTTGAGGCAAATGTGCTGTACATTTTCATATTTGAATATAATGTTAAATGTATTCTATACTTAAATTCTTTCCTAGATAACTGAACACAAATCCATACCCATGCAAAATGACAGTTGAGAGCAGCTCTCCCAAGACAGACACTAACTCTGGAGAGTGCCAGCACCTAGCCTTCACCTGGGATTGCCATGTACTGACTGGCAAGATATTCAGGAATGAGCAGGGAGTGAAGATGGTAGGGGAGGAGGTGAGACTTCTCCCTCCTGCTCATGACAAAGAGGGCTCACCAATATGTGGGCTTTTCTACAACAAAAACACCTACCTATTTTCTAAAAGGTATTTAGTGACTGAGACAAAACCTAAACATTTCATGTGACCAAATTATACATATTCATAAACAAATCCCTAAGAAGAAACAGGACCCTCTGTAGAGCAAATGCCCTAGCACCACCAGCAGATTTTCTCATCTTCATTTCAAGTGAACACGGTATTAACAGTTGTATTGTTGTATCAAGAATCTGAACATAAAGAGAGTACAGTAATAAACAATGCATAGTCTAACACTTCTCAACAATAGCCATCATGAGACTTTTGGCCTCCTGGCAGCTTGAATCATTAATTGCAATTATTATATATAACGTAATTCTGTGCATCCGTGCCTTTTGCCATGTGACTTAGAATTCTTTCCCTGCTGTAGCTGTGTTGAGCTTGGCCATGCAATTGCCAATGGGTTGTGGGTGACAGACAGTGAGGGAGTTGAGGGGTGAGGCCTCTGGTGGTGCCATTTGTTTCCATTTGCCCTCTTGCACTCCTGCTATTTGTCGTATGCAGGGTAGGCTCTGGATAGTTGCTGATCCAAAGAGGACGAGAAACTCACAGAGCTGACCCAAACCCAACATGTGCCACAGCCTGGAGCCTGGATCCCAGAGTCTAGCCTCACCCAGTCAGAGTGCACAAGAGCCGTAGACCTGTGAGCAAATTTTAAGGATGTTCAAAATGCGAAATTGCTGCAGAAATAGCTGAGCATACACTCCACGTGCCTGTTCCTGGTGTGGACATACGTACATACACATGGTTCTTCACTACAAGTGGTTGAGTTCATAGAGTATAATTGGAATCTATTGATGATCAACCTAAAACAGTCTAGAAGCATCTTTCTCAATTTATGCAGCAGTGGGCAACGCCCTAGCTTCTTTTTTCTACAGCACAAACTTGCAAAGTGGTACAGAAATTTCCCATATAATTGTCTATTTGTTTCTACTCTGTGCCAGGATACAGATTTTCTTCATCTTTCTCTTACTAACTGATCATGAGATTACGTGACCACTTAGCACATCAAGTCTTCAAAGAGGGCAATTTCAATTACATGGAAGCCTCCCAACATTGTCATTAAGAAGGAAACACAGTAGGCGGCCAAATCCCAGGCTAGACATGCATACGGGAGAACTAACGACTACCTCCAAAGTCCACATTTCCTTAATTATAGCATCATGTTCAGTAAAGTTAAGGCTTTGTCAGTCGTCTGCTAGAATCTATGCGCTTGAAAGGTTTATGTATTTATGGGGGAAGGGAATCTGTATTATTTGAAATTGATATGTAGTACAAGGGGCGGCTACCATCAAAACAGAATGAAATAGATTACACAGCAGTCTTACTTTTTCAAATAACACATTCTTTTGAAAGAGAGAAAATAAATAGAAGAACAAATCATCTCTATCATTACATGTTTCTAAATCCTGCACTCTTATGGTACTCAAATGGAATTCACTCTACAGAGTGTACATTCAAACAGGAAGCAGCTTGATTGCTAATCCTGACAATTGCGTAAATTAGTAACCACTCTCCACGAAAAAAAAAATGATCAAATTCAATGATGTTTCAAAACAATGTTTAATTTTTTTTCAGGGCCCAGATAAGACAAAATAAATAACTCCAGCTAGTGTTTCTTGAGCTAGATATGACAAGCTATGCCCTTAAATGAAAAGAAACACTCTTCTGTGATATTTTTTCTCTGAAGGATAAAATAAATCTAATCTAATCTTCTACAAACTACTGTATTAAGCTGGGTTCTGTTGCTCAGTAAGGAAGAGGGTTGATGCATGGGACTGGGGGATGAGAGAAGAGAAGGAGGGAATAAAAGGAAGGAAATATACCTACTGAGAACGATGGGCATGAAAAAATTATTCAGTCATTTTTGGTAGTTCCAGGTGACCCTGTCACTCAAATGGTCTATATTTTCCTTCCATGTTTGTGAACAGAGTAGGAAATGAGAGAAATATTTGCCAGGGAAAGGATTCTAGCTGAAGTAATATTAGACAGTGTAGTTCACTGGAAAAGGATATCAGACTGGGGTGGAGAAATCTTAGTTCTTATCCTAATTTCACCCTTACTTTTCCCTGGAGCTTTGGAAATGTCAGAGCTTTTAGACTGACCAAGGTTATTAGAATGACAGAGGTTCAAACCAGCTTCCAAGTCTCTATTTTATCACCTGTAAAACAAACAACACCTAAACTGCCTATTTCTATTGATTGTAGATAACCAGTGCTAAAAAGACATGTAGGCAATGCTATGCAAACAATATTATTATTTTCATGGCTCTATTTGTATTTATGATTTGATCACGTATTTTATTAATAATATGGTAGGTAATACTGGCCAAGAGGTGAATGAGTTACTCTAAATGGTTCTAACTATTGCTTACCAAAAACTATTTTTCCAAAACAGATGCCAAGTGAGTTTTACAATCTGCCTCTATTTAGCTTTCTGGAGTCATTCTTCCAAATCATTCACCACATTTCTAGTTACCACAGGTGGTTGTTATACCTCAACTATTTACTTTCTGTACTGGTTCATGCTGGTTTTCCTGCCCAGATCCCTTCCCTATCATAGTCTCTGACAAAAGGCACTGACAAAAGGTCATGGGAGGGTATCCTGTCCCATGATACACTTATTGAATGCTTCCTTCTGTCTTACATTCCCCTTGCTCCCCAAATCCTCTCTCAGCTTCTCCTGTAGTATCCTCTTGAAGTCTTCCCTGTGAATGTCACCAGTCCTCTATCGGGACACATCAAACTAACTCCCACCCTGCCACCCACCCACAGAATGACAGAGGCTTAGATCAGCTCATTCCATGTCCCTTATACACAAGTGCCTTTGGCTTCACCTTGTACCAATGGAGGCTTCTGAAGACTTGGTCTGGGTAGAAAGAGTGGATTCTCCTTCGAAGGAAGAGTGTGATTTAACTCTGCTCACCTCCCTCCACCAGCTTTACTAGACGGGTGAAGAGGTGGGCATGGCGAGTAGTAGTTCTTCCTAAGAAACCCAGAGGCAAACACAGCTGATCTCCATGGCAAGTCATCTTCTGGAGTATCTGAGGACTGCTCTCCCTACCCACACCCAACCCAGGGAACAACTCACGGGACTGATCTTATAAACCTAACTTCAACCCAACACGCGATGATAACTCCTCCTGATCATATTATTCTGAAGGCTCATTTGCTGTCTCTCTGAGTCAGCTTTTATTTTACAGAAATCAGTGTAAACTACTGGTGCAAACCATCTCTCCGATTACCAAGTTTCTGCCCTGGTGGAGGGGGTGTGGGGTTCATTTCATCCCACTAATAAGGAATCACTTTGCCACAAATGTGTGTTTCATAAGAAGCACATGACCACAATGAACTGCACATATAAACAAAATTTCCCAAGAGGTAAAAAAAAAAGACCTGCTTGTGAATTCTCATAAGAGTACTTGATGAATTGAGAGTCCCAGTAGGTTCATTAAGGGTGTGAGTATCTCAGGAGAATCTGGATAATGTGATTCACCTTATCTGACTCTTTCCCATCCAATTAATGGAGGATTTAATTTAGATTGTGAATATATAATCAAAATATTCTTATGCACAGACTGATCCAATAAAAATAAATTCATTGCTACATCATACAGATCTGAGATAGACAACTCTAAACCTTTTTATGGACACTGTGCCCATGATCACAGGAAGAAAGAGGGCAAAAGGAATATTTCTGTATCTTTCTCAGAGAATGGAAATAGATGGTTTACACACAGGCATTTCATAAGAAGTACCTTCTTCACAGATATGCAAATGTAGGCTCAATGGTGAAGGGGTTAATTATCTCTTTACTATCCCTGTTATATACTTACTTTGCCTTTCTAACTTTGTCATTTTGTCTCTCTTTTTTTCTACTACAAAAATTCAATCTTTGGAGTCCCAAAATATGAGAATCTGTGAGGCACTGGCAAGTGTCCTGGACTTTCAGGACTCGTTTTTAATGCTTTAGGACAGAATTCATCTGAGATAAAACTCCCCAATCCAGACTTCATTGTTAACCACTTCCAACACGTGATCCTGGGTACATCACGTGCCCTCTTGCTGCCGTGTTTCTTCATCTGGAAAATGAAGACACCATAATAAGGGATCCCTGCCTCATAGGGCTGCAATGAAGGGTCATGATTAATTCATTTTCCACACGCAAAACCAGAATCATACGGCACAGTAATAAAATAGGAGCAATGAAGACACCGGTATTTTAGGATCCTTAAACTAATGAGATTTATTTTATTTATTTATTTATTTAGCTTTCAAATGCAATGGAAGACATATTTCAAAACTTGGGTGTTACTAAACTTTAAACTGGAAGGCAGATACTCATGGAGAGAGCATAGAGTCTGGCATTCTAGGAGTCCTGACCTCACTATTGCCTTCTCATCACCAGCTGACTGGATGAGCTTGGGGAAGATGTTAACCCTGCCAGTCTTTCACTTACCCCATGTTCAGAATGATGAGTTGAATTTACTGTCACTAAGTTCCCTGCCATGCCAGCAGCTCACAAATTTCTATTATGGTGAAAGTTCTCCTTTCTTCCATAAACATCAGTAGACATTGCTTCATTTTACCTTATAGCTCATATTTCACTGTCCAGGTATGCAATGATAGGCCAGAATTGTTTCTATATATACCAAGTTGGGACTCATTTTGAAATAAAATATTTTTTTTCACATTATAAAATAAATTCTAAAATAAAATTATATGAAAATGTTTTTAGAAAGAGGGCAGTAACCTATTATTTTACTTACCTTTTTGACAAAAATTTGGTAGTTTCCTTCATAGTTTTATGAGAATATAAACTAATACATATTATTTTTACCATTAATATTTTAATAAACACAGGTTTGCAGTATATATACTGTATTAGTCTGTTCTCACAGTATCTCCTTAAAAAAAGATATTCGATACTGGGTAATTTATAAAGAGGTTTAATTGACTCACGGTTCCACATCACTGGGGAGGCCTCACAATCATGATGAAAGGTGAAAGAGGAGCAAAGTCACATCTTACATCTTACAGGCAAGGGGACATGTGCAGGGAACTCACCTTTATAAAACCATCAGATCTGGTGAGACCCATTCACCATCACAAGAATAGCACAGGTAAGGCTCTCCTCCATGATTCAATCACCTCTCACCAGCATCCCTCCCTCAACATGTGGAAATCATGGGAGCTACAATTCAAGATGAGATTTGGGTGGGGACACAACCAAACCATATCACATACTTATCATGAGACTGTCTTTGTTTACAGAAATCCTTCCTAGCCAGCAAATATAAATTTATTTTGTTCTTTTTTTAGCAGTTTTATTATATTCCATTATGAGTCTCTACCTTAATATGGGCATCCTTTTGCCACATTTTTGTATCTAATTTTCCTCAATCAAAAATGTTCTGTTCAGGGCCAGGCGCAGTATCTCACACCTGTAATCCCAGCACTTTGGAGGCCAAGGTGGGTGGATCACCTGAGGTCAGGAGTTCAAGACCAGCCTGACCAACATGGTGAAACTCTATTTCTACTAAAAATACACAAATAAGCTGGGCACATTGGTGCATGCCTGTAGTCACAGCTACTCAAGAGGCTGAAGCAGAAGAGTCACTTGAACCAGGGTTACAGTGATCCACTGCACTCCAGCCTGGGTGACAGAGTGACACTCCATCTCAAAAAAAAAAAGTTCCATTAAGAGCTTGGACATAGAGTGTGTAAGGATGGTTACCAACGGCTGGGAGGGTTAGTCAGGAGCTGGAGAGGAGGTGAGGATGGCTAATGGGTACAATAAAATAGAAAGAATGAATAAGACCTATTTGATCACACAACAGGGTGGCTATAGTCAATAATAACTTCACTATACATTTTAAAATAACTTAAAGAGTGTAATTGAATCATTTGTAACCCAAAGGATAAATGCTTGAGGGGATGAAGGCCCCATTCCCTATTATGTGCTCATTTCACATTGCATGCCTCATGCAATGTACCCCATAAATTATCGCATGTAGCCCGTAAATATATACCCCTAGTATGTACCAACAAAAATGTTTTTAAGTTAAAAATATCTGTTTAGAATATCCTTATACCTACATGTTTACAAATGTAAATGACCATTGCAGAATAATTAAATCAAGACAGTAGTTTGAAATCATATTTTGGGATGTGTTTTGGTTTTTTAATAAGCCTACATATCAGTATGCACGACTTATTCAAATATGGCCCAAAACCCCGTCCTAGAAGGCAAATGAGCAATGTATAGAACCTAAGTTATTATATATGATAAAAAATTAGCCATTTGCCTCAAAATGATTGTATCTTTTTAAAAATGTCTTCCTCCTTTGTTTGCTGTAAATATTCATTTAAATACATAAAATATACGAAGCAGCACTTTGTCTGCAAATTCATTGAGGCGTCAGGGCTACATAAGCAGTGGGGCGGAAGACCATGCTATTACATGGATAAATGCTCCAGAGTCACTGAAGCAAGACCGAAACAATCGCAGGAACACGGGGTTCAAAATATACTGAGGCATCCATGTTTGTGGGCCCGTGTAAAGGAAAGGAATTGCTCATAACTAAGAAAGACAGGGATCCCATGATATTCCATAAAATTAAGTTCAAGTGTTTAGTTTAATTCAGATAAATCATTCCTGTTATGCCATCTGCCTATCAGATATTTTATATTCATCAAGAAGCCATGGCTGTTGAACAGACGCATATAATGGAATGCTTTATAGGATGATTTTCTTTTAATCACCCAAAGGTCTAATAGGGTGCTTGGCCTGCTTCCCTAATAAAATTTAAATAGCTTTTGCCTCAGGTCAGAGTGAAGTCATCTGTCCTAAGAGGAGTTCATCTGTGACATGCATAATAGCTGCCCAGTCTCAAGAGGCGATGTGAGATTACTGCTTCTGTTGGGAAAATAAATAATCACACACACACACACACACACACACACACACACACACACCAAAGGCATTGCCAGCAGCAGTTCACTAACGAAAACAAATTGCAGCCTCTAGTCCTGTCTTTGCCCTACTAAGGCTCGAGAGAGCAGCACAATCTGCTTATCTGTCCTCTCGGCCTGGCACACCTCGTGATTCTTTCCTCTCCCACTGCAGAAGCAGAGTTGCCCTGTGAAAGAGACCCCAGCCAGGCTCCAGCAGCTCAGAGACTCTACAGGCTCCTTTCTTAGCCCTCAAGCACTCAGGCTGTGTCCTTAAATCTCTAGTGTGGTTCTGTGGCTTCCCTCCCATTTCCTACTACTCTGCAGCTTCATCCATGCTTCTGTTGTATTTTCTGTTTGGCTTTTAGCACTGGCTTCAGCCTTAAATTCTGACTCGGGAGTCACCCCTCAGCCCCATTCTCCAATGCTGAGCCCAGATTCCAGGTCCCAAGGCCCTTATCTGGAAGGAGATTGGGCCTCCCAGGTGAGGAGCATCTAACTGGCTATCACATAACAGAAGTGTATATTCACACATACACACAAGTTAATACATGTTTCTAATTATTTATGGTTGAGCCTCCCCAGTTACTTTTACAAGTAAAGTTCAAAAGATTTCCCCAGGACTTGCCTCCTCTGCCTCCACATCTTGGATCTGTTTTCTCATTATGAATATCTTTCTACCTTTGTGGCAGTAAAGTTTGATGTCTAAGGCTGCTCTAGTACTTTTGAGTTCAAGTCCAGCATGGAAAAGTCTCTCTGTGTCTGTTCCTAAACTCCAAGGAACATATTTGATTGCATTTTACTGGCTTTACAGCTATCTCATGACACAATTGGAACCATAAAATTCTGAAAATTTTTCATTTTCGGAAACATTGATATCTCTGAATTTCACCTGAAGCACATGGATTTTAAGGATTGGAGAGACTCTCCAGGGAAACTCTAGATGTGTTGCTGGAAGAAGAGAGGTTGACTGATGAATTGCCTTATATTTTTGTGCCAATTATTTAGATTAAGAAATAGTTCAACCCAACAGTTCCTAAGGCCTCACAAAATCAGATAGTGAGAAGCCTGAGCAGTCATCTAGCTCCTGGTTATTCAAAATGTTCCTCATGGACCAGCCACAATAGCATCACCGGGAAGCTTGTTAAAACTGCAGCATCTCAGAAACCCTGAGACCCAGTGAATCAGAATCTGCATTTTATGAAGGTATCCAATATATACAGTAAAGTTGAAAGCTAATGATCCAGATTTAAATCTCAATATACAGCTTCGAAAACTGGAGCGAGGCTAATGAACAGGGTTGCTCAAAGTCATACAACTACTAAGTGGTAGAACTGGCACCAGAAATAGAATCCAGGTCTCCTGTCCTTTAGCGGCGGTTCCACTTTAAGTTGGAACATTATTTGGCACAGTGAACTTTTTTCAATTATGATTTTTTAATAATGTTTTTTTTATCAAGACATGCAAATCAGGGTATAAATCATTATGCATTTAGCATAGTGGTTCTAAAATACAATCAAAGAGGCCTGAATTTGAATCTCAGCTTTAGCATTTGCTACCTCACAAATTTGGGAATGTTATTTGACCTCTGAAAATACAGTTCCCTTATCCACCTGCCTCAAAAATTACTCTAGGAATTGAAAGAGACAAGGCATCTATGTATAATATATACATTTGAAACTTGATTAGCATCAGAGCCCATAAAGCTAAAAAATATTATTATCATTGTTTTCCATAGGATAACATTTTTCATCATTTCATTTTTCTTCATCCATATCTTTTTGGGAATCAGCAATACAAAATAAATAAAACTGATTACCTCCTATCAAGGAGAGTGTATTCTTTCAGAGGAGACAGAGGAGCTACAAATTGAGCTGTGACAAACCTAAAGCCAACAGCACGAACATAGCACCTACAAAGCACAGAGAGGATGCAATTAATTTTGTCTAGAAAAGGAGACTAAGACTTCACAGAAAAAAATTACAAGAGCCGGCCGGGTGCGGTGGCTCACACCTGTAATCCCAGCACTTTGGGAGGCCGAGGCGGGTGGATCACGAGGTCAAGAGATCGAGACCATCCTGGTCAACATGGTGAAACCCCGTCTCTACTAAAAATACAAAAAATTAGCTGGGCACGGTGGCACATGCCTGTAATCCCAGCTACTCGGGAGGCTGAGGCAGGAGAATTGCCTGAACCCAGGAGGCGGAGGTTGCGGTGAGCCGAGATCACGCCATTGCACTCCAGCCTGAATAACAAGAGCAAAACTCCATCTCAAAAAAAAAAAAAAAAAAAAATTACAAGAGCCTGCCCCTTGATGTGAGCTTGGGAGTTCTTCAAGGTATTCCATTACATTTAGTTTTTGAGGAATTAACAAGCATTTGGTGTTAGGAGTTGGAAGCATTAAAAAGTTAATAAGATTGTCCCCACCATCAGAATCACAGAATCCTAAAATGCAGAGCTAAAAGTGACTTATGATGGAGGATGAGATGTCTGCCTGATATTTCCCCACTCCCTTGCAGTGAAGTGAGGACCTGTCACTAGTTGTCAACGATGAGCTGGGGACAGAAGTGATGTGTATGGGTCCCAGAACAGAATACAGAAGAGAAGAACTCTTATTCTAGATGGCGCACTTACAAGATGATAGCACTTCAGTGACAGTGGGCAACGTAGTTACCCACGGCCCAAGTCAGACAGGCTGTGCAAATGAGAAGTGTATTCTGGTGGTGTTCAGTCATCGAATTTGGGGCTCACTTGTTGTCGTAGCATAATGCGGACCACCCTGACTTAACATCTGATGTTAATGTTCATGGAAAGTGACTCTTCATTTTACAGCAGAGGGAAGGATGGCCTAGAAGAAGAGGGGAGAAAGGGACTGGCCTCAGATGAGGTGGAGGACCTGGGTTGTTGCTAAACCAATCTGAATATTTTACTAAGCAGCAATTTATAATAATATTTTACCTACTCACACAACAGTACTTTTTAGAATGTAATCTTGAAATCCTCATAAGGACATGCACTCTGGTGTGGCCCATGACACTTTAGCATGTCATTGGGTCATAGTGCATTTCAGTATTACAAAAACAGCTATGAATGGCCTTAAGCAAAAGAGACCCATCTGTGTGTCTTTGCATGCTACTTCAAAGCCACCCAACCATCTAAAACCAAACTTCTCAGGAATAAATAGGCAACAAGGTTGAGTCCCAGCAAGTGGCATTTTTAACCTCCAGCAAATCTTCACAGCTGAGTGGTAAACTCCTCCCAAACAACAATTCATATGGGAGGCTGACAGACTTCTAACAAAAGCAGTTCCAATGTGCCACTATAATAACCTACTTCTTTTGATTGCATTTATTGTTAATGATTATTTTCCCTGTATGCCAATCCAACCTGTGCTGCCAACCCAGAGAGAGGGGGAGGGGAGGAAACCGAGGACTCAGCACGTTGTCTTGGGCTGCACTGCCACCTAGAGGTACTAGGATAACCAATCTACTGCTGTAAGAGTAGCGGCAGCTGTGGCGTTAATAGCGGACCTGTCTTCCATTGCATGGGGCTGGGTAAAATAACTCAGTTTCACTTAAACAAAACAGATTATGAAATCAAAAAGCATGACCATGGGTATGCTCGTGACAATTATTACTGGCCTTAAAGTGGGAGGTCCTTTAAGGAACGGTTCTAGGGGACAATTGGAAAAGGGTTTTCTCTGCAGTTCTTTTCATTACAGAGGTTAGATCTGATTTGCAGCTTGAACTGAATTGGCAGAAAATCATTTGGAAATGGAATGTTACAAAAGTCTGAATAGGTCCATATGGTCAGAACTGCAATCAGATTGCAAAAATAGAATTTATTTGAAAGTTACTAGGGCTCAACTCATAGGACAAGAAGTATTGTGGGGACAAAAAAATTGACAAGACCATTGACAACTTGTTTCATACTTAAGTTCTGCAGATGACAGAATTGGACAAATATATTCCTGATAATTGTCACTATCTTGAGGGCAAATTCAAAAGGGTTCTTATTGATAAGGTCTTTGACTTTCTCCTCAGGCAATGTCAACTTGTGCGCAAATGCAGACTATTTTAAATAAACATGAGAAATTTTTATTTCATGAAGAAGTGACTTTAACAGTATTAATACAAACACAAGTTCAGGGAAAAGATGATTTAGGCAGGCTTTTGGAAATATAATCATTTAGTCAGCATTATTAATGATACTTACAATAAGAAATAGGTTAAAATTTGAAACGAATCATACCTGACCTCAGGGGTTTTCAGCTGCAACCTCTTCATGACATTTTAAGCCAGTAATGTGGCTCCACTTGAACTTAAGGAGCGCATGTACATCAGTAACACATTCCAGGGACTACAGACCATGTGGCTGCCTTTGTTTGTATAAATTCTGTGCAGACAAAAAATAATGTGGAAAGGACAACAAAGCAAATCCACTAAAAAGGAAAAAAAAGTATTTTGCAGTGCAAAAATTTCAAAGAACAAAATTCAGAACTAGGCAAATTAACAATCCCACTCCTTGGAAGACATGGTCATTTTCAGAAGGGCAAAACTTGCCACAGTTAACTGTTTGTATTTTTGAGTACTCACTAGGGTTCTGGTGCCAACTCAGTGCTTTACTCATTTTGTTGTGAAACAATCACATGTGATGAATCCTATGGTATCCCCATCTTACAGATGAGGATTGTGAGGCACTGAGAGGCTAAGCAAATTTGGAGGTAAAGCCTGGATGCAGACCCAGGTAGGTAATGTGTCTCCGGAGTCTCTATATGTTTGTTTGTTTTAGAGAAAAGTCTTGCTCTGAAAAAAATAGCCAGGCTGGAGTGCAATGGCGTGATTATAGCTCACTGTAGTCTCAAACTCTTGTTTGGCTCAAGCTATCCTCCCACCTCAGCCTCTTGAGTTGCTAGGACTACAGATGTATGACACCATGCCTGGCTATTTTTTTTTTAATGTTTTAATTTTTGTTGAGACAAGGTCTCATATATTGCCCAGGCTGGTCTCCAACTCCTGGCCTCAAGAAATCCTCCCACCTTGGCCTCTCAAAATGCTGATATTACAGGTGTAAGCCACCAAGTCCAGTCTCAAGTCTGTACTCTGAAATACTAAATTTAACACTGTGTCATTAAAAAATATTTTCTGTAGGACGAGTTAAGAGACTGTAATGCTTTTTTCTGTCCAGTTGTTCAAGATGGTGCCTCAGAAAGGTGATTTTATGAAGGTCATTGCTCATATTTGCTGCCACTCTAGTTTCTTTACTTCTTGGATTCCAGTTCAGGTCAGGTTGTCTGGCTGGTAACAAGGGCCATAAACTTTTATCAGTGTTCTTCGGCCCAGTGATTTTTTTTCTCCTGGATCCTTCTCTGCTTAGAGCTGAACTAACCCATTTTTTAGTCATCCCATGAGGAATTTCTTTTTTTCACCCAGAATTCCTGTACACTTCCCCCTCCCAGGCTTGGGCAAAGGTGACTTTTCTGAGGTCTAGTGTACCAGGTCTGAGATAGGTGTTCGATAAATATTTGAATAGAATCAATGGAGGCATTTCCGAAGTTTAATCAAGCCAGAGGCATTTTTCAATATTGATGGGGTGCCTGGCAGCACTTGTAACCTCATCCTGGGTCCATGGTGGTTGAAGATAGAAAGTGGTCAATTGGCCAAAGGCATTCATTGTTCTCCCCAAGGTGCCCTTTGAAAGAATTGAAACCCTGAAAAGACTCAATAATAAGAATTTTACTGATTCAAAAAAAAAAAAAATAAGCCAAGGGAAATAAGGCGCATTTGCACATGTCATTAAACTGAATGCTTCTTTGTTGTACCTTGTAGATCTTTCTAGCTAGTGAAGGTTAAAGAGAGGTCACTATGACTCCTCAAAGTTGCCACTGTTCATACAACATATTCAGTTGGCAAAAAGTTTAATTATTGCCTCATGCTATCAGGATATAATAAAATTAATTATCCATTGGGTTGGAGAATAGGAACATAGAGGAATATGAAATCTGGAGGTATGCTCCTAATATTAATCCCATTGGACTGTAGCTTTTGTTTCTCTCATTCAGAAGTATAGACTGAATCACTAAAAAAATAACTAACCAACAGATAAACCAATAAGGAAACAAGTAAATGAAGAAACCAAGATGTCCTGGGTCAATCAAAGGTAAAATGTTGCTATAGGCAGCCCTGCTTGTACCTCTTTGCAATGGACAACCAAGTAGACCATTTTCTCCTTGTACATAGGCAGTGTCTGGAGCCAGAAGGTGCATGCTAACTAGTGATCTGGCTGGCCTGGCCAGGAGTGGGTGGCTCCAGCAAGCTGAACTCCACAGAGCACAGAGCCAGAGAGCATTCATAGCCTCGTGTCCAGGAGAGAGTGACAGCGAGGGAAGCCAGAGGCACGTGTCTGCAATGAGTCATCAGGACAAAGGAGGCTGGTGGTATTGGAAGTTAACCGAAAAAGCCAAGGTGAGGATCCAAGAGGTTAGAGAGCCACAGAAGGTTAGCCAAGCAGATTAGAGCAGGTGGGCAGTCTGTGTCAGCACTGGAGACCACAAGTATTTTGCTTGACTGGGCTTCTTTTCGGCTTTGTGTTTATTTTTTAAATGGCTAATACATGTACATGGAGTCAATCTCAGAAGTTTCTAAAAGGGATACCAAGCAGTAATCTCATTCTTACTCTTGTCTCCCAGTTCACAAATTCTCCTCTCCTGAATTTCTTCTGTAACCTTCCATATATAGCCTATGCATAACTAAGCATATATGTATTCATATCCTTTATACCACAAACCACATCATAGTATACATATCATTCTGTATCTTTCTTTTTCACGTAAAAAGAAAGTACATCTTAGACATGGTTCCAGAGCAGTATATGTGGAGCTGGTTCATTCTTCCTGATGCTGCATTATACTCCATTGTATAAATGTAACATAATTTTATTTAACTCATTTTTAAATGAATATTTAGGTTGTGTTTCAATAATGCTGCAATGATAAGGCATTTTGGATGTGTAGACATATATGTGCAAGTGAAACTGCTGAGTTCCAGATATGTGCACCTTAAATTATGATAAATATTGCCAACTCATCCCCCAAATGGGTGGTATCTATTAATACTCCAAACCATGCATGTGCCTGTTTCCCTAAATACTTCCTGACACAATTTACTATCAAACCTTTTGCAATTGACAAGTTAATCATTAGGAAAAGTGATATATCATTATAGTTTTAATATGCATTTTCTTATAATGTATGATATTGAAAAACTTCTTATGATAAAAATTGACACAGATGAAAACTGATTAGGACCCATTTGAGAGGTCTCCAATCTAAGGAGCCAGTATTCTGGAAACCAAAAGACCTAGGTTTGAATTTTGAGATACTGTTTTATTGAGGAAGCACCTACAATGTGCAGATATATTTGCTCCTCAAGTAGAATTCTGGTCTTCCACAATGCTGTTATTTATCAGAACAGATCTGATTTACTGATTTTTCTAAAGCTACCTTTCTGATAAGGGGAAGAGTTAGATCCATGTCTCAGTTAATTGTACTCCACGCCCTGTGCTTTTTCCAAGACCTGGTTTTACTAACTACTACCTTGGAACCAAAAGACCAGTGGATCTGAGATCAGAAAACCTGGGTATGTCCACCAGTCTGCTGCTCTTTGGTGGGGTCTCAGTTTTCTCAACTAATTTGTCAAAAACTTGGAGTTGTTACCTTAAAGTTCTTCCATGTCTCAGACTTTAAGACTTTGTAATATGGCAAAAATTTTGATGTCTTATGGGTAAAGGAAAATCAAATGTCCTGGATTATCCAAATGCATCATCACTCCATCTCCTAGAAATTGAGAGCTGATCTATTTAAACACCCCATTTAGAAAATAACTACCGCCTTAATCTCCTTCCTAGATACCATCAGCACTGGGAAGGGAGCATTTTTTGCTTTTGTTCATCTCTTTAGAACTGTTCCTCTATCACTCTCTTTTCTCTTTTTTTGCTTTTTTCCCAGTACTTATGTACAGAGTCACCTTAGGCTAAGGAAACACAACTGAAAAGGAACTAACTTTCTTCTAGATTACAGTTCATCTGAATGTTGTTTGTTTTTAACGTTTTGAGGTGGTCTGCAGCCTCCTTTCCAGAGTAAGGAAAGGCCGGTGAGAAGAAGCAGAGACAGAGCATCCCAGTGGTCCAAGCCTTTCAAGTGAGCATATCCCTTTAGACGATAAAGTTGTCATGCTCTTTATCAGTAAGATTCTTTAAGGAGAAAAAAATATCTGCAAATTAGTTGCTCACATTTGTATCACTCCTTGACCTAACTAGCACATAACTCACTTCATCTGGTGTCTATTTGGTGTTCTATGCGGAGAGGCGGGGAAACAGCCTGGCAAATAACTAGAAAGAACATCCACTCTGATCATGAACAAGGTGTCAAGCAATGTGCAAAGCACTTAACTTTCTTTACTTTTTAATGAGCAAACTAAAACTCAAGATATGTTTTGTGAGTTGCCCAAGGTCACAGAATTAGGAGTGTCGGAAGTGGAATCCAACACCAGGTCTATCAGAGTCCTAAGCCTAGCTGTACACAATACTTGGTACAATGATCTCTGTTCCAACTAGGCAATTCCTAGGTCTTGGAAGTCCTCTAGACATGAATTCTCAAGGGGGGTGATATTGTGCCCAAGGGGGAAACATTGTTTCTCTAAGTGGAAGGTGAGAGGGACCTTACTTTTCAAATGCATAAAACACAGCTATGACTGGGCACAGTGGCTCACGCCTGTCATCCCAGCACTTTGGGAGGCCAAGGCAGGCAGATCATGAGGTCAAGAGATCGAGACCATCTGGCCAAAATGGTGAAACCCCACCTCTAATGAAAATACAAAAATTAGCTGGGCATGGGGGCACACGCCTGTTGGATTTGTATGTTTTAGTTTTGCTTTTACCTTTTCTTGCTTCCTCAGCCAGCATTCATAACTCTAAAAGGGCTAACTAAACCAGAGTGGTTTCAAGGCAGTAACAAGGCAGGAGGTGGGCTGAAACATATTCCAGCAAGGGCCATATTTTACTTGATCTTCAATACTCCTGGCAGGCAAGAATTGCTGGCCACCTGCATTCTTTTTCTTCTGTGACATTTATCTCCCATAGTGTTAGCACCATACTCCCCTTGCTTGGAGCCTTGAGGGGAGTGTACCAGTAAAAAGAGATCAGCGTAGAGTAAGGTGGACAAAGCAGGAGGACCCAGCCCTCCTTCCCCCAGTGAGCTTCTAGGCTGCAGCAGATGATCCGAGCCGGAGGAGTGAGAAGACTTGGCACCACCAAGTCGGGCTTGGCATTTTGATTGCTACATGGGAATCCTCATGTGAATATATATGTTTGCAACTTAAAAATAATATGTTTTTAACTCAGAGAAGATAGGAATTCCTATTTCTATCATGTTTAGGAAAAAAAAATTACCTGTTTATTTTCACTAAACTCTAACAACCTTCATTTAATACGAAAGGCTGGCAACTAAACCTTGGTAGTATTATCAGTACCTGTGACTATGTGACCAAGAGAAATCACAGACACTTACAGTTCACGTTAGAGTCTTGTAGATGTCTTGAAATACTGTTCACCTTCATCCCTATGTCATAATCATGGTGGCTTTAAGACCTATCACCAGATTTTGTAGTTTCATGTGCCATTAAAGCAACAGTAATCCTGCTAGTATCACCAATTTCAAAAGCATTTTGGAAACAGTCTTTCAATATCATTGGTTTGCTTTATAATACTATATTTTATTTTATTCATTCGACAACATGATTCTGAGATGTTCCGGGGCTTCAAACAGGTCTGTGGCATAGAAATCTAGAGGAATCAGAAAATCGTGAGTCTGCTGAAGTGTGTATTCATGGAGGAGAAAGTTTACCCCCTACTCAAAAAATTATAAAGGAAGGCTGGAATCACTGGACATGCCAGGCACACAAGTGAATTGATCATGACAACCCAGTCTAATAAAGTGCTGTGATGGGCACTGGGGAAGATATGCATGGAAGGGAGGATCTGGCTCAGACTTCGGAGATGGACATAGCTGCTGGAAGTGATCTCTGAATTGAGGTGTGCAGGATGTACAGAAGTTGGGTAGGGAAACTCGAGTGGACAGTGGTATTCCAAGCAGAAAGCAAAGCCTAAGTAAAGGGCTAGAGGTGAAAAAGAGCATGGGGTGTCTAACAAAGAGTTTCCTATGCCCCAGTGTAGACTTTTGGTTGGAGAAATGTGGGAGGAGGCAGTATGTGGATCTTCCTTTTGTTTACAAGTTTGTTCTCAAACCACACCAGAATGTAATCTCATTGACACTCTGTCTTATCCACCGTGTATCTCCACTGTCTAAAACAGTACTCAGGACTAGTATAGTTGGGCTCAGTAAATATTGACTGACTTGGCGAGTGAACAGGCAGGAGCCAGATCACAAAGAGCCTTAGACATCATGTTAAGAAGATTTTAGATTTTATCTAAATGGTAAAACATCTGTTTCTGAAATGATTGAGCAAGAAGAAATTTGCGGCAAATTAAATAATTTTACCCCTAAAATCAAACACGAACTACTTGTAAGACTCTCTTTGAAAAGGTAATTATCCAGATCTCAACTTCTACTCCATACCCAGCAATGGGAAAATGTGCAAGAAAACTTGGACTGAAAGATATTCAGAAAGCCAGCATCCTAAGGACAATGAGGAACTCTGTAAATCTTAAGTCAAATGCTGTGAAATGTGGCTCAGGAACTACCAGTCAGACAGATCACAAGTTAAAGGACCTACGACTAAATTCTCACCTCTGCAAAAAATTAGTATAAACTCACAAATAAATCTTATATGTGGATGCAAAAATAATTTCAGGAAAAATAAAGAAAATGCATATTCCTAGAATTTTGCATATGAAAATTTATCTTACCCTGTTACTTCAAGTTGAAGTATTTTTATCTTTTTCTACATTTATAGCTATGGAAACATATTTCAATGCTGATATCTCGAGGAGAAAAGTTTTTTTTTTAATTTTAAATCTTGCAAAATAATATGCTTTCCTAGAGATTCATTCCCATCTTGTGGATTTTGGAATGTATCTACAGGCAATCTTTCTTTTTCAACAGACTATTTGTCACATTATAAACATAAAGGTCAGTTTCCATTTAGTTAAAGAACTCCATCATCCCACTACCATTTTCACTATCATTTAGATTCAAAATCCCAGTCAGGGCCCAGTATTTTCCTTATTCCTTCCACTACTTGATCCTAGCAGCCAATCATGATTCCATTCACACTTTTCCTAATTTTCAGAACCTTCTTTCTCTCTCCTTCTTTATTCCTCTGTTAATCCACCCTACACAATAACCTAACCTATATGATACTCCAACTTTGTGTGCATTGAAACACCAAGAATGTACATGGAAGGTAGTCAATGAATTTATGTCAAAGAGAATCTTCTGAAATGTTCTATCCCCCATGTGACCTGGCATACTCCTGGAGTTCTGTTATTCATTGGTGGCAGTACCCAGGGGTCTTGAACAAGACCAATGCAGCCAGTGGTGCTGCAAAATGTCTGTTTGTTTAATAGAGGGCAATCAAAGGGCCAGGCACTATTCAAGCCCTTTACATAGATTAGCTCATTTAGTTTTCAGAACAACTCCAAAAGAAAAGTACTGATATCCTTCTTATTTTACAAATAAAGAAGCTTAGATACACAGAGGTTAAGTCCCTTGCTCATAGTTACCCTACTAGGTCTGAGGCCAGGTTCAAACCCAGGCAGAGTGGCCTCAGAGCTCATACCCACGGACATTAAAATATACTGCCTCTTATTTACATTGTCCATCATCATCATGTATGTGTGTCTATGTGTGCATTTGAGGGGGGAGTGTTTGCAGAAACTCTTTGCAACACCTTTCTTATTTAACCACTTAATTCTCTGATCATCCATTCAACAATTAGTACTATTAAAGTATCAAGCACTATACACAACAGAAGGGAGGTAGCAGTAGACAAGGTGGCTAAGGGCATCTGTCTATGTAACAAGTATAAGGGCAACAAGGATGTTGACAAATTTTAAAAGGTGCTACAGGAGTGACAGCAGGCAGCCTCAGCCTATTTGGGGGTGCATGGAAATATGAAGGTAGAAAGAAAGGCGTGAGACTCAGAGAAAAGATCTAACTGTTCAGAAGACATGAGGATGGCCAGAGCACTGACATTCTTCCACAAAAGCCTCACTAGTCCTGGCTGTCCTGCCCCAAGCTGGTCTACTGCCGCCCTGTTGGCCAGGATGACTTGTCTGTGCCACAGCACTGAACACTGAACACCAGGCACGCATTCTTCTCTCCCAACACTCAGCTCGCCATGGCCAGAAAAGACAAGTGTTTTAGAGGCAAACACATCCTAGAATTAATATTACTTCAGAGATATCTGCAATAAAGCTGAAGGAAACACCCCAAAGGCCAAAGGAAGCAAGCTTTATTGAATTTACAATGCAGAAAATATTTATAGTCCTTAGACATTTGCATTGCTATAAAATTATACTTTATGGTATAATTATTAATGGTTTGAAGAGAAATAAACAGCATAAACAAAATATGGCCCATACAATGAAAATGTAAACCATATAAATCAAAATCATAAAACAATTATTCAGTACTCAGAGGCCTACTTAACATATACATATGAAATTTCTTTAGACACATACAATAAAAGCCCACAAAAACCATCACTCTGAAGCCGATCACTGTACAAATATGAAAATAAATCTTTATCTTTAACCTCAATTTTATCTTCAACAGGAGGGCTGTGCAACTTGGGTTTATGTGAATCACATCGAGTATTAAATAATCAAATGTCACATGTGTCATATAAAGCAGCAAGTGAAACAAATAAATTATGAAACTGCATGGGCTAAAAGTTAACAGTGAAAAATATCTCCTTATCCAACATTATTTTCCATAATGAAATTAAAATATTTTCCAATGTAGCAGGATGCATTTAAAAATGGAGTGTAGTATAACTTTGATTTTAAAAGCTCTTAAAGAAGAACAGAGACAGGGTAAATAACCTCCATAGTAATATGCAAATGTATCAAGTTAAGTCTAAGGTAAAAATATTAAATATGTTTGTCCTTACTGAAAATGTGCTTTAAATTTGAGAACCCCTTCATAAAATCAAAACGTCGGTAATCACCATGATCTCCCAGCATTGCAGCATACAGAGCTTTACATAGCTTCTCTGATTGCTAACCAGAGCTCTAAGTCTCTAATTTGGATTACATTACCATAATATTTATCAGGGCTCAAATAGTTAAAGACAATTGGCTTGTCTATCAAAGGCACCGATGTAATCTCATCAACTTGGGTATACTGACACGACAATCCAGAGGTAAAGACCACAAAAATACTTCTGTACTACAGGCATACTCTTATTTACAGATTGTAAAACCAATAGAAAGAGACACTTTGGAGAAAATAAATAAAGGCAACACAGTAACATACAAATTAACACAGTTTTGTGCAACTGCACTAAAACCTAAACATGTGTCCCATATATCAGCAGATATATATCAGACCCAATCTCACCCATCTCATCAAAAGATGCCACGAAGGTAAACAGCCATGGCAAAACTTCTGTTTCACCATGCCACATAATACTCCCCTTATTCTGAAATATTTCCCATAAACAAGGCATTCTATATGATTAGAAATGTAATCTTTTCTTTTTCTGGAACCAAGAAACAGGGATTCATGGTAGAGTTACTGTGGATAGATCCAACTTTCCAGCAAAAATATCAGATGTCTTCAATAGGGAGAAGCCGTGTTTATAAAAGTTAAATGATGATGTAGCTACTTAGAATCTTTGCATGTAATACATCGTGTAATGCCCATTTTTTAAAAAACTGAAGCTTGGGGAATTTAAGGTTCTATCACAAACACCATGAACAGAAAAATGATTGCTACATGGAATTGTTTTAGTTCAACAAAAATAAATGTTTTTAGCTTATATAGTACAATAAATAAGTTCCTTCAGCAAACTACTTGGAGCCTGGACCTATATGAAGCAAGATAAATTAGAGTCTTTTGTTGCAGTCCCACCCTTGACTCCTTTGGCTCTTAGAGACATTTCACTGGGGAAGTCTGGGAAGCAATGCAGGTTCTGGAAGAAGAACAAGCCCAAGCAGATCATTCGTGATGATAAGCCACCAGTCACATTAAACAAAGGACCCTGGCTCACCTTTGCTAATAACGATTCTTCTTTCAAAGACATTATTTCCAAATTACGCATAGTATTTCTTTCATTGATTACTACTGAAGGAAGTTAATGTTAGCAACTAGAGAGTTAGGGGACTTGCATTACATTACAGGTTATGCTTCTAAACCATGGGACGCTTTGAAATCAAAGGGATAGATATTTTCATTTTGCAAAATGTTAAATCACTCTCAGCACTAGTATACTTTTTTAGTGAGATAATTCACACCATAAAATTCACCCTTTCAAAGAACACAATTCAGTGGTTCTTAGTATATTCAAACAGTTATGTAACTATTATCATGATTCCAATTCCAGAACATTTTCATCATCTCCCCAAAGAAACCACACACCCATTAGCAATCACTCCTTTTCCTCCCTTTCTCAGCCTCTGGCAACCACTCCATCATGGATTTTTTTTTTCTTAGTGAAGAGTGACAACTTTCCTGGGCATTGTGCTTTCAGTAGCGTGTGGCTTTACATGTTTTCATTAGAATTTTAACACCAAATTTAAACAATGGGCTTTATAAGTATTCTGAGAGTATGAAATACCCTCTTTTATATACAACTATTTTTGTCTCAAACATGTTTCTTTATACATAAAATAATAGATGTTTTCATGTTTTTCTTTATTAAATTCTGTCCTTAATTCAGAAGTGAGAAAAATCAATATTCCAATATTAAAAAAGCAGGAATAACCACAGTTCTTCCTTCCTACTGCTTCCCACAGAATCTGTGAGGTGCCGAGGGCTGCAAGGCCTTGGAGGGCAAGCTGCTCACTTCACAGGTGAAGAAACAGATGCAACATGGGCTGGTGACATCTCCAAGATCACAAGGCCAGTGAAGAGAAAAGCCAGGATGAGAACCCCCTTTTAACAAAACTTTAGTATCAAATATTTAAATGCAGTCTTAGGTTACCCACAAAGTCAGCAACCACGCGAATCTAATTATGACAGTTTCCTCTACAGCTTTGATCTGAGCATGTGATTTCCTTTTTTAAAACCATTTTAAAAACATTTACGTGTTATTTTTTTAAGACCTGTAAGGACATGACTAGTCTATTTAACCAGAGAACCCAAATCAGTCATGGAGACAAAACAAAGAAGAGACAAAGTTCCAGAGCGACCTGAGAGCAGGGTTCAGGTTTCCTGTACTGCAACTCTCCATATGACAGTGTCAGTAGGATGCACCACTCGATTCAGAGCCAAACAAGTCACACAGATTCAGTATGCTGGAAATGGAGACTTCACAGGCCAAGGATGTTTGGGATTTAGCCGTTGCAACAATTCTTCATCTGTGGTGACCTTTTGGAATTGGTCCCGGTCAGATTGGTAATGGATTTGCTGTCATCCTTGTCAGTTCTCTTTTTTACTTCTCTGAGAGAGAAAGGAAGAGAGAGAGAGGATTACTGAGGTATAAAAACTAAGCCACTGATGGCACTGTAGAAAAGAAAAGAGCCATACTAAGTGTCTGCATGGCCTTCTAGACACTATTCTAACTGCTTTATAAGTGTTGACTTAATCTTTATAAAAACCATATAAATACGTTGTGCCCCATTTTGCATGTGAGAAAATGAGGGCAAAAAGAGCTTAAGACAGTTCCCTTAGGTCAGATGACCACAGAAGTGGGATTCAAACCATACAGTCTGGCTCCAGCACCTGTTTTCTGAGCTGTTTCTGAGGACACAGGCACAAACACACACACACACCCCTCGTCCCCTCACTCTCTCCTGAGGTTTCAGGATGCTGTAGAACCTGTGATACACATAGCATGCTCCTTAACACTCTGGAACCTGGTTTCCAGCTTCCTGTAAGGCTTGCTGAGCTTAACAAAAGCAGTGGTGATTTTATAACCATTCTTTAATTATTCATGATCATGGAGGTAACAATGGATTTACCACCATCCTTTTCTGTCCTTAAGTTTGTTCCAGTATTAACTGCTAGAGGCAAGACTCACAAAAAATGTTTTACTCTCCAAGATCTTATGAAAAACCCCTAGGGAAGTATCCTTCTAGGTGTAGCCCCTGCAGATGCTTGTGAAATATGAAGACCTGGAAGTCTTAGACAAGCTGAATGGCTATCTCTGTGGATGACATAAGTGCCTCCCTAAGATGGCTCCAGATAATTCTGCTCTTTTCAGTGCCTGATGCCTCTCCCATCAAGAGGTGAAAGTTTCCCCCACTACCCTCTTCGTCAGGGCTGGCTCTCTACCTGCTTGTAATGGTGTTCTGTGACTTCTAAATGGTGTTCCATGACTTCTAAACCCAAGTGTTTACAATGCTGGGCTGTATCAATCTCTACCCCCTTCAAAGTCCAGGGTTCAAGAAGTCCAGGGTTCGTCAATGAAGAGAGGCCACCAGAATGGCCCTGGGGACTGAGATGCCAAGTGGAGTGAAGCCACAAGGAGGAACATCCTGGTGGCTGACATCCAGCCTGAGCTACAGCCCCAGTGTAGCTGCAATGTAGGAGACACCCACGCATGAGCAGTCCAGAAACTTTCCAGCTGAGATCCAGCCACCTCTGCCACTTGTGAGAAATAAAAATTGGTTGTTGTTTTGGGGAACCAAGTTTTGGGATGGTTTATGATGAAGCACTTAACTGAAACTACCGGGAATCCATGTGCCTCCAGCAGAGCTGCGCTGCTTAACAAAAATACAATGGAATCCATACATGTCAGTTTGAATTATTTAGTAGCCATATTTTTAAAAGGTAAAAAGAAATAGGTAATATTAATTTTATTAATATATTTTATTTAACCCAGTATAGCAGAAATATTGTCATTTCAGCATGTGGTCAATAAAAACACTATTAATGAGATATTTTATAATGTGGAGAAGGCCTTCAAAATCCACTCTATATTGAACACAGTACATCTGAATTTGCATTAGCCACATTGTGAGTGGCTAGAGGCTACCAAATTGGCCAGCACAGCTGCAGAAGGTGCTGATAAATCTTACCTTTTGAAAACCACTGCACTGTGAGTTGGAAATAAGACATCTCAACCGGGAAAAAAAGGAACTAATTCTAGCTGTAGGCTAGCTGGTAAATGCAATATACATGTTTTTCAATATTTGATATATACCCCAAACACCCACACCTGACAGGAGATGGGTAAGTAGTATTATCCTCACCTCACAGATAAGGCATCAGAGACTCAGGAGAAGAAAGAGGAGACACAATTCAACCCTAACACCCAGGAAGATGCATTTGAGACTTCTGATCTCCAAACTTGTCAGATAAGAAATCTGCATTATTTAAGTCTCTACATCTGTGGGAGTTTGTTACAAGGACAACGGAAGATTAATACAACTTCCAATTGCAAAATCTCAGTCATTCTGTCATTGAATAAATACCCAATTTATGCTAGGCTCTGGGACCTTCAGCTAGTGAGTTTGAGGGAAGAGTCAAATGTCTAAATAAATAATCTTGTGGTCCTGAGAGAGCAGCTGCCACACATGCACAGTGTGTTGTGGGTTTCACAGAGATGGGGCTTCTTACAGACTCTGACATTGGAGAGACCTTGTGAAAGAATAGAAAAGAGATTCCAGGTGCAGGGAACAGCATGCAGAAAGGCAGAGGCATAAAAGAGCTTGGCCATGATTGGATGCAGTTTGCTATGTCTACAGATTATCACTCATTTGGGAAAAAGAGCTAGAAATTCAAAAAAGGTAGTTGAGGTCAGACTGCATATTAGTTTATTTACATGTTGCTGATAAAGACATACCTGAAACTGGGAACAAAAAGAGGTTTAATTGGACTTACAGTTCCACATGGCTGGGACACCTCAGAATCATGGCAGGAGGCAAAAGGTACTTCTTAAATGGCAGCAGCAAGAGAAAAATCAGAGCGAAGCAAAAGCAGAAACCCCTGATAAACCCATCAGATCTAGTGAAACTTATTCACTATCACGAGCATAGCAAGAAAGACCAGCCACCATGACTCAATTACCTCCCCCTGGGTCCTTCCCACAACACACGGGAATTCTGAGAGACACAATTCAAGTTGAGATTTGGGTGGGGACACAGCCAAACTATATCATGCTGTGAAAGGCTATCAGCCACATGCTAAGGAGCTGGGACTCTGTGTTGTCAGTAGGATACCAATGTAGGGTTGGATGCAAGAAAGTAAATATTAACTGGATCTTTATTTATAAAGATTATCTGATTACAGGGTAGAGGATGAACAGATATTAGAGAAACTCTGAGGCAGAAATTCTTGCACTAGCCCAGGTAGGGAATTTTGAGGCCTGAATCAAAGCAGAAAAACGGAGAAAGTGAGAAAGATGCATGGATTCAAAAGAGACTGAAAGACTATCTTCAGAAGCCCCTGGAGGCAAGGGATAAAGCAAGAAAGAAAAAGAATCAAGACTAACTCCAGGTGACTTGTTTAATTATAATTTTGGTAGATTCCTGAGAAAGGGAATACAGATTGGGGAACACGTTTAAAGCCACATAAACACAGTAGGATTTGGATATGCAGGGTCACCATGACTATGGAGCTTCCAGTGGAAGGTTCACTCCATGCTTTCAGGATTTTAAAAAGAGGTGGGAGTTAAAAATACAAAAACTGAAAGTCGCCAGCTAGAGATGGTTCCAGAAGTCATGTGGATGGAAGACACTGGGCAGACAGAGAACGAAAAGGAAGAGAGGACGGTAGAGACCCTGAGATTATCAACATTTAAGCAAGCCAGTTATTCAAGTTGGTGAAGAGTCCCCACTTTGCCACTTACTAGATGTGTCACTGAGCAAGCCGATTAAGTAATCTAATTTCTAATTTCCCTAACTGTAAAATGGGCACAATAACTATAGTATCCTTACAGAATGATCTACATCTCTCTCTTCTTGCCAATGGCCTCTATCAGCTACCTACCATATGGCTATATGGCCATCTACTGTCATTTTTTTTGTTTTTCTGTAATGTTAAATTGAAAGGTCAGTCTTTATTCCCTTGATGTCTCTATTGAACATAGTATGGGGCCATGTACACGCTAAGTGCCCATAATGCAGACATTATTGAACCCGAAAGCAAATATTAAGGGGGAAGGTATATACCCACATTTTCATCTGGCCTTCAGCCTCTTTAATCCACCAAAAAGGCAGGCATGCTCCAGTTTAAGGAAATTATACAGATATAATTCCAGACATCTAAAACAGATTTAAGGCTGGGAAAATTAAGTCCCCTCACCAAAAACTACCATATGCTTAACAACTGCAGTTTAAATGACTCAGTCTTATGGACAGAACCCACTGGGCTCAGCTCTGATGCTGAACTGGCATGTTAGCCTAAGTTTTTTGAGGTTTTTCTCCAATTTCAGGCAGTTGATAATTAAATGCCTCTTGAACTTGAATCCGTTGCAAAGTGTTTAAAGGCTGTGGTTCTGGAATGGCAAATTTACTTACTAATGTGACAATGATTATGAAAGATGACCTATCAGCACTAGAGGGAAATTGCATTTCTAGGAGAAACTCTTCCTGGGGTTGAGAGATTTTCTAAGAAAATACAGAGTAATTCAGGTTGTTAACCAAACATTTATGGCCTCCCTTTAAAAATAAATTGTTTCAAACAGTGCAAACCCATACTTTCTTCTAGTTTTATGACATGATATGATCTCAACCTATGAAATCTAAACTGAAAACATACATGTTTTGCATTATACATACATTTCCCAAGGTTGTAAAACTTTTAAAAATGATAATTTTACCTGTGGAGACTATAACATTTCCTTTTAAGGGTTGGGAACTTTGACAAGCAATTCCGAATGCTGGGTATAAGGCAATTAAATTCTTCATATGTTTGCTTTATTTATATATTTTATATTTAACACATCACTAACATCACTAGAAGCCCAAAGCCTGGCCATAATGCAATAACAATAAAACAGAAACCTTTATGATAAATGATTCGCAAGAAGCTTATCTGATTTCTTGTCTAAAGCTTTAAAAAAAACAACTATAACCTGTCCATTATGGAGCTGAAATAACCTAGTTATGAAAATGCCTTTGCACACCAGTTGTTTTAAGTAAACATATAGAAGCTGGGGTCTAAGCTTTACTGTAAGCAGGTCCAATGCCTGGCTGACCCAACATGCCACATAGGAGCAGAAGGGAGGAAAGGCACAGGAAACTTACAGCCTCACCCATCTTTATGACATAATAAAGAGAATCGATTCTTCACTCTGGGTGTGACCTGGGCACTTTGGAGCCATTTAACTTTAATATGACCCCATAAGATAAACAGAGCATTAAACAGTGATTAAGATATTCAGTGGAGTACAGGCTGTCATATACAGAGTCACAGACTGTTAGAATTATAAAGGATCTTTGGGATCATTTCCTTCAGCCCCTGTCCTCATTTCATAGATCAGAGTTGCCAAAAGAAAGACAGGGACTTGTTCAAGACCTCACAGCTATTTGGAAGTATATTTAAAAATCGACTTTGAGCCTCCTGACACCACAATCCTCCAATATGCTGGGCAGCAGCCAGTATCCATATGCAAGGCTTGACCTGCTGCGTCTGTTACTGCTGCATGGGAGCAGCAATAATGTACTCTGCTGACCAAGGCTAAGGCACCCCAGTGATGCTCTGAAGACCGCAGATCCTTCCCTGCCGCCATCTGCCCAGCCACTGTATCACTTCCATCCAGCAGTTCTCAGCAACATATTAATGAAACACCAGCACAACAATTTGAAAAATAAAAACCTGACAATTCAACAGTTATTTGATCTTTAGTAAATTCAACTTCTGCATTTTACTGAACTCTCCCCTCTTTACTGAATGTAGCTCGTTTGGCCAAAATAGCTGGCGATTCCTGTGCACCCACAAGTGCATGGAATCTGTTAGTCAACCCGACACATAAAAGTTTTACTCTGACTCTTTTTTCACAAATGTGATAATGTGATTATCAGCTCATGATTCTCCTACTATTCACAGGCAAAAAGAAACAAAGAAACAAAAAAAAACACATAATTTAGTTGAATGTATACATGTTCAAATATCGTTTTCTTTTCTTTTAAAAGGTGAAATGGTTTGGAGGTTTGTCCCCTCCAAATCTCATCCTTCAGTGTTAGAGGTGGGGCCTCCTGGGAGGTACTGAATCAAGCAGGTGGATGTCTCAGAAATGGCTTAGTTCCATCCCCTTGGTGATGAGTGAGTTCTTGCTCTGAGTTCATAGGAGATCTGGTTGTTTAAAAGATTGTAGCCCCTTCCCTTTCCTTGCTCCCTCTCTTCTCATGTGACACGCTGGCTCCCCTTCACCTTCCACCATGAATAAACGCTCCCTGAGACTTCACCAAAAGCCAAGCAGATGCCAGCACTAAGTTTCCCATAAAGCCTGCAGAACCATGAGCCAATTAAACCTTTTTCTTTATAAATTGCACAGTCTCAGGTATTCCTTTATAGAGATGCACAAAACAGCCTAATGCAAAAGAAAAAATGTTCTAGGTCACATTCAAGGTTAGGACTGTTTTTCCTTTAAATAAAAATGACTCCCAGTGATGTAAAGGGAGATGGCTATCTCTCCTGGACTGATGTCAAAGAGGAAAATGTTCAAAGACTGAGTGTGAATACAGGACATCTGCCAAACCTGCCACAAACTAATGTCACGCAGGCCCCCCAAGTCCATTTCCTGATTCTTTTAAGTGAGGGCAATAGTCTATCCCATAGTCCTAGTCTAAGCATTCTATTAATAGAACTTTATTTTATTAAGCACTATAAATGCCAAATCATTAATGTGTGTGTGTGTGTTTGTGTGTGTGTGTGTGTGTGTGTGTGTGTGTGTGTATCTCTGTCTCTCTTCTTTTTTATTAAATAGAGACAAGGTCTCATTATCTTGCCCAGGCTAGTTTCAAACTCCTGAGCTCAAGTGAACCTCCTGCCTCGTCTCTCATAAAAATGAGTTTAAGGTAACCACTCAGGAATTAAATATCCATCAAGAGTCTGCTTCCTCTTAGCTAGCAGTTAACATACCCTCCACCCTCCTTCCTGCTAACTTTTCCTTACTGGATCCAGCAGCCTCCATGTTGCTGAAACCAATGGGATCTGCTGGGATTACAGGTGTGAGCCACTGCACCCAGCCCTAGGTTATTCATTGAAAAACAGCATTAAAGATATTGCAAAGTATTTTAACTATCAATGTTCACTAGCAGAAGAAGGCAATTATCATACTAAAATTAAGATTCTTATAAAATTTTACAAATAAGCAAAAAAAGAATGACATGCCTAAAGTTATATTTTAACTGTCTGCAATTAAAGATAATTGCTCTGAATTTTGTAATGCACATTTTGATTTTTTTCCTTTTTTGATATTTAATCCCTCTAGGCCAGTAAAGAATAATTTTTCATTTATGGCAGAAAACTAAGCAGAAGGGAAAAATCTAATGTATAATATTATTTCTTAAGAATTACTTCAAGGATTAAAACACATACCTGTATATCCAAGTTCTTTAGTGATTCCATTTTCATTCTATTGTACATCCAAAATGTTATTTATTATTAACACTATTGCCTTAGCTTAATAATTACCTAGGTAATAATTCTGACGAAGTGTTTCCAACTGGCATGACATACAATTTGCTTTGTTTTTTTTCCCCTTTTGCCCGGGAAAATATCATAATAGATAGTTGCATTCATAATAGTCTCTTGTGTTTAAAATCTGGTTCCTGGAAATGATTCATACACATCGACTATTAGCTTTGCGGTGACATTTTTCAGAAATGTCAACACCTCAGAAGCACCTCTTTTCTTTGGCAGTAAAGATATTTTGCCAGTGTTCACAGCAGCACTGACAGTTTTTATAATATACATATATTTATTTCTCCCACCATGACTGAAAGATAAGAGTGTTTTCCCACATACATTCTATCTGTACATTAAGGACAAGAAATGTAACATATGCAACAAGTGAAAATTCAGTCCTCCATCCATTTTCCCAAGCTTTACCGAGCAAGGTGCAGAACGGCTTCCACTATGTTAGAACCATCTTTGGCACTTGTTTCACAGAATAACGCCCCATACGTCTGTAGAAAAGAAATATACACAATTAAAAGAAGCCCTTCATTGAGGTTCCTGGAATTTTAGCTTTTAAAATCAGTAAAATAAAAATATGTTCCTATTGAGCATGCTAAGAGTAACTAATAGCTAAGAAACTGAATTCAGAGTTCTAATACTTACAAAGAAAATGGTTAAAGCATAGGTACTCCAAGAACAGTTCCAAGTTGGAGGATTTTTACTGTACATTTAAAAAATAGATAAGTTCATGTTTTAAGGTTTTTATTTCCAACAGTCAAATGCATGCTACCAAATGTTCTTTATCAAATATTCTGAGACAAAGATGACTTTAAGGTAACCACTCAGGAGTTAAATGTCCATCAAGCGTCTGTTTCCTCTTGGCCAGCAGCTAACACATCCTCCTTCCCGCTAACTTTTCCTTTCTGGATCCAGCAGCCTCCATGTTGCTAAAACCAATGGACATGTTCTAGTCCTCCATCATTCAACCTCCCAGCCATAGTGTATAAGGTACCATGTCACATTCTTGCTTCAAACTTTCAATGTCTCCCATTCCTCCTCAGCGAATGTGTAAATGTTTTTCCAGGGCCAATGAGGCCCAGCTTCACGTGGCCCCAGGAAAGCTCTGAGCTTCACCTCCCACCTTACTCATCCCTCCTCACTCAAAGAGCTACAGGCTACAGTTACCCCAGTCTTCCTCTAGTTCTCCAATGTCCACAAAGCCTTCTTATCTTGAGACCTTTGTACCTGCTCTTCCCATAACCTAGGTTCTCCCCACTCTCCACCAGTCTGACACCTACCTACTTTTGGGATTTTTAGGTAATCCTTCCTTCAATTTAAGATTCAGTAGTTCTTAACCCTGAAAAGTTTATATTAGGATTTTCCATCATAAATCTTCATAGCACTCTGTGTTCTCCCTGCATAGCAGTTACCACAAGTAATTGCTCAAGTTATTTTTGTGTGCCTCTGTCTGACCAGCTGGACACTTTCTCTTAAAAAAGTAGAACTAAGTGTTGTGGGCCTGGGTGTGGGTAAACAGTCCTGTGTGGGATAAGGGAAGGAGGAAACACTTGCTCTAGAACAGGGAGAATGAGAAGAGCCAGGAAATGGGGAAAGACAGCACAATGGGACCTTTACCCATGAGCCCCGAAATCCATGGAAAATCCGTAAACATCAGAAAGCAAATGCATTTCTGATAGAAACAGTCAGTGCTCCCGCTGACTTCTATATCCAGGATGTTATGGGGTGAAACAGAGACTGCCTTTGAGGATGCAGGAGTGTGGAGGTCATGAGATACATAAGGAAGCAAACTTTGGGAACTCTGTAAAATCATGGAGAGGGAATCAAGCCAGCAAGCTGCCAAGAATAACTAGATCTCGAAGTGGCTGTGTTGAAAGTGCCTAGCATGTAGATTTCATGATTTTAACATCTGTCTCCCCCAGATAGTAAACAACACAAGGGCAAGGAATACTCTCTCAGATAGTAAACAATACAAGGGCGATGAAACAATGTTTGTTTCATTCTCTGCTCTTGGTTCAGCACAAAATGAAGTGTTTTTTACATGGTGGACACCAATAAATATGGGTTGAATGAATCTCTTCTGCATTTCATTGCCTAGTTTTGACATTTATCACATTTGGTTTGCAGTTCTAAATTTTAAAACAAGAATGATTATTCTAGCTTAAAATATTAAAACTGAAACTTTTTGAAGTTCACATACATATGCTTCAGAGTAGTCCCTTCCTGGTGCTGACAACAGACAACACTATCAACATCAAATCAGACGGCTGCAATATGAATTTATTTGACCCACGGTGCATCTGACTACTTGTCTGAGTAAGACAGGTCAGAAGAGAGCCAGGTAGCATTCTGACACAATGACAGATGACACTGATGGGAGAACAAACACTGCCCATGACAACAATCTAAATAGGAATGAGTTTATTTCTGTATACAAATGCATATCCCAAAATACATATGCATTTGTATATGGGAATGATTTTTTATATCAAATAAGCACAAATCTTAGAAAAGAAGTCTTCCAACGCCCTTCCACACAGGTGAGACACTGTACCATCTTCTGCCCTTGGCATTGTAACCCTCTGAAACCAAAGCCGTCTTTTCAAACTAGGACACCATTTTCTTCCTTTACTTGGATTCCAGGACTAGAGAAGGAGTCTAGGAAGTAGGTAAGAGGGAGGAGGAAGATTATGGGATTATTTAGGTTCCCATTTGTCAATGATACTCAATGGGAGAAAATGACTATGAGCTTGTTTTACTTTTGTGAGGGACTTAATCCTTGGCATAATTACTTACACTTGTAAAAAAAGGTAGAAGTCATGGCAGTTCTGCCTGTGTTAAGAAGGACAGACGCCTCAAACCGGGGAGGTTTATTAAAGAACCTCTCAAGCAAAGGTAGACAAAAGTGAACGGTACTGACTTCAAAGCCACTAAACCCCTATGTTCTCTTCCAATTCCGAGGCATCTTCACTCTTACCATGGCCAGTTTTTCTCCAAAGTGCCCTGGGACACATTTTTGTCCCTCTCCAGCAGCAGTGTCACGAAGGTCAGCCTTGTTTCCAACCAACATGATGGGAACACTCTCATGGGCAGCATCCTACGAGGAAGGGGAAAAAAATGGGGCACACATCAAATCTGGACAAATTATGATGACCACATCAACAATGGCAACAACAATTACCATTTCCCTTTGCCCCTTTTGTGCCAAATCCTTTATAGAGGATATCTTTAAACCTCAAAGTATCTCTAAAAACAGCCATACATTTTCCCATTTACAGAGAAGAAAACTGAAATTCAGAGAGGTCAAATAAGAAGGTATAAGGGTCAGGGCCTGGGTCCAAACTAACTCCATAACCCTTGCCTCTATATAATGCTCCATCCTTAGGTTAATGAAAAGGTTAAAAGGCACTGGGATTAATCAGTTTTATGGCAAAGGAAACACATACCTGTTAATTTCTTATCTTAAGCACACAGAGCACTACAAGCCAATATAAACCCAGAAGGCATGACCAGAGAATCATATTTGGCTGTGGTGCCCACAGAATTTTCTACAACTGTTACTTCAAACAATAGTGATCACAAGTCAAGTTCATTATTACAGTTACAAAATACACAGTAATTTTTCAGCTATAATGAAACAAAATGGGCATTTGGAAGTTCCACACTCACTGCTCTCCGGTTTACAACAAAAGCAAAATATAAAAGTCCTGAGGTCAACATTTTTCTGAGAAAGTACCAATCTTTCAAAATAATAGATTCTAAGATAAGGCTCCTAAGTCGGCCTATGCAATTGTCACAATGTCCTACAGTCACAGTGGTGCTCATGGAATTGAGATGTCAGTGGCAGAGTCAAGTCTGAGACCCACCCCTCCACCAGCATGACCCACTGGCGGTGTGAGATCAGGCAAGTCTCTGCAGGTTTCTGCTCCAGTCTCCCTATCTGTAAATTGAAAGATTTAATGAGGGCATATCCTATCTCAGCAGGCTATGATGTGAATACAGGAAGATAACCTGACTGGCACAGAAACACAGGTTTCTGGTTCCTAAATAAGAGAAGTTGCAGCCCTGATGAAAATGTGGAAATTACTCTTTGCAGTGACTAAAGATACCTGTGTACTCATTCGGTTTGGGGCTATTCCTGATACAGGATCACAAAACGTGCCTCAACATGAAATTGTAAGTAACTTCCTTTCTCTTCAGACAATTTTCCTTGGACTGAAGGCTCCAGAGTGTAATAAAATCAAAGGAAAGAAGGGAATGAATGATCCTCTCCAAAATTAAGGCCCTCATTAATTGGGTTCTTTGTTGATCTCTGGATGCAAGGGGCATCATCTGAAAGTTATTAGTTAAACATTCATTTCAGTAAGCCCAAGAATCCAGGCATCTAAATGACTTCTCAAAGCCATAGACTTAAGGGACACCTTCTTTAAGTCTCGACTTAAGTATCTCCTTCACTGTGAGGCTGCCCTAATGAAAACTGCAGCCCACTTGCTCACCGCCAGGCCTTTTAACCTGCTCTCTTTTTGTTTCTATAACATTGTCACCTTCCAGCATATTATTTCATTTTGTCTCCCCCATTAGAACATATGCTCCATAAGGATAGGGTCTCTTTTCTTAACAGATATATCCTGAGAACCTAGACTACTACAGAAGAACAGGCTAGGTACCCAAAGAATATTTTTGAATGTGTTAAAATTGGGAAGAGATCTTAATATCTCAAGTATCTCCATTTAGCCTTTTACCCAGAAAATTCGATCAATAAAATATTCATGACAGGTACATAAATGGCTATAATTTTCCTTTATCCATAATTCTATTACAAGATTTTTAAAAACAGTTTTTCATCAAAGTGTACCAATTATTAATTTAGAGGGTCGGTTCACCACTGACAGTCTACTGCTTCTCAATCCTCTGGCCTATTCCAGTGATCGCACCATTCATTTCCACCCATATTTACAGTGGCCATATAAACCGTCCCTGTAGAATTTTCTTTCTCAAATTAGAAACAGTAAGCCACGGAGAACCTTCACTGTGCCCATCCTTCTCCCAAGGTGAAAGTCAAAATGCCATTGGTAGTATCTAATGTAGTATCATCCATAACAAAATTTAAGAATTCATCTCTTCTATAGTTTTCTTCCTTTTCAGACCCTATGAAAAGGTGATACCAATGGTGGAAATGGTGGAAAAGATGACAGCGTGTGAAGAGGCTTTGCAAATTACGGCAGTGGGCCACTTTACATAAGGGTTATTTCACTGTGGCTGACCTTGCCTTTTGTGCCTCCTTTTCTTGAGCATAACCCAAAGATTTTAAATAAAGACTAAGTCCAAAATGTCAATAGCCAGTTCTGCTGTGGCTCTTAAACACTAGTGTGGATGAGTTAGTATTATCTGTTATTTTCTGGACTTATTGCTGTATCTTAGGGATCTCCATTTGTTCACTTCAGTAGCCACTGCTCTTTTATGCACTAATTATATCTTGGGATTCTTTTTTTTTTTTTTTTTTTTTTTTGAGATGGGGGTCTCACTCTGTCACTCAGGCTAGAGTGCAGTGGCACAATCATGGCTCACTGCAGCCTCGACCTCCTAGAACTCGGGTGATCCTCCCACCTCAGTTTCCCAAGTAGCTAGAACTATATGTCCATACTAACAAGCCTGGGTAATATTTGTATTTTTTGTAGAGATGGGGGTCTCACTATTTTGCCCAGGCTGGTCCCAAACTCCTCAGCTCAAGCGATCCCCTGCCTTGACTACCCAAAGTGCTATAATTACAGGCCTTAGAATCCCTTCTTGATATCAGAGGCTTCTTCATGTAATCTGCCGAGTCTGGTCCTTTACCAAAACAGAAACCACTCTTGAATCAGGAGGTTTGGCTTGATCCCCTATTCTACTCCTTACCACTAAATAACTCTAAGCCAGTGCTACCTATGCTTCCTATGGCTCAAGTTTCTCATATAAAGTTAGGATAATATGTTTCTTATTTCATTTCTCAGATGCCAGAGAGAGGACTATAACACAGGGAAATTTCGTGTAGTAAAAATGTTACATAAATGTAAATACACTTTCATTGTGTTTATAATCATTTTAAGTCATAAGTTAATAGAACAGAGTGTATATTTATTTATCACTGTCAAAGTCTTACTGCCAATTGGAGTCAGTCATTTCTCACATTACTACTTTCGTTAGAAAGAGAACATTAATGCCAGAAGCTAACTTGAGATCAGACAGCAACCAGTCCTCTGTTCAGCCACTATTGCAATATAATGCCTGCTTAAATGACAGATAATATGCTTACTCGAAAAGCTGTATTAGCCTCTACTTTATTTTTCAAGAGTGCATGCTGAACCATAACTTGAACTATAGTGTTATGTTAATAACTGTTGACAGTATGCTAAACGTGGTCAAAATCATTTCCTATTTTTAAAAATTATTTACCATGAAATTAGAGGACAGGAAGGTTTCTCAAGTGAAAGACATCACCTTATTTAATCAAAGAAAGCACAGAAGCTACGCCCATGTTTAAAATACCAATTGGTATTTCAGTAGTATCTTGAGACATCTAAAGATCCAGAATAAAGTTGAGAAGAGAGCTCCCATAGAAGCTGAACCTTGACACATGCTCACATCCAGGTGGTGTTTCAGCTGTACTTCCTATGCCCATGGACGCCCCTACATGCCCCCAACCACATTACACACCCAACCACACCATCTCCTTGTTGGTAAGAGCTGATACTCAGGCTACCTGAATTTTCACTTACTTACAATGGGATTCTGATTTTATCTATAAGAAAACCTACAAGTTTTATTCCCCAAAGCTCCCTTCATTAGCGTCCTTGGCTTTGGGGAAATGTGCCCAAATCCTGAGCAAGAGATAAATGCTGCCAGTTCTGCCTGTAGTATCCAATTCTTCCTGGTGGCTTGGATCAATGGTTACTAATCAAGTTCACTCTGACGAAGAAGAACAACATTTTCCAAGATGGCCTAAAACGTCCTAGTGTAATTTTCGGTTTCTCCATTGTGATTTCTTACCTCAACCATATCTACCCATTCTCGTACATTAAGAAAGCTTTTCTCACATGTAACATCATACAGCAGCAAAACACCATCTGCCTTTCTGAAGTAAGACTTGGCAATACTTCTGAATCTGAGAAAGAGAAAACCATACAGTCAGTCAGTTTGTGTTGCCTCATTCTTTTTCTCTTTTATGCTCTTTTCTCATCTTCTAAAATCAACCCCAGTTGAGAATACTCTAATTGCAATATATGCCTGTGAAATAGCCATTTCAAAGGCCTCGAATGACCCAATGAAAGGTAATGGGATAAGAATCTGGCTGACCAACTTAGAACATCCAATCCTTTCTCTACCAAACAACCCAAGAATGTCTACAAACTCCAGAGCATAACCAGGGCAAGATTGAGAGCACAGTTTCCAAAAATTTCAACTTCAGCAACAAGCTACCAGAACCCCCATGTGGGACACAGGAGGCTGGAAAGAGGTACAAACTACAGAATACTTATATTTGGTGGTGGTGTTTAGGGAGTGTTGATGGGTGGAAAAACTATCAATGTGGAATGCTGTAACATACCAGGACTGCACATACATGGGGGTCAAGGGATTCACTTTGGGAAGAGCACACCTCAATGCACATGCCCTAACTCAAAACCCAGTGCAATCTTTTATAAGTATTTTAAATATTGTCAACCACAAATATTTTTTAAATGTCAAAATTCCCAGTCTGCTAGAGAATGTGAGCACCATGGGGGCAGGCATTTGTGCCTTTCTGTTCACCCCTGAATCTTAGCATGCTGAATAATGCCTGGTACAGACCCAGGCACCCCATACTTATAGGTTAAACAATTGAATAGGTTTTGTTCCCAAAGAGTTAGACAGGATTAAAACCTGTGCTTAATGCTCTGCTTATCGGTAATGAACACAAGGTAGGTGCCATCACCAGCTGCAAGTTTGCTATGTGGTTTGTGCCTCTGCCCTTAAATCAAGGGGAGCTGACTGGTTCTCTTCTCCATCATTTATTATTCTACAGCCAGGGAGCTCCTGGGGCTGTCACTGCACTGAAAAGTGCTGCCTCTCTCTGTCTCAACTGAACATCGGCTCAAAAGAAGCTTAAAGATCTTCTCACAGCAGTCATAGGTAAATGAAGAAGGAGAAGATGTGGGAAAAGATAAGCATTTTAAAGTTATAATACTCTTTATAAATATGCATATAATTATAAAGTATGTTATCATTATATAATTTTGAGTATGAAGAACATCAACAGGCCTGCAAGGCTTGTTAATGCAAACCCAGGCAGAGACCGCAGCGCTGTGGAAAGCACTTGCCTCTCCTGGCCAGCTGTATCCCAGAGCTGCAGAACTGTTCGTTCTCCATCCACAATGAGGGTTTTCATTTGGAAATCAACTCCTGAAAAGGAACATGAGAGTGGAGAGCATGATGTAAATAATTCCATTGGATTTTTATTTTCAAGCACTCTTTAGATGAGGCAAAAGCTGATAAGCCACAGCTCAGCCACGGAGGGAGGAATGAACATGACCTTTAAGGAGAGTGACCTTCAAATAGAAATGACAAGTCAGACCACACGTGTGTGCAGAGGCCCCATCTGCAGTTGGCTGACTTGGGGAATGATTTAATTTATGAGCCAAGGGAAAAATCTATGTTC
Source organism: Callithrix jacchus (assembly GCF_049354715.1). Lineage (NCBI taxonomy): Eukaryota > Metazoa > Chordata > Mammalia > Primates > Cebidae > Callithrix > Callithrix jacchus. The sequence continues at coordinate 100,036,945 of NC_133502.1, read as the reverse complement.
TATTTTCCCTGATGACTGGATAAACTCAATCGTGTGTGTGTGTGTGTGTGTGTGTGTGTGTGTGTGTACGCATGTGTGTGAATGTATGCACATGTACATGTACATGTGTGTATGAGTGGGCATGCATGAATGTGCAGGTGTATATGTGTGTATGTATATGTATAGGTGCATAGTACATATATGTTTTGTGTCTCTGCATGTAAGTATGTGTATATATAGGTATATGTGTATAAATGTATGTATGTATATCTAAACATGTATAATATGTAGGTATACATACACACAGTAGTGCATACAGACATTTACACATATATACGCATTATGGTCTCTGGCAACTGGACCAAATACTGTATGTAGTCTTTTTATGAGTCGAATTGAAGTCAACTTTCAGCTTTATTATCTTGAAGAGTGTATCAGAAAACCATAAACTTGCAAACACACCCATTGGGAAAAGAACAATCAATCTGTTCTAATGTTTCAGGTTATCAAAATAAGAACTCTTTAGACAAAGAAGAAAAATAAATGATAATTTACATATCTTCAACTCCTTTTACTGATTATTATGCAAATTGGGGCAATCAGGATACTACTTGCTCTATTGTTCCGCTGGGAAGGTGGGGAACAGCACAGAGCATATCTGGCAATGATTTTGACCATAATGACAAAGTCGCAATCCATATTGTTACTTTGTCAACATCAAATGATACCTTAGCCAGAAGGGTTCTCCTGGCCACCCTGTGTAAAACTGCACCTCTCCCTAAACCTCTTTTTTGTGCCTTTTTCCTCCATTGGGATGTAAGTGCAGTATCCTTTGCACCTACAACAGCATCTTACTTTTAATGGGACTTGGGAAACACACTCTGAATAAATGAATCTGATATCTCAGGCTCTGAATTTAATTCAATTCATCTGACTGGCTAAACAGATTTTTTTTTTTAAGTGGCAGGGTCTTATTCTGTCACCCAGGCTGAAGTGCAGTGGTATGATCTCAGCTCACTGCAACCTCCACCTCCCAGGTTCAAGTGACTCTCCAGCTGCAGCCTCCGAGTAGCTGGGATAACAAGTGCCCACCATCATGCCCAACTAATTTTTGTACTTTTGGTAGAGATGGGGTTTTGTCATGTTGTCCAGGCTGGTCTTGAACTCCTGACCTCAAGTGATCCACCAGCCTCGACCTCCCAAAGTGCTGGGATTGCAGGCATGAGCTACCGCACCTGGCAAGATATCTGTCCTTTTAGCCTTCCTTTCCTAAAAGTAGGCCTTAGGCAAAACAAGAAGGACCTTTCCATAGACTAGGATACACATATACACACACACACACCTATATATATGTATATATACAGAGAAAGAGAAAACTGTTTATCTGAATATCTGTGTATGTAATCCCCAAAGAAGAGAAAATCAAGCTAAGGAAGGTCATTTTCCCATTATCAACCAAAATAGAAGCCATACCGAGGGTGGCGCTTGTATTTCCCCGAAATTCATTCTTGCAAAGTCTCATGAGGAAACTAGACTTCCCAACTGCAGCATCCCCAGCAAGCACAATCTTGTAAGCCTTCTGTGAGCTAAAAGATGTACCGTTGTCATCTACCAGGTCTGTCTGGGGGGGAAAGCCACAGTGAATGATGAAGGTATTGCCAGTTTTCATCCTAGTAAGTGACATTGCACAGGAAAGAAAGCAGTGTTAATGAGCAGGAGTGTCTCAGAAACCACCTACCTGTGGGGAGAGTGCTGAGATGGGCTTTCTTGATGAACTAACAATGCTGCCTTCACTAACAGATCCTTGGGGCTTCCAGTCTAAGATGGAAGCCACACCTTCTGAACCATAGGTCTCTTCATCCCTTATGTCAGGAACCTATTTTTTTAAAAAAAATGTCAGCAGTAAAATTAACAAATGTAAGCAGTTAAAAAAAAAAAACAAAGTCTAAAATGTATACGTTATGGATTAAACAGAAGAAAAATATGCAGCTGAATCAACAGTCAATGCTATTAATATTAGGGAACAGAGTGGCACTGAATGGCAGTCTATGAGAATTTCTCCCTAACTGTGGAGAAAAAAGCATTTTACTAACTATGCTTTGTATTTAGGACCTTGAAAACAGATTTCCGTAACAGATAGAAGGCAAATATGACAGATTTCATCACGTAGAAGACCTAGGAGAGCAGTGGTTTCTGGGGCTTACATCTGTGTCTGAAGCATCACCTCCAAAACTCTCCTGTACCCCGCGTGACCTCTGAAATCCCCTCTGGTGCTTGTATTCCACTTCTGAGTCATACTCATTGGGATCTCTCAAGGTAGACAAGCCACTGTCAAAGCAGCAGCTTTCAGGTAGGCTGTCAACTTCACAGTTTGTCCTCTGCAAAGGATCACAGAGGGCCAGGGAGTCACAGTCCTCATCCACATAGGAAAAGCGGGATGACCTGGTAACAAAGGGAAGGACCAATTTACCTGAGGACTGGAAATGCTCAAGAACATACAGGCCATAGATCACATGCTATTAGATGGAATCAAGTAGACAAAGATTCTCACTTTTGCTAAGAGCCACATGTATTTCATGACTAGGCATTAGGGAAAATGAAATGCTCAAAAAGCATCAGTTCATTCTATGCAGTGATCAATTAAGAGAAAGACCCTCCGGTGGCTCACGCCTGTAATCCCAGCACTTTGGGAGGCCAAGGCGGGTGGATCACGAGGTCAAGATATTGAGACCATCCTGGTCAACATGGTGAAACCCTGTCTCTACTAAAGATACAAAAAATTAGCTGGGCATGGTGGTGCGTGCCTGTAATCCCAGCTACTCAGGAGGCTGAGGCAGAAGAATTGCCTGAACCCAGGAGGCGAAGGTTGCGGTGAGCCGAGATCGCGCCATTGCATTCCAGCCTGGGTAACAAGAGTGAAACTCCGTGTCAAAAAAAAAAAAAAAAGAGAAAGACCCTCACATTGAACACTTAATAAACAAAGCCATTAAAAAATCACATTCCTTATTTCCTGATACAAAAAGAATTAGAGTACCTAAGACATAAACACAATCTCAAGTTGTATTCATAAAAATGTATAAAGAACCTACAAGCCTCTTTACTCTAATGCGATCAGACCATATTCTGAACATTGTGTCCATTTCTGGATACCATCTCTACTTAAAAGGGCTGCTGAGAGCCCAAAGGGAAAAGGCAACCACAATTTCAGACTCAAGACCCTCAGGTCTGAAAAATAAGGTTCAGTGTACTCAACTTAGGTCTTAATGTTTTCTCTTTTCAAATACTTGAAGAGCTGATACATGAAGAAGACCACATCCTCTCAGGTTGCACAAGACAAAATAAGATAAGCTTTGCTGGGTGTCATATTTCTAATTAACGTGTTGACACACCATCTGGAAACACCCCTTTGGGAGATGTTTCATAGGGAGGGAGGTGCCTCAGATAAAGGCTAGAACTCAGGAGGTCTACAGATCTTACCATTAATGAAACTCTGAAGATTTTATAAATAAGGAAGAAATTCACATCAAATAAGAGAATCAAAAGAAACTATACATTCCTGTTTACTTTTGCTCTTCCATTTGATTTCCATAAGAATCTAAGTTTACCAACGATGGTTATGACTTATTTAGCACCCACTATATCCTGGGCACCTCCTACCCATTTGCTTACATGAATCACTGGAAATGGAGAATGGGCACAATACACAGGTTTTCAGATATGAGAGGTAAGAGGTGGATATGCTTAGACAAGAGAAGGTGAGCTTAATAAAATTATAAGCCATGTAATTCTGAGAAGTCAAAGTATTTTTATGCCATTAGCACATTTTAAACTTAAAAAGATGATTTAACTAACTTTCTCTCTCTCTCAATATACTGATTAATTATAAAGTCTTTACTCTGAACCAACAATTTTATATCATATCTCAATCTATGTTGCTAGCTAGGTGTGCACGTGTGTGTGTGTGTGTGAATATATTTTTGTATTATTTATAAAACTCTTCTTCTGAAACCGATTTTAGGTCCAACTGTAAAGTACATAAGAAAACCATTCTAATTATAATACACTACAAACTACTTCAGCTCCATATCTTCATTACTGGTTATGGTTTATTTTAAGCCTACTTGTATTTTGATAAGGAGCAAATAAAACATGAAGTCCTGAACTGAGAATTCACCTGAATAAACATCTACACTCTGAATTGAAAATATAGGCCCACTCAGTATTATATAATATACCCATGTTAATAAACCTGCACATATACCCCCTGAATCTAAAATGAAAGTTGAAATTATTTTTTAAGTAAAAGTAATAAAAATACAGGTACAGATCAAACTTTGTCAAACTCAACTGAACTGCATATCCTTTTCAAAGTCAACCATCTTGCCAATCCTCAATATTTTCATTATAATTAACTATGTAAAAGTATAAAACAAATTAAATTTTTGTTAGAGTTCTTGCAAAAAACAAAGCCAAAACAAAATTTTTAGTTAAAATCCAATAAAGCTATAAAAACAATAAAATTAGATGTACAACATGCTTTTATTACATTTTTGTATTAGCATCAAAAGGAAAATAAAATGTCAATTTCTTATATCAAATGAATCACCACACCTCCCCAGAAAGGTCATGATGTTGAATTATGGTGGCCTCTCATTACAGCTGAAGGAGGTAGGCACATGAGTGCCATATTCCTGTCACTCAAACATGCTGGGGACGTGATGACTTTGTCCCCTAGAATCTTTTGTTGAGGAGCTGTTAGTCCAGTTCTTCTGAGCCTCTCATCTAATCTTTTCAAAATGAATCATGGTGAAATTTCTAAAATACTTTTCAGTTGTATACTTTTCCCCCATTTGCTTAGAATCAATTTTAAATATTAATCAAAAATGACATCACACATACACATTTTAAAAAATCTATTATTTCTCAATAACAGAATAATCAGCTATCTGTAAATCAATCCATTAAAATTTTTTATTGACCAAATCAGTGAACAGTAGAAACAACTTACACCTGGATAGAATTTTCTTAGACATGATCACCAATAAGCCTTAGTAACAGGTCTTCCTCAATGGCAACCTGACCATTTTCTAACACCAGGATGTTAAGTACATTATTCTTTTTGCCAAAGTTCCTGAATGAAAAGGGATGAACATGAATCTAAAAGTCACAAAGAAATAGAGATTTGGGGTGGGCGTGGTGGCTCATGCCTGTAATCCTAGCACTTTGGAAGGCCAGGTGGGCAGATCGCGAGGTCAGGAAATTGAAACCATCCGGGCTAACATGGTGAAACCCCATCTCTACTAAAATTACAAAAAAACATCCAGGAGTGGTGGCACATGTCTGTAGTCCCAGCTACTCAGGAGGCTGAGGCAACAGAATTGCTTGAACCTGGGAGGTGAAGGTTGTAATGAGCCGAGATTGTGCCATTGCACTCCAGCCTGGGCAACACAGAGAGACTCCGTCCAAAAAAAGAAGAAGAAAAACAGAGAATTGGAAACATTTTGTTTTTGCTTTCAGTTCCAATTTCAATTTTTTGACATATTACAAAATTAACTTTTAACTAGCAACACTGGACATATGTGTATAACATACACATACACTCATGTAATCTCTAAGTGATTATTAGTTCTCACATAATTAAACCTCATATTTCAGTTCATTTGATTAAATGCAGGGCTAAATTCTGACTTTTGGCAAGCCTCTGTGACTCCTTCAAAACAGCAGCTTATGAGGCTCTACTAGCCATATTTATATTTGCTTTGAAAGTTTCCTTTTTCTGCAACATAGCTCACATAATATGATGCTGAGCGATTAAATATTTACAGATCATGCCAACAGTTTCAACATTATACACCAGAAATACTGCAGCATCAAATACCATAATTCTACTGGTTTCCCTGAAATATCTCTTATTGAGTTACTTCTAAGAAATAAGACATGATTAGAGATGAGGTAATGGTGGGCATATATAAAATCAACCCATAACATCTTCAGGAAATAACTTGGCCCTCTCTGATACACTTTTAATTTTTACATGATTCATGTTTCAGAACTTTTAACATCATAGAAAATATAAATCAGTGACCAAAATATATTCTATTATTTTAATCCACCTCCAAGGAAATTTACTTTTCTTTTAACTGTGATCCTAAACTCAAACAAAAAGTGAGGACGTGTTAACATACCTGTCATAGCCTAGAGGTTGAGGGGAATGACCAATGAATTTGGGACTGCTTCTAGAAATTGTATTCCCAGGTGAGATATTATTTATACGCTGTAATAGAGAAGTAATTATTTGTTAGTTCATATGATTTTCATGCAAACATTTTATATACACATAGGCACACACAAACCTACTTTTTAAAACTATAGCACATGATTCAAACTTCTAATGTAACTAAAAGTTTGCTATACTACCTGAGCAAACATGAGCATAAAAATCAAGGGAAACATTGCAACAATGATGACTGCCATAGTATGCTTTCCTCCTCATTCAATCTTAAGTCCAAACCCTACTGCACATTCCATAAAGTTTCAACATTATACACCAGAAATGTTCCGGTTCCCCACATTGCCAGGACCCTGCAACACCAACTTCCTTGAATGTGTCTCTTCTTGAACCATAATTTGGCTTAGTGACTGACTCCTCCATATCCTAATATGACCGTGGAATCGTACACATGAAGCTAACTTCCAAAAGTGGGATAAAAGGCCTTATGACAAATGCAGTCTGGGAGACGACCTTAAATTCCAAATAAGCTAAGCTGATTTCTGTAGGAGGCTTTGAAATCCAAGGCTCCCATTCTGAGCATCTCACTGGCATAAAGAATACTCACAAGTCTAAACTCACCCCTCAGACAGAAGCACCTTCTCCCCAACCTCAAATGGGCAGTATTTTATTTTTACCTACACGGGATTCTCCTAACTATGCGTGTCCATCTTAACTTCCAAATACATGAAAAACTCTTTCAGGCTGAAGATCACATCTTTCACACCTATCTCTAGATTCCTAGAAGAGTTGGTTAACATCTAGACATTTTTTTTCCCAAATCAATAGGTTTTTTATTGCATTATTTAAATATCACAAGTAGGTCTTAGGAATCATCTGACATCTTGTTTCTGTAGCTGGACAACTGCTTAGATCTTATTCATCAGCCAACAGTCTAGATACTTATTTCTTCAGAGGTGTAGCATATTTTTTAATTTGGAAAAACGCCTCATTTTATTTTATGGAAAGCTCTTCTCATTATTATAAGGACTTACATGAAGTTCTCCTTTAAGAAATTAAATAATTTTCATCACCACCAAAATATTCCACTACTAGAAAGAATGATATACGTGATAAAACTATGTGGCATACCAAAGATCTGTTGAACTTGCTGTAACTGCTTTCAAGGGCACTTCTAAGGCCATCATTACTGTCATGTAGCTTCCGGTTAGCTGTTCTGCAGAGTAAAGCAAGCAGAAAGAGAGACAAGGAGAGTATCAGTGGGGGGTCGGTGTCACCACTTTCTTTACTGGCTGTAACATTTAGAGTGTGGAATAACTTATCTTCTTCAACTTTCCACCACTTCCCTTCAAACCTCATAAACTGAGATAAATCATTACTCAAAGCACAAGAACTTAATCGATTACTCATCTCTCTTTAAAGGTCTCAGGGCTTTGTAGGAGTGAATTGCTATGTTATGGAACTCACTCTTCCTTCAGGTAGCCCCGCTGATTGAACAGATTCCATGCAGGTCTTTGAAAGCTCCCTAAATGCCTGAACGTACGCAGCCAGTTCCTGCATCTCAGAGGTCAGGGACGAATGCCATGTGTTACATCAAGCTTCATGCTCCTGGCAGCTCCTGCATTCTATGCATGGCCTGGCACTGTTCTACCAGGCACCATCATGTAGCAGGTAGACATTTGGAGAATGATCTCTGTCAGATCTGGGTTCAAGTCTCAACTCTTATTTCCATATGACTTAACAGAAGTCATTTAAGTTGTCAGAATGCCAGTGCCCTCTTGTATAGCACAGCTAGGATTCCACAGCTCCTACCCCACAGAGTGGCTAAGCTTCCCCAGCTTAAGGCTGATTCACCCTTTGCATCTTAGCTCAATCCTCACTTCCTCCAGAACACTTCCTTGACCTTCTTTGATAGACCAAAGCTGCCCTTAGGGGACATGTACCTTTCTTTTGATGCAGCTCTCTCATTTGGCCTTTTATGTTTATTTCTATAATTAATGATCCATTTCTGTCTTCTTCCCCTAGACTAGCCCCATAAGGAGAAAGAGATTTTTCATCCACTCCCCACTCTATCCTTGGCTTCTAGCATACCTGGCCTGTCAGAGGCGCTAAGAAATCTGTTGAATGAATGAATGAATGAATGAATGAATAAATAAATAAATAAATAAATAAAAGAACTCAAAGGATTAGTAAAATAAATGAACTCTACAACTGCCAAAAGTGAGACTATAATAAGCATTCAAAAATGGTGGGAAAAAAAAGGTCAAACCTGACCTGACTTCATTTGGAGGAACTGAAACCAGAAGACAATATGGCATTGGTGGAAAAGAAAAAAAGGGGAAAGAGAGGGGTAGGTTTTGTGGGGAAGCACCTCAGAGGATGGAACAGCTGCAACCTAGTTGTAAAGCTGACAGATGCATATATTTCTACCTGGGGAGAAGAAAAAAACCTAAGAAAAATATACTTCTAAGTAAACACAACAAACGGAGAAAGAATGATTGTGGAGACAGAGCCCTGTGGCCCCACTAAGAGGAGAAGCCTGAAAAACTCGCGGTATAGAGCCCAGAAAAAGCTAAGCGCTCAGGGCCGTTCCTCTTTATGGAGGCATAATAAAGACACACTGGACAGAGCCTCTGACTTCCAAAGACGTTTAGCAATTTATACTCTATTCCCCACATCCGGATTATTCAGGATTATAAGCATCAGAAAGCTAAGCAGAGATGCCGAGTGCAAGCCCTGAGAAGAAACACATACTGACCTGCAAACCTCATCTTCAGAACATGGCAACTCATGTCATATGTGTTATATCTTTTATTAACAAAAAATAAGTGAAATGTAAATGTAATGAGCATTTGATATGAGAACTTACTGGAGTATTTCAATTTGCCTCTCAAGACTATTTCGATCTTCTGTGTATTCTCGGATTATTTCCAGATCCCTGTAAAATTACATTTTATGTTTGAGTGAGAATTAGGTGTTAAGTCCTGCCTCACCTATACCTACCCTCCCAGCCTCTTTTCCACCTTTTTCAAAGACAAGTGTCCTTGACCATGGTTTTCGACATTTCCCGTGGTCCTCCTCTGGGCCTCTGTGGCCTCAGCAACCTCCTCTCCTTCTGCGACTCCACAAACACACTCACATTCTGTGCTTTCTCCTGTGAGGCTCTGCCCCGCCTCTGACATCACAAGCCTAGAGCTTCTCCTGCTCAGCCCATCACGGCATCCACCAGCTCTTCCATCCCCACCCTCGTTGACCCAGCTTTGTTCTCCATGGGGACTAAAACTCCCAAGTCCCCTCTCTCCTGGGGGTGTCTCAGAAACTGTGCCTTCAATCCTCTGAAACTTCCCTGCTCATTCAAAGCTTTATATAATCCTGCCTCCATCTATTTTCTCCTTTTCTGTGATTCCTTCCCCTTTCCATGTTTCACCTTATTCCTGCTCTCCCTCCTCTCCTTACCCTAAACCACAGAGATCCCCAAAGAACCAGGCTGGCTAAGCTCACTAGGCACTCACCCTGTGACAATCCCTCTGTTGCTTTATGATGGAAGCTCTGGCTTCTTCCCTAAACTGCACTCAGAGCACTGGCCCTTGCCTCCAGCCCCTATCCCCGTAAGCACACAAACCTCACCACTAGCTTTCCAAAACACCGAGGCTGTCAAGTTTTGTCCACAATAACCTGTACATTTGCTCCCTGGATAATAAAAGTAAACATTTCCTAATTGTCTATAGGAACTGAAGTTCCTTAACCCAAAATTTGGGGCCCCTATATTATAACCTTAAACTAGCTTTTAAATTTTAAGATTTTTTTCAACTTTTGCTTTTCTATTTTAAATATTGGGTATATACCCAAAGGATAATAAAACATTCTACTATAAAGACACATGCACATGTATGTTTATTGCGGCACTGTTTACAATAGCAAAAACTTGGAACCAACCCAAATGCCCAAAGATAGACTGGATAAGGAAAATGTGGCACATATACACCATGGAATACTATGCAGCCATAAAAAAACGATGAATTCATGTCCTTTGCTGGAAACCATGAAGCTGGAAACCATCATTCTCAGCAAACTGACACAAGAACAGAAAACCAAATATCGCATGTTCTCACTCATAAGTGGGTGTTGAACAATGACAGCACATGGACACAGGGAGGGGAACATCACACACTGGGGCCTGTTGAAGGTGGGGGGAATAGGGGAGGGATAGCAGACAGTGGGGGTATTAGGGAGGGATAATATTAGGAGAAATACCTAACATAGATGATGGGGGTATGGATGCAGCAAATCACCAAGGCACATGTATACCTATGTAACAAACCTGCATGTTCTGCACATGTACCCTATAACTTAAAGTATAATTAAAAAAAAAAAAAGAAAATGTCTCTTTTTGCCCTGTGGTCTCACCTTTCCCTAAGCCCTATCCTTCCCTATGTTCTGGCCCCTGCTTTGGTTACTTCCTCACCTGGAACATCTCTGAGACTCTCTTTTCCCATCTGTAAAATGGACATAATAAAGTCCCTGTCTCATTGGGTGTTCTGTGGACTGAATCAGTTAATGCTTGTGAAGGACCAGGGCAGTGCCTGGCAGGCAGCAGTGACACTTGCTCTGAGTTGCTGATGTCACCATCCTGGCTGCCTCTTCCCCCTTTCCCAGCACAGAGCTATCTTTCCACCTAGGCTCCCCTCCAGCAGCACCTCTTAAATACAGTTCTTCGCCTTTTCTGAATTAAAACAAAACCTCTTCTGTGATCATACAGCAATTAACCCAAACCATGATTATGTTCTTGGTACTACTTCTGATAGTTTTTAGCTCCTCTGTCGTTAAACCCTATAATCTTTTTGCTTTTTTCTCCAATTAAATTCACGTAACATATATATTATATACATATTATGCAATATATATTATATATAAATATATAAAAAATATATATTTATATGTTACATATTTACATATAATATATAAATTATTATATATATTATTTGGGTTATAATGTATATAATAATATATGACATATATTATTATATATATTAAAATATATACATAATAATATGTATATTTCTACTTGGGGAGAAGACAGAGTGGGTATATTTCTACTTGGGAGAAGAAAAAATTATATATAACATATAAAATATAACATATATTATACTATATATTAATATACTATATAATATATAGTATATATTATTATATATTATGTATATTTATTGTATTATATATTAATATATAAAATATACTATGTATTATATATTAATATATAAAATATACTATATATAATATATATGTAACATATACATATAATATATAATATCTATATACATATATATATACACACATTCTCCACTCATAACTCTTTATCTAGTTCAGAGATTGTATGTAGTAAACAATAAGTATTCCACTGTTTTCTTTTATAAGACCTTAATTCTGATTAAAGTTTACAGACAAACCCAAAAAAAGGTATTTTTCCCAAGTGTGCATGTCCTAGGGGATACACACATACACACATATCTATGCATTTTATATTTACCAGCCAGATAAAAATATACATGTCTATGTTCCTTATATATAAATACATGTCTGTGAGTGTATGTGTGTGTATTAGGTCTTATGGTATTAGCACAATACTGCAAAACTAACACCCACAAAAATAGACTTGTCTACTTTTTCCTTTCTTATGTTTTATGGCCAGGATTCCTGACTTCAAAGCACTTTAATAAGTACTGACCCTTGGCACTGTAGGCATGTTCTAGCTCCCAGTTAATTCAAACATTTATTAAGCCTTGCACTAGCCTAAGCAGACAATAATTAATTATTCTGTTTGCTTGAAAAAATTAAAAACATAAAAAACACTAAGAAATCTGATATTCAAAATAAAATCATTAGAAAGTAAGAAAGATATTAGGAAAGTTACTATCTCTTTATTATTCCATAGCTGAGTTTCTTTTGCCTGATCATCTCAATATTCTACTCAAACTAACAAATAAAATGTAAAGTTCATACCTTTCAGTATTCAGACTCTGATCAGCATAATCACTTTTCAAAGCATCTAATTCACTCTGAAGAAAGGCTATGTTTGTCTGTGCTTCTAAAAGGTCTTTCTTAACTTTCTGATTTTCCTGGATAAAAGGAAAAATGAAGGTCATTAGATTCAGATTTTCCTCTGCCTGGGAGAAATGAAGTAAAGTGTTGTGCCACCCTCCACCCCACTCCCATCCCTCCACAACTCTTCAAATCTCAGTGTTCAAAGAACTATTTGTTAACTCAAGGTAATTTGAAATCATTATAAATTAAGTATCAGAAATCTAAATTCTCAAAGTTGTTCTTCATTTTCTACACTTGGTATCTGATGCCAAACTACAACAGTCCAGAGTTTATCATGACGTATCTCAACACAGTATTGGCAAATTAACTGACAACAAACATTTGAATTTCTGCTTTATTTAATGAGAGCTATATAATTATTGATAAATATTTTGTGGAATCAATAGTACCTGTTACCAGATACACTGGCTACTTTTTACAAATAAATTATATCATTTAATATTTTAAGTCTTGCACTTAAAAATAAAAGAGTGCAATTCGAAAATCTCTATATTTTCTTAAAACAATATTGGAAACATCCCTTTAAGATGATGGATGGAGTATGTGAATTTGTCTCTTATGCCTCTCAAAACCTCATTAAAATGAAATGCCAAAGGAAATGAACCAATTACAATTACAGGAATGGAAAAGGGACCCAGAGCATTCAAGTGACTTAAACACACTTCTGGAAAATGGAAACTAAGCAAAATGTTCTCCCAAAAAGAAGAGTGTGGGGGAAATGGAAGTCTAGAGGAAGTGTGTTCAAGGTTTTGACACAGAACCCGGAAGGAGACAAGTGGCCAGGCTGAACCCCAGAAAGACAGAACCAGATATGGGGTTGGAAAGAGAGATTGAATCTATATAATAAGGCACCCCTCCCACCAAGCCCATCCCATCATTCCCTAGAAAATAATAGTAGAGAGCCAGAGTGGATTCCAAAGACAAAATGGAGGTTATCTTCTTAAAACTGAGTGGCTCCTTTAAGGAAAGCTAAGGCTTCTCTCTGAATATCCCTGTCCCACTCATGCTGGTCCCAACCGGGGTTCCTTTCCAGCTTCACACACAGAGCTCCTATGAAGACATTCTCAAGGGAGAGAGGCCTTGAGGTGAGCAGATCTGTTCACACAGTCCCACAGGACTCCTATGCCAGTTACAAGTGACCAAGCTAGTCCTTCACTTTAAAACATGAACAGATCACCAAGAACTGCCAGGCATTTGGGAAAAAAAAAATGGTACCTAGAAAGAATTAAATTAATAAGTCCTGGAAAAGCCTATTTATTTAAACAAACTTAATAAATTGTGAGGGGGAATGTAGACATTCTCAAATATTCAAAAACAGAAAATTTTTCCCTCACATGTTCTTTCTGAAAAAGTTTCTTAGGATGTGCTATGGCAAAATGAGGATGAAACCCTCTCCCCAGTCAAAAAAATTATAATATGCAAAATGCTGCAATTCAATGAAAGGCCCAGTGAAAAACTGCAGAACATATGGGTAGCAAGTTTAAAAAACAATCAGTCTAATAAGAACTGAAATTTTATAGACTCCCAAATTAATATCTTCAGGGAGAAAAGCTAAATAAAGTTCATGCATTGGAAAGAATAAAGGAGTCTTAAGGTATCAGTGATATCATGAAAGTGGTAGTTTCTTTTTGCAACAAGAAACCAAAAACTGAACCAGAAAATCCAAGAAAAGCAAATAACTCTATAAGGATATCATTATCCAAATAAAAAGCTGACTAAGATGTTGAAAAATTTGGAACTACTGATTCATTTGACCATGAAGCTGGGAAACTTCTTTTAAGTGAAGGAGAGATAATGAATGGAGAGAAAGAAATGCGAGCCTCACTCATTTCTTAGCTCTGCAGTGAAAACATAGAATCATACTAAAGAAAATATTCTTTATTTGCTTTTAAATTTGGGAGTTAATCTAAAATAAAATAAATAAAACATAGCAAAGATAACGGAAAGAGATGTAAAGGTTATCAATTTTGTTGGTACTAAAATAAAGATGTGCTGGCATAAGGTGGAAAAGGGACAGAAAAGAAAAAACTTGGAGGAAGGGGCAAGGCATTAATATCCTCATCACAAAGCCAGGGATACAGACCAGAGCTGATGCTTGAAGAATACAGGATTAAGTATGTTATCTAAAATGTAAGCATTATGCCTTCACTACTTTGTATGAAAAATAAGTAAAAAGCTTTCATAGTAAGTGGCACATTATCGAGGAAAAAAGCCTGCATAAATAGTATCTTTGATCAAAGGTATTTTAAGGAATTTTTCTAACTATAGTATTAATTTCTCTTTAAGCTGCTCTTCCTGGAACACTAAAATAAGAGCATGACTATGCAGTCTAACCGGAAGTGCATTTCTGTAAGTAAAAAGATAATTCTTACCATTGATAAATCATAAATTTGTTTTTTCAATGCAGCCACATCTTCCTTTTGACTTATATGTTTTGACTGTTCTTCAAGCTGAAAGAGCAAATAAAAGTTGTATGCTTACAAACTCACTCTGGATTGCTTTGGTTAAGTTTAGGACTACCCTTGAATATACATATGAGAATTCTAGAAGCCATCAATTTTCAATATTATATGACTTTATAAATCATTAAACTACATAAAATCCATAAGGATTTGAAATTTTGTTCTAAATAATTTAAACATTTGAAAAGGGGGTTTTATTGTGAAATGAACTTTCTTGGAAACAACTGAAAAGCCCTTTCTGGAAACCATTCAATTATTAAGCAATCAAATTCTTGCTTTTTTTAGTCATGCTACATTGAATCAGGATCTTTCTATTCTCCTTTGTATTATCTGCTTTTAACACTTTCCATTCTGCATATAATTATTTAGAAATGTCTTACCTTCCCTCCTTAAAGATTTTTTTAAGAGCAGCGTTAGCGTCAGATGCATCTATGTTTTCTTCAGGGTGCGTTCAATAAATGCTTATTAAATAACTAAAATCAATAAAATCAGAGTGGTGGGATCTCACTATGTCGCCCACGCTGGTCTTGACCGCCTGAGCACAAGCAATCCTCCTGCCTCAGCCTTCCAAAGTACTGAGATTACAGGCATGTGTCACCATGCCCAGCAAGGATACTTCTTTTTTAGTTGTCCATTTTCATTATAGCTAGGGCATTCCCATTAGTTATGGGAAAAACAAAAACAGATGCAAGAACTGTGTCTAGTACAGTGCTGGAGCCAGCCTGTACTAGCAGGTGAGAGTCCACTTTAAGCATCTCTTCTCAACCATAAATTCAGTTTGGTAGCATGAAATCAGTAATGACAGGTGTATTTATACCACAGAAATCGACAAATGATATACATCCTCTTCTCCCCCCACTGCCTACAGAGCACTTGCTAAACAACTGCCAGAGCATTACTGAGTAAAACAGAACCTGCTCATTACAAACCAGAGAAAAGGCCCAAACCCAACCACATTAAAAAAAAAAAAAACTAATCACAACTTTGCTCACACTCAACAAGTTCTGGTCCTCTTCAAAAATTGGTGACTCGTGGTGATCAGGGTACCCTAGATCTGAAATTTTCTACTTAGAAGAGCAATATTCATTTCATTATATAAATATTCCCTGAATACTTACCATGTACTTTGCAATAAGCTAGGGGTAGGGACCTAGGGATACTTGACATGAGCAAGAAAAACAGTCATGAAGCATGCAGTCCACTAGACACAAGGGATTTAAGAGTACTGAGCTGGTGAAGACCAAGGAAAGAAAACTAAAGTTTTATGGACAACAGTTGAAGGGATCAGAAATATTTATTAGATCTGTGCAAAAGACAGGTGGCCCTTGGAAATAGAGGAGGAACCTTAAAAAAGAGCCCCTTAAAAAAGGTCTTTCAGGCTGGGTGCCGTGGCTCATACCTGTAATCCCAGCACTCTGGGAAGCTGAGGCATGCGGATCACCTGAGGTCACGAGTTTGAGTTGATCCGTGTCTCTACTAAAAATCGAAAAATTAGCCAGGTGTGGTGGCATGTACCTGTAATCCTCAGCTACTCAGGAGGCTGAGACAGGAGAATTGTTTGAACCCAGGAGGTGGAGGTTGCAGCGAGCCAAGATCATGCCACTGCACTTCGGCCTGGGAGACAGAGCGAGACTCAGTCTCAAAAAAAAAAAAAAGGTAATTGCAAAAAGTTCCTTGATTCTGAAATCTGATCTATCTGCCAAATGCTTTTGGTTGTTAATAGCTTAGATACACTTAGACGCTGAGGCTGTTCCCAAAGTCCAGGTGCCACTTGCCTACCTTTCTCAGCTTTTTAATGGTCACCTGCAGATCTCCTACTTCAGTTTCATACTGACGTCTGAGGTCACTAAGGGCTTCCTCAGCTTTGCGTTTTTCCTAAAAGGAAAAAAAAAAAGATTTTGTTCATTTAAATAGGTTCACCCTCTTAAACAACCTTTAAAACCCGACAGGTGAAAAATATTTTGTGTCAAATTAAGGCTGACCTCAGTTCTCCTACACAGGGAGGGTGAGAAGGGATATTGGAAAGAAACCAGTGACTTCAAATGTACAGCAGTTTTGGAATTGAAACCTACAAAACCAAAGTGCAGAATCCCACACCTACATACACACCTCACCCGGGAGGGACACCTTTAAGATTATTACTCAAATTGTGATAGAGGCCGTAGCACATCAATCAATTAATTCATTATTGCTATAATTAGTTACAAGACATGGCGCCGTGAAGGGCTGCCCTGCTGGCCGGAATCCTATCATGTCATTAGGACTCACAGAGGCAACCCAGGTGCAACCTTTTCCCTAGAGCTGACGCCTTATCTAAATCCCAATCACATCACTGCAAATTTCTATGCAAAGTGCTTCCCTGTGGACATACTTCTTAAGAAGTGTCCCTTCCAGTTCTTCTGGAGCAGAGAATGGCAATAAGGTATTCCAGGAGGTCAAGGGACTGCCATTCAGAAGCTCCCATGGGCTTAAACATCTTTAAATTTCCTTTCTCTTAGTAAATTATATAATTTTATATCCTACATTCAGTATTCAAATAGTTTTATGTTGATAGCCAGTAAAATTCAGTGTACAAATATTCACTGATCACCTACCAAAGGTTCTAGGCACTGGGGACATGGAGACAGAGGGGGACAATAAAACTGATGTTCTCATGCATTCTAGTGGAGGAGACAGAAAAAAAGAATTTCAGGAAATGATACAAAAACAAAAAGAAAAAACAGGGAGATGTGATGGGAAATCAGTCTGCTAGAGGGTAAGCTAGGGCCTCTCTGCAGCATGCTCCCAAATATGAATACCTGCCAGAGGTAGCCTGTCTTACTGCCCACTCATTGGCTGTGGAGACTGAGCAGGTTGCTAAACTTATCCATACCTCCATTTTCTTTTTTACCTATTGTGAGGATTAAATTAAATAATACAAGTTAAATAATTCATATAATTAAATAATCCATGTAAAATGCTTAGCAGAAGAGCAACATCTACCCTTACGGTCACTTTTTAAAAAGGGGCTATCTTGACTTCATCCAGCTTTATGGGTGAAGCAACAAGTATTGCCTGCCTCACAAGTGGATGAAGACACAGAGGCCTCACAATTAGATGCCAATGAGGCAGCCTTCCTGGCCAGGAAGAGTCTCTTCATTAGGTCCACAGCCACAAACCCAAACATAAACATTTTAGGGTTTAAAAATACTTTATCCAGAGCTCCATAAAGGAAATGATCACTAGCCTATTTCATTCCCAACCTGCGACAGCTAGATGGTGAGAGATCAGATAAGAAATTGTTACAGTAATGCAAGTGAGAAATGGTAGTGGTTCAGATCAACTCTTCACAAACTTCCAGCAAACTGGAATGGAAGGAATATGTCCCAACTCATTCTATGAGACCAGAATTTCCTAGTCGCCAAAATCAGACAAAGGTGTTAAAAGTACAAACCAATATCTCTTCTGCATATAAATGCAAAAATAAGTAAAATTCAGCAAACTATAAAAACGGTAATACATCATAACTAATTAGGGCCTATCTCACATGCAAGTTTGTTTTAATATTCAAAAATCAATCAATGTAATTCACCACATTAACATTCTAAAAGAGAAAAAATATTAACTATAAGTAATGACAGAAAAAGTATTTGACAAAATCCAACATCCATTCCTGATTAAAATAACAGCAACAACAATAATATTCAGCAAACTAGGAACAGAAGGAACCTACTCCACTTAATAAAGGCATCTATGAACAATACACCACTAACATCACATTCAATGTTCTCATCTCCTTTATTCTTCTAACCAGTGCAATAAGGCAAGAAAAATTAAAAGCACCATCCAAATCAGAAAGACAAATAAAACTGTTTTTAGTCATATGTTTCATAATTATCACCGTGGAAAATCTAACAAAATCTACTAACAAAAAGGCACTGTGTATAAGCAATGTAAGTAATGCTACAGAATTCAAGACCAACTAATACTCAAAAATCAAATGTATTCCTATACATTCACAATGAACAATCAGGAATTAAAATTTTTACAAATACTATTTATAATTTCATCAAAACATGACATACTAAGAGTAAATCTAAGATGTACAAGATTTTGTGTTATTGAATAACACAAAACAGTGCTGAAAGAAGACATAAATAAATGGAGAGATAAATCATATTTTCAATATTGTTAAGATGTCAATTCTACCCAAATTGATCTATATATGTAATAAAGTTCAGTCAAACTCCCTGCTAACTTTTAGTTTTTGTTTGCTTTTTTTTTTTTAAAGAAATTGACAGGCTGATTCTATGGAAATTAAAGCAATTAATATAGCCAAAAAAACCTTTAAAAAGTACAGTTTAAGAACTAATACTATTTGATTGCAAGACTTATTATAAACCAATAGGTATCAAGACAATGCAATATAAGCATAATGATAGACAAATCAATCAATGGAACAGAACAGAGAGCCCAGAAATAAACCCACACAAATAGAGAAAACTGATTTTGGATAAAGTGCAGAGGCAATTCAGTGGAAAATGGTTAGTCTTCTGTTTAATAATGGTGCAGGAACAATATGAACACTGATCCATATCTTGGCACCAAATACAAAATGGATCCTAAATGTAACCTAAAACAATAAAACACACAGAAGATAACATAAGGAAAATCTTTGTGGGATTGGGTTAAAGATTTTTAAATACCACATGAAAAGTATGGTCCGTGAAAAAAATTGATAAATTATAATTCATCAAAATTAATAAATTATACTTAAAGATACAGTTAAGAGAATAAAAAAGGTCACAGTGTAGATGAAAGTATTTGTAGACTTGCATTCGGAATATATAAGGAATCTCAAAACGCAGTAATTTAAAGAAAACTGTATTTTTAATGAGTCAAAGATTTTAACAAGATACTTCAGCAAAAAAAAAAATTATACACGTGGCAAATGAACCCATGAAAAGATCCTCCACACAACTAGTCATTAGAGAGATGCAAGTTAAAACCACAGTGAGATTCCTCTACACATCGATTAGGAAGCTAAAAGAACAGGATTATCATACACTGCTGATTGAAACATACAACTGAACAACCACTCTGGAAATCATGTTGGCAATGTCTTATAAAAATACACATTCATCTACACAGATGATCAACCCAATCCACCCCAGGAGTTTACTTAAGAGGAATAAAGTATATGTCTATATGAAGATGTGCCCATGCATATTCACAGCACCTTAATTTGCAATAACCAAAAACGGGAAATAACTCAAATGTCCTTCAACAGATGAATGGCCAAACACTGTGGTACCCCTATATAATGGAATACTACTCAGCAATGAAAAAGAAAAACCTATTGATTACATGAATAAGTCTCAAAATAATTATGCTGTGTGGAAGAAGCCAGACAAGAAATAGTAATATATACTGCATGATTCCATTTCTCTACAGTTCTGAACACTTTAAACTAATCTACAGTGACAGAAGATAGAACAATGATTGTCTGGCAGAAAGGGGCAAAAAAAAAAAAAAAAAAGGAGGAAGGAAGGCTTGTTATACCTTCAAGGGGTAGGAAGAAACTTCTAGAGTGGATAGTTATGCCCATGATCTTGCCTATGGGAATGGTTCCATGGTATAGACATATGTCCAAACTTCACATATTCTGCAGTTTATGTGCAGTTTGTTGCATGCCAATTATACCTCCATAAAGCTGTTACAGATTTTAAAAAAAACTGAAAGAATGCAATATATGCTGTATTATCCCATGGTAGTCAAGGTCAGGAAGAGGTGAATGTGACTAGAGGAGCAGGGGAGGGCATGAAGAACAAAGTGAGGATTCCTCTGAACTTTGCAGAATTTAGGAAGGAGGAAAGGAGTGAGGAGCCCATCATCAAGGCAAAGAAAACAGCTGGAGCCAACGCAGAGTTATGCACAGTCAGACCACTGGGCCAGAGCTGGGAGTGAAGAGCCTGGGGGAGCTGAGGGGAGCTGTGTAGAATGGAAGAAAATTAGGGAAAATCTTAGACTGGCCTGGGCATGTCAGTCCATAGAAGTTGTGTTTAGAAAGATGTGAGGTGGACACGAATGGGCAGGCAAACAAGGTTCCTCACAGTGCCAAAGCTTCTCTGCTGCCAGTGAGGTCCTGGATTGGCATGCTGAGGTTCGGAGACCATGTAGATGTAATGACTGACTGGCCACATGTGTCACTGCTGTGGGATAGAGAAATGATGCCGTGGATGCACAGGTTTGCCCCCTCTGGACTGAAACCAAGGAAACTAAAGAAGATGTTGTCAGTAACAACATGAAGTTATAAAAGGTGGGGGCCATGGTAATATCCCCATTACCAACAACAAATTTGGGAGGCAGTTACCTGGAAGAAGCAATGAGATATCATGACAAAATAACACATGTGCTTGGTAAGTGTTTGATGAATGAATGAGTGCACAGATTAAACACAATAGATGGAGAGGAAAAAAGGCATAAAAATGATTTTACTCTTCCCTTTTTACAAAAAGGAAAGTACTAACAGAAGAAGGGGTTATCCATTGCTCTGAAGCTGGACCATGAACCTTGAGCCATTTATGTGGTTGAATATGATGTCCAGCTTCTATTTAAACTTTTTATGAAGAGACAGGACGATAAAAACACCCCAGAGCATATGTGTGGTAAAGCCATTTAAGGCAAAAAATCTAAAAGGAATCAAGAATACACAGAGCCACAGGAAAGAGCAGGACAGTAACAACCAGGGTGCAGCCACCGCATCGCAGGCACTGTGCCTAGCACTTTACATAGATCATGTTTAACCCTGTGAAGGCATGTAGATCGCAACATCCCATTTTAGAGATGGAATAACAAAGGCTCAGAGGTTAGGTTATTTTCCTAATGCCACCTAGATAAGATCAGGGCCTGGATGTAAACGAAGGGCTCCCAGACGCCGATGTTCAGGCCACTTGCACATTTTGCTGCCGCTCAGTGTTAACAGGGCAAATGAATAGACAAAAGTGGAATTTTTAACCTAACACTGTCTATTTTCTGTTTTTAATAAATAGTAATCACCCACAAATATTTTATAAGAAAAAATTCTTTCTTCAATGGAAATCACTGAAGGTAACATATAACTTTCAATTTTAAAGGGTTCCTATAATGCTGAATAAAGGTAAACAGTCGGCCAGCCCTTCACATCCACAGGTTCTGTATTTGCTAATTCAACCACTGAAGATTGAAAACATTTTAAAAAGCAGTAAAAGTGATGCAGATAAAGATATAGTATAACACCTATTTAAAAAGTATTTATATTATATTAAATATTAGGTATTATAAGTAATCCAGGGATGATTAAAAGTATACTGGAGGACATGTGCAGGTTGTACGTAAATATAGATCACTTGTATAAAAACTTGAGCATGCAGATTTTGGTATGTGGGGTTGTGGGGGGGGTCCCGGAACCAATCCCCTGCGGGTACCAAGTGATGACTATATTCCATTATAAAACACCGAAGTTTGAAGACAGAATTTTAATTTCACTCTAATCTAGATTTAAAATGAGCAGTGGGTGTGGGCAGTGAAACAGATATGGAATGTCAAGCCACCTTCTCTACAGAGGCTGGCTCTGCCTTCTCCCAAGGCCTCGTCTCTGATGTTACTCCTTTAAAGAGGCCTCTAGCCCCCAACCTAAGCAGCCTCCTCTCCCAGTCACTATCACACAGATTGTTTCTTTATTGCAGTTTTCAGTCTGAACTTATATGCTTTGCTTGTTTATTTGATTATTATTTCTATTTCTTGTTACCCCTCCCCCCAAAAAACACCACCAGTAAAAATTCCTTTGCTGGGTGCCTCTGTGAGAACCTGGACTTGCTGTACCCATGTGTGACACCCAGAAGAGTGCCTGGGCCCTCTCTATAGAAAGCACTCCACAGAGATCTGCTGAATAATGGTCAATCCCAGAAACTCACATCTTTCCGTGTCTTATGTTCCGCAGCCTGAATCCTCTGATCCATTTCCTCTTCCAACTCACTCAACTGCATAGCTGCCTTGTCCTGGGCTCTGAAATTCAAAAGGATGCATGCCTTTTCATTATACTCTTGAACTTGAAACATGAAGAGAAACTTCAAAGTCATCTATTTTAAGCCCCATATATTACAAAGTCATCTATTTTAAGCCCCATATATTATAGATGAAGAGAAACACACCATTCAAAATGGTATTCCCCATTCCTTCTACATAATAAAATGAGATTGGCAATTTTACCATTTTGGTGTAAAATGATTTTAAAACTAGATACAGTCATGCATTCCTTAACAACTAGTATACATTCTGAGAAATGTGTCTTTAGGAGACTTTTGTCATTTCGTAAGCATCACAGAGAGTATTTACACCAACCTAGCTAGTAGAGCCTACTATACACCTAGGCTATGTGGTATAGCCTATTGCTCCTAGGCTGCAAACCTGCACAGCATGGAACTGTACTCCATACTGGAAATAACTGTAACACAATGGTCAGTATTTGTGTTACAGCTATTTCCAGTATAATTCCAGATCCAGTATGATCTTACAGAATAGATACACTAAAAATTTACAGTTATATTCTTATGGGACCACTGTCATTTACATAATCCTTATTGACCAAAACATTGAAATGCAGTACCTGATTATATTACATAGATGAATAAATTGGATAAAGTGATATTAAACTAGACTGTGGCAAAGAATAAAGATATCCAGGGCTGAGAGTTTGCTCTCATGACTGAGTTACAACGCTGGATTAAAAAAAAACTCCATGACAAAATGATGTTTAGATATAATTTTGAAATTTCCCTATATAAAACTCACAATGTTATATGTTAAAGTCAGAAGGGAAAAAAGATCTCAATCATTATTTCTTATCTCTCCCCTACAGTTCTAGAATGTAGGTAAGGTTACCTTTTAGAAAAATTCTGTTTCTGTTACGAATGCAATTATAAATCACATCTCAATGGAGGAAGAGCACATTGATTTACATCTAAACCATGAGCTTTAGAGGTGATTCATTTGGACAAATGACATGTTATTAATAAATGATAGGGCTTAAATATAAGATATTCTGTCTTCTAGTTTGATGGGTCTCTGCTATAGCAACCTACCTGCTTTCGACTTATTACTCCCTCACAATACAATTTATTCATGTGCTAGTCCAACTACCACATAAAATTCCAAGGAAATATTGTGGGGGTGGGGAAGACCCTGAAGTAAAATTTTCAGTAACATTATTATCCTCTGTTCCTATTTACTTCTTCCTCATTTTACAGCCTGTCCAAGGTTATGTTAACCAAGCTTGGAAGGTCAGTTCATTTCTGCTTATAAATACCTGCTATTTGAAGTCTAGAAATTGTGTATCTCCATAGCAATGTTTGGTAGTTATTTTGGTCAACTCTGGGACTGTAAATGACTCAGCCACATATCCTTTCTCCCTTTGTTAACATCATTTCCCATCTACTTCTTC
Organism: Callithrix jacchus; assembly: GCF_049354715.1. Lineage (NCBI taxonomy): Eukaryota > Metazoa > Chordata > Mammalia > Primates > Cebidae > Callithrix > Callithrix jacchus. The sequence goes on along the minus strand of NC_133502.1, from coordinate 100,012,713 downwards.
CAGATAACCAATCCCAAACATCTGGGACTACTCCTGAACGGACTCTCTCTGACTTTTTCACTTCTGAGCAACATTTTTCCTCTTTTACAAATCAGGGTGATGCATAATGATAGAGTGCTTGCCTCAGCGATTTCTAATTTGTAATGAAATGTCTGCCCACTGTGACCTAGTCTAGGATTCCCATCAGGACACTGGGAACCCGTTCTTCAGGTGCAATACAGAGCAAAATGGCTGAAACCCTCCCCCAGTCAAAAACAGAAGTGAGGATGCATGGCTAAGAATGCAAGGAATGGTTTACAAGCAGTCATTTAAACACTTCCTGAGGTCTTTTATAGCTAAAAGGAGCCTTTAGGAGATTAGGCTCAGCGGAGAGTCTGGCTCTGGATCTCCCCAGTAGCAAAGAAGGGAGTGGTTGGGGACTCCAACACAGCTCGAATTAGTACGGTGTGCTCACTCCATTATGAGAAAGCAGCCTCGCTGGTAATGAGAACCTCAAGCACGCCAGTCTGTTTTTTTCCCTCGTAGGTTTACATGGTATTATCTTTAGATGGGGGACATGTGTATGTATGTGTGTACCCACATATCTTTGTGTGGGTCTTATATGTGTACCTGTGTGTACCTGTGAGTTTGTCTGTTTCAATATTTATTGGATGCTCTGAGGAATCAATGTGTGTATCTGCTTGTCACACCTGAAAGCAGGCCAACTCTGGGATTCAGAGCCACACTCCAGTATGCTCTACAGAATTTGGAGCTGAGGCATTTGGAGCCCTTTATCCTATTGGAAGGCCCCTAGGAGGCTAACTTGAGACAAAAAACATCAGCCAGGTACTGAAAATGTTCATAAGAAATCCCTTGTGAATACATCAACTTTTGCTTGAGTTGTGTAAGAAAGGTCCTATTTAGTATCAAGAATTTAAAGCATTTCCTTTCCTACATTGTAATGTCCATCAGTTATTCCAAAGGTTTAACTAGATAGTTTCAGTATCATGTGGATGGGAAGGATAAAGAAACAGTGGAGTTGAAGATAATTTGGCCTGTAGCCCTCACTTGCCCCTATGCAGACAGGGCAGCCCCCCAATTAAATGGGCTATGTTTACAAGCTCCAGGCAGAAACCAGCAGGGTACATAGTGTCTTGGGAGCTCCTGGTGGAGCACATGGCAGCAAGGTGCATCTGTGGGACACAACACACAAGAACTGTGACAAGTACAATGCCCTCTCTTTCCCAATATATGTTAAAGGAATGTAGTTCTTCCAGAGAGCAGAAAGGCTGATGTTTGAACTGCAATACATATAACTTCTTTTTTTGCATGACATAGCAGTTAACACCAATAGGATATCCTGTGTAAGCTGGCTATGGCTTATATGAATTGTAATATAGTAAGAGTTCAATAGTTTTTTGGCTTTCAGTTCAGAGGCGGGTGGGGCAGGTGAGGAGGGCTAGAGAGTAGAGAGAGCCAAAGCAGCACTGTTGAGCACACACCATGTGGTGGGCAGTGTGAAGGACTCACTCATGACATCGTCCACTAAGTCTTAACAACTGGAGGACATGAAGATGTTCATCCTCATTTTGCAGATGCAAGAATTGAGACTCAGGGAGATTAAGTAACCTGCTTTCAAAATCTCATACATGTAGGTAACAAGGCGAGGCTTCAGTGTTCTATACTCTTCTAGATAAAGTTTCCTGTGTTTTAAGTAGTTGGATGTAAGATAAATCTCTTAATTGTTCTGTATCAATCATTGATCCTGAAGAGTTTATATAATAGGATCATGATGACCTCCTGAGTGATTGGTAGCTGACCTACTTCTCCAGTGCTAGCTTAATTTTGAAAGCTCTAGGCTCCTGAGGCTCAGGAAGTCCACCTATGTCATAGTGTGACAATGCAGTTCAGTCCATTTGCCACCCAGGTCAGAGAGCAAGTTAAAGTACCCACAAGCCACTTAAAAGGAAGGACTTCAATACCTCTTCACTGCAATGGCCAAATTTTCCATTTCTGTGCTTTGAAGTCTGATCTCGCGGATGAAGTTCTTTATAACATGTTCATATGGCTGAATTAGTCTTGGCTCCACAAGGTTGATATTTTGGTACAAGGTACTAACTTGCTCTTTTCTGCCAAATAAATAAACAAAAATTAAGCCAATTACAAATTTTAAAAGGCAACTCTGCAGGGGACTTTTAAGAACGAGAAACATAAATGAAGAAGGAAGGAAAAAAAAACCAGCAATCATTGAATTATATAGCTGGATTTTTTTCCACATTAAGAAAGGGGGAAATTTCATTTCTACAGTGAAAATGCACAGCAAGGGAACAAAAAGGGAGGATTTTGTTGTTGTTCCTGCTGTTTTTTAAAAATTATTTTAATAGGTAAATTAATTTACAGAAAAATTAGGTAACATTAAATCAGTTGTTTAATTCCATGTTTCACCCACCCCTAATAAGACATGTTTCAGCCTTTATGGTCATAACAATGGGTGTATTAGTCCATTTTCACACTGCTATTAAAAAAATACCCAAGACTGGGTAATTTATACATAAAAGAGGCTTAACTGACTCACAGTTCCACATGACTGGGAGGCCTCAGGAAACTTACAATCATGGCAGAAGATGAAACAAAGATCTTCTTCACATGGCAACAGGAGAGAGAAGAGTGAGGTGTGAAGGAGGAAGAGCCCCTCCTTAAACCATCAGATCTCCTGAGGATTCATTCTCTATCACGAGAACAGCATGGGGGAACCACCCACATGATTCAAGCACCTCCCAACAGCTCTCTTCCCAGACACGTAGGGATTACAATTCAAGAAGAGAATTTGAGTGGGGACACAGCCAACCCACATCAATGAATATGCCTATTATGTTATGGTCAGCTAAAAATTACTTCATATAAATTTACATTTTTATATACATTTGCATTGATAGTCACAATTCTTCTGACACCAAATGTGTCGATTTTTTCTTCATACCAACCAATTCTCCAACATTTCAGATACCAACCGAGTGTCCAACAGTCCAATTCCATTCTGACACTGCTCGGAGTTAGCACAGACCCCAAAGGTTAGGGGATCAGTCCTATAAGACTGCTCCCCACTTAGATGCCAGTCACAAGTTCCAGGCTGCCAACTACACTTCTGACCAATCACCTATAAATCAGGGGTTCCTGTGACTCCCTTTTCAGATTCCACACTTTGCTTAAATGGCTCACAGAACTCAGGAAAACACTTGACTTAGGTTTACCAGTTTATCGTCAGGGATATAACTCAGGATGGCCAAATGGAAGAGATGCTTTGGGCAAGGTATGGGAGCAGAGGGTGGGTGCACAGAACTTCCACGTCTCCTCTGGTAACAATATCCTACCGGCACCTCAATGTGTTCCCCAACCCAGAAGCTCTCCAAACCCTATTGTTTTAGGGGTTTTGTGGAGATTTCACTGCATAAACCTGATAGATTACTTCACTGGCCACTGGTGATTACCTCAGTCTTTAGCTTTTCTCTCTCCTCCCCAGAGGTCAGGGATGGGGCTAAAAGTTCCAAGCTTCTAATCATGTCTTAGTCTTTCTGGGGACCAGTCTTCATCTTGAAGATTTAGGAGCCTCCAGCTACCAGTCTTCTCACTACCATACAAGACACTCATCACTCTGGAGATTCCAAGGGTTTTAGGAGCTGTACTGCAGGAAGCTGGAACAAAGACCTACTACATATTTCTTAGTGCATCACAGTATTTATATGTGACAGTCCTCAGAGTTATTATTTAAAACCTTTACTAAAAGATAGATACATATTTCCAGAGGCATTTCAAAATAAAAATTAACCAGATTCTGTAGCTGATCTGATAGAGGATAAAGGAGCTAGTTGGTGAGGCTGGTGGTGTCCTTGACTCATAGTTTAAGAGCTAATTCGCTTAGCAGAATCTCGCATGATCTATGAATAATATGCCTTTTAGGTCTAGTTAATGAAGCCTGTGTAACTCTTCTGTTATGGATGGATGCGATAGCCAGGTGTAGACTTAATAAGCACACTATTCCCCAGCATATCCAAGCGTCTCTGGATTGATGGGCTGCATACTGGCCTCCGTGAACAGCTTCTATCAGAGACCCTGCAATCTGGCCTTCTTCTTCTGACCCTGGTGGATCCCTGCTAGCTAGTATTTAACACAGCCTATGACTTGGTTGTGACAGTAGCAGTAGTTTTTTAAAGCAAAGAAAATTTATACCAGTTGAAACAAGAAATACCAAAAATTCAGAGAATAGTCAATTCTTTGGGAATGAGATGATAACTTACCATAATACCAAAATCAAATAATTCTATCAATACTCGTTAAGTCTAGAAATGTTAGGGACAGCTAATAATTGCAAGAAAGCCAACCACTTTGACATATTGCCTGATTCAAAAATTACCTCCAATGTTTGGATAATTCTAATATTTGGTGATCTGGTTCTGTGATTTTATAGTTACTCCACTGACAATGCAAAAAGACTTCTGTCTCCTGCTCCTGACATGGAGAGATTACTCTTCTCCACATGCTTGTCTAGCTTTTAGAAACTGGGAAGGCCACTCCAGGAACCGGGAAGGCCACTCCAGAAACCAGGAAGTCTGAGAGCATTTTACAACCATCTGTGCTGTGACACCGTAGTGACACCAAAGTGACAGCCACAGAAGACCACTCAGAAATCCTGAGCACAAAATTCAAACCCATCCACTTGACCAATGTTCCTTGAGCTTTTGCCCTATTACTCTGTTGAAGTCACTATTTTAAGATGCTATGAGGGCACAAGAAAGAGGACAATCATCCCAGGTCTCAGTAATTGAAAAGCCATGCAGAGAGCCATCTCACGGCTGGGAAAGAAGACACAGTCAGATAGAATTCAATTTACAATTGTACTAAAAATACTTACATGTAGCAAGTACTCACCATAGTCCAGGTAATGTGTTAGGAAACGTATATGCATCCTATCTTCAAACTCACAACATAATGAAGTACCTTTATTATCTCAGTACTTCAAAATGTGACTGAATTTGGAAATGAGTCTTTAAAGAGGTAATTAAGTTAAATATGGTGATTAGAGTAGGTCCTAATCCAATCTTACTGGTCACTTTATAAAAAGAGATTTGAACCCAGACACACACAGAGGGAAGATCACGTAAAGACATGGGAAAAGAGACAGGCCCTGGAAGCAACCAACCCCGCTGATACCCTTCATTTTAGACTTCTTGCCTCCAGAACTGTGAGTAAATAAATTTCTGTTCTTTAAGCCACGCAGCTTGTGATGCTTCTTACCACAAACACCTAAGCAGCCCCAGCAAACAAATACTGTATAGGGCCCATGGTAACATAGTGGCTAAGTGGCAGAATAAGTATTCTAACTCAGTCTCACGCTGCAGGCCACCTAATCAACCATAAAATCATATTGCTTCCCTATGTGTTAAATAGCTAAACTCTGGCAGAAGAAATGGGATTCAAAATCAATCCACAGACCTAGGAAACACTGTAAAACATAAGGTACATATTAACTCTGAAGCTTAGTTAAGTATGGCCCAAGGTGTGGTCATGCGACAGTAAAAACTGTCCCAGGTTTCTTTGTTTTTTTTGTTAACCTCCACCTCCCAAGTTCAACCAATTCTCCTACCTCAGCCTCCTGATTAGCTAGGATTACAGGTGCCCACCACCATGCCCGGCTAATTTTTTTTTTTTTAATTTTCAGTAGAGACTGGGTTTCATCATGTTGGCCAGGATGGTCTCAAACTCTTGACCTCAAGTGATCCATCCGCTTCGTCCTCCCAAAGTGCTGGGATTACAAGCATGAGCCATTGAGTCCAGCCCCAGATTTGCTCTTATAAACAAACTACTTGATCTATACAGAGGCCAAACAGGATTCAAAAGAATTGCTCAAGAAAACATTATTAATAAACCTGCAGAAGGCAGTCTCTTCATTTGGTGGTATAAGACACAGAAAACTGCCATTATCTTTCCCTTCAGAGCTGAGTACAAATTCTGGTTGCAATAGTGAGCCACATTCATTACGGGGCAGTAAAAGAAAAATCTCTACCTTAGATTGTCCCATGTAATTTCAGTAGATCATTAACTCTTTGCCTTTGTCATTTACTGACAACTAGGAAAGTGCAAAACATAAAAACCTGCTCTTTAATAGAATTCTGCCTGTCAGGGGGTCATTAAGATACCATCACCTAGACCTGGTGTGGTGGCTCAGGCCTGTAATCCCAGTAGTTTGGGGGGCCCAGGTGGGTGGATCAACTCAGGCCAGGCGATCAAGACCATCCTGGCTAACATGGTGAAAACTGTCTCTACTAAAAATACAAAAATTAGCCAGGTGTTGTGGCAAGAGCCTGTAATCCCAGCTTCTTGGGAGGCTGAGACAGGAGAATGGCTTGAACCTGGAAGGCGGAGGTCGCAGTGAGCCAAGATCATGCGATTGCACTCCAGCCAGGGCGACAAAGAGAGACTCCATCTCAAAAACAAAAACAAAAGCAAGACACCGTCACCTAGAATCCTTGTTTGCTGGCTATCTGCACAACATCAAAATGTTCAGAAGTAGATGTCTTAGTAGATTCCCTCACTTTCTGCAAATTTCTAAAATGAGAAAGAAACACAATGATTTATAAATTCTCTTGGGTCATTTGTTGGTTCTGGAATTCATTATGGATAATTTCAAAAATAGTTTATATTGAAGTATACAAACAGAATAATTATAGAAAATGTCTGCCACTAACAGAAAATATGACACATGGTTAACTGTTGTGCCAGGACTGCCCAGAAACTCAACTATCTTGCTTTGTATTATAGGACACATAGGGAGATCTGATTCCCCAGAACTCTTGGTTGATAGGTTGGAGCCCTGTGACTAGTTCTAGAAAATGGAGTGGGTACAGAAATGTTATGTGTTCACCACCTCCATGCTTGACCTCTAAAATTGCTTACAAAAATCTTCAGCACATTTTCTTTCATTCTTTTTTCTTTCTCAATTTCTTTCTCTCTCTCTCTCCCCTTCCCAGCTTCTCCTTCTTTCTCCCTTTCCCACCTTTCTCCCTCATCTTCACTGAAGTGAAGTGAAAAACTCCTATATGGCTAGGCCCTTGGTAGAATGTGCTTGGATTTTTGAATCACAACATGGTGGAAAACTGCTCAGGAGAGCTACCTACCACCTTGATTTGTCAGATACATAAGAAAGAAATGTCTGCATTGCATGAAGCCACTAAGTCTTGGAAGTTCTTTGTTACAGTCAGCATAAGTTTAGAAAGTTGGCATTATGATTTCCTACTGGGGTATTTTATCATCTTCTTCCATATTAAAATACTTCCTTACCTCCTCACTTGACAGCTTCATACATTAACTATTAGAACTTTAATGACCAGGTAATTCTCAACAATCACCTACCCACTCCTTTTTAGAGGGGAACAAAAGGCTGTTTTGAAGCATTTGTATACTGAAGCAGACATTGATTCAGCACTTTATATACGTAGTCCAGGTGCTGATTTAAGCATTTACACATATTATTCCTTTAATTCTCTAGACAACTCTATGAAGACGTTATCACTCACATCCTATTTAGTGAGGAGGAGACTTAGGCAAGTGAGTCTTTTTAGCAGAGCTAGGATTCCCACTCAATCCACCTGGCTCCAGAGTTGGGTTCTCTAGGGAAGAACTACCTCTTCACCCCAAAAATAAGTGCTAAACCATTTTCAGGGGGCTTAATTACATACCTCCATTTAAGAAAATGTAATATAACAAGATTTTTAAAAAATTCCTTTAGAAGAGGACATCTTTTATTGCTACAAGGGTTACCCACATTACAAGAGGACTCCTTAAAACAATGAAAGCATGAATATGATAAAAATGAGATAACCTTATACAATTTAGTTTACTTAAAGCTATTTGGGGGAAGGACAGCTACATGCAATGGGCACAGCCCCACCTTCCACCCCTGCCCCCGTCTGTCTGTGTGCTTCGCTTACTATGGAGATGAAGCACCAACTGTGTTATGGTGAGAGAGACTGTATGTAACATAAGGTGCTCTTGTATTCTCACACCTGATAGAAAAAGCAAGCAAGCAAACAAACAAACAAACATACATCATCATAGCAAGATATAATACCTGGTCTCTCTATGTAAGATTTAAATGCTGTGCCTCTGCTGGGCAGCTAAATACCCATGGATTCTCAACTCAATAAACTTGGCACCATTACTTGGTGCCAAGATAATCTTTTGTTCCCTTCCAAGAGTGTAGTAGTTACTGGCCTCTTCCAGTGTTCTAGTTTCTGACGTCAAAGGTTAAACAAGCAGAAATGACACAATGGCCACACACACAACTCTGATTTCTTCTGGTCCTGACCCAGTTGACACAAGTGAGTGCTGAGAAGGGTGCCTGGTAGGGACAAGGCTTGAAAGCATTTTGAATTCATGAAGGACCCAGGGCCTCATCTAAAGCAATTACAAAATACTTACACTCACAAATACCATGCAGATCTGTTTACAGGTGTACTTGGCAAACACTAGGTAAAGCAAGATTCAGGATCAAGTCCTAAGCATTAGTCAAGACAAAAGCAGTTTCTACTTCTGTGTTGAGAGAGCAACCAATACTAAAAACTCTAATTTGTATCTGAAGATATCAAGTGAAATGCAATGAGGGAAAAATGTACTTGGAATTATCAAATTTTTAAATGTTATTTACCTTCTTTTTTTTTTTTGAGATGGAGTCTTGTTCTGTCACCAGGCTGGAGTGCAGTGGCGCAATCTCAGTTCACTGCAACCTCCACCTCTTGGGTTCAAGCAATTCTTCGCCTTAGCTTCCTGAGTAGCTGGGAACACAGGCATGTGCCACCACGCCTGGCTAATTTTTTTGTATTTTTAGTAGAGACGGGGTTTCACCATCTTGGCCAGGATGGTCTCAATCTCTTGATTTAGTGATCCACCCACCTTGGCTTCCCAAAGTGCTGGGATTACAGGCATGAGCCACCGGGCCAGGCTATTTATCTTCTTATTCAATAAATTATATAAGATTTGTATGAATGACAGTAGCAATGGCTAATTACTGACAAAAACCTCAGAACTTAAAATTTTTAAATGATCCCTGAGAAATAAGAATTGTAAGTGGCAAATATTCCCATTGAAGCAGAGAGGGAAATTATATGTACTTAAAGAGAAGACACGTATACTTAAGATGCATAAACATTTTTTTTCTATTGCATTTTAGGTTTTGGGGTACATGTGCAGAACATGCAAGATAGTTGCATAGTTACACATGTGGCAGTGTGATTTGCTGTCTTCCTCCCCTTCACCCACATCTGGCATTTCTCCCAATGCTATCCCTCCCCAGCTCCCCCCTGCATTGTCCCTCCCCTATTCCCCCCAATAGACCCCAGTGTGTAGTGCTCCCCTCCCTATGTCCATGAGTTCTCATTGTTCATCACCCGCCTATGAGTGAGAATAAGCAGTATTTCATTTTCTGTTCTTGTGTCAGTTGGCTGAGAATGACATTCTCCAGATTCATCCATGTCCCTACAAAGGACACAAACTCATCATTTTTGATTGCTGCATAATATTCCATGGTGCATATGTGCCACATTTTTCCAGTCCAGTCTATCATCGATGGGCATTTGGGTTGGTTCCAGGTCTCTGCTATTGTAAACAGTGCTGCAATGAACATTCGTGTGCATGTGTCCTTATAGTAGAACGATTTATAGTCCTTTGGATATATACCCAGTAATGGGATTGCTGGGTCAAATGGAATTTCTATTTCTAGGTCCTTGAGGAATCGCCACACTGTCTTCCACAATGGTTGAACTATTTACACTCCCACCAGCAGTGTAAAAGTGTTCGTATTTCTCCACATCCTCTCCAGCAACTGCTGTCTCCAGATTTTTTAATGATCGCCATTCTAATTGGCGTGAGATGATATCTCAACGTGGTTTTGATTTGCATCTCTCTGATGACCAGTGATGATGAGCATTTTTTCATATGATTGTTTGCCTCATGTATGTCTTCTTTTGTAAAGCGTCTGCTCATACCCATCTGGAGTTAATTTTAGTGTAAGGTGTCAGGAAAGGGTCCAGTTTCTGCTTTCTGCACATGGCTAGCCAGCTTTCCCAACACCATTTATTAAAAAGGGAATCCTTTCCCCATTGCTTGTTTTTGTCAGGTTTATCAAAGATTGAATGGTTGTAGATATGTTGTGTTGCCTCCGATGCCTCTGTTCTGTTTCATTGTCTATATCTCTGTTTTGGTACCAGTACCATGCTGTTTTGATTACTGTAGCCTTGTAGTATAGTTTGAAGTCCAGTAGTGTGATGCCTGCTGCTGTGTTCTTTTTGCTTAGAATTGGCTTGGCTATGCGGGCTCTCTTTTGGTTCCATATGAAGTTTAAGGTGGTTTTTTCCAGTTCTGTGAAGAAAATCAATGGTAGCTTGATGGGGATAGTGTTGAGTCTGTAAATTACTTTGGGCAGTATGGCCATTTTCACTTTATTGATTCTTCCTAACCATGAACATGGAATGTTTCTCCATCTGTTTGTGTCCTCTCTTATTTCACTGAGCAATGATTTATAGTTCTCCTTGAAGAAGTCCCTTACGTTCCTTATTAGTTGTATTCCTAGGTATTTTATTCTCTTTGTAGCAATTGTGAATGGCAGTTTGTTCTTGGTTTGGCTTTCTTTAAGTCTATTATTGGTGTATAGGAATGCTTGTGATTTTTGCAAATTGATTTTATATCCTGAGACTTTGCTGAAGTTGCTTATCAGTTTCAGGAGTTTTTGGGCTGAGACGATGGGGTCTTCTAGGTATACTATCATGTGGTCTGCAAATAGAGACAATTTGGCTTCCTCCTTTCCTATTTGTATACCCTTCATTTCTTTTTCTTGCCTGATTGCTCTAGCTAGAACTTCCAGTACAATATTGAATAGGAGTGGTGAGAGAGGGCATCCTTGCCTAGTGCCAGATTTCAAAGGGAATGCTTCCAGTTTTTGCCCATTCAGTGTGATATTGGCTGTTGGTTTGTTGTAAATAGCTTTTATAATTTTGAGATACATTCCATCAATACCAAGTTTATTGAGGGTTTTTAGCATAAAGGGCTGTTGAATTTTGTCAAAGGCCTTCTCTGCATCAATTGAGATAATCATGTGGTTTTTGTTTTTGGTTCTGTTTACGAGGTGAATTATGTTTATATACTTGCATATGTTGAACCAGCCTTGCATCCCCAGGAAGAATCCTACTTGATCATGGTGGATAAGCTTTTTGATGTGCTGTTGCAATTGGCTTGCCAGTATTTTATTGAAGATTTTTGCATCTATGTTTATCATGGATATTGGCCTGAAGTTTTCTTTTCTTGTTGAGTCTCTGCCAGGTTTTGGTATCAGGATGATGTTGGTCTCATAAAATGATTTGGGAAGGATTCCCTCTTTTTGGATTATTTGGAATAGTTTCAGAAGGAATGGTAACAGTTCCTCTTTGTGTGTCTGGTAGAATTTGGCTGGAACCCATCTGGACCTGGGCTTTTATTGTGTGGTAGGCTCTTAATTGCTGCCTCAACTCCAGACCTTCTTATTGCTCTATTCATAGTTTCAGCTTCCTCCTGGTTTAGGCTTGGGAGGACACAAGTGTCCAGGAATTTATCCATTTCTTCCAGGTTTACTAGTTTATGTGCATAGAGTTATTTGTAATATTCTCTGATGATGGTCTGAATTTCTGTGGAATCTGTGGTGATTTCCCTTTTATCGTTTTTTTATTGCATCTATTTGGTTATTCTCTCTTTTCTTTTTTATCAATCTGGCTAGTGGTCTATTTTGTTGTTCATTTCAAAAAAACCAGCTCTTGGATTCATTGATTTTTTGAAGGGTTTTTCGTGTCTCTGTCTCCTTCAGTTCTGCTCTGATCTTAGTTATTTCTTGTCTTCTGCTGGGTTTTGAGTTTTTTTGATCTTGCTCCTCCAACTCTTTCAATTTTGACATTAGGGTATCAATTTTGGATCTCTCCACTCTTCTCATGGGGGCACTTATAGCTATATGTTTTCCTCTAGAGACTGCTTTAAATGTGTCCCAGAGATTCCGGTATGTTGTGTCTTCGTTCTCGTTGGTTTCGAAGAACTTCTTTATTTCTGCCTTCATTTCATTGTTTATCCAGTCAACATTCAAGAGCCAGTTGTTCAGTTTCCATGAAGATGTGCGGTTCTGAGTTAGTTTCTGAATTCTGAGTTCTAACTTGATTGCACTATGGTCTGAGAGATTGTTTGTTATGATTTCAGTTGTTTTGCATTTTCTGAGAAGTGATTTACTTCCAATTTGTGGTCAATTTTAGAGTATGTGTGATGTGGTGCTGAGAAGAATGTATATTCTGTGGATTTTGCTTGTTCCAGGTCTGAGTTCAAGTCCTGGATATCCTTGTTAATTTTCTGTCTGGTTCATCTGTCTAATATTGACAGTGGAGTGTTAAAGTCTCCCACTATTATTGTGTGGGAGTCTAAGTCTCTTTGTAAGTAATTAAGAACTTGCCTTATATATCTAGGTGCTCCTGTATTGGGTCCATATATATTTAGGATTGTTAGCTCTTCTTTGACCATTATGTAATATCCTTCTTTGTCTCTTTTGATCTTTGTTGCTTTAAAGTCTATTTTATCAGAGATGAGAAGAATTGCAAATCCTGCTTTTTTTTGCTCTCCATTTACTTGGTAAATCTTCCTCCATCCCTTTATTTTGAGCCTTTGAGTGTCCTTGCATGTGAGATGGGTTTCCTGGATACAGCACACCAATGGGTTTTGGCTTTTTATCCAATTTGCCAGTCTGTGTCTTTTGATTGGTGCATTTAGCCCATTTACATTTAGGGTTAATATTGTTATGTGTGAATTTGATACTGCCATTTTGATGTTAGCTGACTGTTTTGCCCATTAGTTGATGCAGATTCTTCAGTTTGTTGATGCTCTTTAGCATTTGGTATGTTTTTCGAATGGGTGGTACTGGTTGTTCCTTTCTATGTGTAGTGTCTCTTTCAGGAGCTCTTGTGAAGCAGGCCTGGTGGTGACAAAATCTCTGAGTACTTGCTTTACGCAAAGAATTTTATTTTTCCTTCACTTATGAAGCTCAGTTTGGCTGGATATGAAATCCTGGGTTGAAAGTTCTTTTCTTTAGGGATGTTGAATATTGGCCCCAACTCTCTTCTGGCTCGTAGGGTTTCTGCCAAGAGATCTGCTGCCAGTCTGATGGGCTTCCCTTTGTGGGTGACCCGACCTTTCTCTCTGGCAGCCCTTAGCATTTTCTCCTTCATTTCAACCCTGGTGAATCTGACGATTATGTGCCTTGGGGTTGCTCTTCTTGCAGAATATCTTTGTGGTGTTCTCTGTATTTTCTGGACTTGAATATTGGCTTGCCTTGCTAGGTTGGGGAAATTTTCCTGGATAATATCCTGAAGGGTATTTTCCAGCTTGAATTCATTCTCTTCATCACATTCAGGTCCACCTATCAAACATAGATTAGGTTTCTTCACATAGTCCCACATTTCTTGGAGACTTTGTTCATTCCTTTTCGCGCTTTTTTCTCTAATCTTGGCTTCTTGTTTTATTTCATTGAGTTGATCTTCGACTTCTGATATCCTTTCTTTTGCTTGGTCAATTTGGCTGTTGAAACTTGTGCATGCTTCGCGAAGTTCTCGTGTTTTTCAGCTCCTTCAATTCACTCATATTCCTCTCTAATTTGTCCATTCTTGTTATCATTTCCTCAAATCTTTTTTCAATGTTCTTAGTTTCTTTGCATTGAGTTAGAATGTGTTCTTTTAGCTCACGGAAGTTTCTCATTACCCACCTTCTGAAGTCTGATTCTGTCATTTCATCACACTCATTCTCCATCCAGCTTTGTTCCCTTGCTGTTGAGGAGTTTTGGTCCCTTGTAGGAGGCGAGGTGTTCTGGTTTCGGGTGTTTTCCTCCTTTTTGCACTGGTTTCTTCCCATCTTTGTGGATTTATCCACCTGTCGTAGGAGTAGTTGCTGATTTTCAGACTGGGTCTCTGAGTGGACGTCCAGATTGTTGATGATGAAGTTTATCTGTTTCTTAGTTTTCCTTCTAATTGTCTGGCCCCTCTGCTGTAGGACTACTGAGGTCCACTCCAGTCCTGCTTTCCTGGGGTACACCTGTAGCAGCTGTGGAACCGTGAAGGTTTCTACCTGTTTCTTCTGCTATTTTTGTCCCTGAATGATGCCCGCCAAATGTCAGTCTGATCAGTCCTTTGTGAGGTGACTCTTTGGATATACGGGGTCAGGGAGCTGCTTGAGGAGACTATCTGTACTTTATACTTGAGGAGACAGTCTGTACTTTATAGGAGCTCAAGTGCTGAGCTGTAAGCTCTGTTTTTCATTCAGGGCTACTTGGCAGGTACGTTTAAGTCTGCTGCAGCAGAACTCATAAAGCCCCTTTTTTTCCTCAGGTGCTCTGTCCCGGGGAGTTAGGGCTTTATTTATGAGTATCTGTTGTACTGTCCTGCCCAGCAAGGAGGCAGTCTAATCACTGCTTGCCTGTAGTGGCTATGCTGAGCTGAGGTGGGTTCCGCCCTGTTGTCGTGGGCTCTGCCCTGTTGCTATGGGCTCCGCCCTGCTGCCGTTTGTAATTCCCTGTAGTCCTGTTTATATGGGTGTGGTTAGAGCTGCCGTGGTGATGATGGCCCACCTCTGTAGTGGTGGACTCTCTCCCCAGTCCTTTTTTAAGGCTATCTCTGACTGCACAGTGGGGATCCCGCGACCAGCGCACCAGACTCCAGCAGGTGGTCGCCCTAGATGTATAATCATTTTTAAAGGTCAAGCATTTTAATAAGATTAACATTTGACTCAGAAGATCACATACATATTTATGTTTATATGCCTGGAAGGCAGCAGGGCTGGTATGTAGAATACTCGGACACTGTTGATCTCAGAACATCTCTGGGAACCAGTTAAGGACAGACAACTTCACTCCACACTAACAAACACAGTGATCCAGTAAGGTGCTTAGGAAAACTGGCCCTTAATTCCCAAGTCTTGCTAATTTAAGCATTAAAATAGGGAGCTAAATTATTAAAACTGTATTTTCATACATCTAAAATCCAGTTTTTGTAAACAAAAGTACACGGTATTAAATGCCAGTATCTTTATCCTTCTACACTAAGGAATGCCACAAGAAAATTGATGCTAAAATCCTACCATCTGAACAGCAGACAGTAAAACATGCACGCAATCCAAGGGGCACCATGTGAGATCCTGAAGATAAAATGCTAGGAAGCCAACCCAGTTCCTTTCTGCATAAAGCTCACACATGATTGAAAAGTTCTGTGAGTATTAAGTACAAGATGCGATGACAGCATAGAACAGGGTAACCTGACCAGTCCTTGGGGTATTCCCTGAAGCATGCATAGGTGTCAAATAGGCAGAAAGGGGGTACAGTAGGAGGTGATCTTTTCCAGGCATCAGTAGCCACAGGCTGTGCAAAGCCTCAGGCAGGAGAGCTGGGGCTGGAGAAGTTAGCAGGAGGCAGTAAGCACGTCCACAAGGACTGAAAGCACGTTGAAGGGGGTTGGCGGGGATGTCCCAAAAGGATGGTAAGCCATGGAAAGATTTAAAGCAAGAGATGACACGATCAAGTTTGCATTTTCACAGTTCTGGCTGAAGCAAAGAATTAAACAAAGGATTCTGAAATAAATGTGCAGAGATAAAGATAAATCTAAGGCCATTATCATTCAATCCAGAAATGTAGAACTTCAGGAGTTGTCATTAGCTTTTCTTCTAGAATAGGTAAAATTATAGACAACTAAAATCTGATAGTATAATTATTTCTCTTTTTGGGTAAGAACAAGGAGTATATTCTTAGTATGTAATACCAGTTAACCATATTGGTTTGATGACCTGAATGAAATCACAGTTGTTTAGTCAGTAATCGCAAAGGTGTATTGTTTTTCTCCCATACAAGTTAAGTAAAAAGTACTTTTTCAAAAATGTACTTTGATTACATAGTATACATGCTTCCAGAATTAACTAGAAAATAAATTCTAAGGGCCAAATACAGCTATGCTACTAGAACAGAGCAATATTAATTCCTCTTCTGAAGTTTAAGACTTGCTTTCTAGACAGGATGACCTCTTCCCACTAATAGAGTTGCCTAGGACTGGCTGTGGTCTCAATCTCTGTACAGAATGGCTATCTAGCTCTCCAATCTAGATAAAACAAACAATGGTCTCTTCAAGTTGGCCCAGCAGCCAGCAGACTTGGAAAGACAACCTGGTCCAGGGACTGAGGCTTCTCTGGCTTCAGTTTGGCTGCTGTCTGATCAGGGGAGTTTCTAATCCATGTATTAAACTGCCAATGCCCTTACCCAAATACATGTCCTGCAGGTAAAATTCTTTCTTGGTTTGTATCATCTTGAAAAATAATTACTTAACTAAGTACCTACTTGGGTAACATCCCCAAAAGGTATTAAAATGGAAATTTCCTGGAAGATGAGAGAGTTAACCAGATCCATTCAATACCTAGAAACAATCTAGATTGCGAATTGCTTCCTATTTTCAATCACTGATATTTAGTTAGTGGGAGTCCACCAATGGAGGCAGGAAGGTAAAAACAGCAGGAAGCACTGTGCTGAAGGTTTACTGCAGGCACAGCCTCAAAGCAACTAGGGCTTCTGAAGTCATAAATGAATACAGCACAGGATAAGTGGAATGCCTGGACAGATTTAAATGCTTTGTCCACCACATCTAAGCTTTATGATCCAGAGCCAAACACTTTACTTTACAAGCTTCAGTTTCCTCAACCATAAAGTGGATATAACAATAGAACCTATCACCTAAGGGTAGTTGTGAGGTACAGTGCATGGTACAATGTTGGTAATCAGTAAGTGCCAGCCATTGTTTCTATCCATTATTACTCTTGACTCCACTCTCCAACAGAGTTAAAAAGAAATAGATGGTTGTCTCCTGTCCATGACTGTGTGGTGTTTCCAAAGGGGCACAAAGGAAGAAAACCTCGTAGTATTGGAGCCCCATGGACAGAAATGTCTTATGCGTGGCAGTGCTCTGGGAAGTGAAAAGGGATAATTAAATTAGGTCATGTTCAGGGTCAGTCTGCAAAAATTATAGTCCCAAATTACCCAAATATAAGTTACCCAAATATAAGAAAAGATAAGTAATATCTTTTCTGTGAAGCACCAGGTAGAAAATACTTTAGGGTTTGCAGGACATACTATCTCTGTTGCAACTATTTAGCCCTATCACTGAAGTGTGAAAGCAGTCTAGACAATGCATAAATGAATAAGCTTGGCTGTGTTTCAATAAAACTTTATTTACACAAATAGGCAGAGGGACAGATGAGCCTTGCTGTGCTGGCCCCCATTACTGTCTCTCAGCATAAGGACCCAAGCTTAGCACTGTGCATGGGGCAATGAGATCTCACCCTTCCACACTCAGATAAACAGACTCTTAGTACTCCTGTCTCAGGTCCAGATCAAAATTTTTTCATATAAGGAAGTTCATTCTGTTGATATTACAGTATTTATGTGCTATATGTGTATACATGTATATGTAAGAATATACTCTTATATTTAAGAGCACTTGTCTTGCAATGTGCATTTGCTCTCCCAGTATTTCTCTTCTATCAACTTAACCTGAGTCAAAAAAAAAAACCAACACAAACTTAACCTGAGGCAAGTTAAATGTAGGCATAATCTAGTAGTGTTAGCACAAGTAGGTATATTATAGGTATTTTTCATGGAAAAAAATATTTCTACTTTGGCCAAAAAAAAAGACAGGAGCTGAGGAGAAAATAAGCAGTACAATATCAATTTTTATGTAAAATTTCTCTTTAGATAACATCTGTCACCTTCCAAGATTTAGGGCAGTCCCAGTTGATGCTCGTTGTCCTGTATCCTGTCCACGTTAAGCATCTAACTAGAATTTCCCTTTCATTTTAACCAAAAAGTCACAACATTTATTACCTGTCATTAAACTGTGTACCAACTGTGCACTTAAAGTTATTAACAGATGCATTAAACTAATCCCAGGTGAGTTTGTTGTATCTCTATTTTCACCTATTAGTGTGTGAGACATCATGCAGTGAAAAGGTAGAATAATAAGTGGCTAAATCAGAAGATAATCAGGAATAAACCATCTCTCTGATCCTTTCCAGACACAATGTAACTAAAACTTTCCTTTCAGGGTCAGGAAGCAGAACACTCACTGATAAACTAAGCTTGGACAAGAGAAGCCGGAGGCAGAGAACTCCGTCAGGACTCAGATGGTGGTGGAGAAAAATTGGAAGCAGCTGTCTCTGCCAACCACCTGGAAAGTCAGCCAGCTGTGCTCCTACCTGTGAGATGTGTGAAATGCTGCCAGGAAGCCGTGTGGTCGAGTCAGTGGGAAATTGGAAAATTACAAACATAGTGCACATGAAATACCTACAGAAAACACAAATTGGACAGGACTGCCTCAGAGCGATGGAGAGTACCTGGAATGCTCTTGCTACAGCGAGTTGACCTTTTTTATACGGTTTAAGTGTATTCTAGTTATTTTATTGGATGGCAATGTTTTCATATTTTGCAGTAAACTCTTCTGGGAGCAACAACCTCAAAAAACGAACAAAAAATGGTGTGCGCTTAATAAAATGTTGAGTACTCAATTTCCTTTCCTCAAGAAAGTAGATAAATGCATACCTGCTCCAAATGGTTAACTGCCATAGCCAAGAGGTGCATAAGGAGACATGACAACAAAATGGAACATGGTGTCCTAAATGGATGCTGGAACAACAGTGAGAAAGGGACTTAGGGGAAAATCAAGGAAATCCGAATGTCGACTTTATTTAATAATAGTGAATCACTAATCAGTTCATTAATTGTAACAATTGTACTGCAGCAAAGCAAGATATTAATAATAAGGAAAAGTAAGTACAGGTACACAGGAACACTATACTATCTTCTTTTAAAAACAAAAGTTTGTCAATATTATCCTCCACCATGGTGCCCTACAGTGATATCATGATGCCCCATAGTGACATTATTAGCCACATGAAAACCAGAAAAAAGATATCTCCTGAAGAAGCAACAGGATCTATGTCTTTTAAGAAAACCATGTTCTTCAGAGTCCAGAGTTTTATTCATGCAGCTGTAGAAGACTGACTTACATATCACCTGTGAAACATGACTTTTTTCTTAGATTAATACACTGTTGTTCCAAATTAATTCTGCACAAATTTTTATTACAGATTATCTTGTATAAATGCAGAGGGAAATGATAGCAGTGTATAGGTCTGCATTAGCAGAAAAAGAACTCCACAAAGGGAAATGAAGCTAGTTTCACATCAGTGCAATGAGATGCTTAAAAAAAAAAACAGCTGCACCAATTCTAGTAATGGTTTTTTTTTCACATCCACTGAATGGAATCAAAGTTCAGGAATTTCATTCTGTCAAAGATAAAACATCCAATCTTATTATCACAAGTGCTATTATAAATTCAGTGAAAAATAAAGGAATAAAGCATGCAGTAAAAATTATATTTTTACCAAATTAAGAAATCTGTGAAACAGAAATGCACCTGGAATTGGTGGCACATATAACATATATTATGGAAAAAATTAAGCATAATATGAAACATTATTGAAAGAAGATGTATTCTTCAGAAATGTACCAGCAATTTGGCAGTAGAGAGAGATATTGGTAATTAACATTAAAATATTTTAATATGTTCCAGTACTATTTTTCTCATGCAATTTTTAATGTTCACATAGTGGTAAATTTTTTGCTTTACGTACATACACCTTTTATATATTTTACAAATAACTTACTTTTTAAATTTTTTGACTAGACCATTATATAGAAATATTTATATAATAAAAGCAATTTGCCAGATAATAAAATAATATTTTGAGAAAATTATATAATTTAAAGTACATTAGCTCTCCTCATTTTGTTCTCATACAAGTCCTGGTGTGGGGAATCAATTCTATGGCCACTCTAGTTTCCTATCTCATTGCTTCACTCTTTTTCCATCCTTAGGTGCTCAATGTCAAGTATTTTGTAGAGGGCTCAACACGAAATACATAACTTTTCAACAAAGGAGACAAGGTTCAGATGAAGCATGTTTTCTTGACTGATTTCATATCATCCCATATCTTAACTGTTTGGTGTTTGTTTTGTTGTTGTTTTTCAATTTTGGAGACTGGAGGGCTGACAAACAAATTCTTCCCTCCCTGATCAAAGTACATTTTAATCCCAGTCTTTGATCAAAATTTAAGCCCTTCATACACACTATTTAGAAGTCAAATCTGTGCTCACTTCGGCAGCATATATACTAAAATTGGAACGAAACAGAAGATTAGCATGGCCCCTGAGCAAGGATGACACGCAAATTTGTGAAGCGTTCCATATTAAAAAAAAAAAAAGAAGTCAAATCCCACACATCCAGCCAAGGCTTTCCTAAAAGTCACCTCTGAAAGTCAGCCCTGAATACTTCAGCCACAGGAAATCCCTCCCGTCCTATCCCCTGCCATACTTCATCTGAGTTCTGTGTATTGAGTTTTCCATAGATAGATGTTTTACCTTCTCTGTCACCCTATCAGTCTCATATCCCTTGCAACACCCAGCACCTATAAGTTTGACCTGCATTACCTCATTAATGAATGAATGAAGCAGGCAGGAGGTCTGGAGAAGAAGGGCTGAACGTGAGCTGACATGGAGAAGGTGGAGTTTTGTACTGGATCTGCAGCAGGCTCAGAATTCTGACTCAGAGAGAATAAAGAGAGCAATGGCGAGAAGGAGTGAGCAGGTGAGCTTTGCCTGCACAGGGTTAGGGAGAGGACAAACTATGGGAATTTGTCCATATGATTACCAAGCTGAAAAGGATCTCCCCTGCTGAACACAGTGAGAAAGTAGGAGATTCTAGAAAGCACACCAGATTCCATCTGAACTTTTCATGCATGAGCATGCACTGGCCTTCAGTGGGCTGCTGCCTTCTCCACTAACTTTTCCCTTTTCTCCTTTCACATTGTTTTCAATGGGGATGCATCCACTATTTCCTATATAACAGATGCTAAGAAAGCTGAAAATAAGTCCAACTCAAGAAACTGTCTGAATTGCTGATATCTGGAACTACTTCTGGTATGCAGAAGCCCCTTTATTTTGGGGCCTCTGATATGGTTTGGCTGCATCCCTAGCCAAGTCTCATCTTAACTGTAGCTCCCATAATCCCCATGTGTCATAGGAGGTATTGGTGGAAGGTTACTGAATTATGTGGGCAGGGTTCTTCCTTGCTGTTCTAGTGATAGTGAATACATCTCAAGAGACCTGATGGTTTTATAACGGGCAGTTCCCCTATATACACTCTCTTGCCTGCCCATGACGTACCTTTGCTCCTCCCTCACCCCCCAGCCATTTGGAACTGTGAGTCTGTTAAACCTCTTTTTCTTTATAAATTACCCAGTCTCAGGTATTTTTTTCAAAGCAGTATAAAAATGGAGTAATACACTTCACCTCAGATTTGTGTTTTTGTGGGCTGAGGGTGCTGAAATCTCAACATCAGCTGAATGGCTAAACCAATGTATTAACTCCTGAATATATTTTGAATATACTTCAAAATATATTTTTAACAAAATATAATTTTTAACAAAATATAATTTTTAACAAAATATTTTTAACAAAATATAATTTTAAATTAAAATTATTATAGTTTATTATATTATATTTTATATAATATATAAATTATATTTAACAAAATATAATTTTTAACAAAATGATATTTGTATTTGTTAATAGCATATATGAGTTCCAAAAATAAATTAAGTTACATGATTCTATGGAGATCAACAGACATTATATTGCATACATAGATATTTCACCACTAGCTTCTACAAAAGATAAGAATTTTCTTGTCATTCTAAAATTTCCAAATGATTTTTTAATATGCTACAGGATCATGAATACCAGTAAAGAACACATTTTTTTTTCTTCTGAAATCAGTACATTCTGGACTATGTAGGTGCATTCTACTTTTTCATTCAATAGCAAATATATTTCCTGAATTAGCATTTATTATATCTTGAATACCTACCACTGACTATTAAATGCTTGGCATTTAACTCAGAATTTGCTAAGTTTGCTATACAGTTAATGTAATTAAGCATGAAATTATTTTCTATAACATCTTCGAATTATGTTAAAACTATTTCTATATGTGATATTTGTTTAGTTACTGTCCCAAAAGACATGTCACAGAATTTTATAATTTACTTTTAAGAATCCCTGATTTTTACCTGTCTACCTTGCTACCTATCAATCACAAAGGTAAATCAATAACACTGTTCCAGTCTTTCTGTTTTATGAAAAGATACAAAAAAACAGATAAAAAATACCAAACTAAGTAAAATCAGTTGTCAAGATTTTCTTGGGACTTTTCTTAAACACATTTCCCCTTTGAAATAAAATGTTGCTAACAGCTCTAATTTGACATTTCAACAGTTAAGACCCTTTGAGGCTCCTGGTCTCACTCAGTGGTGCTTGGGGTACATTTTCCATAAGGAAAATGGGGGGAGACGGAAGCCTCCTGAGACAGACCCCACTGCCCATCATCTGTTCACTCCACTGCTTTCCCAGCAAACTGCTGTAAAATTTCATTACTTTTTCATTTGATTTTCTGCAGAATAAAGGATGATTTTCTGAAATTTGCTTTAGAAAAAAAAAAGGCAGCCAAAACTCTCATTATAATCTGACTTCTGCACATTATTCAAGGATCAGTTGTCCTGCCACTGGTCTACTTTTGTGCTCCCAGAGCCACAGTTCACTAAAAGGGCAAACAACCTCCAGATCTGCAAACACCATTTGCCAACGGAGTCTGACCTCAACCCCCAGGAAGAGTCAAGAAAAGAAAAATCAGTCTTCCCTTAATTGAGTCATCATCTTAACTCACTGGTTCATCAGATAAGGGAAAAGCAATTTCAGTAAGCTGTATATTTACATTTATCTCAGTTTATATTTTTTTATCCCAAACGTTTAACATTCCATTGGTTTCCAGTTGTTTCTGGATGTGGTATGAACTGAATTCCTCTCTCACCTGCTTGGATAATAACATACCCCTCTGGGCAGCAAAACAAATGCAAAGCTACTACGGGAAATGGAAATAAATGCCTGCTTGTTGCATTAAGTCCAAGTACTGTAACGAAAGTTGTCATACAGTTATTACAACAATTTGCTTGGGTAGACAAGGAGAATCCACAAAGCAGTAGTATTTGTTTACCCTGGTGTGTAGTTTTTTAAGCATTCCCCTAAGACTCAAAAGAGAAAGGATTAAAAATAATTTCAGTGACCAACTACGAGGCTGGAGCCCAAGACATGAGGTGACTGACAGACTCCAGTGGGTTTCTTCAGCGTGAACCATGCCCACTCCTGGCTGGGCACCTATGTATTTGTGTTCAAAATAATATAACTCAATGTTTTGTGCTTATCTCTCTAAGTGGCTGAATTTCTAAAAAGATAATTTAGAACTACAGCATCTACTTGAGGAACCTCCAATATAAACAAAACTGAAAAAGGAGTTAATATATGAATTAAAATGGAACGGGAGTAAAACTACAAATAATATTACAATTTCAAAATGATGGCAGCACTCCAGCTATGTGAAACTCAGGTATCTGACACCAAGGAGAATCCAAAAGGAGGGTGGAAAGTCAGAAAAAAAAAGTAAAACAGCCTCTGAGACAACTCTTCATGGTACAGGAATAATCTACATTCAAACAGGGCCTTTAAAACACAATTCTAATGTACCTGATAATTTGTTTTCCAGAACTTCAACAGACAAAAGACCTAAGAAGGAAGGAAGTACTGAGAATAATAGAACGTCATTTGCAGCCTGACAGCAAGGACAAACACTCTACAAGAGAACTTAAAAAGTCAAGCTGAACTACCAACTCCACAAATCCCTGGGGATATCATTCTACTACTACCTCCCAGGATAAAACTAGACTTCATAATGATGGCCCTGAGTTAGCAAGGAAAGCTTCAGTGATTTTACAATTTTTCTGACCAAAGCATTGCCCACGTCCATATGGTTACCAAAAGACTTGTGACAGATGATTACTGCAGTACTACGTGTGACAGCCATGAAGTCGAAATTATGCAAACGGCCATTAATAGTAAACTGGATAAATAAACTGTGGCATTTTCACACTGTGGAATACTCTACAGCAATGAAAAAAAAAGTTTTAAATTACAAGCTCCGAAACATCATGGTGACTGAAAGAAGCCAAATGCATTTTATGGACCTATGCATGTAGCATCAAAACAGAGGTAAAGGACAATGACTCCTCTGCAAAAGAGGGGTCTGCAGTGATTGAGGGGGGACCCTGGGCTTTTGCAATACAGGAAAATGTTCTGTTTCTTCATTCTGATTTATCCAAGTGTTTCGTCCGAAAACTCAGCAAGCTATATACTTATGCTCTGCTTTATTGCATCTGTTTTTGTCTTTGAAGAATACATTCACAAAATACACGAAATATATGATAGAGTATAAATGACTGTATCCTCAAGGTAAATTCAGTCATGAATGTCTCAAAATTCAGATATCAAATAAGCAGAAGCATCCCAAGGCAAAATTTTGAAATCAGCAAAGTTTGCTTTTTCTATCTCAGTTCAGCATGTTTTTTCTGGGTCTTTTCTGCCTTTTTGAAAACATCTGCCCAGCAGATAAGACATACACAAACCATTCGGGAATTCTGTTAAAATGCAGATACTTCCAGGAGTCTGCAGTGGGACCTAGGAGTTTGCATTTCTAGAAACGCCTTGACTAGTAGAGAGATGTGATTTAACACCAGTGCCTGCTGAGCTGCTGGGAACTGAATTATGAATCAAGCAGCTCTCTTGTGGCTGCGTTGGGACCTATACCTGGTGGAACACTTCTGGCTTCCCTGTGCTCTCATATTATATCCCTGTTAGTAACTTCCAACTCACGGAAGATAACTAGAAGTTGGGCATAGCAGATAAGAACCCATTCCTAAAAAAAAATTTCTTACTGTTCCTCATTAAAATGTCAGCCTTTGGACTTCTTGGCACCATGCCTTCCTTTCACAGAGCACTTGCAGAAGGAGGGAAGGAAGGTGTGAGAAGGAAGGAAAAGAAGAAGGGAAGCCAGCAAGCAGTGAATTTGCCCAGGAAAGTCCAGCAAAGCAAAATGTTTGTGTGGCTTGCTGGATGGCTAAGGCTGCTCAAATCCAAGATGTATCTTCTCCGATGTGCTCAGTTTGAAGTTATGAATATTCTGATGAGAGTGGCATTGTAGGGTGAGGATGGAGGGGTAGGAACAAGGCTGAATAATAAGATCTCTTCTCAGAGCAGGAGCATCTCAGAGCCATAAGCAGATGTAGGGCAAGCCTTTTCTTGAAAGACTAAAAAAAATTAGTAACTTTAAAGTTGCCTTAGAAATTTGGTACTTTTGGGTTGTGGAGTGTTTAGGCATTTGGAAGGTGAATGGATATAACATATGTGTAGGAGTTTTTGCAGATTCAAATAGTTTAAAATTTTTCTGTTATTTATATTATAAGCTATGAGCATTCAAAAATACTCTCTGATCTTCACAAAACTGAGAATATCTGAAAAACTCCCTTCGTGGCTATGATGGTGAATTTTATTTATGTCAAACTGGCTAGGCCACAGTTGTCAAATACTTGCTCAAACGTGTGCGTATTTTGCTGTGAAGGTATTCTGTACATGAGATTAACATTTAAATCAGTAGACTTTGAGTAAAGTAGTTTACCCTCCATAATGTGGGTATGCGAGCCTCATTCACTCAGCAAAGACTTTAATAGAACAAAGACTGACCTCCCAGGAGGAAGAGGGGAATTCTGCTAGCAGATGACTTTTTCACCTGGACTGCAACCTCAACCTCTCCCTCTGGGTCTCCAGCCTGCTATCCCACACTGCAGAGTTTGGACTTACCAGCCTCATGACTTACAGTCACATGAGTCAATTCCCTAAAATCAATCTCTCTCTCTCTTTCTAAATAACATGTAAAAAGATATGTGTGTATATATATGGTATATACGTAACACATATATGTATGTATACATACATGTATGCACACGCGCACGCGCACACACACACACACATCTTATTGGTTCTGATTCTCTGGAGAACTCTTAACAAATATAAATGTCTTAAATCACTGCACTTTCATTGGAGCTAATCAGTGTAAATCAATGTACCAGCTTCACAGTGAATGTATGCTAGGACTGATGAAAGAGCTGAATAAAAACTTTGTTACTGATAAGAACCTTAATTTTAAACATCATTCAACATTGTAGGTCATTTCTCAAGGCTCCAAGTGCTCAGCTATCCCATCATATTTTAATTTTAGCTACGGTCATTAGGACTCTAACAACCTAATAGATTTCTGAATTGTGTGGACTAATGGACTTTTATTGTCCTGAAGATAGCTCATTCGCTATAATCTCTTAGGAGAGAGGTGATGTATCATCCTATTAGACCAACACGAAACCCTGAATCTGTATACACAGAATCAATCTGACATTCATTTCTGCTTTGTGCTTTGCTAGAGCTTCCCATGAGTTCTGGTACTCAAGATTTTTTTTAGTACAATGCAGGTACATGCAGACGGACTGTAACTGTTTTATAGAAATAAGAATTATGAGGTGACTGTGTCATGCCAGGCAATGAATTGGTAGAGTCCGCCATGCCTAAGCAGACGGGCATGCTATCCATCAGGAAATGCCACCTAAACCTCCCATGAGCCCTCACCCTCTCACCAGGTAGCTACTACAGGCAGCTAACAATAGGTGATACTTTCACCACTGCAATCGGACTTCACAATAAGTAACTCCTTTTGTACTGTTTTGCTTTCTATCTAGTTAATTAAAAGGTATACTTGATCAAAGATACCATTATGACAAAATGGCCGTCTGAGCATGTGCCATTCTTTTTTTTTTTGAGACAGAGTTTCAATCTTGTTGCCCAGGCTGTAGTGCAATGGTAAGATCTCGGCTCACCACAACTTCTGCATTCCAGGTTCAAGTGATTCTCCTGCCTCAGCCTCCCGAGTAGCTAGGATTAAAGGTATGTGCCATCATGCCCAACTAATTTTGCATTTTTAGTAGAGATGAGGTTTCTCCATGTTGGTCAGGTTAATCTCAAACTCACAACCTCAAGTGATCTGCCCACCTTGGCCTCTCAAAGTGATGGGATTACAGGTGTGAGCAACTGCGCCCGGCTGTGCTATACTTTTATAGTTAACTGTAAATGATCACACAGGTTACCAAAGCTGAATATTCCCATAAGACATGCAAAAACTAAATTTAAAAAATTGAAATTGTGTAATCCCAGCATTTTGGGAGGCTGCAGCAGGTGGATAACAAGGTCAGGAGTTTGAGACCAGCCTGGTCAAGGTGGTGAAACCCCATCTCTACAAAAAAATACAAAAATTAGCTGATGTGTGGTGGTGGGTACCTATAATACTAGCTACTCAGGAGGCTGAGGAAGAAGAATTGCTTGAACCCAGGAGGCGGAGGTCGCAGTAAGCTGAGATCATGCCACTGCACTCTAACCTGGGCAACAAAGCAAGACTCTGTCTGAAAAAAAAAATTGAAATTGAAGATAGTGGCTGTTCTTGGTGTGCATGTGGTGGGAAGGAGCTCTCAGAACATGCCATTATCTTGAATGTTTTTGCCTGGTCAATTAAAAATGGACAAAAAGGCCACATACATGTGAGAACACTTAAGGAACAAGCTTGACTGAATCTGTATGAGACTACTCCAAAACAAAACAAAAAAAGAAACAATGAAAAAACCAAAAGAGGAAAAGAAACACAGACACACGGCTTTTGTGGCTATTCAAATTTCTTAGCCCTAAAATATAATTTTTGCTTAGTGGACAAAGAATTCCAACAATGAAAGAAAACAATGCTACAATACCAGAAAATATTACCTCTCATAACTAAATTCCCTAATTTTTTTTTATCACAAATCATTCTATTCCAATTGACTTTTTACACATCTTGAAATCTGTGACAGCCAAGTACTTCCAGCTTCAGATGAAGAGAAAGAAAAATATCAGAGTAATAAGTGTTCTGGACATCTCAATGCATTCATAGCTCAGCCCTCCTCCCCTAGGACATACCCATTAGGGCAGCATAACCTGGAAGTAAAAAAATATTATACAACAACATCTGTTGAGCCTGAGCAAGATAACTCTGCAAAGTACAATAACATCTAAGAGCATGAAAGTAAAGATAAAAGGGTTAAAAGGGTATCCCACAAAATTGGAAGGGAAATAAGTAGCGCCATTAAAGTTCTAAGTTAGGATGACATGGAATAACACGCTGGAATCAACAGGGGTCTTCGAAATGAGATCAAACCTAACACTTGAATTAACCAGGACACATTCACAGGTAGGAAACAGGCTTGCACACTGGAAATGCTGCCTCCTCCACCCATGTGCTTTGAACTTCAGAGCGATGCAAAACTGAAAATTTGCACTTAAAATCCAGCATAGCTATCAACATTGAACCTGCATCCTGCACGGCAGCTGCTGTCCAGAGCTGAGAAGTGGCTGAGCTAAGTGGCTGTCCCCCCAGCATATGAAGCAGAGGCTCTTACTGGCCATAAACTCAGTATCAATAGGTTAACATTATCTGACTGGCTGTGGAGGCCTCCATGTTTGTGTACCCTTCTCCATTGCATCAATCACAGCCCATGGTGTAGTAAGAGCAGAAGGAGCCTGGAGGTCATTTGACAAGGACCTGTAGTCCTATTGATGCAGGATTACGAAAGAAAGTTCACTTTGGCCTTGCAAGGGAAGGCATGAAGGTGTCACTTTTCTGTGGTAGAGAGGAGGAAACTCCCCAAGTGTAGCTGGTCTGTTTGATTTCTGACCATCGGTGAAAGCTGGACATGGGCCATCTACCTCGTGATTCTTGCCACTCTATATCCTCACTGATATCGTCATCTTCTGAATACAGAGAAACCAGCCAAGCAACTTTGGCTTTTGGCAGGAGACTATTCTAAGTACTCAGGGCCTCGTGCAGTCCTGGGCATACAGTGGATACAAAAAAAACATGTTTGTTAAGTTAAGGAATGAATGAGTAAATAAATGAATGGATGGATGGATGAGAAAATAGGAAAAAGGGTGAGAAGAGTTTCTTCTGTGGGAAAACAACACAGATATTCCTTGTATAGGATTGGGAAATTTGAGGTTTACTTTTTCTACAGTGTTATGCCCTCAATTTAAATGACAGAAGAGATAAACACACATTGAGAAATGAAACACTCATGTTTTCAATCCTATACAGTTCTTGAGGATTTCAAATATCATTAGAATAATACTTCTCACACTTGATTAACACATAGATCTTATTAAAGACTCCTGTGAGGTTGGTTGTGGTGGCTCACTCCTGTAATGCCAGCACTTTGGGAAGTCAAGGCGGACAGATCACCTGAGCCCAGGAGTTCAAGATCAGCCTAGCCAACGTGGTGAAGCCCATCTCTCAACTAAAAATACAAAAATTAGCTAAGCATGGTGGTGCACACCTATGATCACAGCTACTCTTGAGGCTGAGGCAGGAGAATCACTGGTACCCAGGAGGCAAAGGTTGCGGTGAGCTGAAATTGCACCACTGCACTCTAGTCTGGGCAACAGGGCAAGACTCTGTCTCCAAAAAAAAAAAAAACGACTCCTATGAATTCCAGAGTTGACTTAAAAATTGCTCATAACTCATTACCCTTAACTATGAACAAACATAAATCAGATATAAACTCATACCAACAGCATCAGAACCGACACACGTTTACAAAATCGATGACATCAAAATTAGCAATAGTCAGCTGATCTAACAGAAGATGCAGTTTTCCAAGCTGAATCTCCACAGTCAATGTCAGTGTGGGACTGGCAGCTCATATGTAGCAATCTTGAGCACACTTCTATGATCAAAACCCTATTCTCCCAACTCTTTTCTGTTGAGACCACAGAAAATTCCACACCCTGTCATCAGTCACCTTTGGTTTATGTGAACAAATGGCTCACACACAGAGCCCACCTTTCTGCCTTTCTTGTCAGCCTGTGACAATGCACAGAGTGCTATGGGACACCTCACAAACACAAAGGCAAGTTTTGAAACTGTGTAGCCAAATCAGTAATGCAAGAGTCATCCAAATCTGTAATGCAGGTGATCTGGAATGAGCTCACATCAATTTATTTTACATTATTGCCAAAATGTAAATAAGAATATTTGGTCTTTTAAAACTCCCAAAGATATATGTAAAGAGCCCAAAGGGTCTATGGCTCCCAGTTTGAGAAACATTCTATGTGAAACATCCATAGTCTAGAATGAGTGGCATTTTGGTGCACCGGGAAGAATTTTCTCATTCATTATTTCGCATTCCAGGTCCTTCAGGTGTCAGTAACTCCTGAGTATTTAAGAAGGTGAGAAACAAGGTCAGGGTCAGGTGTGTATAGTGCCTAGTGAGATGTCAAGGCAATGTCAATACTGGATGAACTAGAAAAAGGATCAAAGAAACATTTGCACTCCTGGAGCTGTGTATCTTGTTTTTATAAGACAGACAGACTACGGCCTTAAGGGTTAAAATCCATTCTTCTTTTCTTATGACTCTGACAAAAGCAATTATCATTTGGAAGACCCTGAATATTTACAAGTTGAAAGAATGAACTTGTTTGACAAAATAATTCTAAAGAAATCCTATGTGTCATAGATAAATTCCACCATTAGAACCTTCCTCTGGGAGACAGTGTTTACTTTCCATTTTACAACCTCACATGAGACTAATACTGTCAGGTGAGGCGGCCCTGAACATGCAGAATAAATAATCTCTTCCCATTTCTCCCTTCTGAGTACACACTGCACTCGAGTGCTACCTAAACTGTAATATGTTATGCATGAAGCAAGAATGTATACTGTATATACCCTCTTAGGAGAGAAAAAGGATTCAAAACGCACTTGGAATCACCATGGCACACTAACCTTTCCTGTATATGATACAGCTACTTTCTTTTTACAAGTGAAAAAAGATTGGATAACTTGGGCAGAAAATAAGAAACAGATAAAGATTTTTAAGTGCTTACAGAGAGGGGTAGTACAACTGAATTTAACAGTAATTTTGGAAAAGAGTAAATCACAAGTTCAGGTTCGAGGAAAAGCTAGAGAAGAGTCTGTAGTTCTGGGAATACAGTCTCCCCGAGAACACTTAAGTTTTAAGGACTATAAGGACAGAATAAATCATCTTTCTTCAAATTCTGAGAACAAAGCTCTGAGCAATCAGTGAATTATCAGAGTCACAGCAGGCCACTGCCCAGATGGCTAAAATGGAGAGCCTTCTAAGGACCAGAAGGTCACAATACCTTTCCAAAATCTGAAAGCCAAAAAGAAATTACTAACTTGAGATTAAATTCAAATATCAGAACCAGAAGTGGCCACCCCCCTCCAGCAAGTAGAGCCCATAAAACCTAAGGCATGCACAGATTCACACAAGGCCCAGGGGGAAGGATTGAAGGTTCATTTCCTTTAAGATCTGGAGCAAGGCAAGGACACCCGCTCTCACCATTCCTACTCAGTACAGTACTGAAAGTCCTAGCCAGAGCAAAAGAAAGAAAGAAATGCATCCAAACCAGTAAAGAGGAAGTCAAATTACCTCTGTTGGCTAAGAATATAATCTTATACCTAGAAAACCCTAAAGACTCCTATAAAAGACTCCTAAGCTTTGATAAACTATTTAATTCTCAGGATACAAAAATCAATGTACAAAAAAATCAGCAGCATTTCTATACACCAATAATGAGCTGTAGTTATTAAGAGACAGGTTTCTCCCACTCAACAGAGTAATGATACACATTAACTGTGAAGGAGGACACATTAAAGAGAAAAAGCAAAAAGCTCCACAATAGCAACAGTTAAAAAACAAGGAGATACAGATACAGAGGGAGACAGAGACACAGATGTTAGGATCCCGGTTCAGAATCCAGAAAAGGTAAATAAACCTCCAGAAACCCTACGGTGAGGACACTGTAGATCCCACAGCTGGTACTCAAGGTAAATGTCCCATACAATCAAAAGAGCCCTTGGACCTCATCTAGGACTCAGGTGTAGCCCGCCCTATGTTGTAAGGCTAGAACACGTCTTCTCTTCTTGGATGAGAACCAGACACAAGGCCATGAACACGAAAAAATACATATATATTCATCTTTAAATACCACATACACATCCCAAAACACCAAGATGCTCACATGTGGAAGATACTGAAGAGCTGAGATCAAAGAAAGAAGAGCTGATTTGCCACTCTCATCTCAAGTGGCTCAGGGTCATAGGCTCACTGAGTGGAAAGAGGAGAAACTGAGGCAAGATGGAATCTACCAGTCTCTCTCCCTTTCCCCTCCATCTGATCACTGTGTTTCACTCCCTCTCTGGTGTCCTGCTCTGCCACTCTTATCTCTGGCCTTCTCTCTTGCTCTCTGGCTCACTCCTGATGTGTTTATGTCTTTCTCTGCCTGTCTCTCCTCTCCCTTTTCTATCTTGTCAACTACTGAATCATGTAAATCAAGGGAGCTGTGAAGCAACTACACTATTACTCATTCTCACATGGGAAACTAGAACCCAAGAAGGGGGAAGGGAAAAGCAGCCCTCACCAGTACTGAAACTATGCCTCTGGCTACTGGCAGATACTTGTTTATAAAAATTTCCCAGTTAAATAGGATTGCTGTCCAATGGGTTAGCTTTTCCTCGAGTTTAATAAGGTAAGCCGATTTGCCAATCTGTATACAACTCAAATATGGAAAGGTTTTGTTCCTCTCAGTTAAATTTGTTTTTATATTACCAAATAAAAGAATCCCCTTCAACACTGCGCATGTAGAAACATCATAAACCATGTGAAGCAACTAACGGCACTGATTTTGACATCTCAACAAATCCTGGTCTAGCCCTGCCTGGCAGGTCACCCATCACAGATACCTGTCACACAGCAGGCGCCTGAACTGCAGCTGTCCTGGCTTTGGCCACTTTGAGGATACCTGTGTCCACTCACAGACCCATGATGGTTCCAGTGCCAGCTGCACCCTCAGGTTCCTGTTTGTGAGAATGTGGGGTTCTAAGTTAATTAATTGGCATCAATCAATTCCCAGATAACACTCAAAATTGCTACACATGGAGTTGAGAAAACACTGAAAAGCTTCAGCCCTATCCCTCCTCTCAGTCCTCTATCAAATGCTCAATACACACACACACACACACACACACACACACACACACACCTTATTTCCTTCTCTTGGCAGTCTCTGAACACCAAGATGACCTCACAACAGTAACTGGAAAAAAAGAAAACATGACAGAATGTGCAAAAGAAGTGGAGACAATGCTCACAGCTTAAACCAACTATACTCTCTCTCAAAATGCAGATATATGAAACAAGAATCAAAGAATACTGATTGATTCCATTCATTTGGCAAACATTTACTGAGTGTCTCCTGGGTATGAAACTCCCTTTCACCAAGACAATGACCCTGGCATCAGAAACTAAGGAGGCTCCATTATAAGTTTGCTCTCTGTCCGTCCCTCCACCCTTAACACCCACACATTTTCTTCCTACTTCCGTGACTTTTCTAGTGCTGGTAGCACCTGCCCTCCCAAATTCTCTTAGGTAACCACATCACATTGTCCTGCTGCTTCCACCTGTTGGCTGATCTTACCAAACTGACCAGGAAGTGGTCAAGCCCCATCTTGACAGTGCAGACCCTTCACACCTGCCAGATTCAGCTTTCCAGGTCACAAAACTCCTTGGACACTCCTTCCCCAGTCTTTAAAAGAAAAAGGCCCTCAATTTTCTAAGAGAAAATGAACTCAAGAATGACACACATCCCAAAGGCCACTTTCATCCATCCCTTAATGATGCAATATTATCTTCCCTCTAACATCACAATTATTGATAACTGGGGATTGAACCCAAAATTGCTTAATATTTTGATTGAAAGATCCTTGAAATGAAAGTCCTGTCAACAGTACCATGCTTTGCCTTTATAGGAACCAAATGTTTTCCTATTTAATATCCGTTCTTCTCAAACTGGATGTGAACATTCCCCAGGATAGGCCCGGGGCAGGCTGTCAACAGGGATAAGATGGAGTGCCAGGTGGGAAACAATGCCACAAGTTGGAATAGCACACAATCCTAAAAAGACAATTCTCCCTTCAGAAGAAACTCTATTTTATATTAAAACAAGTTCCCAAATATTCTGTACTAAGATGAACAACTTAATGATTTTTTTTAAAGAAAAGCTCAAGACTTCAAAGAAAATTCTTGCTTGCAGCCATCTGTTGGGCTATGTCCACAATACAGGGAGTTACCTACAAATAACCCTTTTGCCTTTAAATGTTCTTCGATGAAATCATTGGAAAACTGTTTCACCCACACCATGAGCATCTTGAGGACATAAACTACATATCATCCTTCTCTTTGTCCTCAGCAACCTAGTATCTGGCATATAACAGGTAACTAGTAATGTTAGTGGAATAAGTTTGGCTGGAATAATGCCAACAGTATTATCAATAACAAAAGATGTTTTTAAATCACATTTGGATGGCAGGAAAGGAAGTTGAACAGCTGTATGAGGAAGTGAAGTAGAATTAATCCAATTTACCAAAACAGCTGATGGCTGCCATAGCAACAATCTGATGCAGCAACTCAGTTTAGATGTCTTCCACTTGAACATGAGAGAAGACAAATATTGTACTTGTTAGTATCACATCAAGAGGTGAGACTTAGGACACAAGTCTACCACGTGACACCAGTGCCCATTAGAGGTAATAATCTCTGAAGAGTTTGGAAAAGCAACGTGATAATAACAATGCCTCAATAACACCAAGTCCTGGTTTGTAGACTGATCCAGGTCATTTCAATCATTTAAGGCTGTGTGTGAAACATGTTGCTGAGATTAGAGAAGTGCAAAGAACAGTTCCACATGTATGCATACATAACATCCGATATGATGTGGACTCACCCTGCCTCATTCCTAAAATTCTTACTTTTTTTAACCAGCTGTATGCAGACTAAGTTACAGATGAAAGGCGACTAAAAGCAAGAGTATAGGTTGTAGGAATGTTTAAATTTTGCTGCTTCCCTGGTGGGAAGGTAATTCATTTGTAAATGATAGAAAAGATACTTACACACCCACTTTCTCTACACAGTGAGTCACTCTCCATACCCAGTATTCCCCTTACTTTCCATGCTGGTGGGAGAAACTGGGAGGAGGAGGAAGTGAGGACTTCCAGCCCTGCCAGTCTAAGCTGAGAAGCAGTGAACAAGCACACTGACTACCTTCCAGGGATACGTCCTTTTCAGACTTCCCTCTCAGACGTGCAAACTGCTAACCAAAATGATGCCTTTCAGAGCGTCTTAATAACCACAGCTAGCACTCAATAACATTTCAGATAAAACCCAAACATAAAGCAGAAAAACACGTACAGCACTGAAATGTATGTTTCGCTGGGGAATTAAGTGAAAAATAGAAGCTGGAGACGCGCAGGTACCAAGGGATGGACAAATGCAAATGAAGCTCAAAAAAGAAAATCTGAGCCTCTCTCTCTCCAGGCCCTGAAATCCCACCTGTAAGCATCCCCTTACCTCCTGATAATTAAGTCAGTAACTTGATATGTTATTTCTATCGGAGCAATAAGAGTAGAGTATATTGTGTCATTTTATCATTTTATTCCGTCCTATAAAAAGTGAGTTTTTCAGTTCACAAGATGTGGGGTTAACGTTCACATCTTGAACTGGGCAAGTCCCTTAAGGTCTAATTTCTAGGTCTAAGTTCAGAAATAAGCGAGCCTACCTTCTAGGGATGCCCTGAAAATTAAAGGTGTGAACTCTGTAAAACGCCTAGCAGGTGCATCAATGAATATTTGTGTCCAACAATATAAATGCCCAACAAAGCTTCCTTTTCTACAGTCTTAGGAAAACAACAAATCAGAAAACTATTACAGAGGACGCCAAACTGGCAAACAGCCTGGGCCCCAGCCCTGGGGTAGAAGGTGACGTAACCAGGACGCGTTGAGATGGTGGGGCGCGCGCCTAAATCCGCGCGGGCCGCCAGCGGCTACAGATTTCAGGAGGGCTTCAGTATTAACTGGAGCCCGGTTAATTACAGGCTCAGGATTCAACGCTTAAAACTTTCGCCCCAGGCCGGGCGCGGTGGCTCAGGCCTGTAATCCCAGCACTTTGGGAGGCCGAGGCGGGTGGATCACTTAAAACTTTCGCCCCAGACCCGGCGCGGTGGCTCAAGCCTGTAATCCCAGCACTTTGGGAGGCCGAGGTGGGTGGATCACGAGGTCAAGAGATCGAGACCATTCTGGTCAACATGGTGAAACCCCGTCTCTACTAAAAATACAAAAAAATTAGCTGGGCATGGTGGCGCTTGCCTGTAATCCCAGCTACTTAGGAGGCTGAGGCAGGAGAATTGCCTGAACCCAGGAGGCGGAGGTTGCGGTGAGCCCCGAGATCGCGCCATTGCACTACAGCCTGGGTAACAAGAGCGAAACTCCTCTCAAAAAAAAAAAAAAAAACCTTCGCCCCAAACACTGACTCTCTGATTAACTTTTCTTAACTCTAGGAGATCTCGGGAAAGTCAAAGCAAGCACCTCACAGAGAAGAGTAGAGTGCATTGGATCTACACACAGGCAATTAAGTGCCAGAAAGAAAGCAGGAAGCTCCAGGATCACCTCCCGCCCCTAGCCCACACTCGCACCTGGGGATGAACTTGGCTTCCTCCCCGAGTCGCGCCTGGAAATCCTGCCAAGCCCGGCCGGGACTCTCCGGGCCCCACGAGGTGGCCAGCGCCGCCGCCGCCGCCGCCGCCGCGTCCTCGTCGCCCTCGTCCTCCTCGCCGTCCGGTGTCTCCAGCCCCGCCTCGGCCACCGCCGGCGCGGGATCCCGCGGACTGCAGCCCCGGCGGAGGGCCCCGCGGAAGCCGCGCGCGAACTCCTGGAAGGTGATGGCGCCGTCGCGGTCGGCGTCCAGCCGCTGGAATACTGCCTCGGCGTCGGCCGGCCGCACCCGCAGCTCAGCGCACAGCGCCCCAAACTCCTCGCGCTCCAGGCGTCCCGAGCGGTTAGCGTCGCAGGCGGCGAAGACGGAGCGCAGCCGGGCCAGCTCCTCTCCGTCCCCGTCCGCCTCCATCCCGCCTGGCGGGGGCGGCCGAGAGGGCTCCGGAGCGCCACGGGGCGCACGGCCCTCCCGGGAAGTCCGGGGCCACCTGCTGCCGCCTGGAGGCCCGGCGAGTTTGGCTCGTCGGGCTGGTTTGGTCACTTGAGGGAACGTCCGGGCGGGGCCAGAACGTCGGGGGTGGCCGGACGGCTCCCTTCGATGCCGGTGCGTGCAGGGCACGGGAGCCGTGAGGTGCGCTCGAGCTCCGGGCACCTCGAAGCAGCCGCTCCCGCGACTGAGCGCCCGCGCGCCGCGGTAGCCCTCACTACTCTCGCGGCAGGTGCGGCTCCGCCCAGCCAGGGAGGAGGAGCGCGCGGCTCCGACTCTCTGGTCCCCACGCCCCGGAGCCCGCCGCTGCTTTCCGGGCAGAAAGGGGAGACCAGGCCGCAACGGGGGTGCGGCGGGAGCGTTGCCCTTCGGGGTAAGCGCTGCTCGGGTAGAGCCCAGCGCTCCGCTTCCCCACACCAGGCGCCGGCAGTAACCGGACAGAGGGAGATAAGGTAGGTAAGGTTAGGATTCCGAATGGGTTAAGTGCATTTTATTCTCCTATTCCCGAAAACTGGTCAACTTCTTTATATACAATTTTCTTACAAATCAAAGTACAAGATTTACCGGAAGACCCCATTCTCAATTTTACTGGCTTTTGTTAACGCATTTTTGTGCGTCTAATGTTAAGGTCCCACTGCTTAATTAAACACAGATCTTCCAGATCTCCAAATCCACATTTTTTTCTCAATCCTCGTCTCCTAAACCTGAGAAAAAGTAAATTAAATCGCTTGGCAGGCAGCATTGTGTAGACAAAGACTGGGGTGGTTTGGGAGGTTTTTTTCTTTAAACAAACTTTAAATTATTTTTTTGTTGACATCGTTTCTTTAACACTGACTGCTTAATGGATAGGAGATTTTAAAAATCTATCCATTTTGATCCTTTTAAACACTTCTGTCCTTCAGTTTCTAGGAGACCCTCAGTCTGTCATATGGCTTATGTAACCGTGCCTTTAGGTGTTTCTCATGACCTGTAAAGATACATTTGGGTCATTTTTACTTTATTCACATTATCCATTTCCTCCACATTTTAGACTTTCTGACTCTATATTTTCCTTTCATCTCATTCTGGATTCTATTTATCGTTTATTACTTTGATTTCTTAAAAATATGATCATTAAGTAAGGGCTACTACTGACACATTCTCCCCAGGCTACTGGTCTTGCATATAAAGCTAAGTGCTAAACATCTGAGGAACTGTTTCCTCTTGAATTGTACAATAAACATGATCAACGCTAACAGCTTCTATTAAACTGTAACTACTGCTGATAACCCCCATCTGCAAATTTAACTGGTAAATTATGAGAGGCATTCCGTTGGAAGTCCTGGTCTTGGCAACCTAATTGGTAAGTGAATATGGTTTTATACAGTTCGACAGCTAATACATTGAAATGAATCTTATCGGCTGGGCGCGGTGACTCAAGCCTGTATTCCCAGCACTTTGGGAGGCCGAGGTGGGTAGATCACAAGGTCAAGAGATCGAGACCATCCTGGTCAACATGGTGAAACCCCGTCTCTACTAAAAATACAAAATATTAGCTGGGCATGGTGGTGCGTGCCTGTAATCTCAGCTGCTCAGGAGGCTGAGGCAGGAGAATTGCCT
This sequence comes from Callithrix jacchus, assembly GCF_049354715.1. NCBI lineage: Eukaryota > Metazoa > Chordata > Mammalia > Primates > Cebidae > Callithrix > Callithrix jacchus. Next base: position 99,973,881 of record NC_133502.1, on the reverse strand, counting down.
GAACCCAGGAGGCGGAGGTTGTGGTGAGCCGAGATGGAGCCATTGCACTCTAGCCTGGGTAACAAAAGCGAAACTCCGTCTCAAAAAAAAAAAAAAAAAGAAATGAATCTTATCATTAGTGCAATGTAAGTTGTTATTGATTTTGAGCTTATGTGCTTTCCTATTTTAAAGATTGGTTTTTCCATATGAATTAAAAGGTGGCCAGCTTGATGATGCCTTTAAAACTTTACAAATATACTTATTAAATTAAATATTTGAACTATTATTATCTTTATATTGTTTGCAATTAATGAATATGACTTTCAAAACAGATGAGTTCTAATGTTTTTAACTGCTTAGGCAGAAGTGCTTTTTTGAAGAATGCTTGCACAACTTTATGCCTAAATTTTCACTCTGACCTTTGTGCTCATTATTTCTGAATTTTTATGTTCTATGACCTGCTTTGCCCTTTCACTAAGCCCCTTCATTGAAGAGTCATCAAGAAACACAAATTGGCTGGGCACAGCAGCTCACACCTGTAATCCCAAGCACTTTGGGAGGCCGAGGTGGGTGGATCACTTGAGGTCAGGAGTTCGAGACCAGCTTGGCCAACATGGTAAATCCCCGTCTCTACTAAAAATATAAAAAATTAGCCAGGCGTAGTGGGCACCTGTAATCCCAGCTACTCGGGACACTGAGGCAGGAGAATCGCTTGAACCCAGGAAACAGAGGTTGCAGTGAGCCAAGATCACGCCACTGCACTCCAGCCGGGGTGACAGAGCCAGACTACATCTCAAAAGACAAACAAAAAAACAGGAATTATTCCAAATGTCTTATGCATGCATTTTCTTATTTCTACCAATATTAATATACTTCAGACCTACGGTATCAGTTTTTTATCACTGCATAATAACAATAGTGATTTTAAAGAATTACCATTTTATTTGTTCATAATACCATTATCGTCAATTTGGACAGGGTTCAGCTAGGTGGTTTGTCTGCTAGCTTACCTGGGATCTCTTAGGTGATTTTCTTGTTGACTCAGCTGGAGCTGGATGCTTATAGAGCCTCACTCTTTTTTTTTTTTTTGAGACGGAGTTTCACTCTTTTGTTACCCAGGCTGGAGTGCAATGGCATGATCTCGGCTCACCTCAACCTCCACCTCCTGGGTTCAGGCAATTCTCCTGCCTCAGCCTCCTGAGTAGCTGGGATTACAGGCACGCGCCACCATGCCCAGCTAATTTTTTGTATTTTTAGTAGAGACGGGGTTTCACCATGTTGACCAGGATGGTCTCGATCTCTTGACCTTGTGATCCACTCGCCTCGGCCTCCCAAAGCGCTGGATTACAGGTGTGAGCCACCGCGCCCGGCCTGAGCCTCACTCATTTTTTTGGAAGTTGGTGCTGGCTGTTGACGGAGCCATGTGTCTTCAGGAAGCTAGCATGGGTTTTGTCACATGGTGGCAGTGTTCCAAGTGAGTTTAAGCACCAGTGCACAAGTATTTTTCAGGCTTCAGCTTGTGTCATATTTGCTGATATTCCATTGACAAGTTTCATTGGCAAGTCACATGGCCAAGCCCTAAGTCACTGTGGGAAGGGACTACAAAAAAAACAGGGATACAGAGAAATAGAGGCTCTTACTGTAACAATAGACAACACCTAGGGTAAAGGGACAGCCTCTGATATATTCTGCTAGACTCTTGTCCTGCCGTCCTCCTGTTTATTCTACACAACCACAACTGGGCAGTCCATCTTAAACACCAGTTATTCTATCTTTCTCCAGCTCTTTAATTCTCAATCAGGTAATAATTTTGTTTCCCAGGAGACATTTGGCAGCCTGATGACATTTTTGGCTGTCTTAATTTGAGAAGGGGGAGATGCTCCTAGCATCTAGTAGATAGCTACAGGGATGCTGCTGACTATCCTACAATGCACAGGCCAGAGCCTCCCCTCCTTCCCATTACAAAGAATTATCTGGCCAAAAATGTAAATTGTGCTGAGGTTGAGGAAGCCTGTACCCTAACTCATAAACCCCCAGTGGTGCTCCAATACAAAGAGAACTAAAGATAAATGCTTCGTCTGAGCATCCAAAACTCTCTGTAATTCGGTCCCACCACATAGATCAAATATTTCACACTTTAGTCTCCATCAGGGCTTCTACTGTCCCCAAATAAGCCACACTTCATCACATGATTAAGTTAATAGCTCCTCATTATCAGGAAAAAATGTAAATATCAAGCAGATCTTTTAGCTTTTCTCTCTTCTGTCTAACCAGACCATTTCCCAGCTTCAGTAAAAGAATTGGATCCTGCTTTTCTACAAAAGTTTGCACAACTGCATTGTGACCTGCCACTCACAAATACATCACTTAGCATGTATGTCAGTTCAGGTATCAGGCAGCAGGAATGTTTTTTAATAACCCCGGCAACATACTCAGGGGATAGCCACGGTCATATAATCTGTCTCTAATTATTTTCAAGAAATAGAAAAGACAGAAAAAAGAAATAGGAGGTACTTCTTTTTTATTTTAGCATTCAGAAGCAGCTAGCCAGGAACTGGAGATAACAGAGCAGCCTTTGAGAGCCAGTGAATTAGTAGGTAAGGAGAGCTTGCCCATGGTTGTCAGCATGACTTAAAAAGATCAGCTTCCTCTCTGGCTGCTCAGAATTTTAAGAATCAGAGATAATCTTGTTATAGCCTGTTTTTCAAAGGAGTGGAAAGGTATCTTTGGAAAAAAATAGTTTTGTCATCAGTTACATTTGTAAAACACAAATAAATTTGAGAAAGAATCCTATATTCTTTTGAAACAAAGCTGTTCGATCGAATACTTCCTAAATGTATTTGACTATGGTAACTTTGACTTTTGGGTTTTGGTTTGGTTTGGTTTCAATTTCCATGAGCTTTCCACAGACTTAGTGCACTTCTTTAGGAGACCTCATGTTAGACAATGACTAGGCTGGTGAGTCATGAGAAGTGATCCCTTGCCACTACACCGTAAATTGGACCAACTTCCCATAATGGGAATGAGCACACCACTTTAACCTGCTTTTCATCTGGTAAGTGGGAAAAGCTTATAGTGGAAGCCTATTGTAATCCACCCTGTAAGATTTCCTTCAGGAGCAAGAGCGTTCCTCAGAGCATGACTTAATACTGCAGTTACTTTGCCCCAGAAAGACCCGAAATGCCATTTAAAATGGAACTAGAGATCTTAGTAATGGCATACCACTGAGGCACCAGCTAGGAGGTTCAGAAACACTCTGAAACGTACATAGCCCTGTAAGACCTTGAGTCTTAGTTTTCTCATGAATATATATACTCAGGACTTACCATTCCTAAGGAGGTTACAGGAAAATTGTTGGAGATTTTGCAAAAAGGAATGTGTCAGCAAACTTGTATCATAGTGATCTACTTTCCCTTTATGTAAAGCATGAAAAAAGAGAAAGTAATAACATATATTCCTATCCATAATTAGCAAGTTTGAACATCCTGTCCTGTTTGCTTCCGATCTATTTTTTTAAAGAAAGCATCATAGACCCAGTTGAACTTCCCCTTTGCTGCATATTGTTTCTATAATTAATATTTAGCATTGTTGTCTATGTGTTGTGTTGGCAGTTATCAGACTTTGGTAAATCTTTCATTTGAGAAAATTATGTATTTCTGTAATGCTCCAAACAATATGAAATACCATTTCATGTCTTGAACCAGAGCAGAGTTGGCATTCATTATTAGAACTGAGCAAGAAGTGTTGCATTTCAAACTTCTGATCCCATTTTGTGATAACTAAGCAAAACTCATGTCATTTTTCCACATGAGCAAACTGTGTGTCTCGTCCATCATGCTCCTCTCAGTTAAGACAAAAGTCTGTGTTTTTAATTTATTAATTATTGATGTATTTATTTTTTGTAACAGGGTCTCACTCTCATGCAGGCTGGAATGCAGTGGTGTGATTACAGCTCATTGCAGCCTCGACCCCCCTGGGCTAGATGATCCTCCCATCTTGGCTACTGGAGTCAATGGGACTACAGGCACGCACCACTATGTCCCAGCTAAATTTTCTTGTATTTTTTTGCAGAGTTGGGATTTCTCCATGTTTCCCAGGCTAGTCTCAAACTCCTGGGCTGTAGATTTGCCTGCCTCAGCCTTCTGAAGTCCTAAGATTACAGGCATGAGCCACCATACCCAGCTGCTATTTTATATTATATATGCAAGAAGTAGAGAAATCAAATCTAATAAAAATACATGAACCTCAGTTCACTTTTGGACAGCAGAAAAAGCAAATGGTGGTAAGCAGAATTCTACCCCATTCCTAGGCACCCCAGTTCCTACCCCTTGATGTACATGCTCTGCATAATCCCCTTTGAAGTGAACAAGACCTGTGAACATGATGGGATAATCACTTCTGTGATTACAGTATGTTATATGATTCCATTTCCCTCCTGGCTTTGAAGAAGTGAGCTGCCATGTCATGAGAACACCAGGTGGCTAGAACCTGAAGATAGACCCTAAGGAGCTGAGGATGTTACCCTGCTGACAGCCAGCAAGAAATGGGTACCTCAGCCCTGTAACTGCAAGGAATTGAAACCTGCCAACAACCTCTGTGAGCTTGGAAGAGGACCTAAGCTTGTGATGAGAACACATCCCCAGCTTGAAATCAGATCTACATATTGATTTTAGCATTGTGAGCTACTGAGCTGAGAACCCATTTCAGCTGTTTCTGGATTTCTGAACTACAGAACTAAGATGACAAAAGGGTAGTGTTTTAAGTTGCTAAGTTTGTGGTCATTTGTTTACAGCAATTGTAAACTAATACAGAAGTGTACGTTTGTTTTCTTAAGGGAGAAGGAGGTAAGTGTTGAAGGATCGAAACTCTGACAAAAGGCTGGTTGCAGAACATGACAGGTTGTTGTGCAGGAAACTATCATGCAAGTTTATGTTAAAATAGAGTAGCTTTTGAGGACTTTCATTTTTGGTATTGTAAACATAAGTCATTTAATATTGTCTAACTGTAACTGATAATACCTTTTGCAAAAAGAAACTGTAAAACTTTCGTTTTACTCAGAAGTAATGGTGCAGCCATAGAGATGGAGAATCCTCAGTTCTAAGAAAAAAAAAAAGATGAAAATAAAGGAACACAGATTATCTGGAGTGGATACAGCTGAGCATGGATTCTAAGCATGATAAATGCATGAAAAGTCTTTCAAATAACCTGGACTATGACTAGTACTTATTGTTTCTTAAAGGAGAAATATAGTATCAAACGCGAAATTACAAGTCTGTTTTTAGAATTTGTCACCTGTCTGTGTTTAGTGAGGGGATGTTGAGAATATCTAAAGTTTAAAACCAGCTGTATTCCAAAGGAAAGGATGTTGGTCCTTTGAGAGATACCAGATGTCAGTAAATCCAGCCCACCACCCACTATTGTAGGGCCCATTCACTGAAATGCTTTTTATGTTTTAAAAAAAGCAAAAGAAACATTTTAGAATATGTGAAATTATATGAAATTCAAATTTCAGTGTCCATAAAGCTTTATTGTAACACAGTCACACTCATTAGCTTTTATGTTGCAAGAAAATGGCTGAGAAGCTGTGACACACATATGGCCTGCATAGCCTAAAATATTTCCTCTCTGCTCCTTTACAGAAAGTTTGTCAACCCTGCAATGTAGGAAGAAGGGAAGGATGAACACATTTCATGTATTCTTATAGCACAAGCTAACTTTATGTATTGGCAAGGAATCTTTTTTTTTTTTTTTTTCTTTTGAGACGGAGTTTTGCTCTTGTTACCCAGGCTGGAGTGCAATGGCACCATCTCCGCTCACCGCAACCTCCGCCTCCTGGGTTCAGGCAATTCTCCTGCCTTAGCCTCCTGAGTAGCTGGGATTACAGGCACGTGCCACCATGCCCAGCTAATTTTTTTTTTTGTATTTTTAGTAGAGACGGGGTTTCACCATGTTGACCAGGACGGTCTTGATCTCTTGACCTCATTATCCACCTTCTTATTTTCAAACCAGTCTTTTACCTGCAGCACCTCTAAAATGTGTTTAAACCAGTTAGAAACATAGTAACCACATCGTAGGGAAAGAAGTGATCACAAGGAAATGGTGGTAGAATGCCAGAAGACTGGAAATTCTATTAATAATAACTTACTTAAAATTTTAAAAATAAGTAAATACCAACTGACCATCATCTGCATAACCTTATGCAATTTTGTCTGATTAAGCTTTTCAGTTTCTTAATATTATAGATGGATCCTATGATCAATTCTCCTTAAGGAGTATTAATTTTGCCTTTGTGAAGTATTGGTAGGCCTCTTTTTGGATGGCAGAAAGGACCGTGATGTTTATTTTGTTCCCCATGTTGCCTTACCTTCCAGCAAATTCCAACTTACAGTCTGAATAGAGTCTGTATAGACGTCTAGTGTTAAACAGCGTTTCTCAGCTTAACCCCAGTTCTATTTATATTCTTTCTCTAACTGGCTTCCAATCAACTTTTTCTTAATATAATTTTGAATTGCTCAGTTGTATGTGGGTGCATGTATATGTTTTTACCTATAAAAAGTCTCAAAGTCTTTTTGAAAGTAGCCAGGGTTTAAACATTATAATTATAAACAACTCTTAGGCAGTTATGCTCATTTTAATATTAGAACTATTGGAATGATAGGCATGGCAGCGTTCCCTTGTTCTTGATTTACTATTTTATGGCTGCTTAGGACACACGCACTCTTTCTTAAGCACATATTCTAACTAAAGACAAATTATATTCTGAGACCACAATAGATTTCTTCTTAGGAAAGCCTATTAATTTGATCAAAACACTCAAAAATTTATTTTAACTCTAGGGGATATAATATATACATCATTAGATCAGAGATACATTCATAGTAATTCAAAATAACGGAGAAATATACATTTTCTATGTGACATGAAAGTAGTTACCAATGCTATAAGATGGAGAGATGTTAAAATAGTCAACTATTTTTTAGACAAAAAAAGATTAAAACTCCTGTTCCCAGAAGTACAAAATGATACAAACTAGGTAAGTCAGAAAGAGATCTAAAAAAATTCTAAAGCCATTCCTAGTCCTTTGGAAAGCATTATATAATTCAGTATTTAAAAGATGAGATATTCAAACAAATCTCTTTTTACCAATACCTTTGAGTCTTAGATTAACAATGAACCAGGACAGTAATTTTTCACTAATGTAGTAATTAGAAATACAGAATCAAGGTTTCTAATGATATTACATGAATTCCTTGATTTTGCAAGTCTTTAATATCAAAGAAGATAGGTGGATAAATGGAGGGCTAGTTAAAAAAATAAAAAAGAGGAAGAGGTCACATTTGCCACAAAATGAAGTCGTAGAAAAAGACAGATTCTTTCCCTCCCAACATATTTTGTTGAGAATGCCACTGATTTTTAAAGACAAGTAGATTTTATTATGTCCTTTCAGTTCTCAGTTGATGTTTTCCAGCAATAAACAAATTATTGGTTAATTTTTCCAGATGACATTTACAATTGACAAACCAAATTTTCTCAAATTGTTCTATTATTTTGTTTGTTTTGAAATCTAGTAAGGCCCAGAGTGCCCTACAGAAGTGTTTGCTCAATGGATTCCCCAATTTTATGAAAGATTCATTACAAAAGCCTCAGATTTTACTCAAAGAGTCTAGATTTCACAGAGCAGAGTAAGACTACTCACATAACTTTTGAAATATAGTATACCTGAAATGCTAACATCAACTTTGACAGGTCCTGAATTTTTTCCCCATTAGCTTATTGTATAATTCTGATAAATGGTATTCCAAAATCAAAAGTCACCCATGACTGACAGGTTTTTAGTTTTAATTTTTTCCAAATATTTTTCACTTTGGAATTTTTACATGAATTCCAAAGTACAGAGAAACTAATGTATTTTATGCTACTGGAAAAGTCATGACAACTTGGTTTATCCTTAAATGAAATACCAGAAGCTATATTCTGGGAAATATTTAATGATTGCTACAACTCTGTGTTAATAAAATGGAAACAACCATGAGGGCTTATGAAGAAACACAAACCAGTACACAGCGAATGTCGGGGATCCTCTTCGCTTTACGATGACATATAAGACTCAAAGGGACACAAGTGGGCACAATCAACATTCTCTTACTGTCTACAATTTTTGCAAAGTTTTTCAACTGCATCCAGGGTGACATTCTTACAGAAACTGAGTTTTACATATTCCAAACAAGTATGACGATAAGCCACTGAACAACCTCTAAATAGGAAAAAGAGGATGAAAAAGTTATTAGAATCAGTCATTAAATATACTTTTTACAAATAGTTTCTTGAATTTTACCCTCAAACTTACCTTAGCCCTGACATATCACAAACCTTCCCCTCCCCTACCAGAGTGAAAATACAAATTGAACTTACTAAATACACGTTTTAAGACATTTGATAAAATGTCCCGACTGCAAAAATCAGGCATAAAAGGAAAACACTGGGGAAAAATCAAGCAGAAAAAGAGACAACGATCTAAAGACATCTGAGTTTCATTTTGAGATTATTAAAGAAATATTCCAGAGAATTATTACAGTGTTATCATTGTGATGTGTATTTAATAACGAGGTGAAAATAATCATTATCTTAACCTCTGGCACCAGAATTACTCATGGGAGGGAACCATCTGTTTTGGATAATACTGTGACACGTTAATTTTGCTCACAAATGAACTAGAAGAGCCTGATTAACATTAACCAGGTAGGAGGGAACAGCAGCCCAGGAAACAAGGGAGGATGGTGGGGAGAGGGAGACAGGAGAACTAAGTCCACTCCAGAATTTGTTAAAATCAGAGACATGGAATTTTGATCCTCTTAAGCAAATGTTTACCTTTATTTCGAGTCAAAAAGGCCTCTTTTGGGATAAGGGATCTCTGTATAACCTGAATCACTAGTTCTCAAAGGATATTTCCTGGGCCAGCAGCATCATCACCACCTGGGAAATTGTTAGAAACTTCGAAGTCTCACCCTCAACCCACTGAATCAGAAACGGGGGGGCTCACTAATCTGTGTTTTAACAAGTCCCCAGGTGATTTTTGATGCAGATAAAACTTGAGACTCACTGACCTCAAACGATAGTTTGCAGCTGTCAAAGTAAGTTAAAATGGAGGCCAGGCCTGAGGAATCCCCAAGCAGGCAAAGCCAGTTAGTCCTCATAAGTGACCTCGGCCTTCCTTGATTTGCGAATATAAGCAAAACCTAACTTGAGCCATTTCTTGTAAACACCTGTGTTAAACAGAAATGAGGCCAGGCACAGTGGCTCACACCTGTAATCCCAGCACTCTGGGAGGCCCAGCACTTTGGGAGGCCAAGGCGGGTGGATCACCTGAGCTCAGGAATTTGAGACTGGCCTGGCCAACATAGTGAAACCCATCTCTATAAAAATTAGTCGGGCGTGGTGGCATGCATCTGTAGTCCCAGCTACCTGGGAGGCTAAGGTGGGAGAATCGTTTGAACCCAGGTTGCAGTAAGCAGAGATTGTGCTGCTGCACTTCAGCCTGGGCAACGGAGCTAGACCCTGTCGAGAGAGAGAAGGGGTGGGGGGAGAGAGAGAGAGAGAGAATGAATAAAACTTCAGGCTAACCAATAAGAAGCTGCCAACTAACTTTTAGCTATAGTACTAGAAATTTCCCAGCGGGTTATATTTGCATTTCTCTAACAATCAGTGATATTCAACTTTTTTTCATATGCCTGTTGGCCACATGTGTGTCTTCTTTTGAGAAGTGTCTGTTCATGTCCTTTGCCCACTTTTTAATGTGGTTCTTTGTTTTTCTCTTATATTTGGTAAGTTCCTTACAGATGCTAGATATTTGGCCTTTGTCAGGTGTATAGTTTACAAATATCTTCTCCCATTCTGTAGATTGTCTGTTTACTCTGTTGTTAGTTTCTTTTGCTGTGCAGAAGCTCTTAAGTTTAATTAGATCATATTTGTCAATTTTTGCTTTTGTTGTGGTTGCTTTTGGTGTCTTTGTCATGAAATCTTTGCCCAATCCTAGGTCCAGAATAGTTTCCCTAGGTTGTCTTCCAGGGTTTCTATAGTTTGGAGTTTTACCGTTAGGTCTTTAATCCATCTTGAGTTGATTTTTGTATAGCGTGTAAGGAAGAGGTCCAGCTTCAGTATTCTGCTTATGGCTAGCCAGTTAGCCCAGCAACATTTATTGAATAGGGAGTCTTTTCCCATTGCTTGTTTTTGTCAGTTTTGTCAAAGATTTTAGATGTGTGGCCTTATTTCTGGGCTCTGTATTGTGTTCCTTTGGCCTATGTGCCTTTGTACCAGTACCATGATGTTTTGGTCACTGTAGCCTTGTAGTATAGTTTGAAGTCGGGTAACACTACACACTTAAACAACCAGATCTCTCAGAACTCACTCAGTATCAAGAAGACAGCACTAAACTATTGAGGTATCTGCTTCCATGACCCAAACACCACCCACCAGGTCCTACTTCCATCATTGGGGATTACAGTTCAACATGAGATTTGGGCATAGACAAATATCTAAACTATGTCAACAGTCTTGTGATATGATGATTAAAAAAATACTCATGTCAGAGAATCATCCTCAAAGATCCCACCAACCTTAACAAATTATATGTCTAGCAACAAATTGTTTAAAATAAGTGTATAGGTAGAAAGGTTAAAAATCTCATTAAGCAACATTTTTAATTTGCTACTGGTTGGATTTCCTAAAAATTATAATTCTGAATAAACAAAAGGCATATTCAGTACCATATCTGTGCCCTCCAAAAGCATGAGCATCTAAAACTCTTCTGTTAAGCTAGTTACCAAAAATTATGGAGCTGTAGGAAGACAGGTGAGAGTGGAGAACAGGAAGAAAGTGATAGAAATGAGGGGAAGTAGGTTTGTACCACACATATTTCCACTTCCCAGACCTGTTATATAAAGGAGACAGTCATGCATCACAAGTGGTAATAATGGAAATATAAGAGAGTCCCATACAGATATGGCTGTGCCAACATCAAAGGCAAAGGAACTTTCATAGTTAAATCCTATGTATGATGACCTTTGCCCACCCCTGCAAGATGATAGAGCCAGATAGTATAGTGGCCCATACACACTGTCAAAGATAGCCTGGGTTAGATTTTGAAAATTTCACATAGCATACTATGGAGGGTACTTCATAAAGGTGACAACAGCATGGAAAACTTCCAAGGACTTTCCCTAAAAGAATTATTCAGGTGTCAGTAATAGAACACATGTATCTAATAAGTCTATTCCTCTCAATGCTAAAAATAAATTATACATACATAAAACATTTCTTTCCCATCTTTAAAAATGGACATTTTCTTTAATTTCTGTTAATAACAGAAAAATTTCATGGTACTATCTCTAAGTACTGAAATTCTGGTATCTCATTGGGTTCCAGTGAGTCATTAGACTGGTGCAATCTGGGAAATAAATCTTCCCTGCAATAATTATGAAAATACAAAATTCTTGGTAGCAGAAAGTGAAACCCTAGTGGTCCAGACCAAGATCACGGTTGGGACTAGCTGGCTAAAGATGAAGCCTCGGACCAGAAACACGGTGGCGCAAATGAATCCAGACACATTTGTCTACAACTTTTATAATAGACACATCCTTTCTCATTGGAATAACATCAGGCTGTGCTATGAAGTGAAAATGAAAACAAAGGACTCCTCAAGGCCCCTTTTGGTTGCAAAGACCTTTCAAGGCGAGGTCTATTCCAAGCTTCAACACCACCCAGAGATGAGATTCCTTCATTGGTTCCTCAACTGGAAGCTGCATAGCGACCAGGAGTACAAGGTCACCTGGTTTGTATCCTGGAGCCCCTGCCCAGTGTGTGCAAGGAATGTGACCAAGTTCCTGGCCGAGGACAGTAAGGTCACCCTGACCATCTTCGTGGCCCGACTCTACTCCTTCTGGGACCCTCATTACCGTGAGGAGCTTCACAGACTGTGTCAGAAAAGAGACAGTCCGCATGCCACCATGAAGAGCATGAATTATGGCAAATTTCAACACTGTTGGGACAAGTTCCTGTACAACCAAAGATTGTACAAGCCTTGGAATAAGCTGCCTAAACATTATACATTACTGCGCATGATGCTGGGGGAGGTTCTCAGACACCTGATGGATCCAGGCACATTCACTTACAACTTTACCAACGACCTTTCAGTCCTTGGACAGCACCAGATCTACCTGTGTTACGAGGTGGAGCACCTGCACAATGGCACCTGGGTCCTGCTGGACCTGTACAGAGCCATCATACTCAACAAGGCTTCAAATAATTCCAGTTTCCCTGAAGGCCACCACGCAGAGCTGTGCCTCCTGGACCTAATTTCCTTTTGGAAGCTGCACCCAGCCCAGTGCTACAGGGTCACCTGCTTCATTTCCTGGAGCCCCTGCTTCAGCTGTGCCCAGGAGGTGGCTAAATTCCATCAAGAGAACCCACACATGAGCCTTTGCATCTTCTCTGCCTGCATCTATGATTATCAATGAAGATATAAAAAGGGCCTGCACAGGCTGGACAAAGCTAGGGTCCCAATTTCCATGATGAAATACAATGAGTTTAGGCACTGCTGGGACACCTATGTGGATCACCAGGGACACGCCTTCCAGCCCTAGGAGGGACTAGATGAGCACAGTCAAACCCTGAGTGGAAGGCTTCAGGCCATTCTTCAGAATTAGGGAAACAGATGGATGAGCCTCAGTGTCTAAGGAAGCAGAGACCTGGGTTGAGCAGTGGTATAAAAGATCTTCCAAGAAATGCAAGCAGGCCATTCACCACCATCTCCAGCTGATCACAGATGCCAGCAAAGCAATGCACTCCTGACCAAGTAGATTCTTTTAAAAATTAGAGTGAATTACCTTTAATCAAAAATTTATGTGCTACAGTAGTAAGACTGTGCTCAATATACTCAGAAAAGTTTCAAGCCTACTAATCCAGTGACAATTTGAATTAGTGTTATATGTAGAATAATACAATCAAATACTAAATATTTTCATATATTAAAAAAAAGGACAAATTCTTCATAATGAGTTTACTCAAACTTTTTTTGCTTTTTAAAAAATATATTAGTAAAAGAAACAATAACCACCTTTTCTTAAGTTAGTACATGAGCTTATGTACAATAAATAATGCATATTCTTTGGAATAAAGAAAAACTCAAGAGCATTATGAAAAACAATGCCTAACATAGAATGCTGTCTCTGTGCCAGGCCCCTAAGACCTTTTCTGTATTAGCTCACTTCATCCCCGCAATCATCCTAAGGCAGGTGCTATCATCTTCATGTTACTGATGAGGAAACCGAGGCACAGAGAGGCTTGACTGACCTATCCAAGGTCACACTGACAATTAAAGAGCTGGACTTGGACCAGGGACTCTGTCTCCAAAGTTCACATTCCAAAGCAATTCTTCTTGTCAAAGTAAATAAAACAGATGCTTCAGACTTGTGCAAACTTGAAATGAGTCTTTTCCTGAACATTTTAGTTAAAAATCATATTGCTTCACGCTGAAAAAAGTAATTTGCCTCTGATTCTTGATAGTCTGTTAGTAAATAAGTAGACATGACTGTTTTTTGTTGTTGTGTTTTATAATTGTTCATTTCTGGCCTAAACAATAGTATAAAAATCTTGCGATGGCACCACAGGATGGAGACGCTGGTTTCTATTGAGTATTTTTATGAACATAAGAATGATGTTCCAGGTTTTCTTCCAAGGAAACCAATTCCGTCATGTGAGGAAGGCCACTAGGAAAGGCTTTATATATCTGTAATACATTTCTCTCAAAGTATTCAACCACCACTGGAAGTTCCCATCACTTTTAGAATAGAACATTCTTTTCTTCATAATAGAGTAAATCCTGCTAGGCCAGCCAAGCTCAGGAGGTATCATTGCTCTGCAAGTTTTAGTAAAACAAGGAGATACTAGCATCTCCAAGTACCTGTCATGTATTTACCGACATGACCACCTCTCTATAAATTAAATTCCTGAAGTACAGGCTTGGGCACAATAAACAGTGCAATGTAACTGGTTTTGAATTCATATTCCAGTCAATTAAATGTTGTATGTAAGACATGGAATTAAAATGTAAATGGAAAATACTGAGGAGGCATAAGTCACATAATCCTATAAGAGAGTGCCAGGAGAGCTAACAAAAAAATGGGGATGTTGCCATAGTTACCAGGAAATGTAGCCTAGACACCAGGGTCAGTAAGAGATTGAAAATGTGGCAAAATAAGCTCTGAAGGCTGGAGTTATTCTCTTTTCTGTACTTAATTAGTATGACCTTGGCCCTTGGACCCAAGCCAGGATGGAAAAAACAATTCTCGTTCTGCTGGTTGGAAATAATCCATGCTTAGGAAGTTTTCTTTTTGCAGCCTCTGCTGCACTTCAGTGTAGAGACACAGCCTCCTTCTAAAATGAAGATAATTTCCTAATTAGCGAATGAACCTGACCTATCTGTCACTCGTGAAGCCCACTACCGTTGGTATCCCCTGGAGAACCATGGTTCTAGCTGAATAACAATGCTTGATTAGCCCTATGTCACCCAGGGGAGCTACTATTATCCCAGCAGATGAAATTGGTAGTACAAATCTAACAGTAGTTTTATCATTTGCACCAGTACGTCCTATATCACTTTTTTCTTCATTGTACTTCAGTCAGATTTAAAAGTGAAATTCAAATATTTGTAGTAGACTGATTAAAGGGATTATAACCAGAGCTTTTATCCAGATATTTCCAGATGCAAGACAAAAGGAACAAAGGCAGAAAGAAAGAGAGAGAAACAGGCAAACTTTGAACTGTAACAGGGTTTAAACACAGGTAAGAAGTTAGGCCTAAATTAAAACAGGACTTCAAGGCCACAATGAAGTAAAAAGATTATATTTCCCTTTCTATTTTTTTTGACAGTTTTTCTCATATAAAAGTTTACTGGACTCTGTCAAGTTTACTGTGTCTACCAACTGCTACATAAATTATGAAGGTGGTAATGAATAGAACTGTTAATTAGAAAGAGGGATGACATTGGTGAGTAGAAAACAAAGGCAGAAGCTTGTGAGGTTGATAAATCTAAGATCATGGGCCCAGTGATCTGTAAATACGGAGGCATATATATGTAGCAAACATACCTGTAGTAAATGAGCAGAAATTACATGGGTAGTTCGAATTCATACCTATTCATTATTGCCCTACTTCCATTCAGATCCATTTCTGTCCCCTCTGTCTAATATGTATGTAGTACCCCAGCAAGAAACCAGAACAATTGTTATATTTTTTTCCTAGAACACCAGTGGGTTACACATTACAATTCTGCCCTAGAGAAGATGAATTCCACAAAGGGGTTTGTCTATGACTCTCCCAAACTGGTAAATGGTCTATGGCCATACTACCATGAACACACCTGATCTCGTCCAGATTGGTACATGATTGTCTTATCTTTAAGAAGAGCTTTGTATGTCTCACTATAACACATTTTGAAATGCATACATTTTGTACACATTCAATTATATTCTATCTTAAAATATCAAGAAAACACAGGAGAATCAAGTGAAAAACTTTACATAAAATGATATACTTGAACAAATACCTACAAAATATTTCAAAGACCAAGTATCAGTATCATCGTATCTATAGACTGTTTGCAAATATATGAAACAAGAGGTATTTCAACAAAAGGGGCAAAAAACTTACATATATACACACACATGAAGTACAAAAGAAATTAAAAATGCGAAATGCCATGAAGAATACTAAAATATTTCGATGTCAAGAATCATCAACAAAACCATAAAATAAGACACCCCCTACATAATGGTGGCTACATATTTAAGGGAACCCTGGATTTCCCTCTGGTGTAACAAGAGAGTCACTTTTATACACTAATATTGGAAGAACAAACTAGTTCAGCCTTTCTGAGAAGAATTTAGCAATATTTATCGCAATCATTAAGAATGGTAATTTCATAACTTTTGAACTAGGAATTCTATTTCTAGGGCTTTACGCCAACGAAACAATCCAAGATACAAATACCTATATGTAAGGATAGCTATTACTTGCTATTTTTACTAACTAGAATTGGAAGAATCTCTACGTTCAACAACAGGCTAATATATAAATAAGTTATTTTATATTCATATAATAGAATATTATGCAAGCATCAATATATTTTTGAAAAAATGATAGATAACAAGAAGAACATGGCATAAGTTTAGATGTAAAAGACACAGAGATGAAATTGTACTTACAGAATGAGCCATACTTAACTGTATTGTAGTGGTGACATATCTTTTTATCTTATTTCATTACAATAAAATATTTATTTTTTACAATAAGTTTAAAATGTTTTATTTGAAACATTATGAAGATCCTAAATTAGTAGTCAGCATACCTTTTCTTACAGGTAGCAAATATTTTAGTCTTTGCAGGGTTTAATTTATATTTAATCATAGGTCAAGGGGAACAATCAAAAATATTATATAGGTTCTTGTATAATTATTTAAAATATAACCACTTTAAGTTGTAAAAAGCTGGCAGCTTGCTACCATTTGCCAACCCATGTCTTACATGAATTAACTCAGAAAGATCTGAGGTAGCTTTCTGACTCAAAGTGTCCTATTTGGTAGGTGGGAATAATCATACCTGTTCTAAGCACTTCAAAGGATTATGGGGATAACTTGATGCATAGGGAAGCTACTGGCAACTGTAAACTGTTAAAAAAATATATCACGGTGTGGGACAACGGGATAATTTGCTCTCATCTGGAGTTCCTTTTCCTTTTTCTCACCCATCTATATCATTCTGATCCTTCAAGACTATCTGAGGTTAAACTGTTTTCCAGGAAGCCACCCCCACTCTTAGAGCTACATACATCTCTTTTATCTTGATGTGTGTATGCCATTTAGAGTTTGCAAATATATATGATTTTTTTTCCTCAAATTAGATGATAAGTACCTTGAGGGAAGAACTTGTCTTGGGTATTTTTTTTCTATCCCCATTTTTTTCTATGCTCATTAAATTAAATGACAGGAGCTGTACTCCTGCATCTATTTCAGGAATACTTTGCATTGTGATTCCAGGAAATGAAAACTTAACCACAAAGAAGTCCTTTATTTATTTGAAATTTTAAAAACATATATCCCAATAAGAACAATAGGTACAAGAACATCATTCAGTGTTCCCAGGAAAACAAAACTACTTCCAGTAAGCCACAGACATCACCATACCCTCCCACTTCACTTCAACCTAAAAACAGTAATAGTAATAATACCTGGAAACCAGGAGGCCATCAACTTCTTATAATCAGTCAGACGTGAATTCTCTATGAATTCTGTTATTCTAAATCATTGTCATTTTATAGACATAAAATCTCAATGTCCATGACATGATATCATTTAAGCATTATAAAAAAGATGTCGCAGGCTGGACACAGTGGCTCACGCCTGTAATCCCAGTACTGTGGGAAGCCAAGGCATTCAAATTGCTTGAGCTCAGGAGTTCAAGACCAGCCTGGGCAACATGGTAAAATCCCATCTCTACCAAAAATACAAAAATTAGCCAGGCATGCTGGTTGCACACCTGTAGTCCCAGCTACTTGGGAGGCTGACATGGGAGGATCACTTAAGCCTAAGAGATTGGGGCTGCAGTGGGCCCTGATTGTGCCACTGCACTCCAGCTTAAGTGACAAAATGATACCCTGTCTCAAAAAAAAATATGTGTCCCGGTGCATTGGTTCATGCCTATAATCCCAGCACTTTGGGAGGCTGAGGCAGGTGGATCACCTGAGGTTAGGAGTTTGAGACCAGCCTGACCAATATGGTGAAACTCCATCTCTACTAAAAATACAAAAATTAGCCAGGTGTGGTGGCATGCACCTGTAGTCCCAGCTACAGCCAGGAGGCTGAGATAGAAGAATAGCTTGAACCCTGGAGGCAGAGGTTGCAATGAGCCAAGATGGCACCATTGCATTCCAGCCTGGTTGACAGAGCAAGACTGTCTCAAAAAAAAAAAAAAAAAAAGAAAAGAAAAAACGGTTACAAAACTTCAATCAGTAACCATTGCTGTGTATATGATCCTTCACACTGCACACATTCAAAACTGAGACTTTTTCTCTGTTCTTTATTTCATTATTTCTATCTTTAAAAAAAACATTCAGATGGCTTTGGCAAAGAAGATGCCTTAAGCAATCAACTACCTAGTGATGTGCAAAATGTGCTAGATATTATGGGTATGTGAAAAGGTAGAATTAATACCTTAAAATCAGAGACTATGTATATAGCAGCTTCAACTATTTGGAAAAGATCCAAGAATAAGGTAACAAGAAAAATAAAGATTTTAGATTCTTTTTTTTTTTTTTTTAACAAGGAAGCCACTCAGAGCTCAAGAACATATTTGTTAAAATAAATATCCATGAAGAGGCCAGATTTGATAAATGGGCTCAAGCAACAACTGTCTGGAGTTCATCAATATCCTGCTCAGCAAGCCAGAATATTTATACTGAACACTTCTTAGTGTATATTAGTAGTTATCTGATGCATGATAAGTTACCCCCAAAACTTATAGCTTAAAACCATAACTATGTCTCATATAAATTTATATAAAATATATATAGTATTATCTATATGTATAAAATTATATATAGATATATATATCTATACATAGATATTATCTATATCTATGTATAGAGATATATACTATATAAATAGAGAGAGAGAGGGAGAATATCTGTAGCTACATATATCTATCTATCTCACTAGAGAGAGAGAGATAATATTTGAACTGTCTTGGTTAATAGTGTTGTTCACATCTTCTTTTATCTTGCCGATCTTCTCTTTAGCTGTTATATAATATTGACAGTGAGGTATTGCAGCCTCCAATTAATATTGTTGAATTGTCTATTTCTCCCATAAATTCTGTCAAATAAGCTTCATGTAATTTGGACCTCTGTTTTTAGATGCAAATATGCTTTTAAGTGCTGAATATTCTTGATAGATTGACTCATATTATAAAACATCTTTGTCTCTAGTAAAAAATTTTGTCTTAAAGTCTATTTTGTTTATGTTACTAGCTACTAATCTACTAATTACTAATTACAGTTATTCCTACTCTCTTTTGGTTAGTGTTTGCATGGTACATCGTTTTTCATCCTTTTAGTTTCAATTCATTTTTTTTGTCTTTGAATCACAAGTGAGTCTTGTCTTAAAAGGAAACAATATTAAGGAAATCTAATGAGTTCTCTCTTTTATACTATATACACCTGACTTTTAAAAGATAAGGAAATAAATCTGTAAATTCCCCGAGTTGATAAATGAAATACAGGTTTTGAACTGCTTTCAGATAATGACAAGAAATTCCCAGGAAGGGTCTAGAAATGTATTTCCAATAGAAATATAAAAAAATCCACATGCATACTTTAAAATTTTCTGGTAGCTACATTAAAAAATAAAATGAAACATGAAAATAATTTTAATAATATATTTTATTTTAATCCAATGTATTTGAAATATTATCATTTTAACATATAGTCAACATAAACCATATTCTTTTTCTTTCATTTATTATTCTTTTGCTTTTACCTTTTTTTTTCATACATGCCCCAAGGAGTGCAGCAAGTCAGAGTTCTGAAAAAAGTTGATTCTGGTTATTTTTTCTAGTTTTTTAATTGCTATGATGGATAGGGATATTTTTGAAAGTCCTTACTCTGTCATTTTCACCGACCCATCTTGTAAAGCTTCAGTTATCATGAAAATCTTCAAATGTGGACCAATTATGTTCCTTCCAGATAAAAATATGTTCTAGTCTGAGATCGCATCTAAAATGTATATTCTACAGAATGATAGCTTCATAAATGTTAGTTGAAAGTCCCATAATCAAGGAAGTTATAAGACATTGGGTTGAACAACGTTTAACAGAATTCTTTATTGCAAGACTTCTTGGTGACTTTGATATATGGATCATCTATTATAAATCTCTATTCAGAAGATAATGTGCAACATTTCTCACTTTACTTAACCATGAAACTATTTGTTCCTCAGAGTGCTTTGTGGAACTGGTTTTCCAATGATTAAAATGGAACATACTATCATGAGATGTCATTCCTGTTCCACAAGATCCTATAGTTTATACTTGAACTGTCTTAATACCATAGCCATTAGCCATATGTGGCTCTTGATTACTTGAAATATGGCCTGCCTGAATTTAGATGTGCTGTAACACTTAGTACAAAAAAGAATATAAAAGATCTAATTAATATTGTTTATGTTGACTACATGTTAAAATGACATTTCAAATATATTGGATTAAAATAAAACATTATTAAAATTATTTTCATGTTTTATATTATTTTTTAATGTAGCTACTAGAAAATTTTAAAGTATGCATGTGGAGTATTTATATTTCTATTGGAAATACATTTCTAGACCCTTCCTGGGAATTTCTTGTCATTATCTGAAAGCAGTTCAAAACCTGTATTTAATTTATCAGCTCGGGGAATTTACAGATTTGTTTCCTTATCTTTTAAAAGTCAGGTGTATATAGTATGAAAGAGAGAACTCATTAGATTTCCTTAATATTAAGTTTCCTTTTAAGAAAATTCTGATAATCAGCATGAGACCAAAATACAATAAGGATATTTAAAAAGAAGAGCCTGGATAGTATACAACTTCTGCTCTGGGGTTGGCACTTCTGATTATTAAATGGGACAGTGATACCTAATTATATATTGCTGTTTTAACAAGGGATCTGGCTAATTAACATTACTTACAGGAATGACATGCACCTGATAGTGATTCTTACACTACTTGCTTCTCTTGTTTCTCACATTATAGTTTTTACTTTACTCAACAATAATTAAGGCAGCCTCATGTCCAAGCATAATGGGAATCTCCCTCAGATTGATGAATGTAGGGAATCAGAAATTACTGCAGTAATCCCCACTAGAAGAGTGGTCTATTAGTTGTAATATCCTGGGAAAGGACAATTAAACACATGATTTGAGAATGTAAAAGGAGATGCTACCTGGGGAGAAGAAAGATGGCAGTTCTGGAACCACTAGTTGTCAAGTGCCAGACCAGTTGTAATCAGTCAACTAATATCCTAGAATGTAGATGTATATGGGAATTAAAGGAATTAAACACCAGTAGTTACAGTTTTGATACCTCAGTCTTGGGACACACTGCTTGTAACTGAGATAGTGAGATGAATCTCAGTGAACCTGGTTGGCTCAAGTGAAGTATCACTGAAGCAGGGGACTCTGGAATCTGGTGAATCATGAATCTAGCATCACCCCTATGGCAGCAGGAAGCAGTGGCCAGTAGTAGACTAATGAGAATTCAGTTTCTTCACTTGGGTGAAGCTGAATAGACCCTCCCCGCCTTCTTAGACTGTGTGGCCCCCAGGGTTCTAGTGTAATTAAGTGAGAAGATAAACCAGAGAGGAAGAAAATGGATTTCCTATAAATAAAGTAGGAATTGCCTAAGTAAACAATTAATTATAAAAGTAAAGAAATAGGACCATATTTTAATTTGAAGTTTATAGAGCCGTTCATACCAGACTATACAAAATACATAATTTGTATATATTCACCTTACAAAATAACTTTCCTTACAATTGAGTGAATAAATCTCCTTTCTTCATACTTTCATATATCATGTATTTTCTCAGTTTATGAATCTGTAGATGTTCCTTTGACCTATCTTATAGTCTATAGACTCACAGGTGCACATAAAATGATAACCTGAAATGGATAACTAATTCATAATCCCTTTTCTTAAAGCAACTAGATTAAAAAAAAAAAAAGATAATCTGTAAGTTTCCTGCCCTCTTTTGCTTATCTCTGTAGAGCACAGGTCCAGATACTTGAGCTGTTGACAGCTCCATGCCAGTGCATGGATTCCTGCATTGGTAATCTGTCAGCAACCACTCACATCGAGATACCTGGAGTGTAAATAAATGGGACTTACTAGAGGCTTTCCACAAGTGGGCACACTTAGCTTCCCTTCTCCTATCTGTAGGACAAGAATTGGACAGCTAGCTGAGAGGACATTTCAGTGGAGTTTACTGTTATAAAGAAGAAACATATCAGTGCAATAAACTCCACTTCTTTATAACAGCAAATTCCAGTCACATTGTGCCTTGTACCAAGTCTCCCTTTTCTAAGCAAGAAAATAATTCTGTTTTCTATCCTTCCCACATCTGCTTGGTCAAACACCGTAAGTTCTAAGTGTCTAGAGAAATTTAGCCTTCCCTAGATTTTCATAGAATTTTCTGATCATAACAGTGATCTAAGATTATAAGAATGATCTAAAAAAAGACATTAAAGATGACATACATAAGATTTCTATGGGCAGAGTTCAAATAAAATTGAAATATTTTTGCTGCTTTCATTTATGTATATTCTGAGTATCAAAATCAGGAAAAATAATCAAGAATTTCCTAAATGAAAACTATTTCATAATAGAGAAGAGCTTGTATATAAAAATCTATGCAGCTGTACTAATAACTATATTATTACCTTTTCATTCTTTATATCTGCCAGGCTTGGATGGGACTCAGGAGTAGGAACCTGTAACAAGGGGTGGAATTTCCTGCCTTTTATCTCCTTTTCCTTCTTCTAAAGAAAAAAGGCCATTTTGGGGGAATGGAGAGTTTATTAGGAGGGTTCAGGTTCGGGTTCAAAAGAGCTCTGCAATGCATTTCAGAATGCAATTCTCTTCCCTCTTTTACTATTACATGCAAACTTTTATAGCAGCAGAGTACCCTTACCTTAACAATATTGCATATTAAAGATTAAAACAGTTTGCCCCTTGAGGAAAGAAAAACAGGATACGATGGAAAGCCAGATGACTTGATGTTGAGGCCTATACTGCCATTTACTAATTAGCCAAATTTGGTCAAGTTACTTAATTCTTTTGAGCTCTAGTTTCCTCTGGGGGGAAAAAATGAGAATAAGTGCTTAACAGTTGGAGATTTTTATGATTTGTGTCTAAACTGCTAACCAAATAGAAGGAAAAATTCTTTGAAAATGCCTTGTCTAAATTCCCAAACCACAGAATCATTGAGTCTAATTGAATGGTTATCGTACACCACTAAATTCCTGCATGATTTGATGGGCAGCCACAGAAACAGGCTAATTATGCTACATCATATAAAATATGAGGTTCTTTCTTCAGTGTCCTTTGCAGCTCTATATTTTTGGATTATAAGAAAGTGAGGGAAAAGTCTTTAAGATGGGAATAAATTAAGCAAATCGTTTTGTGGCTTAGACCCTTTAAAAGAACACCTTTAAGGCCGGGCGCTGTGGCTCACGCCTATAATCCCAGCATTCTGGGAGGCCAAGGCGGGTGGATCACGAGGTCAAGAGATCGAGACCATGCTGGTCAACAAGGTGAAACCCCGTCTGTACTAAAAATACAAAAATTAGCTGGGCATGGTGGCGTGCGCCTGTAGTCCCAGCTACTCAGGAGGCTGAGGCAGGAGAACTGCTTGAACCCAGGAGGCGGAGGTTGCGGCGAGCCGAGATCGCGCCATTGCACTCCAGCCTGGGTAACAAAAGCAAAACTCCGTCTCAAAAAAAAAGAACACCTTTAATGCTACACCTTTGGTGCATACACACGAGTAAGTGGGCTTCTGTTGTAGTGGGCATTTCCTCTACGACCACTCTGCCATCATTTACCTTTTCACATCATCCCAGTTCTTGTCCTTAAGTGATTGTGAAAGGAAGAAGTGGTTAAATCATTTATTGATATTGCAAGATACACCCATTAGGAATATAGAATGGTCGCAGTGCTTTTGTTGAAGCTACATTATAAATCTTCCTTCAAAAACCTTCCTTTGGTCAAAGAAAATGTCACATATCCCAAAACTCCTGTCTATTTTTCCTAATTCATTCTATTCCATTCAGTATTGATAGGTTGGGTCACTTCACAGAATGATGGTGGCTGCTCAACGAAAACAAAAACCGATCAGGCAGAATCTCAGCTGGCTTCTACACCAGTGACCATTTCCAATTTACCCATCAAACAGAGAGTATTGGTTATCTAAGTGATTTAAACAAAGAAAAATCAAAATGCCAAACCCATCGTCTTAAAGAACAATGGGATAATTTTGCTGGGGTCTGGCTAGGATGCTTACACAGTAAAATGTACCTGATGGCTCGCAGATTAGTGCCAGTTTCCACCAAGCTCATGTGTGTTACTTGAGGGCAGGAGCTGAGGACTAGACTTCCAGTTAAGGACACTGTGTCACAATAAGATGGGTGAACTCATCCCTCACCTACAGGAGGAAACAAACAAGGACTTGTTTTCAAGTCAGGTCTTTGTGCACACAGAAGGCAATGAGTCAAGTGTGTTAGGGACATAACATGAATTTGTTCCAATGAGTTAGCATTGTCATCATCGTCATCATCATCATCATATTTATAGCTCCCAGTCGAGAAGTGCCTAAGTATATCAGATTCCCAGGTAGGCCTTTTGTAGGCACTAGTTTTAGTGTTTATAATAATTCTATAAAATAGATGTTAATATCCCCGCTGTACACATAAGAAAATTGTGGGTCTGGGAGTAAAATATCTCATTGAGATTATCCCTAAGTAAACAACAAAGCTATCAATCAAATCTAGGGCTGATGGCTCCAGAGTCCATACTAAATTAATTTTCACTTGAGAGCTAAACTAATAAGACTCAGTCATCTTATGCAAGCACCCAGGTTCTCTATTAATACAATCAGCAAGTAAGTAAGACCTTGATGAACTTATGATATAAAATGGAGTTGGCTATAAGATTCTAAGATTAATAACAAGTTTAGGCCTAATAGGTTTCATTTGCAGTTATTATTAGTATAAAATGAGTTATAAAACACTAAGAAACCGAAGTGTTATTAAAAGATCAAAATATACCAAGCTGGAAAATTTTAAACATAGGAAAAATTAAATCTAACCTATGATTAATCCCAAGATTTTATGTGATTTTTCTGCTTGGTTTAACTACTGTTCACTGTGTTTTTATTTTTAACCCTCATGTTTATAACTACTTTCTACTCTTTTGACAGGAAGATTTTATTTATCTCCCTATCATTATAATCATAAAATTATTAAATGCCTTATTGCAACTAAGATTGTGTATTAGTCCATTCTCATGCTGCTAATAAAGACATACCCAAGATTGGCTAATTTATAAAAGAAGGAGGTTTAATTGACTCACATTTCCACATGGCTGGGGAGGCTTCACAATCATGGTGGAAGGCAAGGAGGAGCAAAGTCACATCTTACATGGTGGCAGGCAAAGAGGGAGCTTGTGCAGGGAATTCTCAATTATAAAATCATCAGGTCTTGTGAGACTTATTCACCACCATGAGAACAGAAGAGAACCCCCATGATTCAATTATCTTCACCTGGCCGCATCCTTGACACATGGGAATTATTACAATTCCAGGTGAGATTCAGGTGGGGACACAAAGCCAAATCATATCAGATGGTTCTAGAAACTGAACACAGACCCAGAGTTTTTCTTATCATAATTTATAATAGAGGAGGATCTAAGAATACTGGCTTATTGTAGATGTACACACCCACAGAGAAAGGATAATCAAATCCTTTATATCCTTAATCCACCCTTACATCTTTATCTCTGTCTTTCCATATGTCTATATTTATATATGTTCTATCTATCCATATATGTATGATGTCTCATTATTATTCTGTAATATTCCCTGTACCTGTTGTAGTCTGATTTAAGTGCACATGTATATACTTATGCTCTCTACGTAAGTGACTACAAAACCCACTTTTAGAACCTTAAACTCCAAAGGCTGAAATCTCAAGGGCAAAGTTAGCATGTTTATCTTCCATGACAACTCTTTTAAGAACTTACTGGAAAGCTTGACATTCAGAGAACATCACAGAAAGGGTCTGATTTTCCAGGGCATAAAAAGATGAAAATTACAGGTGAGATCCTATTCACCATACCGTGTTATGCTAAGTTATTTTCTCATATATTCAGGTGATCTACCCTTTAAGGAAATTTTATGTAAGAGAAAGTCAAACAGGAAGTAGCTATTCATTTCACAAATAATTTGAAGCATAGTTTCTAAATATAACAAACCCTCACTCAGTAGTTAAAATGAGACTTGATTCACAAAATTTCAATTTATGCATAATTTGCAATGAGACGGCTTTGATAACCTGGTCTCAGCCTAGTCCTTGGCACAAATTTATGAAGCACTGACCATATACCAGGAACTATGCGTTGCTTGATGAGTAGCACCTAGAGCACCCACAAAGATATTTGGGGACCAGCTTCTAAATTTGTGAGCTTGCATATATTGGTGCCAGAATCTGCAGAATCCCCATTGGAAGATAAAAATCAGAGAGTCATGGAAGTGCTTATCCCATATTGTACTTAGAATAACTAAGTAACCTCAAATATTGTGGTGATACAGCATTTATGAAACTAGATGCAAATAATTTAAGCAGTAAGCAATAGTGCAGCATCCACCATCTTATTTAAGATGTCAATCAATCCAACATATGTACATATCATTAATTTAAGGTTTTTTTATGCATTAAAAGTGAATGTCTAGAAATTGAGTAAGATTAAGCTATTGTTGCTGTGTGATTTGCAGTTTTGAGTGAAAACAGACTAAGAATGTGAGCTTATTTCCCAGAACTTTGATATGTGAAAGACTTCCCCAAACATCATCTAGCAAGCTGAGAACAGACTTTCAACTTTTAATGAATAATTTCTTTCAAGTACATGACATTTCTATTAAAAAGAAAAAGAAATGTAATATTGTTCTCTCATTGCTTATTCAGAGAGTATTCAAGGCAAGAACAGTTCAGAGCCCAAGATGAAGCTGGTAAAAGATAAAACTGAGCTCATAAAATTTTTCATTCAGCTGCTTACATCAGAGCATCTTTTCACTGGCTTTCAACCAACCAGTATCACACAAAGCTTACAAAAGTCACATGGTGATAATCTGTTCTCAGCCAGAAATACTCTCCACTCTAAAGGCAAAGACTGTTCTGTAAATCAATACTCAATTTATGAAAATCAGCCCATCCCATTGTCAAATCATTTTTAACTAATCATATTTAGAAGAAATATACCCCCTTTCCTTCCATATAGAAGGAACCCAAAGGGATTTCGTGATAAGAAATCAGAAAGCCTGGTTCCATGCTTACTACCTTTGCGACCTATATCATACTTTTGCAACTCCTAGAACCTCAGTCATTCTACCTGCAAATTGGAGATAATGTTACTTCTGACACAGAGAAGAGAGGAAGTTAATGAAATAATTATGTATAACAAGTACCTTGTACAGTTCCTGGAACATAGAATGGGTTCAGTAAATGATAGCTATTATCATTGTTATTATCTCTTATGTTTTCAACAATTTTATTGATTCCTGTAAAGGTTAGTTCAGTTACAAAAATGGCAAAAGATCCAGTTGATTAGTCAACTATTAGGTATATTACCTACTAAACAGCAATGTTTCCTTAGGAGAATTATATTTGCTCCTCCAGTTACAATTTTTTTCTTTGTAGTAGTCATATTCCAATGTGCAAGCCCTTCCTATCACACAGATACTAGGAGATTCTGTCCCTTTTTAAAGTGCATTTCAGTTCATTATTTCATGATGACATGAGAAAGCCACCAAAGCATTACTAGCCTTATATTCTGGCAATATAGAAACATGGAGACCACCGATAGAGTCATTCTGAATCCAGAGAGTCTCACCATTTTGAAGACAGCAACATTAAGCACAGTTACTTCTCATAAATTTTCCAGGCTCCTGACCAGGCAGGCCTCAGAAACCTTGGGGACTCTCCCGATGTTTAGGGTCTGTAGGTGAGGACACTGCAGGGCCAAGGACCCTACACTCCTGGTGGTAAGAGTAAGGCAGCCAAATACTTATATTTTATAAAGGCTGATAAAAAAATAAATTGCAAAATATCATACTGTGCACCCTGATCCACTATGCATGAGCAGATCACTAAGGTTACTTGAATAAGATTTTTACTTTTCCATGGTGGAAAGCCTGCATTAAAAAGTCACATTTGAGAAGTGAATATATAGTGCCGATAATGTGAAATGAGTGTGTAAATTATTCAATGAATGGATAAAATTCTCTAGGCATATTATCTTCAGCACATACACACCACCACATTGATTCTCGTTATTGATGGCAGTTAACCTTCCATAACATTGCTGCAGACACTGAATTAGCGAATACTGCACCATTGCTCTTAAGGGAAAAACAGTCAAGTTCTTGCAAGCTTCTGGTCACAGTTTCAGCAATCAATGAATACATAACCTTGCTTTATGTGTGTTTCTGTCAAGTGGCCATTTATTTAATATATCTTGTTGATTCGCTAACACTGAACTCAAGGCCAACGGCACTATAGCTCATGCCTGAGGGAAGCTTCTCTAACACACGTATTTTCTCTGTAAGGCACCTCACAGCCTTCTTGCACTCAGGAACACCTAGTACCTCGGTACTATGTTTTGGGACCATTTTAAACAGTGAAATCACAAACAAAAAGCACAAAATGTGAAAAAAATGTGGCACAAATGTGAAAGAGGCATTTCTTTTTGAGACAGTTTCACTCTGGTTGCCCAGGCTGGAGTCCATTGGCATGATCTCGGCTCACAGCAACCTGCGCCTGTGGGTCAAGCAATTCTCCTCCTCCGCCTCCCAAGTAGCTGGGATTACAGGCACCTACCACCATGCCTGGCTCATATACTCGTCGCTCCTAAAAGGAGAGGGCATGATACACCACCCTGGGCTATACAGGGAACCACCAGTGTTGGGCAGGAGGCAGAGGGAGCAGGGGAAAAACTAGGCAAGAACCTTCTTCGTGGTTCCCACTGGAAAGCAGACACGGGTGAGGCAGGGTAAGTAGGCTTAAGATTGGCTAGTTTAGTAATTTTGCCAGACTCTGGGGCACAAGGGCCATCCCTGGTTGGCTGGTATCCAGCCCTGGAGTGATAAAGGTAGGTGGGTAGTGGCTTGGAAAGGTAAAAGCTAGATAAAGGAGGTAGTTGGGGGGTATGAGCCTTGGACTGGTTGGAAAAGCACATTTGCAGGCAAGTCATTTGCTATTTCTAGGAATTGGCTAGCCCTGGGAGGGACAGTATATTCAGAGTCAGCATGACCCCAGATGTCAAAACATCAGAATAAAAAGTCATGCTTACTATACATCTGCACTGGCCACTTCCCTCTAGCCTTCCTCAACCTCCTTCAGTGGAGCCTCAGTTATCAGAAAACCAAAAGAAGGGATCATATGCTCTGAGCATTTGAAGTTAAATACCCAAGGCAGCAGCCTTTTGCTTGACATGGTCACATACACTGCAGAGTGTAAAGCTGAGTGAAGTGTCTGTAGGAGGCCCACACTTGAAACCCTTTCAGTAGTCCCTGAGAATGTCATTTAGCCACTTGGAATCTCTAAAGTTCTTGTTAAAAATCTGCTCAATAGTAATGATAATATCTACCGAATTTTTATGATAACTAATAATGAGATAAGGCACTTTAAGAATGTAAAGGAGTAGATAAATGTTAGTATTTATAGTTATTTTAACAGCATAAAACAGATTGACAGAGGTGAATACTGGAGTGTCTATGAGTAAAATAACACATTTGGGATTTGCTTTAAATTATTCCAGCAAACAGACAAAAAAGTGAAAGGGATTGATTTTTCAATATTTGAAAAAATATTCATTATTATTAAAGGTGTAGGATCAGTATATGGGAATTCATTCTACAATTCTCCTTTTGAGAATTCATGAACATTTGCATAACAAAAATTTCTTTATGCAGTCTGAGAGATACAGAAAAAAGAGATATTAGATATTAGCAATTGTTGGAGAATTACTATTGTATAAAAAACCCAAATACTATTGTATAATACTTATTTTTATGATTGTGAATCAAAAGCTCATTCTCTTTTCTTAGACTCCTGGATTACTAAGATGACTTGATCTTTTCTGTTCCAAGTATCTACAGGCTAATATTGACTTAGGTTAATCAAATTCTTGTTATAATACATTTGTGTTAAGCAATAGAATTCCTAATGGTAAAACTATAATCAACATGTTATGACTACTTCATGATGAGAAGTCCTATTCAATTAGGGAATTTCCCCAATCAAAGGCCCTTCACTCTCAAGAGAGCTTCACTGAATAGCAAGTGGAGGCTGCTTAATTAGTGAGGTTAAAACATCTTTCAGAAACAAGGTCAAGATGACATTTTCTTTCTGTGCCAAGCAATGAAAGAATCCTCCACACACAGTCCTCAGAATTCTTGGTGAATCTTGGAAAATTCCTGTAAGACTTACTGACTGAAGAGAAAGGAAAATATATTGATCTTAATATCAATGAAGTTTTCTTTAAACATGTACTAGATATTGGCTTTACATAAGAATTTCCTTAAAATTTCCATAAAATGACTGACTTTTTGCTTGAGAAAACTCTTTCTCCACATTCATTATTCTTCTTTGAACAAATAAGAATCATAAAAAAACTATGAACCATAATTGTAAGTCAATCAACAGAGAAAATGTTAAAGTCAGCACTTCTCTGAGAGTCACCTCGTCATGGTATTTTTACGGTAAAGACACTGAGAGAGCTTGCAAGAAGCATTGAGTCAGTCCATGCAATAAATAGAGATGGACAATGTAAGAGATCCTTTAATCAAAATGTCTTATGCAGCCACAGAGCACTCAATAACCAATGTGTCTGCCACAGAAAAGGACAGGAGATGAAGCTACATAAATATACATGGTGGTATCAGTCCATCTGAACTACAAAGTATGATTTCCTTTTTCTTCCCATAAAAAGAAAATCTCAGTGACAAATCCTGAAAAAGTTTTGTTTTTTCATTTGACCAAATTATCCTGCATTTCCCAAGTGATTACATTCTTGATAGGATATATCAACTTTCAAACCCCTCACTAACTTTGTGTACTTTAATATAGCCTACAATTATATTAAAACATTGTTAGTTCTCTAAAAACATTTAACTTCTGACACTAGTATCAGAATATCCAGAAAATGTGAAATACAACAGGTCACATTATTTAGCACTTACCAGGACCAGTGGGCTTTAAACAAAATACCATTTTACCTTCCTTCTACACTTCCAAACCTCACTTTGGCGACAAGAATAAAGAAATATAGATGAGCTAGGAGGAAGAAGCAAAGCTTCATATTTATTGAGTGTCCATATTGACTGTACAAGTTAAATAACTACTCATAATTTTCACTGTTAACTAAGAGGAAAATATCATTTAGGAGTTGCTGTATTGCCTACTCAAGGCTGGGTAACTGCAAGAGGCTAAATTTCAACACCTCATGCTCTCTCCACCTCCTTTTGCTGCTCCCAAAGCCAAACTGAGGCTTCCATTAGCAGTGAAATGTTTGAAATATCTGCCACCCCTTCCTACCTCAGAGTCACAAAGTCTAATGAGATAGTATAGAATCCTATACTGAGCATCACTATGTTAAAAGTGAACAAACAACAAATAAATAAATAAAAATATAGACAGCAGCCATTATCAAGTCTAGAAAATGACAGGAAGACCTACTTGAGAAGATTAGTTTCAGCTACACTCATTCAGGGTCACTGAGAATCGACACAATATACCTTGCCTGTCACTCCCCAAGTTCATTTATCAAATCTAAATTCCTCTCAATGTGTTTGCGTTTTCATTTGACTAACAAATTAATCTAATGAAAGTGCTTCACTGAGAATAGAATTCTTTTTTATTTACCTGAATTTTTCCAGAATAGCAAATAAACTAAGAGAAAATTGTTGCATTTATAAAAGGAAAAATGCGTGGTATAATATGGGATCATGTACTTGACAATAGATTGTAAACTGTTTTAAGGCCTGTGAACACTATGAAAATGTGTGCTTGTATTACTACAAGTCCCAGTCAACTAATGCCAAGTGAGCATGATGCTAAGACATAAAAGCTGAAAATAATAATAGCCAGGAATTTTGGTTATAAGGCTCAATAATAATAGGATTTTTACATCATCCCATGTGTCGGCTGCAGGATTGCAGCCTAGAAGAACACCACCCAAGGCCAAGTGGCTATGGAAATAGCTAATGAGACCAACATTATCTAAGCCAATAGAAGTCATCTGAACATGAGGCCCAGTGTCCACTCTCCTCAAAGACATTAACTGTAAACAACCATGTGTTTTCATCAGAACGCCCACAGTGTAAGTCTCTGGTCAGTCACATTTCCTTCACCTTCACCCTACATACCTGGTACTTCTGAGCCCTAGATCCAGCCTGTTCCTTCTCTACCCATCTAAATCCTTGAGCTAGCTCTCTGGAAATGCTGCTCCATATATTAATTTTCTATGAATGTATCTGTTTCTTTGCTTAATCCCTCCACCTCGTTTTAGGAGACCACTTGTGCCCATATCCCTCACAGGTGAACACTGTTTATTCTTTCACTGTGAAAGTAGCTCAAAATCAGGACATAGAGTTTTTTTCCTCTGTGCTTCCCATCACTCCTTGACAGCAATGATCATCTACCCCTACATCATGTGTGACAGCTGCCATCTGCCTCACCACTTCCCTTTTCTCCCAGTCACCACCATTCCTGGGAGACTTCAGCACATGGTCATAGCCATCCACTCCACCTCAAGTCCTCTCAACATCCTGGGTGACTTCAATAACCAAGTAGATGATGACCCATCTAATACCTTGACCTTCGGCTCTTGAAGTCCTCATCAGTAATGACCTGACCTCCTTTGTGTCCCATCAGCCACCTACTCCACTAGGATGGCTTTAGACTTTGTCATACCCTGAAATTACTGATCAGGACATCTCTCATTTAGACTCTGTCTCCTTTCCTTCCTGCTTAGAAACTATTTTATTAAATATTCCCATTGTGACCATTCTCCTTTTCAGGGCCTCCAAATAACTGTCTTCTTTACTGTCACTCCTATCATCAGACTTCTAAATTTCTTCATATTCATTCTCTTCCTGCTTAAATTCCAGACCCACCATTTCGGTGATAATCTGGCCACTATCCCAAAGTCCTGTCATATGTGTCCAGCATAGTAGAGTCCACGTGACCACTGTCCATGTTCTCTGTCCACATCACGCAGCAAGTCGCACAACATACTTACATTCTAAACAAATAAGCAGCAACCTGTTACACTCATCTGGTCAACATACTGCCCTCTCTAGAATGTTGACTCTGAATCTATGGCACCTCTCTCTAGTCATGACCTTAGAGTGCCAGTTTCTTCTTTCCTCAGAGCCAAAGACCTCACCTCCTACTTCACAAAGAATGTTAAAGCCCTCCATAGTCTTCTGCACATTTTTTTTATCTTTCTCCACTTCTCTTACATTGTTTAACATGTCTCTTCCTTTCCAAAGCCCATTCCTAATCCTTGGATCCCATCTACTCCAGCCTTTTCCAGAAACATACACTCCTGTCATCTATTTTTCTTATCCAATTGTTCCATCTCACATGAATCTTTCCCACTGGGATTGGAACACGTTCAAGTCTCATCAATTAGAAAGCAAAAAGCTCCTTTGGGTTCACAATCCCATGCAGTCATCACCTCCTCTTTCTTTTTTGTCCTCTGGACAAAACCTCTGTTTGCTATCTCCATTATCTTATTTCCATTATCTTATTTTTCATCAATTCATGGCAAGTGGATTTTTGACGTGTCGCTCTCCTGTAACAACACTTATGAAGATCAGTAATTATTGATAGAAGCTAAACCAACAGACATATTTAAAGCTTTCTTTTATATACCTTAGGCATTCCTGAACACTGTTACTGCTGTTCATTTCTTAAACCATTCTCCTCTTTGTATTTGAAAAATAAAAAAAAAAGAAAACACACACAGACACACACACACACTCCTCTGATTTTCTTCCTATCTCTTTGGTATTTCCTCTCAGTCTTCCTTGCAAATTCAGATTACTCTGTCTGACCATTGACTATTGAAGTTCTTCAAAGACAAGGGCAAGATTCTCCTTCCTTCCCACTATGGTCTCTCTCTATATGTCAGTCATGGCCATATTCTCAGATTTATCTCTCCAGGCAGACCTTGCTCTGAGCTCCAGAACTCTATCTCCTAACACCTACTAACATCTCCACTTGTAGATTTCCCCAAACACTTCACTCAAATCTTTCCTCCCCAGATAACATTCACTTCCAAGTTTGTCACTAAATGCTACACAATTTATCTAGCTATATAAGACAGACTCCCAGGAAACAACCTTGGTATCTTCTTTTTCTTTTTTTCCTGTGCTGTTCTGGTTTCTCAGAAACTTCTGTACATTTTAATTCATACATATCTTACTTGTCTGAGTTTTCACTGCCATTGTTCTAGGATACTATCATCTCTGTTCTAAACAATATGAAAAAGGGTTACTAGACAGGAGCCCTGCTACTGGAAGCGTGTTCCAGGTGGGAGCAGCACCAGCACTACATGGGAATTCGCCAGCTGTGCAGATTTTCAGGCAGCACCCCAGACCAAATCTCCATTTTTAACAAGACCTCCAGGTGATTTATATGCATATAAAGGTCTGAAAAGCACCAGACTAAAGGACATTAGAAACTTCTTCACACTTCTATGAACCAATGGTAGTATAAAAGCAAATTAATCTATACTGATCTGAAGATAGAGAAAGAGACCTCACTCAATATTTTTAATCCTTTAAATTCTCCAATGAGAAGGCATTCTCAGAGTTTGTTTTAATTTGTTGATGTTATTTGTAACTGAGGGTTCTTAAATTGAGATTTATGTGTTTATGGTTTAACTCCAAGTAATGGGAGGGTGGAGAAAGAAATATTCCTGCCTCTTATTGTGGCTCCTAGTCTGGCACTCCAAACACCAAAAGGATCAATAAACTCTTGTTGTTTAAACAAGCAGTGTCTTTGGAGACAACAATATGAGTGGCCCAGGACACCTGTTTTAAAAATCTGTCTGTTGAAAAAGACAGATGAATCTTAAAAACATTACATTGGGTAAAAGAAGCCAGACTTAAAAAGTACACACTGGTCTAATCCCATTTAAATCAAGTTCAAGGAAAGGCAAAATTAAGTCACGGTGATATAAAAGAGAAAAGTGATTACTTCCAGGGGTGGGGGGCAGATTACAGCTAGAGAGGAGCACAAGGGAGCTCTTTGGAGTGATGGAAATGTTCTATATCCTGATCTGGTTGTGGTTACATGGGTGTGTGTATGTGAAAAAAAATTGTCAAGTACATAGCAGATGTGTTCATTTTACCCCAAGTAAATCATACCTCAACAAGAAAGAAACAACAAAATTAAATAAATATGCCTTATGTCAGATACAATCTATATAAAAGGGAAAACTTGGGTGCACTTACTTGAGCACTTAAGCCAGAAGTCAGAGAATCATGGCCCCCTGGACAACTTTTTTTGTAAATAAAGTTGTATTGGAATACAGGCACACTCATTTGTTGACAGAACTGTAAATTCTTCAAAGCCTTTAATATTTACTATCTGGCTCTTTTCAGAAAAAGTTCATCTACTCCTGATCTAAGCCAATGGTTCATAATTTTTTTGCATGGGTTCTTTGATCTCTTAGAGAATCCAAGGAAGGCGAAGGGATTATCTCCCCAAGAAAACACATGGCTTCTTAAATATAAAATGTGACATAATTTTAGGAAGTTCATGTACTCTCTGAAGCACAGTCATGGAACTCCAACTTAAGACCTTCTGTTTCCAGTTTTTATCACTAATTACTAAACCACTCTACCGAGAACCATCCATAGGTTGGCTCTCTTTTCTTTGAACTACATCTGATTGAACTTGTATTTCACACCGTTGCTTGCTCCACAGAACTACTCATGGTGATAGCCAATAACCGTTATCCAGATCACAATATCCCATCCTGTATCAGTCAGTTTATTTTGTTCTCCCTCAAGGGAACAATCTATATACAACCTAACTCTGAGAAGCCTTTCTGAAAATGTATGTAGTAGTTTGGTGCCAAGATAAACCAAGAGAACCAGAAATGAGGAACTGGCAGTCTCATCAATACTGAAAAAAACACAATGCGATAGCTTACAAAGGAGTTCGTTAGCAGTGTCACATGCAGGAAGAATACTGGCACATATATGCAATTCCACAGTCTCAATATAAAAGAAGGAAAAATGTGTGGACCAAACAATGGAGTGTACTTGGATATTGGGAGCACTTTTACAGCAGGGCCATTCCTGTGCATCTGTTTAGCCCCTGTGGTGCCTTGCACAATTGCAGGAACCTAAAGAAATGGATGAGTTAAACCAATTTATAAAAACAAAAGTCATTATTTTATAAATGGTTTAGGCTTCCTGGGAGCAATGTGATAGTTGGATTTATGTTTCACTCCAGAAAAAGACAATTATGTGTAGAGAACACTCCCTGTGTTTCTCTAACTCTGATTTCACATTAATGTGCTCACAAAACATATATCAAAGGTCTACTTGGTGGGAGGCCTGTTAACTTATTAGCACCATTTATTGTCCTGAAAGAAAGCACTCGCAGAAGTCATTTAATGAGGACATGGCATGTTTTGACCAATTCTTGAATAATAAGAAAAACCTATCTTCACACAAAATGAGAATACTCCAGTCAGCGTGATCACTGATTTAATGCTAATTTTACAGTTCTTCATTACTGTTTTCCTAGCTGCTGTAAGAACAGTGGGTGGCATCTACAAAAGCTGATTAATGCTGGGATTTAAGTTGCTGAAAATTGAAGGAATGTGCCCCATGCTGACAATTTGTTAATCAAAAATTGTCATTTCTACCACCGTGCAAGCTTTAGCCCATTTTATAAAAGCCATGTATATTTCCTCCCAGATGCAGTGTTATAAATTCCCCCCTCAAAAAGACTGAATTACTTTTCCCTAACAGTTAAAGGTTTTATGGGTTCACAAGACGCTAAATCTCTCCAATTACAATGAATTAACTTCTAAAGTGGAAGAAACATATCATTTCAGTTCATATTTTCCACTTTTTGTATCAATTTGTTTGCTAAGAATGCACATATCCATACTGTCATTGAACTATTATAAGTTTATCAAAAAAGCATGTTATTACTTAGACAATTCTATTTTTAAAGCAAATCAAATGACCAAAACTCCTGTTGTATTCATTTTTAGTAGTTAGTATTATTAAAGCCTCAGAGCAATTAGCATCCCTCAGCCTATGCAAAGCGACGCTTTCAAATGAAAAGATGATGACCAGCAAAGCAACCATGTTTTGGAGCCAAAGAAACTCAAAAACTATGAGGCAGACATTAGTTCCTCTGGTTCCTAAACCACAGGGGACACTGAATGAACTCTCCTAGTCGTTCTTATCACCCCTTCCCAATTGGCTTGAGGTCAAGCAGGTACTTCCCTCCCCCTTCAAAGTAAACCAATAATTTATTTTTTTTAAAATCCCTTCTTCAAATTCTTCAACCTCCACCTCCCAAGGGCTGAGAATAGATGTTTGCCAGTGCTGACAAACCTAATATTATAATCTCTTGGCATGACCTATGTGGATGTCTAGCACCTTAACTTAGAATGAAAAGGTGGGGACTTGTTTCAAACTTTATATTTGAAGGACACCACAAAAGACAAACTATGAGGCCCAGAGTATGCACAAAGAGGGGAGTCAGAAGAGAAGCGTGCACATGGAGCCAAGGCCTTAAGTGGCTTCTTCAGTGAAAGAATACACCATGTTCATCCCCAAAAGGGAGGCACAGTAGAAACTGTCTGTCTTCCCTGACCTGATTACTCACAATCAGAAGCTGGTTCTCATGCTGTTGGTGGCCTTAATTTATACCACCTATTTGGTATGAAAAGCCCCAAGAATTTCTTTCACAGTAATTCTGGGTTAGCTGTGTTCTAGGAACCAGGGAAAAGAAAAAGCAAATCCTTACTAGAGAAATGTACATTCACCCAGTCCTCCAGACATTCCCCAAAAAATATCAATCATGAACTTACATTAAAAAAAATCACAAACCACATGACACCATAAGCAAGAACTGCAAGAAACAACCAGCAGCAGAATCAGATGCACAAAGCCTGCAGATGCTAGAATTTTTAGATGCACAATATAAGATAAAGATGTGTAATGTCACTAAAGAAATGACAGTATTGAAAGTATGAGCAAAGAAGAAGGAGCAATCAAACTTGGTTAGACAAATTTCGGGGAAAAATAAAACTTCCAAGAATACAATGTAATAACATTTAAAACTCAATTAATAGATTAGCAAATTACATGCAATGAAATAATTAATGAAACAAATAAATCTGAAGACAATGTGCAGGATTCAGATGCTGATAAGACATTAATTCTTCCAAAAATAACTATAAGAGCATAGAAGGGTGGTTACCAGGGTTTGAGAGAACGTAGAAAATGGAGAGATGTTCCTCAAAGGGTATAAACTTTCAGTTTTAGGTGAATAAGTTTTGGAGACCTAAAACAGAGCATGGTACTATAGTTAATAGTAATATACTATAGGCCCAGTGCAGTGGCTCACACCCGTAATCTCGGCACTTTGGGAGGCCAAGGCGGGCAGATCACCTGAGGTCAGGAGTTTGAGACCAGCCTGACTAACATGGAGAAACCCTGTCTCTAGTAAAAGTACCAAAAATTAGCCGGGCATGGTGGCGCACGCCTGTAATCCCAGCTACTCAGGAGGCTGTGGCAGGAGAATCGCTTGGACCCAGGAGGCAGAGGTTGTGATGAGCTGAGATGGCACCACTGCACTCCAGCCTGGGTAACAAGAGCGAAACTCTGTCTCAAAATAATAATAATAATATACTGTATACCTGAAATTTTCTAAGAAAGATTTTTAGTATTCTCACCACAAAAAAACAAGTAACTATGTGAGGTGATGAATA
Organism: Callithrix jacchus; assembly: GCF_049354715.1. Taxonomy (NCBI): domain Eukaryota; kingdom Metazoa; phylum Chordata; class Mammalia; order Primates; family Cebidae; genus Callithrix; species Callithrix jacchus. The sequence goes on along the minus strand of NC_133502.1, from coordinate 99,935,014 downwards.
TGTTTATGTGCTTAATTATGGTAATTATTTCACAATATATACATATATCAAAACATCACATTGTTCACCTTAAATATGTACAATTTTTATTTGTCAATTATACCCCAATAAAGTTGGGGAAAAAAGAATACATACAATTGTCATATTTTCTTTGTGCCTTTCTAGTTTCCAAGAATAGTACCTTAAGAGTTAGTTGAGAAAACAACACTGAAAAATAGAAAAAAAAAATGGGTGAATATTTAAATAATTTCATATTAAAATATTTAAATAATAAAGGGGTATCAAAGCCTTTTAAGTTAAAAACAATGGAAGAAAGCATAAAAGAGATTAATAAATTTTTTAATTCTGAATACATTTTTTTAACTATAAATGATAAAATTTAAAAATCCTTGTAATAGCTGTGATAGAGGTTAATATCCTCTATGCTAACAGCTCTTAAATAAAACTATTGAGATATTTAAGTATTAAAAGAATATGAACATGTATTTGAAAAGTAGAGGCAAATAATCTATAAACTTATAAAATAAATGTATTAATAAATGTTCAACTTTGCTATTAAAGAGCAGCAGCAAAGCAAAACATATTGTATAATTATATCTATCAAATGAGCAGATTCTTATTTAAAATCATATGTAATAATACTAGCAAAGGAGGTGATACTGACACTTTCACATTCTGGTGGAGTAAATATTTTACTACTTTCTTGAAAGTTATTTTGCAATATATATGTTCGTGTTTGTTAATCTAGAAATTATACCTCCAAGACTCTATCTTAAGATTTTTTCATCATATTGTTTAAAATTTATTTATTATACTTTAAGTTCTTGGATACATGTGCAGATCATGCAGGTTTGTTACACAGGTATACACATGCCATGTTGCTGGTTTGCTGCATCTATCACCCTGTCATCTACATTAGGTATTTTTCCTAATGCTACCCTTCCCCAGTCTCCCCACCCCCTGCTATTCTTCCCCTAAACTCCCACCTCCCAGGCTCTGGTGTATGATGTTCCCCTCCCAGTGTCCCTGTGTTCTCCTTGTTCAACACCCACTTATAAGTAAGAACATGCAGTGTTAGGTTTTCTGTTCTTATATCTGTTTGCTGGAGAATGATGGTTTCCAGTTTCATTCATGTCCCTGCAAAGGACATGAACTCATTCTTTTTTATGCATGCATAGTATTCCATGGTGTATATGTGCCACATTTTCTTTATCCAGTCTATCATTGATGGGCATTTGGGTTGGTTCCAAGTCTTTGCTATTATAAATAGTGCCACAATAAACATACGTGTGCATGTGTCTTTATAATAGAATGATTTACAATCCTTTCGGTATATACCCAGTAATGGGATTGCTGGGTCAAATTGTAATTCTATTTCTAGGTCCTTAAGGAATCACCATACTGTCTTTCACAATGGTTGAATTAATTTACACTACCACCAACAGTGTAAAAGTGTTCTTATTTCTCCACATCCTCTCTAGCATGTGTTGTCTCCTGATTTTTTAATGACAGCCATTCTAACTTGCGTAAGTTGGTATCTCAATGTGGTTTTGATTTGCATTCCTCTAAGGACCCAGTGATGATGAGCATTTTTTCATATGTTTGTTGATTACATATATGTCTTCTTTTGAAAAGTGTCTGTTCATACTCTTCACCCACTTTTTGATGGGATTGTTTGTTCTTTTTCTTGTAAATTTGTTTAAGTTCTCCATAGATTCTGGATATTAGCCCATTGTCAGATGGGTAGATTGCAAAAAATTTTCCCATTCTGTTGGTTGCCTGTTCACTCTATTGATAATTTCTTTTGCTGTGCAGAAGCTCTTAAGTTTAATTAGATCCGATTTTCTATTTTGGCTTTTGTTGCCATTGCTTTTGGTGTTTTATTCATTAAGTCCTTGCCCTTGCCTATGTCCTGAATGGTATTGCCTAGGTTTTCTTCTAGAGTTTTTATGGCATTAGGCCTCATGTTTAAATCTTTAATCTATCTAGAGTTAATTTTTGTATAAGGATTTTTTAAAAAACCATTATTTTGTGGTTTAAAACACTATATTTAAAATTCCTCTTGATTTAAAAGTCAATTTTCAACACACATATAAGAAATAACACATTAATATAATAACCTGATATCCAGATAGAAAAGAATGTTATCGTAAAGTTAGTGAATAGAATCTGTCACAAAAACCAACATATCTTCAAGGAAACTTGAACACAAAATTTACAACTGAAGAAATACAAAAGTTAATGTATGGATAAAGATCACTTGAGGTCAGGAGTTTGAGACCAGCCTGGTGAACATGCTGAAACCCCGTCTCTACCAAAAATACAAAAAAAAAAAAAAATAGCTGGGCATGGTGGCACGCACCTGTAATCCCAGCTTACTCAGGAGGTTGAGGCAGGAGAATTGCTTAAACCCAGGGGGCAGAGGTTTCAGTAGGCTAAGATTGCACCACTCCACTCCAGACTGGGTGATAAGAGCAACATTCCATCTTAAAAAAAAAAGAAAAATAATGAGCCTTCTTTTTATAAAGACTTTTTACTGCTGATATAATTTTGTAAGACATAGGATCTATATCAGCCTTTTTTATTTTGTGCATCCAATGAGTCATATCAAAAACACTGTGGCTTTTATATTCCATTATGTTTTTTACATAACAAATGTTATGTAATACTTGTATTTCATTTGTCAAGTTTTAGCTAGAGCTTGGCTTAGTGGTGAGCAAAAGGTAATCTCTATAGTGGTCATAATGTCATTGTATGCTTTTCTTATTTTATCTCCCATTAGAACTGTATGGCTTAATAACTTGGTGGTGATGATGGAAACTATACTTTAAATGACCACGCCCAGGAATATTCCATATCCCTCATTCAGCCATATCCCTGGGTATCTCATATGGACACAACCATATGGATACAACCAAAGCTTGGATAAAATAATTTGAAATGAAAATATGTTTTCTATGTAGGCAAACAATCAAAGCAAAGGAAAGAAATACAAGAAATAAAAATATGTATTTATGCCTGACTTATTGACCCACTCATCCGAAAGTTGATCCATAAACCAAATTTAAAGTGAATTAATTACCAAAATAAAATCCCTCTTTAATTATTTTTGAGGCTATTTTTAATAACTAATGAACTGCAAGCTTTGGGTATAAAATCCTTATTTTTAAAGAACAACATTACTGAGATACAACTTTCTTCTGAAAACTTTCAGCCTTCAAGAACTCTCCATTAATGGATGTCAGATTACAGAAAAAGCCATTAAAGCTTTAGGTAAAAAGCATGGAACTGGCCGGGCACAGTGATTCACACCTATAATCTCAGCACTTTGGGAGGCCGCGGCAGGTGGATCACAAGGTCAGGAGATTGAGAACATCCTGGCTAACACAGTGAAACACTGTCTGTACTAAAAATACAAAAAATTAACTCGGTGTGGTGGCTTGCACCTGTAGTTCTAGGTATGAAGGAGGCTGAGGCAGAAGAATCACTTGAACCTCCAGGAGGCAGAGGTTGTAGTGAGCCGCGATTGCACCACTGCACTCCAGCCTGAGTGACAGAGTGTGACTTCATCTCAAAAAAAGAATAAAAAAAGCATGGAACCACATAGTAATGTAAAACTTCTCATTTACATGTTATGCATCACCTTACATTTATGCATCACCTATTAGCCCATAGAGTGCATTCTTATATCTTATTTGTATTACATTATTTGCATTTTATTAATCACCCTTTGGAGTAGGCATCATCCACGTTTCTCAGTTGAGCAAACTGGGGCTCAGAGACATTAAGTGATCTACTAACAAGCAGAAAATTATAGAAGTTAGACTTTCCAGTTTCAAACATAGCCAAACTTGAAGCAAACATCTTGAAAACATTTCTACTGTCTCCTCAAGTTCTGCACCACATTTATCATAGAGAAAAGCAAATCACGAATAATTACAGACTTTCCCCAACATGATTTGATTTCCACTGTCTTGGGCTGAAAAAGTTATACCATGTATTTACTGCACCATTATGGAAATGTCATTAAATGACTGTATCTTCAGGAGTTATCATTCTCCCAAACTTGGGGGATTTATTCACCCACTACGGTAGGATGATCACTACCATATGGCACCTGCATGAAGGCACTCTAGACTTACAGGATTCACAAGAGACTGATAAGATTTGACTTCTAAACCTGAAGGCTTATCAAGCTGGGGTTTGAGAAATCTTCAGATAAGGTGACATTAGAGACCCATGTGTGGTGTCAGAGCAGCTGCTGTTGCTCTTACACTCTGGAGGAAACATCTAGAAAGAACCTTAATGGAAAGCACTGTGGGCTTCTTTTGTACTTCTGAGGTGGAATAATCCTGAAGTTGAAAGATTTTCATTCATCTAATTTGAGTCGGCTTCTAATCTGTGGTCAACCCAAAAGGAGTCTAATAAATTTGGCCATGGTGGAGACCAAGGCTCTATGCGTAAACAACCCCTGGGCAAACAGAACTTTTGTCCCTGTCGTACCTCAGTAACTAACCCTCGGTAGAGAGATACTGTCTTCTTCTCTTCCAGTTTTTGTTTGTTTTAAAATACAGGGTTCTCCAGGGTCCCCAGGGTCCTCAGTCAGGGAAAATGTAATTGAATAGTATACTACCTGGTGATGATACACTAAAAACAAAGCAAATGATGGCCCCAACAGAGAGTTCATTTATTCTCAAGAATTACTGTGAAGTGTCCTTACTTCAGTCAATGCTCTTCTTTATAATTTTTACATCATAAGGCATAGAAGTAAGTTGATATTGTGTAGCTGAAGAGTAGCATGGGAGACCCTACATACTGGCTGAAGACTGTAGTTAGTTTAATGCCTTAGACTTTCTACTTTATAAAAGGAAAACTATTCTACTAGATGAACCAAAGTAATTGGTCAACTTGTTACAAGGAAGAAGTGTAGAATAGATGATAATTTGCTTACAGAAAGCCTATCCTCTTATCCACTATGACATATTAATCATTTTCTCCCCTCAGATCCTTCTCTTTAAAGCTATCTTTGAGGTAACAGAAAAAAAAGTGGGAATTATGTAAACCTGTTCATTATTTGAGTTTGGGAAATTTGTGTAGTTTCTGAGCCCAAGTTACCTTATTTAGTAAGTATGGGCCATGATGATCAGGGAGCGCTGTGGTGAAAATTCAAAGAGATATTGTATATGAAACCTCTAGTGACTAGTACTGAGCATATACTCGATAAATACTACTTTGTTTTCTTCTAGCCTACTTTCATTATACCCTTCTTTGAATGCCTGTAGCACATACTGTTCATTCCCCAGTATTTCTATAAAGATAACCCTGTATCCTAAACCAAGTTATAAAGCAAGAATACCTTATATACCTGCAGGATTTGGCACAATGCAAGAAATAATTTGGGGAAACACCATGAATCCTCCCAAAGTCAATAGCCTGTGAATTATGTAAGAGCTTATTTGGTAGAAAAAAATCACCAAGGAGTGTGGCCCATGTCATAAAAAATGCTGCAGCTGGCTAATAAAAACCTCATCAAAGTGAATTCTGATTGGCAAAGTATACAAGTAAATGAAGAAGGCCAACATTTCTTAAATAAATTGGCAGCCAAGTTGTGGCTTCTCCAAAGTATCTCAAGTCTTTTGAATCCCAGTTCTTGAAGAATTTTGACATAAGTCAACAGTAAATGGGATAATCAAACTGGAAATGAAGTCTTGACAGGGAGTTCCAAGAGTCTCTGTTGCCATGATTTCAAACCTCAGTTTCACTCATATTGGAATATTAATGCCAATGCTTTGGTTCAAAAAAGCCACTCTGATCCCTGCTCTGGCTGATGTTCCATTTAGAAACCTGGCACTCATGGTTGTGAACTGAGACTAACAAAGTTCACTCTACAAAAACCATGACTCTGTTAGAGTTAAACATCAAATCAAAAAGAAAAGTCCTCAGTATTTTGTTTCTGCAGGAAACAGACCTAATGCAGAGGGCAATCAGACTCTGAAATCCCATCATCTAGGTTCCCACAAGGGCTCCCTCTTACCGCAGGTATGAAGTTAAGCAAGTCACTTAACCTTGCTGTGCCCAAGTTTTCTTATCAGCAAAATAAGGAAAATAAGAAGAAAACACACCTACCTTGTAGAGTTCTTCTGGGATTTAAAATAATGCAGATACAGTATTTAGGAAGCGCCTTGTACACAGTAAGAACAAGAAGTGTTCTTATTTTTTAAAACTTACTATCCTTTGGGAGGCCGAGGCGGGTGGATCACGAGGTAAGGAGATCGAGACGATCCTGGTCAGCATGTTGAAACCCCGTCTCTACTAAAGGTACAAAAAATTGGCTGGGCATGGTGGCGCGTGCCTGTAGTCGCAGCTGCTTAGGAGGCTGAGGCAGGAGAATTGCCTGAACCCAGGAGGCGGAGGTTGCGGTGAGCCGAGATCGCGCCATTGCACTCCAGCCTGGGTAACAAGAGCGAAACTCCATCTCAAAGAAAAACAAACAAACAACAACAAAAAAAACGTACTATCAATTAATGAATTGGGGGAAGGGAAGGGCGAATTTTGGCAAGGTACCTTGAGGCTCCTTGTACAAGAGCCAGCATACCCACATCCATGGCTCTGGACCAGCTCACATCCACTGCTGTCAGTCAGCTGCAAAGGGCCCCAGCGTGGAGCAGGACCTTGGCCCCGGCGAGCCCGGGACCACTGCAGCTTGTCATGTTCGGCTCCTGTGTGGTTAAAACCAAGCGAGCATTCATTAAAAATGTTTCCGGATCTCTTGTATCATCAAAAGGGGATTTAATGACTAATGAGATAATGAGTGAGGCAGTGAGAGAAATCACCATAGAAGCAAACAGCCCAGGCATAAGCAGCTCAACCAAAGGAGGAGGGAGAAAATGTCCAGAGCAATTAAAGCTAATATGTTTCTCTGTAGGCCAGCCCGTCTCCCTCCACGCCTGTGCACTGGCTCCGCTCACCTTCTGAGGGCCAAAGATTGCGTTTGTGGGGGAGGTACCTCAAGAGCCATTATGGGGCTATAGGAGCTTGTCCAAACAGCCAGCCATTATGTAGCAATTAAAAATTAGGTTTATTAAGAGCTTTTAATTAATTGAGAAAACAAGTAAAAGTAATGACTACAAAATGTTTTACATATTTTATCATCTCCATTATGTTTCTTAAATGTTATTTTAAAGTGCTCTTTAATAAATATGTATTAATTTTATAGCCTAAATAATGTTCTTTGCCAGCAAGGCAAAACCAATTTATAGTGCAGAAACACAGCAGTGATTTCCTCTGGGGGACTGAGTGGGAAGAGATGCATGGCAGCTTTTTAGGTAGTGACAATATTCTCTATCTGAACGGGGTGAGATATATGTACTTGTTAAAAAACAAATGGGCCAGACGTGGTGCTCACACCTGTAATCTCAGCACTTTGGGAGGCTGAGGTGAGTGGATCACCTGAGGTCAGGAGTTCTAGATCAGCCTGGCCAACATGATGAAACACCAAATCTGCTAAAAATACAAAAAATTAGCCGGGCATGGTGGGGGGTCGGTGCCTGTAATCGTAGCTACTCAGGAGGCTGAGGCAAGAGAATCACTTGAACCCGGGAGGCAGAGGTTGCAGTGAGCTGAGACTGTGCCATTGCACGCCAGCCTGGGCAACAGAGTGAGACTCTGTCTTAATAATAAAAAATTTTTTTAAGGCAGCTGAAAGACACTAACAGGAATAGCATTCCCCCAAGGTCATGCCTATCTATAAGATGTCCTAAAGACTGCCTCTCTAGGTGACTACTGCTTTCTTACTAGTGATGCCCCAGACCCGTTTTGCTGTTCCCATCTAACGCTGGGGAGACCCACCTTGCTGTTCCCATCTAATGCTGGGGATACATACCCAGGTGTCCAATTGCCCATGCCTTATACAGTACCCGTCCCTGGTTAATCCTCACTTCTCCTTATCTTGCTTCAGAAATAGCAAACGATCCAGAATTGATCCTGCTTCCTCAGCCCATCCTCAGAATCATTCACAAGGAGCCCAAACCCTCTAACAGATGCTTCCCTTCTCTTCCCACTGAGCCGAGCTTTGGCAACGCCCCCACCCCACCCTCTGCTATTTCAAGTCAATAAATCTGACTTCCTTAGACTACAGGCTGGTTCCTGGTGCTCTTTAACTGATCAGGCTTCAACACTATCAGCATAACAACAAAAACAAAGTCTTTTTTTGTTTGTTGCAGTAACATGTATGCAACATGTCATCATTCTACCATTTTAAGTGTACAGTTTGGTGGCATTAAGTACAATCACCCTGTTGTGCAGCTGTCACCACTATCCATCTCCAGAACATTTCACAATTCCAAACTGAAACTCTACCCATGAAACACTAACTCTCCCTTCCCCCGCCACCCTGCCCTTGACAAACACCATTTTACTTTTTGTCTTGTGAATTCGACTACTCTAGGTACCTTATGTCAGTGGAATCGTACAGTATTTGTCCTTTTGTGACTGGCTCATTTCATTTGCATAATGTCTTCAAGGTTCATGATGTTGTAGCATGTGTTAGAATTTCCTTACTCTTTAAGGCTGAATAGTATTCCATTGTAGGTATGTACCCCATTTCATTTCTCTATCCATCTGTTGATGTACCCTTGAGCTGCTTCTATCTTTTGGCTATTGTGAATAATGCTGCTATAAACATGGGTGTACAAATATCTGTTCAATTTCCTGCCTTCAATTCTTTGGAGTATTATACCCAGAAGTAGAAATGCTGGATCATATGGTAATTCTATTTAAATTTTTTTTAGGAGAATGCAGTCATTTGACCAAATTTAATACTATTCCATATCATATAAAATGGCCTCAAACCCTCCTCCGGGATGTTACTTCAATATAAATGAGAATATCTGTGAAGGCTATAGCTGTTCTCAGCTAATCAGAAATGCTTACTGGTGAGATTTCAGGGTTAAGATGGTTAAAGCCGCCACAGTTTCTCCCTCCTTGAAGATACATTACTATGTACAAACTGAAGAGTCTGGCTCAGAGAGGAGCAACTCAATATCCAGGGACTCCAAAGTACTCTCTCCCTCCCTAAGCCCTATTGTAAGTCAGTAAAATTCTGAAATGTATCCATTATTACACAACACTGGAGAAAAGCAAACTGAACAATTATCTTTTTCTTTTCTCTGACAGGACAGCTTTGGAAAACATAGATGGGGAAACGTGAAAGCGAGGAAGGGAACAACAGATCTAACAGTCTCAACCAAAAAGCAAAGGTGGCAAAGATCCTTGCTGAACTCTGAACTCTGAACTCCAGGATGCATTCCAAACCCAGGGGTAGTTAGAAAAAGCTCTGTGACAGACCATTAGCAAAACCTGGGAGCAAAAGTCAACCTGAGGTATTGTGAAAAGATTACAAACAGTTGTGTGATAGCATCTCCAATTGCTTCTCTTCCTCACTGCCTGCTCCGTGATGTCACATCGGCAGGGTGAAATTGGCAAGGATAGAAGTATTTACACTTCAGCAAATTGGCAAATTCTACAAATATGCCCTGGTGTTTTGTTTTGTTGGGTTTCTGTTTTGGTTTTGGTTTTGCTGGAGTTGGCAGGGTGATGGTGGGAAGAGCCAGCTTCCTGGTACCGTTATAACAAAGATTGTGCACTACTTCAGCTGGGCTCTCCTCCACACATCACCAGCCAGATTACAGAAACAGTGGACAAACAACATCCCACCCTCTAGGAGCTGGACAGGGCATGAAAACAATTTTCGTCTAGTGCTTCCAGAAGGATCACAGCCCCGTCAGCACCTTGATTTTACTCCACTGACACTGATTTTGGACTTAGAACTCCAGTAATATAATACATTTGTGTTGTTTTAAGTCACTCAGAATATGGCAGTTAGTTACAGCACCAGCAAGAAACTGATATTGGTGGCTTTATTTCCAAAGCACCACAAATGGGGTTAGTTACAACCCTAGTCCTGGGTCTTTGGGTGGGACAGGCAGTCCTTTGTCTGCTAGGAGCTCTGAAACAGGATATTAACCACAAGGACGTGGGAAACCTAGCAAGTCTACCAAGATGCATGCTCCAGAACCTGCAGTAGCCATTGATGCCAAAACAAATTAGGGATGATTTTTCTAATTCTTCATGCATTTCAACAACAATCAAACCTGCTAGTGATGGACAATATTTCCCATGACCTTTCTTAGATGAGATGATATTTGTTCCTATTCTTTGATCTAAAACTCAAGAAATAGAATCAGGAAACACCTGCTACTACAAAGGGGCTTTTTCTTTTTATTTTGTTGCAAAAACTGATTGAATGGTATCCAACTTCTACTTCTACTCTATAACTTACAGAAGGACATACTGCTTGAATAATGAAGCATCTTAGCAATTCTAAAACTCTTCTTTAAAAATAATAATATTGTAGTTATTATTCCATGTTATTTTGTTCTTTGAATTTCATACTGATTATGCCAGGAAAATCAAGGCAAATCAAGGCAGTCTAATGCCTAGGCAGATGGGGCAGGTCCCTGGTGAAACCCAATCTTCAAGCTGAAGACAGTCCTGGGTAAATCCTCAGACAGGATTGAGAAATCTCTTCCCATTTGGAGGCTTTCCTCTGATTGGTCCCCACCCTTCACCTATTTTACATATATCTACCCTTTCTTAATTGGATTTCTACACTGTCATGCCTACCTTTGAGTGGCACCTTTGTTTTAGCCTTTTGACTCAGCCACACTGGAAAAGAAACTACCTGATTTTGGGTAGGGGACCAACTCTGTGTCCCCTCTCTGAGGGGACTGTTTCATCAGTGAGAGCTGTTCCATCACTCAAGAAAATTCTTCTCTGTCCTCCCCACCCTTCAACTGTCAGCATATCCTCATTCTTCTTGGACACAGGACAAGAACTCAGGAACCACCAAACATGGGTTTAATACAAGTGGGCTGGGGCATGCCTGGTCCAGTCGTGGGCTGAGCCAGTGCACAAGCCAGGCACAGCTCAGGCAGGCTGAGTGGACAGGCCACCTCCTGTGGCAGGTAGCATGGCTGAGTGAGACCAAGGCAGAGACACAGCCAGCCAGAGGTTTCCAGGTGGCAAAGTGATCAAGAAAAATCCTACATTAATACACTAGTATTGGTCAACATTTCAACAAAGAGCATGATGCATATTCAGAGAAAAATGTTCAAATCAATTAATTTTATCCCCATATAAGTCAGTTATCTTTAAACAAAAGCAAAGATTAACAATTCCATTTATCTTCTATCATAAACTATATACTTTTATAGATGATTTTGTCATATGACTTTCAAATAGTGCCTTTGGGGCCAAAATGGTTCTGCAATAAAACAAAAAAAAAATCTATCACTAGTGTGAGAAAGAATCTAAGTAGCTTTATTTAAAGCCAATTAAAATTAAATAATTTCTGCTTTAAGTTTTTGTTATAAAGAGGGAGTATATATTTTTAACAGAATTGCACTCTTCCTGTTTTAGCCAAAACTTTATACAGGAGTGTGATATTAAATAGAAGCTTGATTGTTAGTTTTAGAATATGTGTCCCCTCCTTAGGCCAGGCTTAACCTGAAAATAAGCATTTATGGAGAATATATGGAATGAGGAAAAATATCCAGGTGGCCATTGAAGCCACTGAAAAATTCTACCCAATTAATGCCTTCCTCTTCAAATCCTGAACTCTCCAAATGGAGTCACAGATGAGAGCCAAAGGCTACAGTACTGGTTTTAATTACTGAGTAAAGCCTCATACAACCATCAAAACAGATTGACTCAGAAGAAATATGCAACACAAGGAAACAGTGTATCCTTAGGTGCCTAATAGATTTGATTTTGTTATATGAATGACTGGAAGTGCTTGGGGGTTTTTTGTTTGCTTGTTTGTTTTTAATAGGGAGGAAATGAGTATGGAAGGCAGTTCTGCAGTATGTGTCTGCTGTATCCATGAAGTTCCAAGGCATGGTGTGGCCAAATGCCTCCATGTCACCAAATGCCTTCATCAATATTTTGGCTCAGAAAAGTCAGTTGCCTTGGTGATACAAAGTGAAGAAAGGGGAAATGAGTTCCATGCCCAGAGATGACATTCTTTAGAGATTACCTTCCTGGGAAGTCAGTCTTTCTATTATTATTACCCATGGTGCATGGCATAGAATATATTCTCTGGTTTTCCTTTTTTTCTGAATGTCAAGTCACAGAGTGAAATCATAGATGACAGAGGTGTCTAAATAAAGTTAAAATCAATGAAAGAAAGTAGAGATATTGTGCTTCATGAAAAAAACTTGGAGTAAAGACTCAATGGTAACCTGGAAATATTTTTTCTCTCTTCATCTAACAATATTATACTTATCCATGGGTTTCATTTATGAACCCCTACCTCAAACCATACACGGTTCATTTCCACATGGATTCATGTTCTGAAGCTGAAGGGAACACAATAAAATATTCTCATAAAGAAAGATTTCCTAACCAGTACAAAGAAAGGAACAATTCAGAAGGAGAATTTAGTTAGTTTATATAAAAAATGATGAATTCTGTGTTTCAAAATATACCATCCAGGAATTAAAATGCAAACCAAGTATGGAGAAAAATATTTATCCTAACATATATACAATAAAATACAAGATATGTGATTAACAAATGTAATAAATAAAAGAAAGTGAACTTCATATAAAATTGGGTAAAATATTTGAACAGGCACTTCAAAAACTTGGCAGCATCAATAACTGGGCAATTATGAAAAAGGGATGACTTTTAAGAGTCTTCAGAATAATAAAAATCCACAAGTTGAATGACAGGCCTCCATAAAAATTAGCAAAATTTAAAGACACATAATATTGTGTGTTGTCAAAGATAAAGAGTAAATGAAAGTTATTCATGGCTGGGGGATGTAAACTGAAATACTTTTTGATTTCCCATTTTACCTGTGAAGCTGAGATGCCTAAATGGCTTTTCTGGACAATCCCATCTTTTAAAATACTTTGTAATCTATCCTTGTAATTTTTAAAAAAGATTTTATCTTTTTAGCGTAGTTTTAGGTTCATAGCAAAATTGAGTGGATAGAAAGTCTAGAGACTTTACATAAACCCTTAGCCCCCACATGTTCATGGCCTCCCCAATTATCAACATCCCACACCAGAATGGCACATCTGTTAAAACTGATGAACCTACAGGGACACATCAATATCACCAAAGTCCATAGTTAACATTAGGGTTCACTCTTGGTGCTGTATATTCTATGAGTTTGGACAAATCTTAGTAATTTTCTATTCAGCAGAATGAAGTCACATTTTCTCCTGAGAATCCATTTGATAAATACCACACTGACACAGTATTGAAACCATCAGACTCACATGGGAGCAACACACTACCTTTTATTCATTCAACAAATCAATCATTTGTTCAATACTTATTGAGTGCTTGCTGCGTGTTAAGCGCTGAGCCAAGCAGTCAGCATACAAGGAAGCAAGTATAATGTTACTGTCTCCAGTGACTCACAGCCTCATGGAAGGAAACCAGTACCCAACCCAGAGAGCTTACAAATGCACAGGGTGATGAGCAATGTTTATATAAGTGCTACAAAACACTGACAAAGGAGCAAATACCTAGGTCATCCCAGTTCCTCCAAAGCTGGCAGGACCATTCAAGAATAAAAGGGACCAAATCATCTTGTCACCTAACATTTGTTGGAGGCTTACCATGTGCAAGACATTGAACAAGTGCCCTGGACTGGCAGCCTAAGTTGTGGGTTCTGGTTTTAGCTCTAACACTAGCCAGCTCTGTGATGTTTCTATAACACTCTACCTCTAACTCCCAGTTCCTCATCTGAAAAAAAAATGAAAGAATTAGACAATGTGATCTCCTGGGTCCTTTCTAGCTCTGACCCTAGGACATTTGTTCAAATGACAGGTTTTGTCCACAAATGACAGGATCAACTATGTATAAAATATTTTAAATGAACAAAACAGTCATGTGGCTAATAAGCAATTATAGAAATGTTACAGAAAACAAATACTGTACATGACATCATATAAATGACAATAACAGATAAAATAACTTATTTTGCATCTGAGGGCAAAAAATATGAGTTAGGTTGTTAGAGAAGAGGAAGGATATTGTTGGACTGAAAGGAAACAATTTATCCAAAAGGCTGACTTGAGGACAGTGTCACTCAGCAGGAGGTATCCTCTAACACTATGTACCAGATGAAGACATCTTATCACACTGAACCATAATCTCAAAAATAAAAAGCTATTGATAAGTCTCTCCAAACATGGCTACACTACCAAGAAGCCATTCAATTTCATAAGGACTCCTCTCACTTGGTGAAGATTTTCCAGGGTCATTCTGGATTGCAGTGGATCACTTCTAATCTCCTCCAGTCTAGATATATAAATGCCAAGAGACTCCACACAACCTGGGTTCAGTCATTGGCACTGATGTAGGAGTTACAGCCTTAAGTCTCTCTGATCCATGAAAAGTAAACATCTAAATTGGTATACTTCTAAGCTATAGAATTTTAAATAATGGTACCGTTTAATATAGTCAAGCCAAATCATCCCTTTGTGGCTTGCATACATGGATGTCTCTAGAATTTGTAAAGACAAATCTTTTTTGATCAGTTCATCTTACTATTTGGAGGCAGCTCTGATGATAATGGTCTAAAACAACATTCCCAAAACATGTTTCACAGAACCAATATTAAATTTAAAAAGAGCATTTGATGATAGAACACATTTTCCAAAGATGGTATTAATAACACTATTTCCAATCCTACATGTTCTTCTAGAACTTTTCTACTCCCTCAACAAGATGTAGATTTGAATTCCCCTGTTCTTAAACCTGGGTGGGCTTGTGACCACTTGTAATAACAGAATATACTTAAAGTAGCAGTGCCTAACTTCCAAGATTATGACATAAGAGTCATGGCAGTTTCTACTTGGTGAGTTGCCATACTGGCATCAGTACTTGGAGCTACCATGTAATATCTTACCCGGATAAAGCCATGCTGTGAGGAAACCCAATGTAGCCTACATAAAGAAGCCACAAGGAAAAGCTCTAATGTGGCAGGAAGAGAGATGACCAGCAAGTCTCTAGTGGCTCTTGCCACTTGCTGTTTTAGGACAGCCACCTCCTAACTACAATGCTTGAAAGACCCTAAGCCAGAAGAAGCACCCAGGTGAATCCTTCCCAGATTCCTGACCCATGAACACTCTAGGAGATATTAAGTGATTATTGTCTTATGCCTCTAAGTTTTGAAGCAATTAGTTTCACAGCAGTACTAAGAGGTCTCATAACAAAATTTGGGCAAAGCTAGGTTAAACCAAACTCTATAGATTTTTGCTTTCCCCTTCAGGATTTTTCAGAGCCTATAATATGCTAATGAGCATGTTCATCTCCAAGATTGACATTAGTATGCAGTATTTCCCAATATTTACCCAAGCAACTATTTCTATAGCTATTATCAAGGGATAACTTTGGAAAATGCTGGGCTAAATTAATATTCTCTTCCCATTTGTAGATTTCTCTCTTTACAGTGATCTGAGCTACAATAATGAAGATTGAACTTTACCATGGTAATAAGTTGAACAACAAACATCTATTGGCCAGCCCAGAAAGAGCCTCCTCTTCGTACTCTTGTGTGTGTGACATAAACTCATTCCAGCAGTATCACAGAGCAAACAGCATAAACGCTGAATGTCACTCACTATTTGCTTTGCCAATAATAGTTCCAGGATGTGCTGTTCTTCCAGTGGGTTTAACAAACATTTCAATGCACTGAAATTTTCATAATCCTCTGGCTCTTCTATCTCACTTTCAAACTGAAAAACCCTAAGAAAAAAGAAAGGAAGAGAGTGAGAGAGAGATTTTGTCCCTAATCTCTTCGAGAGAAATGAAAGAATTACACAGAAAACCTTACTCCCGTGTAATTCCTTACCTGGCTTTAAAATAGAGTACTTTTCCTTTCCAGAAAATCCTGGAAGACCAAGGAAAAGGGCTCAACTGCCAGTGATTAGGAAAATTTTGCTCACTTTGTACTTGTTTAAAAAACAGTGACAATATTGAAAAATTTAGAAATCATTCATTTTTAATTCAAATATGTGAAATGGTAATTAAGCCAAAGGAGTCAAACCTTAGTAAATATATAACTAGGGAGTATCACTTACTGATTTGATAAAAGAACAGGAGTGAGGAGTTACTCATCTGATTCGCAATTACTCACTACATGAATGCGTCAAATGAGCTAACCTATGACTCGGTTTCTCCACAAATAAAATGCCACTTTGTTTTCTAGCCCCTTTACCTAAAGTCTAGTCAAAGTTAGAGCTAGGACTTGGATGAAGACAATGAGCCACTCCCAATCAGTACAAAATTTAAAAGGACACCAAAAATCTCATAGCTAAGGTAAATAATATTTAGTGCAATTGTTTTTAAAAATCAAAATAATGCAAACAAAATCTATGGTTAACAAAAGGTCAAAACTTTCAATAAAAAAGTATCAATAATACTGATTTTCCCTTTTCCCAGTATGGCTCAGAATGGTACTCTTACTGAGCCCTAAAACTCACAGAAATTGAGTTTCACCAATTCATCACATATACAGTAATTATGACAGATAAGACACCAATAGTTATTTATTTTAGGTTCCCCCATGCAATTCAGAGGTTTTCTTTTACATATAGATCACACTTATCTATTTATCAAAGCAAATCATGTCAGGACTCTGCACTAGTCCAAATTATGATAGTCAACTTCACCAGATATCAATATAGGTATGGGTATACACATAGATATACATGTAGATATTTATATAGATATAATTATTAACATATAGATATATAGGTAGACACCAAATGTACTGAAATGAAATTTTCCTATGTACATCCTGGCTTTCTCATTCTTCTTTCCTACACTCCTCTCAGCCATCTGATCAGCAGAGATGGTTTTACTGTACTTGAACAGATAAGTGTAAGAGAATACATAGAATAGAAATTCAATGACTTATCCAGAAAATCCTGTGAAGAACATTTATTCCACACTTTTACTAAAGAGCTTTCTCATTTGATCAAACTGACTGTGAACAGATTCTTTCCCCCAACAATTTGTTCCTCTTTGATCACAATAGCATTATATATATATATATAAAATGCAGTGTGTGTGTGTGTGTGTGTGTGTGTGTGTGTGTGTGTGTGTGTATACACACACCTATAATATATACTGCATAAGATAGGGTCTTTGTTCAGTTTTAAAAGTTTGTTCAGTTTAGAGACAAAGATGGTACCAAATGAAATAAAGCCTCATTACATCAGGCTTGTTACCCTCAAATCAAAGCTCATAGATTTTTAAAAAATGACTTCTTTCTAATTATTAATTGAATATATGTTCAATACAGAAGAATAAGTAAACAAAATAAGAAAGTAAAAGCCACCTGCAATGGAGCCATAAAATAGTGGCAGCTGCTTTAGAAAACAGTCTAGCGGTTCCTCTAAATGTTAAACACAGAGTTACCATATGACCCAACAATTCTACTTCTAAGTGTACACCCAAGAGAACTGAAAACAAACACGTCCCCACAAAAACTTGTACATACATGCTCGTAGCAGCATTTTCACAACAGCCAAAACGTAGAAACAACCAAAATGTCCACTCTATATAATGAAAATATTATAGAGAAATATATTTTCACTCTATATAATGAAAATATTCAGCCATAAAAAGGAATGATGTACTGATACATATTACAATATGAATGAACTTTGAAAACCTTTTGCTAAGTGAAAGAAGACAGACACAGAAAGCCACTTACTATATGATTTTACTTACATGAAACTTCCCGATTAGGGAAATTCATACAGACAGAAAGTAGATTCATGATTGTTAAGAACTGGTGGGGGCCGGTGCAGTGGCTCATGCCTGTAATCCCAGCACTTTGGGAGGCCGAGGCAGGCGGATCACAAGGTCAAGAGATCCAGACGATCCTGGCCAATGTGGTGAAACCCCGTCTCTACAAACAATGCAAAAATTTGCTAGGTGTGGTGGTGCACGCCTGTAATCCCAGCTTCTCAGGAGGCTGAGGTAGGAGAATCACTTGAACCCAGGAGGGCGAGGTTTCAGTGAGCCGAGATCACACAACTGCACTCCAGCCTGGTGACAGAGTGAGACTCTGACTCAAAAAAAAAAAAAAAAGAACAGGGAGAGGGGTAATAGGGAGTAGCTTCTAGAGGGTACAGGGTTTCTTGGAGTAGTGAAAATATTCTAAAATTAGATAGTGGTGATGGTTGCACAACTCCATGAATATACTAAAAATGCTGAACTATATACTTTAAAAGGGTGAGTTTTATAGTATGTAATTTATATCTCAATAAACCAGCTATTTTTAAGGCCACCAATAAATTTGAGACATAAAAATAAGTACAGTTAATATTTTCAATGTTGAAAATTATCTACTGATGAATAATCACCAGTGAATACACTTGAAAATGGTCCCATCTGTTACTGATGCTAACACATGCTGAATGTCTCTAAGCCCTATTCTCTGTATGCAGGAACCAATCACCTGCTTCGTGCTTCACGGGTATGTTAGAAGAGAATAGACTTCAAAATAATTTCTTCCAAGGATTTCTTCAAAAGAATTGCTTCCCTTGAACCTTAGTTAAAACTGCACTTCCCATTCTCTTATAAATATTCAGTAGCAAGTATATCAGTGCTGTTAGTGAAAAGTCTATTTATTAGTCAATAACTAATTATTACAGTTTCCCTCGGAGAACAACAGCTTTACTAGGCTATGAGAATATAAATAATATTTGCATATATATGTATATATATATACATATATGTGATATGTAGTAGAGGGATTGCTTTATATATTTTAATTAAAGCTATAATATTAAAAATAAATAAAACAATAACAGTAAGACCATAAGTCTACCACCCTCATAAAACTGCTTTCATTTCTGTTGGTATGCATATTGTTTTCTATGAAGTTATAGGCTTGTTTATAGTTACAGTCATAATATATAATAATTTGGATTCTGTTTTTACTTAAGAAACAGTCATCACATTTCTTAAGAATTTGTATTATTTGCATGGTTCCATAGCATAACCTTGTGTAAAGTGAAAATGCATATAACCATTCTCCTAATAGTATTGCAGATAAAGTTAGATTGAACACCTTTGATGTAGAAATAGATACTGAATATGGAAATGTTCAATATTTTTATCATTTAATGTGTGCATATGACCTATTTAACCTTGGCTACTTCATTAAGATAAATTTATGCATGGGGGTTATTAGCACTTATTTCAAATTATCATATTACCTTCCGAAAGGTACAAACCAATTTAAAGACCCACTTCAAGAAATGTATACCTCACTGGTATTATATGGTATAAATTAACAATGATTTCATTTGGCATATTTGAACTGTCCAGAGTTTATTTCACATGTTTATTTTTGCAAAGACAAGCTTTTAAAAGTGTGCTTTCTATTTGTTTCCCCTTACTCATTTAATTATTCATGTTACATATCTACTGTGTGTAAAATACAAGAAAATTGTTTTTCTTGCAGAGCTTAAAATTTATTTATCCTTTAAATTTTGGGTGTCTTCTTTATAGGTATACAATTTTTAAAATGTGAACTATGTCAGTCCCTTAGGTTTTTTTAATTATATAAAATTTTTAAACATGCCTATTTTTGAAGCTGTCGGTCATCCTTTAACAATTTCTTTTACTTCTTCAAAACTAAAAAAGTTATTTTTCTTCCACATAGTGAGTAAATGTTCTATTCTTGGTCAATTTTTATTATAATTGGGTGAGATTTTTATTTCTTTATTCCATATAGATTAATTATGAAACATGATAAAGTAGAAATTCACCTTGATTATTTTACAGAAATGTAATAGCCTATATTAAACAATTCTTTCTTCTTTCATCTCTTTAAACATACACAGTTTTGCCTACATATAATCACCCTATATTGGTATTCTCCAGTCTATGGTATTAATTAGTATTCCTATTTTTATGTAGCAAAATACTCTTTGGGGAATTGTTGGTTTATGGACTGAACCTGATAGTAGATATTTAAAAAGAACATAGTCACTGGATGCAAAATGAAAGAATAAAATAGTAAGTATGTAATAAAAAGATAATAATCATAAAAACTGGTTAATTTGGGGAAGAGAGTTCAAAGTTATGAAATATCTGTATTAAAAGTTAATCTTGAAAACTGTGGGACATCATTTAGCATACAGAAAATAGGACAATGGGGCCGGGGTGCGGTGGCTCACACCTGTAATCCCAGCAATTTGGGAGGCCGAAGCGGGTGGATCATGAGGTCAAGAGATCGAGACCATCCTTGTCAACATGGTGAAACCCCGTCTCTCCTAAAAATACAAAAAATTAGCTGGGCATGGCGGCGCACGCCTGTTATCTCAGCTACTTGGGAGGCTGAGGCAGGAGAATTGCCTGAACCCAGCAGGCGGAGGTTGTGGTGAGCCGAGATCGCGCCATTGCACTTCAGCCTGGGTAACAGCAGCGAAACTCCGTCTCAAAAAAAAAAAAAAAAGAAAACAGGACAATGGTAAATGCTGACAAAGAAGAGAAAGAGCTAGATGCAGCAAGACAGTAACAGGAAGGGAGAGACAGATGTGGGTTAAGCTGGCAACAAATTGTTATGTTTCTTAAAGAGAAAGAGAAAAGATTCTTAAAAGATTGACTTCCTTGGTAACGAATATACAAAACTTGAACTTGGCGTCAGAAGGAGCTGATCTATTTTGATATAGGTACAATTTAATTTTTAGATACTTTACAAATACTAGATAGTAAGATAAATTAAATAACAGCAATGATTTGTTCAAGTCTACAGAATTGATGTCAGTGGTACTTATGTTAATCTGCTTTTTCCAAACACCTATGGTCTTTAAAACATCCTTGGTATGTTACTTTTGTGCCTGAATCTGTTGTCCAAATAATCCCAGCAAGCTAGTTTTAGATGACACTGTTACTGAAAATGCCACTATTATCTTTCTTTTACATGAGGTTCCAAGTTTACTTTTTAGATATTTCCAAATAAATGCTTTGCAATTCTTAGCCACACATAACCCATAAACTGAAATTGTCAACAACGAGAACAGTTCTCTCAAGAAAATATTAGAATTAGAAAGTAATCGTGCTGTGGGAGGGGTCTCAAAAATGGTTAATATCAAGCAGACAAAAGAATAAAAGCAATCTCATTCTGAAAATTAGTTCTGATTTAAACCTGACACCACAAAAATGCCCTAATTTGCAAACAATGAATTATAATGGAATCTATTTTTGTGGTATAGAAAACACAACATGTCTTGCAAATCAGTAAGAGCATTTTTATTGAACGCTAAAGCATCAAGTCAGCTGTCATAGAGCAGAGCTACCTTCTTAAAAGCAGATCACTCACTGTCTTTTCCCATAGCTCCAAACACGCACTTGGCTATTTTCCTATTCAAAAGACAGCGTATTTGTTTCAAAACCTCATGGAGCTTCGAGACTTCTTGCTCTAGCCAAGGCCTCAAAGGACTGTGAATTTTTAAGATGTCACCTGCTATCAACAAACCCCACTTCAAATCCTTAGAAGCTTTATAAAATTAAAAACTTATGATTAGTGTCATGAAAATGATAAGACTTATCTGTGGTTGCCACCTCCTTACTCTAACAGTCTCCTCCCAGATTAAAAAAAGCCATGAGTGTTTGAACATGAAATGACACACAATTATTGACAGAGCAATCATTTGGTGACAGTTTTTCCTTTGGGAGTAGGGGTCATGAAACACCAGGCTCTCTGTAAGCCTGGAAATGGCAGTGTTGCAGAATTTTCCCAGTTTGAGTCTTCCTGAATGGCAATCAGACCAAGAATGACTGGATACAGCACCCCAGTTCTTCTGTCACCTTCCTTGTCATAAGAGCAGGGAGCTTGTTAGACAAGCAGGATATGCTTCTTAACAGGATCCCAGAGGATTGATGCACACATCCACATTTGAGAAGCACAATACATAAAAAATTTGAGACTCACCGTTCTAGTATACATTCTTCCAAAATATTACTCTCTATACATTTGACCCTTGAACAACATGGGGGTTTGGGCTCCAATCCCAGTCCCAACATAGTCACAAATCCACATATAACTTTTAACTCCCTAAAAACTTAACTATTAATAGCCTACTATTGAGCAGAAGCCCTACTGATAACATAAATGGTTGATTAATACATATTTTATATGTTATAGGTATTATCTACTGTATTCTTACAATAAACTAGAGAAAAATGTTAATAAAATCATAAGAAAGAGAAAATATATTTACTATTTATCAAGTGAAAGTGGATTACTATAAAGGTCTTCACACTTGTCATCTCACAGAGTAGGCTGAAGGGGAGGAGGAATGGAAGAAGTTAGTCTTGCTGTCTCAGGGGTGGCAGAGACTGAAGAAAACCCATATATAAGTGGACTTACACAGTTCAGATCTGTCTTACTCAAGGCTCAACTGTGTAAACTAGAGCAGAAAATGTATTTTTCTGAAATTTGTGCTAAAAATCTTAAAGGTCATGGAAAACACCTTCCCTCTGAATGTGAAAGCATTTTATCAGTTTAATCAATATTTGGATATTTTTAGTATTTGCTAAAATACAAAAAATTGTATTGGTTACTAATTTCCCCTTCCAGTTTAAAATATCAACATGGAGGAAAAATCACAATAGCAGTGGAAAACTAAGGATATAAATCAATGATGTTTTTAATGACTGGGAGGAATTAGTACTAACTGTAATGTAGATGGGCTGTACTAGGTAATGTCTTCAGTGAGCTCATATATGGGTCTCTGAAAGAGAGCAACAGAGCCAGGAAGGTTTACCATGATGCTAGAGACCTATTTCCTTGAAGGGGATCTTCTTTTCTGAAGGAATTCTTCCCTGAGAATTCCTCAGTGCTTCATTACTAGATTGATGTTGAAGCCTGTAATACCCAGTCACTAAACTTGGTCATTCTGTGAGTGTACTGTGGCCTGTGAGGTCAAGTCATGTACAGGTGGGGATGGAAACAGGAAGCAGTCCATGTTAGAGACTGAATGAAGTTCCCCACATTCTACCTCTAATGCAGAAGGATCTGCATGCTGATTCAAAGTTTTTCGTCATAACTACACTGGCTCACAGTTAGAAAACTAGGTAATGGGAAGAGAAGTAGTCTTGCCTCTTCAGAGTAGCATTGAATGGGATAAAAGTCTTCCAGACATGAAAAACTTCAACCTATGTGCTTGTGCATCTGTTTGACTTCCAGCTTATATTCTGGAAAAGGAACTCTGATGGTACCTTACCAGACAGTGAGAGAAACCAAATAGAATATGTGGGTCCTATCAGCTGGCAAACACCAGAACAGAGTCACACTTTACGCAAGGTTGAGTAATCAGGAAAATTATATAAATACAACATTTGACATCAAAGAAAGAAATTATTGCTGTAAAGATGCAGAGAAAATTATTCTAATTAATACTAAGGAATCAGGATAAAAATTAGAAAGCACTTTTATTTTCAAAAGCATGAAGAAAATAACATTATAAAATGATGGAAATAGAAGTAACTGAGGTGCAATGTTGATATAAAAAGGTAGATGGGGCCAGGCATGGTGGCTCATGCCTGTAATCCCAGTACTTTGGGAGACCAAGGCAGGTGGATCACCTGAAGTCAGGAGTTTGAGACCAGCCTGGCCAACACACTGAAACCCCATCTCTACTAAAAGTACAAAAACTAGCTGGGTATGGCGGTGCATGCCTGTAATTCCAACTACTTGGGAGGCTGAGACAGGAGAATCACTTGAACTTGGGAGGCAGAGGTTGCAGTGAGCCAAGATCACACCATTGCACTCCAGTCTAGGCAATAAGAGTGAAGCTCCATCTCCAAAAACAAAATAAAAAAAAAAAAACAGGTAGACAGCAAAGACACAAACAAGTGTAAAGAACTAAATAAGTGTAAAGAAACTAATACTGCAACAGGTAGTGAAAATCCTCCTCCAAGGCAGGATAGGGCAGAAGATACATCCCAGAAAGAGAAAACAGATTAAGATCACAAGACAAAAAGAGATAGCAACAGACTACAGGGCACAAAGATCTCATCAGTTGGCCACTGACATCCTTGAGAAAAATAAAGAAGAAAAATTAAGGAAGAAAAGATCTAACATACATAAAAAGGTGAGTCTTCTGGCTATGGCTGACTGAAGTCAGCAAAGCCTCTTCCAAAAACAGTTGTAAACAAGAATCTTGAAGGATCTATGCCTTAAAAACAGCTGAAGTTCAAGCAAAAACAGTGGGAGTCTGAGGAGTCCTTGGCTAGGGCTGCTCCGGTTCTTTCCCCAGGCTTCTCCAGCTCAGTGTCCACAACAGTCTGCCCAGGCAGGGGATAGGCTGTGAAGATAGGCAGCTGCTATTTGATTTGAAGTGGTAGAGATACACCTGCCCAGTGGTATTGGTGAAGGTGATGGTCTTGGTGATTAGGGAGAGGGAGGACCAATAACTCAGCTGGCCAGGGTTGTGGTCATGTCTGGGACAAGTACATTCCTGGCTTGGACTTGCATAGAGCTAGGGGTTGGGAGTAGGGAATAACTTTAAATAAGCACAAAGGAACTTTTGGGGATGATAGAAAATTTCTGAAACCAAAAATCAATGAAGTGTACACTTACCACGGGTACATTTTATATGACATTTATATGCCAATAAAACTGTTTTTATAAAACTATGTACAAAAGGGAAAACTTTCCAGGATGAAAGAGAGTTGGAGTTTACAGCTCACTGTGTCCCTGGCAAAAACGAATGTTGCCCAGTCTTAAACCTGTCTTGGCAATAGTTTTATTTTCATGATAGAAATTTTATAAGTGATATGATCTTATTCATGCAGGAAAGAAAGCCAGACAAACAGATTACTTGCAAAGAAAAGATGATCACACTGAACCCAAGCTTTCCCTGCAGAAAAGTAAATGTTACACTCATCAAAGGAATAAATTTTTGGAGAATTTTAACAGAACAAGTTGAGATCTCAGAATTAAATGCCAAATTAAGATGTAGGTCTTGTCAAAGCAATAGACATATAAGCAGGTATGCTTATTTGATGTACAAAAGAATTTACAGTTGATTCCTCTGATGCATTACAGATGATTCCTCGAAAACTAAATGCATTTTAGATAAAGTTTGATTTGTAAACATTTTTCCCATTATATTTCAAAGAAATAAATCTATTGCACAAGTTAGAGCCTGAAGTTTAACTATCTTCAGTGACAGTCAAGTAACATCAATGAAGTGAGAAGGCCAGGTGTATGAGCATGATATGCCAGTCAGCATTTCTGGGTTTGAGTGCTGCTCTTGATATTCATCTTTTGCAACAGAGAAACTAAAGGGAGTGGTGAGGACTGCAGCAAACTGGAGAGGATTCTAGGAGCTTAACACTTTTCAAGGATGGGAACCTGTGTGGGTGGATCCTTTCATT
The DNA here is from genome assembly GCF_049354715.1 of Callithrix jacchus. Taxonomy (NCBI): domain Eukaryota; kingdom Metazoa; phylum Chordata; class Mammalia; order Primates; family Cebidae; genus Callithrix; species Callithrix jacchus. The sequence goes on along the minus strand of NC_133502.1, from coordinate 99,909,526 downwards.
TTTTGAGAGAAATCAGATATCTCTATTTTCACATTTTAAAAGCTTCAGCTTACTCATCTAAAATAACGGGGCTTATCAAGAATCAGCGGCTTTCATGCTGTTTTATGATATAGAAGTCTTTCTTCCCATACAATTCTCCATAGAACACAAAAATTTAAAACAGAATCTCTCAGAATTCTCTGTGATGTTATGGAATCCTGAATAAGAGTTGGTGAAGTAATTAATGATCTGTTATTTAGCTGGTCAGTACCTTTAATTTATGCTTATTGAACACATTAAGTTAGTTCAATTTAACATGTATTAAGTGATTGTTAAGGAATACATTCTGGGCTGAAGTCATGATCTGTCCTTGAAGGATTGTGCAAGCAGGATGTGCTTCAGCCTCTGTGCTGCTGTTCACTCCTGCCTGAATAAGAGCAGCACAGAGGGTGAAGCAAACCCTGCTTGCACAATTGCAACAAAAACAAAAATTGACAAGTGGTACCTAATTAAACTGAGAGCTTCTGCGCAGCAAAAGAAATTATCAACAAAGTAAACAGACAACCTACAGAATGGAAGAAAATATTTGTAAACTATGCATCCAACAGAGGTCTAATATCCAGAATCTGTAAGGAACATAAAGCAACAAGCAAAAAACAACCCCATTAAAAAAACAGGCTAAGGACATAAACAGACACATCTCAAAAGACGAATAAAATAGCCAACAAACACATGAAAAAATGCTCATCATCACTAATCATCAGAGAAATACAAATCAAGTCCACAATTTAATAACAATACTTAACTTATTGCTAATAATATTTAGCAATAGCCATTCTGTGAGATATCATTTCACACCAATCATAATGGCTATTATTAAAAAGTCTAAAAAACAACAGATGCTGACAAAGCTGTGGAATAAAGGGAACCCTTAGACACTGCTGATGGGAATGTAAATTAGTTAAGCCACTGTGGAAAGTAGTTTGAATATTCCTCAAAGAATTTAAAATAGAGCTAGCATTTGACCCAGCAATCCCATTACTGGGTATATACCCAAAGGAAAGGAGGTCATTATACTAAAAAGATACATGTGCTCATATGTTCGTCACCATATTCGCCATAGCAAAGACATAGAATCAACCCAGGGCCCATCAGCGGTAGACTGGATAAAGAAAATGGGTACATAAACACCATGGAATACTATGCAACTGTAAAAAGAAAGAAATCCTGTCCTTTGCAGCAACATGGCTGGAGGTAGAGGTTATAATCCTAAGCAAATTAACTCAAGAACAGAAAAGTAAATATGACATGTTCTCACTTACAAGTGGAAGCTAAACACTAAGCATACATGGACATAAACACGGCAACAATGGACATTGTGGATTACTAGAGGGGAAAAGGGGGAGCAAGAATGGAGACAGGGGAAGGGCGGCATGGAGCTGTAGCTTGAAAAACTACCTATTGGGTACCACACTCACTACCTGGTGCAATATACCCATATAACAAATCTGTACATATATTGTCTGCATCTAAAATAAAAGTACAAAGAAAGAAAGAAAGAAAGAAAGAAAGAAAGAAAGAAAGAAAGAAAGAAAGAAAGAAAGAGAAAGAAAGAAAGAAAGACGGAAGGAAGGAAGGAAAGAAGGAAGGAAGGAAGGAAGGAAAGAAAGGAGGAAAGAAGGAAAGAAAGAAAAAGCAAATGAAAGGAGAGGAAAAGAGAGGAGAGGAGAAGAAAAAGAAAGAGAAACGGAAGGAAGGAGGGAGGGAAGGAGGGAGGGAGGGAAGGAAGGAAGGAAGGAAGGAAGGAAGGAAGGAAGGAAGGAAGGAAGGAAGGAAGGAAATCCTGCTTGTAGAGGAAGAAGGGGAAGATGTCAGGCAAAGTTACATTTCCACTGTGTTTTAAAGGATGGGTCAGATTTTTCCAAGCAGAGATAGGACTGGAGGTGGGTATCAGGAACAAATGTGCAGGTTGAAGAACCACACACAGGTGTAAAAGAGCACAGTACATCCAAGGAAAATGAGTCAGCTGGTGCACAAAAGGAAACAGCACCCAGAAATTAAGAATTTACTTGTTTACTGGTAAGTAACTGAGTTACACTAACAGTCACTTCTTAGAGTATTCAGCATGGAGGAAGAGATAAACCAGGGCTCAGAGTGGCAAGAACTAAAATATGGGCTTACAAGTACAAAACATTTAGTCAATTATACATTTTAAATCATAATCACAAGGATAATCTGTTACTTTAATAAGCCAAGTCCTATAAAATAGTACAAATACCTAAACCAAATATGTATACATTTTTACACAAAATATTAATATCATGGATTTTATTAACGTCTCTAGTCTTAATTCTGAATGTTTCTAGGATTAGTACATTAACTTGTTTTAAAATTTTTTTTAATTATCACAAACAATATTGAAGCTACCTTTTCAAGGAATCTTTGGAGTTGTCTCTTCAACTTGCTACACACAAAAAAAATCTTAACAAGATAATGACTAGTTGGAATGTAAACTGAAATCTTGTTTAAAATACAGAAGGACAGAACCCTATTTAGAGCTAGAACAAGGACTATAAAACGTATAGAAGAAGGCTGGGTGCCGTGGTTCATGCCTGTAATCCCAGCACTTTCGGAGGCAGGTGGATCACAAGGTCAGGAGATCGAGACCATCCTGGCCAACATGGTGAAACCCCGTATCTACTTAAAATACAAAAAATTTAGCTGGGCATGGTGGAGCACACCTGTAGTCCCAGCTACTCAGGAGGCTGAGGCAGGAGAACTGCTTGAACACTGGAGGCGGAGATTGCAGTGAGCTGAGATTGTACCACTGCACTACAGCCTGGGTGACAGTGCAAAAGTCTGTCTCAAAAAAAAATACATATATATAGAAGATAATCAAACATCCACATCTCTGGAGTGGAGTTACACCATGACAGAATTTTCAAGTCAGATTTGAGCTCAGACTCCCATCCAGAGTTACTCTATCACTTAAGAATTTTGGATTAATTTCACTCTTATATTTTTAAGGAATACTGTATTTTTAATATGTATTACATATGATATTTTCCCATTTAGCTGAAGAGACCTTAGAGCTCAAAATAACCCTGATTTCATTTCAATTTTATCTACCTGTAGGTCCCTAAAATTTATTTCAATACTAAAAAGACAGCTATGTAGATTCTCCATCATTCTAACTTGTCTTACCACAACTTCTAAGGTTGGTCTATTGACAATGCCTAGCATGTTTTAGTGTTAAATAAATAATATTTCCAGGAAAGATTTTAAGCTTAATATTAAAAAGTATCTCATATGACTTTAAAATACCTACAATTCAGTAAGATAAAAATAAAGAAAAGAGAAAATAGAAATAAAGAGGGGGTATTGGGTAGAAAAAATAAAATAAGGCCTCGGGTTAGGTTAGTTAATTTAATTAATTAAATATAATTAAGATGTTTAATTTAACAAATTTGAGTCTGTATTCCCTAGTGGCCAACACAAAGAAGAAAGTAGAATCCTACTCTCCATTATGTAATATCAAACAAGTAATTCAAGATAATAACAAATATCTTTAGGTCTGAGTTTTTTGAGGAATTTATTTTATAGGTCCTCATAAAGAAAATAATTAAAAATGTAGTTATAAAGAAGGATCTGCCTTAAAGTTTCATAATCTGTGATATTTGAAGCAAATAAATGAAGTGCTAAAAAAGCCAAAAATAGTTTTTATGGGGCTACTCCATGGAGAGCCATCTAGTGGCTCACAAGGTAAGTCCTCAAAAGACATCCCTATAAAAACGCAAGTAGTTTTGCGTTTTTTTGTTTATATATATATATATATATATATTTTTTATTATACTTTAAGTTCTGGGGTACATGTGCAGATCATGCAGGATTGTTACATAGGTATACACATGACATTGTGGTTTGCTGCCTCCATCTCCCCGTCACCTACATTAGGGATTTCTCCCAATGTTAACCCTCCCTAATCTCTCCACTCCCTGCTATTCCTCCTCTAGCCCCTCACCCCCAAACAGACCCCAGTGTGTGATGTTCCCCTCCCTCTGTCATGTGTTTTCATTGTTCAACACCCACCTATGAGTGAGAACATGTGGTGTTTGGTTTTCTGTTCTTGTGTCAGTTTGCTGAGAATGATGGTTTCCAGATTCATCCATGTCCCTGCAGGGAACATGAACTCATCCTTTTTATGGCTGCATAGTATTCCATGGTGTATATGTGCCATATTTTCTTTATCCAGTCTATCCTTAATGGGCATTCCAGTTGGTTCCAGGTCTTTGCTATTGTAAACAGTACCACAATGAACGCAGGTGCGCATGTGTCTTTATAATAGGCGGATTTATAATGCTTTGGGTATATACCCAGGAATGGGATTGCTGGAGTCAAATGGTATTTTTATTTCTAGATCCTTAAGTTTGTTTTTTATAAGATCTCTCAAAATAGGGCAAGGATATGAATAATCACCAGCAATTCAGTTAACCTCTGAGGGCCTCAGTGTCATCACTTGAAAAAGAGGGAAATATAAACAGGTGGAATAGCCTAGATCATCCCTAAGGGTCCTTCTAGCCCTGAAAAAGTGTGATTCTTAATTAAATCTTTATTAAGCCCCTATTATGCGCTGTTTCTGTGGATTAAAAAGATTTCTAAATCCATACATGCACACATATGACCCTTTGAGTGTATCATCATTTTGCTATTTTGGAGAGTAGAAATGCTGCCACTTGCTTGTTATTACAGCAAAAAGAATCCAATATTTGCAAACCAATTGATCCATGAATGTCAACAGAGAGCACACAGCCTCTGCCCTCCTAAATTGTTCATCTGTGAAAGCGGGTGAAAGCTGAAAACTCTTATCGAATATTCAAATCTCTTTCGACAGCTTCTGTCTGATGGAAATTTTCAAATTTAATTGTATGGAGGCATATGCTAAACAAGGTATTAGACTGAACTTAATACCCCACTGTTTTTAAAGAGTCATTGTATCCAAACTCTCAGGAACTTTTCCCACCTCTACAAATCCTTAACTGAAGACGCAGGTATAATGTTGGGCTTCTGAAACCTCATAAACAAAATTAGGCAGAGGAGACAGAGCCCCAAGCAATTGGATGAGAATGATGGATGTGAAACTAACAAAAATTCACAATCTTAGTAGGAATTTTAAAAGGTGATAGTAGAATCTTCAGAGCATTTTAAAATATGACTATGCTTTGTACCTCCCAGGAGCCACAAACATGTAACTTTATGCATATACCAAATGTTTGTATACATACATCATACATACATCCCATAATATTTTTGGAGGAAATATCGGTAAACCTGGATTAGAACATTTTGTAGTCACATACTTTCCACCTCCAAAAGAACAATTATGTAACAAAATGCATTTTCACATCATTTTTACAGTAGCAGGAGCCTGGTATTTTTAGAGTGCTTTAGGTGTGCTGTCTTGGTGACAAAAATACTATACACAGTGCTACTGATGACATGACTTTCTAAAGACACAAACAACTCTTGGTGAATTTCCCAACATAAGAAAGCACACTATTTCTGCAGTAAATCTGGTGGCTGTGAAAAAGTCAGTGCATATTAAAACTGTACAAAAATTAATTTGAGTGTATATGTAAAATACTGTTGAAATGGAAGAGTTCCCTAACCCCCTTACAGGACATGTTACAGGGGTGTGGCTTATGTTCAGCTGCCATGCTCTCAAACCCCATATGGGAGGGGCAGCATGCAGATGGGCTGGTGTAGAAGCCAGGGTGAGCACTTTTGGGCTCTGGCACCATGGTAGCGTCTAGGGATGGGTGCTTGCGACTCCCAAAGCCCCAGTGGGCATGCATTACAGTGCTCCTTTAGCTCTGCCATCTGCAGACAGCTTAAATGTTAACCAGCTCAGGGCCCTCTTGGTACCCAGGTTCTTGTCCAGCATCCAGGAAGAATCAGGTTACACACAGACTTGAAGGACTGTTAATTCAGGAGTTTTTATTGAGTGGTAGAGGTGGCTCTCAGCAGGATGCAAGGGGAGCTGGAAAGGGAATGGAGTGGGAAGATAATCTTCCCCTGGAGTTTGGCCATCCCACAACCAATCTCCTCTTTGACCATCTCCAGCTGAACTCCTCTCAACACTCAGACACTCCTTCTCTGCTGTGCCGCTCTTCTGTTTCTCTGCTCATCTGCTTGTGGAGTCTGGGGTTTGAGGTTTACATGCGTACAGGATGGGAGGCCACGGCAGGCCAAAAGGGAACACTTGGGTGTGAAAACAGGAATACCTGTTCCCATCTAGGTCTGTGGGTTTCCAGTCTTGAGGGTAGTGCATTTGCTGGGGAAGTCCCCTCTTCTACCCAGTATTTCCTTGCCTCCTGTCTGTATCAGAGTTACTGACTATGCTCAGACAATCATAAAGTGTCTTGTGCCTGCACAAATGTCTAATCAGACATTAAAATATCATGTAAAATATGTGTTATGGACTAAACTGTGATCCCCAAAATTTATATTTTGAAGTTCCCAGTGCCTCAGCATGAAAGATGAGAGAATGTTGGAGTAGGGTGAGCCCTTAATCCAATATAACTGTTATCCTTTTACGAAGGGAAAATTTGGATACAGGAACACACACACAGGGAGAACGCCATGTGAAGACAATGAAGGCAGAGACTGAGGTGATGCTTTACGAGCCAAAGAATGCCAGAGATTGCCCACAAACCACAAGATGGAAAAGAGGCTTGGAACAGGTTCTCTCTCACAGCCCACAGAAGGAACCAACCCTGTCAGGACCTTGATCTCAGATTTAGCCTCTGGAACTGTGTGACAATACATCTCTGATGTTTATGCCACTCAGTTTGTGATTCTCTGTTACAACAGTCCTTGGAAACTAATACAACATGGGTTAGAGTGAGACTTCTCAAATGATATCTTTTTATATCATGTTAATTTTTTATGCCAAGTGAATGTAGTACTCATTCAACATCCTATATTTTTTATGCAATCCCATGCTAATTAAATACTGTTTCATGGGGAGTTATGGGAAAGATAGGGGAAAAAAACATTCAAATCCAATCCACAAGATTCCCCTGGCAATGAGAGCAGAGGTGTCCTATAATGTGGCAGTGCTGAGTACCTGAAGAACATCCCTGCATTGCTGGAAAAGCCTCTTCAGCCCACATTCTGTCATGGCTTGGCCACGCATAGCAGCAATGCAGAGTGAGACAGCAGGACTGATGACAAGCCACAGCAACCAGCCCACCATCTTCCAAGACAAGGAAGTTGGTGATATGAATCTGCCTCCCTAGAAATTGGAAAAACAAAAACACAGTGACCTTACAGTACTCCATTTGTTAATTCCTCCAGGAAAGGACCTGCTCCCAGTTGTCCTTTCATTGGTCACAAAGATTTTGGAGTACCAGTGGGACAAGCATTGAAGTCCCAGTGGAAATACCACCTTATAGATATTGTGCTTGTCCTCAGGCTACATAGAATCTAGCTGTAGAAGGCTGACAGCAGTCAAATGGTCCCATGTTTAGTGGCCCTTGGTTAATGCTAAAGAAATACAGCATGTGGGGAGATCATAGGGAGGCTACATTAGGGAGCCAGAGAAGGCTTTCCCCAGGAAGAGATACTCCATTTAAGTAGGAAGGAGGATGGGAAATTACAGGGTAAAGGGGAGTATGGCACCCAGGGAGACTGCCCCAGGCAAAGGAAATGGTGTGTGAGAGGGTTTTGAGGCAGGAAGTGGTGGCTTAGACAGTGAGGGAGGAGTGACCCAAGATGAGGCAGCAAGGTAGGCAGGGGCAGGCTATGTGTGGCCTAAGAGGCCACAATGAGGGCTTGAACCCAATGGCTTTAAGCAAGGATCAGACCTGAGCTTTTAAAACTCTCACTGTGGCCACTGCACCATGGTACTCGACAACCATGTTGGGTACTCAACAGCCAAGCACAGCAGATGGTTTTTAATACCCCCTCATGTATAGGGCAGTGAGTCATTTTTATTCACAACATTTCTAACACCGAATATTAGGGATGGTGGGGGGTTCCATACCAATGACCAATTCCTGAACTCTTTAACACCAACAAGGTGCCTACAATTTAATTCAATTCTCACACTAACTACCAGGACTTCACATTAGACTCCATACATTTAAGAGTTGTCTCACAAGAATATCCTCATTTCAGACACGATTAGTGAGTACCAAGTCCCCAGATTAGCCATACTTCTGTCTGACTTGGCTACAAAAGGGGAGTTCCCACATCCCTTCCCCCAAGCTCGATAATTTGCTAGAACTCGTGCAGCACTTTACTTACTATCCCAGGTTTATCATAAAGGACAGAGCTCGGGAGCAGCCAAATGGGAGAGATGCACAGGACCAGGTGTAACGAGGGAGCGTGGAGCTGCCTTGCTCTCCAAATGTCACCCTCCAAATCCAGAAGTTCAGAAACCCATTGTTTAGGGGGTTTAATGATAGTTTCATCACACAGGTGAGATTATTAACTCAGTCTCGAGAGCCTCTCCCCTTCCTGGAGGTTGAAGTATGGGACTGAAAGTTTCAGGCTTCCAAGTTTGGTCCTTCTGACAACCACCCCCATACCGAAGCTATCTACAGGCCTTACCAAGAGTCATCTCACTAGAACAAAGGACACTTCTATCACTCAGGGAATTCCATGGATTTCTAAGGACTCAGGGATTTTAGGAGCTGCTCTGTGTCGAGAACAGGAGGACAAAGACCAGATATATATTTCTTGATATACCACAAGGGCAAACTGTTTCAGTAATAATCATTATTCTTTTGAATTATTTGGTCTTAAAATAATAACTTTTAAAAAGAAGATTCTCAACTTTAAAAGCATTATTCAAATTTAGTAAATCACTTTATGCATGAAGTAAAATGAGCATACATCAAAGATATTAAACCTCATAGTTTCACCATAATAATTTTAAACATACAAAGTCTCTGTGGTCACATGAAATAAATTCGAGTTCTGTTTATTCATCTTTGCAGTCACTCTATTCACATTGTTTATTTAGGATCTACTAATTAAATGCTCGACTGTGTAGTTCCAGAACTGGAGACAAAAAGGTCTACCAAAGTGAACTCCTCTGATCTCGAAACCATCATGAACTTAACTATCCATATGAATGTGTATAGCCAAGTTTACACATGTCAGGGGCTGCTATGTAACTGGGAGCTCTCTAAGTTAATTTCCATGTAGAGTACAATGTATATTAAAGGGTAAGTATTAAAAATGAGCTAATTTGAAACTGGTATATTATTAAAACTCAGTAGCAACTGCAGTAATTATATAGAACTTAGACCATCAAAAGTTTTTTTTCCCCCAGGGATTAGTACTTTACTGCTGAAATTGTTGAGAATTGCCAGTGCATAGTGATAATAAAAAAGACTGATTTTTAATAGGGTTTATTATTGCTTTTAAATTATTTACAGCAAATGCACCCACCCTGGATAGACCTCTCTTCCAACCCAGCCCTTGGGACACCACTGATATGGAGAATGAATTGAAAGAGAGCAAGGAATTTCCAGGAGGCTTGTGAGGAAATTTAGCTGGTAGGATTTGGTGACTGACTGAACATGCAGGTGGGGCCAGAAACAAGCTGTGTTAACCCCCAGCTTTCTAGACTTTTTGGTATGCAGATAAAGACTGAAGCCAGAAGAATGCATGCCATTTCCTGGGAAGACAGTGTCATATAATAGTTCTAAACCTAATGAACTCCAATATTGAAAAGAGGATACATCGGCAAATATTATCTTCATTTTGCAACTGGAAAACCAAGACACTTAGTAGTTACGTCACTTTTCCAAAGCAAGTTAGCAGAAGATCCAGGATTAATTTTTGGCCTCCTGATGGGCACCCAGTTATTTAATCTAAAAGCATTTTAAGAAGACATCATCCTTTCTAAAACCTCTGGGGATACCGAAAAGTAACTCAAGGGCCTATGGCTTTGCTGTGCCAGAGAAAAGCTTCCTACAGACGTCAGTCTCTGACAACTGGAATTCAGACCTGAAAAGTAGGTAGTATGAAGGAGCAATAGAGACTTTTCTTTCCTCTAGATATAGAGCATTTCTTCCAGGAAGTCCCAGAAGGCTGCCAGAGATGTAAAAGAAAGCCCATTTGCCATTTGCAATACATGGCGTTGCAAAACAGAAAGGGGAGGATATTTGAAGGACCAGAGGCTGTTTGTGCTGGTGTCTGTCAATATCTGCCCAGACAGTTGTCTTCCCTTGCCTGGTAAGGCTATGATCTCCTTGAGAACAGGACTGAATTTTATGCCTTCTGACATTGCCAGGGCCTAACCATAGGGAGTCACTTATGGTAGGCGCCCAATAATTGTAAGAGGATAAAATCAGATGGGACACTAGGCTTGGAACCAATTAACTAAATCTTGACCCTGCTCTAGGAAATCCTAAGTATGTGGCCTTAATCAAATAGTTTAACTAATCTGAGGTTGGTCCAAATGTCTTCTTTTAGTTCTAAAATTTTACAGAATGGATGAGCAATTCCTGAATAATTAACATTTTGCTCTTCATTCACAAACATAAAAAGCTGGAAGGGAGCTTATATACCATCTTTCTTCTTCTAGCCCCTCATTCTAAGGAACCCCAGGTTGAAAAAGAGACCACACCTTGGTGAAGATGAATTAGAATATGATATGCATCTTCTCTCTCCCAGGCCACTACTTAAGCTTAGGCCCATTGATTTTCTTCATGTATGGAAATAAAATGAAAATGTTGTAGGGGGGTTTCCAGGCTTCTCTCTTCAAAAATACCAAGTGTTTCCTTCCTTGGAACTCCACATTCCTGCTCTAACATACTGAAAATTATCAATGAAGGCTACTTGATCCTCTGAATATGTATGTGTGTGTGCATGTGCATGCACACTCACACACACACACACACACACAAAACTATAACTGAAGCCCAACTCATAAAACCTACTTATTTATTTTCCATTGGTCTCTCAATACTGATAGTGCCAACTGTAACCAAGAGATAGCTAGGAAAACTTCAGGCACTGATGACAAGACTAATCCTTTCTAGTCACAGAAACCCCTTCTATGGCAGTTAGTGACTCTACACTAAGACCAAAATAAAGCATATCGTTGAAGAACTTGGCACAGCAATGTCTTCTAAAATAAAATATTCTGTGCTGCTTAATTTTGTAATGAAGAATCACTTCAAAAAACTTGTTTTTGCAGATATTTATTTCTTTTTCTTTTTCTTTTTTTTTGAGATGGAGTCTCAGTCTGTCACCCAAGCTGGAGTGCAGTGGCACAATCTCGGCTGACTGCAACCTTCATCTCCCAGGTTCAAGAGATTCTCCTGCCTCAGCCTCCTAAGTAGCTAGGGCTACAGGTGTGTGCTACTACACCAAGCTAAGTTTTTAATTATTTATTTATTTATTTTTTTAGTAGAGACGGGGTTTCACTATATTGGCCAGGCTGCTCTTGAACTCCTGACCTCATGATCCACCCACCTCAACCTCCCAAAGTGCTAAGATTACAGGCATGAGCCACCACACCCAGGTGCAGATACTTCTATATAACAGAAAACACAGTAGGAATTAGAAATGTTTCATCAATTTCAACTCAGCTATAATGATTTTAGTTACGACATAGTTTAGCAGGTCCCATTGATTTTCTCTCCTAAAAGATACATTATTAAATCATCATTTCCCTTATACACCATGTATATTCATCTTCTCTCTCTCTCTTGTTTTCACTCTCACTCTCTCTGTCAACTTAGGACATATTGCTCCCTCTACAAGGCATTTATTAAATGGTGTATATCTCATTAAACACATTTTCTTTTTATTTTTATATGTTACTGCTTATATGAAATTTCTTGTTCCTTGCACATTCAAAGGAACCCACCATTTGTATTGTCCAAAACCCTATAAAATTGTCACTGAGTTTAAGAAGAACTTCTCTAATGCTATCAAAACCTCAGAAAAGATCTACATCAATAGAAAGTTACCAGAGTCCCTTTTCCTTTGTTTCTCCATCATAGGGACCCTGAGCTGCCTTCTTTCCTTGTTGGAAGTTACAGCTTTCTTCTCCAACCCATTAATTCAGCTACTTGTCAAAGACTTTCAAATGCTACTGGCTTCCAGTGGAGTTCTCATACCAGACCCGTTGCATGAGGCTGTTTAACACTTCTCTTCTTTGGACATTCTTTTCCAGTCCTCAGTACCTGGGGAGCCTTAAGAAGGGAAATAAAATGATAGAACTCCAGAAGCTTCACCCAGCCATACAATGGGGACTATGTGACACATTTCCTGGGGTATGGTAGGCTCAGGTGTGTCACCTGCTGCCATGAAATGTCACCTCACTGAGGCCAGGACATTTTTCCCAGCCCTGCTGAGTGCCTGACAGTTGTCAAACAGCATTTCCAACACCCACTTGGGAGGCCGCATGGAATAGTTGAGAGTGCAAAGGGTACAGAATCTGAACATCTGGTTGAGTCTGGTTCTGCTACTTACTGCCATGTGACCTTTTAGAAGTTGCTGAACTTGTCTGGGCCTTGGCAAATATATACCCCAGACAGCTGGAGAGTAAAGAGTAGATTAAGATAGCAGTCCCAAGTTCTAGTGTTCATTCTGCCACTAACCAGATCTTTGCATCAATGTGGTCCAGATTCCTTAGTTTAAAAATGAGGACAACAATACATGCCCACTTTGTATAATGTCACTGTCAGGAGGAGAGGAGAGAAGGGATGTGGAAAGCCCTGTGAACTACACAGTCTTCTGCAAATTGGCTGGCACCCTTCTTTGGCCTCTTTGCCTTATCTATTTGATTGTAAGGTCTCATTTGAAAGTTCAAACTTTTCTAGAATCCTTTCTTCCCAGCACTGAAAGTACCATTCACAGTCCTTATTTTCAGTCATGTAATTTCAGACAGGCCCATCACTTCTGAATATTAGATTTCTCTCTGCATGAGTCACAGTGAGAAAACTCACAGCTGGGCAAGAAGCTGGTCTCCTCCTCTTCTCTGCCCTCACCCTGTGTTCCCACTCCCTGAATGCACCTGATGGCCTTTGAAACACTCAAAAGTCAGGAACTTCTAAAGCACAAAGAGCCAGAACATGATTTCCACAAGCTCTCTACTTAGGCTGGCCATTCCTTTTTCTACCCCACGGTGATGTCCTTGCTCACAATCCACTTTTTCTAAAGCCTGACTTTTCCTCTCTTTACATTGGCATACTATTTACTATTTTTCTTCCTGCTTGCTTTTAAAATAAGAATACTTGCCTCATTGCATTAATAAAGTGTTGTCATGTAGGTGAAATAAATACTTTATCGTGTTCACAACTATCTAAGGAAATAATGGGGGAAGGTATTTTCATTCTTACTTTAGAATGAAAAAATGGAGGTCCAGAAATCTTGTGTGGCTTGCCGCAATATCATGCAGGAAATAAGTAGCAAAGCCTAGCCTCATCCACTGGCCTGCTGAGGCAGAGTTAATCTTCTTCTTACCACCTCTTGTGGGTTAGTAAGAAAAACAAGAGGCACAGCCAAGGGAGAGCACTCATGCTACCTAGTACAAACAGGTAGCCTGAATCAAGTGGTAAATCAGAAAGGAATAAAAGGCAAAGGCAACTGAGTCCAAGAACAATGGGCAGCATTTTGGAGCCATTCACTTCCGAAGTCAAGGTTAAAGGGCCATAAATACATTTTAAACTCTTTAGGATACCTGGATGTCCTGTGACCCTTCTTCTCTCTGTGTATTGGTATTTTAGTTCATTTTCATGCTGCTGATGAAGACATACCCAAGACTGGGTAATTTGTAAAGAAAAAGAGGTTTGGAAGAACAGAAGATGGCATTGTAGGAGCAGCTCAGGATTGCAGCTCCCAGTGAAAGCACAGAGGGTGAGTGGATGCCGCATTCCCAGACGGATCTTTATTGCCCACAGACCAGAAGATTCCCAGGTGGAGAAGCCCCATGGGTCACCAGTGCGGCTGTTTTGGCCAGTGTGGCTCTTTCAGCCAGTGCAGCTGTTATGGCCGGCACTGCAGCACAGCGGCACTCCGTACAAAATACACTGGTCTGGTTGCCCTGTTAAACCGGCAATTGGAGATCTGGGAAGGCAGATTAGCACATTCATCTGATTAAATGGGACTTAAACATAAAGCCAGGCCAGGAGATTCCCAGGCAGCGACGTTGTTTCAGCCAGTGCAGTGGGTCACCACACGAGAAATCAAATGGATCCCAGAGCCCTTTCAGCAGGCGACTGGAACACCTGGGAAAGAGTCAACCATTTGACTTAAAAAAAAGGGCTCTGAGGAAGAGAGCCAGGTGATCAGGCTCAGTGGGTCCCACCCCCACAAAAACAAACAAAAAAACTGCAATTGAAAACGCTTGGGGTTGAGAGTTTCACAGCAAGCACAGCTGAACCCAGGATGGTGCAGCATGGTGGGGGAGGGGCATCTGCCATTACCAAGGCACTCCACCCCTACGGAGATACTCTGCCATTGCTGATGCAGCCTGCCATTGCCAAGGCAACCCGCCGTTGCCGAGGCAACCCGCCATTACAGAGGCAGGCCACCATCGCCACAGCAGTTCTAACCACACCCATATAAACAAGACTGCAGGGAAATACACACGGCAGCAGGGCAGAGACCACAGCAGCAAAGTGAACCCCAGAACAGTGCAGCATAGCCTCTGCAGGCAGGCAGTGACTAGGCTGCCTCCTTGCTGGGCAGGACAGTACAACTGATACTCATAAATAAAGCCCTAACTCACCGGGACAGAGCACCTGGGGAAAAAGGGGGTTTTATGAGTTCTGCCGCAGCAGACTTAAACGTACCTGCCTAGCAGCTCTGAACAAACAACGAAGCTCACAGCTAAGCACTTGAGCTCCTATAAAGTACAGACTGTCTCCTCAAGCAGCTCCCTGACCTCGTATATCCAAAGAATCACCTTGCAAAGGACTGATCAAACTGACATTTGTCAGGCATCATTCTGAGACAAAGATAGCAGAAGAAGAAACTAGTAGCAACCCTTACTGTTCTGCAGCTGCTGCAGGTGTTCCCCAGGCAAGCAGGGCCTGGAGTGGACCTCAGCAGTCCTACAGCAGAGGGGACAGACTGTTAGAAGGAAAACTAAGAAACAGAAATAACTTCATCATCAACAATCTGGACGTCCACTCAGAAATCCAATCTGAAAATTAGCAACTACTCAGACGACAGGTGGATAAATCCACAAAGATGGAAAGAAACCATTGCAAAAAGGAGGAAAACACCCGAAACCAGAACACCTCATCTCCTACAAGAGACCACAACTCCTCACCAGCAAGGGAACAAAGCTGGACGGAGAATGAGTGTGATGAAATGACAGAATCGGACTTCAGAAGGTGGGTAATGAGAAACTTCTGTGAGCTAAAAGAACATGTTCTAACTCAATGCAAAGAACCTAAGAATGTTGAAAAAAGATTTGAGAAAATGATAACAAGAATGCACAACATAGAGAGGAACATGAGTGAACTGATGGAGCTGAAAAACAAAACACGAGAACTTCGTAAAGCATGCACAAGTTTCAACAGCCAAATTGACCAAGCAGAAGAAAGGATATCAGAGGTTGAAGATCAACTCAATGAAATAAAATGAGAAGGAAAGATTAGAGAAAAAAAGTGCAAAAAGGAATGAACAAAGTCTCCAAGAAATGTGGGATTTTGTGAAGAGACCCAACCTACGTTTGATAGGTGTACCTGAATGTGACAGAGAGAATCAATCCAAGTGGGAAAATACTCTTCAGGATATTACCCAGGAAAATTTCCCCAACCTAGCAAGGCAGGCCAATATTCAAGTCCAGAAAATACAGAGAACACCACAAAGATATTCTGCAAGGAGAGCAACCCCAAGGCACTTAATCATCAGATTCACCAGGGTTGAAATGAAGGAGAAAATGCTAAGGGCAGCCAGAGAGAAAGGCCGGGTAACCAACAAAGGGAAGCCAAACAGACTCACAGCAGATCTCTCAGCAGAAATCCTACAAGCCAGAAGAGAGTTGGGGCCAATACTCGACATCCTTAAAGAAAAGAACTTTCAACCCAGAATTTCATATTCAGCCAAACTAAGCATCATAAGTGAAGAAAAAATAAAATCCTTTGCATAAAGCAAGTACTCAGAGATTTTGTCACCACCAGGCCTGCTTTACAAGAGCTCTGGAAAGAGGCACTACACATAGAAAGGAACAACCAATACCAGCCATTCCAAAAACATACCAAATGCTAAAGAGCATCAACAAAATGAAGAATCTGCATCAACTAATGGGCAAAACAGCCAGCTAGCATCAAAATGGCAGTGTCAAATTCACACATAATGATATTAACCCTAAATGTAAATGGGCTAAATGCACCAATCAAAAGACACAGATTGGCAAATTGGATAAAAAGCCAAAACCCATCAGTGTGCTGTACCCAGGAAACCCATCTCACATGCAAGGACACAAAAAGGCTCAAAATAAAGGGATGGAGGAAGATTTACCAAGTAAATGGAGAGCAAAAAAAAAAGCAGGAGTTGCAATTCTCATCTCTGATAAAATAGACTTTAAAGCAACAAAGATCAAAAGAGACAAAGAAGGACATTACATAATGGTCAAAGGATTGATACAACAAGAAGAGCTAATGATTCTAAATATATACGGATCCAATACAGGAGCACCCAAATACATAAGGCAAGTTCTTAATGACTTACAAAGAGACTTAGACTCCCACACAATAATAGTGGGAGACTTTAACACTCCACTGTCAAAATTAGACAGATCAACCAGACAGAAAATTAACAAGGATATCCAGGACTTGAACTCAGACCTGGAACAAGCAAACCTGATAGACATTTACAGAACTCTCCACCCCAAATCTACAGAATATACATTCTTCTCAGCACCACATCACACCTACTCTAAAATTGACCACATAATTGGAAGTAAAGCACTCCTCAGCAAATGCAAAACAACTGAAATCATAACAAACAGTCTCTCAGACCATAGTTCAATCAAGTTAGAGCTCAGAATTCAGAAACAAACTCAGAACCACACAGCATCATGGAAACTGAACAATTGGCTCTTGAATGTTGACTGGATAAACAATGAAATGAAGGCAGAAATAAAGTTCTTCGAAACCAACAAGAATGAAGACACAACATACCAGAATCTCTGGGATACATTTAAAGCAGTCTCTAGAGGAAAATATATAGCAATAAGTGCCCACATGAAAAGAGTGGAGAGATCCAAAATCAAAACCCTAACGTCAAAATTGAAAGAACTGGAGGAGCAAGATCAAAAAAACTCAAAACCTAGCAGAAGACAAGAAATAACTAAGATCAGAGCAGAACTGAAGGAGACAAAGACACGAAAAACCCTTCAAAAAATAATAAATCCAAGAGCTGGTTTTTTGAAAAGATCAACAAAATAGACAGACCAATAGCCAGATTGATAAAAAGAAAAGAGAGAACAAGGAAATAGATGCAATAAAAAAATGATAAAGGAGAAATCACCACAGATTTTACAGAAATTCAAACCATCATCAGAGAATATTACAAAAAACTCTATGCACATAAACTAGTTAACCTGGAAGAAATGGATAAATTCCTGGACACTTGTGTACTCCAAAGCCTAAACCAGGAAGAAGTCAAAACTATGAATAGGCCAATAACAAGGTCTGAAGTTGAGGCAGCAGTTAAGAGCCTACCATACAAAAAAAAGCCCAGGTCCAGATGGGTTCACAGCCAAATTCTACCAGACACACAAAGATGAGCTGCTACCATTCCTTCTGAAACTATTTCAAATAATCCAAAAAGAGGGAATCCTTCCCAAATCATTTTATGAGACCAACATCATCCTGATACCAAAACCTGACAGACACTCAACAAGAAAAGAAAACTTCAGGCCAATATCCATGATGAACATAGACACAAAAATCTTCAATAAAATACTGGCAAGCTCACTGCAACAGCACATCAAAAAGCTTATCCACCATGATCAAGTAGGATTCATCCCAGGGATGCAAGGCTGGTTCAACATACGCAAGTCTACAAACATAATTCGCCACATAAACAGAACCAAAAACAAAAACCACATGATTATCTCAATTGATGCAGAGAAGGCATTTGACAAAATTCAACAGCCCTTTATGCTAAAAACCCTTAATAAACTCGGTATTGATTGAACATATCTCAAAATAATAAAAGCTATTTATGACAAACCAACAGCCAATATTATACTGAATGGGCAACAACTGGAAGCATTCCCTTTGAAATCTGGCACTAGACAAGGATGCCCTCTCTCACCACTCCTATTCAATATTGTACTGGAAGTTCTAGCCAGAGCAATCAGGCAAGAAAAAGAAATAAAGCATATTCAAATAGGAAAGGAGGAAGCCAAATTGTCTCTATTTGCAGATGACATGATAGTATATCTAGAAGACCCCATCATCTCAGCCCAAAAACTCCTGAAACTGATAAGCAACTTCAGCAAAGTCTCAGGATATAAAATCAATGTGCAGAAATCACAATCATTCCTATACACCAATAACAGACTGAAAGAGAGCCAAATCAAGAATGAACTGCCATTCACAATTGCTACAAAAAGAATAAAATACCTAGGAATACAACTTACAAGGAACATAAAGGACCTCTTCAAGGAGAACCACAAACCACTGCTCAATGACATAAGAGAGGACACAAACAGATGGAGAAGCACTCCACGTTCATGATTAGGAAGAATCAATATTGTGAAAATGGCCATACTGCCCAAAGTAATTTACAGATTCAACGCTATCCCCATCAAGCTACCAATGACTTTCTTCACAGAACTGGAAAAAACCACCTTAAACTTCATATGGAACCAAAAGAGAGCCCACGTAGCCAAGTCAATTATAAGTAAAAAGAACACAGGGGGAGGCATCACACTACCGGCCTTCAAACTATTCTATAAGGCTACAGTAATCAAAACAGCATGGTACTGGTAACAAAACAGAGGTATAGACCAATGGAACAGAACAGAGGCATTGGAGGCAACACAAAATATCTACAACCATACAATTTTGGATAAGCCTGACAAAAACAAGCAATGGGGAAAGGGTTCCCTGTTTAATAAATGGTGTTGGGAAAACTGGCTAGCCATGTGCAGAAAGCAGAAACTGGACCCCTTCCTGACACCTTACACTAAAATTAACTCCAGATGGATTAAAGACTTAAACATAAGACCTAACACCATGAAAACCCTAGAAGAAAATCTAGGCAAAGCAATTCAGGACATAGGAGTAGGCAAGGACTTCATGACCAAAACACCAAAAGCATTGGCAACGAAGCCAAAATAGACAAATGGGACCTAATCAAACTCCACAGCTTCTGCATGGCAAAAGAAACAGTCATTACAGTGAATCGGCAACCAACAGAATGGGAAAAAATTTTGCAGTTTACCCATCTGACAAAGGGCTGATATCCAGAATTTACAAAGGACTAAAACAGATTTACAAGAAAAAAACAAACAAGCCCATTCAAAAATGGGCAAAGGATATGAACAGACACTTTACAAAATAAGACATACATGAGGCCAACAAATGTATGAAAAAATGCTCATCATCACTGGTCATCAGAGAATGCAAATGAAAACTACATTGAGATACCATCTCACGCCAGTTAGAATGGCGATCATTAAAAAATCTGGAGACAGCAGATGCTGGAGAGGATGTGGAGAAATAGGAATACTTTTACACTGCTGGTGGGAGTGTATATTAGTTCAACCATTGTGGAAGACAGTGTAGCGATTCCTCAGGGACCTAGAAATAGAAATTCCATTTGACCCAGCAATCCCATTACTGGGTATATATCCAAAGGACGATAAATTTTGCTACTATAAGGACACATGCACACGAATGTTCATTGCAGCACTGTTTACCTTTGCAAAACCTGGAACCAACCCAAATGCCCATCAATGATAGACTGCACTGGGAAAATGTGGCACATATATGCCATGGAATATTATGCAGCCATAAAAAACTATGAGTTCGTGTCCTTTGTAGGGACATGGATGAATCTGGAGAACATCATTCTCAGCAAACTGACACAAGAACAGAAAATCAAATACCACATGTTCTCACTCATAGGCGGGTGATGAACAATGAGAACACATGGACACAGGGAGGGGAGCACTACACACTGGAGTCTATTCGGGGGAATAGGGGAGGGACAGCGCGGGGGGGGGAGTTGGGGAGAGAGGGCATGGGGAGAAATGCCAGATATGGGTGAAGGGGAGGAAAGCAGCAAATCACACAGCCACATGTGTACCTATGCAACTATCTTGCATGTTCTTCACATGTACCCCAAAACCTAAAATGCAATTAAAAAAAGAAAAAGAAAAAGAGGTTTACTGGACTCACAGTTCCACATGGATGGGGAGGCCTCACAATCATGGTGGAAGGGGAAAGGCACACCTTATATGGCAGCAGACAAGAGAGAATGAAAACTAAATAAAGGGGATTTCCCCTAATAAAACCATCAGATGTCATGAGACATATTATTCGCTACCACGAGAACAGTATGGGGGAAATTGCCCCCATGATTCAATTATCTCCCACCAGGTCCCTCCCACAACACATGGGAATTATGGGAGCTACAATTCAAAATGAGAACTGGGTGGGGACACAGCCAAACCACATCAATGGGTTCCCTACATTTCCTTCAGACTTCAAAGACAAGGGACTTCTGGTGAGAAATCACAAAGCTTCTTCATTTTCCATTTAGAGCTTGAATGGGTTGGGGTGGAAGTATGAAAGTTCTAATGAGAACATTCTGGAACAAATAAAATATAATTTTCTTCACTTTATCTGTTTGCTGCAATAGACATACAAGACAGAGCCAGCATGGTGCTTAGCTTTAGCAGTCAACTGCCGTCATGATTTGGTTTCAGAAATTCCAGGACAGCAGTTTGGTGCAATGAAAAGAACACCAGCTCTCAGTCAGCAGACTTGAGTTTCCATCCCAGCATCTGCCACTTAATAGTTATATGGCCCTGGGATTCTGTTAACCTGCTTGAAAACATAAGAATAATATATCTTTTGAAGATTTCATAGACAGCAGGTATCACAAACTATGGCCCATGCATTATATCTGGTCAACAGAGATAGTTTCCTTGTCTCGCACAATTACAAAAACTATTCTAAAAAATGTCTTTAGAACAGGCCTGCCTTCTCCTATCTGGCACATGCATGCTCTTGTCTCTGATCTTATATTGATCTGCATCAGGAGTTTGTGTTCCCTCCTTGGGCCCATGGTCACTTAATTTCAACCTCTTCTTCAGGAATCCCACAAAAATGTGAAAGCTCCTAGCAGATAACAAGCACTCAGTGAATATTCCAGTTCTCTGAAATCTGAGCACTGTCTGCAACCTGATAAAGGGACATTCTACAATTGGAGTTCTGGCTTTCAGTCTCTGTTGCTCTTTCCTCATGTTCTTTTCCCTCAAAGTGCTGGAATGCCCCAGCCATAGATCTTGAGCCCCTCTTCTTTCTGAATTACACTCATTCCCTTTAGTGGCCCCATTCAATCTCGACTTTAAATATGATCAACTTACTGATGACTCCCAAATGTGTAGGTCTGGAACAGACACCTCCCAGAAACTCCACACTCATTTATCTAACTGCCCCTTTGACTGCTTTCACTTAATTAATAGTGAGATAATCATCCATTCCAGTTTACACAGAACCTTCCTGGCTTGCACAGAACAATCCTGGGTTGTGCCTATGGTCTCAGCAGCAACCCATCTGATTGTTGTTCATCTTTAATAAAGCATTGTCTTTGTTAGTTTAATTATGCTAAGTTGGGATGGGTTAGTGAGACCTCCACTTTGTACTTCATGGTCCTATCATGGTTTTGTCTAATATATATATATATATATATATGCACACACACTCACCTGGGGTAGGTAAATAAATTATAAAATTATGCTTGAAGCTAACCTTGAAGTTTATATGCAAGGCAGGATATACTTGCTCTATTTGATATACCTCATTAATCAAATTTTAGGAGAGCTTGCACCTTTAACAACTACTTTGTAAATTAACCTAAAGTGTTCTACATGGACATTGAAAATGTTATGAACAAGTCCTCTAAGTTTTGGTTTGTTCAGCATCATTTGAAATATTTTAATCAAGTATGCAATGAATGAAGTATAGAAAACTTCAGCTTTTGCAATTTGCTTTGAAAAGCTCCAATTATAAGAACAAGGCTTATGAATATCCTATAAAAGCAAGGGAGAAACTTAAAAACATTAAATAATTAGAATTCTTATGGTAAACAATATTTAGCTTTGAAAATTTCTAATTGTGTTTGGAATATCAACTTACTGAAAAACATTTTATGAAGTGCCTATTTTTTAATTGCATAATTTTATATTCCACATTGATATGAAATACACTGGAGAAAACTTACAAATTTGCAGCATTTATATTTGAAAAAAATATTTAAAATAATCACAAGCAATTTATTATATAAGTTTTGTCTTACAAAAATATTTGCTGAATGGCACTGATATGGTTTAGCTGTTCCCACCCAAATCTCATCTTGAATTGTTACTTTCTCAATTCCCACATACTGTGGGAAAAATCCAGCCAGAGGTGATTTAATTATGGAGGCAGGTCTTTCTTGCACTGTTCTCATGATAAAGAGCCTTCAAGATCTTATGGTTTTATAAATGGGAGTTTCCCTGCACAAGCTCTCTTCTCTTGTTTGCTACCAAGTGGGATGTGTCTTTCACCTTCTGCCATGATTGTGAGGCCTCCCCAGCCACATGGAACTGTAAGTCCAATAAACCTCTTTCTTTTATAAATTTCCCAGTCTTGGGTATGCCTTTATCAGTAGGTGAAAACAGACTAATACAATAAATTAGTACCAGTAGAGTGGGGCACTGCTGAAAAGATACCTGAAAATATGAAAGAGGCTTTGGAACTGGGTAACAGGCAAACATTGGAACAGTTTGGAAGCCTCAGAAAAAAGACAGAAAAATGGGGAAAGTTTGAAACTCCCTAGAGACTTGTTGAATAACTTTGGCCAAAATGCTTATAATGATATGGACAGTGAAATCCAGGCTGAGATGGTCTCAGATGGAGATAAGGAACTTGCTGAGAACTGGAGAAAAGGTTACTCTTCTTATGTTTTAGTAGAGAGACTGATGGCATTTTGCCCCTGCCCTAGAGATCCATGGAAGTTTGAACTTGAGAGATGATTTAGGGTATCTGGTAGGAAAAATGTCTAAGAAGCAAAGCATTCAAGAAGTGGCTTGGGGGCTGATAAAGGCATTCAAGTTTTATAAGGGAGGCAGAGCATAAAAGTTTGGAAAATTTGCAGCCTGACAATGCAATAGAAAAGAAAATCCCATTTTCTGAAGAGAAATTCATAATGGCTGCAGACATTTGTGTAAGTGATGAGGAGCCAAATGTTAGTCCCCAAGACAATGGGGAAAATGTCTCCAGGGCATGTAAGAGGTCTTCACAGCAGCTCCTCCGATCACAGGCCCAAAGGCTTAGGAAAAAATGATTTTGTGAGCCAGGCCCAGGGTCCCTGTGCTGTGTGCAGCCTAGAAACTTGGTGCCCTGTGTTGCAGCTGTTCCAGCTGTGGCTGGAAGGAGCCAACATAGAGCTTGGGTTGTGGCTTCACAGGGTGCAAGCCCCAAGCCTTGGCATCCCCCATGAGGTGTTGAGCTTACAGGTGCACAGAAGTCAAGAATTGTGGTTCTAGAACCTCCACCTAGATTCACAAGATATATGGAAATGCCTGGATGTCCAGGCAGAAGTTTGCTCTAGGACCAGGGCCCACATAGGGAACCTCTGCTAGGGGAGTGCAGAAGGGAAATGTGGGGTCATAGCCCCCCCACAGAGTACCTACAGAAAAACCACCTAGTGGAATTGTGAGAAGAGGGCCACTGTCCTCCAGACCCCAGAATGATCCACTGACAGCTTGTACTGTTTGCCTGGAAAAGCTACAGACACTCAATGTCAGCTCAAGCAGCCTGGAGGGAAACTATAGCCTGCAAAGCCACAGGGCCAAAACTGCCCAAGACCATGGGAACCCAACTCTTGCATCAGTGTGACCTGGATGTGAGACATGGAATGAAAGGCAATCATTTTGGAACTTTAACTGCCCTGTTGGATGTCAGACTTGCATGGGTCCTGTAGCCCCATTGTTTTGGCATATTTCTTCCATTTGGAATGGTTGTATTTACCCAATGCCTGTACCCCCATTGTATCTAGGAAGCAACTAACTTGCTTTTGATTTTACAGGCTCATAGGCAGAAGGTACTTTCCTTGTCTCAGATGAGACATTGGACTGTGGACTTTCAAGTTAATGCTGAAATGAGTTAAGACTTTGGGGACTGTTGGGAAGGCATGATTGGTTTTGAGATGTGAAAATATGAGATTTGGGAGGGGATGGGGTGGAATGATATGGTTTGTCTGTGTCCCCACCCAAATCTCATCTTGAATTATAACTCCCATAATTCCCACGTGTCATGGAAAGAATCCAGTGAGAGGGGATTGAATTATGTGGGTGGGTCTTTCCTGCCCTGTTCTCATGATAGTGAGTCTTATGAGATCTGATGGTTTCAAAACAGGAGTTTCTCTGCATTTTGTAGCCATAAAATGAAGCTTTGAAGACGAAAACAAAACAAAGTCAAAGAAAGTCACATAAAAAATTACATTGTTCAGAAAACTGCCAGAGATGATATTACAGACAGACATGAAATAATTAAATAATGTGACTGTGTAGCCAAGACAATAATTTCTGTCTTCTATTTGGTAAATACAGATATAAATTAGTATTTACCAAAAATCTTGTTGGTAAATAGTTTTTGAATAAAAATATTTTGCAGGTCTACAAATATAAAAATTAATTTGTAGCTATAGGACTTCTGGCTTCCAGTCCAGCATGTAAGAAGGTTGAAAGTCACTACTCCAAACAATAAGTAGAAAGTTGAAAGACTAAAAAACCAACAATTCTTCTTAAGTCTGTAGGAAAGATGAGGACACAAGGAACACTGCTGCCCCCAAGACTAAAGAGAGAGACAAGTACAGGGGAGTCCCAGTTTCTTCCAGTAGACACTCACGAGCAGAAACCACAGCAGGAACCACTGCCAGGCAGGAAAACCTAACCTATAATTGGCAATTTGCTTTCAGCTCATTGTGGACAAAGTTGAGAGTTAATAATAACTCCAGGGGACCCAGTCAGAAGGGAGACCCCATATGTGGTTGAGCTTTACCTCCAGGAACTTGACAAGGTTCTCACAGTAAATATTAAAAAAAAAATTCCTTGTGCTTTAATTAGGAGAAGGGGGACTGTAACCATTTTGAAATATGCCAGTGTGCTCTGTTCTTCTTAGCAAGAAAACAGAGAAACTATTTAACTAGATCCTAAAGTAGTATTGTTTTATCAGAGCCTTAGTGACCTGGGAGAAAAGAAACACCCAACTCTAGCCCATTGTATTCATCCTATCCCACCTAAGGAGAAGGAAAAATACGTACACACACTTGTACAATCCACAGTCCATATGCGTAGCCTCATAAAAGACTGAAACCTAATAGTAGGACAATAAAGCCCTTCTCCCCAACACACACACATCTTATCACCACATTACTAAAGGCATGTCTACAGTAGTTCCTTTTACCCAGTAACTCATGTCCAGAAACCAAGAAAAAATGACAAGACATACAAAAAGACACAACAGATAGCTTGAAGAGATAGAACCAGACTCAAATATGGCAGGGATGTAGGAATTATTAGACTGGTAATATAAAACAACTATGATTAATATGATAAGGGCACTAATGGAGAAAGTAGACAGCATGCAAGAACCAATGGGCAATATAAGCAAAGAGATGAAAAAAATCTAAGACAACCAAATAGAAATGCTAGAGATTGAAAACATTGAAATGGAAATGAAGAATGCCTTTGATGGGTATGAGTAGACTGGAAACTACTGAAGAGAACATCTCTGAGAATATCTCAACTGATGACTCCAAAACTGAACATCAAAGAGAAAACATACCAAAAACAAATATCCATGAACTGTGGAACGACTGCAAGGTGTGGAATATATTTTAAAGGGAATATCATAAGGAAAAGAAAGAGAGAAAGGAGTAGGAAAAATATTTTAAAGAATAATTTCCCCAAAGTGATGTCATAACAAATCACAGATCTAAGAAGCTCAGAGAATACCAAGAAAAGAAATGCTTAAAAAATTACACCTAGGTATATAATTTTTAAACTACAGAAAAAGATAAAGAAAACACCATTTTTAAAAACAGAGAAAACAAATCTTACTTATAGAAGAGCAAACATCAGAATTATTTCTGACTTTTCCTAAGAAACCATGCAAGGAAGAAGAGAGTGAAGTAAATATTTAAAGAGTTGAGAGGAAAAAATCCCTATCAACCTAGAATTCTGTAACCGGCAAAACTATCCTTCAAAAGTGAAGGAGAATAAAGACTTTCTCAGATAACCAAAAATTGAATGGATTTGTTTTCAGGAAAGCTGCCTTTTAAGAAATGTAGAAGAAGTCATTTAGAGTAGAGAGAAGGAAAATTTTATATGTCAGAAAACCATGTCTATCTACATAAAGGAAGGATGAGCATGAAAGGAGGAATAAGTGAAGATAGAATAAAATTTATTTTTCTTATTCTTAATTGACCTAACAGATAATAGTTTATTCAAAAAAATAGTGCCAATGTATTCAAATATATATATATATATCTAATTGTGTATATATAAGTGAAATTAATGACAACAATGATATCAGGGACAAGAGGGAGAAAGTGGTATTATCTTATTATAAGGGTATTCACACTACTTGTGAGGTTTATAGTGTTTTTTTGAAAGTGGACATGGATTAGTTGTAAATGTATATTGCAATGTCTAGAGCAACTAATTTTAGAAGTTAAAGGCCAGGTACAGTGGCTCATGCCTGTAATCCTAGCACTTTGGGAGGCCAAGGCAGGTGGATCTCCTGAGGTCAGGAGTTCAACACCAGCCTGTCCAACATGTTGAAAACCCCATCTCTACTAAAAATACAAAAAATTATCCAGGTGTGGTAGTGCATGCCTATAATCCCAGCTACCCAGGAGGCTGGGACAAGAGAATCACTTGAACCTGGGAGACACAGGTTGCAGTGAGCTGAGACTATGCCATTGCACTCTAGCCTGGGTGACAGAGCAAGACTTCATCTCAAAAAAAAAAAAAAGGTGAAAGGAAAGAAGCATAATTGGTATACTAAAAAGGAGAAAAAATCAAATTAAAACAACTAAACATAGAAAAAAGGGTAGAAGACTAAATTAGGAGCAAAGAAAAAGGGTAACAGACAACAGTAACACATATGGAAACTATTGATACAATGATATCAGTAATTTTAAACATCAGTGATCTAAATATACCAATTAAAAGAGATTGTCAGAAATATCACAAGAACAAGACCAAACTCTATGTTGTGTATAAGAAACACACTCTAAATATAAAGATTAAAACTAAGTGAATGGAGAAAACTATACCATGTTTATACTAATCAAATAAAGTTGGAGTAGCTATATTAATTTTAGAGAGTAGATGTCAGAGCAAGAAAAGATATGAATATAATAAGACATTGCATGATGATAAAGGGGTCAATTACACAAGAAGACATAACAATCTTTAGTGTGTATTTGCCTAACATCAGAGAATACATTAGGCAAAACCTGACAAAACTACAAGGAAAAAATTAAATAAAACCACTATTATAGTTGGAGACTTCAACACCCTATATTACTACTGAACAGATCCATCAAGTGGAAAATCAGTACAGATGTAGTTAAAATCAACACCACCATCAATCAACTGAATATAATGGACATTTATTAGCTACTTCTCCTAACAACAGCAGAATACACATTCTTCTCAAACACATGTGGGACATTCACCAAGAATAGACCATATTCTGGGCCATAAAACATACCATTAAGTTAAACGTAAAAGAATAGAAATCACACAATGTTTGCTCTCAGACCACAAAGGAATTAAACCAGAGATTAATAACAGACAGCCAGAAAATCCCAAACCTCAGAGATGGCATAACACATTTATAAATATCCACAGGTCTAAGAAGAACTCTCAAGACATACTTTAAAATATTTGAAATGAAATGAAAATGAAAAGACAATTTATCAAATTTTGTTAGTTGCAAACAAAGCAATAAATGGAAATATATATTAATAGCACTGGATGCCTATATTAGAAAAGAAGAATTCTAAAATCAATTATCTAAGCTCCTGTCTTAGGAAACTAGACAAAGAGGAGCAAATTAAAGCAAAACTAAGGAAAAGACATGAAATCATAAAAATTAGAGCAGGAATCAATTAAATTAACAATGGGAAATCAATACAGTGAATCAGTGAAACCAAAAGCTGGTTCTGAGAAAACTTCAGTACAATAGATAAGCCTCTACCCAAGCTAACTAAGAGAAAAGTGAGATGACATAGAGAACGATCCAAGATGGCTGATTGCTAACATCTCGGGATTGCAGCTCCCAGTGAAAGCACAGAGAACGAGAGGATGCCACACTTTCAGACAAATTTTGGTCACTCACAGAGCAGAAGATTCCCAGTGGAGGAGCTGCACGGGTTGCCAGTGCGACTCTTGTGGACAGTGCAGCGATTTCACCGGCACCGCAGCGTGGCAGCTCTCAGTGCAGAGTAAACAGGACTGGATCCCCTTCTGACCGAGATTTGGAGGAGCCACACGGGTCGCTAGTGTGACTCTTGTGGCTGGCACAGTGGTTGTGCCAGTACCTCGGCGCAGCAGCTCTTGGTGCAGAGTAAACAGGACTGGTTCCCCTTCTGACCGAGGTTTGGAGCTCCGGGAAGGCAGAGTCGCCTATTACGGACTCAAGAAGGAAGACGGCCGGGCGAGGTGGCTCATGCCTGTAATCCCAGCACTTTGGGAGGCTGAGGCGGGTGGATCACAAGGTCAAGAGATTGAGACCATCCAGGTCAACATGGTGAAACCCCGTCTCTACTAAAAATACAAAAAATTAGCTGGGCATGGTGGCGCGTACCTGTAATCCCAGCTACTCAGGAGGCTGAGGCAGGAGAATTGCCTGAGCCCAGGAGGTGGAGGTTGCGGTGAGCCGAGATCACGCCATTGCACTCCAGCCTGGGTAACAAGAGCGAAACTCCGTCACAAAAAAAAAGGAAGCCAGAGGAGATTCCTGGGCAGAAATGCACCATCAGTCTTAATGCCGCTGTTTTGGCCAGCACAGTGGGTTGCCCATATTTTGGCCCTGGGAATTAACAACTTGGACGTCTACTCAGAGACCTAATTTGAAAGTTGGTAATTATAAAAACGACAAGTGGATAAATTTACAATGATGGGAAGAAACCAGCGTAAAAAGGCTGAGAATACTCAAAATCAGAATGTCTCTCCCTCTAAAGAGGATCACAGTTCCACATCAACAAGGGAACAAGACTTGATGGAGAATGAGCACATCCCATTAACAGAATCAGGCTTCAGAAGTTGGATAATAAGAAACTTCTGTGAGTTAAAAGAACATGTTGTATGTAGCCCAATGTAAAGAAACTAAGAACTTTGAAAACAGGTTTGACAAAATCCTAATGAGAATAGACAACTTAGAGAGGAATATAAGTGAATTAATGGAACTGAAGAATACAATACAGGAACTCTGAGAAGTATGCACAGGTTTGAACACTCGAATTGTTCAAGCAGAAGAAAGGATATCACAGGTCGAAGTCCAACTTAATGAAATAAAACAAGAAGACAAGATTAGAGAAAAAAGGATAAAAAGGAATGAGCAAAGTCTCCAAGAGATGTGGGACTATGTGAAAAGACCAAATTTACATTTGATAGGTGTACCTGAATGCGATGGAGAGAATGAATCCAAGCTGGAAAATATTCTTCAGGATATTATTCAGGAAAATTCTCCTAAACTAGCAAAGCAGGACAATATTCAACCCCAGGTAATACAGAGAACACCACGAAGATATTCCTCAAGAAGAGCAACCCCAAGGCACATAATCGTTAGATTCACCAGGGTTGAAATGAAGGAGAAAATACTAAGGGCAGCCAGAGAGAAAGGTCAGGTTACCCACAAAGGGAAGCCTATCAGACTTACAGCAGACCTCTCAGCAGAAACTCTACAAGCCAGAAGAGAGTGGGGGCCAATATTCAACATCCTTAAAGAACAGAACTTTCAGCCCAGAATTTCATATCCAGCCAAACTAAGTTTTACAACTAAAGGAAAAATAAAATCTTTTATGAACAAGCAAGAACTCAGAGATTTTATTACCACCAGGCCTGCTTTACAAGAGCTTCTGAAAGAAGCATTACACATAGAAAGAAACAACCAGTATTAGCCTTTCTAAAAATATACCAAAAAGTAAAGAGCATCAACATAAAGAAGAATTTAAATCAACGAATGGATAAAACAGCCAGTTAACATCAAAGGGCAGTAATCCTAAATTTAAATCGACTAAATCCCCCAATCAAAAGATACAGCCAAAACCCAATGGCATGTTACATCCAGACCCATTTCACATGCAAGGATACACAAAGACCCAAAACAAAGGGATGGAGAAAGATTTACCAACCAAATGGAGAGCAAAAATAAATAAATAAATAAATAAATAAAAAGCAGGAGTTGCAATTCTCGTATCTGATAAAATAGATTTTAAAACAACAAAGATATAATCATAAAAGGATCAATGCAACAACAAGAGCTAATGATCCTAACACCCAGATACATAGAGACTTAGATTCAATGAGACAGAAAATTAATAAGG
This sequence comes from Callithrix jacchus, assembly GCF_049354715.1. Classification (NCBI taxonomy): domain Eukaryota; kingdom Metazoa; phylum Chordata; class Mammalia; order Primates; family Cebidae; genus Callithrix; species Callithrix jacchus. The sequence continues at coordinate 99,878,719 of NC_133502.1, read as the reverse complement.
ATATCCAGGACTCGAACTCAGATCTGGAACAAGTAAACTTAATAAATATTTATAGAGCTCCCCACTTCAAATACACAAAATATACATTCTTGTCAATACCACATCACACCTACTCATAGGTTTAAATGAAACATTGATTGGCCATTATTAATACCCATTTTTTTTAGAATAAAGCAACATTTCTGTTCTCTCTCCCTCTTTTTCTTCCTCTTTCTTCTTCTCCTTCACTCCTTTTTTTCTTTCCTTCTCTCAAAAAAAAAGTGAGATGACACAAACTACTAGTATCAGAAATGAAATGAAAGAGGGGACATCACTAAGGTTGCATGGACATCAAAAGCATAATCGATAAATACATTTTAAAAAAACCCTATGACCACAAATTTGATAACCCAAATGAAATGAGCCAATTCCTTGAAAGACAAATCATCAAAACTCACAGAAAAAACTGAATAATCTGAATAGTCTTGTATTCATAGTGTTTGTTTCAGTAACCTTCTTATTATTTCTGGTTCTCTTCATTTATTCTTACTGATTTGAATTACCATCTTTTGTCATTTTCATTCTTGTCATTTTCCTACTCCAATATAGCTTTATTCCCATCACCTTCTCTGTGCATTTATTAGTATATTTCTACATCTTTTTTTTTTTTTTTTGCCAATCAGTTTGAGCTTATAAGCTTGCTCAGGTTAGCCTTGAACTCATGACCTCGCCTTCGCAAGCGCCACGACCTCCGGCTGGAGCCACTTTGGACCTCCAATATTTCTACATGTTATAGATCCCACAATACAATTATATACATATTCTTTTGTAAAGTTGCTTTTTAAATCAGTTAATGAAGGGGAATAAATGTGCATTTTCATTGTCGTTTATAATTACATAATTACCTTTACCAGTGTTCTTTGTTTATGCACATGTGAATGAGTTCAAATTATTAGGTTGTACAAAAGTAATGGTCGTTTTTTTGCCATTAAAAGTAACAGAAAAAAATTGCAATTACTTTTACCAACCTAATACTGTCTAGAGTCTAATTTCTTTTAGTATTTCTTATAAGGTGGATTTGCTATGTTAGCAACAAATTCTTCATTTTTGTTTATCTGAGAGTGTCTGTATAACATCTTCATTTTTGGAAGATCATTTCCTGGATATAAGGTTCTTGGTTGACAGGTGTTGTCTGTTTTTACTTTTAGAACTCTGAATATGTCATCCCATTGTCTTCTGGCCTCCATTGTTTCTGCTAAAAAGTTTCTGATAAGATGTTAATCTTATTAGAATTCCTTTGTATGTGATGTGTCATTTAGTTTTCTCTTGCTGCTTTCAAGATTTTCTTTTTATCTTTGACTTTCAGCAACTTTACTATGTTGTGTCTGTGTGTGTATCTTTTTGTTTTATCCCTTTAGAGTTTGTTGAGCTTATTGGATGTGAGATGAATATTTTCTCATGAAATCTGGAAAGTTTTTAGCCATTATTTCTTCTAGTTCTTCTTCTAGTTCCTTCTGTCCTCTTCTAGCACTCCCAATACATGTGTGCAGGCATGCTTACCAGTTTTCTTCACTCTTTTCTTTTTCTCTGTTCTTTGTATTGCATAATCTCCATTAATATTTATTCAAGCTTACTAATTCTTTCTTCTGCCAGTAAAAATTTACGTTAAGCCCCTGTAGTGATAATTTCTAAAGAGTTTAAATAGTTGTTTGTTTGTTTTGTTTTTTATAATTCTCACCAGCAATTGTTTTTCAATGGGGAGTGAGTTCTTAGAGTTATTCATGCTGTCATTTTAGAAGTGGACGTCTCATCTCTGCTTTTTATTGTTTACCTCTTCAGGGGTAAAAATCTCTTCTCTTCTTTAGCCAATTTACTAGCAAAAAAACCACATATCTTACACCAAGGTACTACCCAGACACCTGATAATTGACAAATCTTGTAGATAGTTCTTGCTTCTCCCTTCTGGCACTGTGGCTCACATTAATTAATACTTGAAATTCTCCTCTCCCATCATTTCATTATTATATTCCAACCACTCCCACCCATAAAATGGCTGTCTTTCTTTCTACCTACTCTTAAGTCCTGCTGTACTGATAAAGGCGTTTTCACTGTCTCTCTTCTCTTGGTGCTCAAGATGCCCTGGAAGCCTCATCCACATCCATTGCTTCCACTGCCATGAGTGTCTTCTAACCACCAGGGTATACCTCCAGTCAAAAGCTCCTGTTAAGCTCCAGTGCCACAAATCTAACTGCCTACTAGACATTTCTGCTGAACTACTCACAGACATCTCGAATTTAATAAATACATCTAAGATCAAACTCCTCTTTTTCTCTAAAGTTCATTAGTTTCTCTTATATTTCATATTCTAGTTGATTATATCTCAGTGTCCAGCCACCTAAACCAGGAATTGAGGACCTTTTCTCGGGTCCTCCTCCCTTCTCAACTCACATTATATTGTCTTTAGAGCTGGGTTTTCTTCCACAATGCCCCTGCCTAGTTAAAGCCTCTACTGTTTGCCAACCAGGCTAGCATAACCTTCGATATTCTGCTCCTGCCAATCCAGTCTCTACACAGCAATCTAAGTGATCTTTCTAAACGACAAATCTGATTATATTACCCCTCTCCAAAACTTTTGCATTAGCACCAACATTATCTACAACTATGTTCCCCACCTGCAGTCATTTGATTACTACCTTTGTGACTTTTGACATAAAAACTGTCATCATGTTTATTTGCATAGTACCTATACCATTATTTACATACTTAGATTTATAACAAAAGAATATGTGATCTTTGAATTTGAAAAATCAGTATCACTTGTCATAGTGAAAGTATAAAAATAAGTACATAGCTATTAAAACAAAAAGTGTTTGTCTGTATACCACTAATAGCTTTTTGCATCACAGCATTAGTACACCTACCATACTTGAGAACACAAAGGCCCAGAGAAAAGTCATAGGAATTATACATACAGTAAAGACTCTCAAACTTTATCTCCAACTCCTTACACCCTACCTCTAGTCCCATTACAGTACATTTTATGGTTCAAGCACCAAGCTGTTTCCCTCCTGTGTACCTTTATACATACTACTTATTTATATCAAGGAATGAGTATTATTTTGTCATTTGTTTTTTTTTTTAAAAGAAAGCCTTTAGTGTCTATAGCATCAAACCAGTTCAATGAAAAAGAATAGCCAACATAGATCAAATTGCATCAAGGCAAGAACCATGTGTCTTTTACTCACCACCACATATCTATCAAACACAGTGCCCAAGGTGTATTGGATGCATAATATTTGCTGAATAAATGTATCTAAAAACAAGACATACTGTAATTGCAAATAAGCTTCTCTGATAAATATTTTATATTTAAAAGTATCCAGATACTTTGCTAAATAAAAAAGCAAAGCATAGTGTGTACAATATGCTACCATTTGGGCAAAACACACACACATACACACACACACACATGCAAACACATACAGTGACTTCCTAAAAATGCAGAGTAAAAGTGAAGACTACCTAAAAATGATAGTAAAAGGGTGCTTAATAATTACAATGAGACAAAAAGTGTAAGCAGGAACCATTTCAGGGCAAACCAACACATAAGCTCTCCTGGCCAAAATATTGCTTGAATGTGTCAGAAAATGAGGTAGATAAACTCTGAGCAACAGAACTGCACATACACTCTTAGAGAGTGCATTCATTCTTGAGAGGGTGAAAACTCTTTTTCACTATATGCCTGTTTATATAGCTTAAATTTTTATAATGCATATGTTAATATACCATATGCAGGTGTATTTTAACCCCTAGCCAACTGCCTACATCAGGAGGATCAAACAATTGGAGAAAATCTCAGGCACTAAAACTGAATAAAATTCATACCATGTTAGTAGTGCCCCCCAGGGTCTGAGCAGATTCAAATAAAAGCGCTTGCTGGTAAAGGAATTATAAGCCTCAAATTGTTCCACAAATAATTATTCAAAAACAATGTTCCACATACAATTAAAGGAAACCAGACTTATAAGGAGATGAGATAACATGAACAAAATACAGGACAAATAAGATACAACAGAAAGAGGCCCAGTATGTTACTATGTTTCATATACATAATATACACTTTAATACTATATGTATGTACTTTAAAACTATAGATACAGAGACTTTAACTACATATATAATTTTTAAAGTCTTAGAATATATCTGGAAAATTTTACAAATAGTGTGGCAGATTCGATTGGAAATAAACAGAAATTCAGAACAGAAGGATAAGATTAAAAAAAAGAACTCACTAGACAGGATAACACACCATGATGTCACTGATTTTAATATCAAAATGGAAGGTTGGATTAATATTCTAAAATCAATCAATGTGATTAATCATATTTACAGAGTAAAGGAGAAAAGTATCATCATTTTACTACATGCATAAAAAGTGTTTGACAAAATACAATATCAGGTCATGATGAAAAACTCTCAGCAAACTAGGAGAAGAGTACTTCTTCAATCTAATAAATGTCATGTATGGGAAACCTACAGGTTAACAGCCAACATCATGGAAACTATTTCTCCCTAACATCAGGGGAAAGGCAAGAATTTCTGTTCTCACCATTTCTATTCAACATTGTCCAGAAGGTCCTAGGCATTGTATACAGACAAGAAAAATAGTAGGCAAAAATATCAGGAAGGAAGAAGTAAAACTGCTTCTATATTGAGGTGATATTATTACTTATATCGTCAAAAATCTAGAAAACAAATATTAAATGTAAAAGTGAACTCAGCAAGATAGGATACAATGTTATAGAAAATCAATTGTATATTTTATGCTAACAGCAAACATTAGAAACATAAAGTTTATAAAAACTATTCCATTTGTGGTAGCATCAAAAAACAAAACACTTAGGAATAAATTTAACAAAAGAACTGCAAACCTCTTCAATAAAATGCCTATGACACAGTCAAAAATGTTATTTTGAAAAGTGAAATAGAGAAATAGACCATGTTCATAGATTGGAAGAGTCAATCTTGTTAAAGATGTCAATTTTCCCCCATGTGGATGTCTAGATTCAACACTATCCCAATCAAAACACAAACAGGCATTGTCTGGACATTGACAAGCTATTATAAAATTTAAACGTTAACATAGACAAACTCAAATAGCCAAAGCAACTTTGTAAAAGAAAAGCCAATTAAAAAGGGTCATACTATCTGATTTCAGGACTTACTCTCAAGCTACCATAATCAATCTATATAGACAGATAAGAACAAACGTGTTGATAAGAACAAACATAGAGATCAATGGAATAGAATAGAGAGTATAGAAATAGCCCCACACTTACACGGTCAGTTTCTTTTTGATAAAGATATTGAAGCAGTTCAGTAAGGAAAGGACAAATTCTTTAACAAATGATACTGGAAGAATTGGATGTGCATATGGAGAAAGAAATAAATATTCAACATTACTTCATATCACTCAAAAAATTAACTTAAAATGAATAAACTACCTAAATGTAAAAGCTAAAACTATAGAAATTCTGTAAGAAAACATAGGAGAAATTTTCTGGCTTAATAGTAGGCAACAATTTGTTAGGATATAAAAAGCACATACTAAAAAGGAAATGTTGACTTTTAAAAGTTCTGCTGGGTTTTGTTTGGTTGTTTGTTTTTTCAGAGCTAGGGTCTCGCTCTGCCATCCAGGCTAGAGTGCTGTGGCACAAACAGCTCACTGTAGCCTCAAACTCCTGGGCTCAAACAATCCTCCCACCATGACCTCCCAAAGCACTGGGAGTACAGGTGTGAGCCACCAGGGCCCAGCCACATTCTGCTGTTTTAATGACAACATTAAAGAAAATGAAAAGACGCCAGTAATCTCTGCACTTTGGGAGGCCAAGGCAGGTGGATCATGTGAGGCCAGGAGTTTGAGGCCAGCCAACCAACATGATGAAACCCCATCTCTATTATAAATACAAAAATTAGCTGGGCATGGTGGTGGGTACCTGTAATCCCAGCTACTCAGGAGGCTGAGACAGGAGAATCACTTGAACCCAGGAGGTGGAGGTTGCAGTGAGTGGAGATCGTGCCACTGCACTCCAACTTGGACAACAGGGCGAGACTGTCTTGAAAAAAAAAAAAAAAAGAAAAGAAAGAAAAAAAGAAAATGAAAAGACAAGTCACAAACAGGGAGAAAGTATTTGCAATATAATTGATAATATACAAGGAACACTTACAACTTGATATGAAAAACTAAAGAAAAACTATTTGAACAGACACAATAGAATATCTACAAATGACCAATAAATACATAAAAAGCTGCTCAATATCATTAGTCATTGAGGAAATACAAATTAAATATACAACAAGATATCACAACACACATCAGAATAACCAAAAATAGAAAGACCAATGATAACAAGTGCTGGTAAGAATGTAGAGCAACAGGAAGTCTTATATACTAGAGGCGGGAAAGTAAAATTGTCCAACTGTTTTTTTTTTTTTTTTTTTAATTTTTTATTGGATTATAGGTTTTGGGGTACATGAGCAGAGCATGCAAGACAGTTGCGTAGGTACACACATGGCAGTGTGCTTTCTTTACTTCTCCCCTTCACCCACATTTGGCTTTTCTCCCCAGGCTATCCCTCCTCACCTCCCCCTCCCACTGGCCCTCCCATTTTCCCCCCAATAGACCCCAGTATTTAGTACTCCCCTTTCTGTGTCCATGTGTTCTCATTTTTCATCACCCGCCTATGAGTGAGAATATGTGGTGTTTCATTTTCTGTTCTTGTGTCAGTTTGCTGAGAATGATGGTCTCCAGATTCATCCATGTCCCTACAAACGACACAAACTCATCATTTCTGATTGCTGCATAATATTCCATGGTGTATATGTGCCACATTTTTCCAATCCAGTCTATTATCAATGGGCATTTGGGTTGATTCCAGGTCTTTGCTATTGTAAACAGTGCTGCAATGAACATTCGTGTACATGTGTCCTTGTAGTAGAACGATTTATAGTCTTTTGGATATATACCCAGTAATGGGATTGCTGGGTCAAATGGAATTTCTATTTCTAAGGCCTTGAGGAATCGCCACACCGTCTTCCACAATGGTTGAACTAATTTACACTCCCACCAACAGTATAAAAGTGTTCCTTTTTCTCCACATCCTCTCCAGCATCTGTTGTCTCCAGATTTTTTAATGATCGCCATTCTAACTGGCGTGAGATGGTATCTCAATGTGGTTTTGATTTGCATCTCTCTGATGATCAGTGACGATGAGCATTTTTTCATATGATTGTTGGCCTCATATATGTCTTCTTTCGTAAAGTATCTGTTCATATCCTTTGCCCACTTTTGAATGGGCTTGTTTGTTTTTTCCTGTAAATCTGTTTGAGTTCTTTGTAAATTCTGGATATCAGCCCTTTGTCAGATGGGTAAACTGCAAAAATTTTTTCCCATTCTGTTGGTTGCCGATCCACTCTAGTGACTGTTTCTTTTGCCGTGCAGAAGCTGTGGAGTTTCATTAGGTCCCATTTGTCTATTTTGGCTTTTGTTGCCAATGCTTTTGGTGTTTTGTTTATGAAGTCCTTGCCTACTCCTATGTCCTGGATAGTTTTGCCTAGATTTTCTTCTAGGGTTTTTATGGTGCCAGGTCTTATGTTTAAGTCTTTAATCCATCTGGAGTTAATTTTAGTGTAAGGTGTCAGGAAGGGGTCCAGTTTCTGCTTTCTGCACATGGCTAGCCAGTTTTCCCAACACCATTTGTTAAACAAGGAATCCTTTCCCCATTGCTTGTTTTTGTCAAGTTTATCAAAGATTGTATAGTTGTATGTATGTTGTGTTGCCTCCGGTGCCTCTGTTTTGTTCCATTGGTCTATATCTCTGTTTTGGTACCAGTACCATGCTGTTTTGATTACTGTAGCCTTGTAGTATAGTTTGAAATCCGGTAGTGTGATGCCCCCCGCTGTGTTCTTTTTGCTTAGAATTGACTTGGCTATGCGGGCTCTCTTTTGGTTCCATATGAAGTTCATGGTGGTTTTTTCCAGTTCTGTGAAGAAAGTCAATGGTAGCTTGATGGGGATAGCGTTGATTCTGTAAATTACTTTGGGCAGTATAGCCATTTTCACGATATTAATTCTTCCTAACCATGAACATGGAATGTTTCTCCATCTGTTTGTGTCCTCTCTGATTTCGTTGAGCAGTGGTTTGTAGTTCTCCTTGAAGAGGTCTCTTACGTTCCTTGTGAGTTGTATTCCAAGGTATTTTATTCTTTTTGTAGCAATTGCGAATGGCAGTTCGCTCTTGATTTGGCTTTCTTTAAGTCTGTTATTGGTGTAGACGAATGCTTGTGATTTTTGCACATTGATTTTATATCCTGAGACTTTGCTGAAGTTGCTTATCGGTTTCAGAAGTTTTTGGGCTGAGGCAATGGGGTCTTCTAGGTATACTATCATGTCGTCTGCAAATAGAGACAATTTGGCTTCCACCTTTCCTATTTGAATACCCTTTATTTCTTTTTCTTGCCTGATTGCTCTGGCTAGAACTTCCAGTACTATATTGAATAGGAGTGGTGAAAGAGGGCATCCTTGTCTAGTGCCAGATTTCAAAGGGAATGCTTCCAGTTTTTGCCCATTCAGTATGATATTGGCTGTTGGTTTGTCATAAATAGCTTTTATTACTTTGAGATATGTTCCATCGATACCGAGTTTATTGAGGGTTTTTAGCATAAAGGGCTGTTGAATTTTGTCAAATGCCTTCTCTACGTCAATTGAGATAATCATGTGGTTTTTGTTTTTGGTTCTGTTTATGTGGTGAATTACATTGATAGACTTGCATATGTTGAACCAGCCTTGCATCCCCGGGATGAATCCTACTTGATCATGATGAATAAGTTTTTTGATTTGCTGTTGCAATCGGCTTGCCAATATTTTATTGAAGATTTTTGCATCTATGTTCATCATGGATATTGGCCTGAAATTTTCTTTTCTCGTTGGGTCTCTGCCGGGTTTTGGTATCAGAATGATGTTGGTCTCATAAAATGATTTGGGAAGGATTCCCTCTTTTTGGATTGTTTGAAATAGTTTTAGAAGAAATGGTGCCAGCTCTTCCTTGTGTGTCTGGTAGAATTCGGCTGTGAACCCGTCTAGACCTGGGCTTTTTTTGTGTGGTAGGCTCTTAATTGCTGCCTCGACTTCAGACCTTGTTATTGGTCTATTCATAGTTTCAGCTTCCTCCTGGTTTAGGCTTGGGAGGACACAGGAATCCAGGAATTTGTCCATTTCTTCCAGGTTTACTAGTTTATGTGCATAGAGTTGTTTGTAATATTCTCTGATGATGGTTTGAATTTCTGTGGAATCTGTGGTGATTTCCCCTTTATCATTTTTTATTGCATCTATTTGGTTGTTCTCTCTTTTCTTTTTAATCAATCTGGCTAGTGGTCTGTCTATTTTGTTGATCTTTTCAAAAAACCAGCTCTTGGATTTATTGATTTTTTGAAGGGTTTTTCGTGTCTCTATCTCCTTCAGTTCTGCTCTGATCTTAGTTATTTCTTGTCTTCTACTGGGTTTTGAGTTTTTTTGATCTTGCTCCTCTAGCTCTTTCAATTTTGACGATAGGGTGTCAATTTTGGATCTCTCCATTCTCCTCATATGGGCACTTATTGCTATATACTTTCCTCTAGAGACTGCTTTAAATGTGTCCCAGAGGTTCTGGCACGTTGTGTCTTCGTTCTCATTGGTTTCAAAGAACTTCTTTATTTCTGCCTTCATTTCGTTGTTTACTCAGTCAACATTCAAGAGCCAGTTGTTCAGTTTCCATGAAGCTGTGCGGTTCTGGGTCTGTTTCTGAATTCTGAGTTCTAACTTGATTGCACTATGGTCTGAGAGGCTGTTTGTTATGATTTCAGTTGTTTTGCATTTGTTGAGCAGTGCTTTACTTCCAATTATGTGGTCAATTTTAGAGTAGGTGTGATGTGGTGCTGAGAAGAATGTGTATTCTGTGGATTTGGGGTGGAGAGTTCTGTAAATGTCCACCAGGTTTGCTTGCTCCAGGTCTGAGTTCAAGCCCTGGATATCCTTGTTGATTTTTTGTCTGGTAGATCTGTCTAGTATTGACAGTGGAGTGTTAAAGTCTCCCACTATTATTGTGTGGGAGTCTAAGTCCTTTTGTAAGTTTTTAAGAACTTGCCTTATGTATCTGGGTGCTCCTGCATTGGGTCCATATATGTTTAGGATCGTTAGCTCTTCTTGTTGTATCGATCCTTTTACCATTATGTAATGGCCTTCTTTGTCTCTTTTGATCTTTGTTGCTTTAAAGTCTATTTTATCGGAGATGAGAATTGCAACTCCTGCTTTTTTTTGCTTTCCATTTGCTTGGTAAATCTTCCTCCATCCCTTTATTTTGAGCCTTTGTGTATCTTTGCATGTGAGATGGGTTTCCTGGATACAGCACACTGATGGGTTTTGGCTTTTTATCCAATTTGCCAGTCTGTGTCTTTTGATTGGTGCATTTAGTCCATTTACATTTAGGGTTAATATTGTTATGTGTGAATTTGATACTGCCATTTTGATTCTAAGTGGCTGTTTTGCCTGTTAGTTGTTGTAGATTCTTCATTATGTTGATGCTCTTTAGCATTCAGTGTGATTTTGGAATGGCTGGTACTGGTTGATCCTTTCTATGTGTAGTGCCTCTTTTAGGAGCTCTTGTAAAGCAGGCCTGGTGGTGACAAAATCTCTGAGTACTTGCTTGTTCGCAAAGGATTTTATTTTTCCTTCACTTCTGAAGCTCAGTTTGGCTGGATATGAAATTCTGGGTTGAAAGTTCTTTTCTTTAAGAATGTTGAATATTGGCCCCCACTCTCTTCTGGCTTGTAGTGTTTCTGCTGAGAGATCTGCTGTGAGTCTGATGGGCTTCCCTTTGTGGGTGACCCGACCTTTCTCTCTGGCTGCCCTTAGTATTCTTTCCTTTATTTCAACCCTATTGAATCTGACGATTATGTGCCTTGGGGTTGCTCTTCTTGCGGAATATCTTTGTGGTGTTCTCTGAATTTCCTGCAATTGAGTGTTGGCCTGTCTTGCTAGGTGGGGGAAATTTTCCTGGATGATGTCCTGAAGAGTATTTTCCAGCTTGGATTCATTCTCTTCATCCCCTTCTGGTACACCTATCAAACGTAGGTTAGGTCTTTTCACATAGTCCCACATTTCTTGGAGACTTTGTTCATTCCTTTTTGTGTTTTTTTCTCTAATCTTGGTTTCTCGTTTTATTTCATTGAGTTGGTCTTCGACTTCAGATATTCTTTCTTCTGCTTGGTCAGTTCGGCTATTGAAACTTGTGCATGCTTCGCGAAGTTCTCGTATTGTGTTTCTCAGCTCCTTTAATTCATTCATATTCCTCTCTAAGTTATCCATTCTTGTTATCATTTCCTCAAATCTTTTTTCAAATCTTTTCTCAAGGTTCTTAGTTTCTTTGCATTGATTTAATACATGATCTTTTAGCTCACCAAAGTTTCTCATTATCCATCTTCTGAAGTCTAATTCCGTCATTTCGTCGCAGTCATTCTCCGTCCAGCTTTTTTCCCTTGCTGGTGAGGAGTTTTGGTCCTTTCTAGGAGGCGAGGTGTTCTGGTTTCGGGTGTTTTCCTCCTTTTTGCGCTGGTTTCTTCCCATCTTTGTGGATTTGTCCGCTGGTCGTCTGCGTAGTTGCTGACTTTTCGATTGGGTCTCTGAGTGGACACCCTGAATGTTGATGATGAAGTATTTCTGTTGCTTGGTTTTCCTCTACCAGTCTAGCCCCTTCGCTGTATGACTTCTGAGGTCCGCTCCAGACCCTGCTTGTCTGGGGTGCACCTCTAGCAGCTGTGGCACAGTGAGGGATGCTACCAGTTTCTTTTTCTGCTATCTTTGTCCCAGGATGGTGCCTGCCTAATGTCAGTCTTTTGGATATAGGGGGGTCAGGGAGCTGCTTGAGGAGACAGTTTGTACTTTATAGGGGTTTAATTGCTGAGCTGTGAGCTGTGTTGTTCATTCAGGGCTGTTAGGCTGCTATGTTTGATTCTGCTGCAACAGAGCTCATTAAAAAAACCCTTTTTTTTCTCAAATGCTCTGTGTTGAGGGGTTTGGGCTTTATTTTTGGATGTCCGTTGAGGTCCTGCCCAGCTAGGATGCAGACTAGCCACTGTTTGCCTGCTGAGGCTCCGCCCTGCTGTTGTGAGGCTCGCCCTGGCTCCGCTGTTCTGCTGTTCTCTGCCATGCCCTGTGGCGGAGTCTCTCTGTTGTAGCATGTTGCCTCGGCAACGGCTGGCTGCGTCAGCAGTGGGCGTGTATCTCAGTAGGGACGGGTTGCCTCGGCAACGGCTGGCTGCGTCAGCAATGGGCGTGTATCTCAGTTGGGGCGGGTTGCCTCGGTAATGGTGGCCGCCCCTCCCCCTCAGAGCGTCTCGTGCCGTCTGCACGGGGCTTGTTTGAAATCGCGGTTTTGTTCATCCCACTGGGCCAATCCTAACGCTCTGTTCCTGCAATCCCCTGGGCTGGCCCACTGTCCAAGTCTAGCTCAGTCTCAAGTCCAGCCCTCTCACGTCTCCGGTTGCCGGTTCAACGGGGCACCCGGACAAGTGCGCCCTGTGGGGAGCGCTGGGTAGGGCCAGCCGCTGCCACCCCGGCTGCCGGCTTCGCCAGGCGGAATATCTGCCTGGCGTCCCGCGTCTCCTCTTCACTTGGGAATTTCCCCGTTCCGTGGGCAACAAAGATCAGTCTGGAAATGCAGCTCAGACTCACCTCTCCACAGACACAATGAGAACTCCAATCCTGGGTTGTTCTCACAGCGCCATCTTGAGTCCTCTGTCCAACTGTTTTATGGGGGCTTTTTCTTTCCATTGATGGACCATTGCCCATCCTGGTCCTCTAATAAAAAGGGTCCTTCGCACCATCATTCACTATGTCACTCAAACTCAATCTTCACTTCAAAGACCAGTAAAGCCTTATTTCATCCTGTGTTTCTCTCTAAAGACCAAATTTACCCCAAACTGTCCCACCCCGATCTATACCTTGCTAGGCATTGCCCTTTTCTCTAAGTTAAATGTATTTGACATCCCTGCAACCAATCAGAAAACTCTCTCAGGACAAGGAACATATCACCCCATAATGTGCAGTTTGGTGCCAGCTGCATAATAAGAATTAAAAAAAAAAAAATCTTGGTTTCAACCTTAATTGGCAGGTTACTAATATATAATCGACAATTGTTGTTGAGGGTTTATTTATTATATTGGTACACAGGCAGTTCCAGAACCTGCAGCATCCAGCATCCCCTGGGAATGTGTTAGGAAGGCCCAGACCTAGGTCCTGCCCCAGACCTGGGGCCAGAAATCTATTTTAAAACAAGCCTCTCAGGTGACTCTGATACATGGTCAAGTTTACAAACCACTGCTTTCTATAAAGCCTGAATCCCAAAACAAGTTCAAGGCAGCTTATAAGGGTCTGTAGCTAGCACAGTGATCACTTTGGCTGGGTTTTTTTTCAATATTAACATTTTTACAGATATTCTTCCCTAGACATTTTCCCAAAATAAAGAAAAACATATGTCCACTCAAAGACTTGTATACAGATGTTCATTGCAATAGCCAAAGCCCAGAAACAACTTAAAATACCTATGAATGGTTGAATGGATAAACAAAATGTGATCTGTCCATACCATGAAATGTATCAGACCTTACCAATGAAAAAGAATTAACTGCTAATATATGCAACAAAAGGATGACTGTCAAAATCATCATCCTTTTCAGGATGACAGACACAAAAGAGTACCCATAGCTTTCATTCCATTTTTATTGTCTAAGACCAGGGGTGAACGGTGGGATAGATCAAAAAGGTAAACAAGGAAACTTGGGAGAATAACTGAATTAAAATGTTCTACATTTTAATTGTGATGGCAGTTCCATGAGTGTAGCTGTCAAAATCCATCAAACTCTATTCTATAGCCAATGGATCCTTTGAATGAATGCATTTTTCTTTTGTGAATGGTACTTCAATAAAGTTTAAAAAGAAAAACATTTATAAAAGGAATATAAATTAGATCACATGGATATACAGATTTGTGTATTTATACACAAATGCGTGTTTTTGTGGAAAACAAAATTCCTACATACTCTATGTATATGGCCAAGTAGTTACAATTTTACTAGAAAATAAGCAATATATTTCAAATCTTTGAACAATACAGTATTTTTAGATAAAAGTTCCTAGTAATTTTTCCAGTTCTTCCTATAAGAAAGTATATAAACTAGAGATGGAGTGAACAAGGCATTAGAACACTTTTGGCATGAAGATACTATAAATGAACATGATTTTTAGAAAAATGAAATTAATCAGCAGGGTTTTTCTTCCTCCTGTTAGATAGCTTGACTTCCCATTAAATCATTATTATTATCTAATTTGTTACAGTAGTCCAAAGCATTCATTATCTGTGTGTGAATTATAATCATTTTTAAAAGCAGTCAGGGCATTCGTACTACTAATAAAGTCAGTGAAATGTTAAACTTATGGAGAAAACATCCTCATTTTATTTTTAAAGCAAACTGCTGAGGAAATTAAAACTGTTCATCTTGTAAGAAATGTAAAATCTCAGCTCTTAAAATGGATGTTTAGCAATTAGAGAACAGAGAGCAGCCCCTCTGGGAGGGCTTTGGTGGCTATGTGTTAATAATTACCTTTCCTCATACCATAGCATGTATTAGAATCACCCAGAGGGTTTGTTAAAATTCAGGTCTGGTGTGTTTTGTTAAAATTCAGGTCTGGAGTTTTCCATTCAGGTCTGGTGTGGGGCATATTTACGCTTCAAAGGGTTCCCAGGAAAGCTGATACTGCTGGTCTTTTGACCACACTTTGAGAACAGGAGTTGCCGCAGAGGAAGAGCAAAGAAGAAACTAGAGTTGACAGAGGATAAGTGAAGCTTGGCCACAAGTCATGGGGGAAGGAATCATGTCCTTGTCAATGCAAGCCATTAGCTAATCACTAAGGTAGGGGTTGGGAGGGACCAGGAAGCATTTTTACAAAGTAGTGGGTAGCATTTGAGCTGTAACTTATGAGACGGTAAAGATGGGGGGAAGTGTACATTGGTGAAGGAGACACTGGGGGAAAGGAATAGCCTTAGGAAATATAGAAGGGAACAATGAAGGATCCGATCAAAGGGAAGGCAGGGTAGATGAGATAGGAGGGCGGTGTTAGCATGTAGGGAATAGCCCTCTCCACGGCTGTGGAGGGCGTGCTGCTTTGTGGAGTGACAAGTTCCATCTTCTGCATCACACAGTCCTACGTGGTTTTATGGGGGCTTTTTCTTTCCATTGCTGGACCATTGCCCCTGCCCTCTAATGAAAAGGCCCTTCTCACCATCCTTCACTGTTACTCAGTCTTCACTTCAAAGACCAGTGAAGCCCTATTTCATCCTGTGTTTCTCTCTAAAGACCAAATTCACCTTGAACTGTCCCACCTGTGATCTACACTTGCTAGGCATTGCCCCTTTCTCTAAGTTAAATGTATTTGACATCTCTGCAACCAATCAGAAAACTGTCTCAGCACAAGGAATATATCACCCCATAATGTCCAGTCTGGTGCCAGCTGCATAATAAGGATTGAACAAAAAAACCAAACAAACCTTGGTTTCAACCTTGATTGGCAGGTTACTAATACATAATCGACAATTGTTGTTGAGGGTTTATTTATTATATTGGTACACAGGCAGTTCCAGAACCTGCAGCATCCAGCATCCCCTGGGAATGTGTTAGGAAGGCCCAGAACCAGGCCCTGCCCCAGACCTGGGGCCAGAAATCTGTTTTAAAACAAGCCTCTTGGGTGATTCTGATACATGGTCAAGTTTACAAACCACTGTTTTCTACAAAGCTTCAATTCCAAACAAGTTCAGGCAGCTTATAAGGGTCTGTAGATAACACGGTGATCATTTTATGACTATGTTTAATGATAAAAATAATTTAAACAGGAATAAAAAATGCTTGGAAGACAAAGCAAGAATAGGAAAACTTTACAGAGCCAACACTGTGCTTGGTGCAAAATAAATACTTCCAAAATCCTTTACACATGTCAGAGTGGTCCATTACAGGGCCTCTGTACATTTTTTTTTAATTTTTTTTGTGGAGACACTGTGGTGTTCAGGCTGTTTTCAAACTCCTGGGCTCAAGTGATCCTCCAGCTTTGGCCTTCCAAAGTGCTGGGATTGGACTCTGTGCTCTTTAAAGAAGCAGAGTCAATTATCAATTCAGTGCCATGAGAAGAAAAGTCACTTTGAAGCAGTTTCTGGTAGTGAGACCTCCTGGAGCATCCTCATAGAGAGATGGCTGTGGAACCTAAAGTCTGATATTCCCAACAACAAACACACGAGTCTTCCCAAAAATACCATGAGTCTCCCAAGGCTGTTTCTCAATCTAAGCTGATGATTGTCACAGGCCAGATGCAATGCCTCTGAGGGGACTAAAGGCAGGGAGACAGGCAGTTCCTGAAGATCCAAACTCAATCCAGGGGCATAATCCCAGGTGCCCAGAGGAAGAGATGAACTGCAAAGCCTTAACCACTCCTCCATAAAAACTGTCTCTCAGCTGGACTTCTGACACTGAACAGCAGCAACCCCGAGATTCTAATTCCTGATTTATTCCTGCATTGTCTCCCTTTTAACTGAGTGAGTGTGAAGCTACAGTGTAAGTGGAGGCGGCTGCCTGAGTAACCGTTTACCTAAGAAAGATCTGCTGAAAGAATTATTCTTTCATAACAGGGAAGAGTTATTCTGTTTCCACACCTCAAGTCATAATCTTAAAATGACCTTTAATTAAGGTTGGCCACAAATTAGCAGGTTTGCTTTTATTATTTGCTCTACTGAAAAAAAAAATTTTAATTTGAGGACTCAGTGTGCACACTGAGATTATACTTACAAATACATACGAAATGTGCAACATAAAAAGATAAGGAGCTTGTAACTCATCTCTAACAGGTTCTACTATTTAACTGATTTGCATGATGGGAGAACAGGCAAATAAAACAGAATTTTATTTTATTCAATGTTGTTTATTTTTTTAAAAAATTGTTTTTCAAGAAAACTTAAATATCACAAGTACTATTTAAGCCCCTAAATCTCAGGCCCAGGAGCAAAAAAAATCCACAGTATTTTTCTGCCATAGAAATTATCCTGGAAAAAAAGAAATCAGGCAGAGTCTAATGCTTTAGTCAGACATCAGCAAACATTTTCTTTAAAAGTTTTAAAGAGGGCCAGGCATGGTGGCTCATGCCTATAATCCTAGCACTTTAGGAGGCCAAGGTGGGAGGATGGGTTGAGCTCAGGAGTTTGAGACCAGCCTGGGCAACACTGGGAGACCCCCCCCCACCCCATCTCCACAAAAAAAAATCAAAGAAATTAGCCGGGTGTGGTGGCATGTGCCTGTGGTCCCGTTACTCAGGAGGCTAGAGTGAGAGGATTGCTTGGGCCCAGATTAAGGTTGCAGTGAGCTGTGATTGTGCCACTGCACTCCAGCCTGGGTGACAGCATGAAACTCTGTTTCAAAAAAAAAAAAAGTTTTAAGGAAAATTCTGTGGGCCATATGGTCTCTGTGCAAATTACTCAACACAACCATTACAGCAGGAACGCATCCCTAGACAATATGTAAACTAATGAGAGTGGCTGTGTTTCTGTAAAATTTTATTTACAAAAACAGGTAGCTTCTAAATTTGGCTCATGAGCTAAGTTTAAAAACCCCTGGTTTGGGGAGTTCTATAATTTTCCTGCTGCCTTAGGGGGAAAGCGAACAATAAACACCCAAGAATAAGCTATTTAAAAAAGCAAAGTTATCTAAATTAGAAAACTCCTTCTTCACACATCACCTCATCCCTTGTTAGAAATGCATCCCTGCAATTCATGTTGCTTCCAGACTGATCTTTCCAGTCATTTCCTGCTCAAAATCCTTTAAATGTTCCCTGTTCTGTGTTATTTAAAATCTAAGCTGCTTAGTATCATATTTAAGGGACTCCGTCCACAGCAAGGCCCTAGCCTCCTCCTGCATGCTGTTCCTGTACTACTTTGCACACACAGCATGCTCGCTCCTCCAAGCATTTTTCCTGCCTGCGGCAAGCACTGCTAATTACCTGCCCAGTATCCTGCTCCTCTTCTTCCTAACAGAATCCCCATAATGTTGGGGAAGACAATAGACTCACATAAAAAAAGCCTGTATTTCCTAGCCTACCACGTAAATAGGGGTGACCAAATGGGACACAGAAAGTCATTGACTGGAAAATGACTTATTTTTTAAAGAAAACATTTTCTCTTAAATTTAAGGAAAAACAATCTTTAAACAGAATATACTGGATATATTTTTATTTTCAATATATTATGATGTTTTGACATCTTAAAAAAATCATTTCTAGCTGGGAAGAGACTGACCCCCACCCCCAACACCTTGGCCAATTCTTAGAGGTGGCAAAGGGTCCAGCCCCAGCATGCCCCTGATCTGCAAACTAACCAACCCAGAGCCCCGCGCCCCTCTATCTGGCCTGTATACCCCAGAAGAAGGTATTCCTCTGACTAAATCATCCCAGAGCCAGGCACCAGGCAACTAGAGAATATGTCCATAGCTTAGAGCCCCTCAGATTACTCAAACTAGCAAACCCTAAACTGTTCACCCAGTTTTGCCTTGCCCTTCCTATATAAACCCCAATAAAGGCTCTGGTCTAAACTTTCTGTCTTCTGTCTTCTGCTTCCTGACTATCTGGTATCTTTCCCATGTAGTCCTGTCTGGCATGCCTCACCTCTTGTCTCTAAAGGCAAGTGAGTGCAATATACTTTTATTTTCCGGTCTCCTCTTCTGGCCACTCCTGTCTGCCATCAAATTAAAAAAAAAAAATAGAAAATATAGGATTTACTCAGATGGTAGTTGCCCTTTTGCTCTTCTCTGCTTTTTTCTTACTCTCATTCTTTAAATCTTCTTTCTGGAACTATGGCACGATGGCTGGAGTTACTAGGGCCACCTTGCTGCCTCGAAGTGACCTTGATAATAAAAGTCATGATCTAAGGATGGCATAACAAAAAGAAGAAACTGGCTCTTTGATGACATTGAGTCAATTAAGTCAGTCCTGGGCTACCTTGGAATTTCATGCCATGTGAGAGAAAAACGAAATCTTTCCTAGTTTAGGTCACTGTTATTTCAGGTCTCTGTAACCAGTTAGCCAAATGTAATGTCCAGCTGATAGGACGGCCCTGTGTTTTCCTCATGCTAGTCAGTCTCTTGAGGATGCCTTTGTTCCCTCTACCTTCCATTTCTCCACTTTTCTTTTTATTTTTTTAATTGCATTTTAGGTTTGGGGGTACATGTGCAGAACATGCAAGATAGTTGCATAGGTACACACATCGCAGTGTGTTTTGCTGCCTTCCTCCCCTTCACCCACATTTGGCATTTCTCCCCAGGCTATCCCTCCCCAGCTTCCCCCCTTGCTGTCCCTCCCTTATTCCCCCTAATAGACCCCAGTGTGTAGTACTCCCTTCCCTGTGTCCATGTGTTCTCATTTTTCCTCACCCGCCTATGAGTGAGAATATGCGGTATTTCATTTTCTGTTCTTGTGTCAGTTTGCTGAGAATGATGGTCTCCACGTTCATCCATGTCCCTAAAAAGGACACGAAACCACCATTTTTGATTGCTGCATAATATTCCATGGTGTATATGTGACACATTTTCCCAGTCCAGTCTATCATTGATGGGCATTTGGGTTGGTTCCAAGTCTTTGCTATTGTAAACAGTGCTGCAATGAACATTCGTGTGCATGTGTCCTTATAGTAGAACGATTTATAGTCCTTTGGATATATACCCAGTAATGGGATTGCTGGGTCAAATGGAATTTCTATTTCTAGGTCCTTGAGGACTCACCACACTGTCTTCCACAATGGTTGAACTAATTTACACTCCCATCAGCAGTGTAAAAGTGTTCCTATTTCTCCACATCCTCTCCAGCATCTGTTGTCTCCAAATTTTTTAATGATCGCCATTCTAACTGGCGTGAGATGGTATCTCAGTGTGGTTTTGATTTTCATCTCTCTAATGACCAGTGAGGATGAACATTTTTTTCATATGTTTGTTGGCCTCATGTATGTCTTCTTTTGTAAAGTGTCTGTTCATATCCTTTGCCCATTTTTGAATGGGCAGTTTACCCTTCTGACAAAGGGCTGATATCCAGAATTTACAAAGAACTCAAACAGATTTACAGGAAAAAAACATTTCTCCACTTTTCAAAATGCTACTCAGTCTTCAAATTGTGGCACAAATGCCACCTCCTCTTGAATTATCTCCTCCTTCTGCAGCTACTCAATGCTTTGCTTTTCTGCTGTGTAACAACAGCACAAGAGCTCAACGATAGAACTACTATCCACCAGCCATGAGATTCTAAGCACATCATTAATGTTTCCAAGGCTGACTTCTTCATCTGCAAGATGGGGTAGAGAAAATTCTGATTCATATTGTTATTGAGATAAATGAAATATAGTACATGAAACAGTGTAATACCTGACACATAACTAAGTCCTCAATAAATGCCTCTAAGGGCTATTATTATTATTATTGCCATTGAACTTGTGTCTCAGTTCATTGATTTTAGGTCTGTCTGTCTCCCTGATAGCATAAAAGTACATGACAATGATTCATTCTTCTCATATTCCCCATATTCCCAGCATCTAATTTACAGGTTAGATGGATTGATAAACAAATGAATAAATGGCGGGATTGTACTAACCAATGGAATAATGGCCAGGAAGGTGTAATGCACTTGCCAGAGGACTTTCTTTAGACAAAAGAAAAATTAGAAAACAAACTTGACAACAATGTATGAACGTATTCCCAGTAATAGCCCAAATGTTGTTTTGTCTGCTTACAGAGGCTTTTGTCACTTGCAAGTTGGTGGAAGTGATGACACACTTATGCAACCTAAGCAAGCTCCTTGTGCAACAGAGGGAAAGTATGCAAATCCATATTTCACCGGGTGGTAGTAGCCACTGTGAGAAATCGGCGTCTCGAGAAATCAGCATCTCTATTGTGTGCTTGTAATGGAAGAAGAGACAATGTGCAATTAAAAGGCTAGTGCATCAGGGAAAGATCACACATTTCTGAAAGAAAATAAATGAAATGCACCGCATTTGCACAAAACACATGAGAACCACACAAAGAACAGGATCTCTCTCTTCCCTTCCACCTCCCTCAGCCCAGCTCACCCATAGCACAGTGTCCATACCCCAATGTTTCTAAACCAAAATGAAAAACATCAATAGAGAAGCCCAACTTAAAATGTTTAAACCCCTCTGGGTTCACTACTCCGTGCCATCTTACCGGTATTCATCAGCCACAGCTCAAGGTCTTCCACATTTGTCTCTAGTGTGATACCATTCACAAATATTACTAGTGTCTGGCAAGGAGAAACCCCAACCGCAGTTCTCTGGCTCCCTGTTTGACTATGTCCCCCAGCCATAACCCAGCCCACATGAGGGGAGGCAGCCTCAGCTGCTGGTGCTGGACAAGACCCTCGAATTGAACAAAGCATCTTTGTCACCAGCTGATATGGTTTGGCTGCATCCCCAACCAAATCTCATCTTGAATTGTAGTTCCCATAATCCCCACATGTCATGAGAGGGACCCAGTGGCAGTTAATTGAATCATTGGGGCAGTTACCCCCATGCTGTTCTCATGGTAGTGAGTTCTCACAACATCTGAGGGTTTAATAAGGGGCTTTCCCTGCTTGCCACTTCTTGCTGCCGCCATGTGAAAAAGGATGTTTGCTTCTCCCTCCAGTATGATTCTAAGTTTGCTAAGGTCCCCCCAGCCATGATGCACTGTGAATCAATTAAACCTCTTTCCTTGATCAATTACCCAGTGTTGGGTATGTGTTTATTAGCAGCATGAGAACAGACTAATACACAAGCTTTCTTGCCCCTCCCAAATCAGACATCAGGAAGTTTTTCAGACTTTCGCATTTTAGAGATCCCTCATAATATCACACAGAACTGGGTCTCCACTGGGAACATCTAGTTCTAAACCATGTATTCTCTGAAAAGTTGTAATCCCAATTCAATATGGTGCCCTTCTGGGTTTCAGAGTAATGGACAAAAAAACGATAATGTTTCATGTTTTATTCTTGGCCACTCTATAATCTTATACACTACAAAAATAAGGAAATGTGATAAACTTGTGCTCTTGCCTCAATTCTGGAATAAATCTGAAATGCTCGCTTTCAATCCAGGATCCCATATGTTAATGTAGCAAAAAATGTAATTATGTCTTTTCTAGAGCCTGTCCCTTTATTTCTCATTTAAATAAACATTAATTCAACCATCAAAAATAAGCAGCCATTCAAATATTTACTGGAGTCTTTCAAAAATATCCAAGGGAACCCAATTCCAATACAATATTTAAAACTTCTGCTTCGCTGTTTCTGTCTCTTTCAAACTTCTCTCACTCTGGAATGGCCTAGGCTGTTCTCGCCGTTCTCTCTGAGCTGCCTCAAATATTCTCACCCACTTTGCTTCACTCCCCCTGCATTCTGGATTAATTATTTCCTTGTACTAGTTTTATTCCTTTCTAGTATAAAATCTTAGTGGCCTATGCTTCCTTTAATTCACCAGCACTTTCCCAACAATATTATAATTATCAACACAAATTTCTAGGATTCAAGAAGCCAGAAAGGCCATATGCAGTCCTATATTTAAAATTTGTCATCCTTGTTACATGAAGCATCTAAACTATATGTACAATATAAGCCCCACGAAAAACATGCTCTTTAAATAGCAGGGAAAGTACACCATATTTTTTTTTAAACTAAACCATTTTAAAATATATTTGTAAATCATAAAAGTAAGCTATGAGTTATCTATTTCATTCTAGTGAATCAATGGGCATTTGTAACATTCACAGAGACACACAAGAAAACATCTGTTCTTTGATGAGCCTGCCTCTCATTTATGTGCTATCTTGAGTTTTTGAGGATTCAGGTTTATACTCTTAGCTTTTTATTTTACTTATGATTATGGATTTCAAAACACTCAATATTTTTACTTTATGAGAGCTGTGCTTTTTATCTCAGTGCTTAATGATGCCAACTTTGCATATTAGAATTTTATAAAGGGTGTCTAATAAGAGCAGAAACACCTGGAAAAGGCATGGCTGTTTGCCAAGGTTCCCACCTGCATTAACTCATTTGTTAATATACATAATTGCCAATGATGTACTTTAAAATCATTTTCACTCCAATTACCATGACTCTGTTGAAGCAATGACTAGTGAAGAAAAACTCTAAAATCCTCACCTGGCTTTGGGAAAAAAGACACAATTCACAAACTCAGCTCTCCCATCTACTATGTCCCATGCCCAAGTAATAATTACTAAATGACTTTCCTTCTCGAACAAGGTCTTTCCCTTTTGGAAATGCTAGGATTATTCAAAATTAAATAATAACGAGACTAGGATATTGATGATTCACTCAATGCATGGCCTGGGTACCTTATTTTCTCTCTACCTATCTTGAGGGACATTCTTGCAAAGGAATTTTTCAACAGATCTAGAAGAAGAAAAGAAATGTATCACTTAAGGCTAAACAGAGGAAACCAAACAGTGACATGTCCCTCTAGTCTAATGAGAAAATATCCCTGCTACCCTAAGGAAGCTATAAGTAACCACATTCAATTCAAAGAAAGGAAAACCTATCCTGGGAAGTTGTGACAAGTCTGCAGATTTTAAACTTTCAATCGTTGAGAAAATCAATTTGCTAACAAAGACACCAGAAAAGATCATGACCTTTCAGCAAACAGAGGACATCTTAGTTTGATTGTGTTTTCCTATTACAGAGTGATGAACTGGCAGGCACCAATTACAATACACTAAGGAATAGCCTCTTTCACTTCATAGCTACCTCTTCATATTTCTTGACAGACTAAGGATAAAAGAATGCCAGGTGATGAAAACAAGAAAGCCACTGGATGGATTCTCTCATTTCATCTGACAGCTGTAAGGCATATATTGGTCAGAATATTCAGGTATCATTTTTTAAACACTTACAGTCTATGGAAAAGAACCACATGGTCTATGATTAGTTATATCAGACTACAAGCCCTCTTCCACACCCATCCTTGGAGGAAATGGAAGCTCACGATGCTTAAAAGCCTTTACTTTGACCATTCTTTTTATTTGAGGAATTACCAACTTCAAAGTATCAAATTGCTGTTTACTTCCTCTCACCTCCCTCACCCCTGTCAAAAACTGTTTTGTTTACAGTGACTTGAATGAAAACATTATTTAGAGATATTAACGTTAGGGAAAGTTGGATGAGTGGTATACAGAAACTCTCTGTAGTATTTTTGCAACTTTTCTGGAAATATAAATTATTTCAAAATAAATTTTTTAAGTTAGATATATGGCCAAGAGGCATATGAAAAAAGCTCCATAGAGAGCTTTAGATGATCATTAGAGAAATGCAGATCAAAACCACAATGAGATACCATCTCATACCAGTCAGAATCGCCATTATTGAAGTCAAAAAACAACAGATGCTGGTGAGATTGTGGAGAAAAGAAAGTGCTTACACACCGTTGGCGGGAGTGTAAATTAGTTCAACCATTGTGGAAAGCAGTGCTGCGATTCCTCAAAGACCTAAAACCAGAACTACTTTTCAATCCAGCAATCCCACCACTGGCTATATACTCAAAGGGATATAAATCATTCTATCATAAAGACGCATGTATGTGTATGTTCATTGCAGCACTATTCACAATAGCAAAGATATGGAATCAACCCAAATACCCATCAGTGGTAGACTGGATAAAGAAAATATGGTATATATATACCATGGAATACTATGCAGCCATAAAAAAGAAATAAGATTATGTCCTTTGCAGGAATATGTATGCTGCTACAGGCCATTATCCTTAACAAATTAATACAGGAACAGAAAACCAAACACCATATGTTCTCACTTGTAAGTGAGAGCTAAATGATGAGATCATGTGAACACAAAAAGGTGTACAACAGACCCTGTGGCCTACCAGACAGTGAAGGGTGGAAGGAGAGAGAGGAAGCAGAAAAAAATTACTATTGAGAACTAGGCTTAGTACCTGGGTGATAAAATAGTCTGTACAACAAACTCCCATGACACAAGTTTACCTGTATAACAA
This sequence comes from Callithrix jacchus, assembly GCF_049354715.1. Classification (NCBI taxonomy): domain Eukaryota; kingdom Metazoa; phylum Chordata; class Mammalia; order Primates; family Cebidae; genus Callithrix; species Callithrix jacchus. Next base: position 99,853,563 of record NC_133502.1, on the reverse strand, counting down.
ACCTGCATATGTACCCCTGAACCTAAATTAAATGTTAAAAAAATTCCATTAAAATACTATCTTCACCAGAAAAAAAAAATGACAAAAGTGATCAAGATTGCTCACTACATCACAAGTGAGGAAAGCTAATTGCTCTGGATTGACTGAAGCAATGATGAGGGCAAGTTCATGCTAAAGTGCAAACTGATGTTTTATTACTATATCTTACAAAAATGCTTTTATTGTTGAAAACCCATACAAATGTGTGTTGACCAGTGTGCCCAGGATTCTAGTGAAACACAGGTTATAAGCTCCAGCAGTTAAAGAAATACATCCACTTCTTAGAGGTTTGAAGTACAGAATGGATATGTTTGTGTGCAGAACTGTTGGGATACTTTGTGAATAAAGCACAATGGGACTAGTGGCCAACAACAGGAAATGGAATAGAGCACCATCAGACTGAGCTCCCCACTCCTTCCTAGCAGGCAGTGGCAGTGTCATGTCCCTCCCTGCCTGTCCCAATATGCCATAACCAGAATCACACTCCTCACGTAGTCCTACACTAGGGCAATCCTTCCCTGCAATGAAAGATGAGAAAAATGAAGAATGGGTTCACATTCCTGTCTAATGTATAACTATCTGCAGCTATGTAAAATCAGAGAAAGAAGAAAATTTACGTACTGTGGGCACTCACCCCATGAATATCTTTTCCCAGTATCACTATGACAAATGGAATTTAATGCAGAAAATTAGAATGCCAGTAACTCTGAGTACTTCAATGAGTTATACAGACAAAATCCATTCCTAGAATAAGCAAAATTCAAATACTCTCCATAATTTGGATCAAATGAAACTACACCTAGCACAGCTCTTGGTACATAACAGGCAGAAAAAAATGGTAGTTTTCTTCCTCTAAATTGCCTCAAAAATATGGAGATACATATTAATATCTAAATACATGCTTGTTTGTGGTATTGAATGCAGTAACTGAGACTAGGAGAATCACATATATCTTCGAAAATAAGGACAGAGAATATAAATAAGGCAATAAAGGCTGAAGACCAATGAGCAGGGACTGAGGGTTATGGCATTTGCATAAACAGGTGAAACATCTAGAATAAAGCCTGATAAAATCAAAGGTATTTTATATGGGGTCTATTTGACCACATTGAATAATGTTGTTTGAGGGTAAATAAGCTTAGGTGGACTACAAGTGAAAGAGCTTACGAATTCTTCACTTTTTGTAATAAACTTTTTCTTACAGAATAATTTAGATTTCAGGAAAACAGAAAAGGTAATACAGAGAGTTCTTGTATACCTCTCCCTCCATTTTGCCTGTTACCACGTTACGCTACTATGGGATATTTGTCATTACGAAGGAACCAACGTTGGCAAATTCACACTACCTCCATCCTGTATTCAGATTTTAATAGTGTCTTTTCTAATGTCCTCTTCTTGCTTCAGGATCTTATCCAAGATATAACATTACCTTTAATCTTCATGCCTTCTTAGGCTCCTCTCATCAAGGACAGCTTCTCAGGTTTTTCTTGTTTTTCATGACCTTGACTATTTAAGGAATGATGATCAGGTATTTTGTAGACTGTTCCTCAATTTGGGTTTGTCTAATGCTTTCCTCATGATCACACTGGGGTTAGGTGAGGGAGGGAGAATGCTACATAGGTGCCGCGCCCTTCCCCTGCACGACGGGTAGAAGCTTTCAACACAACTTGTTGAAATGTTAGCCTCAGCCACCTGGCCACCACAGTGTCTGCTAGGCTTCTCCCAGGAACATCACTTTTCTTCTCGTACATACTCTAATAAGACACTAACTACAGCCCACACTCAAATCAGAAAGAACTAAGCTCTACCTCTTTATCACACATATTAATAATTAATACATAAAATATTTGGGACCCTTCTGTAGGGAAGATTTATGTCTTCTCCCCCATTTATTTAATCACTCATTCAGTCATTTGTATCAGTGTGGCCTCAGGGATATTTATTTTACATTTTCAGGTATAACCTAATATTACATTTTTTATTTTATGCTCAAATTGCTCCAGCTTTGGTCAGCTCTTTCAGGATTACTCCCATGCCCCTCTGATATACCCCATTATTTCGCTGTTTGAACAATTCTTTACTTGCAGATACTACAGGAGGTTATAGATCATTTTGTACATTCCTTGCCCCAGCTCTAGAATGGCCATCTCTCCAAGGAGACCTGGTTTCTTTATCAGAGAATATTATTAGAAAACAAGACCTGTGCGCTGAGTGCTGCCCCTCACATTTTGTGCTCATAGCTCACACTACAACTGTCTGTGACAGGCTTGGCCTTCCTCCAGAGCATGGCCTTGGGCTGTCAGCATCTTCTTATTGGATTGAGGTCATCATGTGTCACACACAACCTCTATGCCTCTGGCTTCATGCATTTATGTGGCAGAACTTCAGTTCGTGTAATTTTCCTGCCTTCTCTCACACCCGTCACTCACCCGTGAGAGGTAGTGTGAGTTATCTGCTTGGGGATTTTGAAAGAGGAAACTGAGTTTGTCCAACCCCTTCAGAGCTCTCTCTTTCCAATGTGCCTGACAGAAGAGCAGGGCCAATGGTCAGCTGTCTGACAGTCCAAAGGGTCTGGAGTATCTAATAAGCTGACAATCGGGTGGGAAAGACAATCTCATTTATGGGTGGAGACCTAGGAGGCCCACTGTGGCCATGCTGCTAAGTCAACTAATCATTGAGTCATTTGTGTGTTCCTCATTCAACAAATGCTTACTTACCTCCTCCACATGCCAGGCACTATTCTAGGCGCTAGAGATATAGCAATGGAAAAACTAACAAGCAAGAAACAGATTTCCTGCCCTCGTGGAGCTTTAATACCAGCAGGGAATACAGATAATAAGGAAACATAGATATGTAAGTGATACATATCTATTTTTGTGTATATCTGAGTAATATAAAGAAGCAGGGCAGGTTGGCTGGGGAGAGCCAATACAGAGGGTAGGGAGCACCTGCAGAGTGTACCTGGGGAGGACAAAGGCAGTGAGGGCCGAATTCTGACAGCCACTGACTCTGAGGGAAAAATGGAAGCCATTAGATGACTTTGAACACGAGAATAATATACTTCTTCGCCTTTGTTTTTCGGAATCAATTTGATTGCCAGCCATATCCAAACAGCCTGCTTATATGAGTAGTGGACAGTGGGAATGCAAAAGGCAAGGATGAAAGCAGGAGCCCAGCTGGGCGGCTCCTGGGATAATCTAGGTTAGAGAGAATGGCAGCTTGGACCCAGTAGTAGCAGTGGACATAGCACATGAAAGAGAAGAAACCTCAAATTACTCCAAAGTGTTTCACCTGAGTTGGACTTCACCAAGATAGGAGAATGACAAGAGGAGCAGGCTGGAGTGGAAAGGATCAATTGGATCAAGTGGAATTGAACATGTTCAATTTGAAACACATTCAGTGAGCAATGGAGAGGAAAGGGCTAATGTCAGGCCTGTACCAACCTGGTCTCCCTAATATTTCCTAAGAAATATCAGAGTTAAGATAAGTGGAGAGTGTTTCTTCCACCGTTTGCTGAGTGGCTCTGAACCTGGGATGGGGGAGCTGTGGGTTGGCATGCAGGTCTTCGAACTGCAAATGACTTGAATAATATAAAACATTAATGAGAAAAAGGAACTATGGCTTCTATGTGTCAAGGTGACCCCACAAACCCTGACTCTCATCCATAGCAGCTTTGTACACCCCAAGTGGAAGACAGGGCAGAAAGGGCTGGTATGTGGGTCACTGCTGGGTCCCTTGATAAGACAAAGATGCTGTGCTTGCTCTATCTCCTGCTGTGTATCTTGCTATGAAGCCATCTTATTTGTGAACCATGAGTCTGATGCTGACTCGAACCCATAACCACAATGGTGATGCTGCATAATAAAGCAGCCATTTTAATCTCTCCTGGTTTGACTGTCTGACTCCTTTAATTCTAAAACTGGGAAAGGAAGAGAATAGTATTAATTTATTAATCACTGACTTCCTAAATTTCCCCATCTCAGTGGGAGTTTCCTTCAGGCTGTAATTTGTGCAAATTAGTTGTATTTTTTTGTTGTTGTTGTTATTGTTGTTTGTTTGTTTTTTGAGACAAAGTCTCACTCTGTCACCCAGGCTGGAATGCAATGGTGCAGTTTCGGCTCACTGCAACCTCCACCTCCCAGGTTAAAGCGATTCTCCTGCCTCAGCCTCCTGAGTAGGTGGGACTACGGGTACCCGCCACCGTGCCTGGCTAATTTTCATATTTTTAGTATAGACAGGGTTTCACCATGTTGGCCAGGATGGTCTCAAACTCCTGACTTCGTGATCTACCCACTTCAACCTCCCAAAGTGGTGGGATTACAGGCATGAGCCACCTCTCCCTGCTGCAAATTATTCTTTATAGTAACTCAGAAGGCAAGAAGCTAACTGCAGACATGAAAACCCAGCACTGTCAGAATCATTAAATCTTTACGCAACACTTGGAACCACAAAATGTCTCTCGTGCTGCTTTTTTAATAATGAACACATGGTTCCCTAAACAGAAATAAAGAGTTGTTCAATGCTGGTGGTCACCAAAAACACTCAACGAAATGGCCCATGGCAGAGGCCAAGACAGACCACAGACAATGGTCCTATCCTCTCCCTGGAAGGCTGTGTTCTCAGTAGGGGCAGAACAGTCCCTGCTCACAGGAGTCACTTTACCGCTTTATGAATCATCTCCCCTACTATCACATCAATACAGGCCATGGAAACCACAGAAAGACTGATCTGCAGAGAGATTTTGCAGAGTTCTGATGGGCATGCTGATCCCTCATCACACACAGCTTTAATTCTAGAATTGATCCAGACACACTCCCTCCTTCCTCAAATGTCAGTAAGAAGAGGAGTAAGAGTGTATTACAAAAGGTGATGCAGGTGCCATTCAACCACGGTTCTGTAGTAAGAAAACTCTGAAGTCGTTTTAAAAATTGCTCCTGAGACCACAGATGTCCTGAGTGCTCTTCCAAGAATGAAGCTAACATTTGAGTACTTGGAGAGTCACGGCTCTCAGCCCTAATTCTTCACTCCTCCTTATCAGCTCTACCTGGATTTTACATTTTAATAGGGGCTAACACATGCAACTGTTCCCTTTTTGCTCCCTTTAGTCTGACAGATTAGGCCAGTTGGTTTATTAATGACTTGGCCACCTATCAACAGCATAAGTACCAGGATAAATCCCAGTGGAGGGTCTCTCTTCTGCTTCTGCTGTGCTTGGTCTTGAAATGCTTTGAGATCTACAGCAGTAAAAGCACAGGGAAAAAATGTAATTGCTCAATGGTAGCTTGGCTTTGCACTTGCCTATCAGAGAGAATCATCTTTTGGAAATGAATGTGTACATCTCAAGGCCATGACAAACTCACAAAATCTCATCTCTCTGGTCTGAGAAATATGCCTAGAACAAAATGACTTCTTGGAGCATTTTATTTATTTCACTTAAGAGATCACAGCTCATCAGTCCTTTAATACATATCTACAACATCAGAGACGTCCCAAATAATGTTTTCCTTGCTAAATTCACCCCAAAACATATAATTTGGAAATAAGGAGGCACCTGAAAACTATGACTACATAAGATTTATCCTCAAAGGAAACAGACAATCTACCACACAATTTAGGGAAAGACTACTCAACAGAATTTACCCCTTTCTCTTTAGTGTCTACAAAATGCAGTGGCAACAGTACTGTCCCCTTTGCCATGCGTAAGGAAACCTCTTTCCTTATGCATAATTCAGTGCCTTTCACCTCCACTATCCACATGTCCTTACACATGGATGGACCACCTGGCCAGCTGTCTGGATGGCAGACCCCAGGGAGCGGCCCCATTTTGTCAACTCACTGGACTGACTAAGGCAGCACCACATGGAGATAAGGAAGTCAATCAACAGGAGGACAAACAGCCTCAGGTTTCCTCCTAGCACTTAATGCGGGCTGTTCACCTCAGCCCAGGAACATTTCAGGCAGTCTGAGTTCTGCTTCATGGGCCTGAAAAACAGAACTGCTTCCACTTTCAGCGACCACTCTACAGAGCACACTGCAGCTCCTGAGCAAGCAGAGATACAGGACACAAAGCCGGGAGAGATGAGAAAAGGCAGAAGGTGTAGTTTTCTATTCCTATGCAATTTAAAAAATTATAAATAGATGAAGCGGAGGGATAAATGTAGAGAAAACATTTACAATAGAAAGAAATACAAATCTGGCTGTGTGCAGTGGCTCATGCCTGTAATCCCAGCACTTTGGGAGGCCGAGGTGGGCAGTTCACGAGGTCAGGAGATCGAGACCATCCTGGCCAATATGGTGAAACCCCATCTCTACTAAAAATAAAAAAATTAGCCGGGCATGGTGGCAGGCGCCTGTAGTCCCAGCTACTTGGGAGGCCGAAGCAGGAGAATCGCTTGAACCCAGGAAGCGGAGGTTGCAGTGAGCTGAGATTGCACCACTGCACTCCAACCTGGAGACAGAGCAAGATTCCATCTCAAAAAAAAAGAGAAAGAAAGAAATACAAATCTTAAATATTTAGACAATGAAAGAAGCAAAAAGAAGTGTCACAAAACCACTCTACATATAGACTCATACAAGATGTGTCAACTGTCTAGTAACTATGCTAAGCAATGAATGCCTTCATCCCTAATTACTTTTGCTATTAATTGTAAATTCACAAAAGGTTTCCAAGGCCTTCCACAAGAGAAAAAAGATGCAATGCTTTTTCAAAGTTTGCCAGGATTTTTAGGTCAGGAAACAAACTGGTTTGCACATTCGGAAGGTGGAAGCTAGAAGGTGACATTTCTCCTCACATATTTTGGAGGCATCTGGACAGCCCTAATTTTTTTTAAAGCACCTGACCTTTGAAAAGCTCATAAGACAAAGTTAGCTTTATTTTCTGTTAGATATCTGCTAGGAAGAGATAAGTATTTTTAACAAAAGAATGTGCATCTGTAGCTATGGAATTGCTCACAGCATGGCAGCCTGTTTGTGGCAGGAATTATTAACACGGCCAGCCTGCATGTTGAAGCAGCATCATCCACTAGAGGCCAGAATGAGACTGTCATGTACAGGAAAATCAAACAGACTTAGGAAGCACCAGAGCATCAGGAAGTGACACCAATACTGTAGGTGACATGCTGGCAAAATGCATTTCTAAATCCTCTTGTACAGTTTCCTTCCACATCTAAATCAGTGGGTAAATGACATCTGTCAGCAAGATGCTGACACTGTACTGAAGACTCAGAAACTGGAACAAAAGTGGATCATTCTTTCCTGAATGGAAGGTGAGAAGGAAGAAAAAGAGCAGGCAGGGCATGGGTGCTGGTGAGACAGAGGCCAAGACACAAATGTGTATCTGATATAAGAGGCAGGAGAGGAGAGCAGAGAAATGGGCAGGGAAAATGTCTCTGGAGTTTCTGGACTTGTAACTGGACAATAAGCTAGCTGCAGCCTTGTGCATCAGCGGGGAACTGTTAGAAACACACAACACAGGTCAGGCACAGTGGCTCACGCCTGTAATCCCAGCACTTTGGGAGGCTGAGGCTGAGGCTGAGGCCTCAGGATCACCTGAGGTCAGGAGTTCAAGACCAGCCTGACCAACATGGAAAATCCCGTCTCTACTAAAAAAAAAAAAAAAATTATATATATATGTAAAATTAGCTGGCCGTGGTGGCACATGCCTATAATCCCAGCTACTCAGGAGATTGAGGCAGAAAAATCACTTGAACCCAAGAAGCAAAGCTTGCAGTGAGCTGAGATCACACCACAGCACTCCAGCCTGGGCAACAAGAGTGAAACTCCATCTCAAAAAAAAACACCACACAGCACAGGCACATGATGCTGCCACCTAAAAACTGAAGTAGACCTGTCTGTTGGTTTGGAAAGACCTCTGAGACATGCTTAAGTAAGGAAGTGGTGGACAGTATGCTCTCTAACAATGACATCTATGTGAATTTGTCAAGGATGCATATGCACACACATGCACATAAAATCCTTCTAAAAAGATGCACAAACAAAAACAGGAAGCCTCCCAATTAGAGGCCTTGCACTTGCTGCTGGCCCTGCTCAGAAAGGTCCTTTCCCAGAACAACCCCCACTGAGTTTTTCACTCGTTTATCATCTCAGCGAGACACCCTGGCCACCGTATTTAAAAATCAGTGCCTCCAATACTATTGTCTCCCTTTGCTGCCTTATTTTCCTCAAAACGCCTGTCATCTGGCACATTCTGTGGCTCATTTATTTGCTCATGGGCTTTGTTTTATGTCTCACTCCACCGGAATGTAAGCTCCATGAAGGAAGAGGCGATTTTGCCTATTGTGTTGATTGCTGTATCTCCAGGGTCTAAACCGGTGTCAGCTCATAGCTGGGCCTCAGTGAGCTTGTTGCATGAATTAGTTAAGTCATAGCCTATGTTGTTATTCCCTGAAGTGAGAACAGAGCAAGGAGTCACTCGGGTTACCAAGGAAATGATGCTACGTTAAGGCTGCTAGTCTGGACATGACCTCCAGCTGACTTTCCTACAAAGGTGAGTCCAAGCACTCAAGGGCATCTCCCTTCTCTTAGGTCATAGATCAGGATTTTGTACCTAAAGACTTTCAGTATCTGGAGTGCGTTTGACCAGAGGATCTAACAGAGAAATGCAGCTAGTGTAGACCTGTGAATGCAAGAGGACTTTCCTTCTCCTGGAAAGGCCATCTGCTCCAACCAATGATACAGATTTGGGAGAATACAGGAGAATCCTGGAGAAACCAGGGAAGAAGGACGCCTGCCTAGCAAGTCAGACCAGGCTGCTCTGCCCTGGCTGTTGATGGAAGAACAGCAGTCACAGCCAAGCTGCCCATGTGTCCCTGTCTGGAATGCAGTTCTTATCCACCCAGTCCACCTCATTCAGCCTTAAACCAAAAAGGTGCAGGCAATAACAAGCAAAAGCCCATCCAGGACTCTTAGCAGCACGGAAAGCATATTCCTATCATCACATTTTGCTGAAATAATTTTGAATTACGCCTTGGATATAGAGGATGCCAGAGTTGGGATATTCTCTTTGCAGAGGTCTTGTTAATGGAGGAGACACTCCCAAATAGTAAGTGGATTCTGGGGCAATTACTTAACCAATCTAGCTCTATTTCAGAATTTTTAAAAAACCTAATTGTGAGAAGTGTTTTTGGAGTGACACATGCCAATATGGCAGTTGGACTCAATGCAAATATTAATGGGACTTTTTTCTATTTCTCCACTCCTCACTACAAATTTGCTACTTACCTGAGATCTAATTTTACTTAATATATAGGTAAGGAATAGTGCTTGGCATGATTCTATGCTTGAAATATGTAGGTAAGGAAAATTGCTTCGCATGATTTCATACTTGGTTTGTTTTGTCTTCAGTTCTATTATCAAGTAGTTTAGCATTTCGTTTTAAATGTTTTAGCTCCTAAGGGCATGAATATATACAATAATATCTCTCTTCCCAGATTATCAGAACTATGACTCGTTCAAGCACCCAGAAGCCAGCCCAGGACATAGATGAAAACACTAACATAAAACTGCATCATACGGATGATTTGAAAACATGGTGACTGAGAAGTGGCTTATCCCAGAAGGCTGTGGGGTCAAATCCATCCCCAGTCATGGCTCTCTGGGCAAGTGGCAGGCCCTGTACTCGTGAGGGCTCCCATGTGCTGCTCCCTCCTAATGCCCACCAATAAATCCTTCCTTTCAAAAAAAAAACCCAAATCACCCATCATAGAAACGTGCACTTCCCTCCTTAAGCTCTCATTCGAAGACTTATTAACTATTATTTAACACATAAGCTTAATAAGTATGTTTAATTAATTTCTAAATCCAGGCAGATTGAAAAGAAAATTGGCTTAAAAAAAATGAGTCAAGCAGCTGCAATGACTCAGAGATGTAATAGATGATGATAACGAAATGGCAAACAGAACCATAAATACTGAATATTCATAATGAAAAACATTGTCAAGCTAATATTTTTAACAACAACTAATAAACACGATAATGCTAGAAAGTTTCCAATGTACTTTAAAAGGAATTTAAACAGAAATGGCATTAAAAGAAAGCAGTACTTTTTTTTTTTTTTTAGGTGGAGTCTCACTCTGCTGGAGTGTAGTGTCGTGATCTTGGCTTCCTGCAACCTCCACCTCCCAGGTTCAAGCAATTCTTCTGCCTCAGCCTCCCCAGTAGCTGGGATTACAGGCATCCACCACCGCATCCAACTAATTTTTTTTTTTTTTTGAAGAGATAGGATTTCACATGTTGGATGTTGGCCAGGCCAAACTCCTGACCTCAGGTGATCCGCCCACTTCGGCCTCCCAAAGTGCTAGGATTCTAGGCATGGGCCACTATGCTCAGCCAAAAGCAGTACTTATATGTATAAATTACTAAGAGATTAGAATTTTTTTTTAAGACAGAATCTTACTCTGTCACCAGCTGGAGCACAGTGGCATGATCTCAGCTCACTGCAACCTCTAACTCACTGGTTCAAGTGATTCTCCTGCCTCAGTCTCCCAAGTAGCTGGGATCACAGATGTGCCACCACGCCCAGCTAATTTTGTATCTTTAGTAGAGAGAGGTTTCACTATGTTGGCCAGAATAGTCTCGATCTCCTGACCTCGTGATCAACCGGCCTTGGCCTCCTAAAGTGCTGAGATTATAAGTGTGAGCCACTGCGCCTGACCAAGAGATTAGATTTTAGTGTTCTCACCACAGACGAGATAGAGGTACTACATATGTTAAATACCTTGATTTGGCCATACCACAGTATACATATATCAAAACATCATGTGTAAACCATAATATATATAATTTTTACTTGTCAGTTAAAAATAAGTAAATGGAAAGCAGTGCTTAAAAGAAAGAGATGTATTTATTTATTCTTATACGGACCCAACACTTAATTCTTAAAGCTAGCAAAATGGAAGTTATTGTATATATGAAACCTATATGTATGGATATTATATGTCCCATATATGTGATCAATAGATGATAGACAGCAATTCATTAAAAATTATTGTGGCTTCCTACAAAATTTACGTTTATTTTTACATTTATTTATTTATCCAATAACAAATATTGAATACTTATAGTTCCATTTCTTAGTGAGCTGGACAGACTTGGTGTCCTGCCCTTGTAGATTCTCCTTATATTCTTTTTTTTATTATTTTTTTGAGATAGAGTCTCATTCTGTCACCCAAGCTGGATGGACTGCAGTGGCACGATCTCAGCTCACTGCAACTTCCACCTCCCAGGTTCAAGCAATTCTCCTGCCTCAGGCTCCCAAGTAGCTGGGATTACATACGCCCACCACAATATCTGGCTAATTTTTGTGTTTTCAGTAGAGATGGGGTTTCACCATTAAGCCAGGCTGGTGTCAAACTCTTGACCTCAAATGATTCAACTGTCTCAGCTACCCAAAGTGCTGGGATAACAGGCATGAACTACCACACTTCGCCTATTTCATTACATTTTAGGAAAGTTCCTTGAAAGTGAAAAATAAGGTACCTTGAGAGAAAACAGAGAAGTAGACCAGATCTGTTCTGAAGGTGGTAGAGTTGGGGGCTCCCCTCCCACTCCCTTGGGGTCCTAAATTTCAGATCTGAAGAGTGAGTATCACTTCAGTAAGTGAGGAGCAGGCCGTGGTTGGGCGCTGCAGTCAGGGGAAAAGCAAATGCAAAGACTCTGGGGTGAGCAGGAGTGCATGATGCTAGTGAAACTAAGGGAGGCCCTACGGCTGGAGCAAGAGGGTGAGAGGCAGGGGTAGAAACACTCGGAGTGCAAAGCACATGCTGATGTAAATGATCTTTATTCTACGGGCAGTGGCAGTTCACTGCTGAGTGACCTTCTAAGATGTTTGAAAAAATCATTTTGATGGCATGTGGAGAACAGATCAAAGTGAGAGTCTGAGTATCTTATTGCTTAAGAGGTACAAGGTAGGAGATATCAAAGTCCTTTAGGGAGAGCTGATGGGAAGAAGGTGAGGATGAAGATGAACAGCTGTATTCAAAAACATTTAGGAGGTAAAAGTGGACAGGATTTAAAGATGGACCAAGTATGGAAGGTGAGGAAGAGGAATCGGTAAGAGATGGCCTTGGTGTTCTGGCCTGGGCAGTTGGGAGCATGGTGCTGGCCACTAGATGGAGGACACCACACAGACACAGGGATACCACGTGGGGTGAGGCTGGGACTGATCACTTGTTTCAACTTGACAAGCTTGGAGTCCTGCAAAACATTCAAATGAGTATGTCAATAAAGGTGTATGTATGTTTCTGAAGTCCAGAGGCCAGATCTGAGTTCAAGATATAAGGTTCAAGCCCTTAACTTACACTGGCTATGGGTCCTAAGAACCTACAAGGACAATAGACTTCTATTGCTAAGCTCTTCACCAGAGGGGGAAAAAAAATGTTCCCAGGGAAAAGTGCTTTTGATAAATTTTGTTTCAGAGAATTAGACCACTTATATTTTCCAAAGACATTGGATGAAACAAGAAAAATGGATTCCATGTCATAAAGCTCAAAAAAACAATACATACATGTCATCTAATGGTACTTGATGATTGTAGTATGAGAAAAAATTAGCATGCTTGGCACACGTGGACTAAGTACATAATAAACATTCACTGATTTGACAATGCTGATACTGATAACAATGATGACATGAGACTGTTTTACAAATGGGATATAAACATATGCTAAAAAGATCACATAGTTCTAGGATAAGTTGCTATGTACCAAATAGCCATATCGTTAATACTAGTTTTGCCAATTATAACTTACATGTGTATAGTACTTTATAATTCTCAAAGATCTTCCATATACTGTATTTATATAATCTTCAAAATCATCCTTTAAAGCAGGTGAGACAAATATTACATCCATCTTACAGATGACAAAACTAAATCTCAAAGAGCTTAAGAAACTCAACCAAAGACACTCAGTTAACAAGCGGCAGGGCCATGATTCATCTGAATCTTTGACTTCATTCTCTTTATTCCAACATTGGTTAAAAGGATCCCAGAAGAAACACAAAATGAAGTTGATAAAATATTTAGAGGAGTTTACTTTAAGAAATAGATCTATGGAAGATTGCCTGAGGTCAAATATACTATGAAAGATACAGAGGTTTTTTGCCATCTTGGAAGGAAAGCAAAGCAAAGAAATGGAGAAAAGTTGAGTACTGAATTGATATCACTGTGCAGAGTTGCTAGATGAAGCCTGAACAGATTTTCAGAGAAGCACGCCACACATTTTTCTGTTGCCCCACTAGTCTGAGTAGCGCTTCTATCACTTGCAGCTAAAATAATACCTAAAAATAAAAGCAATGACATTGGACAACTCACTATATTCTCAACAAAATCCACACAACCTTGCTCTATGACCATGCTCATGCTATTTCTACAAACTGGTATTCCTTTTCTCACCTGTTGAACTCCTAGCCATCCTTCAAACACCCCTCACTATGATTTGCAAAATGAGGCCTTTGCTGACTCCACCAGGACAATCACTTCTCCCTCTTTTGCTCACCAGCACTTTATTTGCACTTTTCTTACAGAACTTCATCCTCTGGACTAAGTGTCTCTTCTTCCCCTGGAACAGTATCTTACACATGGTAGACCTTCAATATATAATCAATTTTACCACACTGCATAAACTGGAATATTAACTAACTTCTCAGAAGATTGCCAATGTTGACACTTGGATGTTTAAAATGTTAGTATTATATGAAAAAAGAATGGTCAAGCCTTCGCTTCACCTCTGCACGTATAGTCAATGAACACACCGTATCAGACATTTCTCAGGACTCCCTACAGCTGATTATTCTGAATATCATTTTGGGGGCAGTACAATGTAACCACCCTAAAAATATGAAACAAAAAGTTGCAAATCCTTCACATTTCATATTAAACACACAGATTTCATATTAAGCAGATATATTCTGTTAATTGCACTAATAAAAGGCATATCTCTCCACCTTGCAAATCTCTTAAAATTATAAGCATATTTTAATAATCTGTATCTTTTATGATTTCAGCTCTTTCTCAAAATATCTTTGAAATGTTATATTTCATGTAACCTAGTTCCAAAAATATAAGGAAAGCAAATTCAAATAAGAATATTTTTTTGTAAAGATCTAGTAAACTGTTTTATATTCCTAATCCGGGTTTATTCTATGAAAGAAAAAGGAATTACTCTTTTTTTATCTACACAGCACTCAAATTGGAAAGGCAAATTTCTATTTTCGAATGCTGGATTATTAAAATATATTTCAGATGAAAGGCATAAAATGCTTATTTTCACACAAACTACAAGACAGCAAAATGAATAGAACCATCATGCTCATGGAAAATGCCAGTACCTCAGAGAGAGGGCAATCATCAGAAAAATGCTATAGCTTTTATCTTTCAGAATAACTATTTACTAAGATTTCTTTTAACCAGCTAATGGCTTTTGGTCTGACAAAATACAACAAATACTGGCATAGCATCTTACAGTATATACTGTATGTTGATAATCATCCCCATTTGATATTTATGGAAAATGAAGCCTAGAGGTCTTAATGACAGTGAGTACATGATAAAGCCAGAGGCCTGTATCTCATCCCCAGTGGCCATGTGACAGATTATACAAATGCCAACAAATTACTGCTCATGAGACTTTTTTGCTCAGCTCGAATTTCATACCATAGTTGCCTTCAGGTTTCCAGAAACTGTTCACCTCCAGAGCTGCCTCTTCCACCCATCCTCCTCCTTGGGGTTGGGTACTCCCCTCACCTTCCATGGCAGCTTTGCTTCTGCTCCCATCTCTCCACTGTTGTATCTTCCCGTCTAGGCCAGTGCATTCAGACCTGCCTTTCCCTCCTGGAGATGTGATAACTGACTCTGATTCAGATAGTCTAAGTCCCTGGAAAGGTAAAGAGGAGTTTCCTTCTTCTAAAAACAGACCCCTGATCTTGCTCAGCACATGCAAATAGCAGAAATAGTTCTCCAGTACACCAGCACCATGCTCTGGTTTATGTGATAGGTCATTACTCCAAGAGAGGCTATCACAGTCATCCTGAAATGGGAAGGATCCCTTCACACCAGTTGTGAAAAAGTCCCTGGAAGTGGGGTGAACTGAAGGCAGGTGCTTTTCCTTTTGCTCCTGAGTTATTTCCTTGGGTCTTCTCTTGGGGTATCTGCACTGATCTGTCCATCCTAGGTGGTGACAACTGGTGAAACCAAGTACTGCCCTGTATGTACCATATACATCTGCAGTGGGTTCATGGAAGGTATCAGAGCCTAAATGTACACGAAAGGTCACATTCTCCAGGGGGCCCTCTAATATATTTAGCGCACTCAAGAGGGTACTTGAGGGGCCCAATAACTTTCAAGCTGTACTAGATCAAACTGCCTTAGAGCTATCACAGGAGGGCTTTTTTTTTTTTTTTTTTTTTGACAGAGTCTTGCTCTGCAGCCCAGGCTGGAATACAGTGGCATGATCTCAGCTCACTGCAACCTCCACCTCCCAGCTTCAAGCAATTCTCCTGCCTCAGTTTCCCAAGCAGCTAGGATTACAAGTGTGTACCACCGCACTTGGCTTATTTTTACATTTTTAGTAGAGATGGTTTCACCATGTTGGCCAGGCTGGTCTGGAACTCCTGACCTTGCGATCCACCCACCTTGGCCTCCCAAAGTGCTGGGATTACAGTGCATCTGGCCAAGGGCTGCTTTTAACAAAATTCTGCACACAACTGTTCTTACCACCTCTTGGTACTCTCCCCATCAGAGTCTCTCCTTCTCTCCTTGTAGTGGCATGTCTCTATTGGAAATAAGAGCTTGGAGTGGCAAAGAAAACAAGCACTCAAATAAAGGATTTCTCAGCAAGGCAAACTTACTTCTGCAGAAGGGTGCTGCTTATTCTGGTCACTGAGAGAGCACACCGAACAAAGGAGGGAAGCATTTTTATCCTTAGTCAGTCCCTTCTACTGTGTCTGGTACCCATTGGGTGGGGTCATCTCACACAATCTAAGCTGATCCCGATTGACTTCAAATGGAGGAGGGGTGGGGGCTACAGCGACAGGAAGAGCAGTTTCAGAACTAAGGGCACCAAATAAGGAACAGATATGGGTTACAGATTGGGAATGAATGTAGTTTACAGATTGGGAACAGATGTGGGTTGCAGATTGGGAAAGGCTGGAAGGTTGTTTACCATAACTAGGGGCAAGGAGACAAGGAAGTTAGGCTTTGAAAATAGAGGACAAGCAGAAGTTTTGAAAAGAAACTCACTGTTTCCAACATCTCCATTCATTTTTCTTGTTAATATCAGTCTTGGGGGGACCATAATTGAACCCTGTATTGTCTGATTTGTTTCTCCCTCTATTAGAGCTGTTGCAGTGGGGTGTACATTGACCCTCAGGCAGTCTCTGGATGGGGTCATGCCCTCTGCAGTTGTCAAACAGACATCCTGCTATGGCACCCTTGGGTGTCCCCACAAGCTTTACTCTGAACTCTGCCCTGACATCCTCCTCCACAGTGTCTTTCCAGGAGAGGAAACATCACTTTCCAGCACAGTGATTTTGGCACCAGTGTGCTACCCTTTGTGGGACATAAGGAAATTCCTGGAAACTCTGCATTTCCTGCCTAGAACACCTCTTCTGAGAGTTCCCTTCCCTCCCCCAGATTCATCTAAAAGCTCCTCCTCTGAGCTGTCTGTGGATTCCAGAAGTAACCATTTCTGGATGGGATCTGCCCAGTGTCCTCTAAAATTTTGCTATATACGTAAGTGTGTCTGAGTTGTCACTGAACCCCAACCTCTCAGGAAACATCTCATCTGCACTGGGGTTCTGAATATGTCTGTTTCCTGCTCTGTCTTATTTTTGTTGAGCAGAATCTTCTTGCTTAAGACTGTTAGCAGGGGGCACGGCAGCTCTTCCCTCCCTCCCTAACTACAGTTAGTTAAAAAAAAAACTATAGTTTTTTCTTTTGTTGTTGTTGTTGTTTTTAATTGCATTTTAGGTTTTGGGGTACATGTGCAGAACATGCAAGATAGTTGCATAGGTACATAGATGGCTGTGTGATTTGCTATCTTCCTCCCCTTCACCCACATCTGGCATTTCTCCCCATGTTATCCCTCCCCAGCTCCCCCCCGCATTGTCCCTTCCCTATTCCCCCCAATAAAGCCCAGTGTGTAGTGCTCCCCTCCCTGTGTCCATGTGTTCTCATTGTTCATCACCTGCCTATGAGTGAGAATATGTGGTATTTCATTTTCTGTTCTTGTGTCAGTTTGCTGAGAAAGATGTTCTCCAGATTCATCCATGTCCCTACAAAGGACATGAACTCATCATTTTTGATTGCTGCATAATATTCCATGGTGTATATGTGTTACATTTTCCCGGTCCAGTCTATCATCGATGGGCACTTGGGTTGGTTCCAGGTCTTTGCTATTGTAAACAGTGCTGCAATGAACATTCGTGTGCATGTGTCCTTATAGTAGAACGATGTATAGTCCTTTGGATATATACCCAGTAATGGGATTGCTGGGTCACATGGAATTTCTATTTCTAAGGCCTTGAGGAATCGCCACACTGTCTTCCACAATGGTTGAACTGATTTACACCCCCACCAGCAGTGTAAAAGTGTTCCTATTTCTCCACATCCTCTCCAGCATCTGTTGTCTCCAGATTTTTTAATGATCGCCATTCTAACTGGCGTGAGATGGTATCTCAATGTAGTTTTGATTTGCATTTCTCTGATGACCAGTGATGATGAGCATTTTTTCATATGTTTGTTGGCCTCATGTATGTCTTCTTTTGTAAAGTGTCTGTTCATATCCTTTGCCCATTTTTGAATGGGCTTGTTTGTTTTTTTCTTGTAAATCTGTTTGAGTTCTTTGTAAATTCTGGATATTAGCCCTTTGTCAGATGGGTAAACTGCAAAAATTTTTTCCCATTCTGTTGGTTGCCGATTCACTCTAGTGACTGTTTCTTTTGCTTTGCAGAAGCTGTGGAGTTTCATTAGGTCCCATTTGTCTATTTTGGCTTTTGCTGCCAATGCTTTTGGTGTTTTGGTCATGAAGTCCTTGCTTACTCCTATGTCCTGAATGGTTTTGCCTAGATGTTCTTCTAGGGTTTTTATGGTGCCAGGTCTTATGTTTAAGTCTTTAATCCATCTGGAGTTAATTTTGGTGTAAGGTGTCAGGAAGGGGTCCAGTTTCTGCTTTCTGCACATGGCTAGCCAGTTTTCCCAACACCATTTATTAAACAGGGAATCCTTTCCCCATTGCTTGTTTTTGTCAGGTTTATCAAAGATTGTATGGTTGTAGATATGTTGTGTTGCCTCCAATGCCTCTGTTCTGTTACATTGGTCTATATCTCTGTTTTGGTACCAGTACCATGCTGTTTTGATTACTGTAGCCTTGTAGTATAGCTTGAAATCCAGTAGTGTGATGCCTCCTACTGTGTTCTTTTTGCTTAGAATTGACTTGGCTATGCAGGCTCTCTTTTGATTCCATATGAAGTTCAAGGTGCTTTTTTTCCAGTTCTGTGGAGAAAGTCAATGGTAGCTTGATGGGGATAGTGTTGAGTCTGTAAATTACTTTGGGCAGTATGGCCATTTTCATGATATTGATTCTTCCTAACCATGAACATGGAATGTTTCTCCATCTGTTTGTGTCCTCTCTTACTTCGTTGAGCAGCGGTTTGTAGTTTTCCTTGAAGAGGTCCCTTACGTTCCTTGTAAGTTGTATTCCTAGGTATTTTATTCTCTTTGTAGCAATTGTGAGTGGCAGTTCGTTCTTGATTTGGCTCTCTTTCAGTCTGTTATTGGTGTATAAGAATGCTTGTGATTTCTGCACATTGATTTTATATCCTGAGACTTTGCTGAAGTTGCTTATCAGTTTGGGCTGAGATGATGGGGTCTTATAGACAAACTATCATGTCATCTGCAAATACAGACAATTTGGCTTCCTCCTTTCCTATTTGAATACCTTTTATTTCCTTTTCTTGCCTGATTGCTCTGGCTAGAACTTCCAGTACTATATTGAATAGGAGTGGTGAGAGAGGGCATCCTTGTCTAGTGCCAGATTTCAAAGGGAATGCTTCCAGTTTTTGCCCATTCAGTGTGATATTGGCTGTTGGTTTGTCGTAAATAGCTTTCATTATTTTGAGATACATTCCATCAATACCGAGTTTATTAAGGGTTTTAGCATAAAGGACTGTTGAATTTTGTCAAAGGCCTTCTCTGCGTCAATTGAGATAATCATCTGGTTTTTGTTTTTGGTTCTGTTTATGTGGTGAATTACGTTTATAGACTAGTGTATGTTGAACCATCCTTGCCTCCCCGGGATGAATCCTACTTGATCATGATGGATAAGCTTTTTGATGTGCTATTGCAATCAGCTTGCCAGTATTTTATTGAAGATTTTTGTGTCTATGTTCATCATGGATATTGGCCTGAAGTTTTCTTTTCTTTTTGAGTCTTTGCCGGGTTTTGGTATCAGGATGATGTTGGTCTCATAAAATGATTTGGGAAGGATTCCCTCTTTTCGGATTATTTGGAATAGTTTCAGAAGGAATGGTAACAGTTCCTCTTTGTGTGTCCGGTAGAATTCGGCTGTGAACCCATCTTGACCTGGGATTTTTTTGTGTGGTAGGCTCTTAATTGCTTATTGGTCTATTCATAGTTTTGGCTTCCTCCTGATTTAGACTTGGGAGGACACAAGTGTCCAGGAATTTATCCATTTCTTCCAGGTTTATTAGTTTATGTTCATAGAGTTGTGTGTAATATTCTCTGATGATGGTTTGAATTTCTGTGGAATCTGTGGTGATTTCCTTTATCGTTTTTTATTGCATCTATTTGATTATTCTCTCTTTTCTTTTTTATCAATCTGGCTAGTGGTCTGTCTATTTTGTTGATCTTTTCAAAAAACCACCTCTTGGATTTATTGATTTTTTGAAGGGTTTTTCATGTCTCTATCTCCTTCAGTTCTGCTCTGATCTTAGTTATTTCTTATCTTCTGCTAGGTTTTGAGTTTTTTTTATCTTGCTCCTCCAGGTCTTTCAATTTTGACATTAGGGTGTTGATTTTGGATCTCTCCAGTCTTCTCATGTGGGCACTTATAGCTATATATTTTCCTCTGCAGACTGCTTTAAATGTGTCCCAGAGATTCTGGTATGTGGTATCTTCGTTCTCATTGGTTTCAAAGAACTTCTTTATTTCTACCTTCATTTCATTGTTTATCCAGTCAACATTCAAGAGCCAGTTGTTCAGTTTCCATGAAGCTGTGTGGTTCTGAGTTCGTTTCTGAATTCTGAGTTCTAACTTGATTGCACTATGATCTGAGGGACTGTTTGTTATGATGTCTCTTGTTTTGCATTTGCTGAGGAGTGCTTTACTTCCAATTATGTGGTCAATTTTAGAGTAGGTGTGATGTGGTGCTGAGAAGAATGTATATTCTGTGGATTTGGGGTGGAGAGTTCTGTAAATGTCTACTAGGTTTGCTTGGTCCAGGCTTGAGTTCAAGTCCTGGATATCCCTGTTAATTTTCTGTCTCGTTGATCTGTCTGCTATTGACAACGGGGTGTTAAAATCTCCCACTATTATTGTGTGGGAGTCTAAGTCTCTTCGTAAGTCATTAAGAACTTGCTTTATGTATCTGGGTGCTCGTGTTTGGGTGCATATATAGTTAGGATTGTTAGCTCTTCTTGTTGCATTGATCCTTTGACCATTATGTAATGTCCTTCTTTGTCTCTTTTGATCTTTGTTGCTTTAAAGTCTATTTTATCAGAGACGAGAATTGCAACTCCTGCTTTTTTTTGCTCTCTATTCGCTTGGTAAATCTTCCCCCATCCCTTTATTTTGAGCCTTTGTGTATCCTTGCATGTGAGATGGGTTTCCTGGATACAGCACACCAATGGGTTTTGGCTTTTTATCCAATTTGCCGGTCTGTGTCTTTTGATTCGTGCATTTAGCCCATTTACATTTAGGGTTAATATTGTTATGTGTGAATTTGATACTGCCATTTTGATGTTAGCTGACTGTTTTGCCCGTTAGTTGCTGCAGATTCTTCATTTTGTTGGTGCTCTTTAGCATTTGGTATGTTTTTGGAATGGCTGGTACTGGTTGTTCCTTTCTATGTGTAGTGCCTCTTTCAGGAGCTCTTGTAAAGTAGGCCTGGTGGTGACAAAATCTCTGAGTACTTGCTTGTTCGCAAAGGATTTTATTTTTCCTTCACCTATGAAGCTCAGTTTGGCTGGATAGGAAATTCTGGGTTGAAAGTTCTTTTCTTTAAGGATGTTGAATATTGGCCCCCACTCTCTTCTGGCTTGTAGGTTTTCTGCCAAATGATCTGCTGTGAGTCTGATGAGCTTCCCTTTGTGGGCGACCTGACCTTTCTCTCTGGCTGCCCTTAGCATTTTCTCCTTCATTTCAACCCTGGTGAATCTGACGATTAAGTGCCTTGGGGTTGCTCTTCTTGCGGAATATCTTTGTGGTGTTCTCTGTATTTCCTGGACTTGAATATTGGCCTGCTTTGCTAGGTTGGGGAAATTTTCCTGGATAATATACTGAAGACTATTTTCTAGCTTGATTTCATTCTCTTCATCACATTCAGGTACACCTATCAAATGTAGATTAGGTCTCTTCACATAGTCCCACATTTCTTGGAGACTTTGTTCATTCCTTTTTGCACTTTTTTCTCTAATCTTGGCTTCTCGTTTTATTTCATTGAGTTGATCTTTGCCTTCTGATATCCTTTCTTCTGCTTGGTCTATTCGGCTGTTGAAACTTGTGCATTCTTCGTGAAGTTCTCGTGTTGTGTTTTTCAGCTCCTTCTATTCACTCATATTCCTCTCTAAGTTGTCCATTCTTGTTATCATTTCCTCAAATCTTTTTTCAAGGTTCTTATTTTCTTTGCATTGAGTTAGAACATGTTCTTTTAGCTCACAGAAGTTTCTCATTACCCACCTTCTGAAGTCTGATTCTGTCATTTCATCACACTCATTCTCCATCCAGCTTTGTTCCCTTGCTGGTGAGGAGTTGTGGTCCCTTGTAGGAGGCGAGGTGTTCTGGTTTTGAGTGTTTTCCTCCTATTTGCGCTGGTTTCTTCTCATCTTTGTGTATTTATCCACCTGTCGTCTGAGTAGTTGTTGATTTTCTGATTGGGTCTCTGAGTAGACGTCCAGATTGTTGATGATGAAGTATTTCTGTTTCTTAGTTTTTCTTCTAACAGTCTGGCCCCTCTGCTGTAGGACTACTGAGGTCCACTCCAGGCTCTGCTTGCCTTGGGTACACCTGTAGCAGCTGCAGAACTGTGAGGGTTGTTACCCGTTTCTTCTTCTGCTATCTTTGTCCCAGAATGATGCCCGCCAAATGTCAGTCTGATCAGTCCTTTGTGAGGTGACTCTTTGGATATGCAGGGGTCAGGGAGTTGCTTGAGGAGACAGTCTGTACTTTATAGGAGCTCAAGTGCTGAGCTGTGAGCTCCGTTGTTCATTCATGGCTACTTGGCAGGTATGTTTAAGTCTGCTGCAGCAGAACTCATAAAGCCCCTTTTTTTCCCTCAGGTGCTGTGTCCCGGGGAGTTAGCGCTTTATTTATGAGTACCCGTTGCACTGTCCTGCCCAGCAAGGAGGCAGTCTAATCACTGCCTGCCTGTAGTGGTTATCCTGAGCTGCTCTGGGCTCCGCCCTGCTGCCGTGGGTTCTGCCCTGCTGCTGTGTGTAATTCCCTGTAGTCCTGTTTATATGGGTGTGGTTAGAGCTGCCGCGGTGATGATGGCCCGCCTCTGTAGTGGTGAACTCTCTTTGTTATGGCGGGTTGCCTTGGCAACAGCGGGTTGCCTCGGCAATGGCAGACTGCGTCAGCAATGGCAGTGTACCTCCTGAGTGCCTCAGTAATGGTGGACGCCCTCCCCCTCCGAGCTGCACCGTCCTGGGTTCAGCTGTGCTTGCCGTGAAACTCTCAACCCCAAGGGTTTCCAATTGCTCTTTTGTTTGTTTTTGTGGGGGTGGGACTGCTGAGCCTGATCACCTGGCTCCCTGCCTCAGAGCCCTTTTTTTTTGTTTAAGTTGAACAGTTGACTCTCTTCCAGGTGTTCCAGTTGCCTGCTGAAAGGGCACCGGGATCTGTGTGATTTCTCATGCAGCGACCCACTGCGCTGGGTGGAACCACATTGCTGCCTGGGAATCTCCTGGCCTGTCTTTCTGTTTAAGTCCCGTTTAATCAGATGAATGTGCTAATCTGCCTTCTGAAATCTCCAATTGACAGTTTAACAGGGCAACGAAACCAGTGAATTTTGTATGGAGTGCCGCTGTGCTGCGGCCCCAGCCCAAACAGCCACACCAGCCCAAACAGCTGCTGGCAGCCCATGCAGCTCCTACACCTCCTACACCTGGGAATCTCCTTGTCTGTGGGCTATAAAGATCCGTCTGGAAATGCAGCATGCACTCACCATCTGCAGTTTCACTGGGAGCTGCAATCCTGAGTTTGTCCTACAGCGCCATCTTCCCCTGTTCTCCAAAACATTTTTTTAAAGTAGCTGAGTGTTGGAACAACTTGCTCAAGAAAAAAAAAGTAGCTGAGTGTGATGGTACAAACCAGCAGTCCCAACTTCCTGAGAGGCTGAGGTCTGTTGTTGTTTTTTTTAGACGGAGTTTTACTGTTGTTGTCCATGCTAGAGTGCAATGCTGCAATCTTGGCTCACAATCTCCGCCTCGAGTTCAATTAATTCTCCTCCCTCAGACTCCTGAGTAGCTGGGATTACAGGCATGTGCCACCAGGCCCAGCTAATTATATATTTTTAGTAGAGATGGGGTTTCTCCATGTTGGTCAGGCTGGTCTCAAAATCCCAACCTCAGGTGATCTACCCACCTCAATTTCCCAAAGTGCTGGGATTCCTATCTGTAGTTTCTTGCCACCCACAAGACTGATAGCCAAGAAAATCCTTCAGGAAAGAATTTGAAAATTACGAAGACAAGGCCATTTCTGACAAGTTATTCTGGGAGCTTAAAGAGAAGCTATGAATATCCATTTGCGTACTGGACTGGTCTCTGAGCAGAGGGGGAGGATCAGATGATCTCAAATAAGCCTTTATCTTACTTCCTAGAGCCTTTGAACTTTGGCGAAGGTTAGACCAATGAAGTCCTACAGAAGTTTGGGGACTTTTCAATGTGTGCTCTTCAGGAGAGCTGGAGGAGAACTTCTGGAACCAATTTATAACATGACTCAGCTTCTGTGTCTCAGGGACCAAGGCATCAGCCAACATATGGAGATGCCATTCAGTCGGGCAGCAATTTCTCTTGGGCCCCCACTGGGTTCTCTGGTCCCAGTATTGTTCTGCTTCTCCAGGAGTCACTTTGGACACTTCAAGGAGCAGAGGTTTCTTTCCATTTGCTAAATAATGAGGTAGCGCTGAGGGCCCTTCAGCCCAAAGGTCTGATGTTCTGTGGGGTTCACATGGGTGTCTTGGAAAGCCATCAACACTGATTGGCTGCCATTTAAGGAAGAATCACCCTCGAGAATCACAATGCTTTCATAATAAGTCACAGGCTTGGCTCATAAGAGCTGTAGGCCATGGGATTGTGGTATATCTGCTTCATTCTGTGGAGAATGTACAGTCTGTGGGGGAGTTAATGGGTTCATCTGCAATATGTTTAAAAAGAGACACTTTTTAAACACATGATGCTTCAGGCAGAATAGCATCTGTAAAGGCTTCCAGATTTTAGCCAGAAGAAACTGGCCCAGGCCAAGGGCTGCAGACCCTTGGGGGTAGAAAGAGTCACAGTTGCTCCAAGTCATTGGAGAATCCTTATGTGAACCTAAAAGTCTGTATAACACTGTAATTCAGAAAATACATATTCATATGCAAATGACTTCTGCACTCACAGAAGCCTTTTGACATGTGTATTTTCTTAATCTTTATACTTAAAGTATAATGACAAAAAGTGTAATGACTGTCATGTCACTTTTGGAGGAAATAATTTCAAGATGAAACCACAACCTTACATTTAAAAAGACATGTTCCATGTTGGCCTAGACTTAGCCTACTCTCTCCCCCTTCCCTGACCCCAGTTTAGTGTTCTCAGGCTGCATTTGACCCTATGCCCAATAGGAAATCAACCTCATAAATAAATGCATGTTTAGGTGTTGCTAAATGACAAGAAGTTATAATCTTATACACATAATGCTGATACTAAACAACACCAAATAGAACCTTTCTCTGAAACATGTATTTATGTACTTTGACAAAAGTAATAGATATTTGCATCATGGAATTTTCCAGGAAAAAAGGAGCCAACTAGCTTAGAAGGCAAAGGAATGATTATAAATGACTAAGAAATCCTTTCTAGCCCAGTGGCTTTCACAATGCATTCTGCAGAGCTTCGCACTTGCAAGGAAAATCAGAGATCATGACAGAGGGGGCTTGGAAGAGGCCTAGGGGACTGCAGGATTTGGAACACTTCACACACTTCAACTAGAACAATTCCAGCACATTTTAAATGATAAGACTTCCTTTAAGGAAAGGATTCAAATGCCAAGAGAAAGCATTTGAAATCTTCTATACAATATTCTTACCTTGCAGATGAGGGGACTGAGGCTTAGAATGATTAAATAATTTCTTCAAGGCAAGCCTGGTTGAGAACAGCAGGGCCACACATGACAAGGGCCCTGTCTCCATTGCACCACAGTAGTGGGACATACTCAGTCTGGCAGCACACCTGCAGCCCCTCATGTAGTATCATCTACCATCTCTGACAATTCCAGCTTACCATGAATGACACCTTCTACCAATGATACCACTTAGTGTCTGTACATCGCTTAGTAACTATCAGGTATTGCTTCTTTACTCATGCTTATTATATTGGTCATTTAATTTTTATTTCTTGAGTTATATAAATTTTTACAAAAATTATATTTACTTTGAAACGACTCAAATTCACAAAAAGATTTGCAGGTATAGTATAAATAGGGTAACCAACCATCCCTATTTGCCTGGGATTGAGGGATTTCCCCTGACACATGGCCATCAATGCTAAAACTGAGACTACCCCAGGCAAACAAGGATGGTCAGTCACCCCAAGCAAAAAGTCATTTTATCCCCTTGAGAGTAAAATGTTGCCAACCTAATAGACCATCATCCCTGAATAATTTAGTGTAGGTTGTCTACAAACAAGGACATTATCTTTCATACTTTACAATACAGCCTGCAAAACCAGGAAAGTACCATTGACGCATTATGACCATCTCATCCTCAGATTCCACTCAATATTCATCAATTGTTCCAGTAATGTCTTTTCCAGCAAAGGATTCAGTTCCAATTAACCCACTGCATTTAGTTGTCATGTCTCTTTAGTCTCCTTCAATCTGGACAGAGCCTTGGTCTTTCCTTAATTTAATGATGTATCTACTTTTTAAGGTAGCCACATCTAGTCTCTCTGATTTAGGACACACATAGTACGTTACGGGGTTTTTTCTTTTACATTTTTAGAGCACCATGAACATTCTGAACCTTGTAGAATGTGCTTCATAAATAACTGATCAACAAACATCAATCAGACTCCATAACTGAAGGGAGCCATGATTCCACTGGGATATTGAACTGGTTGTTTTCAGCAACAACTTGAACTCCCAAAGAGTCTGGTTTTCACACTCTAGCAAAGCCAAAGAATGAGAAGCCTCTTTATTCTTCAGTTATTCTTTGAAGCCAAGAACATTTCTTTCTAGGTTGGCCCCAATCAATATCCTCAGCAGACTGGACTAAGTCATCAAGGAGTGAGATACTGCGACTGTGGAAACTAGTCCGAAGACCCTTCATGGTCTCAACTTTTTACTCTTTTCAACTTTTTACCCAAGATTAATAGGAGTGGGGGAAGGATAGCATGAATAAAAGCTCCATTAGGGAAAAAGAAAATTAAGCTAAATTCAAAGAACTAAGTGTGAGCATAGAAGCCAGGTTCTGGTTTCACGCTGAACTTCTGGACTCTACCACTGGACAAGTTTCTGAAATTCCCTGTGCCTCCCTTTCTTCTTCTACAAAATGGTGATGGTAATAGATGGTAACTCTTTGGGTTACTGTGAAAAGTAAAGCAACACCCCCTCTCCATCTTTACTCACCCAGCATATCAACCAGTTTCCTGAGATGTCCAGATTTCCATTTGGCTTGAATAGCCAATCTGCCCCCAAGAAAACACCCCGAATGTGAGGTCATCCAGAGTCTTAGGAATCCATTATACCACTCCAAAAATAAAAGTCCATAGACCCTGGGGGTAGGAGCTGACTAGCTGAAACATGCTGATCAAGCTTCCTGAAGCACCTTTGAAGTATGCCCAGGCCTCAGGGTTGTCAAGCAGAAAAACCAGCACCTCCAGCCAGATGTGTCTCTCTCATAAAGAAAGCTGATTGGAACAGTTCTTCCTGCTTCTGAGTGGCAAGCTCACCCCTGATGCTTCAGAGAGCACAGCCCTTGTATTCCTACCAGGCTATCTGAGGACCTGGCCTCTCTCGTGTGGATTCAGCTGAAG
The DNA here is from genome assembly GCF_049354715.1 of Callithrix jacchus. Classification (NCBI taxonomy): domain Eukaryota; kingdom Metazoa; phylum Chordata; class Mammalia; order Primates; family Cebidae; genus Callithrix; species Callithrix jacchus. Next base: position 99,826,038 of record NC_133502.1, on the reverse strand, counting down.
CAGCAGTCCTTGGAGAGAAAGGTAAGAATGAACAATCAAGAAAGGGACAGAGGCCAGGGCGGTGGCTCATGCCTGTAATCCCAGCACTTTGGGAGGCTGAGGCAGGCGGATCATGAGGCCAGGAGTTCAAGACAAGCCTGGCCAACATGGTGAAACCCCGTCTCTACCAAAAAATACAAAAATTAGCTGGGTATGGTGACTCGTGCCTGTAATCCCATCTACTTGGGAGGCTAAGGTAGGAGAATTGCTCGAACTGGGACCTGGGAGGTGGAGGCGGCAGTTAGTGGAGATTATTGGCCACTGCACTCCAGCCTGGGCTACAGAGTGAGACTGTATCTCAAAAAAAAAAAAAAAAAAAAGGGACAGAAAGTCGACAGTCTGGAAACTACCCCAGCATGGACAGTTACAGAAGCCACATACTTGTGTGTCCTCATTGCTCACAGGAGGACTGTGCAAAGGCCAGTTGCTAGGCAGGCAGGCCTCACAGATTCTTTCAGCCAGGCAGTCGCCAGTTTGGCCAAAGCATTTGAATCTGAAGATAAAATGTTAAGAAAAAAATTCTAGAAAAACGTGTCACACATATTCTCTCCGCCGAACCAAACAAAAACAACAAAGAAACACTTAAAGTTCATTTCTAAGAATGGGCGTAAGAAGTACTCAAAGTAATAAACAATAATAATAATAAAAGTTACCTCTTAGTCTGATTGTCCTGGACGAGAATCCCCTCCCCGTTCGCAGGTGGGAAGCTGAGTGCCTGGAGAGAGAAGTAGCTCCCCCCGACCCCTCCCTAAGGCTGTAGAACGCAGCGCTATTTGGTCGCCATGGAAACCACGGCGGGTGGACGGATCCCCGGTAGGTTGGCCGAGTCGGGCTGCTCCGGCGACGCCAGAGATGCAGCTGCAGGCTGCGCGAACGCAGAGGTAAGAGAGCAGCTCCTGAGTTTCCTTGATTCGCAAGCGCTTAGCCCTTGCCCGGGTTCTGGGAGAGTGAAACAGAAAGTCGCCTTCCAGCGCAGAATAAGCAAATTTGTCAGATGATCAGCACGCCGATTTAATGCCCAAACTCTCCCTAGTTTCCCACTCCTGCTCTGCTAAATCACAATCTCCAGCCAGGACCCGGAATCCGGATTTAACCGGGGGTAGTTTATAGAGTCGGGAGATTGGTAGATACGAAGTTCTCCTATTCTTATTTCTCAACGCCGTACCACCACCAATTTACATAATGATAAAAGAATCTGCAGCCCGATTTCCTCCCCAGCGGCTCTTGAATGGAGTACTTGGAGCTGGAAATAGCCCATTTCTCTCCTTGCAGTACTTTAAGGTGTGAGCTGATCGGCGTCGCTGTTTCTGTGGGTTTCCCTCTGGGGGGCAGCCTAGTCCTTCGCTCCGATTCCTCCGCAAAGCAGTAGCCCACAGTGTGGTTTCTAGCTAATTTGGGCTGCAGCCTGTTTAATAATACAAGCACTTCTAGAAAGCGGAGCTTGGATGCAGAGCTGTAAATGGAGGAAGCTCTCAGCCCCAATTCCTGGTTTACAGTTAGGGTTTAGAACAAAGAATCCACGCTTGTAAAGGAATAATGTTCCCCTTGAGGATAATACACGTGAACTGAAGGGCTCGTTTCTCAGCCCCTTTAGCTTTATCTTTTATTGGGCAATCAGGTGGGACTCCAGGATTGATGCAGGCTAGCCCTAGCCTTGGCTGCATCCTGGGTAACGATAAGCCTCACCTGACCACCTTCAGGAGGCAGCAAGATGGTGAGACAGGACTTGCCTCTGCCCTAATGGGGATCTTCATAGCTTCAATGACTGTAAAATCAGGACCTGTCGTATCTGCATAACCTCTCTTAGAGACTCAGTAGAGTGGGATAATCTCAGCTCAGTAGAGTGGAATAATCTATGGTTCTCTAGTACCCTATGCATTTACTATACCTTATTTTGATAACCCTTTTATAGGTCTGACTTCTATTATTTCATGTATAGGCATTGTCAACTTAAAATCATAAGATCTTAAATTTGGAAAGGAGACTTTATTTCTTATAAGGAGTTGCAGCTTGCAGGGTGGCCACCGGCAAGGGAATCTAGCCTCTGGCAGAGACCAATAGCAGGTACTTCAGAGACAAAAATGGAGAGGTTAGATTTGTGCCCAAGGAAATTAGCTATATATACATATTCAGTAGGTTATAGGAGAATCTTATGAATATTTATGAAGGAGTCAATACATGTGCACAGAATGAACATGTATGTAACATACAACCCATGTTCACTTTGGGGTGGCTACAACATTAAGATGCAGTAAAATTTAGGCCGCACACATCAAAAGGTGAAGCAGGAACATGAAAGTCATCAGTGCTAAGCCTCTATAAATCAGCCAGAACCGGTCTGTGGTCTCTTAGAAGAAACTTACTGCAATCAGTCTCTTGTCCAATCAGAGCTGTAGTTATGCTTTGTGGAGCAGGGGGTCAGTTAGTCAGAATCTGGTGGTTGGTGAACTGCAATTGTTTCAATATTGCTTCTCTGGAGACCAGAGCTTGTTTGCTGCTAGACAAAAAGAAAAACCTTGTGGCAGTTAGAAGGTAGTTTATTCTTTAAGTCTAGGGGCTGTAGGACTTAACCCTTGCCTACCACCACCTTAGGTCTTGTTTATAATTTGGTATCTTTTTATCACAAAGAGTCCATTCTGTCAGCTTATGGTCTCTATTTTTGCAACATGTAGTAAGAGCAGCTTTCTTTACATTAGTGTAGAATGCACTTCCTCCAATTCAAACTTTCAAATCATGAATTATTGCTAAAAGGAGGTGAAGGGGCTGAGAAGGTTAGGACCAAGTGAGCAGACCACAGTATATCCTTTGGGAAAATAAATGTTTTGTATAAGAAAGAGATCCATGGTCAAATAAGTGCGTAAAATACTTGATTAAATATATTTCTTTACTGCAGGACATTTTTCAGAAATTTTAGAAAACAAATATAAATTGTGACTCTTCAACTTAAAGCTGCACTTAAAGCATTTCTCACATTTATTTCCCATGAAACCTTTTAACTACAGTGACTTGCAGAGCAACTATTCCACAGAATATACTTTGGAAAACACGAAACTGAATACCAATGACTTCCCCAAGAAGTCTCCATAAGGTTGAATGGTAGACAGCTGTTGGGTTTTTCAATGTGGCAAAATAGATTTGGGCTTCCTCAGGAGAGGATGGGAGTGTCCTTTTGAAACACGGTAGATAAATAATTAATTTGGCACAGAGGACATACTTACATTATGTTTCAGATGCTCAACGTTATTTAACCCTCAAAACTGTTCTCTCAAATAGATACCGGTTATCCCACTTTATAGACAACAAAATTGACATTCATGAATTAATCAGATGCCACCTCCAAGCTCACATAGCCAGGAAGTGACAGCACTGATATTTGGAACCAAATCTTCTTTAAGATAGTACAGTGAAGAGCCCAAGCCCAGCAGCAGGGCAGCCAGCAGGGGTTGAGGAAGAACTGATTTTGTTTTCATGGTCACTTGAGTAATTAATGATGAAGCGTGAGAGTAGCGGGTGGTCTGTTCTCATATAGTGAGCGGAAGAAAGTCCCCAGTATTGTCTTTTGATGATGGGCAGGGGATAATCATTATTTGAAAGATATATGGTCAGGAAAAATTGGGAAATTCATTTTGCTAGAAGCTCAGTTGCAAATACAGACATACCTCAAAGATGTTGTGGGTTCAGGTTCCAGACCACTGCAATAAAGTGACTGTCGCCATAAAGCAAGTCAGGCAAATGTTTTGGTTTCCCAGTGCATGTAAAAGTTATGCTTACATGACACTAGTTTTTTTTTTCAGTGTGTGGTAGCATTATGTCTAAAAAAAGTACATACTTTAATACAAGTAATTTCTTGCTAATGATCATCTGCGCCTTCAGTGAGTCATAATCTTTTTGCTGGTGGAGGGTCTTGCCTCAATATTGATGGCCGCTAACTGATTATCAGAGGGGTGGTTGCTAGAAGTTGGAGCATCTGTGGCAATTTCTTAAAATATGACAACAATGAAGTTTGTTTCAGCTATTGACTGTTCCTTTTATGAAAGATTTCTCTGTTGGATAGCATTTTGCCCATGGTACAACTTCTTCAAAATTGGAGTCGGTCCTCCCACATTGTGCCACTGCTGTATCAACTAAGTTTGTTATTTCAACAATGTTCACAGCACCTTCCCATCTCAGGAAATCGTTTCCTTTGCTTATACATAAGAAGCAACTCCTCATCTGTTTAAGTTTTATCATGAGATAGCAGCAATGTAGTCACATCTTCAGGTTCCACTTGTCATTCTAGTTTCCTGGCTCTTTTTTAACATATCTGCAGTTCTCTTCCCCACTGAAATTGAACCCAAAGTCATCCAGGACGGTTAGAATCCACTTCTTCCAAATGTATGTTAATGTTGACAATTTGATCTTCTCTCATGAATCACAAATGTTCATTTTTGTTGTTATTATTTTACTTTTAGATTCAGGGGTACGTGTGTTTGTTACATGGATGTATCACATAATGGTGAAGATTGGGCTTCAAGTGAACAAATCACCCAAATATTGAACAGTCTACCCAATAGGTATAACCCATGAAATCAACTCTCACCAACCCCTTTTCCACCCTCCCCCATTTTGGAATCCCCAGTGTTTGTTGTTTCCAACTTTATGTCCATGTGTACCCATTGTTTAGCACCCACTTATGACAATATACAGTATTTTATTTTCTGTCTCTGAGATATTTCACCTAGGATAATGTCCTCCAGCCCCATCCATGTTGCTGCAAAGGGCATAAGTTTATTCTTTTTTAAGCCTAATGCTTTGTATATACCACATTTTCTTTATCCAATCAAGCACTGAGGCCGGGCATGGTGGCTTGTACCTGTAATCCCAGCACTTTGGGAGGCAGAGGCAGGCAAATCACGAGGTCAGGAGTTTGAGACAAGCCTGGCCAACGTGGTGAAATCCCGTGTCTACTAAAAATACAAAAAATTAGCCAGGTGTGGTGGCAGACACCTATAATCTCAGCTACTCGGGAGGCTGAGGCAGGAGAATCACTTGAACCTGTGAGGTGGTTTGCAGTCTGCCAAGATTGTGTCACTGCACCCCAGCCTAGGCAACAGAGTGAGACCCCATTTCAAAAAAAAAAAAATGGATAGACATTTGGGTTGATTCCATGACTTTGCTATTGATGAACATAAGTGTTCTCAATAGCTTCTAGAATGGTAAATCCTTTCCAGAAGGTTTTCCATTTACCCAGATCCATCAGAATCACTATTCCATGGCAACTATACCCTTCCAAAGTTTATTTATTAAATAATAAGACTTGGAAGTCAAAATTACTCCTTAATCAATGAACTGCAGAATGGATGTAATGTTAGCAGGCAAGAAAACAACACTGATCTTCTTGTTCATCTCCATCAGAGCTCTTGGGTGACCAAGTGCATTGTCAATGACCAGTAATATTTTGAAAGAAATCTTTTTTTCTGAGCAGTAGGTCTCAACAATGTGCTTAAAATACTCAGTAAGACATGCTTCAAACTGATGTGCTCTCATCCAGGCTTTGTTGTTCCATTTATAGAGCACAGGCAAAGCAAATTTAGCATAATTATTAAGGGCCCTAAGGAACTTTTAAATGGTAAATGGGCATTGGATTCAACTTAAAATCACCAGCTGCATTAGATCCTAACAAGAGGGTCAGCCTGTCCTCTGAAGTATTGAAATCAGATATTGATTTCTCCTCTCTACATGTGAAAGTTTGAGATGACATCTTCTCCCAATAGATGGCTGTTTTGTCTACATTAAAAATCAGTTGTTTAGCATAGCCACCTTTATCAGTGATCTTAGCTAGAGATCATTAACACTTGCTGCTTCACCTTGCACATTTATGTTATGGAGACTGCTTCTTAACCTTCATGAATCAAACCGTCGCTGGTTTTCAACTTTTCTTCTGTAGCTTCCTCACGCCTCTCAGCCTTCATAGAATTGAAGATTTAGGTCTTTGCTCTGGATCAGGTTTTGGCTTAAGGGAATGTTGTGGCTGGTTCGATCTTCTATCCAAAATACTAGAATTTTCTCCATCTCACCAGTAAGGCTGTTTTGCCTTCTTAACATTTGTATGTTCACTGGAATAGCACTTACAATTTTCTTCAAGAACTTTTTCTCTGCATTTACAACTTGGCTAACTGGTGCAAGAGGCCTAGCTGTTGGCCCCTCTCAGTTTTCAACATGTCTTCATCACTAGACCTAATCATCTCTAACTTTTGTTTTAAATTGATAGATGTGCAACTCTTTCTTTCACTTGAACACTTAGAGGCCATTGTAGGGTAATTACTTGGCCCAATTTCAATATTGCTATATCTCAGAGAATAGGGAGACCTGGGGCAAAGGAGAAATGTGAGGGAATAGCTGGACAGTGGGGCAGTCAAGACACATACAACATTTATTAAGTTCACTGTCTTCTGTGGGCTTGGTTAGTGGCTCCCCAAAACAACTACCATGGCATATCAAAGATCATTGATCACAGATAACTATAATAGATATAATACTAATGAGAAAGTTTGAAGTATTGTGAGACTTACCAAATGTGACACAAAGACACCAAGTGAGAACATACTGTTAGAAAAATGGCACCGACAGACTTGCTTGACACATAGATTGCCTTCAAGGGAAAAAAAAATCTGCAAAGCACAATAAAGCAGAGCACTGTGGATAAAGTATGTCTGTAAAGGAAAGCCATATGCAAGCCAAGAGGCAGAGATCAAAGGGAGCCAACCTTACTTAAATAGTAATATCTAAGAAGATAGGACATGTCCCTTTCTCTTGTCCTTGGAGCTATTTCTGGAACTCCCCCCTGGAGGAACATAGACTCTTTCCTTTAAGCTAGAATTAGCATGTCTGCAAAAGTATTTAGATGATCTGCTGCTGGTGGAGGAGTAGGGCAGCCCATGTGGACTCCCAGGAAGGGAGCAATTTGCACTCAACTTAAATTTGATCTGGACATGACAAGCCAAACTTCTGGAAACTTAATCCTTTGGCAGGACCTGTGGGCTAGGGGCCCAAGACCTGAATGGACATGCTGTTTAGAGAAGCCAAAAAATCAGCAGTTGAAAAGAGAAACAGACTTTTGATGTGGTTGGTGCCAAATCAGTGGACCATGCCAAGAGGCTCATGGGATGGCAAACAGCTGGTCAGAGACAGGATTCTGAGGCTATGTGTCAGAAGAATTGGATGCTTGCAGCCAACGAAGATACATAAAATAGTAGGATGGAGAGAAGTCACACCCAGAGTAAATAGGGTCTTCCTAAAATGAGAGCCCCTCCTGCCATGGGGGAGCTTAGAGGGAGGCATTTGGTAGCAGCAAAAAGCCTGGGATCAAGACAGATGGATGTATTTTTATTGTAAAAACTAGAAAGCAGAACACTCTGAGAGACCCTTGCTTAGTCATTTTGTCCCACATTGAAGGACTTAGCATTATTCCAACTCTGAAAAATTAAAATCCAAAGTTAGCATTGATTATTCCTGGGGAGCAAGATTATGGGCGTTTTTTATTGTGCTTTTTGTAACTTTCTTTATCAAGCTTACTGCCATGCATTTGGATTCTTTTCATCTTCAGTTGTTTTAATTGGAAAGAAGGCAGAGCCTTTTTTTGTAATGAAAGACTCAAATGAAGTGAATTTTAGGGAATGAGTGATAGAAATGTCTAGCCTTTTAATTGTGTGTGTGTGTGTGTACTTTAAGTTGAATCCAATGCCCATTTACCACTTACTGTGTACACGCACACACATACATAGAACGAGAGGGAAAAAAAAGAAAGGCAAAGAACATCCTGCTCAGGAAGACTTAGCACATCCCAGAAAAATTATCCCATGGTAGAAGAAGGATGTTTCAGGGCTGGTTGAACCCTCCGAAAAGTGCCAATAGGGAAAAGTATTTGAAGATGGCCTTGGCTATGTTTTCTGTTCTATGGTCTTCTATATCACTTCTCCAACTCATGGGAACCAAGTCACACAGCCAAGATACAGAAGCTAAATTTGACTATGCTCTTTCTCCCCCTAAATTCCCTTCTTTGGTACATCCCCTTTTCCAAAATCTTCACTATAGTTCCTTCTACTTAAAGCCACTTCCTCCACCCAAGAATATGTTTACCAAGCTCCTTGTTCAAAGCAGGGAAACCTTTATCCAATCTTTCCTAGGCCCCATAGTTGACTGAATCTCTATGAGACCCAGGATTAGCCCTCTACCAGCAATCCTTACCACACGCTTAGCAGCCTGGCGGCCACTGGAATGTCCCTGCCCCTGTTACCCTAGCTTGGGCCTTCCTCCCCTTTTTGAGGTAGCTTTGCCACCCCCACTCCCCCTCTCCTCTGCAGCTCAACTCAAAGGCCAGAGCAGGTAAGATCTGCAGCAGTGTCCCAGTGAACAGATATGAAACTGGAGGGCACAAAGGATTCTCTGTCCCCTGACCCACATAATCCACTGCCTAATTGACCCTAACTCTGTGGACAGAGGCCTATCTGGCTATTGCAGCTATCCCAATACCACTGATGTCCATTCTGCCTCTGTGCAGACTCCCTCCTCCTGTTCTGTACTCTGTGCTCAGGAGGGCTCTCCTGCCTGTTGAGTCCACAATGGCCCGTTTTTGTTCTTCAAACATTTCATCATGCTCCCCCTCAACCCTGGATGCCAATCCACCACATGCCCACACAGTTGACCACTCCTGCACCCCACCCTGAGGTATTTTCAACCCTCATCCCCTCTTTCTGCCTTCCCCCGTTTTGAAATCCCCAGTGTCTATTGTTTCCAACTTTATGTCCATGTGTACCCATTGTTTAGCTCTCACTTATAAATGAGAAATACAGTATTTTATTTTCTGTTTCTGAATTGTTTTACTTGGGATCATGGTCTCTAGCTCATTGAAAAAGTGAGGCCTCCCCAACCACATGCTCCAGCACTTCTCTTCCCCATCCTCACTTGTTATTTCTCTTTTGCATTTATCACTATCTGATACTTTTCTTGCGTATTTTTTGAGTAATGCTTTTTTTAGGAATTTCTCATTTAGTTATTGTCTGTATCCTCCCACTAGAATTTAAGCTCCATGATAGCTAGGATTTTTATCTGCTTAGTCACTGTTATATGTTTTGCACCCAATGGGGAATATATATATATATATATATATATATATATATATATATATGTATATGTGTGTGTATATATTATATATAATATATATAAACATATATAATATATTTAATAAATATATATTGAATATATTTAAATTTAATGTTTATATATTGAATATATTTAAATATATTTAAATGTATATATTATATATTTATAATATATAAATATAAACATATATAATTATATATATTATATAATATATAAATATGTTTATATATTTAATATAGAAATATAGAAATATATATAAATTTATATTTTAATATATTTATATAAATATATAAATATGTTTATATTATATATTATAAATATATAATTATGTTTATATTATATATTATGAATATATAATATATACATTTAAATATATTCAATATATAAATATTCAATTTAAATATATTCAATATATATTTATATTTATTAAATATATATGTTTATATATATTATATATAATATACACACATGTTATATATTTAACATATTAAATATATAATGGGAATAAATATATATAACATATATAATGTTTTATATATAACATATTATATATATATATATATATATATATATATATATATAAAATGTTTGCTTGCACCCGGGAGGCAGAGGGTGCAGTAAGCCAAGAGCACACTACTGCACTCCAGCCTAGGGGACAGAGTGAGACTCCAACTCAAAAAATATGTATTTATATGTGTGTGTGTGTATACATATATATATATACACTTTTTTACATATATAAATATATAGGAATAATAATTATATATATGAAATATATATATGTTTTAAAAGGCCATAGCAGTGCTTGTTTACTGCTGTATGTTTTGCACCCTGTTAGGCACAGAGTAGGTGCTCATTCGGTGTGGGTTGATGACTGCAGGATGAATGAATGCCTACAGGGGTAAATGGATTTGGAGGGCTTTTTCTAATATCAAAAGCGTTTCCGGCCGGGCATGGTGACTCAAGCCTGTAATCCCAGCACTTTGGGAGGCTGAGGCAGGTGGATCACGAGGTCAAGGCATCGAGACAGAGACCATCCTGGTCAGCATGGTGAAACCCCGTCTCTACTAAAGATACAAAAAATTAGCTGGGCATGGTGGCGCGTGCCTGTAATCCCAGCTACTCAGGAGGCTGAGGCAGGAGAATTGCCTGAACCCAGGAGGCGGAGGTTGCGGTGAGCCGAGATTGCGCCATTGCACTCCAGCCTGGGTAACGAGCGAAACGCCGTCTCAAAAAAAAAAAAAAAAAAAAGCATTTCCAGGTTCAAGTACCTGACTTGCAAATGACTTTTGGAATAAACTTTTTTGAAGATTGGATACTGTTTGTTATAAAGAGTTATTCAAGTCCAAGGTGTCAGATATTTTCCAACTCTTGCTTGTTAGTCCTTGAAGCCACACATGAAAGCAGCAGCCCCAGGTACTTTACTTTCAGCAGCTGACTGTGTGAGCCTTGCCCAGCTTCTCATCTTTGATCCCCACGTTTTGTTTGTACTTCTCACTCGGTTTCACACAGTGACGCTGACTGCCGGGTAACTGTCTCTCAGGACATTTGTTCTTTGAGTCTGTGCAACTCTGGACCATTTCTGCAGGCTAAAAGATGTGCCTGTTGTTAAGAGGAGGAGCCCTGCAGCAGGAATCTGGTGCCAGCTGACCTCAAAGCAACCTGACCCCCAGAAAGTGTCTTTGTTATACTCAAATGGGCCTTCCAGATGAGCCCTGTACAAATATGCATGATAGCAAAAGCTCAGGAGCAAGCTCAATGCAGAGCCTTTTTATGTTACTGTTGTTCTTAACTTTTGATTTATTTTCTTTCGGGATCCAGCCTTTCATTGACTATGAACCCAAACATAAGAAAGAGAAGTTTCTTGGGGCCCCAAAAAAACATAATGCTTTCTGAAATTGAGTTTTCTTCTGCTTCTGGAAACTGAGTCTTTGTGCAAAGAAATTTCTCTGTTTTCTTGATTCTCATCTTGATTCTCTATTTTGAAGATAACATAGGTGTTGCTTTGTGTCTATGTAGAGTGTGGCAAAAAGAGAGGAAACAAAAAGATCAAAGGACCATCTCTCTCACCTTTAAAATCTCTTTTCCTTAAGGTATCCTTAAATATCTGTCTTCATTGTGCCCTAAAACATTTTCTCTACAGCTGACGCTATCCAGTCAGTGGTTTTTAGTGGCACCTGTGATTCAAATGACTGTAATCCAGGATCCAGCCTTAAATACACACCTGAGTTTCTAGTCCAACTAAACATCCCACAGGTACTTCAGGTTCACTAGATCCAAGCCTAACTCATTATCTTTGCACCAAAACAATATTTTTAATTAAACATTTTTTAATAATGATAAATAAAAAATGTTGGCTCTCCTGGAACTGAGCCTGACTAATGGCATTATTTTTTCCCACTCACCCAAACTAGGCATTTAAAAATCAAACTTGACTCCCCACTCTGACTCTGCAAATTCTGTCAGTCACTGAGTCACTGTTTGACCCTACTCCAAGCTTTCAAATCTTCTCATAAACCATGGTGATATCAGGGCTGGGTCCTGTGGAGTGTCTAATACCTATAACACTAAAAGGAGTAATTTTTTTGACACCTCTCTCCACTATACAACCAAACTATTTTCTAAATGGCCATGAGTGTGATGATAATTATGTCTTTATAACATATGTAATTTATAATATCATATATATAAATTATATATATTTATAAATAATACTCAAAAAAACAAAGCAGTAAAAATGTTCTTTCTTTTTTTTTTTCTTTTTTGAGACAGAGTCTCACTCTGTCACCAGGCTGGAGTGCAGTGGTGTCATCTCGGCTCACTGCAACCTCCTTCTCCCAGGTTCAAGTGATTCTTCTGCCTCAGCCTCCCAAGTAGCTGGGAATACAGGTGCATGCCACCATGCCCAGCTAATTTTTGTATTTTTAGTAGAGATGGGATCTCACCATCTTGGCCAGGCTGGTCTTGAACTCCTGACCTCGTGATCCACCTGCCTTGGCTTCCCAAAGTGCTGGGATTACAGGTGGGATTCACCGTGCCCAGCCAAAAATTTTCCATTAAACTAAATATGTATAATTTTATAATATATTAGTCTAAAAAATAATGAAAAGGAAATTCCCACAACTATTTTTTACTAATTTTTATATCTACCTAAATGACTGAACTTTTATCCTTTGGTTACAGTCTGATATATTAATAGTTATATAAATGGCAGTCCAATAACTAGTTTCAATAAAGCTAAAATATCTGCAGAAGTATAGTTTAGGCAATTACTTTTGATATTTTTTGGAGTCTTACTATGCTCCCAACTCTGCCTCCCAAAGTGCTGGGATTACAGGTGTGAGCCACTGCACCCGACCTCATTTAGGCAATTAAAAATGTGAGATTTTGTTTTCTTACTTGTCTTTTTAAGATAAATAATTAACAATTAAAAAGAATACATTCCAATTATTTTATTTTTATTTTGCATTTATATGGTATACTTTTATTTGTAAAGGATTTTGCAGTCAGCCTTATACATGAATAACCTTATACTTGGATAGATAAAAGATGAAGACCCAATGTAGGTGACAAAATTTAATGGTAAACATGTTGCCTGATAATCAGTGAAAACTTGTTTTAACCCACATTATGGGTTAAAGAGAACATTGCCAGGAGGGCTTAACTATTCTAGAAGAACACATTGAAATATTATTCATATTTAGAAAAAATATTTTATGTATGAAATAAAATTTGTACTTATAAAACAAAAATATTACACTTCCCAGTTGGCAAACATTTTACATTTTAAATTAAAAACTTTTTAATTGTGATTGGGTGACACTGAATGGTGAAATTAAGTGAGTTCAAATTCTTTTTCTTCATCTTTGCAACCACTGTGTTATCATTGTTTCTTTCTAATCTATATAGGAATATGTCCCACCACAGGGGTTAAGAGTGAACTGCACCCAAAGCAAGATCCAGTGTTTCCAAACTGTTAGGAGCTCTTGAAATGAATGTGGGTAGCTAAGGCTATTGTGCCAAGGGTTCTGAGAATCAACTTCCACATAGAACATTACTTGTGCTGTTGCCTCTGAGGCCTCTGTTGTGTTCCATTGGTCTATATCTCTGTTTTTTGATACCAATACCATGCTGTTTTGATTACTGTAGCCTTGTAGTATAGTTTGAAGTCTGGTAGTGCGATGCCTCCAGCTTTGTTCTTTTTGCTTAGAATTGACTTGGCTATGTGGGTTCCCTTTCGGTTCCATATGACATTTAAGGTGTTTATTTCCAGTTCTGTGAAGAAGGTCATTGGTAGTTTGATGGGGATAGTGTTGAGTCTGTAAATTACTTTAGGCAGTATGGCCATTTTCACAATAATGATTCTTCCTAACCATGAGCATGAAATGTTTCTCCATCTGTTTGTGTCCTCTCTTATTTCGTTGAGCAGTGGTTTGTAGTTCTCCTTGAAGATGTCCTTTACATTCCTTGTTAGTTGTATTCCTAGGTATTTTATTCTCTTTGTAGCAATTGTGAATGGCAGTTCGTTCTTGATTTGGCTCTCTTTAAGTCTGTTATAGGTGTATAGGAATGCTTGTGACTTTTGCTCATTGATTTTCTATCCTGAGACTTTGCTGGAGTTTTGGGGCTGAGATTTAGGGCTGAGATGGCGGGGTCTTGTAAATATACAATCATGTCATCTGCAAATTTAGATAATTTGACTTCCTCCTTTCCCATTGGAATACCCTTTATTTCTTTTATTTTTGCCTGATTTCTCTGGCTAGAACTTTCAATACTATATTGAATAGAAGTGGTGAGAGAGGGCATCCTTGTCTAATGCCAGATTTCAAAGGGAATGTTTCCAGTTTTTGCCCATTCAGTATGATATTGGCTGTTGGTTTGTCATAAATAGCTTTTATTATTTTGAGATACGTTCCATCAATACCTAGCTTATTGAGGGTTTTTGGCATAAAGCGCTGTTGAATTTTGTCAAATGCCTTCTCTGTATCAATTGAGATAATCATGTGGTTTTTGTCTTTGGTTCTGTTTATGTGGTGAACTACATTTATAGACTTGCATATGTTGAACCAGCCTTGCATCCCCAGGATGAAGCCTAGTTGATCATGGTGGATAAGCTTTCTGATGTGCTGTTGCAATTGGTTTCCCAGTATTTTATTGAAGATTTTTGCATCTATGTTCATCATGGAAATTGGCCTGAAGTTTTCTTTTCTTGCTGAGTCTCTTCCAGGTTTTGGTATCAGGATGATGTTGGTCTCATAAAATGATTTGGGAAGGATTCCCTCTGTTTGGATTGTTTGTAGTAGTTTCAGAAGGAATAATACCAGCTCCTCTTTGTATGTCTGGTAGAATTTGACTGTGAACCCATCTGGACCTGGGCTTTTTTTGGGTGGTAGGCTATTAATTGCTGTCTCAACGTCTGCCATTGTTACTGGTCTATTCAGAGTTTTGACTTCTTCCTGGTTTAGGCTTGGGAGGATGCAAGTGTCTAGGAATTTACCTATTTCTTCCAGGTTTACTAGTTTATGTGTATAGAGTTGTTTGTAATAATATCTGATGATTGTTTGTATTTCTGTGGAATCTGTGATGATATACCCTTTATCATTTTTTATTGCATCTATTTGATTATTCTCTCTTTTCTTTCTTTTTTATTAATCTGGCTAGTGGTCTGTCTGTTTTGTTGATCTTTTCGAAAAAGCAGCTCCTGGATGTATTTTTTAAGGGTTTTTTGTGTCTCTCTCTCCTTCAGTTCTGCTCTGATCTTAGTTATTTCTTGTCTTCGCTAGGTTTTGAGTTTTTTTGATCTTGCTCCTCTGGCTCTTTCAATTTTGACAGTAGGGTGTCGGTTTTAGATCTTTCCTTGCTTCTCATGTGGGCATTTATTGCTATGTATTTTCCTCTAGACACTGCTTTAAATGTGTCCCAGAGATTCTGGTACATTGTGTTTTTATTCTCACTGGTTTCGAAGAACGTCTTTATTTCTGCCTTCATTTCATTGTTTATCCAGTCAGCGTTCCAGAACCAGTTGTTCAGTTTCCATCAAGCTGTGCAGTTCTGAGTTAGTTTCTGAATTCTAAGTTCTAACTTGATTGCACTGTGGTCTGAGAGACTGTTTGTTATGATTTCTGTTCTTTTGGATTTGCTGAGGAGTGCTTTACTTCCAATTATGTGGTCAATTTTAGAGTAGGTGTGATGTGGTGCTGAGAAGAATGTATATTCTGTGGATTTGGGGTGGAGAGTTCTGTAAATGTCTACTAGGTTTGCTTGCTCCAGGTCTGAGTTCAAGTCCTGGATATCCCTGTTAATTTTCTGTCTCGTTGATCTGTCTACTATTGACAATGGGGTGTTAAAGTCTCCTACTATTATTGTGTGGGAGTCTGTCTCTTCGTAAGTCATTAAGAACTTGCTTTATGTATCTGGGTGCTCGTGTTTGGGTGCATATATAGTTAGGATTGTTAGCTCTTCTTATTGCATTGATCCTTTGACCATTATGTAATGTCCTTCTTTGTCTCTTTTGATCTTTGTTGCTTTAAAGTCTATTTTATCAGAGACGAGAATTGCAACTCCTGCTTTTTTTTTTTTTTTTGCTCTCTATTTGCTTGGTAAATCTTCCCCCATTCCTTTATTTTGAGCCTTTATGTATCCTTGCATGTGAGATGGGTTTCCTGGATACAGCACATCGATGGGTTTTGGCTTTTTATCCAATTTGCCAGTCTGTGTCTTTTGATTGGTGCATTGTAGCCCATTTACATTTATGGTTAATATTGTTACGTGAATTTGATTCTGCCATTTTGATGCTAGCTGGCTGTTTTGCCCGTTACTTGATGCAGTTTCTTCATTGTGTCAATGCTCTTTACCATTTAGTATGTTTTTCGAGTGGCTGGTACTTGTTGTTCCTTTCTATGTTTAGTACTTCTTTCAGGAGCTCTTGTAAAGCAGTCCTGTGGTGATGAAATCTCTCAGTACTTGCTTGTTGGCAAAGGATTTTACTTTTCCTTCACTTATGAAGCTGAGTTTGGCTGGATATGAAACTCTGGGTTGAAAGTTCTTTTCTTTAAGAGTGTTGAATATTGGCCCCAACTCTCTTCTGGCTTGTAGGGTTTCTGCTGAGAGATCTGCTGTGAGTCTGATGGGCTTCCCTTTGTGGGTGACCCTACCTTTCTCTCTGGCTGCCCTTAGCATTTTCTCCTTCATTTCAACCCTGGTGAATCTGATGATTATGTGTCTTGGGGTTGCTCTTCTTGAGGAATATCTTTGTGGTGTTCTCTGCATTTCCTGGACTTGAATATTGGCCTCCCTTACTAGGTTGGGGAAGTTTTCCTGGATAATATCCTGAAGAGTATTTTCCCGCTTGGATTCATTCTCTCTGTCACATTCAGGTACACCTATCAAATATAGATTAGGTCTTTTTACATAGTGCCATATTCGTTGGAGACTTTGTTCATTCCTTTTTGCACTTTTTTCTCTAATCTTGCCTTCTCATTTTATTTCATTGAGTTGATCTTCGACCTCTGATATCCTTTCTTCTACTTAGTCAATTTGGCTGCTGAAACTTGTGTATGCTTCATGAAGTTCTCGTGTTGCGTTTTTCAGCTCCATCAATTCACTTATATTTCTCTGTAAGTTGTTTATTCTCATTAGCATTTCCTCAAATCTTTTCTCAAGATTCTTAGTTTCTTTGCATTGGGTTAGAACATGTTCTTTTAGCTCAGTGAAGTTTCTTATTACCCACCTTCTGAAGCCTGTTTCTGTCAATTCATCCCAGTCATTCTCCATCTAGCCTTGTTCCCTTGCTGGTGAGGAGTTGTGATCCCTTGTAGGAGGAGAGGCATTCTGGTTTCGGGTGTTTTCATCCTTTTTGTGCTGTTTTCTTCCCATCTTTGTGGATTTATCCACCTGTCCTCTTTGTAGTTGTTGGCTTTCAGATTGGGCCTCTGAGTGGAAGTCCAGTTGTTTGATGATGACAGTTATTTCTTTCTGTTTCTTAGTTTTCCTTCTAATATTCAGGCCCCTCTGCTGTAGGACTGCTGAGGTTCACTCCAGGCCCTGATTGCCTGGGGATCACCTGCAGCAGCTGTACAACCATAAGGTTTGCTGCCAGTTTCTTCTGCTGTCTTTGTCCCAGAAGGATACCCGCCTGATGTCAGTCTGAGCTCTCCTTTATGAGGTGACTCTTTGGATATATGGGGGTCAGGAAGCTGCTTTAGGAGACAGTCTGTCCTTTATAGGAGCTCCAGTGGTGAGCTGTGAGCTCTGTTGTTCATTCAGAGCTGCTGGGCAGGTACGTTTAAGTCTGCTGCAGCAGAACTCATAAACCTCCTTTTTTTTTTTTCCCCAGGTGCTCTGTCCCAGGGAGTTAGGGCTTTATTTATAAGTTTCTGTCATGCTGCTGCCTTTATTCAGGGCTGCCCTATCCAGAGAGGAGGCAGTGTAGTCACTGTCTGCCTGAGGAGGGTTTCCTGTGCTGCCATGGGCTCTGCCCAGCTGCTGTGAGAACTTCCCTTCAGTCCCTCCCCACTTTTGCTGGAAGCTGCAATCCTGAGCTGCTCCTAATCGGCCATCTTGGATCTGTCCTATACTCCCTGCTTTGAACAACTTGGAAAAAACATTTCTTTCTTACAAACACAATTTCCTCCTGAAAGGAATTTTGATGTATTCTATTTTCTGAAATCTTACTATTTTGGATGTAAATATGGAAACAAGGTGTTTTGTTTATAAATAAATGTAGAAGAAAAATAGATTTTTTTTTAAGAAGCAAATAGTGGTTTTTGTTATATCTTCTGAAACTTCCAAACCCAATTTGGTTATACATTGCCACCATAATGCTGTTACTGCAGTAGTAATGCTCTTCCTCAAAGAGTGAAATCATTACCATGAGTCTAGAATGTCCTGAAGGTGCCAGATTATGTACCTTAACTCCCAGCATTTCTCAAGCAGTTGCTACATGTCCAGAACTCTGTAAGGGTTTTGCAAATTAGAACTTATTTTTCCATCCCACAACAGCTCTCTGATAAATGCTATAGTTAAACATTATTTTAAAGATGAGGAAGTCAAGAATTCAAGAGATTAAATGAGTTATCTAAAGTCACACCTAAGAACAGCAAAGATGAGACCGGAGCTGAGGCCATCTGGCTCAAGAGCCTGAGCACTTAGCCATCATACTACACTGACTTTCTGTTCCAGATGTGCCGGCTACTTCTATACTTTAGAAGTGCCTCCTAGGCAGCAATTTTATACTCCAGCCTTTTGTCATTTGTACTGATGCACTAAGTAATAATGATGATAATGCACAAAATTATTTTGTGTAAAAAATTAAAATTTTTGTTTTTAATAGTTTTTGTAGAATGTATTAAAATATTCATGTTAATAGTTACTTCATAACAAAATATTAATAGTTACTTCATAATGGATTAAGTACCTATTAAACATAAAAGATGAAAATTTATTAAAAGTAAATATAAATGAAATTATTCTTTATGGACAAATATTACTTACGAAACTCAGTTCGGCATCACGTATTTTTCATTTTGATAGAATTAAGTACTGATAAAACTGCTGACAAAGAGAAATGGAAAGGCTTGGCCAGGCACAGTGGCTCATGCCTGTAATCCCAGCATTTTGAGAGGCCAAGGCGGGTGGATCACCTGAGGTCAGAAGGTTGAGACCAGCTTTGCCAACATGGTGAAACCCCATCTCTAATAAACATACAAAAATCAGCCAGGTGTGGTGGCAGGCGCCTGTAATTTTAGCTACTCAGGTGGCTGAGGCAATAGAATCCATTGAACCCCCCAGAAGGCAGAGGTTGCAGTGAGCCAAGATCGTGCCATTGCACTCCAGCCTGGGCAGTAGAGCAAGACTCTGTCTCAAAAAAAAAAAAAAAAAAAAGAAGGAAAGGCACTTGGTTATAATAAAGGTACTCAACTCACACTCCTTATAAAATATGTTAAAGAAGGAAGGGACTCAAGATGGCGCTGTGAGAACAACCCAGGATTGGAGCCCGCGTTGAATTCGCAAACGGTGAGTCAGTGCTGCATTTCCAGACTGATCTTTGTTGCCCACAGAACGGGGAAACTCCCAAGTATAAAAAGACATGGGACGCCAGGCAGTAGGTCTGCCTGGCGAACCCGGCAGCCGGGGCGGCGGCGGCCGGCCCTACCCAGCAATCCCCACAGGGCGCGCTTGTCCGGGTGCCTTGTTGAACCGGCAACCTGAGACTTGAGAGGGCTGGACTTGAGACTGAACGAGACTTGCACAGTAGCCCAGCCCAGGGGATTGCAGGGACAGATCGTTTGGGATACCCAGTGGGACGAACAAAACCGCGATTTCAAACTATCCCGGGCAGACGGTCCGAGACGCTCTGTGGGGGAGGGGCGTCCACCACTACGGAGGCAACCTGCCCCAACTGATATACACGCCCACTGCTGAGGCAGCCAGCCGTTGCTGAGGCAACCCGCCCCAACTGAGATACACGCCCACTGCTGACGCAGCCAGCCGTTGCCGAGGCAACCCGTCCCTACTGAGATACACGCCCACTGCTGACGCAGCCTGCCGTTGCTGAGGCAACACGCTACAACGAAGAGACTCCGCCGCAGGGCGTGGCGGAGACCACAGCAGAGCCGGCAGGAACAGCGCGAATCACACAACAGCAGGGCGGAGCCCCGGCAGCCAAACAGTGGCTAGTCTGCCTTTGAGCTGGGCAGGACACCTGATCGGACATCCAAAAATAAAGCCCAAACCCCTCAACACAGAGCATTTGAGAAAAAAAAAAGGGTTGTTTAATGAGCTGTGTTGCAGCAGAATCAAACATAGCAGCCTAACAGCCCTGAATGAACAACAGAGTGCACAGCTCAGCAATTAAACCCCTATAAAGTACAAACTGTCTCCTCAAGCAGCTCCCTGACCCCTCTATATCCAAAAGACTGTCATTAGGCAGGCATCATCCTGGGACAAAGAGAGCAGAAAAAGAAACTGGTAGCATCCCTCGCTGTGCCACGGCTACTAGAGGTGCACCCCAGACAAGCAGGGTCTGGAGCGGACCTCAACAGTCGTACAGCGAAGGGGCTAGACTGGTAGAAGGAAAACCAAGCAACAGAAATACTTCATCATCAACATTCTGGGTGTCCACTCAGAGACCCAAACGAAAAGTCAGCAACTACGCAGACGACCAGCGGACAAATCCACAAAGATGGGAAGAAACCAGCGCAAAAAGGAGGAAAACACCCGAAACCAGAACACATCGCCTCCTAGAAAGGACCAAAACTCCTCACCAGCAAGGGAACAAAGCTGGACGGAGAATGACTGTGACGAAATGACAGAATTAGACTTCAGAAGATGGATAATGAGAAACTTTTGTGAGCTAAAAGATCATGTATTAAATCAATGCAAAGAAACTAAGAACCTTGAAAAAAGATTTGAGGAAATGATAACAAGAATGGATACCTTAGAGAGGAATATGAATGAATTAAAGGAGCTGAAAAACACAATACGAGAACTTCGCGAAGCAAACGCAAGTTTCAATAGCCGAATTGACCAAGCAGAAGAAAGAATATCTGAAGTCGAAGACCAACTCAATGAAATAAAACGAGAAACCAAGATCAGAGAAAAAAGCGCAAAAAGGAATGAACAAAGTCTCCAAGAAATGTGGGACTATGTGAAAAGACCTAACCTACGTTTGATAGGTGTACCAGAAGGGGACGAAGAGAATGAATCCAAGCTGGAAAATACTCTTCAGGACATCACCCAGGAAAATTTCCCCCACCTAGCAAGACAAGCCAACACTCAATTGCAGGAAATACAGAGAACACCACAAAGATATTCCGCAAGAAGAGCAACCCCAAGGCACATAATCGTCAGATTCAACAGGGTTGAAATAAAGGAGAGAATACTAAGGGCAGCCAGAGAGAAAGGTCGGGTCACCCACAAAGGGAAGCCCATCAGACTCACAGCAGATCTCTCGGCAGAAACACTACAAGCCAGAAGAGAGTGGGGGCCAATATTCAACATTCTTAAAGAAAAGAACTTTCAACCCAGAATTTCATATCCAGCCAAACTGAGCTTCAGAAGTGAAGGAAGAATAAAATCCTTTGCGAACAAGCAAGTACTCAGAGATTTTGTCACCACCAGGCCTGCTTTACAAGAGCTCCTAAAAGAGGCACTACACATAGAAAGGATCAATCAGTACCAGCCATTCCAAAATCACACTGAATGCTAAAGAGCTTCAACATAATGAAGAATCTACAACAACTAACAGGCAAAACAGCCACTTAGAATCAAAATGGCAGTATCAAATTCACACATAACAACATTAACCCTAAATGTAAATGGACTAAATGCACCAATCAAAAGACACAGACTGGCAAATTGGATAAAAATCCAAAACCCATCAGTGTGCTGTATCCAGGAAACCCATCTCACATGCAAGGATACACAAAGGCTCAAAATAAAGGGATGGAGGAAGATTTACCAAGCTAATGGAAAGCAAAAAAAAGCAGGAGTTGCAATTCTCATCTCTGATAAAATAGACTTTAAAGCAACAAAGATCAAAAGAGACAAAGAAGGCCATTACATAATGGTAAAAGGATCGATACAACAAGAAGAGCTAACGATCCTAAACATATATGGACCCAACACAGGAGCACCCAGATACATAAGGCAAGTTCTTAATGACTTACAGAAGGACTTAGACTCCCACACAATAATAGTGGGAGACTTTAACACTCCACTGTCAATACTAGACAGATCAACCAGACAGAAAATCAACAAGGATACCCAGGGCTTGAACTCAGACCTGGAGCAAGCAAACCTGGTGGACATTTACAGGACTCTCCACCCCAAATCCACAGAATACACATTCTTCTCAGCACCACATCACACCTACTCTAAAATTGACCACATAATTGGAAGTAAAGCACTGCTCAACAAATGCAAAACAACTGAAATCATAACAAACAGCCTCTCAGACCATAGTGCAATCAAGTTAGAACTCAGAATTCAGAAACCGACCCAGAACCGCACAGCTTCATGGAAACTGAACAACTGGCTCTTGAATGTTGACTGGGTAAACAACGAAATGAAGGCAGAAATAAAGAAGTTCTTCGAAACCAATGAGAATGAAGACACAACGTGCCAGAACCTCTGGGACACATTTAAAGCAGTCTCTAGAGGAAAGTATATAGCAATAAGTGCCCATATGAGGAGAATGGAGAGATCCAAAATTGACACCCTATCATCAAAATTGAAAGAGCTAGAGGAGCAAGATCAAAAAAACTCAAAACCCAGCAGAAGACAAGAAATTACTAAGATCAGAGCTGAGCTGAAGGAGATTGAGACATGAAAAACCCTTCAAAAAATCAATAAATCCAAGAGCTGGTTTTTGGAAAAGATCAACAAAATAGACAGACCACTAGCCAGATTGATTAAAAGTAAAAGAGAGAACAACCAAATAGATGCAATAAAAAATGATAAAGGGGAAATCACCACAGATTCCACAGAAATTCAAACCATCATCAGAGAATATTACAAACAACTCTATGCACATAAACTAGTAAACCTGGAAGAAATGGATAAATTCCTGGACTCCTGTGTCCTCCCAAGCCTAAACCAGGAGGAAGCTGAAACTATGAATAGACCAATAACAAGGTCTGAAGTTGAGGCAGCAATTAAGAGCCTACCTCACAAAAAAAGCCCAGGTCCAGATGGGTTCACAGCCGAATTCTACCAGACACACAAGGAGGAGCTGGTACCATTCCTTCTAAATCTATTTCAAACAATCCAAAAAGAGGGAATCCTTCCCAAATCATTTTATGAGACCAACATCATCCTGATACCAAAACCCGGCAGAGACCCAACGAGAAAAGAAAACTTCAGGCCAATATCCATGATGAACATAGATGCAAAAATCTTCAATAAAATATTGGCAAGCCGATTGCAACAGCAAATCAAAAAACTTATTCATCATGATCAAGTAGGATTCATCCCAGGGATGCAAGGCTGGTTCAACATACACAAGTCTATCAACGTAATTCACCACATAAACAGAACCAAAAACAAAAACCACATGATTATCTCAATTGACGCAGAGAAGGCATTTGACAAAATTCAACAGCCCTTTATGCTAAAAACCCTCAATAAACTCGGTATCGATGGAACATATCTCAAAGTAATAAAAGCTATTTATGACAAACCAACAGCCAATATCATACTGAATGGGCAAAAACTGGAAGCATTCCCTTTGAAATCTGGTACTAGACAAGGATGCCCTCTCTCACCACTCCTATTCAATATAGTACTGGAAGTTCTAGCCAGAGCAATCAGGCAAGAAAAAGAAATAAAGGGTATTCAAATAGGAAAGGTGGAAGCCAAATTGTCTCTATTTGCAGACGACATGATAGTATACCTAGAAGACCCCATCGCCTCAGCCCAAAAACTCCTGAAACTGATAAACAACTTCAGCAAAGTCTCAGGATATAAAATCAATGTGCAAAAATCACAAGCATTCGTCTACACCAATAACAGACTTAAAGAAAGCCAAATCAAGAGTGAACTGCCATTCGCAATTGCTACAAAAAGAATAAAATACCTTGGAATACAACTCACAAGGAACGTAAGGGACCTCTTCAAGGAGAACTACAAACCACTGCTCAATGAAATCAGAGAGGACACAAACAGATGGAGAAACATTCCATGTTCATGGTTAGGAAGAATTAATATCGTGAAAATGGCTATACTGCCCAAAGTAATTTACAGAATCAACGCTATCCCCATCAAGCTACCATTGACTTTCTTCACAGAACTGGAAAAAACCACCATGAACTTCATATGGAACCAAAAGAGAGCCCGCATAGCCAAGTCAATTCTAAGCAAAAAGAACACAGGGGGGGGCATCACACTACCGGATTTCAAACTATACTACAAGGCTACAGTAATCAAAACAGCATGGTACTGGTACCAAAACAGAGATATAGACCAATGGAACAAAACAGAGGCACCGGAGGCAACACAACATACATACAACTATACAATCTTTGATAAACCTGACAGAAACAAGCAATGGGGCAAGGATTCCATGTTTAACAAATGGTGTTGGGAAAACTGGCTAGCCATGTGCAGAAAGCAGAAACTGGACCCCTTCCTGACACCTTACACTAAAATTAACTCCAGATGGATTAAAGACTTAAACATAAGACCTGGCACCATAAAAACCCTAGAAGGAAATCTAGGCAAAACTATCCAGGACATAGGAGTAGGCAAGGACTTCATGAACAAAACACCAAGAGCATTGGCAACAAAAGCCAAAATAGACAAATGGGACCTAATCAAACTCCACAGCTTCTGCACGGCAAAAGAAACAGTCACTAGAGTGGATCAGCAACCAACAGAATGGGAAAAAATTTTCGCAGTCTACCCATCTGACAAAGGGCTGATATCCAGAATTTACAAACAACTCAAGCAGATTTACAGGAAAAAAACAAACAAGCCCATTCAAAAGTGGGCAAAGGATATGAACAGATACTTTACGAAAGAAGACATATATGAGGCCAACAATCATATGAAAAAATGCTCATCGTCACTGGTCATCAGAGAGATGCAAATCAAAACCACATTGAGATACCATCTCACGCCAGTTAGAATGGCGATCATTAAAAAATCTGGAGACAACAGATGCTGGAGAGGATGTGGAGAAAAAGGAACACTTTTACACTGTTGGTGGGAGTGTAAATTAGTTCAACCATTGTGGAAGATAGTGTGGCGATTCCTCAAGGCCTTAGAAATAGAAATTCCATTTGACCCAGCAATCCCATTACTGGGTATATATCCATCGTTCTACTATAAGGACACATGTACACGAATGTTCATTGCAGCACTGTTTACAATAGCAAAGACCTGGAATCAACCCAAATGCCCATTGATAATAGACTGGATTGGAAAAATGTGGCACATATACACCATGGAATATTATGCAGCAATCAGAAATGATGAGTTCGTGTCGTTTGTAGGGACATGGATGAATCTGGAAAACATCATCCTCAGCAAACTGACACAAGAACAGAAAATGAAACACCGCATATTCTCACTCATAGGTGGGTGATGAAAAATGAGAACACATGGACACAGAAAGGGGAGTACTAAACACTGGGGTCTATTGGGGGGAAAAGGGGAGGGCCAGTGGGAGGGGGAGGTGGGGAGGGATAGCCTGGGGAGAAATGCCAAATGTGGGTGAAGGGGAGAAGAAAAGCAAAGCACACTGCCATGTGTGTACCTACGCAACTGTCTTGCATGCTCTGCTCATGTACCCCAAAACCTATAATCCAATAAAAAATTAAAAAAAAAAAATATGTTAAAGAAATAACATAGTGAACCATAACAATATAATTTTTGCTAACAGCTTTGATGAGATATAATTAACATACCATAAATAATGTATAAAATTAATTGGTCTTTATTCACAGAGTCATGTGATCATCACAACTACATAATTCGAAAAAAGGTATCATCCAAAAAAAAAACTCTATACCTATTAGCAGTCATTCTTCACTCTTTCTACCCATGGAAATCACTAATCTACTTTCTGTCTGTAGAGATTTGCTAATTCTGGACATTTTATATAAATCAAATCACGCAATAGATGGCCTTTTGCTTTTGGCTTCTTAACATGTTTCCAAAGTTCATCTATGATGTAGCATGTACCAATACTTTATTTGTTTTTGTGGAATGAATACACTACATTTGTTTATCCAGTTTATGAATCAATGCACATATGAGTTGTTTCCACTCTTGTGCTATTATTAAAAGAGCTGTTATGAAAATTACCCATTTTTGTGTAAATATATGTTTTCTGTTCTCTTGAGTATGTACTTAAGAGTGGAATTATATGGTAGCCTTTGGCTTGTATACCTTAGGCTTAACTTTTTGAAGAACTGCCAAACAGTTTTCCAAAGTAGCCGCACAATTTCACATTTTTACCAGGAATATATGAGGGTTGCAGTTTCTCAACATCCTCACCAACAGTTTGTAGCCTGTCTTTTTATTACAGCCATTCTTGTGGGTATAAAGTGGAATCTCACTGTGGCACTGATTTGCATTTCTTTAATGACTAATGATACTGGACATCTTTTCTTGTGCTTACTATCCATTTGTATATTTTCCTTACCAAAATGTCTATTGTGATAATTTTACCCACTTTAAAAATTGGTTTTATTTTTATTACTGAGTTATAGGTATTTTATATATTGTGGGTACAAATTCCTTATTGGATATATGATTTAAAAATATTTGAATTCCTTCAGTGTTGTGTCTTTTCACTTTTCTTGATGGTATCTGTTGACGCACATACATTTTTTAATTTATCTGTTACTATCCAATTTACCCATTTTTTATTTTGCCACTAGCGTTTTTGCTGTGCTAAGAAACCATCCTCTCTAATCAAAGATTAAAAATATCTACTCTCGTATTTCTTCTAAAAGTTTTCTAAATTGTAACATAAACAAGGGCTATGATTTATTTTGTGTATACAGTGTGAGAAATTGGTCTAATTTTATGATTTTGCTCATAGATTCCAGTTGTTGAAAAGACAATTCTTTCCTCTTAGAATTGTCTTGGTATCTTGTCAAAATCAATTGTTTACAAATGCATAGGTGTATTTCTGGACTCTCAGTTCTGTTTCATGGATGTATATGTCTATCCTTATGTTTGTACCACACTGTCATGATTACTGCAGCTTTGCATTAGATTCTGAAATTGGGAAGTGTAAGTCCTTCAACTTTGTTCTTTTTCAAGATTGTTTTGGTTAGTCTGGGCCTTTTATATTTCCATATAAAATTTTAGGATCAGTTTATCAATTTCTATGAAACAAGAAGCTGATACCTGCTAGGGATTGTCTTGAATCTGAAAATCAATTTCAGGAGTATTGCTATCTTAACAATATTATGTTTTCCATCCATGAGCATATGATGTCTTTTCATTTGTTTCAGTCTTCTTTTTTCCAGTGAAGTTTTGTTGTTCACAATGTACAAGTCTTGTTACAGTCGGTAGCTAGTCAGACATGAACAGGGCAGGAGACACCAGGAAGGTCAGGCAATCATCAGGTGATCGTCGGGCAGTTCTTAATTGTTTCTCTGAAATAATAATCAGTCACAGCCAGCACCAAGGAAAGACAACCTCTCAATAGATAGAAAAAACCCAGAACTGGGTGACCAGCAGCTTCCCAAAAACATCTCAGGAGTTGGGCAAGTGGGCTTAATCATGCACAATAAGAGACAAAATGGCGGTGTTCAACTGGTACATGACCTTCCTCTAGAAACTGGTAAGGGAATGCCTCAAGTGAGCATGTGCACAATTTCAGTAAACATGCTGCACAGGAGCCACACTGTGCATGCAGATAGCTCAGCCCAAGGGAGGAATCAGGGGAGAAGTAATGCAAGAACCTAGACGTATGCCAATGTATAAAAAAACCCAAGTCAAAAGGTCAAATGGCACACTCGATCTCTCAAGTTCCCTGCTTGGCCCTCTTCCAAGTGTACTTTACTTCCTTTCATTCCTGCTGGAAAGCTTTTAAATAAACTTTCACTCCTGTTCTAAAACGTGCTAGGTCTCTCACTCTGTCTTATGCCCCTCAGTTGAATTCTTTCTTCTGAGGAGGCAAGAATTGAGGCTGCTGCAGACCGGCAGGGATTAGCCTCTGGTAACAGTCTTACATTTCTTTTGTTAGATTTATTGCTAAGTATTTTATTGTTTCTGACACCTTTTTAAATCCAAGAAACATTTATAGTCTATGCTCTCTAAAGCCTGCTACCTGAGGGCTTCATCAGCACGATAAGAACCTTGGTATTCATAGTCTCTTATCCTTATCCAGACATTTCCTTTCGATTGATTTCAAGTCCAAACACTTCAATCAATTACCAATGAGAAATTTTTTGAATCCACCTATAACCTGGAAGCCCTCTCATATTCTTTCCACTTGTCCAGCCTTTCCCAGCCACACCAATGTACATCTTACTTGTATTGATTGTTGTCTTATGTCCCCCTAAATGTATAAAATCTAGTTGTGGCCTGACCACCTTGGGCACATGTTCTCAGGGCTTCCTGAGTGCTGTGTCATGGGCCATGGTCACTCACATTTGGCTCAGAATAAATCTCTTCAAATATTTTACAGAGTTTGACTTTTTTGTTGACATCTTGTATCCTGAAACCTTGTTGAACTAGTTAATTGGCTCTAAAACTGCTTTTTGAAAGCCTTTATATATATATATAAAATGTTATGTTATGGGCAAACAAAGATAGTTATTCCTTTCCAATCCAGATGCCTTTTATCATGTTTTCTTCCTTAATTGCTCTTATTGAAATTTGCAATACAATGTTTAACAGAAGCAATGGAGAGAAAAATATCTTTACCTTATTCTTGCTTAGGAAGAGAGCAATCAAGTATGATAACTCTGGAGTTTTCAGAGCCTTTATCAGAAAAATATTCCTACTTTGTTGTCTTTTTAATTATGAAAGAGTATTGGATTTTGTCTAATGCATTCTCTACATCTATTGAGGTAATCGTGCAATTTCTGCTCTTTATTCTACTACCCTGGTATATTTCGTTGACTGACTTTACTGTGTTAAATGACCTTGCATTCCTGAAATAAATCCCACTTGATCAAGGCATATAATCCTTCCCACATGTTGCTGGATTCAGTTCAGTTGTTTGTTGTTGCTATTGCTGTTGTTGTTGTTGAGACAGAGTCTCACTCTTGTTGCCCAGGCTGAAGTGCCATGGTGTGATCTTGGCTCACCACAAGCTCCACCTCCCAGGTTCAAGTGATTCTCCTATCTCAGCCTCCCGTGTAGCTAGGATTACAGGCATGTACCACCACATCCAGCTAATTTTTTATTTTTAGTAGAGTTGGAGTTTCTCCATGATGGTCAGGCTGGTCTTGAACTCCCAACCTCAGGTGATCCACCTGCCTCAGCCTCCCAAAGTGCTGGGATTACAGGTAGGAGCCACTGCACCTAGCCATAATTTTTTTTGTGAGGAATTTTTTTCATTTAGTCATAGGATACATTTGTCTGTACTTTTCTTTTCTTGTAATATCTTTGGTTTTGGCATCAGAGTGATACTGACCTCAGAGCATGAAGAATTACCCCCTCCCTTCCGTTTTTTGGCAGTTTGTGAAGTGCTGTTTGTTTTTTTAAAGTTTGGTATAATTTGCCAGTGTAGCTATCATCACCTGCACTTTTCACTGAAGAAATAATTTTTTGTTACTAATTCAACCTTTTACTTGTTATAGATCTATTGCAATTTTCCATATCTTTGTAAGTTAGTTTAATCTGTGTCTCTCAATAAGATTTTCTGTTTTGTCTAAGTTAGATAAATTGTTAATATACAACTTTTCATAGTGTTTCCTTATATTCCTTTTTATTTCTGGAAGGTATATAATGACATCCTTTATTTCATTCCTGGTTTTAGTAATTTTAATACACTCTTTTTATCTTGGTTAATCTAGCTAAGCCTTGTTCATTTTATTGACATGTTTAAAGAATCAACATTTGGTTTTTGTAGATTTTACCTATTGTTTTTCAGTCTTTTAATCCCCAGTGTACAAATCGAGAGGTGGGAACTTTAAAAGGTGATTCGCTCCTGAAGGCTCTGTTCTCAGGAATATATGCATGTTGTTATAAAGGGAGTGGTTTTCTGATAAAAGGATGATTTTGGCCCTGTTCCCTTCTCCATCTCTCATCCATGTGATGCTTTCCACCATGCTAGAAGGTCCTCAACAGATGTGTCCCCTCAATATTGAACTTGCCACTTGATCATGGTATATAATCCTTTCCACGTGTTTCCAGATTCAGTTTGCTGATTTTAGCCTCCAGCACCATGAGCTAATAAATTTCTGTTCTTCATACATTACCCAGTCTCAGAATTCTGTTACAGCAACACAAAATGGACTAAGACAAGTGCTGTGCTCCACAAATTCATTCAAGGTTCTAAGTTTCTGGCAGCTCTAACATCCTCAGCTGGGAGCATAAAGGACACTATAGGTGTTGACGTTCAGTGATGATGGAGGCTGACACCTAGTCAAAGGCTTGGAAGCAATATAATTACTTATTCAAATTCTATTGGCCAAGACTCAGGGATATAGCCATACCTAACTAAATAGAGTGGAGGAGAATTTGGAAATGTAGTCTCATTTTATAGCAGGATGAAGAGGAAATGGTTTTGATGATTGCTGCCAGGCTGTGCCATAAGAAATTTGCAAAAGTGGGGGATTTTGAGTAAAATGTGTACAATATACACATGTATCTCCAGGCTTCCTGAGAGAGGCAGAGATGTGGGAACATCTGGCCTGTTGGGGCAGACTTTCTGAAAGGCAGCTTTCTAGTTGTGATTCTTTGTATTCATTCATAGCATTTGGTTCACATTACAGCTTATGTTCTGGGAAGAGTGTGTATGGAGCATTTGGCATCAGACAAGTGCCCAGAAGACTGACACTTCTCGTTATAAATGATCAAGTTGGCTTTCTGTGGAACTAAGTCTTCAGTGTGTATAGTGTGAATCAGTTGCTCACAGTTAAGCTGATCATTAGTGTTCTGTACGTGCAGATCATAAATGCCAGATTCAGCAGCATGAAGGTAAAAACAGCATTGAGATTATCCCATCTTCCTACTTCACATTAAACAAGAAATTAAGTATTATTAATGGTAAACAAATTAAGGCTGTGCACGGTCTCTCACACCTGTAATCCCAGCATTCTGGGAGGCCTAGGTGGGCTGATCACTTCAGGTCAGGAGTTCAAGACCAGCCTGGCCAACATGGTGAAACCCCCGTCTACTAAAAATACTAAAATTAGCTGGGTGTGGTGGGATATGCTTGTAATCCCAGCTACTGGGGAGGCTGAGGCAGAAGTATCACCTGAACCCAGGAGACAAAAGTTGCAGTGAGCCAAGATTGTGCCATTGCACTCCAGCCTGGGTGACAGAGCAAGACTCCATCTCGGGGAAAAAAAAAAAGAAACTAATGTTGGTTTGTGTGTGCTCTCAACCTTGAAGGTTGGTCTCCTAAAGACAATGATCATAATCAAAATTTTGTGGGTGAGTGGAATCAGGCAATTGGTGTTTTCTGGAGAAGCTGCTAGAATTTTCAAGCAATGTTTCAATACTTGGTACCCAAAGAAAGCATACTTTTGTCCTATTAAGAGTTTTCCTTTATAACAATGAAAATGGCCTTGGTTCCCTTTCCAGAGAGATATTTGGAACAAGCGTCAGCTAAAAGTAAAGAATAGGGATGTGTGATTCCAACCAACTCTCTGTTCTTTACTAATAATAACTGATATTACTAGTAAATGATAACCAATTGGCAAGAACTGTCAGGGCTGATGTCAGTGACAGACCATCCTCTGATGCCTGATTTTCAGCCAGAAGCATCCTTCTCCATTCTCTCCTTGCTTGTAACATTAGAGGTTGCAGAGATCCAAAATATTCACTGCCATCCCTGCCCCTACCCCAGTTCCCAGTAAATAATACAGTGGCCAGCAGAGGGTTAAAATCAGCTTTATTAATGGATTGGAGAGCACAGCTGGGATCTGAGGCCTAAGAGAGGTTCCTTTCTTCTTCTTCTCTGAAGTGACGGCTCCTGAGCCCACTGGGTTGGGCCTACTGAACTTACGCACCCAGTCACAGATGGAAGCTGGAACATGGAGAGCCGAGTCCTGGCTGAGCTCACCACGGGCATGTTCTGCTGGGTCTGTTTACTGCATGGAGACTGGAAGCCCAAATGCAGGTCCAAGAGAAAAGGAGAGAGAGAGAAAAGAAGCAGGAGGACAAGTAAGCAGGGACCTTTAGCACATTATTTCTGCCCAGTAGAGAAAGATGGCCCAGAGGGACTCAAGCCCCACCAATCACAACCACCCCAGAAGTCACCCAAGGGGTGGAAGCCTCTCCCCAGTAATTTTTCTCCAGGGTGGGAATGTTAGTTGGAGATTCTTCCTCTATTTGGCTAAGGAGAAAATGTGGAAATAAAGCAAGAGTTTCCTCCATGCAGTGAGGTTTGGTCAGGAGTTCAATGAACTACTCAATGAGTAAGTGGCCAAGTGCCATTTTGTGTGAGTCTTTTGGGTCAGCAGATGCTATACCAAACAAAGGCACTGGCTTGAGATGTTGGAGCCAGAACTATAGTTCCATAGGATACCTCACACTTGAATGCTAATTACTGAATTCCTTTTCTTGCCTGCAGTCTACAGCCTGTACTTTTAAGGACTGCTGAATAAAAACCTGACACACAAGAAGCCACCACAGCGGAGGGCTAATTCTGCTTGACCTCTATTATATTCCTACAATTAAGAGAACTTCCCCCCATTTTGTTTCACTCCAGGTAACACATTGTGGTTTAACTGTCAGGTATGGAGTTGGTAGTTCTGCACCAAAACCTAAGCAGAAGACATGTCAAGGCTACACTGGGCAGAGGGGAGAACAGAAGTGGAAATGTGAGATCCTTCCAGGGCACATAAACGCATAGAGAAGTTTAATGGCAAGCGTCGCAGAGTTGAGTCTGATGCAGCTCTCTCCTGCGCAGGAGACCTTTTCTGGTCAGTGGTCATATTTTCTTAAATTGCATTTTAGGTTTTGGGGTACATGTGAAGAACATGCAAGATTGTTGCATAGATACACACATGGCAGTGTGATTTGCTGCCTTCCTCCCCATCACCTATATCTGGCATTTCTCCCCATGCTCTCTCTCCCCAACTCCCCGCCCCACACTGTCCCTCCCCTATTTCCCCCCAACAGACCCCAATGTGTGATGCTCCCCTCCCTGTGTCCATATCTTCTCATTGTTCACCACCACCTATGAGTGAGAACATACAGTGTTTGATTTTCTGTTCTTGTGTCAGTTTGCTGAGAATGATGTTCTCCAGGTTCATCCATGTCCCTACAAAGGACGTGAACTCATCATTTTTGATTGCTGCATAATATTCCATGGTGTATATGTGCCACATTTTCCAAGTCCAGTCTATCATCAATGGGCATTTGGGTTGGTTCCAGGTCTTTGCTATTGTAAATAGTGCTGCAATGAACATTCGTGTGCATGTGTCCTTATAATAGAACGATTTATAGTCCTTTGGATATATACCCAGTAATGGGATTGCTGGGTCAAATGGAATTTCTATTTCTAGGTCCTTGAGGAATCGCCACACTGTGTGCCACAATGGTTGAACTAATTTACATTCCCACCAACGTGTAAAAGTGTTACTATTTCTCCACATCCTCTCCAGCATCTGTTGTCTCCCGATTTTTTAATAATCGCCATTCTAACTGGCGTGAGATGATATCTCAATGTAGTTTTGATTCACATTTCTCTAATGACCAGTGATGATGAACATCTTTTCATGATTGTTGACCCCATGTATATCTTCTTTTGTAAAGTGCCTGTTCATATCCTTCACCAACTTTTGAATGGGGTTATTTTTTTCTTGTAAACCTGTTTTAGTTCTTTGTAGATTCTGGATATCAGCCCTTTGTCTGATGTGTAGACTGCAAAACTTTTTTCCCATTCTGTTGGTTGCCAATCCACTCTTATGACTGTTTCTTTTGCTGTGCAGAAGCTGAGGAGTTTGATTAGGTCCTATTTGTCTATTTTGGCTTCTGTTGCCAATGCTTTTGGTGTTTTGGTCATGAAGTCCTTGCATATGCCTATGCCCTGAATGGTTTTGCCTAGATATTCCTCTAGGGTTTTTATGGTGTTAGGTCTTATTTTTAAGTCTTTAATCCATCTGGAGTTAATTTTAGTGTAAGGTGTCAGGAAGGGGTCCAGTTTCTGCTTTCTGCACATGGCTAGCCAGTTTTTCCAACACCATTTATTAAACAGGGAATCCTTTCCCCATTGCTTGTTTTTGTCAGGTTTGTCAAAGATCAGGTGGTTGTAGATGTGTGCTGTTGCCTCTGAGGCCTCTGTTCTGTTCTATTGGTCTATATCTCTGTTTTGATACCAATACCATGCTGTTTTGATTACTGTAGCCTTGTAGTATAGTTTGAAGTCTGGTAGTGTGATGCCTCCAGCTTTGTTCTTTTTGCTTAGAATTGACTTGGCTATGTGGGCTGTCTTTTGGTTCCATATGAAGTTTAAGGTGGTTTTTTCCAGTTCTGTGGAGAAGGTCATTGGTAGGTTCATGGGGATAGCATTGAATCTGTAAGTTACTTTGGGCAGTATGGCCATTTTCACGATATTGATTCTTCCTAACCATGAGCATGGACTGTTTCTCCATTTGTTTGTGTCCTCTCTTATTTCATTGAGCTGTGGTTTGTGGTTCTCCTTGAAGAGGTCCTTTACGTTCCTTGTTAGTTGTATTTCTAGATATTTTATTCTCTTTGTAGCAATTGTGAATGGCATTTCATTCCTGATTTGGCTCTAAGTCTGTTATTGGTGTATAGGAATGCTTGTGATTTTTGCACATTGATTTTGTATCCTGAGACTTTGCTGAAGTTGCTTATCAGTTTCAGGAGATTTTGGGCTGAGACGGTGGGGTCTTGTAAATATACAGTTATGTCCTCTGCAAATTGAGACAATTTGACTTCCTCCTTTTCTATTTGAATACCTTTGTTTCTTTTTCTTGCCTGATGGCTCTGGCTAGAATTTTCAATACTATATTGAATAGGAGTGGTGAGACAGGGCATCCTTGTCTAGTGCCAGATTTCAAAGGGAATGTTTCCAGTTTTTGCCCATTCAGTCAGTTTGTCATAAATTGCTTTTATTATTTTGAGATACGTTCCATCAATACCAAGTTTATTGAGGGTTTTTAGTATAAAGGGCTGTTGAATTTTGTCAAAGGTCTTCTCTGCATCAGTTGAGATAATCATGTGGTTTTTGTCTTTGGTTCTGTTTATATGGTGAATTACGTTTATAGACTTGCATATGTTGAACCAGCCTTGCATCTCTGGGATGAAGCCTAGTTGATCATGGTGGATAAGCTTTCTGATGTGCTGTTGCAATTGGTTTCCCAGTATTTGATTGAAGATTTTTGCATCTATGTTCATCATAGAAATTGGCCTGAAGTTTTCTTTTCTTGCTGAGTCTCTGCCAGGTTTTGGTATCAGGATGATGTTGGTCTCATAAAATGCTTTGGGAAGGATTCCCTCTGTTTGGATTGTTTGTAGTAGTTTCAGAAGGAATGATACCAGATCCTCTCTGTATGTCTGGTAGAATTTGGCAGTGAACTCATCTGGACCTGCACCTTTTTTGGGTGATAGGCTCTTAATTGCTGCCTCAACTTCTGCCCTTGTTATTGGTCTGTTCAGGGTTTTGACTTCCTCCTGGTTTAGGCTTGGGAGGATGCAAGTGTCCAGCAATTTATCTTTTTCTTCCAGGTTTACTAGTTTATGTGCATAGAGTTGTGATACTCTCTGATGTTGGGCTGTATTTCTGTGGAATCTGTGGTGATATCCCCTTTATCGTTTTCTGTTGCATTTCTTTGATTATTCTCTCTTTTCTTTTTTATCAATCTGGCTAGTGGTCTGTGTTTTGTTGATCTTTTCCAAAAACCAGCTCCTGGATTCATTGATTTTTTGAAGGGTTTTTTGTCTCTCTCTCTCCTTCAGTTCTGCTCTGATCTTAGTTATTTCTTGTCTTCTGCTAGGTTTTGAGTTTTCTTAATCTTGCTCCTCTAGCTCTTTCAATTTCCATGATAGGGTGTTGATTTTAGATCTCTCCTTCCTTCTCACATGGGCATTTATTGCTATATATTTTCCTCTAGACACTGCTTTAAATGTGTCCCAGAGATTCTGGTATGTTGTGTCTTCGTTCTCATTGGTTTTGAAGTACATCTTTATTCTGCCTTCATTTCATTGTTTATCCAGTCAACATTCAAGAGCCAGTTGTTCAGTTTCCATCAAGCTGTGCAGTTCTGAGTTAGTTTCTGAATTCTGAGTTTTAACTTGATTGCACTGTGGTCTGAGAGACTGTTATGATTTCTGTTCTTTTGGATTTGCTGAGGAGTGCTTTACTTTCAATTATGTGGTCAATTTTAGAGTAGGTGTGATGTAATGCTGAGAAGAATGTATATTCTGTGGATTTGTAGTGGAGAGTTCTATAAATGGCTATTGGGTTTGCTTGGTCCAGGTATGAGTTCAAGTCCTGGATATCCTTGTTAATTTTCTGTCTCATTGATCTGTCTACTATTAACAATGGGGTGTTAAAGTCTCCCACTATTAATGTGTGGGAGTCTAAGTCTCTTCGTAAGTCATTAAGAACTTGCTTTATGTATCTGGGTGCTCGTGTTTGGGTGCATATATAGTTAGGATTGTTAGCTCTTCTTGTTGCATTGTCCTTTGACCATTAGGTAATGTTCTTCTTTGTCTCTTTTGATCTTTGTTGCTTTAAAGTCTATTTTGTCAGAGAAAAAAATTGCAACTCCTGCTTTCTTTTGCTCTCCATTTGCTTGATAAATCTTCCTCCATCCCTTTATTTTGAGCCTTTGTGTCCTTGCATGTGAGATGGCTTTCCTGGATACAGCACACTGATGGGTTTTGGCTTTTTATGAAATTTGCTAGTCTGTGTCTTTTGATTGGGGCATTTAGCCCATTTACATTTAGGGTTATATTTTTATGTGTGAATTGATACTGCCATTTTGATGCTAGCTGGCTGTTTTGCCCATTAGTTGATACATTTTCTTCATTGTGTCGATGCTCTTTACCATTTGGTATGTTTTTGAAGTGGGTGATACTGGTTGTTCCTTTCTATGTTTAGTACTTCTTTCAGGAGCTCTTGTAAAGCAGTCTTGGTGGTGATGAAATCTCTGAGTACTTGCTTGTTTGTAAAGGATTTATTTTTCCTTCACTTATGAAGTTTCATTTGGCTGGATATGAAATTCTGGGTTGAAAGTTCTTTTCTTTAAGAATGTTGATTATTGGCCCCAACTCTCTTCTGGCTTGTAGGGTTTCTGCTGAGAGATCTGCTGTGAGTCTGATGGGCTTTTCTTTGTGGGTAACCCGACCTTTCTCTCGGGCTGCCCTTAGCATTTTCTCCTTCATTTCAACCCTGGGAATCTGAGGATTATGTGCCTTGGTGTTGCTCTTCTTGCGGAATATCTTTGTCGTGTTCTCTGCATTTCCTGAACTTGAATATTGGCCTCCCTTACTAGGTTGGGGAAATTTTCCTGGATAATATCCTGAAGAGTATTTTCCCGCTTGGATCGATTCTCTCCATCACATTCAGGTACACCTATCAAACGTAGATTAGGTCTTTTCACATAGTCCCATATTTCTTGGAAACTGTGTTCATTCCATTTTACCCTTTTTTCTCTAATCTTGCCTTCTGGTTTTATTTCACTGAGTTGATCTTTGACCTCCGATATCCTTTCTTCTGCTTGGTCAGTTCAGCTGTTGAAACTTGTGTATGAAGTATGCACAAGAACTTGTGTATGAAGCATGCACAAGTTCTTGTGCTGTGTTTTTCAGCTCCATCAATTCACTTATATTCCTCTCTAAGTTGTTTATTCTTGTTAGCATTTCGTCAAATCTTTTTTCAAGTTTCTTAGTTTCTTTGCATTGGGTTTGAACATGTTCTTTTAGCTCAGTGAAGTTTCTTATTACCCACCTTCTGAAGCCTGTTTCTGTCAATTCATCACACTCGTTCTCCATCCAGCTTTGTTCCCTTGCTGGTGAGGAGTTGTGATCCCTTGTAGGAGTAGAGGCATTCTAGTTTCAGGTGTTTTCATCCTTTTTGTGTGCTGTTTTCTTCCCATCTTTGTGGATTTATCCACCTGTCCTCTTTGTAGTTGTTGGCTTTCAGATTGGTCTCTGAGTGGACGTCCAGTTAGTTGATGATGAAGTTATTTCTTTCTGTTTCTTAGTTTTCCTTCTAACATTCAGGCCCCTCTGCTGTAGGACTGCTGAGGTCCACTCCAGGCCCTGCTTGCCTGGAGATCACCTGCAGTAGCTGCAGAACCATAAGGGTTGCTGCCAGTTTCTTCCTCTGCTATCTTTGTCCCAGAAGGATACCCGCTAGATGTCATTCTGAGCTCTCCTTTATAAGGTGGCTCTTTGAATATATGGGGTCTGGAAGCTGCTTGAGGAGACTGTCTGTCCTTTATAGGAGCTCAAGTGCTAAGTTGTGAGCTCCGTTTTTCATTCAGAGCTGCTGGCCAGGTACTTTTAGGTCGCCTGCAGCAGAATTCATAAATCCCTTTTTGTTTTTTCCCCAGTTTCTCTGTCCTCGAGAGTTAGGACTTTATAAGTTTCTGTCATGCTGCTGTCTTTCTTCAGGGCTGCCCTGCCCAGTGAGGTGGCAGCATAGTCACTGCCTGCCTGCAGAGGCTTTGCTGAGCTCCGTCCAGGTGCTGTGTGAACTTCCCTGCAGTCCTTTTTATATGGGTATAGTTAGAGCTGCCTCAGCAATGGCGGCCCACCTCTGTAATGGCAGACTCTCTCTGTAATGGCGGGCTGCCTTGGCAATGGTGGCCCACCTCTGTGATGGCAGACTACCTCTGTAGTGGTGGACTGCCTCGGTAATGGCGGACGCTCCTCCCCCACAGAGCTGGACCATCCTGGCTTCAGCTGTGGTTGCTGTGAATCTCTCAGTCCAGAGCATTTCAAATTGCTGTTTTGTGGGGTTGGGACCAGCCAAGTGTGATCACCTGGCTCCCTGCCTCAGAGCCCTTTTTTTTTTTTTCAGTTGAACTTGAGACTCTGTCTCCCAGGTGTTTGTAGCCTGTTGAAAAGGCACCAGGATCTGTGTGATTTCCTGTGTGGCGAGCCACTGAGCTGGCGGAAACAGCTGTGCTGAGATTCATGGTGCTTTTTTGTCTGGGAATCTCCTGGCCTGGCTCCTTGTTTCATTCCCTTTTATCAGTTGAATCGGCAACTCTGTCTCTCAGGAGCTCCAATCGCCAGCTAAAACGGTGCCTGGACCCGTGTTTTTTGTGCAAAGACCTGTTGCACTAGCCAAAACAGCCACGCTGGTGACCTGTGGGGCTCCTCCACCTGGGAATCTCCTGGTCTGTGGGCAATAAAAATCCATCTGGAAATGTGGTGACCACTCACCCTCTGTGCTTTTGCTGGGAGCTGCAATCCTGAGTTGCTTCTAATCTGCCATCTTCAACATATTAATTTCTAGCACTTTGAAATCCATGCTCCTATCTGTCAGTCAGAATACCCATCTTCTATTTTTTCTATTTCTCTGGTTAACTAACTTAATATGAATTAGATCAATGTTTCTTTTATGTTTGAGCACATTTCCAATGCTAGTATTCTTGCTTTGAGCCTGGATGGCTTTTGCAATGGGTCAATCTAATCCATTACTTGGGATTTTTTTTTTTAATACTATCACCATTATATGTTGACCTCATTTCATTGATCCTAGAAGGAATCCTTTTGTAGTTTCCTGACTATACAACCTTACAACTATACAACCTGACTACACAACTTTACTTTAAATAAAACTGAATGATTGCAAAAAATTTTACCCCAGAGTCTTTTTATTAGGGATTCCTGCTACCATATTAACATATAAAACAGTCTGGATGTTGACATAGAAATGCAAATTTCACTATACAAAGATAAGGCTCCAATCACAGTAACATGGCCCCCATATCTCTAGTATTTCAATGAAATGAACTCATTGTGAATTCACCCCGAGTTTTGTTTATAAATATTAGACAAACCACAAAATAAATTCCAAATACATAACATTTTACAATACTGTTCAAGCACAGACAAATACATACTTTACCTACATTGTTTTCATGATCCAACTTGCATTAGCACTAAAGGCAAGAACGTGTGTGTATATGTATTTGCCATATAAGAGAGTGTGTGTGTGTGTGTGTGTATATATAGATCCACAAATGAACATACAGTGGCATTCATGGAACATTTAACCCTTTCGGGCCATGGGTATTATCCACCACAGTATCTGGGAGGGAAAAGAAACAATAATATGTCACAAATTCCTCAATTGGGACAAAATAAGCACAATTATTTATGAAAAGCATGTATGTTGTGTCTATTCAAAGACACATATATACAGATTCATATATAAACACACACACCAATAATATGGAATATACATATACTCACACACTTGCACACTTGCTTTAAACTCTGTATCTCACTATATTATATACTGTCCATCTCTGGAAGAAGTCTTTTCCTCATTCGATTCAGGCAACTGGTGACTATCTTCTAATACAACTTAAATGTATATTTCTAAAAGACTAATTATATGCCAAGCAAATGGCATTTCAAGATTCCAGTTTAACTTTTGATGGCTGTTTAAATTCAGCAGACCCTATTCTGTCAGCTTCTTCACTTAAAAACATTTCTATTCAACAGTGAAGTTTCCACCTAAGAGAAAAGAGATGTTAGCTGGAAATGTTAAAATAATATATTTATCACTACTTAATATAAATCTGTATGTTTGGATTACATGTGATATTTATCCTATCATATTTTTCAAGGATTTTACAATGGAAAATATATTATTTCCATAATTTAAAAAATACTATATATTTTTTTGAAAGCGTGAGGGCCAGATGATTTGTCATAGTTAGAACGTCAGAGAAATTTATATGATACATGATCAGAAGGGGACTAATTTTGTGCAGACTACACTGAAGCTAGAAAGCCTTATGTTAGAAAGGCTGACTTAGAAGTCTTATGAGAAAAGAACAAGAAAAATACAAATTTCAGTTTCAAAGCTAGCCATCTGCAAGTTTCCAAAATAAATTGTTGAGGCTTCCAGTCACAGAAAATATATTTCTACATCAGTATCAAATTTCAGGTAGTAAACAATCTTTACTGAAAAGCAAAATAAATCACTGAAAGCACACGAGAAAGGAAACCCCTCAAACTTAATGGCAAATATATATTGTCATTTGGTCAACTTCAGGCTTCATGAACTGACTTTCAAAACTTATTTCCAAAATTAAATGTCCAATGAAGCATTCAGAGCTCCACTGAGTGAGTGGAACTGGAATGCCCAATTTAGAAATCATGCTAATGATAAGGTTGGAGGTCATTAGTTAGATAACCAGTGGGCCCTGTATCTTTGTACATTAAGGCAGTGGAATGTTTTCAATCCATGGAGAAGCTGTATGCTCCATGCCATAAGCTCTAGACTCTTTTCTTTCTCCCACATAACACAGTGTCAGTGGGTAGTCTGCATGAGAAGGCATCAGTACCTTGCTGATGGTGCAATGCTCTAACACCTTTTTTGATACCATTAAATCCTTTGATTAAATCCTTTCCATCATGGATTTAATGGTATCAAGGAAGGTACTAGAGTATTGGTCCCCTCTACAGTCTGGTCAGAGAGTCATGTCACTACTTTACCCAGACTGAATTGGTATATCATCTGATGAGCCCTCTCCAGTTTCTCTATGGAAGTCAGATCTTAAAACAAGTGGGAAAGGAAAGGAGTACAATGACCACCACAAAGCATGATCATGGACATGTATCAAAAAGCCAGTCTCTCTCTTTCTCTCTCTCCTCTCTCCCTCCCTACACACACACACACACACACACACACAAGTACTCTTTGAAGTTTCTTCTATAGAATCACAACAAATGGCATAAGGGATCAAAATATTTCCTTTAAAGTTACTCCACTTTTATTTCGATCCACTTAAGCATGTTCACGTTAACTCAGACAGCAAGTACACTGCCCTCCACATCATCGAACGCTGGCATTACCATCACTTTCATAAAATAGACCATTTCCCTGCCATTATTTGCCTGCCAGCCTCACCAGAACTCTTTTTTGCCACTTTTCATTTCTCCAGTTCCTATCTGCTTTCACTCTTGGGTTAATGTACACTGATACACAACTGACTGGCACATCTTTTACCTTTTTCCTTGTAAAACATCTGCTTCCCCAGCCAAAATATATGGACAGAATATAATGAAAATAACAAGTCCTCTTGTCCAAATACTTTGAAAAATGGACCACCCTATGTCCACTTGATGCTCTCAGTTTCTACATCCTCCAGTTCCATCCTCTGTTTTAGCAGCTTACTTACTATAGTGTCTTTCTACCCATTTTCTATCTCCTATGCAGATCATAACAAATCATGGTATTATTCAGCCAAAAAATATTTTTAAAAACAAAGCCAAAACATTAAAAAATTTCTGATATACCTTTTGTGCATTAAGTCTTACAATCTATACATGTAAATAACTCCAGGAGGCTTTTT
Organism: Callithrix jacchus; assembly: GCF_049354715.1. NCBI lineage: Eukaryota > Metazoa > Chordata > Mammalia > Primates > Cebidae > Callithrix > Callithrix jacchus. Next base: position 99,783,703 of record NC_133502.1, on the reverse strand, counting down.
TTTTTTTGCTAAAAATTTACCAAAATAGTTTGAACACATAAAAATATTTTTAAAAAAACAAAACCAAAAACCCAGCATAAATTTAGTTGTATAGGCATTGGTTAGAGGACACTGTTTGCACTAAGGATTATATTCAACAACTTTCTCTTGGGGTTTTTACTAAAATTCTGATTCTGAACCTTATAGCCTATAATAGTGCCAACTATTAGAGATGGGAAAATCTAATTCAGTCCAATGTATTATGTATTATGATATAATAGACCAAAGGTATACCTATACTATAATGAAAAATAAACATATTTTTGGTTAAAGACCATTTCCTAACCTGTAACTAAAATAACTGTGTTTGATTCAAACTTATTTAAGTGTAGTGCTTAATTATGAAAAGCTAACTTAAAGATTTGAATAATCAATTATGGGTAAGGAACACCTGTTAACAGCCCCGTAACCCTTCAGAACCAGGCATTTACTGAAAAAAAAATCACTAGCATTGAATATAGCCCTTAGTCATGTGAGAGATTAACTTCATGAGCAACCCAGCATGTAGAGGATGAGGTGGACTTTCCCAGCCACCCACTCCTTGAGGGGACAGTAGTATTCATAGTGAAACTGCTCAAACTCTGGGGTTTGGCGGATTTCGCATAAGAAGGAGAGATCAATACCTGACTCCAAAAGGAGGAGTAGCAGGGGAAATACAAAGAGCAGCAGTCCCAGGCCCACCACAAGGAGCCTGGAAAAACTCTTGACCAGTGGGTTCACCCGAATATGGCCAGTCAGAATGTCATAGCTCCATGATAAAGCACGGCGAGCCTCCTTCAGCTCCTCTTCTTCAGCAATCAAAAAGGCATTTTCATCTGCTTCCAGATCCTCAAATGAATCTGTGTCTTCTCTTTCCAACTCAAGTCTGGACGGACAGTCAAAGAGCATGTCAATCTCATCGTCATCCACAGGGGTGGGGAGCAGGCTGGCACTTGGGTTGTACACTAATTCAGAGATGGTTAAGGGCTCTTCTTTTATTTTATCCTCCTCTTCACTAGGGCGATCTTCATACTCCCGGGCTGCCTTCGCTGGGGAGCTGGAGATCAAGGGAGCAGAAATGTTGTCCTCTTTAGGCAATGGAACACCTGTAAAGAGACATTTTATTTTCTAAAAATTTCAGATTTTCCTACAAAAATCTGTAGGAAGAAACAGAAAAAGAAATCTAATGGCATTCAAGCAATCTATGAAATTATTTGGTGGTATCCTAACTTTTAACAAAGTCCTATTATAGTAAAAGATATTGTACCATAAGTTAAAAGGTGAACATGCTAATCTCAGACTAACCAATCAACACTTCTCAAATGGTAAGCAATATTTAAAACATTCAGGTGTGCAATTTTGATCTGCAAACTTCCAAACTTGTTTGTGTTTGCAAGAATAAAATGACAATAAATCACTATTATAATTATGAGCAGTGTTTTTTTAGAGGTCAATACTATCACCCAATATATTATAGTAAAACTACAGAATCTGTCATTCAATGATAATCTACTTATTATTCTGCCTTCTAGTCTTCATTCTAGACAGAATTTTGTGTTCTAGTTTTATATATATATGCAATCATATTGTATACCCAAGCTTAAATCTTACTCCTTGCATTTAAAATTTTAACATAAATATTTTCTATGTTTAAACATATTCCCATTGGTACTATTTATAAAAGCTCCAAATTTTTTATTTAGTTATGCAATTAAATTAGTTGCCTATTGGCAAACATTTAGATTGCTTTGCAGTTGTAAAAAGAAAATGCTGTAAGAGACATCTTTACACAGAAGGCTTCTTTTCCCCTCATTTCAGTTCATTTGCTATAGATAGATGCTAGAAGGGAAATTGCTTAGTCAAAGGGTATGGACTTTTTTTATGTTTATTGACAGAGAAGTGTTTCTGAATGCCTCATTTTACTGATAGGAAATTGAGTCACCTATGGTCAGACCTAGGGCCAACTCTGCTAATTTTGAGTCTTGGGTTGATAGTAGGAAATATAGTTAGCAACAAGAAAGTGTCCCCCAGGATGGATCTATCATACAACCAAAATGGCAGCCAGGTGCATTAGGGAACTGTAAACCAGCTTTTAATGAAGCTATTGTGTGATTTTTCTCTCTTCAAGGTGTGCAGGTATAAATTACTGGTTTTATCATTCAAAAATCAACAGATATTTCATGATAGCTCTAGTCTGATAGCACTGAGCAGTCCACATGAAAAATACCATAAAAATACAAGCAATATACAAAAGGTCAACAAGCACATGAAAGTATGCTCAACATTATTAATCATTAGGGAAATGCAAGTCAAAATTGCAATAAAATGCCACTTTATGCCTACTGAGATGGCAACAATGTTTTTTGAAATGGAGTCTCCTTCTATTGCCCAGGCTGGAGCGCAGGGATGTGATCTCAGCTCACTGCAACCTCTGCCTCCCAGGTTCAAGCAATTCTCTTGCCTCAGTCTCCTGAGTAGCTGGGATTATAGGCATGTACCACCATGCCTGGCTAATTTTTGTATTTTTAATAGAGGAGGGGTTTTACCATGTTGGTCAGGCTGGTCTTGAACTCCTGACCTTGTGATCCACCCACCTTGGCCTCCCAAAGTGCTGGGATTACAGGCGTGAGCCACCATGACTGGCCAACAATTTTTTTTTTAAACTGAAAATAACGAGTGTTGGTGAGGATGTGAAGACATTAGAACCCTGCATTTGCCAGTGAAACTATACGTGGTTGTGGCCATTGTGGGAAAGATAATTGATAGTTCCTCAAAAAATCAAATATAGAGTTACCAGATGACCCAGCAATACCACTCCCAGGTGCATACTCCAGAAAATTGAAAACATGTACTCAGAATGCTGGGACCCAAGAGGGCCGATTAGAGCAGCTGTGGTCGTTGTTGCTCATGGAGATGAGTATAAAGGGGCAAGTAAATGCATTACTTTCAACTGAGATACCCAGGTTCTTGCACTGTGACTGACTTCATGAACAGCTCAACCCACAGAGAGTAATAAAAAGCAGAAGAGGGGGTGACAGCCCACGTGGAAGAGGCACAGAAGCAAAGGAACCCCCACCCCCAGCCAAGAAGTGGTGAGTGATTGTGTGACCCCACCCAGGAAACCATGCTTCTCCCTTGGATCTTTGCAACCTGTGGATCAGGAGATCCCCTGGTGAATCCATGCAACCATGGCCTTGGGTTTGATACACAAAACTGTGTGGAATATCGGCAGAGCAGCCACTCAGGCACATACAGAGACCCAGGAGTTTTACATACTCTGGCCTCAGGATCCCTGGCAAGGCAGGAAATCCATCTGTACATATCCCTAGGAAGCGGGCTGAATCCAGGGAGCCAAGTAGCCTCAGTCTGTGGTCCTCACTACCATGGCACCTCACAAGTTAAGACCTGTCTTGGAATCCCAGACAGCTAATGGCAGTAGGTTAGAGTCTGCTTAAAATGGCTCTAAGTGCAGGGGAAAGGGATGGTCACCATCTCTGCAGCATAGGTGACTTGGTTGCTCCAGCCTGCTGACTGTGGAGAACAGAGACAGATCAGATGAGGAAGGGTACCACACAATGCAGGACAGCTGCCTCCCAGATTGTGGCCAGACTGCTTCCTTAAGTGTGACCCCAATCCATTTCTCCTCACTGCATAGGACCTCCTTGTGGGGGTTTTAGCCATTCTAGGCAGGATTCTACAAACTGAGCTTTGATCTGTCCTTGGGATGGAGCTCCCAGGGGGAGGGGCAGCCACTACTGTAGTTTGGTCAACTCAGCTGTTCCAGCCTGCTTGCTTTAGAGAAGAGAGGCAGTATGAATGACAAAGGGTCCCTGCCAATGCGGCACACCTGCTCTACCAAAAAGCAGCCAGACTGCTTCTTGGGGTGGATCTGTGATCCCAGTCCTCCTGAGTGGAACCTCACAATGGGGGTTTCCAGCCACCTCATACAGGTGCATGAAGGCCACCAACAAGTCTGTACCCCCCGGGAATGGAACTTCCAGTAGAAGCAGCTGGCTCCATCTTTGCTGTTTCATGGCCTTCACTGGTGATACCTACAGGTACAGAAGAAACTAAGGCAACTGGAGTCTGAAGCACAGACCCAGCAAACTGCAGCAGCCCTAGAGTAGAACAGCCTGAGTGTTAAAAGAAAAACAGACAGCCGGGCGCGGTGGATCAAGCCTGTAATCCCAGCACTTTGGGAGGCCGAGGCAGGTAGATCATGAGGTCAACAGATCGAGACCATCCTGGTCAACATGGTGAAACCCTGTCTCTACTAAAAACACACACAAAAAAAATTAGCTGGGCATGGTGGCGCGTGCCTATAATCCCAGCTACTCAGGAGGCTGAGGCAGGAGAATTGCCTGATCCCAGGAGGCGGGGGTTGCGGTGAGCAGAGATGGTGGCATTGTACTCCCACCTGGGTAACAAGAGCGAAACTCCATCTCAAAAAAAAAAAAAGAAAAAGAAAAACAGACAAACAAAAAACAACAACATCAATAAAAAGGATGCCATGCAAACCTCATTCAAAGGTCACCAACCACAAAGATCGAAGGTAGACAAGCCCACAAAGATTAAAAAAAATCAGTGCAAAAACACTGAAAGCTGAAAAAACCATAATACTTCTTGTCATCCAAATGACCACAGCACTTCTCTAGCAAGGGCACAGAACTGGGCTGAGGCTGAGATGGATGAACTGACAGAAGTAGGCTTCAGAAGGTGGGTAATAATGAACATCACTGAGAATGCAAAGAAGCTAAGAATCATAACCCAATGCAAAGAAGCTAAGAATCATAATGAAACATTACAGGAACTGACAGCCAGAATGGCCAGCTTAGAGAGGAACATAATGGACCTGATACAGCTGAAAAACACAACACAAGGACTTCACAATGCAATCACAAGTATTGATAGCAGAACAGACCAAATTGAGGAAAGAATCTCAGAGCTTAAAGACTATCTTTCTGAAATAAGACAGGCAGACAAGAATTGAGAAAAAAGAATTTTAAAAATGAACAAAATCAAGAAATATGGGATTATGTAAAGAGACTGAACCTATGCCTGAATCTGACTGAGGTACCTGAAAGAGACAGGGAAAATGGAACCAAGTTAGAAAATATACTTCAGGATATCATCCAGGAGAACTTCCCCAACCTAGCAAGACATGCCAACATCTAAATTCAGGAAATGCAGAAAACCCCAGTAAGTTTCTCCACAAGAAGATCATCCCCAAGACATATAATCAACAGATTCTCCAAGTTCAAAATGAAAGAAAAAATGTTAAGGGCAGACAGACAGAAAGGCCAGGTCACTCACAAAGGGAAGCCCATCAGACTAACAGCGGCTCAGCAGAAACCCTACAAGCAAGAAAAGATTGGGGGCCAATATTCAATATTGTTAAAGAAAGTAATTTCCAACCAAGAATTTCATATCCGGCCAAACTAAGCTTCATAAGTAAAGGAAAAACAAGATTCTTTTCAGACAAGCAAATGCTAAGGGAATTTATCACCACAATACCAGCCATGCAAGAACTTGTGAAGGAAGTATTAAATATGGCAAGGATAAACCATTACTGGCCACTACAAAAACACACTTAAGTACACAGACCTGTGATACTATGAACCAATCACATAACAAGTCTGAAAAATACCCAGCTAGCATCATGACAGAATCAAATTCACACACAACAATATTAACTGTAAATGTAAATGTAAATGGGCTAAATGCCCCAAATAAAAGACACCGAATGGCAAGCTGGGTAAAGAGCCAAGATCCATCAGTATGCTGTCTTCAAGAGATGCATCTCATGTGCAAAGACACACACACACTCAAAATAAAGAGATGAAGGAAAATTTACCAGCAAATGGAAAACAGAAAAAAGGCAGGAGTTGTAATCCTAGACTCTGACAAAACCAACTTTAAACCAACAAAGATCAAGAAAGACAAAGGAGGTCCTTACATAATTATTAGGAAAAGCTAACTATACTAAATATATATGCACGCAATACAAGAACACCCAAATTCATACAGCAAGTGCTTAGAGACCTACAAAGGGACTTAGACTCCCACACAATAATAGTGGGAGACTTTAACACCCTATTGACAATATTAGACAGATCATGAAGACAGCATATTAACAAAGATATTCAGGACCTGAACTCAGCTCTGGATCAAATGGATCTGGTAGATATCTACAGAACTCTCCACCCAAATTTTAAAAAGATACATTCTCATTGCCACATGACACTTATTCTAAAATTGATTGCATAATTGGAAGTAAAATATCCCCAGCAAATACAAAAGAACTGAAATTCAAACAGTCTCTCAGACCACAGTGCAATTAAATTAAAACTCAAGATTAGGAAATTAACTCAAAACCACAAAACTACGTGGAAATTAACAACCTTCTCCTGAATGACTCTTGGGTAAATAATGAAAGTAAGGCAGAAATCAATAAGTTCTTTGAAACTAATGAAAACAAAGAGACAATGTACCAGAATTACTTGGATGCAGCTAAAGCAGTATTAAGAGGGAAATTTATAGCACTAAATGCCTACATTAAAAAGCTAGAAAGATCTCAAGTTAACAATCTAACATCTCAACTAAAGAACTAAAGAACCAAGAGTAAACAAACCCCAAAGCTAGCAGAAGACAAGAAATAACCAAGATCAGAGAAGAACTGAAGGAGATAGAGACACAAAAAACCTTCAAAGAGTCAATAAATTCAGAAGCTGAATTTTAGAAAAAAAATTAATAAATAGATAGACCACCAGCTATACTGATAAGGAAGAAAAGATAGAAGAGTCAAATAAACACAATCTGAATTGGTAAAGGGGATATCACCACTCACCCCACAGAAATACAAACAACCATCAGAAAATACTACAAACACCTCTATTCACATAAACTAGAAAATCTAGAAGAAATGGATAAATTCCTGGACACATACACCTTCCCAAGACTGAACCAGGAGGAAATTGAATCTCTGAATACACCAATAATGGGTTCGGAAATTGAGGCAGTTATAAATATCCTACCAATCAAAAAAAGCCCAGAACAAGAAGGATTCGGAACTAAAACTGAATTCTACCAGAGGTACAAATAAGAGCTGATACCATTTCTACTGAAACCCTTTCAAAAAGAGGAAAAGGAGGGACTTCTACCTAACTCATTTTATGAGGCCAGCATCATCCTGATACCAAAACCTGGCTGAGATACAACAAAAAAAGTAAACTTCAGGCAATTAATTCAATTAATATTGATGAATATTAATGCAAAAATCCTCAATAAAACACTGGCAAACTGACTCCAGTAGCAGATCAGAAGCTTATCTACCACAATCAAGTTGGTTTCATTTCCAGGATGCAAGGTTGGTTCAACATACCTAAATCCATAAAAGTGATTCCTCACGTAAATAAAACTAAAGACAAAAAACACATGATTATCTAAATAGATGCAGAAAAGGCTTTCAATATAATTCAACATCCCTTCATGTTAAAAACTCTTAATGAACTACATACTGAAGGAGCATACCTCAAAATAATAAGAGCCATATATGACGAACCCACAGCCAATATCATACCAATAGGCAAAAGTTGGAAGCATTCCCCCTGAAAACCAGCACAAGACAAAGATGCCCTCTCTCACCACTCCTATTTGACATAATATTGGACATTCTGGCCAAGGCAATCAGACAAGAGAAAGAAATAAAGGTTTTCAAATATGAAGAGAGGAAGTCAAATTATTATTTACTTGCAGATATTTACTCCCCATCATCTCAGCCCCAAAGCTTCTTAAGCTAATAAGAACTTTCATCAAAGTCTCAGGATATAAAATCAATGTGCAAAAATAGCTAGCATTCCTATATACCAACAACAGGCAAGCAGAGAACCAAATTATGAATAAACTCCCATTCAAGACTGCTGCAAAAAGAATAAAATACCTTGGAATATAGCTAACAAGGGAAGTGAAGAACCTCTTCAAGGAGAACTACAAACCACTGCTCAAAGAAATCAGAGCTAACACAAACAAATGGCAAAACATTCCATCCTCATGGATAGGAAGACTCAATATTGTGAAAATGGCCATACTGACCAAAGTAATTTAGAAATTCAAAGCTATTCCCATTAAACTACTGTTGATATTCCTCACAGAATTAGAAAAAAACTAGTTTAAAATTCATATGGAACCAAAAAAGAGCCCAGATAGCCAAGACAATCCTAAACGAAAAGAACAAACCTGGAGGCATCATGCTACCCAACTTCAAACTATACTACAAGGCTATAATAACCAAAACAGCATAGTGATGGTATAAGAACAGACACATAGACCAATGATACAGAATAGAGAACTCAGAAATAAGACTGCACACCTAAAGCCACCTGATCTTTGAAAAACTGGACAAAAACAAGCAATGAGGAAAGGACTCCCTATTTAATAAATGGTGCTGGAAGTGCTGGATAGACAATGCAGAAAATTGAAATTGGACACCTTCCTTATACCATATACATAAAATTAATTCAAGATGGATTAAAGACTTAAATGTAAAATCCAAAACTATAAAAACCCTAGAAGAAAATCTAAGCAACACCACTCAGGACAGAGACATGGGCAAAGATTTCATGACGAAAATGCCAAAAGCTATTAGAACAAAAGCAAAAATTGACAACTGGGATCTAATTAAACTAAAGAACTTCTGCACAGTGAAAGAAACTATCATCAGTGTAAACATATAACCTAAAAAATGGGTGAAAATTTTTGCAATCTATTCATCTGGCAAATGTCTAATATCCAGAGTCTACAAGGAACTTAAATAAATTTACAAGAGAAAAAAACAAACAACCCCATTAAAATGTGGGCAAAGGATAGGAACAGACACTTCTCAAAAGACATGCCTGTGGCCAACAAACACATGGAAAAAAAAAAAACCTCAACACAACTGATCATTGGAGAAATGCAAATCAAAATCACAATGAGCTATGAGATATCTCACACCAGTCAGAATTGTTATTATTAAAAGGTAAAAAAATAACAGATGCTGGTGAGGTTGCAGATAAAAAGAAGGGCTTTTACACTGTTGGTGTGAGTGTAAATTAGTTCGACCATTGTGGAAGTCTATGTGGCTAGTCCTCAAAGACCTAGAGGCAGAAATACTATTTGACCTGGCAATCCCATTACTGGGTATATACCCAGGGGAATATAAATCATTCTATAATAAAGATACATTCATGTGTATGTTCACTTCAGCACTATTCACAATAGCAAAGACATGGACTCAAATGCAATGTCCATCAATGATAGGCTGGATAAAGAAAATGTGGTACATATACACCATGGAATACTATGCAGCCATAATAAAAAGGAATGAGATCATGCCCCTTTGCAGGGACATAATGAAAGCCATTATCCTCAGCAAACTAAACAGAAAACAAAGTAGCAGAAAACCAAACACCACATGTTCTCACTTATAAGTCAGAGCTGAATGATGAAAACACATGGACATATCAGGACGAACAACACACACTGGGGCCTGTCGGCAGCGGGCTGGGGAGAAGGAAGCATCAGGAATAATAGCTAATGGGTGCTGAGCCCTAGATGATGGGTTGATAGGTACAGCAAACCACCATGGCACACTTTTACCCATGTAACAAACCTGTACATCCTGCACATGTACTCCTGAATTTAAAAGTTGAGGGGGGAAAAACATCTTGAGTGCAAACTGTAAAACTCAAGCCTTGAAAGTATTTTGAAATTAAAATATAGCTTCTTTTTTATATTTTCTGGTTGCTAATTCTGCATAAATTAATCAAAACTAAACTTTTCTCTCTCAAAAAAAAAAAAGTCCAAAGATACCAAAATAATACATTAGTAAGACTGTCTACACTGCTTCACTAAATTTAATTTACTCCATCCAAGAAGCCTCCTGAATATATGCAGAACGCTCAGTTGGTAAGTTTGATCATTTTTTGTTTTAGAAGTGAAATGGCAATGATTTAGAAAAAGGAAATTGCTATCAAAGTTATGTAATTATGCATCCCAATTAAAATTAGATAATAGCTATCAAGTTTCTTGCCCATAGAAAACACTCCATGTTAACTATTATTACCTTTTAGTATAGCAATATAAGTATGTTTTTATACCATTGTGAGCATTTTTTAATTTGAAGAAATACCATATAAAATGAAATTGCAGTAATCAAAAGATATTGATGGAAAAGAGAGACCGTTGATGTCAGACAGAATGCCTGCCATGTACAGTCAAGCAGGTTGCACGCTGCTCACTCCCATCAGCACCACTCATGTAAACCCCAATAAACAGCATGCCCTAAAGATATGCCAGGCATCACAACACAACCTACTAGGCAGCTACTGATAGATGCTATTACTAGAAAAGCTATTCTTCATCTCATTACTGAAGCAAAATATAGACCCTTTCAGTGCACAGCAAAATTAATTGTAACTTAAAATGGAATGAGCAGTGCTCACAGTTACATTCAGAAGCCAGCCTCTCTGTTAACGCTGAGCATATTTGCAACAGAATCCAAATGCTACAGCTGAGGTTTCCAGCAGCTTGTATGTATACACAACAGCTAAAGAGCTTGGCTAACAGCCCTTGTCTAGTTTGCCTGTGGGTGGTGATCTCTATGGTGCAGGCAATGCCATACTGGGTGTCAGCAGAGCAAATGCCTTAAAATGAGGATACTAATAACCCTTAACTATTTCACAAGGCTGTGGAAAGGATCAAAGTGTGAAGAAAAGAAAAATGAGAGAAAGCACTTTGGGGACAATATGGTGACATCAGAATATAATGAATCATCTGCAATTTGCATTTAACTTTGCTAACTTCCTAAGCAAAGACTGGCATCTGGGTTCCTTGGAGTAACTCTAAACCCACATGGCAATGTCTTTCCTATCTGAAATCTGCCACTGTCATTGCTGTTATATGGCTGAAAACAAACTGGTTCACTTTGCAGGAGACATTTCTTCAGCCTTACTTCCTGCTCTGATGCTCACCCTGTGAGCACGAAGCCTACCTTCACCCTAGGAGGCTTTGGCAGGTGGCGTCGTTAGGAACCACCACACTAGTTCCCTTGGAGGCACGCTGAGACAGCCCATACATAGCCCAACTATGTAATAATGCCCATTAAACCTCCAGAGCAGGGGTACAAAGAAAGCACCACCATTTGGAGGAAGGTGTTTTAGAAAATCACAGAGGCTTTTGTAGATGTCACAATGATTGGAGGGGCTAGTGTCATTTGATGGGCAGGAGTCAAGGATGCCAGACATGCTGAACTGTGTAGGATACTTTCACAAAATGAAGAATTATTTTGTATACCACAGAACTTTCAAATGTCAAATGTCAGATATTACCCATATAGATGAAACACCTACTTATAATGATCTGAATCTAGAATCTACCTCTGTTTTACCTTTAAACCTAAAGCATTTGGGGTATGATTTTAACATATCTTAAATTTTTCAGAAATGCCACCACTGGGTAAACTGAGGGAAGATTTTTGCTGAGAATTTAGAAGTTGAGAATATCACATCTCATCAGGGATGCTAAGGAGTCGAGTTGCCTGCGTCACAGCACATATTACCACCCCTAGTCTGTTGGGTGGTTCCCTTGATGCCCATTTTCCCCTATTCCAAACATCTCACATTTTGATTCTGCCTCCTGGTGAGTCATGCTTGAGAAAAACCTTTGGAAATTCTTATTATTTTATTATAAATGACTTTCTTCTAATTTTTCCTTATATGACATAGCATTATTTTGACTTAGCTAAGTGTAGGCAGACTGTGTTTTCTGAAAGTTACACCTCAGGATGCTAGTGAGAACATTCCAAGGTTTTTGTTTTTACAGGGAGACACTGGACCTCAAAGTGTGACAAGCACAACTCAAGTGCATGTGAAGCTGTCAGGTCTCTATAGACATCTCGTAGCTACTGTTCCTAACCAGAGCCATTCCCCCTGAGTAGGCTAAACTGAGTGATCTAATGTTGATCATCTTGGCAATACCACTCCACTTCTGGAAAATATGATGGAGTGAAAAAAGCAGTGGCCTAAGACACCTGGAATCAGTTTTCCAGCGAAGCCACAGCTATCTGAGCAACATTAGGCACACCACTTCAGTTTTATAGTCTTGGGCTTTTTACCTGCAAAATGGACCAGACCCTCCCCAGTACAGTATTCTGTGGCTCCAGCTTAGACTATGTCTGTCGCCAATCTGTCCTACTTAAAGTTATATGTAGAAAGAGAAAAGGAGACAAGGCCATTAAGATTTTTAATAACTGTCTACTTGGCTGGATACATTAAAGTATATGAGCATGTGATACTCATAAGAGTCATAAGAAAAATGAAGCATAGGGAAGTTAAGGTCACAAAGCTAGAAAGCAACAGAGCAGGGTTTGTATCCATGCCTGTCTGATTCCAAAGCCCATGCTTTCCCCGAACTTACCATGTTGGCTGAAGAGGAGGAGATCTGAGAGGCCCAGAAAGACCCTCACTTCTTAACTAAGGGGGAAGAGGCTTCTCTGTCATTGGCCCCATTTCATCTGCTGAACCCGTGATGACCTTATATGTAGGGTCCCCATTCATCCCCATTTGCCTGGAGCCGTCCTACTCTATGTCTGCTGTAGTGTCAGTATGACAGCATTGTTAAAATTCCCTTTTCACTCTCAAATTTTATGATCACTTAATTACATGGAACCTCTCCTGTGATAGTATCATAGCCAAAACAGAAGCCACACATACACAAAAATCACTGGCTGCTGTGGGGCTTAATGACTTAGGTAAGAAACAAAATAAACTTTAAATATCACTATATTCTCTACATGTTCTATCAGTCCCTAAAATGTTTTCTATTCACATTAAGCAGAATGCAAACTTCTAAAACTTAGGAAGATAATATACCGTTAACCTCACATGTGACTCCTCTATCTCTCCTTTTTGGAAGATAAAGTTTAATACTTCAAGAGAAACTCTTGTCCCATGGGTTTAAAGAAAAATCCTAAAGATGACATTTACTTTTCCAGATGAGAGTTTTTAGTTTCAGCAATGAACACCGCAGAAGATCTAATGCTACAAATGTTCCTGGTGCCTCTGAACATATTTGGGAGTCACCAATTCATTCTATTTAAAACCTATGAAGAGTCATCCCAGTGACTCAGGAAATAATGCATGAAAGGAAACTTACACACACACACACACACACACACACACACACACACACACACACACACAGCAGATCCTAATACTTTCCCATTGCTGCTCCACTCTGAAATCTGAAACACTGCCTCCCATGTAAACATCTTCCAGAACCCAGGACTGCCAGCATTGGCTGGCATTCAGGTTCTTTCTCCATCCTTAGGCTTCATCCTTGCAGACTAAACTCTCTTCTCCAAGTGGCCATCATTGCCAGCCTTGCCTCTTGGTTATGCCTCTACTTTTGCTGACCATCTTGACACCCATAGTCTTACCATCATCTTGGGTGACTTGAGTGAATGTGTAGAATTCCTAAAGATGATTCATGCAATCCTTGTCCTTGCTTTCCATGGTCAGTTGCTTCCCCCACCCACTGAAATGGCTCTCACAAAGTCTCCAATGATCACCATATTGCTAAAGACAATGAGTGTTTTCTTCCATCCTCCTACTGCTCACTTGACCTCTGAGGTTCTATACTCCCTTGGTTTCCATCCAATGATTCTAAGCTACCTCTGTCTTCATAATCTTTTCACTCTATTTGTGATGGCCTCAACTCTCTGCTCTTCTTACTCTATATCCTCTTTCTTGGCATTTCAACCATATTTATGGCTCCAATATGCTACTACAGTATTGTTCAACCTGCTACTACAGGTCACCAGTGTCCCTTAAGGTTCTGCCAGCTGTCCCTTGAGTGTTCCCTCGTCAGCTAAGTTTGGGAAACCTTGCACACTCTATCACCTTTTGAATATTACTATCAAGATTAAGTATACAAACTCTGAAGTCACCTTTCTGGGTTTGAATCCTGGCCTTGTACTCATTGCCACTGACAGTTTACTTAATTACTTAATTGTGCTATTCCAGGTTTTCTCATCTGTAAAATGGCAAAAATTCCAGGACATGCTGCATGGGGATATTGTGTGGAAAGGAATATGAGTTAATACACATAAAGTGCCTGACACACGGTAAACACTCAATAATATTACTACTAGCATATACAAATGTCTGCAAGGTCGGGAATAGATGAAATCAGTTTTATGTAACTCAATATTTCCCAAATATATTCTCCCAGAGAACATAGAACATAACTTAGTTTGGGAAATCTATGTTGCTGAATTTCTGGGCCATCTCAACTCAAAACTCTTCAGTGAGATTTACCAGGCAACTGTGCACAGGACAACTTCAATACATCCAAACCCAAATGCATCATCTCCCACCCAACTCTTTCCCTCCTGCACCACTCACTATGTAGTATATGGCACCATCTTTTCTTCAGTCTCTTATATCAGCAACCCAAGGATTGGCCAAAACTATTACTTCTCACCCACTGCTCACATCTGTCAACTTCTGCGAATTCTGCCACCCTCTTCATTTTCAAAGCTGTCCCTGCCTCTCCATTCTTATCACTTCTTAACTATATGATACCAGTGGCCTCCTCACTGGTTTCTTTGATTTCAGACCAGCTTCTTGTAAGTTGCTTCCAGAATAATCATTTTTAAAGGCCTAATTAGTTATATCAATCCTCTTGTTAAAAGGTTTCTCATGCCTTTCAGGCTAACTATTAAACTCTTTAGCTTAGTACAAAAAGCTCTACTCTACCTCATATGCTTCCTCCATGCCCACCTAGTGAGGGGTTCCCATATGTGTCACATTATGTCATGCCTCTGTGTCTTTGCACAGACTGCCACCTCTTCCTGGAATGTCCTCTGCACCCGGATAGCTCTTACTCATCCTCGAAGACCCTATGTGTTGTATCCTCTGGGAAGGCTCTCTTATCCCTTCACTCCCAGTATGGGTTATATGCTACTTATCTGGTACTTTTCATTGTTGACTCCTTATGGCCCATTTATGCCCAAATGATTAGTCTAAGCCAGTCATGGTAATTCCAGTCTTTTGGTCACATTTGGTTTTAAAATTGGTATATGGGCCAATTGGTATATGGGAGAAGAAGAGAGGTAGTGGGAGGGGGTCTGAGGGAGGGATTTTTGAGAAAGGTTTTTACTTCTAAGAAGAACATCCTGGAAAGGTACAGACTCCTTATCTCTCGACATTGTTGTAAGTGAAGGAGGCAGCAGAAACTGGCAGCTGTCCAATGGTGCTGATGGCAACTGCTTGAGGGGAAGCTTGGCTGACTGAGAAGAGCAGTGTAGAGATAAAATGAAACTGGTTCTCAACCCTGGAATCCTCTCTAACTCTGAACTTGTCTTGGATAATAAATCACCTTATTATTTAAACCAGTGCTAATTAGAATTCTTCGTTACTTGCTGATGATGGCATCCTAATTGATGCAGCTGTCATACCATCTTGTGGATCTCTTTGCAATGCAAACTATCACCACAGTCAGTCATTACACTGTGCTGCAGATTTTCTATGGGTTTTTCCATTAAAATTTTATGTCCTGAAAGGCAAGCACCTGAAATATCGGCTAGAGAATTGTAGAAATCACTACGTGTGATGGCAAACATTATATAATAGCAAAACTTTGGAAGAATTCCCGCCGAAGTCAGGAGCATAACAAAGAATTATCACCACACATCAGTATCGGCCCTAAATAATGCAATATGATGAAGACAAAAAATAAGAAGTGTAAATATTGGAAAGTAAGGCACAAAATTCTAGTTCCAGGTAATAGAATTATCTACATAGAAGAGAGATGACAATGAAACAGGACACCAATAAGAATTTAATAAGGTGTTCAAGTGCAAGACCAGGATATTAAAGCAGGTGACTTAGTGCATATAGCAGAGACAATATAAAAAATAATGGAAAATATCATTCAAAATAGCCAAATGCATATATTAAAATAGCCATATATATCCATGAATATCCACAACAAGAAGTCTGAAAAACCTGTATAAGGACAATGTTAAAATATAACACAGTAGCATAAAATAAAATCTCAATAAATTGAAAAACATAATGATGTTCCTGAATAGGGGACCTTGATACACTGAAAATTCAGCTCTCCTCTCACTAATCTAAACTTTAATGCAATTTCAATAGAAATCCCAACACAATTTCAAAAAAGACAAATGGTAAAAGTACACATGGATAATCAAAAACTTCTGGATAATAAATCAGTGAGCACATCCAGATAATGGAAAACTATAGAGGAACCTTATATGTATATTACTAGGTGAAAGAAGCCAGTCTAAAAAAGCTGTATATTGTATGATTCCAACTATTTGACATTCTGGAAAAGGCAAAATTATGGAGACAAAAAAAAAATAGTGGTTACTAAGAATTAGGGGAAGGGAGGGATAAACAGGTGGAACACAGAACTTTTAGGGCAAACTATTATGTATGATACTATAGCGGTGGAGATACATGTCATTAAACATTTGTCCAAACCTGCAAACTAATCAACTTTGCAAACTATCAACTTTGGATAGTCATGATGTCTCAATGCAGACACATCATTTGTAACAAATGTACTTCTCTTGTGGGGGATGTTGATAATGAGGGAGGCTGAGCATGTGTAAGGGAAATTCTCAATATGTGGGAAATTCTGTGCCTTCCTTTTAATTTACTGTGAATCTGAAAATTGCTCCAAAAATATAATTTCTTTAAAAAAAATGCAATGCAGGGGAAACTTGGCCTACCTGATATTAAAACTATACCGTATAGTTATAGAGCCAGAATAATAAATAAAATTCAGAAATATACCCTTGAATGTAATGGAAAATTTGTTTATGAAAAATAGTTTTGTAAAATGTGGCTAACCAATTGTGGGGTGGGGGAAAATCCCTATATCCCTATGGTTTATCCCTATATCCCATGGTAATATCCCTGTACTATGTCATGCACACATAAAATTCCTAAGGAGATAAAAGGTTAAACTAAAACAAAATTAGGTACCACATGAAATTGAAATTGCCCATTTTGAAGGTCATAAGCAGTTATTACCAGCAATTTCATATAGTTTAAGTAAATGCATTAATTATTAAAAATAAAAACAGGAAATACTTTTATAATATTGGCATAGGGAGAATTAAGATAAAAAAGAAATAAAACCTAAAATATACAAAAAGTAAGTAGCCTGCATGTATAGAAGTTCTCTGTGCCTATAAAAAGTGCCTGCGTCATAAAGTTAACATTAAATATTAGTTGAAAACCAAGAACCAATTGGGAGAAAAAAATTAACATTTGTAAAATACAAAGAATTAATACTCAGATTGAAAAAGAAATACTACAATCTATATGGGAAGGACAAAAACACAACAGAGATGTACTAAGTAAACAAATAGGCAATTCTCAGAAGAAGAAATGAAAATAGACAATTATTTGAAAAGATCCTTATCCTCACTGACAAATAGGGATATGCAAATTAAAACAATGAAGTCTCATTTTCCTTTCAACCATTTTGCAAAGCTTTTAAGAAACTGTGCATATCAGGGTTAGTGATTATGTGGGGGAACAAACAACCTCGTACTCACGTTGTTAGTATCTGCTTTTAGAGGATAATTTGTCCATTTCCATTAAAAGTTAAAATTTACATATCCTTCAACCCAACAATTACACTTTTAAGCATCTATTAAAGAGAAATGCCTCTGTACACATATGCATTGCAGTACCATCTGTTACAGACAAAAAACGAGACATAACCATTTCCAACAATAATTTGATAATTAAATAACTGAGTTACTATATCTCTATTTACTTAGTATTATCCAGCCATTTCTAAAAAGGATGTATATTAACATGTATGGATTTGGAAAGTCCTTCAAGTCCTATGCTAAAGTGAGAAAACTAATTCTACAATACTATATCGCAAACAATCCCATTCATGACAAAAAACGTCCTATATCCTATATGGCAATATTCATAGATCAACTATTGGGAGTATTAAAGGAAAGCATCTATATATTTGTTCTTTTTAAAATCTTTTACAATAAGAACACATCATATGTTACTTATGTCATTATACAAATAGTTAATTTAATCTCAATTCACTTTTAAGTCAGTTCCACACGTGTGCATGAGAAATAGCCAATTCCAGACATTTCCCAGGTGTATTTTGTTTTAATCAATTGGTAAAAACCATATGTACACATATAGCCACAGTTTCTTTCTTGCTGTAAGCTCTAACTTTTTAAGTTCCTATTTCAATTCCTATTTCCCCCAAGGACCATAAAATATCAAATATATTTACACTGAAAGGGCAATTGGCAGAAGGTCAGTTTGATTGCAATTCTTCAGCTGATATTTTGAGTAAAGCTATGTCTTGAGGATAAAGTGGAGCTCTGCCTCACCCCAGCAAGCAAATCTGAGATCTGACCCTTTCAACAATGAAAGGAGGGAGAGCATGTTCTGATCATCCATTCTGCCTTCTCCATAATCTTCTCATATTATTGAACAATCTGGAGGAACACACCACCACTGCCTCCCTCTCCCTCCTAACTCACCCACTGCTGACTAGGGTGTAATTTGTATTTATGACAACTTTATATCATTTTTCTTGTACAAGGGAACACACCCTCCTGTTTCTCCTTTGCACTGACTTACTTGCTCACACTCCTTGTCTCTGCTTTTCTCCCTCCCTCTCTCTCTTCTCACCCTTATCAAAAGCCTCTGACACCAAGATCACCCTGGCCTTCTCTCCACCAGCAATGAGCAGAAAGCTGAAAGCCCGCACACTTCAGACACAGGATGACAGCCCAGGGCATGGTACATACCAGCGTTCCGAGCTGTGACCTTGGAGCCGAGTCTCAGCAGACGAACAAACACGTTACTGTTGCAGTGGTTCACCATGTGCAATTGGAGGCTTCGTCGAGTCTGGATCTTGACCAAGCATTTTGCCATACTGGTTATTCCAATACCCTTGGTCTCCTCGGCCTGTCATGGCCCAGGGCAGCCTTTCCCTAACCTTCCATTCTGTTTTTAAGGACCTAGGCAGGACCCACTGAATGAATCAAATGTCAGGTTCCTAATGCGGCCAACAGAAATAACTCATGAGGGATGAGCATTGGGAGGGGAGGAGGGAGGGGACGCTATTTTTAAACTCTCCACTCACCACTCTAACAAACAATGAAAGATTAGGCATCAGCCCTACTCTAGCCTTTCTTAACCATCCGGAACAAAACAGAGGACCCTGTCCAAATGCCTCATAGTTTCCTAAGAATTAAATGCCCCAGAAGATAACAACTGAACCGTTCAATAAGGGAGAAATAACACACCTTTTCTTCTAAGAATTGTTCCTTGAGCCTTTATTATATTCTAGAGCAGTACTGTCCAATAAAATTATAACATAAGCCATTTCACAGAGGGAAAAGAAGCCTTTAAAAAGCAAAATAAATGTATTACAATTAATTTTAATAATATGTTTTACTTGAGGTCAAGATATCCAAATAGTATCTCAACGTGTAATGATATCAACATTCATTAATAATTATAAACTCTTATTAATAAAGAGTTTGCATTCTTTTTTGGAACTAAGCCTTTGGAATTAGCATGTGTTGCACACTACACATGTTTAGCACATCTCAGTTCGGACCAGCCCTATTTCGAATGTTCAGTAGCTACATGTGGCTGCTGTTGTGATCAGCTCAGCTCTTGACCAAGTGCTGAATTCCTCCCCTGCCTTATCTGCATCCCACAACAATGCTAATATTTTCTTCACCTTAAAGATAAGAACAACAACTTACAGTAATGGACCTCATGACAATCGTGAAGTTAGTAAGTGCCAAAGCCATGATTTGAACCTTGGTTTCCAATTCATACTGGCTGACTAAAGTTAGGGTTTTAAATGCAGGTGCCATGCAACCATTACATTCTGACTCTTAGCACTTCGAAAGTCCTGCACCCTTACATCTGCAGTATAAAATGTGCTTGCATCCCAGGGGGTGCATTCAGGGATGCAAGCTGCTTCAATGTGTTTTTTAAGACATGCTAAAAAAAATGTCTTTTTTAGCATGTTTTTAGCATTTTTTTGAAAAAATGTCAACTGATTAATAACTGCCTCCTCATTCTATCTTAAAGCTCTATTTCTTTGGTTGTACATTTTTTTCCTCATCCTTCTCTTCTGAAGGATGAAGGGGATGAGAAGAAAAAATTTTCCTCACACAATTTCACCAAACCTGCATACATTTTTCTACTTTAAATATCTACTGTCACCAAAAGATAATTTTCTAATAATCCTTTATGAAACAAAGGTTTATTAAGAGCAGGCAATTGAAATTCTCTGTTGTTATGTGTCAATATAAAATTGATTTAGCATTTCTGGGAAGAAAATTAGCAAAATATATGCAGTTTTATAGCTGTGGTATTCTTTGAACCAGAAATTCCACTTATGTGAATTAACCCTGAGGAAATAATCAGAAATGCTGACAAAAATTTTTGGATAAAGATGTTCATCAGTGTATCATTTATTATAACAAAAAATGTTTTTAAGTCAATCTAAATTTCCAGTGGGAAAATAGTTAAATACATGTGATGGAATATTGCACAGACATTAAAATTCATGTTTAGAAGAATTTAATAATGTTTGAAAATGCTTGCTATATACTACTAAATGAAAAAAAGCATCTTTATATTAACAATGTGGCGTCAACTATGTAAAGCTACACACTGGAAAAATATAAGTTCAGACAATAAATCTTGGAAGAGAAAAAGCATGTTGCCAGCCATGCACTGTGGCTAAGGTGGGGTAGACCATTTCCAGGGGCCTCATGGGGCCTCCCACTGCCCTCTCCTGATTGAGCAGTCTCTGGTATGGCAAGGAGTTCCTACTCTCACAGGAGTTACTCAATTTTCAACCCTGAAGCTTGAAAGGAAAATATCCCTAAAAGTTCTCAAAACCTTCAACCCTTTGCAGTTTCCCGGATGACATAATTTTGAGCACAATTCCCATGTATGAAAGAGACAGACTGATGCAAAGGTGGGGCCCAGAAACCGTACCTACTATACCTCCCTCACTAGTCACCAACAGTGGTTCTTGAAGAACTGCTAAAAATCTTTAGGACATGGAAGAACAAATCTGAAAATCACTGTTCGTGATAAATTGTTACTTTGCAGTAACACATGATGAATTTCATAGATTAATGAGGGTTCATTTGCATGCAGTAGACCAGCGTTCAATACTGAGGAAATCTCCCTTTGGCCTGTCTGGAGGGAATATAGATAAATCTTTATGTTTATCATCATGTTAAAACAACATGTGACCTGACAGCTGACTTGAAACAAACAGACCTTCCAAAAACAAAACAGGAAGCAAGTAAAAAACATGAAATAAAACCATCACTATACTTTATGTTCTTTTCTACCAGAATAGTCATTCTCCCTAATTGTCAAGCTTAATATCTCACCATTGTTTCAAATGCCTCCTTCCTGCCTTTCATTTTAAAAGTATTACGATCTTTGGGAGACCGAGGCAGGCAGATCACTTGATGTCAGGAGTTCAAAACCAGCCTGGCCAACATGGTGAAACCCTATCTCTACTAAAATTACAAAAAAATTAGCTGGGCATGGTGGTAGGTGCTTGTAATCCCAGATACTTGGGAGCCTGAGGCAGGAGAATCGTGTAAACCTGAGAGGCGGAGGTTGCAGTGAGCCAAGATCTTGCCACTGCACTCTAGCCTGGGAGACAGAGTAAGACTCCATCTCAAAAAACAAACAAAATATTATTGTTGTTATTTTAACTATAGCCTGTCAGAATATTTAGCATTTTACATTTTTCACTGTTCCCTCCCAAACCTGCTCTCGCTCTCTGTGCTACTTTTCAGAGATCATAAGTAGATTCCTCTACTCTTGTTATTTTATGGATCTTCTCCTTTTATGGAGAAAGACAAACTAGCAAGACAAGCATTCTAAATTGCCTCAGTCATTTCTCTCTACCTTGTCTCTGCCCAAAGCGGTGGGTACCTTTCAAGAGTAAGAATAAAAGAGAGGTGGGAATATGGAACCAAGCCAAAGACTCTGCAGGATCCTGCACTGTAAGCTTTGTTCTGTTTTGGGCCACTGTGCTCAACTGAACAGTATGAGAAGCACATTTGGATGCCCTTGAATACTGTTTCTGTTTTGATTTATTTGTTTGAGAATTGAAAATGCACGTCTGGGCAGTGACAAGAGGCCAAAGAAAGTGGAAGATGTGTGAAAAGGAGAATCGATTTTCCATAATGAGATGTCACAAACATTGCTTGCTAAGTCAGCCTGAAACCAAAGAAGAAGAATGGCGTTCAGTGATAAGAACTGTTCATGGGCCTGAATTCCATGGCTGCTCCTGCACAAACCACCTGAAACAGATCCGAGGAAAGGCCACAAACTTGCCTCTACTTCGTGAGTGGCTGGAAGTTACTGGACAACTTGGAGCCCTGGCCCCTCGACTGTAAAATGGAGACAACAACTCCTCTCACGGTTGTTACGACAAGGAAATGAGATCTACATATCAAGTGCCTAACACAGAGCTGGTTCCCATGAACCAGAACTTATTAAGCAAGATTTAAAGCATGGACTCTGGAGCAGTCCTTGGGTTCTAATCCTGGCTGCACCATTTATCATCTCTGAGCCTCAATTTCCATATCTGTAACATGAGCTTTCATTTTACAGAAGTAAAAGCAGTGTGTGCCTCCACGGGTGGTTGTGAGGATTAGCTAAGTTAATATACGTGGCATTCTCGCATCAGTGCCTTGCACAGCAATTTACTCAATAAATGTTAGCAATTTTTTTCACCACATGGTCTTTTTTTTTTAGGTCTCTTTTTTTTTTTGAGATGGAGTTTCGCTCTTGCTACCCAGGCTGTAGTGCAATGGCGCAATCTCGGCTCACCGCAACCTCTGCCTCCTGGGTTCAGACAATTCTCCTGCCTCAGCCTCCTGAGTAACTGGGATTACAGGCACGCGCCACCATGCCCAGCTAATTTTTTGTATTTTTAGTAGAGACGGGGTTTCACCATGTTGACCAGGATGGTCTCGATCTTTTGACCTCGTGATCCACCCGCCTCAGCCTCCCAAAGTGCTGGGATTACAGGCTTGAGCCACCGCGCCCGACCTTTTTTCGGTTTCCTTTAACTGCTCAAGAGGAAGACAGTGAGGATTTTAAATAGCCTGGATTCTCTTCCTTCTGTCAACCATCTGTCTCTTTAACATGCTATTACTAGTTACTCCTCCCCAGGAGTAGCAGTATTGCTGGTTGTAAAGTTAACTCGACCATGCCTATTATCTTGGGAAACCTACGGAAGCCTGCTGAAATTCAATTTTCTATCTGCAAAATGGTACTGGGTGCTTACATGACAGGGAGTCTGACATGGAATAGGCATTTGATAAATACTAACTATAATTATACCATTGTCAATATGCCATTATCTACCTTATTAACTAATATTTGACAAGTAGTGGAGTCAGCCATTAGTTAAAATAATTTTGGAGATTCACCAAAATTTTAGCTAACTGCTAACTCCAAGTGGAAAGATAATGAAATATTATTACATTCATTAAATGTTCTTTGTAATCAGGTAAGATGTTAGGAATCCATTACAAAGAGTCCTTAGGACTAACACATACCTCAGAGGACTTTTAAAGATTGTATTCATTTAATAAAATATATAAACACTGGGGTCTATTGGGGAGAAAAGGGGAGGGCCAGTGGGAGGGGGAGGTGGGGAGGGATAGCCTGGGGAGAAATGCCAAATGTGGGTGAAGGGGAGAAGAAAAGCAAAGCACACTGCCATGTGTGTACCTACGCAACTGTCTTGCATGCTCTGCTCATGTACCCCAAAACCTATAATCCAATAAAAAATTAAAAAAAAAATAAAATAAAATATATAAACAATAATTTTAATAATATATTTGTGATAGGAGGGTTATATTCTTGAGTATAAAAAGAGAGGGAAGCTGTTGTCAGCATCGCTGAGAGACAGGACCATATGGCCAGGTAATCAACCATCTGTATAATTCAATTTTTCTTGTTTGGAAAGTGAGATAACAGTATCTGTTCTTTCCAATTCAAAGAAATGGTCATGAGTATCAAATTATGATAACTTACATTAAAAAAATACAGAAAGGCATAAGATGCTTTGGCATATTGAACACTGTTCCTCTTATGATTTTCCCTACCAGATTGAATGTTTCCTGCCTGTAAACTCAGATTACTGCTCTCTGGGGTCCAGCATCACCTTGTAGAGTCAGGGAAAAGGTGAATAAAAATCCTCTGGAGAATACAGTTGCAGACAGAGTATCGTCCAAGCAGCAAGCTGGGCTCTGTTCAACACTACTCTTCTCAGTAGCTCTAAGGCCTCCTCACCATGAGTTACTTCCTTGTATTTTTCTGACTCCCCAACTTATTTATAAATGGGAAAGAGTAGATAATTCATTCAAAGCAGTCAGTTAACTTGGGCAAGGAGAATCAAAAAGCATGCTTGTAACTCAAGATAGATGTTCTTGTGAAGTCACTGCTCCTATGTTATAAAGAATGTATACAGTTCCTCACCCTCTCCAAGAAATTGACTGATTTATGTACAAACTGGCTAAAATTATCATATTCTGCTCCAATAGGATAACATTTAAATGCTTTTAAAAATAAAATTAGAGCAAAAAATACAAAAACATCACTTGTTTTTTTTTGTTTTGTTTTTTTTTTTTGAGACGGGGTCTTGCTCTATCACCAAGGCTGGAGTGCAGTGGCCCATCATAGCTCACTGCAGCCTTGACCTCCTGGGCTTCAAAGTGATCTGCCTGCCTCAGCCTGCAAGCATCTAGGACTATAAGTACACACTGTCACACTTGAATAATTTTTAAAAATTTTTAGAGAGATGGTGTCTCACTTGTTTCTCCAGGCTGGTCTTGAATTCCTAGCCTCAGTGACCTTCCCACCTCAGTCTCCAAAAGCGCTAAGGATTATAGGCATGAGCCACCATGCCTGGCCCATTTGTTCTTTTTAAATGCTATAAAAAGCCTGATGCATTATATATATGCACAGTACTTACTATGAGTTCTCAATGGAAGCAAATTAGAATTCTGGATTTTGTATTTTACTCCACAACACAGGACTTGTATTTAATCTTAGGGTTTCAGGTCAGGACCAGAAGAGTCAGCTAGATTGAGTTCCCTCACTTCAGTCATCTATCCCTTACTGAGCAGTCCCTAAGGACAGGGCACCCAGTTAGGCCAGACATTCAAACCGATAGTTAGAAACAGGTGTTTCAAGTACCTTGATAAAGAAATAAACAAAGGAGAAAACTATCAATGCCACATCAGGAGCCAAGAAATATGTCATAGAAAAGGAGTCACCTGAAAAATCAGTATCAATTTACCGGTGCAGAAAGGAAAAGAAAAAAGAACAGCTAGAGCAAAGGAACCAGTGTGGGAAGGAAGGAACTGGCACAGACAGGCAGTGGTGAAAGGAGCAGCTTTGTCTGGAGAGAGAAGGATGAGAGGGTCAAGGCAGGATGAAAGGCCTTGGAGGGAACTAAGGCTGGAGAGGAGAGTGGAGGCCAGTATGTGAGGAACAATTGGCCCCACTGTGTGAGGCTGGACTCTCCATGCAGTCAATGGGCAGGTTCCAAAAACTACTTCTAGCAAAGACTGTAGCAGGAGTTCTGGGGATGGGCTACAGGGAGATCAATAAAAAAGAGGTTGTAATGTTCCAAGAAAAAGAAGAAGGGATAGCAGGGGATAAGTGTTCAGGCTTCTTCCGAGAGAGAATTCAGAGGACTCTGGTGGCCAATATGTGGAGTGTGGGGAAGGGTCACAAGGCAAGGGTGGCTTCTGGACCTCTGGCTGGGACACCTGCATACATAGTGATGTCATCAACAGAGTCAGAGAAGGAGCAGGTTTGAGACTGGATTTTGGAGAAAGAAGAAGTCATGAGGGGAGTTGTAAACACATTAAGGTGATGTGTTAAATGTGAGCTGTTGTGTGTGTGCCTTCTGGGTGGAGGTGTCCAATAAGCAGCCAAAAGCACAGAGCAGTAGCATGGGACTGAGCCCTCTGCATGGATGTCATGATCACAAAGAGGCGGTCTGGATCACTCTACTTTGTGAAAACCCTGAGCCTGAGATTCCGACTTCCTTCTCTCCACTTCTCTGTCTTATCTCTCCAAATACCAGTAAAGAACAAAAATAATATTTTGAAATACTAATCAATGTGCTTCTCTTTCCATTTGTGCTTACAAAATTCCTGAAGGTCTTCTAATGATCCCCAGCCTAGGCAGCAAAACTAGCCCACCCAAAAGTAAAACAATGACCATGAATAGCTGATCATCAATTTCACAAGTCATTGCTCCAAGGCAGAAAGTTCTCTTCCCTGACCTGCAGATGGGACAAAAGAATATGAAGGAGCCACAAGTAGAGGAGATGATGAGGTTAGGGACCCCCCAACCTCTAAGGATCAAGCACTATATACTGTAAACTTCATTATGCAACAAGCATCCCACAGATTATGCAGCAAGATAATCATCCATCTCCTCTCTCATTTACCTACTACAAGAAACACGCTTATACTCAACAGCACATGGTATGCTAAACCCTGATGAATAAAACTAGAGCCTGAATACCTCTGGTTACTCCAACTATAGGGATGGGAGTAACATGAAGGACAACTTTACACAGCTGTCTATGGATGAAACCAGCTGTCTCCCATAGAGACCAGACATGGAATTTCACAACTATAATGTGTTCTTCAGAAACATGCATGAGGAATTCTCTTGTAGTATAATTTAAACTATCTCAGCTTTGCACAGTGGCGATATTGTAGCCAATGACGCTTATCTGAGGATCAATTATTGGCTAATTAAACTATCTCACTGACCAAGGCTACCTATAACTCAGATTCTTCCTTCTATATAAACAAAGTGTTTTTCCTTTATCTTGGTTGAACCTAGGGCCTAAGAATTCTCTGATGCTCTATGACTTGGATACATCAAGGCAATCTATTGATGTTGAAGTTTTATCAGGTGCCAATGTATTCTCCCAAGGTTTCCTGGAGGAGATACAGATGACAACACTGAACTTACTGGCTCCAATTAGAACAGCCTCTTTCGGTTTCTGTGTAATACTCTCAGGCAAGAGTGTACTTCCTTTGTCCCCATGCAGGATGAATTTGTTTCTCCATCACTTCTGCTTTTTTATTTCACTCGCTCCAGACATAAGTCACAATGAAAGATAAAGCATTTTTCTCTGAGTAAAGGAAATTAAATTATATTACATAAATAAATGAAGTTTAAATTTTGTTCTCTATATTTCTCAAGAGCTTTGCAGATGGTATTAAGAAACAAGGCATCTGTATCTCCCTGTGGGAAAATCCAGGATCTTCTGGAACTGTGGGCTCCTTGTGATGCTGTCATGTAATCAAGAAGCTAGAGGTAGCAGAACCCAATCCTTCCACCCAACACACTAGCCAAGGGCATCTCTCTCTTGCATCTAGCTGTGACTCAAAAAGAGAAGAGCAAATGGTCACTACGTGCAAAACAAATTGCCAACTACTGTAGGCTTTGTCTTTCAAATTATCAAACACACACATATATATATTTTTGAGATGGAGATTCACTCTTATTGCCTAGGCCGGAGTGCAGTAGTGCAGTCTTGGCTCACTGCAACCTCCACCTCCCAGGTTCAAGCGATTCTCATGCCTCAGCCTCCCAAGTAGCTGGGATTACAGGCACCAGCCACCATGCCTGGCTAATTTTTATACTTTCAGTAGAGACAGGGTTTCACCATGTTGGTCAGGCTGGTCTTGAACTCCTCACCTTAGGTGCTCCACCCACCTCAGCCTCCCAAAGTGCTGGTATTACAGGCATGAGCCACCGCAGCAGCCAAATTATCAAATATTTTTAAAAAGTGTTATATCCAGTTTTTGCAAGGCTACAATGAGAGACAAACTCATATACAATTTGGTGGGATGTGTGGAGGAAGGATAGTAAAAAATATTTTTGCATATTTATGTGATAGAATAATGTATGTCCATTAAATATAAAATTATAGAAGAATATTTAATGTCATGGGAAATATTTTTTATGTTGTGAAGTGAATAAGTAGATTATAAAATAGCATCTCTAGTATATTTTTGTTAAAAATTTTTTAAATTGTCAAAAATATATAGACGGATTCTACACATTTATAACACAGTTTGAACATCAGGTGGTTTTTAAATTTTATTTTTATTTTTTCTCACTTTTCTACAATGACTGGTATTTTTTTAAGAGATGGAGTCTCACTCTGATGCCCAGGCTAAAGTGTAGTGGTATGATCATGGCTCACTGCAGCCTCAAATTTCCAGGTTCAAGTGATCCTCCCACCTCAGCCTCTTGAGTAGCTGGGTCTACAGGCATATGCCATTACACTTGGCCAATTTTTTTTTTTTTTTTTTGGTAGAGACAGAGTTTTGCCATGTTGCCCAGGCTCGTCTCAAACTCCTGGGCTCAAGTGATACTCCTACCTTGGTCTCCTAAAGTGCTAGGAGTATAGGCATGAGTCATCATGCTTGGCCTAGTATTTCTTTTGATTTCACACTAAAAAAATAAAATAAAAGAGCACGCTTGACTTCTGGCAAACCCTAATCCCAGGAGAATATTCTTCTTATATGCTTTATTTTATATAAATAAATGCTGTTCTGGTTGCATTTAGAATCCATACATTCATTCATTCATTTATTAATTTATTCAGCAAATATTAGTTTAGCTCTAATTTGTGCCAGAACACGCCTAAATGCTGGGAATCATGAGGGAAACAAGGTAAAGTCCTTGCTCTTTTGGAGCTGGTGTTTTAGTTATGGAAGGCAGTCAACAAACAGGAAGACAAACAAATGAAAAAGTGTTTGATAGCACCAGGTGCTCTAAAGAAAACAAAACAGGGTGATAGCATGAGAAGGAGCAAACAGGTAGACCAGAAGAATTACTCAGAATTAGGCATTCAGGGAAGATATTCCAAGGAGCTGAAATCTGAGCTAAAACTTAAAGAAAAGAAATAGCCATAGAAAGACCAGAGAGAAGATCCTCCTGGGTGGGGGAAACAGCTCCTGCAAAGGTTCTCAAGATTGCAATGAGTTCAGCCTTTTCAAGGGAGAATGGGAAACAGTCTGAGGGGTGGGCAGGAGGCAAAGCAAGCAGAGCTTTATAAGCTACAGGAAGGAGCTGAGATTTTATCATAACTAGATGTGAGCTCCACTTATCAAAATAATCCTCTGTCTACTATAAGGAAAATATGGATGGGAGGAGGGGGATAAGAGTGGAAACAGAGAGAGCCCCCTCAGTCAATAACTATAGCATCCTGTAGATGAGATGAGGGGCTGCACACAGCTTGGGTGGCCATGGAAATACATCTGAGTTATTCTGAAAAGGTTAAAGTGAATAGGATTTTGCAGATGGATTTGACAATTCAGTATCTTATGACCACTGGGCAATGGGAGAAGTTTGACAGGAAAGGCAGGCATGTATAAGTCTGACTTTACTATTTAGGCAACTGTTAACCAAGAGCCTGTTCTAGAAACAGAACATGTCCCCAGGGGACACAAGATAGGAAGGGAGACCCACGCAGACTGTCCATCAGCAAGAAGGGGTGTGTCCCCAGCCACATGGTCAGAGTCAAGAGCATGTCTAATTCCAGGGACAAGGGCCATCAAGATCCTGGGGGAGCAGAGTGCTGAGGGGCCAACAGGGCAGGGACACAGGAAAGGGAGCAAGGCAGGCATGAGAGTCAGACAGCACGACAGAGCAACAGAGAGAGCAGACCAAGGACCCATCAAAAGGGCTGGGCTTGGGCTTCTCAGTTCCCTCCCGGGTAAGGGTACAATTGGTCCTAGAGCTGGGGTGGGACCAAGCCTGGATTTTAGGGCCAATTTGTTCAGACAGGCCAAGGGGGCTGGGCAGGTATTTGAGAAGACCACAGATCGCAAGGAACGCTCTATTTTTTAAATATGGACACCCCTTTCTTTAATGACAAAATTTCCAGTCTATGTTTTGGTTATCAAGTGAGTCATTCTGAAAACCCTATTTATTTCTCTTTCAGCCAAAGCATCTGCCCATTATAACATTTCTAATGTTGCAGTGGTAATATAAGGATTTTAAAAGTACCCAATTGGACGTCTGTCTCTAAAGGAAGGAAGTGAGGGTTCTTTTTTTTTTCTTTGAGACAGAGTTTTGCTCTTGTTGCCCAGACTGGAGTACAATGGTGTGATCTTGGTTCACTGCAGCCTCTGCTTCCTGGGTTCAAGTGATTCTCCTGTGTCAGCCTCCCAAGGAGCTGAGATTACAGGCATGAGCCACCACACCCAGCTAATTTTGTATTTTTTTGTAGAGACGGGGTTTCTCCATGTTATTCAGGCTGATCTCAAACTCCCAACCTCAGGTGATCTGCCTGCCTAGGCCTCCCAAAGTGCTGAGATTACAGGCATGAGCCACCACACCTGGCTGGAAGTGAAGGCTCTTTCAAGTGAGAAACACTCATTTTATATTACCTTTTAAGCTAGCTATTATTAATTTTCAATTTTATGCCAGGAGTTTGCAATTCACAAAAAGAAAGGAAAAAACATTTAAAAAGAAGATGGCACCATTTGACCCAGCAATCTCATTACTGGTTATATACCCAAAGGAATAGAAATCATTCTATTATAAAGATACAGGCATGTATGTATTCATTGCAGCACTATTCATGATAGCAAAGACATGGAATCAGCCCAAATACCCGTCAATGATAGACTGGATAAAGAAAATGTGGTACATATGCACCATGGAATACTATGCAGCTATAAAAAGGAACAAGATCATGTCCTTTGCAAGGACATGGAGGGAGCTGGAAGCCATTAGCCTCAGAAAACTAACACGGGAACAGAAAAGCACACACCCCATGCTCTCACTTATAAGTGGGAGTTGCACAATGAGAAGCATGGACACAGGGAGGGGAACAACACACACTGGGGCCTGTCAGCCGGGGGTGGGGGGAGAGAGAGAATCAGGATAAATAGCTAATGTATGTGGTACTTAATACCTAGGTGAGGTAATGGGATGACAGGTGCAGCAAACCACCATGGCACATGTTTACCTATGTAACAAACCTGCATGTCCTATATATGTATCTGGAAACTTAAATAAAAATTTTTTAAAAAGTAAAATAAAACTGTCTTTCATAGAATAAAAATCAAAAAAGAATACGGCTATACCTTTTGCTTCCAAAAGCAATGGCCAATGAACTAAAACCATGTAAATAAGAACAGCAGCAATTTGGGGTAAGAATGATTAAAGAACAATCAGAGTGAGGAAGAAACTCAGAAATAATCTCATCTTATTTTATAAAAGAGAAAATAAGATTTAGGTGATATCAATGTCCAGCATGTGCCAGATAAGAAGTGAATGTTTATCAAGTGAACAAATGAATGAACAAAGCCCAGCCCTCTCACTCTCTGTCCAATGCCACTGGAGAATCCTTCCCGCCACCAGAGAATCCCCATTAATATTGTATTCAGTGTCCACTCAAGTGCAGTCCAGCACCCGTGTATATTGGGGACTTGGGGGGTCACCATATGACGCTTAAATGAGAGTGACATAGCACCTTCCAAACAGCTTGGCAAGAGCCTTGACTGTTTGGGTGACTCATCCTGGTTTACCGGAGTGATAGACCCAAAGCATGTAAAATGGCATGTCACCACTGTAACTAGAGCAGACAGTTCTCACATCTATTTTGGAATCTGGGGCTTTGGCATGAACAGGGATTTCAGAGTTTCAAAAACACACTCCCGCCCCGCTTTCCTTTTGGTAGACTCATCTGCAAGATCTAGAGCAGCTGTTTCCAAATCTTCTTTTGGGGAAATAAATATTTGTACATATAAATAACTGCATATTTATTTATAAATTAGATACATATATATCTGTCATTCTATATTATGTACATTATAAAACCTATACAATAGAAATTTTATAAAGAGGTAGGAAAAATAAAATATCAGTAGAAGTCTGAATAATTTCTTCCCCCACCCTAGCAGATCACTGTATGTACCCTGCTCTGGAAGCCACGGCTCTAGGACCTCCAATTCATCATCTGCCAAACCAGGAAGGAAACTGCACTCCTCTGTTTATGGCATTGAGTCGACTGACCAGAGCCTCTCTTCTGAACCATGCCTGCAATGCCTCAGACCTACTATAAAGAGCCAACCTAAAAGAATGATACCCAGCACACACTGCCCAACACTTTCTCCCATTTAAGTGGCACTGGATCTTAAGCGAAGAGAAAGAGGGAGAGGCTACGAGATCCTGTCTCAATTTAAGCTTGGGGATTGCAAAGAACATCTACTTAACACTCACTACCAACCCGCTGAGAAAAATGCAAGAAAATAGAACCCCATGCATCTAAAACTCAGAAAATTCTAGTTTCTGCTCTCTAGCAATGATAGGCTTAGTAATATTTTTCACCTTTCCTCTCCTGCGGTTTCTTAGGGAAGTAGTGAAAGTGTTTACTTGTCTAAGTGCCAAGCAAAATGTCTTCCCCTCTGCAGACCACACTCTGGCTGTCACAGCTGGTCACACAACACTCTCCTCTGGCTCAAATCCCAGCCCTCAAGGACTATGATAGATTACTTCCCTAGGACACTTGACTGACTTCTTTTTCCACCCTAGCCAAGTCCTTTGAAGCAATTAATTATTAATAAGTGGGGCAGCAAAATGCTCACCTGAGCAGGAGCAACGATTTGGGAAACTCGATACTGAATTGCTTCCACTAAGACAGTCACTCTTAACACAGATTGTAAGCAAATGAGTAATTAGAATTAGCCTTGGAGTGAGTCATTCCTTATTTAATGAATTCAACTTCAAAATCAGAACATGATTCCCAGAAGGAAGCAAGCTTCCCATGGGAAGTCTGTTTCCCCTGCAGCCTGGCTCTACTAAGAATTCTGTTCACTGCAAAACACTCGATCCCCAACCTTCTCACCACTCTTTCTAAGGTGATAGAAGTCTCTGAGGAGTCAGCAGGTCCTGGCATGCTGTGCTGAAAAACCAAAGCCTTGCACGCTGTCCCGCATACACAGCAGCTCTTCTCACTGAATCACAGAGATCACCCATACTTAAATAAAAATGTTGTCTCTTTTGGTAATTCATCTGCTATAATTGAAAAATAGATGTAGTTCCTTAGTTACTTGTTCTGTTTTAGCAAGAAGGAGTTGAGTCATTTTAGCTGTGTTCAATGTCATCTAAGATAGCTGGGCCAGGAATCTGAGAGTAAGGATGTAATCTCAGCCTTCCGGAATACTTACCCAACAATGTGATGTGAGGAAAATGTTCTCACCTCCCCAGGCTTTCCCATTTGTAGAAGAATTTTGAGGGTATGTGCTAGATTAGAGGCCAGCAAATGATTTCTATGAAGGCTTAGATTGTAAACTTTAAGGTTTGCTGGTGAAATTTTAAAGTTAAAAGTTGAAGTTAATTCAAAAAAGGCAAAAGGGAGGATATTATATAAGTACTTATATCATCATCTAAAGCATAACTGTTCACTGGAAGGCCAGAAATAATGGTTCTGGGCCCACCACAGACTATATGTTGCTGACCCTGTTTTAGGCCTTCCTCAACATTCCCTCTAACCCTCAAAAGCTATGAAAAATACTCCTGTCCCCAAGTTCCTATTCTCAAAGTAAAAAGACCTCAAGCCGCAATCTTGGATTTTTTTTTTTTTTTTGCCTTGATATTCAGCAAAAGAATCAGAGTTAAGAGCTAGAAAGCACCTGAGTGATGCTCAAATCCAATCTTCCTGTTTTATGGATGAGGAAAATGAAGCTCTGAAAGGTAGACAGTCTTGTCTGTGGTCACCTGGCTGCTTGGCAGAGGAGCCAACACCAGAGTTCATTTGAGACATTAATGCAGAAAGACAGCAGCCCCCTGAACCACTGCTGAGTTTACACTGCAGAATTTGCTGTGTTTCATAAAACGAACTATTTGTGGAGAATTAGCCAATTACAGAATTGAAATGATGCACACTGTTGGTGTCTTAAGATGTAAAATACAAAATCTCTGCAAGATAAAATGCACTGACTTTGCATCAGGAACAAGGCATTGAGCTTCCTTACAACACAGTAAACACTTAAAACTTCAAAGTCCTCTTTCAAGTGATACAAACTTCTTATGAGTACTTGTCAGTAAATCCAAAAATATAAAAAACCCAGAGTTCCAAAGATGAGAATAGTTCCAAAGAAAAACACAAAAGAAAGTATAAAGAGCTTTTGAAAACACTGCAAAAATGGGAATCTGCAGAGCGTGCTCAGGCCTTTATGTCTTGTCCTCTAAGCTCTCCCTGGCATCTTCTACCCCAGAGGAGTTGCCGACCCAAACTGTAGTGCTGTCTTCAAGAATTCAATAGTGATCATTCATAATTTTTATTTTGCTAGTCCAATACTGCAATTATAAACAAAAACAGGAGCGGCCTTCTGCTCTGTAGAGACCTCCTAGTTCCTGCAGAAGCAAGTCCAGCTACTGTGTGCTTATCAGCAGCTGGAAACTATAGATGTCAGTTCCATTAATTCACTTATATTCCTCTTGAAATTGTCTATTCTCATTAGGATTTCGTCAAACCTTTTTTCAAAGTTCTTAGTTTCTTTACAGTGGGCTACAACATATTCTTTTAACTCACAGAAGCTTCTTATTATCCACCTTCTGATTTGGAACTGAAGAATACAATATGGGAACTCCGAGAAGTATGCACAGGTTTAAACACTTGAATTGATCAAGCAGAAGAAAGGATATCAGAGGTCGAAGATCTACCTAATGAAATAAAATGAGAGGACAAGAATAGAGAAAAAATGATAAAAAGGAATGAGCAAAGTCTCCAAGAAATATGGGACTATGTGAAAAGACCTAATTTACATTTGATAGGTATACCTGAATGTGACTGAGAGAATGAATCCAAGCTGGAAAATACTCTTCAGGATATTATCCAGGAAAACCTTCCCAACCTAGCAAGGCAGGCCAATATTCAAGTCCAGGAAATACAGAGAACACCACAAAGATATTCCTCAAGAAGAGCAACCCCAAGGCACATAATTGTTAGATTCACCAGGGTTGAAACGAAGGAGAAAATACTAAGGGCAGCCAGAGAGAAAGGTCAGGTTACCCACAAAGGGAAGCCTATCAGACTTACAGCAGATCTCTCAGCAGAAACCCTACAAGCCAGAAGAGAGTCAGGGCCAATATTCAACATCCTTAAAGAACAGAACTTTCAGCCCAGAATTTCATATCCAGCCAAACTAAGCTTCACCACTGAAGGAAAAATAAAATCTTTTATGAACAAGCAAGTACTCAGAGATTTTATTACCACCAGGCTTGCTTTACAAGAGCTTCTGAAAGAAGCATTACACATAGAAAGAAACAACCAGTATTAGCCTTTTTAAAAATATACCAAAAAGTAAAGAGCATCAACATAAAGAAGAATTTACATCAACGAATGGACAAAACCACCAGTTAACATCAAATGGCAGTAACCCTAAATTTAAATTGACTAAATTCCCCAGTCAAAAGATACAGCCAAAACCCAACTGTATGCTACACCCAGACCCATTTCACATGCAAAGATACACAAAGATTCAAAACAAAGGGATGGAGAAAGATTAACCAACTAAATGGAGAGCATAAATAAATAAATAAATAAAAAGCAGGAGTTGCAATTCTTGCATCTGATAAAATAGATTTTAAAGCAACAAAGATATAGTGGTAAAAGGATCAATGCAACAATAAGAGCTAACGATCCTAACACCCAGATACATAAGACCCATAAAGAGATTTAGACTCAACGAGACAGAAAATTAATCAGGACATCCAGGACTTGAACTCAGATCTGGAACAAGTAAACTTAATAGTTATAGAGCTCTCCACTTTAAATATACAAAATACACATTCTTGTCAATACCACATCACACCTACTCATAGGTTTAAATGAAATATTGATCGGCCATTATTAATACCCATTTTTAGAATAAAGCAACATTTCCATTCTCTCTCTACCTCTTTTTCTTCCTCTTTCTTCCTCTCCTTCACTCCTTTTTTTCTTTCCTTCTTTAAAAAAAAAGAGAGAAAGAGAGAAAGGCCAATTTTGGGGCTTGCAACTTAAGACTCTTTGGGATATGACCTAAACGTCATTTTTCAACCTTACACCCCTATTACTTCCTTATATTAAAAAAAAAGCCTCCTAGACTTTATAATGGTCTACAGAGAGGGGGTTGTGAATGTGCCTAGGAAGGATATCTAAAACTTGTATACAAGTCTAGGAGGCTTTTGTATAAGTCCTTTTGCATGTACAAAGAAAACATGCAACCCCTAATACTATAGACAGGTACCCCCCCAAAACAAAGAAAAAAGAAAAAAATAGATCCAAGGAATATCCATGCATTCAGAATGCTGAAAATAGGTGGACATAAAGTTTGTTAGGGGAAAATGCATTTCACATTAAATATCTATGTTTCCATGCATTTCCTAAAAAAAAAAAGAAAGTATAGATGTCATTAAATAAGAATATTCAGAATATTCCGAGAATGTGCAATGCTAAAATGATGCTTAAAACAGCGCTTTGTATGAGATCCTTCTAATTTAGGACATCTAACCCATTTGTCTGTGTTTGTGTTAAATATGTTTCCAATTCATTGTTTGATCTTCAGTTCAATTTCTGATGTGTTTTCATGCACCAGTGTTTTCAACATTAAGCAAACGAAGCAGGAATTTTAGGAATTTAATATACTGGATAACTGCAACTGCATTAAAATGCATAGGGAAGAAATTGCTAATGCATTAACACTGATTGCCTCTAGAAGCAGGGCAAGCTGGAATGTTATTTTTTTTATTTTTTTGCTCATTTATGCTTTTTTTTTGTGATTTCTAAATTTTTAAGATGATGTACTAGAAAAATGAAAAATAAAGCAAATAGCAATCGCAAAACCCTGTGGTAGGGACAAGTCTAATTAGAACTGGGGCAGAAACCATAAGGGGAAAGGTGATTCCACAGGACAGCTTCTGTTTCATGGGACATAACAAAAGAAATTTCAAAAACACCAGTGCAGGCTGGGCCTGTGATCCCAGCACTTTGGGAGGCTGAGGCAGGCCAATTACAAGGTCAAGAGATTGAGACCATCCTGGCCAACATGGTGAAATCCCATCTCTACTAGAAATACAAAGATTAGATGGTTGTGGTGACGCATGCCTATAGTCCCAAGTACTCAGGAGGCTGAGGCAGGAGAATTGCTTGAACCTGGGAAGCGAAGGTTGCAGTGAGATCATACCACTGCACTCCAGCCTGGTGACAGAGCGAGACTCTTTTAAAAAATTAAAAAAAAAAACAACAACAGTGCATTGCTGCTAATGCATATGTTCTGACACATCTGAGCCAAAGGGAAGAAATGGCTTAGCATCTGGGGGAAAATGGTGGGAAGAAAGACACCAAAGCCGTGAGAAAAGGGTAAATTTGTCTCAGCCATGGCCATGGAACTCCACAAGGGAGAAAAGAGGGAAGTGAATGTTCACATCAGACAGTCGGGGAGGAAGACTAAATGTGGTAGAGGGTAGGATAAGGAACTCACCATTGTATAACCACAGCAGCCTTGGGCTGTCAGAGGCTTCACAGTGATGGATCAGAGCAACTGTGTAGTGCACGAAAGGCATACACATGGATAACGCAGCAGCCCCGCCAGTCACCTGTTATGCTGTTATGTGTTCGGGTGGAAGGTGGGTGGGACCAAGAGTATGGCATGCCTGGTGGATGAGGACAATGCTCTTTTTACATGCGCAAAATACCTTTGCATGTTCACACACAGACTTTTGAGAATTTCAATGAAGCCACCTTAAGCCATCTATAGTTAAGGCTAGACACTGTAAGCAAACCTTGAAAGACCCCTGTCTCTGCCTTCCACACACACTTCCCATCATATCCACAACACATACATGCATTCACATATACACTTGGCATGCGTGCACACACGCGTGCACGCGCACACACAAACAGACACACACTCTGTTACAGGGATGGTGCTAAAGGGTGGCTTGTGAGAGTTTTACCATTCTCTTAATTTCCATCTGTTCTTCAATAAAGACACTTCCTTGATCATATGCAAAAGCAGCTTCACATGACCCTTTAATCTAACACTCATTGCCACCCCCAAGACCCTCCCTTATAGAAATTCTGGTGTCTCCCCTGTGCTTTCATTTTGCCATTAAGGAGAAAAACAAACATTTTCAACTCTGACTTATTATAGTTGTACCTACCATACATGGCTTTTCTACCATGTTTATGCCAGCCTGCACCACTCCTATGGCAGACACCAGTGATCTTCAGTGTGTGTCTGTAATTGCCAGTTACCAAGTCTCACATGATTAATTTCACTCTCATTCTCTACCACAATCCAACACTCTTCCATAATGAGAACATATACTCCACCAATAAAACACATAAGCACGGTGCTATCTACAGAACCTCCTCCATTTTACATGTGAATTTATTCAGATTAATGACTCCTTAAAATGTCATTTTCACCTAGAACAATTCCCACTCTCAATTTTTTCTTCTGAAATTCTCATAAGCTCTAAGTGGCACTCTTCAAATGGTTTGACCTTCTCATCTGAAGTTTTCCACAGCACCAGTTCTCTCGGATCCTGTAACCGAGCAACTTTTGGGTGAGCTTTGAAAATGTTCCCGTTGCCTAGTGGCGCCTAGGAACTGATTTTGTTTTTTCCTCCACCCTGACACAGCCAACTTGCGACTGAATCCTCCAGCTGTCACACGGGTGAATGGGGTCACACGATTTCCCAGAACACCACTGCATTAATCTGGGCAATAATACTCTGCCCAGCTGTCTTAGAGAAACTTAAAAAGAATGGAAAAAGCTTGTCTGACAAATGGGTGGTCATGACCCCAGAGAGCCATGGCAGCAGCAGAGATGCCCCCACCAATCAATCATACCATCTAAGACAAGGTGCCAGGACATTCTCATGACCTCACAGAGAGACATTCCATAAGTTAAGACTTTCTTCTCCCAGCCTGATTTTTTTAAAAATTTTAATTGGACAACACTTTTTTTGAGACGGAGTTTCACTCTTGTTGCCCAGACTGGAGTGCAATGACACTATCTTGGTTCACTGCAACCTCTACCTCCTCCGTCAAGCAATTCCCCTGCCTCAGCCTCCCAAGTAGCTGAAATTACAGGCATGCACAACCACACCCAGCTAATTTTTGTATTTTTGTAAAGACAAGGTTTCACCATGTTGGTTAGGCTGATCTCGAAGTCCTGACCTTAGGTCATCCGCCTGCCTCAGCCTCCCAAAGTGCTGAAATTATACGTGTGAGCCACTGCACCTGGCCATTAGACAACACTTTTAACAAGGCTCAAGCTGTTAATCTTGACCAGTTTATAAATCTAGTCCAAATTATGTGATTTGAAAACCCCAGACAAGAATCTGAACCAGCATATCCAGATGGGAACAATGATAAGAAAGGTAAGTGGTGGTGTCAAGTCTCCACCACTCTGTGTTTGAAGCTCTGAGAAGCAACAGTAGTATGTAACTCTCTTGATGGCTTCAGCAATTCAACAAAATCATGCTTGGCCATGGACTCCCTGTGTGATGCTGACATACCACTGAAATCTTCCTGGGTCTCTGCAGTCCCATCTTTAACAAAAAGAGGTTGAAGCGTTTTCAACTCAACGTCCCTGAGACAAGGACAGGACCTGGTTGGTAGGAGTCCACACACTATGTTCCTAACCATATAACCAGCGACCCTGTCTCCACAACTCTGCCTCTGACTATGCCTTAAATCCACAGCCTCCTCCTTAGTTGCATTCTCTCTGCCTGCTTCAGCCCTTGCATATCTATTCTCTCGGCTCCTCCAGTGGTTCCTCTGTAGCCTCCAACCCAGTTGTTTCTAACCAGAGAACTCTTGTGCTCCCCAAAAGGAAACTTGGCAATATCTGGAGACATTGTTGGTTGTCAATATTGGTGGAGTCCTTCTGGCATCTACTGGGTAGAAGCCAAGGAAGCTACTAAACATCCTACAATGCACAGGAATCCACCAAAAAGAACTGTCTAGCTCGAGAGGTCAGTAGTTCTGAGGTTGAAAAGCTCTGCTCCAGCCATGTCTGCATCCAATCCATTCTCTACACATCACCAGTGATGCAAAAGACAATCCCCATGCCATTGACATCATTCCCATACCTGAAATCCCTCAATCCCTCCCAGTTGCTCTCAGGTTAAAGTCTCAATTCTCCTGCAAGTCTTAGGAAGCCCATAATTTGTTCCTCTCCTAACCTTCTGCCTCACCTTCAGCATCCTCCAGAACCTCTTCCCTGAAACCACACTCACAGTGGGCTGTGAGTCTCCAGAAAAGAGCATCTTCATGTCTTCATCTTTATAGTCCACAGCAACTTGGACATGGCAAGTGTGGTCTACAGGGTGTACAACTTGTATTTGTCACAATTGTTGCATTAAGGAATGAATGAATTCCTAGCCTCTTTACATTTGGCTCTAGCTCAGAAATAAAAAGAAATGAAATATGAAAATATAGAGATGAAACAAAATTCTTCATACTGCATGTGCTCAAAAGCCCAGAAATAGGGCCCATTCACAAAGGCGGAAACATCTTTGTTTAGAACTGTAATCTGTCTCTCTTCTTTTTAAAAATCTGAGAAGTGTGAATCTATAAAATAGGTATCTATCTCATGGAATGCCTGAATCCCATTGCCTGACACTCAAAGATAAGAGCTGTGAGGAAGAATTTAACTAGTAACCGAGTTACAATGGTATGCAGAACACAGAGCTACATCTGTGGTGGAAATCGCACTTTGAATTTTGTAGTACCTAAGATAATTTTGCTCTTACTCTAAGTTGAGAGAATCATTGCATTTTTTGAAAAATTAACAATAGTGTTGTTTCTACTTCTGTTGCTTTTTAATTGAATCTGTATCCTGAAAGTTGTTATGAATTGCCTGAACTTTAAAACCCACAAAGATATTCTAAAGGGGACAAATCTCCTGGAGAAAATAATTTGATTTGACATTCATAGAGATACTGTGGACTTTTTAGGAGACTCGTCTATCAGTTTGGCTTTACAGCTGGTGAAGGAATTTAAGATGGTTCTTTAAAACAACTGGGAAAACTGAAAAGGTAACTTATGCATTCCTTTCCTGTCATGAGAGACTTTAAAATTTTTTTTGCAGTTAATTATAATGGTTTGTCTATTGTCCATACAGTTGCTATGTTAAAAACACACCTAGTATTTACCAGTAGAACCTCATTATAAGAAAATGGAGCAAAACAGATGTTCCTAATAGATAATGGGATGCAGAGTCCAGAGGAAAGTTTAACCAGGTTCCCTTTCACATCTTGGGCATCCTAAGGCAGCAGGGCCTAGGCTTTTATATTTTCCATTATAACCATTCAACTTGTCTGGGTCTCCAAATTGAATTCCCATCTAGGCTTCCATCTTTGCAGACAAGGTACGGTCACAATTCCAGTTATGAGCTGCCCCTTCTCTTTTCTTCTCTATTAGCCACACCCTCCTTCATTCAAACTGGGGATAATTATGACCTTCAGAAAAAGTGATTTTCACTCAAAGCAATATTCCAAGCATTTAGGAGGAAACTTAGAAAACCATTAGTGACCAGAAATGAAAATTGCTTTCATTTGCAAAACACACAAAAACAGATAATCTGCTGAAAAACACAGACAAGCAACATGGACCCAGAGGCCCTAAGGCCAAGAAAATTAATTTGGCCTGGAGCTTTCAGAGTTCATTGTTAAGATAGACAGCAAACGCCATTTATAACAAGTGTGTTCTCATTAGCATCATCTCTTGTAATCCAGTTGAAGGCAACTAGTGTCTTCTAAGATACCATCTTTCATATTTTGCACTTTCCCTCCAACCATGGAATTTTTGGCATCCAGTTGCCAAATTCTTCTTCTAACCATTAAAGCTGGCTTTCAGAAAAGATTTGCTAGAATTTTTTACATGTCACTGCAAATTGGTTGCTACTACCTATCTCAAGGTTATCTGCATTCCTAGCCATACCATTATGATAGACTAGAAAGTTTTCATCCATGAAAGAAATTCTTGCCATGAGCTGGAGGTGAAGGTGATCTTTTGGGGGCAGAGTGATCTGCCCTCCTGAAACTGCCTAGTATTCAGATTTTCATCACCAAAATCACATGAAGTTAAGAAAAAGCATGTTCATATTCAAAGGTTCTAATAACTATTTTGTGTGCATTTGTTTTTGATTTAATTAATTAAATTAATTTAATTTAAACAAATTTTTGAAATTAATAAGAATGTGAGATGCCTGAAGGTGTCTGCAGCAAGCAGTGTGGAGAGATTCTTCCCTGAAGTCAGAAGAGTCCTTAAAAACAAACAGGATGCCTAGACACACATATATTATCTTTAAAAGTATAACACATTTGGGGGCTGCAGTGGACATGCCACTTTTTTTTAGCTTGTTTCAAAACATGTAAATGAAGGAACAAGAACAAGAAGGTTGGGGGCATAAATGGGATGATCAGTGTAAAGATACTTGTGGAGAATTCTTTACAGCCACTAATTTAATTGTGATTACAGCGGCAAACATCACCATCCAATAGAGCTTTTGGTGACAAAGAAAATGATCTCAGTCTCAGTGCCCAATATGGCAGCCACCAGGCACATGGAGCTACTGGGCATTGCGAATCTGGCCAGTGTGATCGAGGAAATG
This sequence comes from Callithrix jacchus, assembly GCF_049354715.1. Lineage (NCBI taxonomy): Eukaryota > Metazoa > Chordata > Mammalia > Primates > Cebidae > Callithrix > Callithrix jacchus. The sequence goes on along the minus strand of NC_133502.1, from coordinate 99,740,874 downwards.
GATTTTTAATTATAATGAATTTAAATGTAGTTTAATACAGCCACACATGGCTAATGGTTACTGTACTGGACCGGTGTAGGTCTAACAACATTAGTCCTTTCATATTTAATTTTAGAAATACTTTATACCAGTGAACTCTTTATACCAGGAGAAACCAATAGAGTTCCCAGTATAACACAGCCTTCCAGCTGCAAAAAATGTATTTACTAAAAACAGTTTACAGCTCACTCCACTTCATACACTAATCCATTACCCATTATATGCAGAATTGGTGCCTCCCTTGTTCTTTCCATAGAAGGCCTACAGCACCAGCCTTTGGGATGAAGAGACTGACTTACCCTCACCCAGAGGAAGTTCCTCTTCTTGCTCGCTGGGGGAAGGAAGCAGGGGCTGCAGGGGCTCCATATTAATAATGAGCTGTTTGTTCAAGGAGTGTGAACTGCGGCTCTGAGAAATGTTGGCTCTGAAAACAGAAATAAGCCAGACGAGGTTGGTTTCCATCACAAACACTGGCCCCTCCATCTCAGTGGGCTGTCCAGACTACTTCTCTGCGTCTAGAGGGAGCTACCTCTAGACACGGAGTGGATTGAGCGAGTAGTGAAGATGACATAACTTTCAAGACAAATGGCCCTTTCTGGCTTGACCAAGTGTCCCTATGTTCTACTGCAATCCAATAAAAGAAAATACAGTTCCTCATATGTCACCAGTCCTGAGCATGCCAGATGACAGTCTGGGCATTTTTTTAAAAAAAGAGAAAGATGAAACAAAAAGACACGGGAACTAGCTATCACCAAACTAGATATGCAGAAAGGTGAATGAAGGGCATGGCTCAGCGAAATGTAATAACCACAAACAAACAAAACCAAAAATCCCTGCCAGACAGATACAGCTATAACCTATCTTTGTGTTGTTGGATGTCCAGTGTTTAATATCAGTGTTTAATATTCTCAAAGTTACACCCTACTCACTAACTGGCTGTGGCTCTGTTTTCTCCTTTGGCAAGGAGCATGCAAGGTGTGTTGGTGGCTGAGGCCAGCAGCAGATGGCAAGGAAACTGTGCAGGTATCTCATTAAGCCTATTGGTTGGCACTGGGGCACCTGCTTGCACTACCTGCTGCAGAGATACTAGATGCTTGCCCTAGTGTGCCTGCAGGTTTGAGCACCCTTCCCCACTCCCCATACTTCCTGTCAAAACCAAAACCAGTGCATACTTTGAAAAGAAGTCAAGTGTTTCCTTCCCCTGGAAGCCTTCCAGGATTTGCTCCTCCCAACACACACACTCTCAGTCTCTCTCTCTCTCTCACTTTCTCTTCTTGCATAACTCACTGTATTTTTCACCTCGGTCTCTCTCTAGTTATTGGTGTACTGATCATCCCCACCTTGATAAACACCTTAAGGACAGAGACTGAGCTAGCCATACCTGTGCATCTCACTTGCCACCTTATGAAAATGTGTTCAGGTTTGAAACTGAAGTAAACTGAATGCAGTCCTGGCTTGACATATGTTGCCATTTCAGCCTGGTCACAGTGTTCCCTAGGTGGGCTGACAGGACTACCTTCCAGCCTGAGTGTTTCCATGGCAAGAGGAGGGGGATCAAGATGCCTGCTAGCATCTTGAATGAAAAGCTCCCATGGCTGGCACTGGCTAGAAAGGAAATTTATGAAGACTTGCTTAGCATGGAGTCCTTTTCTTCATTATTTCATTTTATAGCCATTTACTCTGCAGCCGCTATATACATATTGGATATTCTGCTTCGTTCTAGGGAACTGTAGTCCTCACTGTAAGTAATTCACTGTCCAGAACCATGATTTTCAAACTTTGTGGTCTGACACCTACATTAAGAAATACATTTTATATACTCTCCCTGTACCCAAACACACAGGAAGAAGCACAACTGAAATTAATGTTTTATGTAATAATAGTTACATATCTATGTAGAATTCACTATTTTTTAAAAATTCTACCTCATTTTAAGTGCTGGTCTTGATCATTACTACAATCTTCGCCTCCTGGGTTCAAGCGATTCTCCTGCCTCAGCCTCCTGAGTAGCTAGGATTATAGGTACTCGCCACTGCGCACAGCTAATTCTTGTATTTTTAGTAAAGACAGAGTTTCACCATGTTGGCCAGGCTGGTCTCGAACTCCTGACCTAAGGTGATCTGCCCACCTCAGCCTCCCAAAGTGCTGGGATTACAGGCATGAGATACCATACCTGGCCTCATGGCTCCTTAACATGCTATAGTCACAGCTGGAACACCATGTCTCTCATGAAGGTGACTGATGGCCTGGGTCCCATGGGAACACAAAGGAGGGGACCTAATCCTATGTGAGTGAGGACAAAGCCAGGGATGACCTTCCAAGAGAAGCAATGCCTGCAGCATATTCTGGTGAACACAGTGCTTTTTACAGGGAAAGAATCATAAATAGAGAAATCTTTACAGAAGGAAGGAGGGGAGGGAGAGAGGGAGGGAGGGATTAAAATTTCCCATGAGTAGTTTCCTCTTTTATTGTGAAGAGTTCTCAGTTTTCTAGCTCTCCTGGGATTTCTTCTGGCCATGACTCATGACTATGATTCCAGCTCTGCGAAGCACAACATATTGTCATTCCTGTTAGCTTTCTGACCTCTGAAAAGCCCATCCATCCATTCTTACCCAAGCAATTCTGAATTGATCTGCTCCACCTCTGACTGTCCATGCCAGCTAAGCCGGCTACTGTTCCTATCCCAAGGAATCACTGCTTATGCCCCAATGATGAGCCCTTGGTGGGCCTTTATGAGCTTATTTTGCTCCCCATAAGCCCTCCTTCCAACATTCTTCAGCTGGAGTTACCAAGCCATCTTACTGCCCCACCCACAACTAGCAATGTCCAGACAACTGCATAGCTTTAAGACAGGCTGGGCTCACCAGGCTGATACCCAGGAGTGAGCCTGCCTTGGCACTGGATGGCCAGAAGGATGCCAGCTCAGCCTCTACATTCACAGGCTCCTGCTGCTCTGTCATAGCAGAGAGCCATGGCCAGGGACAGGGGCATATAGGGCGTGCCTCATATTAGACCAGATGACTCCTGCAGTGGATTACAACTGAGACTCTCCAATAATATGACTCAGAGAAGAACATTTCTTCCCTGATAAGTATAAGACTCAGTTAAACCCAAACGTGGATACAACTAGGAATTTCCCTGGAGTGCAAAGAATCCAGGGCTCCAAGCCCAATGTCAGACCCTTTGACAGCATGGCAGAAAGAGTCAACAAAATTAGAAAACAACATGCCAAGTCTCCCACCCTTCCCTATGTGATGGCCTGAGTGTCTGTATCCCCTTAAAATTCACTTGTTGAAACCTAATCTCCAGTGTGATGGTATTAAGAGGTGGGGCCTTCAGGAGGTGATTAGGTCATGATCACATGAATAGAATTAGTATCCTTATAAAAGGAGTCTGAGAGAGCTTGTTCCCCCTTCTGCCATGTGCAGACACAGCAACAAGGCACCGTCTATGAGAAACCAGGCCCCTGCCAGATATTGAATCCACTAGTGTCTTGCTCTTGGACTTCCCACCCTCTATAAGTGTGAGAAATAAATTTCTGTTGTCTATAAGCCACCCAATCTACAGTATTTTGTTATGGCTTCCCAAATGGACTAATAAATCTACCAACTCCTTTAAACTAAGAATTATACCTTCTTACCTAATTCTCTCCTTAAACATTTTTAAAGGTGCCAACTGATCCTGGCTTCTTTCATTTAAAGCAAGAGCCCGCCAGCATTATTGAACTAATGACAAATATAATATCAGAATTTGAATGGCCCTCTACTTTTCACTTGCAAAGTGGTTTGTATATGCATTACCTCATTTTGTTTTTCTCAGTGTGTCTTGCTCTAAGATAGGCAAGGTAAATATCATATTTGCACATGAAAAACTGAGACTTGGGGAGCTTACGTAACATGACTAACGAGGCTTATATGGGCAGATTTAGGACTCAAAGCCAGATAATCTGATTCCTGGCCCAAAGCTTTTGCTGTGCCCCACACTGCCTTTCTGTGTGATTTAGCCTGCAATGTCCCAAAGGAGACTCTGCTCGCTGCCCCTACTATCCTCCTGTTTCTGGCTACATGAGGTCCCATTATGTCAGGCACTTTTTTTTTTTTTTTTTTTTTTTTTGAGATGGAGTTTCACTCTTGTTACCCAGGCTGGAGTGCAATGGTGCGATCTCAGATCACCGCAACCTCCGCCTCCTGGGTTCAAGCAATTCTCCTGCCTCAGCCTCCCAAGTAGCTGGGATTAAAGGCACGTGTCACCATGCCCAGCTAATTTTTGTATTTTCAGTACAGAGGGGGTTTCACCATGTTGACCAGGATGGCCTCGATCTCTTGACCTTGTGATCCACCCGCCTCGGCCTCCCAAAGTGCTGGGATTATAGGTATGAGCCACCGCGCCTGGCCATGTCCGGCACTTTTTAAAATACATGCAGATGTAACAGACAGCTTCCACTCTTCGCTTCCATGTGATGTCCTGAGGTAACTGTGTTTACGCCTGGGGTCTCCCCAGCTCAGGCTAGGATACATGCCATGTTTCTCCAGTCTCAGAACCCATCTATCAGATGATGCAGCAAAAATGTCTGGCCCACTTTGCAGCCCACTCATGCATGTACTCCCAGGACAGAATGGTCTCCAAATGAACCTGCTATTAGGAACTCTGTTGAAGCAGAAAAGTTTCCTTTGGGAACCACAATTATATTCTAATATTGGCAAATGTGGTTTGGATATACTTTACCCCATTTGTTTTGCTCATTGTGCTTATAAGATAGGCAAGAAAAATACCATATTTACAGGTAAGGAAACTGACATTATGTAACTCAACAAAAAGATGCTTATAAGGGGACACTCAGGACTCAAAAATGGTAGCATAAAACAGTGACTAAACTGAGACTCCAGGACTTCCTACATCTCTCCTTGGAATAAAAACAAGTAGTACCAGCCTCTATAAACTCTATCTGGGGCCGGGCGTGGTGGCTCACGCCTCTAATCCCAGCGCTTTGGGAGGCTGAGGTGGGTGGATCACAAGGTCAAGAGATAGAGACCATCCTGATCAACATGGTGAAACCCCATCTCTACTAAAAATACAAAAATTAGCTGGGCGTGGTGGTGCGTGCCTGTAATCCCAGCTACTCGGGAGGCTGAGGCAGGAGAACTGCTTGAACCCAGGAGGTGGAGGTTGCGGTGAGCCAAGATCACACCATTGTACTCCAGCCTGGGTAACAAAAGCGAAACTCCGTCTCAAAAAAAAAAAAAAAAAAAAAAAAAAAACAAGAAAACAAACAAAAAAAACTCTATCTGGGGGATTTTAACGTCAATGTATCTGTTATATTCCAGTTTTCATTTCTGGATGAGAGATGGCAATAATATTGTCACCACCTCATATTTGTATGGCACTTTATAATTTTTAAAGCACTGTATTTTAATACTCATAACAAAGCCTAGAAGTTGGGCAAAGTGATGTTGTAAATCTCATTTTATAGATGAGTAAGCCCATGATCTGAGAAGTGATTTACCCAAGACCATACAGCTGGCAAGCAACACAGCTAAGATCAGAACCCACTCGTGACCTCTACACAGATGCTTGTGTCAAGAACAAATGCTGCCTTGGAATGTTTCCTGATGGTGGCTGCTATGCCCAGGTGGCTCACACAACCATCCCTGGGCTCACCAAGTGACAGCTCTCTGCCTCACTGGGCCCCTGGAATGGGCAGATGATTGTCACCCAGTGGCCAGTTCAGGAGAGTTTGGCTTGGGGATCTTGTCATTAATCATGACCAGCAAGATACCATCAGAGTTAGCTTTTTCTCCTCTTTTTGAAGAAAACGAAAAATTCTGAGAAAGTGTTCTCAGTCTGCTTGTTTCTCCACATAAATACACACACATCTCAGCAGATGTAGGTGTCTGTGAACTTGCCATTATTTGAAGAGTAGAATCTCAGAATGTGAAGAAAATTCACCCATTAAAGCCTTACCATCACCATTCTAGACTCATGATCATCTCTGAATGCCCACCACAAGAGGAGAGCTTATTACTACATTCTCACTTTTGACCAGCAACTTCAAAGAAGCCAAAATGATTTGAAAATAAAACAGTTGTCCAAGAGGAACAATTTCTTACCACACAACCAGCTACTAGTACAGAAGGAGGACTTGCCTGCATGAAGGTTTCACACATCACTATGGCTCTGACCACAATGCTGTCTCTGGGGAGGTTGAGGTCCCAGGGGCAGCACCTTGGACAGATCTCACATCAAATAAAATGAGAGGTGCTGCTGTCCTCCAATACTCCTAGTTCATGCATTCATTCAACAGGTATATATTGACCTCCACTATGTGCCAAGCACTGTGTTAGGTGCTAGGGGACATGGAGATGATCAAGATAGACACGGTCCTTTTCTCCCAGTGGTTGCTTTGCAGCATTACATTAATCAAATTCTTCCTGGTGTTGTTAGAGATTTGAGAGATGCTGCAAAGAACCACAGAGGCATCCTAAGGATGTGAACTCAACAGTCTTTCCTATATCTGGGGGGAGGTAGAAGAGAAAGAGCATGCAAAGCAGGTGTCAAGCCCCTAAATCCTTGTTTGCAGTAATGTCTTGGGAGATTTTAGAAGATTGCAGAAAAGGGAAACTATGATTTGGTGGATGGATGCCTCAGTATGTGTCCACTTTCCTCCCACTCTGGGGTTCAGTCCACTCCAAGAAAAGTGTTTCATTCCAGCAAGGCTTCTCCCTTCACCCTTCCACCTGTTACCAAGAGCCTAGCTGCTCAAAGTGTGGCCCATGGACCAGCCACATGGCCATCATCTGAGAACATGTTAGAATTACAGACTCTGAAGCATTAGTCCAGGCTTCTCGAATCAGAATCTGATTTTCACAGAATTCCAAGGTGATCCCTGTGCAAGTTACAATTTGAGGAACCCAGGGCTAAAAAGCCTTGGTTTCCATAAATTATTCAAACCTCAATTTACAAGTATTTTTAAAAATTCTTTATTGACCTCATTAACCATCCATAGATGGTAACTATGAGACTCAAAAAGCCTTATTTTTTGGAATATGTTTCTCTGAAAGTTTCCTGCTTTGTAAAAAAAAAAAAGTTTCCTGCTTTGTGTTTGTGATATCAGGAGAACTCCCTCAACATCAAGTATTTAAGATCAAACATTTGACCTTCAACCTGGAAGAATAAAATCCATGCTGACTCACTTGGGGTAGTTCTGCCTCTACTACCAGCTTCTAAGAAAATGCCAGGTGCTCTCAAGGTGCTACAGAGAAAAAAGCTGAGAATACAGCAGCAGGACACTGGAGTTCTAGGCTTAGGTCTGCCATCAAAAAAGTCAGGACCTTGGATAAATGACTTAACTTGTCTGAGACTCAAGTTTCTTTGTCTACAGAACAGAACCATCAAACTAGGCAATCCCTGAGGTCATTTCCAGTTCAAAGATTCTGAAAGGGATGAAATGATATGTTTTATCATTTCCTCTTCATTTCTGTTGCATTGAATAACTACAATTTGGGAAAGAGGAGGGAACCATGAGACTTTTCTCATTGGTGGACAGGCTGTAAGACTTTCAGGAATTGCACCAACGTGCCTGCAGCCAAGGTGCTCCAGCCTCTCTCATCCTGTAATCTTCTGCTTCTTAAAGTGCAATAAACTGGTTTTGCAGACTTTTATGTTACAGCTCCTCACTAGGTCACCCCAAAGCAGGAATGATTTTCTTCTGTACACATCTACATGAGGTATTGTGCCAACTGCACTTCTGCTCCTCAGTGTGGGAGAGAAGTGCCATCTGGATGCTTCTCCAGGCTGGCTCAGCCACACTTCTGTGGGATCAGAGCATCCTCCTGCCCAACAACCCCAAGGGACAGGGTGGAGAGGCACCCAGCCCACTTAGTCACCCTGAAAATGGAGGAAACTGGACAAATCCAAGCATTAAAAAACTACCTCTGGGTTTCAAAGATAAGGAAGAAATGGAAGGTGCAAACCAATGTGTGTGTGACTTCCTAAATAATTTAGCTCATGGTGATCTTTCCTTAAAAAGTGGGAGGCATCATGATGAGAATGTTCAACTTCATATATGCAGCATATTTGAGGTTTAGAATGGGCAACGATTTGTGTGAATTGTTGTAAAGTCCAACATGGCAAGAGAAGATGTGATTCTTAAGAATTACTGTATATTGTCACCTTAATGGAGGCGTGTACTCTTAAGCCAGCAATGACCAAATCCTTCATTCCTCTGTGTGGCCATAGAGAGTAATGGCCCCATGAAAGGTAAGCCTGAAGTCAGGCCAACAGGAAGCAGCCAAATATGATGAACGCAGTCAGGAACAGAGAACTCCTAAGAGAATGAGATGACAGTTTTTGGCCAGGCGATGGCACAGCATCCTGCTTGTTCAGGTGACACTCCAGACCTAATCAATGACTCTCCACAGAGCACATAAAGTGGAGCCCAGCTGTGCTCATACCCCGGCCCAGCCAAATCTGAGTGTGATGTCTAAGGAAGTGAGTATGTCCTTCTCTAACGCCAGATGTCACTGGGAATGTTATAGAGGATTTGGAAACGCCAGCTTTTAAAGCCACCTGGAACGCAGAGTGCTCACTCACTCACCTGTGCACCTCAGGAGGCTCCCTCTGGATCTTGGAACTGGCCTCCACCACCTCTTTGGCAACTTTCCCACTGCAACAAAACAGAAACACAAGTGTATGCACACATACTCAAGGAAGAATGGGAGGAGTATGCACAAGTGTCTTTGTTAACTTCACAGGGGTCTGACCCAGCTACAGAAAGCATGAGGGGTGCCCTGTGAGCATAAGAGAGCAATGGAGCGGAAATAGAAGACTCAAATAGAGGCACAAGCCAAAGGCCACTTATTTACAAGTGAAATTTTAAAATGAAAGTGGCTGCCCCATCCCCACCCCATCACTGAAATGGAATCATTGGTACCCACCTATATCGAAATCTACTTCCTTTAAAAAATATCTTGCTACTCGACACAGTCTTGATCTGACTGGATTTTGCATACCTTTAAGAAAAAGCAAAGCACAGGTGTAAGGACACTGGGAATTCCACTTACAACATGCTATAGAGTTGTGGTGATGGGGTATTTTGACTGCGAGAAAGAAATGTACTTTACCTCGTGACTCAGCCCTGATTTGCACACACAAACTAAAAGAAAAGCTTCACAAAACAATAGTTACTTTCACTATGTGTATTGCATTCTACTATTTTCTATCCTATTTCCTTTCATTCTTTTTAAATTCATGACCCACAAATTGAGTTTCATTATTCATTAGTGGGTCACAACCTGCAAAAAAGACTGGGCAGTGATGATCAGAAAGAATTTTCCCCTAATTTCTATCTGAAGATATGGAGAAGAGGGAATTTTCTGACGTGGTATCGGTAAGTTCATGGGTATTAGGGCACTTTGCTGCCTTATCCTGTATCCACAGTGCAGCAGAAAACAGCTTCCTGGCAACAGAGGTCACTATGCCATGAAGAACTCACTGCGCATTGCCCAAGTGAGGGAATGAGGGTCCTGCATCACCATGGGAATGGTCACTGGCTTCTGTGTCACCATGACCCAGTGCCCTTTAAAAGAACCCACAGTGGTAGATGACTAAGATACACGAGGCAGAAGCTGTCCAGCCAAGAACTGATTCAGCACCTCTGAGCCTTACTCATAAATAAGAACAAAACAACAACACTCTGAAAAGCAATCTAGAGCCTGGGCTGCCAGGATGATGCACACAGGGCACTAAATTACTGTGACAGCTGAGGATGGCTCTACAGCAGTCACTTTAAGCCTTGTACAATTAAATCCAACAAGTTAGAACAGGTCTCAGAGAGTTCGGCATCATTTAAAATATTGATAGTCACAAAATCTTAAACGCACACAGACAAAATCAATATGATCTATAGCATCCTGAGCAAAGACATGCACAGAGCCAGGGAAGTTTCAGTGTAGTGATCCCCACCCATGAGTCTCCTGAAGCGTCCTTTATTCAGTCAGCAATTTTTAACTGAGTGCCAACCCTACTCCATACACCAACGTAAGTATGAGAAAGATACATGGCTGATCTAGCCTGGGGGCCAGAAAAGGTACCCTGAGGAAGGGACAGCTGAGCTGAGATCCAGGGCTGGAAGGTGTTAACCAGGGCACGATGGTAAGCTGTGGTGGATATGCCCAGCAGAGAGCCAGCAGGCACAAAAGCCATCAGCCTAAACATCGGGGGAACTAAAAAGACAATTATTCTAAGTGAAGCAACTCAGGAATGGAAAACCAAAAATTCTATGTTCTCATTCTAAGTGGGAGCTAAGCTATGAGTACATAAAGGCATACAGAGTGATATGATGGACTTCACAGACTCAGAAAGGGGAGGGTAGTAGGGGCCAGGGATAAAAGCTACACATTAGGTGCAATGTACGCTAACTGACAGGTGCACCAAAATCTCAGAATTCACCACAATATAATTCATCCGTGTAATCATCAACTACTTGTACCCCAAAAGGTATTGAAATTTTAAAAAATAAATGAAATAAAATACATTTTAAAAAGACTCAATGTACATTTCCCCATGTTATTATACATACACATGCACACACATGCACACACATACACACATTTTTTTTCTTTTCCTAATAAAGAAAAGTTAATGTACAGATGTACAAAGTAGAATTAGGCAAACTTGGACAGAGAGCCAGAATCCGATTTCCCAGGATTGGACCTTAAATGGTCCCTGTTAAGGATCTTGATCTTTATCAGAGGACCAATGGAAAGCCATAGTAACAATCTTTTGCAAAGAAGCCCCTTACCACACACCTGTGTAAACAGCCCAAGATGATACAGAAGGGCGCTGGCCACAAATAATAAGCAGGGAGAGTAAGACGGACAGGGAGAGCACAGGCCTTGGCAGGAGGATCCTGTCAGGGATGGACCCAGAGAAGACAGTGCGAGACCCCTGAGGACCCACAGGGGCACATGAGAGCCACACCTTGAGGGGTCCCTGCAGTGCACTGGCCAGAGCTTCCTTCCAGACCGCACCAACTCAAGAGGCTAGAAACCCCCACCAAGCCGCACTGAGGTGGTCCCAGTTGTGCCCTCCTCCTCCTATGAGGAAATACTCACTCTTGGCCCATCTGTACCCACTAAGACTCCTCACCAGCTCTACAGAGCTGTGGGCCTGACACTATCTACTGAAGCCTGAGAAAAGGATAATCACCTCTGCCCTCTCCCCATCTTCTTGGCAGGGTTGCTCCCAAGTCCTCAGAGGTAGGGAGAAGAGAAAGCTTTAAAGAAGCTTCTATTATTATTATTATTATTAATTCCAAGTTACTAAAGATCCTTGAGACAAAGTGGTCAGCTAAAAAAAAAAAAAAAAAAAAAGGTTGAATTCCTTAATTGGGTTTTTGAAATTCAAACTGAACACTGTTCCCATTCTACAACACTGTGCCAAGTGACACATGAAGTCAGCTCAGTCATTAATCAACCTCCTGGCCATTCAGGGCCTGCAGGGCAGAGGGGGTGGCTCTTTGTCACTAGTTTGGCCTCAGCTCTGGCCCTTTCAGACCCCAAGAGGAAGCCACTATCAACCGCTCAAACCCAGACTGGCCTTGTATTGGGAAGTCTCAGTCTCAGCACTACTTCCCAAAAGCCCTCAAAGTGACTCAAGAGAAGCGGGTCAAAAGATACAATTCACAAAGAAGGCTGGTAGCCATCTGCTCAGGATGAGCAGACAGAAAAGACTGCTTCTTTCTGGCAGTGGGTTCCCTTGGAGTAGTGTCTGCAGGTGATCTAATTTTCTCAGACACTTTCCTGAGGGCATTCCCACAAATCCTCTCCCCTCCCAAATGTCCAGGTGAACTCCCAGAGTGTTTTTGTTAAGATAGTCAATGGAATTTTAACAGGGAGTTTATTCTGAGACTGTCAAATGACATACATACACTGTGAATTGGGAAACGAGGCTGTATGTGGGAGGAGAGTGAACAGGGGATACAGAATGGTGGCCGGGTTAAAGTCCATGAATTCCAGAGTACCAGCTCCCAAACCTGACTGGGCATCAGCACACCTGGAATAGGTATTGAAAACACAGGCTCTCAGGCTTGATCATGAGAGATTCTGCTTCAGTAGGTCTGACTTTAATCAAGCACCCTAAGGAGATTCCAAGAAGTTCACTTGCATTTGAGAACCTCTGTGCCCCCAAATTCTCCTTGGATGACCCAAGAGGTGAAATTTCACCTGAAAGACCAGTGGTCCAGATTCCTATTCACGTCTGGTTCTGTGACCCTGGTCAGGTAGCATGGCTTTGCTGAGCCTCGGTTTCTCTGCGTACTGTTAAAGGAGGAGGGTGTTACAATATTTCATAGTACTCTCAGGAGGGTTACACAAGAGTAAATGATTTGAAAGCACCTAGTGTCATAGCTGATCATTATATAATAGTTTCCCTCCCCGCCTTCCTTCCCATCTTCCTCCCTCCCTAACATCAGTCTTAAACCTCTTCCTTGCCTTCTCCCTATGAAGCTACCAAAGCCAATCCTCTAAATTATGTAGGTTCCAGAAAACCATGTTAAACACTCTGAAAGCAAATAAAAGAGCTCTAACTCTAGCCAAAATGTTCTGAGCACTCTGTTTACCAGACTCTCCCATCAACAGCAAGCCCAGGGAAGAGTATTCTTCCCACAGAAAGCAATGAATTCACAGCCTCACTGGAACATCAATTCGCTCAGCTACAGCCTTCTCTTCCTTTCCACCTGCCCTCTCTCACTTCAACCTCCAGCTCCCATCAAAGTCCCAACACAAGAAGTATGACTATGCTCAAACATCTGACCTCACAAACAAATCCAGATCATCTCCACAGGAGCACGCCTCCCCTCTCCCCAGCCTGCAATTTCTCCTCCAAAACCTGCTATTCCAGGGGCTTGGATAAAGGTCAGGATAGCCACTGAGGGGAGACTGGGTGGTACTTCAAGAGGCCACCTATAGAATTAACAACACAATTTCCCATTGAAGTCATGGTTTAGAGCTCCTGGAGCAACCATAACAATAACAACAATTACTACTGAGCCTTTAATACGGGCAATACCCCATCCAAAGCACCTTTAATATGTAATTCTTTTAATCCTCACGGCTCTGTACTAGGAGGAAGGAATCCACATTTTCACACAAGGAAAATAAAGCACACGGGGGCTCACTCACTTAACCATGGTCCCATGATAGAAGCTGCAGGAACCAGGCTGCAAATCCAAGTCTGTCTGATTTCAGCACTTAAAAAATAATGCTCTAGTTGTACTGGCTCTCAAACCTGAGTGAGCAACAATCACCTGGAAGGCTTTTTAAAACATATGTTTGTGTCTCTGATTCAGTAGATCTGGGGAAGAGCCCAAGAATCTGCATTTCCAACAAGTTCCTGGGAGTGCTGATGCCGGTCCAGGGACCCTGCTGGGTGAATCATTGAACTAACACAATATCTTAACCCCTCGACTGCAGGTTAGAAGCAACTGGGAAGCTTTTAGCACTGCCAACACGTAGGCTCCTCATCCCAGAGTCAGGATTCTCAAAATGACAGCTTTGTTGAGATATAGTTTACATACCATAAAGTTCACCCTTTTAGACTGTACACTTTGGTGGGTTTTAGTATAATTCAAGAAGTTAAAAAATAGATTACAAAAGTCAGTCACCACTATCTAATACTAAAACATTTTCATCACCTCCGAAAGAAACCCCGTCATCGCAATAGGTATTGGCACTTACTCCCTGCTTCCCCTCCTCATCTCACCTACTCCAACCCTAAGCCACCACTAATCTGCTTTCTGTCTCTATTTTCCATTTTAGATATTTCATTTCAATGGCCTCATGTAATACGTGGTGCTTTGGAAATGTTTTCTTTCACTTAGCATACTGTTTCCAAGGCTCAGCCATGTTGTAGTATCTATCAGTTCTTCATTCCTTTTCATGGCTGAATAATACACCATTGTATGGAGACACCATGTTTTGTTTATCCATTCATCAGCTGATAGACATCGGGTTGTTTTCGCTTTTGGCTATCATGACTAATGCTGCCATGAATGCGTGTACACAAGTTTCAGCGAAGATCCAGATTCTGCTTTAATTGGGTCTGGGATAGGAAGCAGGGACCCATAGCACCGGTATTAATAGTTTTTAAAACCTTCCCCAGGTGATGGTAATGTTGTCAGGGTTCAGAACTGCTGGTTTAGAACCCTATTACTTGGAGTGTGGTCTACAGACCCACAGTACAGCATCCCCTGGAATTTATTTAAAAATATGGACGCAGCTGGGTGCCATGGCTCCCGCCTGTAATCCCAGCACTTTGGGAGGCCAAGGCAGGAGGATCACGAGGTCAGGAGTCTGAGACCAGCCTGGCCAACATGGTGAAACCCCATCTCTACCAAAAATACAAAAAAATAAAAATAAAAAATTAGCTGGGCACGGTGGCACAACTCCTGTAGTCCCAGCTACTCGGGAGGCTGAGGCAGGAGAATCACTTGAACCCGGGAGGTGGAGGTTGCAGTGAGTCCAGATCGTGCCATTCCACTCCAGCCTGGCAACAGGGCGAGACTCCAAATCAAAAGTAAAAAGAAAAAAATATGGACCCTCATGCCCACCCCAGACTTTTTGAATCAGAATCCACATGTTAACCAGCTCCCCAGCTCATTCATATGTGCATTAAAGTATGAGAGGCACCTGTTTAGGAAGCTAGTCTGGGTTCTTACCTACCAAGCATAATGCTGTTCCTTTGACAAAATGTACACTAAACTCTGAATAAGAAATGTATTAGGGACTGCTTTTATGCCCTGCACATAATTCCATAATAAACTGGAGACAGAGAGTGTCATATCAGCCTCAACCATGCATCCAGTACACAGCAAAAAGCAGATGTGAGATAAAGATGCTGTGCATGAAAAACATCAGTAAGCCACTGAATCTCTCAATGCATTCAGAGTGCTTTCAGTGAATCAGCACCCAGAAACAGTGAGCTCTGGGGTTGGCAGCACCACAATAGACTACACATGGTATAAAGGAAGCTCCTGGATGGTGAATAAGACTGTGTTGGAGATCCCCTGGGGTCTGGAGTAGGCGGGAAAAATCAGAGTTTCTGCATCTGGGCTACATTCCCAGGCAGATCTCAGAGCCAGGGCTTTCGAAACAGATCTGTGGCTCTGGGCCAGCTGACCACCAGCCGCGCATGCACGTCCTAAAAGCACACTGGGGAATTTGCAAGCAGGGGCCCCAGGGACTCCCCACTCCCATGCACGTAAAGTAAAAATGGAACAAACCATCCAGGAAACAAGAGTGGGGCCTTGCTCTGACAGCTGAAACCATTAAAATGCAGAGCCAGAGAGACAGAGCTAGAAGCAGAACCTCTGCCAGACCTCCGCCCGGGGAAGGGTGGCCACAGTGAGGGAAGCAGGCATACCCCTGAGGTTACCAGAATCACAGCCTTCCAAATGAAAAGGAGCGGGCTCTTCATCCAACTGGTGCTCAAAATACTCTCATCGTTAGGAGAGGGGGCAGTAATAGAGCAGCAGCTTCTGCTTATCAATGGTTTATATGCTTGACAGAACTGAACACAGCAAGGCAGGTAATTCAACCTCATTTCACAGATAAAAAGAAAGACGGGGCTCTGAGAGATTAAGAACTTTGCTCCAGGCCACACTGCTATAAACAACAGAATCAAGATCTAGAACCAAGCCCATTGACTTCCAAGCTCACATTAATTACGCTGCACCCCAGTGGTGCAAGCAAATGCATTCAGGTAAGTCCCAGGCCCATTCATTGTATGGGGGAGGAGGCTGAAGCCAGACAATGCTAAAGTGAACTGGCCAAAGTCCCATAGCTGGGCCAGAACAAGTGATATGTCCCCTCCTTCCTCAGGAACAAGGATGGTTATGGGATAATGGAGGAACGAAACATTCAGGCAAATCTCAGATCACTACAAATATTCAGATTTAGAAGTCGAATGAGAGGCAGGGTAGCTTGGCTAACTATAGCCAACGTGCCAATGCAAAGACCTGGTCAACTATATACAGTCTGTCATTTGCGCTCACAGCTAAATCCTCCAAGTCTTCTGAAGCACCCGCAAGTGACTGGAAGGGACTTCTTTGACATGTAGAGTTGACCTAGTTCATGATAGAATTATCAGAATAGCTTCCTTACTAGCTGCCAGCTAATCTGCTTACACAAAATGTGCAAAACACATTTCCCAGATTGCAGGATTTTCTCTCCCTCTCTCCTCTTTTTTCAGTTTTGTTTTTGCCTTTATTTAACTCCATCTCCCAAGTGACTTCCTCGCATATGATGAAACAAAGTGTGTGAAATATCAAATAAAGGTCTCCAAGTTATTCTTTGATATGGACCCAGTAATTTCACTAAAGGATCTTCAAGGCTCTGCCAAAGTCCTTCCAAGCAAGACTTGCCATGTGGCTCTAAAGGAAGGCCTGTCTGCTGGGTGTTCTCCTGTACCACCCCTCCCATAGGCCTGTCTGCAGGTCAAGAATGATCAACCACACCTACTGCACCTCTGTTGCCTCTTTTGCACCAGTCAAGTCCTCCATGTCTGGCCCCAAGACCTCCTGGTCCCTTATCACCTCTTTTTCTACCTCATCTACCCTCTGCTCCAAACTTGTAGCCACTCATGCCCCCCAAAATGCATCTTCTACATTCCTGCCATGGTACCTTACTGGAGCTGAGATGCCCTTCCTCCACCTAAAAGGTGCTTCTACCTCCTAGCTCCCCTGGTAGCAAGACTCACCACCCCCCTCTGGAGTCCTCTCTAGCTTTTTTTCCCTCCCTCTTGGTCTCCTACATGAAATAACAATCTCCTGAAGATAGGAACCACGCCTTTTCAATTTGAGCTAGTAAGCATGTTTTCAACGCCTGGGATCTCCAGGAAATAAAAAGAAAAGCAGAACCTAATTCCTGCCCTCAGAGAGCTCAAATCTATTACAGATCTGACATGCTGGTATGTAAAAATCTACACTCCAATAAAGATCTTGGAGAAAGGAACAAGGGAGAAACTGCTCAATGAGTATATAGTTTCCTTTTGGGAGTGATGAAAATGTTTGGAAATAGATAGAAATGATGATTGGACAACATTCTAAACATACTTCGCCACTGAACTGTATACTTTAAAATAATCAATTTTATTTTATATAACTTTGACCTAAATAAAAATCACAAATACAGGTTAGAAAAATAGAGATCAGATCTAGTGTGTGTGTGTGTGTGTGTGTGTGTGTGTGTGTGTATATATAATATATATATAATAAAATCATGTTAATAGATTGTTTTTGCCTTGTTGCTTCACTCCATTTATTCCCTCATATGCAAGAAAATATTCATTGAATATAACTAAGTGAACATCTCTAAGTTATCCTTTGACAGAAACCAGATGATTTCATTAAAGAAAGGGCAGAAGAGTTTCATTGCCCAAAAGCTGGGGCAATGAAAACAATGAGTCAGGTCCTCAAAAAGCTAAATACAGAGTTACCCTATGACCCAGCAGTTCCATCCTAAGTATATGCTGAAGAGAACTGTCCACACAAAAATGTGTATCCAATGCTCGTAGCAGCATTATTCACAGTAGCTAAAAAGGGGGAACAATCCCAGTGAATGGATAAACAAAATGTGGTCTGTTGAATCAACACAGTGCCATTCAGTCATAAAAAGGAATGAAGTACTAAGAGATGCTATAATATGGGTGAACTTTGGAGACATTTGTGCCACAGGCACAAAAGGCCACATTGCTTATGACTGCCTTTATATAAAATGTTTATAAGAGGTGAATTCATAAAAACAGAAAGTAGATTAGTGGTTGCCAGGGGCTGGGGAGAGGATGAAATGAGAAATGTTTGCTAATTAGTATCAGGTTTCTTTGGGGAGTGATAAAAATATTCTGGACTTAGATAGTGATAATGGCTGTATCACTGTGAACCACACTAAAAACTATGAAACTGTGTACTTTAAAGGGGTAAATTTTATAGCATGTAAATTAGATTTCCATTTTTAAAATAATTTTTTAAAAACAAAATAAAAATAATTCAGGCTCCAACTAAAGACTAAGAGCATCAAACCCTCTGTGTGCATTTTGTGGGTCATCTCACCCAGAGGTGTTCAAATTATGCTCCTGGGTTTTCCCAGGACTGACGGGTTTCCTGGGACACAAGGATATCAGTGATAAACCTAGGAAAGGCACAGGCAACCTGGACAACTGTTGACTCAAGCTCCCGAAGAGCCACAAGCAATGGGTAAAGAGTCTTCAATCTCCAATCCCAACCAAAGCCCATCTACAACCACAACTTCTTTTACATACTGGGCTTTGCCTACACTTCAGATTAAGGAAACGTATTCTGTGGCTAAAACTGGTTTCAAAATCATTATCCAAGCCATTATTCTCCCAATGGTTCTTATCAGCCAAAGCCCAGGAGGTTCAGAGACAGCATTTTCAGTGAGATGAGTCTAACAAGCAAGACAGAATCTCAATGTGAAGGGCAGGGGGACTGAGCAAAAGCCACCTAGAAGAGGTCCAAGGGTGTACAGTGCTGATGGCCTGAGCGGGGCTGGACTAGGTTCCTAGCTGCATCCACTATCACTGCCCTTCCGGTCAGCAACTGTCTCTCAGAGGGGAAGGTGGAGCTCCATGGACAGATCTCAGTTTGAACTTCTTTTGAAACCTGAGAGCTTTATGGATGGTTTCTCAAGTCTTGTCCAGCACCTATTTCTATCATCCTAGGCTCTGGCAGCATTCACCCATAAACCTTTGGCTCTGTTTTCAATACACTGAAGCCTTCTTACTATGAACACAGGTAATCCTCTGCCATAGGCCTCTTTTTCCGGTTGTGAAAGCACATCCAACCCATACTCAGAGTAAGCCAGAAGTATCAGAGAGTATTAACTCTGGCCCCCAAAGCAGCCTTCAACCAATATGAATGGGGAATTAGTAGATAAACAGCCTCACCTCTTTGCCCATCAGCAGGAGAACTGTGAGGTATATTATACCATGTCCCAGAGTTCCTAAGAAGGTCTGAGCCCAGTTGTCCACAGTAGTGACCTGTTCAATAACGTACCTTATATTGCTTCCCGATCTCACTCCCTCACTCCCCTACTGGTAGGTCCTTTGATTACATCCCAGATAAGCTGCTTGCACCAGACTCTATCTCAAGGTCTGCTTTGGCGGAGAGGAGGAGGAGGAGGGCAACAAAAATTGATCCTGTGACATATTTTGTGGAAATAGCAATTTGAAATATACACACACACACAGTGGCCCACAGTCATTCTACAGGAAACATTCAACAGAGCTCAGGACTTGGTCAGGTCAACAAGCCAACAGTCACTGGACGTCACCCTGAACAATGCATAAAAGTTTAATTTACTTGAACATAATTTTAAAAATTGCATTAAAAAATAAATATGAGGCCATTTGCAAAACATAAAGAGTTCCATGGGTGCTTTTAAAAGCTATAATTAAATGAACAAAACCCACTTACTTATAAAAGGCCTGGTTTTCCACTCCACACTTCCAAAGATGTTTGCAGGCAGCTGGTGTTGAAGTATGGAATGCCAACATGGCTTTTTTCTAATTAAAAAATAACAAAACAAGAAAAGGCACGTTCAACACTGTTTACATTTTCCACGGGGTTTCTTTTTCAGGTGTTTACCTCTTTGTATCCTGCCTCCTAACACACAGACTTGAAGTAACAATATATTGCTACGTTCCTTACAGTGTTGCTGACATGGTATTCACCCCTCCCTCACCTTTGCAGATAGCACTAATGTATCTAGGTCCTGTTTCTGATAAAAATCAGCCTCACAATCTCTCTCAGTACTCCAGGCATCATCCACCTCTCTATCACACTTGAATTGGCCTTAAGACATATTTGCCATCCTTGAGGAACTAGTACTTGGGTTGAAAACTAATGTCAAGAAAACCTGCAGATTTCTAGAGCTAGCTCTGAGGCTTAATCTTTTGTTAATGGTCTCCCCACAAATGCATTCTCTGGTGCACCACAACCTATATCTAGTAATTCCCGTATTTTAAGCCTCTCTGGACTAATAGGCTCTAGTTATAACAATCGAACAAGCACAGGTTGTTGATATTTAGCTTTGTAAGTATTCTTTGTCTCCTGTGTCTGTATCTTGGCAAAAAGAGGTAGAGAGAGGTTTCATCTTTTATTTCCAAAGTCTATCCCAGTCTGTTCTGCACACAGGGGTGTACAATCAGCATTGCGTACTGATTTTATTCTTCAGTGCCCAAACCCAATACTCATTTGTTGACCTCTAAAATATTTTGAACATATAGCTTTTATTATCATCATACACTTCAAAGTCATGGTCTTCAGTGACTACAATACTAAAGGCATATTTTATTCCTGAATCTCTCACGCACACACAATAACAGGCAGTTAGAAAGAGCAGTATCTGACCTCCTTCTGGATGCCAATCACATAAAATGTCTTCCCTTCAAACTTCAATTTGCAGACATCTGGCCTAAGAAAAGAAAATCTCTGGGTGAGAAGAAAAAAAGTGGCAGCTAACCAAGGTACCTGGCTTTCCCATAGGAATCTGACTGACTCACAAGTACCAAGCAGACTGCAATGAAACAAGATATTATCTTATCATTGGTGAAGGTCTAATGGGCAGCGAAAAGCCCCAAGTGAATTACATAGCAATTCTCTTCCCAAGAGAGGATCCATACACAGCTCAGAATTATTCTATTTACAGTCAGGCTGCATCTTTCTTCCAAGAAGCTCTAGTGTTCGTGAACATAAGACCAAAACAATATTAATTGCCCAACCCACTTGGCAAGGTGGAAAGAATGTGGTTATTTCAGACTCAGTTAATGAACTAATGTGGATTCACAGTATCCGACTTTCCCCTCCTTCCACATCCATTTCCAGGAAGCAAATCCACTACACTGCAAAATTTTCACTCCTGTTTTCCCTGTTTACAAAAGAATTGTGTTCTTTTATATTGGAACTCCCACTCTTTTCAGCAAGGACTGGTTTAAATAGAAACATGTGACCCAATTCTGTCCAATTAGGTATATAGGAAGTCTCCTACAGGGCTTCTGAAAAAGTTATCCTTGTTTGAAATGGGAACACATAGAATTGTCCCTCTGGGCATTGCCATGGGGAGATGTGCAGGCCAGTCGCATGCATACCCATCTCAGGAGCAGGAGCCTCAGGACCAATGCCCCTGCCCGAGGATGGCAGAGAAAAAAAAAATCAGACCTAAATCCTTCCTGGCATTTAAGTTAGCAGACCATAGAACTGCTCCATGTTTGCTTTGTGAATTGATTAGTCCTCTTATTTGTAAGCCAGAGTAGACATTTCTGTACCTTTTGCCGAAAGCATCTTCATGGATACCCTGGATAACAAAGGGTGAGTTTGCACCCAGGATTCAATAGAGGAGTAGAGTGGAAAGAAGTGAGTTGGGGAGAGTGGGTCCTTAGTCATTCATGGGAACTCACACCTTTACCCTGCCCTGACCCACCCGTGTGTCCCCCTTGGCCAGCAGTAGAAGCTACTGGTAAAGAAACACTGATACTTCTCTTTGAAGGCAGAGCCCCTGAGCCCACACCTCCTGAGTTGACTTCTCAGCTTGGCAAATTCAAGTCCCCACCAAAAGCAACCTAGATGTTACATCCCTTTATGATGAAGCTCCCAGGCAAGGAAATGGATACCAGGCATTCTACTGACACTTGCCCAAGAAGCCAAAAAGGGGATGGAGGAATCAAGATTAAGAAAAATGGAAAGCCAATATTCCAAAGAAGTACTCACCATTTTATCAAATGGATTCTCTTATTTCCCTGGAATACCACAAAGCCTGCAGCTGTGAATCCTAAAAATGTTGTTGTCCCTGTTGAATCCTGAAAAAAAAATAGAAAAACCTGTTTAGATTGAGGAAAATAAAATAAATGATAACCAATATACTTATTTATCCTCACCCTAGGTTAATTTCAGATTAATTCCAATGATTGTAGCAATAAACTAAGTTTCCGAGATGGAAATTAAGAGCAGGCCTTTCAAAGTCTGGGCAAAGTCCAGGAATATGTATCTTTTCCCTTTAAGGAATGGAGCTTCTGCCCTCTAGGAACCTCCTGGAAAAATATAAATTAGTCCCAAATCACTATGTCTACCTCCAAGCGTCTTCTGGGGCTGTGTTCTAGGTCTGCTTTGTAACGTGAGCAAACTGTTCTTGGTTGCCATTAGCACTCTAACATGATAAAACCAAAGCCCTGAGCATCTCATCTTGATTTAATCCCTCACAGGATTTCTGGCAATTTCAGTATAAAAATATCTCCAGAAAAGCTTACTGTGCTTCCAGCCTAGACCAGGAAAACTAAGCATCTTGTAGATAAGTAAAGGCAAAGGAATAACAACACAAAGATAAGTCAGTCTCCAAGAAATAAATAAAATAGAGTTCACATTTCTGCATAAAAATTAATTCACTGAAATGAATAATCAGATTAATACCATTCTAGGAAAGGGCCGCTGGTAAATATTCCAACACATTGTGTAGGTAGAACCAGAGGATGCAAACGCCGGTACAGACAAGTATCCCTCGCTCTCCACCTTCACCACACATTAGAAACATCTGGGGAGCCTGGGCTCCACCCCCGCAGATCCTGATGTAATTGCTCAGGAATGTGTTCTGGAAGCAGGTGCTTATGAAGCTCTCCAGGTGCTTCCAATGGGGATCCTGAGCTGAGAGCTACAGGACTAATGCGTTACCAATACTATTAGGCAGTCCAATCTGGGAAAAGAGATGTGCCACTAAAACTCAAAAACTTATCTTTAAGAGCCCAGCTGATATAAATGCTTACTTCAGGATTAGGAAGTAATCCAGGATTAGGAAGACACTAGTGTCTTGCTGATGCATAGTTAATCGAATATATGGAAAGAAGAACATTGCTTTAATGAAACATTTCTGGAAAATGTATCTACAACTATCACCTTGGAGCTTGATAATAAGGCAGATTCCCCAGCTGTCCCCCAGAATTCTGATTTAGTAGCTCGGGATGAGGCCCAGGTGATTCTGATATAAGCAGTCTGTGTTTCATCCTTGAGAGAAACGCTGTCAAATATGAGTAAAGGAAAAAATAAAAGCAAGTGCTCCTGATGCCGAAATGCAACTTGAAATCTTTCTTTTTTTTTTCTTCCACTTTCTCGATGTTTAAGACTGCATTGTTTCTGGCAATGGCCTTGAAAGTAAATGTGTCAGGGACCTGTAAATCCTCAGGGGCCAAACCATCCATCAGATGAGTGCATCCATGGATGTTAATTTAGGAAAATGAGGCTACTACATAGCAATCAGTGAGCAACCGGAAGACTCCAGTGGAGAAAATCAGCTGCCAAAACATGTAACAGCAGCCCACTGTTGTCCCTTCCGATGACGGACTGTGGGCCAGGCTGTGGGAAAGACCTAATAGGGCTCCTCCAGGCCTGCACACAGATGAACTCTCTTTGGGGCAAAACAATCATGATATGGTGACCTGCTGTGCCGTGAGGAGCAGTTACCTTGCACGGGTGAGGATCCACCCCGTAGGTTTCCAAAGTGTGAGCTTTCAGGAGCAAGTTAAATTCAGCAACTGGTGGGTTCTGCCCTCTAAAATCACACAAGAAAAGTTCAGGAAGTTAAAATGGAAAAGAATAGAAACATGGAATCCCTTCATTCAATAAAGTATGGTGTACTAAGCTAAATAAAAACCCTCACATAAATAGTAACCAGTAAGACTGACTGTTATTTCTCACCACAAGGAGTCCTTTGAGAAGGAACCCAAGATCCTGTTCTCTAGCTAATTGTTCCAAAACAAACCCACACACACTGAGTACTCCAGTGACCTGTACAGTTAATCAAGGTTATCAAGTTACCTTTAAGTAGGCCCTTGCAAATTCAATCTTAATACAAAATAAAACTCAGCATCTGTTCTTTATGCTCATTTAAAAACATTACCCAGGGTAAATGGCACGCCTTCTTGCTTAGGGTAGAAAATGCACAATCCTGTTACCCCATCAACAAGCCTAAACAGAGCCATCAGGTCCAAAAGAATTGTCAACCATCCCACAAAAAGCCCTGGATTTCAAAAGGAAATCTCAACCACTAGTCCTAGCACTGCCCTCCAAAGTAGTAAACAAGGTCTTGGCCTCAGGGAGAAAAGGGCTACAAATATAGATGACCATGAAGCCCTTTCAGGGCTAACATCGAAAGGAAGATTATGCAACATTTCAAAGACCCCACTTT
Source organism: Callithrix jacchus (assembly GCF_049354715.1). Lineage (NCBI taxonomy): Eukaryota > Metazoa > Chordata > Mammalia > Primates > Cebidae > Callithrix > Callithrix jacchus. The sequence goes on along the minus strand of NC_133502.1, from coordinate 99,716,593 downwards.
GACTAACATGAATATCCTATGCGTATTTTAGAGAATCTCAATCATTCCCCAAGGATAATTATGTAATTTAACAACCAGAGTTTGCTAAATAAAACAACAGGAATTCATTTTATTAACAAAATGTAAAATGATATTGCAATATTAAATCTATCTCCACTTAACTTCCACCCCAGAGATAGATTGTCCCCAAACCCCTCCAGACAGCGAAGAGTCCTCATGCGTCTAAATCAAAACAGTATCCCACCTACTTCTCCCTAAAGCCTTTCACAGTCTCTTTACCTTTAGAGCACTGGAGTTACACTGATACATCTGATGTCACTGTGATGTGTCTAGGGAGAATCTTTATTTATTCATCATAATCAGCACAGTGTAGATTCTTTTAATCCAACAATGCATCTTTGACTATTTCTTAATTCTTTTCTTCCCTTCCCCACTTCCTCCACTACTCTCTCTCATCTCCTTTGAGAGGCCCTAGTAAATGGGTTTTGAAACTCCTAGGTTGATTTTCCATGTCTTTTAACCTTTGTTTAATTCTTGATATCTCTCTTTTGATACTATGTTTCAATTACTTAATTCAAATGGCTAGCCTGCTAATTTATTCTTCAGATGTGCACATTCTGCTGCTTCTCTCGTTGATATGTTTTTAAAAAAATATCAGTGAAATATTTCATTTCCAATGTAGTATCTATGTGATTTTTGAAATAACACCCTGTTCTCAGCTCATGATCATGAATTCCTCTTATCCCTCTGAGGGTACCACTTCCTTTCTAGTAAGGCCCAATCTTGTTGGCTGCATTAATGCTGCTTTGCTGGTGAAGGTCATTTTGTATGCTGATTCAAGAGTCTCTAATTCATGGAGCTGTTTTCTTAAGTGTTTGGTGGACTCTGTTGGACTTTCATTTTTATATTTGATGTATCAGCCTCCAGAGGTTGAGGGAAGAATGGGATATGCCATGGAGAAGAGCATATAATATGATTTGGATTTGTGTCCCCACCCAAATATCATATCGAACTTTAATCCCCAGTATTGGAGGAGCGGCCCTGTAGGAAGTGATTGGATCATGGGGGAGGATTTCTCCCTTGCTATTCTCAGGGACAGTGAGTGAGTCCTCACAAGATCTGGTTGTTTACCAGTGTCTAGCTCCTCCCCCGCTCTCTCTTTCTCCTGCTCCAGCCACCTAAGATGTGCCTTCTTCCTCTTTGCCTTCTGCCATGATTATAAGTTTCCTGAGGCCTCTCCAGCCATGCTTCCTGTTCAGCCTGTGGTACTGAGTCAATTAAACCTCAACATTACCCAGTGTCAGGTAGTTTTTCATAGCAACGCAAGAATGACTAATATAGCATGTATCAGTAACTTGATTTGGGGCCTAAGGTTCTAGTTCTAGGCACACACAGGGTACCTTCCACTCAAGCCTGCTACTGCCCATGTCAGCACAAAGGCAGGTCTTTCCTTGCAATTCTTGTGATAGTGAATGGGTCTCATGAAATCTGATGGTTTTTAAAATGAGAGTTCCTCTGCACAAGCTCTCCTTTTGCCTGCTGCCACCCATGTAAGATGTGACTTGCTCCTCCTTGCCTTCCATAATTGTGAGGCCTCCCCAGCCACATAGAACTGTTAAGTCCAACAAACTTTCTTTGGCCAATTGCCCAGTCTTGGGTATGTCTTTATCAGCAGTGTGAAAACAGACTAATACAGCATATATTACTGCAGATTTCTGCATATTGATTTTGTATTCTGAAACTTTATTGAATTCATTTATCAAATCTAAGAATCTTTTGGTAGAGTCTTTAGGGTTTTCTAGATAGAAAACTATAACATCAGCAAACAGGGATAATATGACTTCCTTTTTCCCAATTTAGATGTCTTGTTTTTCTCTAGCCTGATTGCTTTAGCAAGGACTTCCAATACTATGTTGAAAAAGAGTGATGAAAGTGGGCATCTTTGTCTTGTTCCAGATCTTAGAGAAAATGCTTTGAACTTTTTCCTGTTAAACATGATGTTTGCTGTGGAGTTGTCATTATGTTAAGATATGTTCCCTCTATGCCTGGGTTGTTGAGGATTTTATCATGAAGAGATGCTGAAGTTTATCAAATGCTTTTTCTTCATCTATTGAGGTGATCTTGTGGTTTTTGTCCTTAATTCTGTTTGTGATGTATCACATTTATGGATTTATGTATATTGAACCATCATTGCATCCCTGGGATAAATCACATCTGATCATGGTGTATTTCTTTTTTATGTGTTGTTGGATCTGATTTTCTAGTATTTTGTTGAGGATTTTTGCATTTATGTTCATCAGGGATACTGGTCTGTAATTTTCTTTTTTTGTTGTATCCTCTGTTTTGGGTATCAGGGTGATACTGGCCTTGCAGAATTAGTTAAGGAGAACTCTCTCATATGCTATTTTTTACAATAGTTTCAGAAAGATTGGTATTAGCTCTTCCTTGCATGTTTGCTAGAATTCAACTGTGAATCCATCTGGTCTTGGGCTTTTTTGTTGTTGTTGTTGTTGTTGTTGTTGTTTAGAGACTTTTTTTGTTACTGACTCAGTCTCACTATTCATTATTGGTCAGTTCAGAAGTTTTATTTCTTCCTGGTTCAATTTTATGAAGCTGGAATTTATTCAATTCCTCTAGGTTTTCTTGTTTGTGAGTATATAGCTGTTCACAATAGTCTCTGATGATCTTTTGTATTTCTGTGATATCAGTTGTAATGTCTCCTTTTCACTTCTGCTTGTGTTATTTGGATCTTCTCCTTTTCTTGGTTAGTCTGGAGAATGATTTATCAATTTTATCTTTTTTCAAAACAAAAGAATCAACTTTTTGTTTGGTTGATGTTTTGTATTTTTTCTTGTCTCCATTTCATTCTGCTCTGATCTTTGTTATTTCTTTTCTCCTGCTAAGTTTGGGTTTAGTTTGTTCTTGCTTTTCTAGTTCCTTGAGGTACAATGTTAGGTTATATTGTGATTTTTCTACTTTTTTGATGCAGGCATTTAATGCTATAAATTTCCCTCTTAGCAATGCTTCTGTTGTATTCCACATGTTTTTGGTATATTGTGTTTTATTTTCATTCATTTCAAAAAATTTTTTAATTTGTTTTAATTTTCTTATTGATCCAGTGATCATTCAGGAGAATGCTGTTTAATTTCCATGTATTCATGTAGTTTCAAGCATTCCTCTTTGTACTGATTTCTAGCTTTATTCTGCTGTGGTCTGGGAAGATATTTAATTCAATTTTGATTTTTTTTAACTTCTTAAGACATTTTCTGTGGCCTTATATATGGTCTGTCTTGGAAACTTTTCCACGTGCTGATGAAAAGAATGATTTTCTGTAGTTATTGGGTATAATATTCTGTAAATGTCTAAGTCTACATGGTCTAAAGTCCAACTTCAGTTCAGTGTTTCTTTTTTTTTTTAAGACAGAGTTTCGCTCTTGTTACCCAGGCTGGAGTGCAATGGCGGGATCTCAGCTCACCGCAACCTCCACCTCCTGGGTTCAGGCAATTCTCCTGCCTCAGCCTCCCGAGTAGCTGGGATTACAGGCACGCGCCACCATGCCCAGCTAAGTTTTTGTATTTTTAGTAGAGATGGGGTTTCACCATGTTGACCAGGATGGTCTCGATCTGTTCACCTCATGATCCACCTGCCTCGGTCTCCCAAAGTGCTGGGATTACAGGCGTGAGCCACTGTGCCCGGCCCAGTGTTTCTTTATTAATATTCTGTCTTGATGATCTATCTAGTACTGTGAGTGGGGTGTTGAACTTCCCACTATTACTGTATTTCTGTCTATCTCTTTAGGTCTAGTAATATTTGCTTTTTTGAATGGGGTACACTGATTTTCTGGCATATATATTTAGAATTGTTATATCCTCTTGAGTTTCAGTCCACTTGAGTCCTTATCTCAAAACAGCCCCTAGCAGGGAAATGGGTATTGTCCTGGGCATGAAAAAGAGAGCCTAGTTTCCTTGTCCCTTCTCAACCAGACAGTGGTTGCAGTCATGACAACTTGAACTCAGCCCATGATGGAGTGCAGCTCAGTGTTAAACCCTCTAAATGACATCTATGGCTATGACCAGGGAGAGCAGGGCTCTTCTCAGGCAGGAAGTGTGGACAAGAAGCTCTGGAGAGCATGGTCCACTCATATCTCAGTCTCACAGTAGCCCATTGCAGGACAGTGGGTATTGTCCTATATATGATAGGAGAGCCTGGATTCCCTGCTCCTCCTTGGCCAGGTGGCAACTGCAACCACATCAACCCAGACAGTCCAAGGTCAAGCGGCAGCCCATCATTAAACTCTCAGAATGTTGGCTTGGGCCTGAGAACAGAGAGGGTGGGATTTCTCCCAGGCAAGCAGTGCAGACAAGAAAGTGTGAAGAGTGCAGTCCATTCGCATCTAAGTCTCAACAGCAGCTCACAGCAAGACAGTAGGGATCCTCCTAGGGGTGTGTAGCAGCACCCATTCTCCTCTCCCCTCCTTGCAGCAGCACAGCAGCAGCAGCCATGTCTGTAGATCTCCAGTAGCTAGGCTCTCAAAATGTTGCCCAGCTCAAGCTACTCTAGGCTCGGATGCCTGTGGGATTCCATGTAGATTCTCTTTCTGGAGCACTGTCTCTGTGCAATCTTTAGGAGCAATGTCTCTGTGCAATCTTTAGGCAGCTCCACGTGTCAAGCACAAGGCCCTAATGGGTCAGAGTTTCTTCCATAGCCAAGATCATAAAAGTTGACCCCTGGAGGTTTCTCTCTTACTGTTTCCCCATGTCCAGGAGCCTCTCCTGACTATCAGTCAGTTCCCAGCTAGGCACTGCCTCGAACCCTCTCCTTACTTCTAGTGCTTCCCATCTCCTCTCTGGTAAATCCTAGCAGTCTCTCCTAGATAATCTGTTTGAAATGTGTCTACTTATTATTATGGTTCCTCTCCGTGGAGGAGGCACATACTCCTACATCTAGTCAGCATGTTCTATGCTATCTGAAAATACAAATTAAAATTATGAGAAACCACTAACATCTCCATCTGGTAGCTACAGTTAAAAAGACTAACAAAGGCAAGCACTGGTGAGAATGTACAGCAAAAGAAACCCTCATAGACTTCTGGGGGATATCTGGTAGAACTAATCTGGAAAACTCTTTGGCATTATCTACTAAAGTTGAACATGTTTACCCTATAATACAGCAATTACACTCATAGTTATATATGCAACAGAAATTAGCGCATGTTGCATCAAGAAATATATAGAATTTTCATAGTGATGCTATTTGCAATAGCAAAAACTAGAAAACAACTCAAATGTCTATCAACTAAGTGGAATGAATAGACAATGAAATATACAGGTATGAAAATTGCTGACTTAAAGCTACATACTACAAGATGAATAAATATCACAAAAATAACATTGAATAAAAGAAGCCAAATGCTACTGTTTAAATATTTGCCCCTTCCAAAACTCATGTTGAAACTTAATCTCCAAAGCCACAATATTAAGAGGTGAGGCTTTTAAGAGGTGATTGATTTTAGGAGGGTTTGACTTCATGAATAGATTCAGATGCTCTGCTCATGCCCTCTTGTCATGTGCTGCTTTACGCCACTTCAGGACTCTGCAGAGAGTCCCCACCAGCATGAAGGCCCTCACCAGATGCAGTCCCTAGACCTTAAACTTCCAAGACTTCAGAACTGTAAAAAATAAACTTCTTTTCTTTATAAATTACCTAGTCTCTGGTATTCAGTTACAGCAAGACAAAACAGACTAAAATATCAGATATAAATTGATATACACTGTATGATTCTCTTTCTATGACTTTCAAAAATGAGCAAAACAAAACTAATGTGTTAAAAGCCAGAGACATGATTACCTCTGGGTTAGAGGGAGAAAGGGCATAGCAGGGGCTTCTGAGATGTTGCCAATTCTCTATTTGACCTGGGTGGCAACTTCATACGTGCTTGCCTTATAATAATTTATTGAGCTTTACATTTGCAGACTTCTCTCACCCCATGTCATACTTCCATTTTTAAACGTTTAAGAAAAAAATTAATGAAAGCAGAAAGGATATGAAGCACTGGGAACCCTGGGAACTCTCACCTATTATTGGTGTGAACATAAGGCAGAGCAACTGCTTCAGCAAATAAACTGCCATTTCCTAGAAAAGTTAAAGTGCAAACTCTGCAAGTTCCACACCTAGGTTTGTACTTACACTAGGGAGTCCTGCACATGTGCCTCAGGAGAATTATTCAAGAAGCCATAGGAACTCTGCCTGCAATAGCAAAATCCTGGAAGCAACCCAAATGTTCAGCAACAGGAGAATGAATACATAAAACATGGGAAGTTCATATGATAGAAAAGTAATTACACAGAAGTGAAAATGAAGGCCTATGGCTGTATGTATCAATGTGGAAGAATCTCATAAATACAATGTTGATGGGGGAAAAATGAGACACGAGAATACAGTATAAGTCCATTTACATGAAAGTGAAAATAGGCAAAACTGAATCAATATATCATTCACTAATACATTTATAAAAGTGAAACAAGAGAATAAGCAACCCAAAATTCAGAAGAGCGTACCTATGGGAGGAGAGGGGGAGGTGGTCTGGGAGGGACACATAGGAGACTTCAGAGCAGCTGGTGATGATCATTCACAAGCAGTGTTAGGGGATCATGGATGTTTTTTAAATCACACACATATTATATATACTCTGAAAATGCTCTTTTACACATTATATATTTTGTAATGATGAAAAATACATACAATTTCTGCCTTTTCAATAAAGGAATCATTGGATGAAATATTATCCAGCCCAAAAGGACCCCAAGCTAGAGTATTGATCAGGAGGATAATAGATACATGTCCAGAGCTATCTTGTACTAAACTCTGCAATTCAAATCAGCATAACAATTTTTATTGCCAAGTAATATACATATTTTTTCACTTATCATTCAGAAAGTTGAAATCCTTATCTTCATTTTGTGGATGAGAGTTCTGACACTCAAAGAGAAAAATAACTTGCTCAAAGTTATTGCTCAAGGTCAACTTGCTTTTGCATCCTGCATTTGCCCTTAGTAGCCATGTATGAGCAAATGCAGGATGCAAATGCAAACTGACCAGGTTCTAGAGTGCTTGTCAGGGCTGGAACCAACATCATTACCAATATCTTATGGTCAAGAGCCATCTGCCTGCTCTCCTGCATGCCACGGCACAGCATTTCAAAATGACATGGTTTCTATCCACCTTGTATGTTTTTAAAAAGTAAAGCAGATGGAACTGGACAGAAAGAGAAAGTCAAATACTACACATTCTCATTAATAAGTGGAAGCTAAATAATGTGTCACATGGACATAGAGTGTGGAATAACAGACACTGGAGACTCAGCGGGTGAGAGAAGGGGAGGGTGAGGGATGAGAAATTACTTCATGGGTACCATGTACACTATTCGGGTGATGGTTACACAAAAAGTCCACACTTCACCACTGTGCAATATATCTATGTAACAAAATGCACTTATACTTGCTAAATCTATCTTTAAATTTATTCATTTATTTAATTCATTTATTTGAGACAGGGTCTCACTCCATTGCCCAGGCTGAAGTAAAATGTTGCTATCTCAGCTCACCGAAGCCTCGACCTCCTAGACTCAAGTGATCCTCCCACGTCACCCTCTTATAGCTTGGAATACAGGAGCATGCCACTACATCTGGCTAATTATTGTATTTTTTGTACAGATGGGGTTTCACCATGTTGCCCAGCCTGGTCTCAAACTCTTGGGCTCAAGTGATCCTCCCATCTCAGCCTCCCAAAGTGCAAGGATTACACAGGTAAGCCACTGCAACCCACCTAAAAAATTTGTTTAAATTAAAACTTTTTCAAATTCTAAACATTGCAACTTATCAGTAATAAGGCAATTCAATCCAGGTGACTGATACTCAGATCTGATTAGAGAACAGTGATATCTCCATTTTATTTTTTTAGTTTTAATTTATTATTTTTTTAATTGCATTTTAGGTTTGGGGGTATGTGTGAAGAACATGTAAGACTGTTGCATAGGTACACACATGGCAGTGTGGTTTGCTGCCTTCCTCCCCTTCACCTATATCTGGCAATTCTCCCCATGTTATCCCTCCCCAACTCCCCACCACCTGCTGTCCCTCCCCTATTTTCCCCCCACTGATCCCAGTGTGTGATGCTCCCCTCCCTGTGTCCATGTGTTCTCATTGTTCAACACCTGCCTATGAGTGATAACATGTGGTGTTTGATTTTCTGTTCTTGTGTCAGTTTGCTGAGACTGATGGTTTCCAGGTTCATCCATGTCCCTACAAAGGACACAAACTCATCATTTTTTATGGCTGCATAGTATTCCATGGTGTATATGTGCCACATTTTCCCTGTCCAGTCTATCATCGATGGGCATTTGGGTTGGTTCCAGGTCTTTGCTATTGTAAACAGTGCCACAATGAACATTCGTGTGCATGTGTCCTTATAATAGAACAATTTATAATCCTTTGGATATATACCCAGTAATGGGATTGCTGGGTCAAATGGAATTTCTATTTCTAGGTCCTTGAGGAATTGCCACACTGTCTTCCACAATTGTTGAACTAATTTACACTCCCACCAACAGTATAAAAGTGTTCCTATTTCTCCACATATTGTCTATACATGCTGTCAAGCTGCAATGATAGTAGTTACAATGAAAACTGTATGCTCTAGAAAGCCTAAAATATTTGCTAGTTGACCCAGTATAAAAAAAAAAAAAAAAAAAAAAAGGTTTTCTGAGCCCTGATCTGGGTCCAGAATACAGGAACAGGAAATCACAGAAGTCATGTCTATTTGATTCTACAAAATGAAGGTATTTCTGTAAAAACAGTACCTACCTCCAAGATTTGATGCAAAGATTAAGCAGGTAACAGATGTAAAACAGTTAGACTAACGCCTAGCACACACTATGTTCTGTCCTTGCCCTCAGACTACCATGTGTTCCGTTGCTAGCCCTGCACACAGCTGAAGTCAGAAATACTCTGCTGAAGGGAATGTCAGGCAGGATGTCGAGATATTTACCACAGAGCAAAGGCCCATCTTTAAAATAATTCTCAAGTGAGCATTGTTTGCTTTGGGATTAACCCCAGATCTGGCTACGCACTGGCTAAGCATTTAAAAGACTTAACTGAAAAAGTCATACACAGGGAAAAGCTAACTGCAATACTCAGAAAAGGCAAAAAGAGCAAAACCAAAGGAAAAAAGGCAGGGACCCTGATAGGACTGGAGACTCCTGAGGCCCAGACTCACCAAGAAGAAACCATTTAATGATCCATTTTTTCAGGAAAACACTGAGATCAATTAAATAGAAATGTTGGGGTTTTTTCTTGAATCTCCCACTGGGCATCTGTTTCTGACAAAAACTCTGGTAATGGAAAATAATGATTTTCTATCTTTCAAATATTGCCCCAGAAAATGTTTTGCTCAAATTAATAGTGTCTCTAATGAGACATTTGAAGGTAGAGACCAGTGATTAGTTGAATTCCTTTCAAAGAGCTAACAATTCTCCAAAGATAGCTTTTCTAACATATGAGGTCAAGTAATTGTGGATGTAGCTATAAATCTCCCTTCTGCCAGTCTTGAGTACTTCTGGACAAAAGGGAACAATGTCCTTGGCATTGACTCTGTTAGCATACCATTACATAAAATACAAGACCAGACAACATCCCAGGAATAAATGCCAATTATTAGTTGACATTAATTGTGAAATAAGATGTGAGCCTTGACAGAAATGAGTGGAACTGTTTGGAACACAGTTGGCAGGGAAGGGGGTGGTTCTGGCTCCCTCTGACCCATCTGAGCCTACGATCTCTAGAATTAAACTCATGGGCAGAAGACCAATGTAATGGCATAGAAAACCAACATAATGGTCAGAATTCTCAATTTGGCTTAGATTACATTTTGCTGCAACTTGGTTGCAACTTTACTTAAATTTAGCTTTGTTGGAAGATAAGATTTTCCACACCAGTGGCTTCATATATTTGGGAGTGCTCTCAAGACTTGCCCTTCAGCAGGGCTTGGGACCTCAGCACTCAGAGACTGCAGGGAGCACTCTATGCTTTATAGCATTCCTGTGGACTATGGGCTGGAGAGACATTTTTTTGCTCTTCAGTCTCATCTGGGTCTCTGGACTTCAGAAGACCTTTCTCCTCCCTGTCATCCTGTCTCCTGCCATCAGCAACAGCTGCCCCACCCAAGGCTGAAGGTCTAGAGCGCCTCTGGGGGATTTCACTCAGCAATCATTCTGGTTAAACGTTTGCCTAGTTGCCCTTAGCCTTGACTTACAGCATAATCAGCCTCCTCCTATCACTCCACCAGAACTTGACCACAGAACTTGCTTTCCACAGTGAAAGCAGCTGTGGGTCTCTACTCTTCTAAGAAGGACATTCTGGATTTTAGTACATTTAAGTCTCTTTGCATCTTCAGCTCTCAGATGGGTTCAGAAAATATGATTTTGTAATTTATCCATCTTGTTGGTGTTATTTTGGTGTTGGGAGAGATCAATATCTCATGCCTTTCTACATCCTAAATAGAAAGGAAATGAGAGTTCCTAGTCTGTCATTTCCATTCTTTTACTTAGAGAGGGGCATTATCTCTTGCAAACCCTTTAGGGACCATCTCTATGCAGAGCATTAGATAAAATGCTGCAAATGTGGGTAGCTGCCATGCTATGAGGGATAGTGGTAACACCCTGGGGCCATGCAGGGACAAGGCTTATAGAAGAGCAGCAACTTAGAAAGAGACTAGAACGCAGGGTATGGAAACGCAAATTTCAGGTCAAGTTCTACTGCTTCATAATTGTGTAGCCTTGGATAAGTTAATTTCTCAGAACTCTGTTCCCTTATCTGTAAAAAAAAAGAAAATGGTGGCTGCAAACTCAATGCGAGGAGAAGGTAAACTGGCAGAGCAGGGTTGGTGGCAATTCAAAGGATTCTTTTTAAGAGGCACTGCTGCTGACTGTTGCCACGCTGAAGTCAGGGAGCCATGTGACCAAACCCCCCAGTTGCAATTAAAGCCAGAACGTTATGGCAACTGGTTCTATCTTTTAGAGCTATTATTTGGCTCCAATTACATATATCTGGGTCATAGTGTAGTCCAAGGACTGTCAATTTCTAACTCCTGCTTGGACTCTAAGGATCCCTCAAGCATGGAAACTGGCTCTCAGATTTCTTTGCTGTTGGTTAATGACCTCTTGATAGTCGAAGGCCCTAAATGGTAGTCAAAACTGTCTTTGACTAATAAAAATTAGGAGGAAAATTAATTGTTTCTTCAAGAATTATTTTGTAGATAAAATCTTTCGAATCATGAGGTCATGGGAGAGTGTGGATGATGAAGGAGACCCGAGCTTGGGGATGAAATGGCTGAAATCTGGTTTTAAGCCATCCCATACTACTACAGCGCCCCATGCAAAGCTGCCCCTTCAATAAACATTTGTTGTATAAATGGATGGATAGAAAGATGCATGGAGGTATGGATGAATTATAAATGGATAGAAGGATGGATAAATATCCTCTGGATAAATACACTGTTATACATTGAAAGTTCAAAGCATCTTTGGCTCTATGCATAAGTTAGAATCACATGTGAGCTATAATCAGAGAATGTATTAAGGAATGACTGACTCCTACTTTTAATAATATAACCACTCTCTCCTTCTGGTGTGTGTTTTTGTTTGTTTGTTGGTTTGTTTGTTTGTTTGTTTGTTTGTTTTGAGGCAGAGTTTTGCTCTTGCTGCCCAGGCTGGAATGCAATGGCACAATCTCGGCTCACCACAAACTCCACATTACAGGTTCAAGCAATTCTCCTGCCTCAGCCTCCCGAGTAGCTGGGATTACAGGCATGTGCCACCACGCCTGGATAATTTTGTATTTTTAGTAGAGACGGGATTTCTCCACGTTGGTCACGCTGGTCTTGAACTCCCAACCTCCATTGATCTGCCCACCTCAGTCTCCCAAAGTTTTGGGATTACAGGTGTGAGCCACCACGCCCAGCCTACCCCTCTCTCCTGATTCATGGCCACATTACACTTTGGTAACATCGCTTTCTCCACCTTATGGTCACAGTAGCTAGATTTCACCTGTATAAAAAACATTAATAGCTTGGATGTATACACCACTTGTCCCAGGCCATCTCTCCCTAGAAATGTCCCTTACTCAAGGCCACAAAATGCAAGGACTTCATTTTTACAGCAAATGAATTTGATGCCAAGTCAGCCCATCTTCCCCCTTCCTAAGAAAGGTGCTATACCAAAAACCAACAAAAAAATAGAAATTGATTTAATAATCTACCAAGGAGAGAGATTCTATGAGTTTGGAAGGGACTTGGGAAGGGAAATGATACAGGGGGAGGGAAGATCAATGACAAAGAGAAAACACATCTTAAGAAAGATTGGGGTTGTAAAATAACTAGACATTTATTTCTCATCTTCTTTTTACACAATAAACACACTTCTCAAAAATGACAAAAACATTTCTTAAGAGGGCACTTGTGCTCTATTCATCAGAAGCAAAGGTAGAGGATATATTTCATGTAAGGGAATTTACTTCTAGAAAGCTAGACATGTTTAAACTGATAACTCCATTGTTTTATACTATAGCCATGAAACATGATTTACAGAGAATATAACCTGTTTAAAAATCACACTGCATCATTCTTGCTTCCAACACAAACCTCACTGCCCTGGGTCATTACAGTGGTGGCTCGTTGGATGATTTTCCTGTTCCGTAAGGGCAAAGATTATACTTCATCAAAACTGCTTTACTGCCAATTGAGCCTTTTGAATATTTAAAAGCTGATGACCTATGACTGAAGTTAATGCAAATGTCTCTGTCTCTAATGACAAACCTGATAAACTGATGATGAGAGGAAGACTAGCTCAGTAGAAATTCTAGGAAATACCTCCAGCAAAGCCTATCAGGGTTCTTTATGGTAAAAGCAATCTTATTCTTGATCTTCAACCCCCTCTGCACACCCTCAGGACTAATGGAATGGGTATCTCTTCTTACCCCAGATGGCTTTGATTAAAGCTGTGGAAAATAGAAAACAAGAGGGACAAAAACAACAGAGGACCATCAAGTCCACAGGGGTTGCAGCAATGGCTTCCTCCAGCCACTAGAGGGCTCTACAGGGAGGAATAACCTATTTCCTTTTTTCTTTTTTTTTAATTGCATTTTAGGTTTTGGGGCGCATGTGAAGAACATGCAAGATAGTTGCATAAGTACACATGTGGCAGTGTGATTTGCTGCCTTCCTCCCCTTCACCTATATCTGGCATTTCTCCCCATGATATCTCTCCCAACTCCCCACCCCCCACTGTCCCTCCCCTATTCCCCCCAACAGACCCCAGTGTGTAGTGCTCCCCTCCCTGTGTCCATGTGTTCTCATCGTTCAATACCCGCCTATGAGTGAGAACATGCGGTATTTCATTTTCTGTTCTTGTGTCAGTTTGCTGAGAATGATGGTCTCCACGTTCATCCATGTCCCTACAAAGGACACGAACTCATTATTTTTGATTGCTGCGTGATATTCCATGGTGTATATGTGCCATATTTTCCCTGTCCAGTCTATCATTGATGGGCATTTGGGTTGTTTCCAGGTCTCTGCTATTGTAAACAGTGCTGCAATGAACATTCGTGTGCATGTGTCCTTATAGTAGAACGATTTATAGACCTTTGGATATATACCCAGTAATGGGATTGCTGGGTCAAATGGAATTTCTATTTCTAGGTCCTTGAGGAATCGCCACACTGTCTTCTACAATGGTTGAACTAATTTACACTCCCACCAAGAGTGTAAAAGTGTTCCTCTTTCTCCACATCCTCTCCAGCATCTGTTGTCTCCCGATTCTTTTAATGATCACCATTCTAACTGGCATAAGATGGTATCTCAATGTAGTTTTGATTTGCATTTCTCTAATGATCAGTGATGATGAGCATTTTTTCATATGTTTGTTGGCCTCACGTATGTCTTCTTTTGTAAAGTGTCTGTTCATATCCTTTGCCCAATTTTGAATGGGCTTGTTTGTTTTTTTCTTGTAAATCTGTTTTAGTTATTTGTAGATTCTGAATATCAGCCGTTTGTCAGATGGGTAGACTGCAAAAATTTTTTCCCATTCTGTTGGTTGCCAGTCCACTCTAATGACTGTTTCTTTTGCCGTGCAGAAGCTGTGGAGTTTGATTAGGTCCCATTTGTCTATTTTGGCTTTTGTTGTCAATGCTTTTGGTGTTTTGGTCATGAAGTTCTTGCCTACTCCTATGTCCTGAATGGTTTTGCCTAGATTTTCTTCTAGGGTTTTTATGGCGTCAGGTCTTATGTTTAAGTCTTTAATCTATCTGGAGTTAATTTTAGTGTAAGGTGTCAGGAAGGGGTCCAGTTTCTGCTTTCTGCACATAGCTAGCCAGTTTTCCCAACACCTTTATTAAACAGGGAATCCTTTCCCCATTGCTTGTTTATGTTGGATTTATCAAAGATCATATGGTAGTAGATATGTTGTGTTGCCTCTGATGCCTCTGTTCTGTTCCATTGGTCTATATCTCTGTTTTGGTACCAGTACCATGCTGTTTTGATTACTGTAGCCTTGTAATATAGTTTGAAGTCCAGTAGTATGATGCCTCCTGCTGTGTTCTTTTTGCTTAGAATTGACTTGGCTATGCGGGCTCTCTTTTGGTTCTATATGAAGTTTAAGGTGGTTTTTTCCAGTTCTGTGAAGAAGGTAATTGGTAGCTTGATGGGGATAGTGTTGAATCTGTAAATTACTTTGGGCAGTATGGCCATTTTCACGATATTGATTCTTCCTAACCATGAACATGGAATGTTTCTCCATCTGTTTGTGTCCTCTCTGATTTCGTTGAGCAGTGGTTTGTAGTTCTCCTTGAAGAGGTCCCTTACGTTCCTTGTCAGTTGTATTCCTAGGTATTTTATTCTCTTTGTTGCAATTGTGAATGGCAGTTCATTCTTGATTTGGCTCTCTTTAAGTCTGTTATCGGTGTATAGGAATGCTTGTGATTTTTGCACATTGATTTTGTATCCTGAAACTGCTGAATTTGCTTATCAGTTTCAGAAGAATTTGAGCTGAGACGATGGGATCTTCTAGGTATACTATTGTGTCATCTGCAAATAGAGACAATTTGGAAAGGAGGAATGCTTTCCTATTTAAATACCCTTTATTTCTTTTCTTGCCTGACTGCTCTGGCTAGAACTTACAATACTATATGGAATAGGAGTGGTGAGAGAGGGCATCCTTGTCTAGTGCCAGATTTCAAAGGGAATGCTTCCAGTTTTTGCCCATTCAGTATGATATTGGCTGTTGGTTTGTCATAAATAGCTTTTACTATTTTGAGATACGTTTCATCAATACCGAGTTTATTGAGGGTTTTTAGCATAAAGGGCTGTTGAATTTTGTCAAATGCCTTCTCTGCGTCAATTGAGATAATCATGTTGTTTTTGTCTTTGGTTCTGTTTATGTGGTTAATTATGTTTATAGACTTGCGTATGTTGAACCAGCCTTGCATCCCCGGGATGAATCCTACTTGATCATGGTGGATAAGCTTTTTGATGTGCTGTTGCAATCAGCTTGCCAGTATTTTATTGAAGATTTTTGCATCTATGTTCATCATGGATATTGGCCTGAAGTTTTCTTTTCTTATTTAGTCTCTGATGGATTTTGGTATCAGGATGATGTTGGTCTCATAAAATGATTTGGGAAGGATTCCCTCATTTTAAATTATTTGAAATAGTTTTAGAAGGAATGGTAACAGTTTTTCTTTGTGCGTCTGGTAGAATTCAGCTGTGAACCCATCTGGACCTGGGCTTTTTTTGTGTAGTAGGCTCTTAGTTGCTGCCTCAACTTCAGATCCTGTTATTGGTTTATTCAGGGTTTTGACTTCTTCCTGGTTTAGGCTTGGGAGGAGGCAAGTGTCCAGGAATTTATCCATTTCTTCCAGGTTTACTAGTTTATGTGCATAGAGTTGTTTGTAATATTCTCTGATGATGGTTTGAATTTCTGTGGAATCTGTGGTGATTTCCCCTTTATCATTTTTTATTGCATCTATTTGATTATTCTCTCTTTTCTTTTTTATTAATCTGGCTAGTGGTCTATTTTGTTAATCTTTCCAAAAAACCAGCTCCTGGATTTATTGATTTTTTGAAGGGTTTTATGTGTCTCTCTCTCCTTCAGTTCTGCTCTGATCTTAGTTATTTCTTGTCTTCTGCTAGGTTTTGAGTATTTTTTATCTTGCTCCTGTAGCTCTTTCAATTTTGATGATAGGGTATCAATTTTGGATCTCTCCACTCTTCTCATGTGGGCACTTATTGCTATGTATTTTCCCTAGAGACTGCTTTAAATGTGTCCCAGAGATTCTGGTATGTTGTGTCTTCGTTCTCATTGGTTTCAAAGAACTTGTTTATTTCTGTCTTCATTTCATTGTTTATCCAGTCAACATTCAAGAGCCAGTTGTTCAGCTTCCATGAAGCTGTGCGTTTCTGAGTCAGTTTCTGAATTCTGAGTTCTAACTTGATTGCACTGTGGTCTAAGACTGTTTGTTATGATTTCCGTTCTTTTGCATTTGCTGAGGAGTGCTTTACTTCCAATTATGTGGTCAATTTTAGAGTAGGTGTGATATGGTGCTGAGAAGAATGTATATTCTGTGGATTTGGGGTGGAGAGTTCTGTAAATGTCTATCAGGTTTGCTTGTTCCAGGTCTTAGTTCAAGTCCTGGATATCCTTGTTAATTTTCTGTCTGGTTGATCTGTCCAATATTGACAGTGGAGTGTTAAAGTCTCCACTATTATTGTGTGGGAGTCTAAGTCTCTTTGTAAGTCATTAAGAACTTGCCTTATGTATCTGGGTGCTCCTGTATTGGGTCCGTATATATTTAGGATAGTTAGCTCTTCTTGTTGTATCCATCCTTTTACCATTATGTCCTGTCCTTCTTTGTCTCTTTTGATCTTTGTTGTTTTAAAGGCTATTTTATCAGAGACAAAAATTGCAACTCCTACTTTTTTTTTGCTGTCCATTTGCTTGGTAAATCTTCCTCCATCCCTTTATTTTGAGCCTTTGTGTATCCTTGCATGTGAGATGGGTTTCCTGGATACAGCACACCAGTGGGTTTTGGCTTTTTATCCAATTTGCCAGTCTGTGTCTTTTGATTGGTGCATTTAGTCCATTTACATTTAGGGTTAATATTGTTATGTGTGAATTTGATACTGCCATTTTGATGCTAGCTGGCTGTTTTGCCCATTAGTTGATGCAGATTCTTCATTTTGTTGATGCTCTTTAGCATTTGGTATGTTTTTGGAGTGGCTGGTACTGGTTGTTCCTTTCTATGTGTAGTGCCTCTTTCAGGAGCTCTTGTAAAGCAGGCCTGGTGGTGACAAAATCTCTGAGTACTTGCTTGTTGGCAAAGGATTTTACTTTTCCTTCACTTATGAAGCTCAGTTTGGCTGGATAGGAAATTCTGGGTTGAAAGTTCTTTTCTTTAAGGATGTTGAATATTGGCCCCCACTCTCTTCTGGCTTCTAGGGTTTCTGCTGAGAGATCTGCTGTGAGTCTGATGGGCTTCCCTTTGTGGGTAACCCAACCTTTCTCCCTGGTTGCCCTTAGCATTTTCTCCTTCATTTCAACCCTGGTGAATCTGATGATTATGTGCCTTGGGGTTGCTCTTCTTGCGGAATATCTTTGTGGTGTTCTCTGTATTTCCTGGACTTGAATATTGGCCTGCCTTGCTAGGTTGGGGAAGTTTTCCTGGATAATATACTGAAGACTATTTTCCAGCTTGATTTCATTCTCTTCATCACATTCAGGTACACCTATCAAATGTAGATTAGGTCTTTTCACATAGTCCCATATTTTTCGGAGACTTTGTTCATTTCTTTCTGTGCTTTTTTCTCTGATCTTGCCTTCTCATTTTATTTCATTGAGTTGATCTTCAGCCTCTGATATCCTTTCTTCTTCCTGGTCAATTCGGCTGTTGAAACTTGTGCATGCTTTGTGAAGTTCTCGTGTTGTGTTTTTCAGACCCATTATTTCACTCATATTCCTCTCTACATTGTCCATTCTTGTTATCATTTCCTCAAATCTTTTTTCAAGGTTCTTAGTTTCTTTGCATTGAGTTACAACATGTTATTTTAGCTCACAGAAGTTTCTCATTACCCACCTTCTGAAGTTGGATTCTGTCATTTCATCACACTCATTCTCCATCCAGCTTTGTTCCCTTGATGGTGAGGAGTTGTGGTCCCTTGTAGGAGGAGAGGTGTTCTGGTTTCAAGTGTTTTCCTCCTTTTTGCACTGGTTTCTTCCCACCTTTGTGGATTTATCCACCTGTTGTCTTTGTAGTTGCTGATTTTCCGATTGGGTCTCTGAGTGGATGTCCAGATTGTTGATGATGAAGTTATTTCTGTTTCTTAGTTTTCCTTCTAACAGTTTGGCTCTTCTGCTGTAGGACTGCTGAGGTCAACTCCAGGCCCTGCTTGCCTGGGGATCACTTGCAGCAGCTGCAGAACAGTAAGGGTTGCTACCAGTTTCTTCTTCTACTATCTTTGTCCCAGAATGATGCCCGCCAAATGTCAGTCTGATCAGTCCTTTGTGAGGTGACTCTTTGGATATACGGGGGTCAGGGAGATGCTTGAGGAGACAGTCTGTCCTTTATAGGAGCTCAAGTGCTGAGGTGTGAGCTCCGTTGTTCATTCAGAACTGCTAGCAGGTACGTTTAAGTCTGCCACAGCAGAACTCATAAACCCCTTTTTTTCCCCCCAGGTGCTCTGTCCCGGGCAGTTAGGGCTTTATTTATGAGTTTCCATTGTGCTGCTGCCTTTTTTTTTTCAGGGCTGCCCTGCCCAGCAAGGAGGCAGCCTAGTTACTGTCTGCCTGCAGAGGCTTTGCTGAGCTGCTGTGGGCTCCATCCTACTGCTGTGTGAACTTCCCTGCAGTCCTGTTTATATGAGTGTGGTTAGAACTGCTTCAGCCCACCCATTACAGAGGTGGCCTACCTCTGTAATGACGGGCTCTCTCCATTATGGCAGGTTACCTTGGCAACGGCAGGCTGCCTCAGCAATGGTGGACTACCTCCGTAGGGGTGGAGTGCCTTGGTATTGGCGGATGCCCCTCCCCCACAGAGCTGAACCGTCCCGGATTCAGCTGTGCTTGCTGTGAAACTCTCAACCTCGAGCATTTCCAATTGCTGTTTTGTTTTGTTTTTTGTGGAGGTGGTACCCACCAAGCCTGATCACCTGGCTGCCTGCCTCAGAGCCTTTTTTTTTTTTAAAGTTGAACAGCTGACTCTCTCCCAAGTGTTCTAGTCGCCTGCTAAAAGGCACCAGGATCTGTATGATTTCCCGTGCGGTGACCCACTGCACCAGCTGAACAACGGCCCTGAGATTTGTGGTGCTATTTTGCCTGGGAATCTCCTGGCTTGGCTCCCTGTTTGAGTCCCCTGTCTAATCAGATGAATGGGCGAATCTGCCTTCCTGGAGCTCCAATTGTCAGCTTAAAAGGGCAACCAGACCAGTGTGTTTTGTACAGAGAACCACCACACCAGGGCACTGGCAAAACAGCCACGCCGGCCAAAACAGCTGTACTGGCAACCCGTGGGGCTCCTCCACCTGGAAATCTCCTGATTTGTGGGCAATAAAAATCTGTCTGGAAATGTGGCATCCACTCACTCTCTGCACTTTCACTGGGAGCTGCAATCCTGAGCTATTCCTAAATGGCCATCTTGCTCCACCCAGAATAACCTATTTCGAAATCAGTCCCAGGTAGGACCTCATCTCTGCACACCAAGCTTAAAGTCTGAAAATTACGAGAGATTCTTTTTCACATATAGTTTTAAAAACAAATATGGCTCCTGATAACTTAAAATTATCTACAGAGGCAGGAGAGTGAAGTAGAAATTGATTCCATACCTGCTCTACCATGTGTTTAGAACAGGAGTCAGCAAACTAGGGCCCATGGGCCAAATGTGGCCTGCCACCTCTGTTGTCAATAAAATTTTATTGAATCATGGCCCACTCATTTATGAATTGTCTGTATCCACTTTTGCTTTACCAAAACATTAGTAGCTGCACTAGAGACCATATCACCCAGAGAGCCAAAAATATTTAACCCTTACCTAGAAGAATCATTCACCTCAGTGGGTTATATAAGTGATATATTTCCATATCATCTAGTGCACATGATATTAAAAGGACCAAAGATGCCTCTATAGAAATTTTCTCAATGAAACTCTATTAGCTATACATCTATTAGACAAAAATCCAGAACACTGACAACACCAAACGTTGGCAAGAATGTGGAGCAACAGGAATTCTCATTTATTGCTGGTGGGGATGCAAAATGGTACAGCCACTTTGGAAAACAGTGTGGCGTTTTCTTATAAAACTAAACATACTCTACCATATGTAGAGCGATCATGGTGTGTGGTATTTACCCAAAGGAGTTGAAAACTTATGTGCACACAAAATCCTACACACAAATATTTATAGCAGACTTATTCATAATTGTTCAAATGGAAGCCACCAAGATGTCTTTCAGCAGGTGAATGGATAAACTATGACACATACAGACAATGAAATCATGCTAAAAGGAAATGAGCTCTCAAACCAAGAAAAGACATGGAGGAAACTTAAATGCAAATTACTAAGTGAAATAAGCCAATCTGAAAAGGCAACATTTTGTGTGATTCCAACTATGACATTCTGGGTAAGGCAAGAACTATAGAGACAGTAAAAATATCAGTGGTTGCCAGGGGTTAGGGGAGGAGGAAGAATGATTTTTAGGACAGGGAAACTACTCTGTATGGTACTCTAATGGTATTGGTATTGCAGTGGAATGACACTATACATTCGTCAAACCCATAGAGCATACACCAGGAGTGAACTCTAATGTCAACTCTCAACTGTGGGTGATTATGATGAAACAATGTAGGTTCATCAGTTGTAATAAATGTACCACTCTAGAAGGGATACTTGATAACGAGGGAGCCTATGCATGTGTGAGGCAGGGGTATAGAGGAAATCTCTGTGCCTTCCTTTCAATTTTGCTGTAAACCTAAACATCTCTTTAAAATAAAAAATAAAAAAGTCTCTTTAAAAAAGAAAAACAACTCTATTAGTCAATGAGGTTGTAAAAGCCATTAAGGTTTACCCACTGTTTCCACTCTTTCCAGCTCATACTGCCTTCTGAACACCATAGAATTGCACTTCCTTGATGCCGGGTGACATCCTAGGACTGGTCCTGATCAGAGAGTTGTAAGTAGAAGTGATATGAATCACTTCTGAGATGAAGCATGACCTTCCAGAGATTTATTCCTTGTGACTCAATATCTGGGAAATCCAAGTTTTTGACTTCCCTGAGTGACAATGATAGGCAGAGTCCCCCAGCTGGCCTCTGATGGGCAGGGAGCAGGGCAAAGAAGCAGCTTTTCTTGCTCTAAGCCACCAGGCTTTGGGGGTTTTTTTCCTCAGCAAAATCTAATTGATCTTGACTGATATAGAGATAAGCAAAAACTGTAATATGCTACTATAATTGTACAACTGTAACTTCTCCCTACCCTACCTCCTCCAGTACAGTCAAAGATTCAGAAGAAGAAACACTGATCCAAGAATGAAATTTTACCTTCAGTCTTCAGTCATCAATCTAATTTAGTTCATGAAAACTCTTCTTAAAATCTTGGTCTTCTTAAAACTCCAAGGAAGAATCAATCTCTCTCTCTCTCTCTGTCTCTCCTCCCCGCCCCCAAATAACTCTGTTATTCATGCCTATCTATCAGGCCATCTTGGTCTGACCTTCAAGCAGTGTGTAGCCTCCCACAGAGGAAATTTCTTCTTTCTCTCTGATTAGTTTTCTGCTAAGAATGGCAGCTTTTGTTCCTTTCTCAGAGATCATAGGAGCAGAATAATCCTAATCAATAAAAAGGCTGGGAGAAGGTTGTGAAACCACCCCCTCCCCAGGCAAACATGTTGATCTTCTTGTTAATCATCATTTCTGCTAATATTTAAGCACCTATTGTATTTTATTTCTCTGCCGGTTCGGAGACCAGACAGGAAGAAGGAGGTTATTGATTGGTTCTCTCAAACCCCAACAAAAAACAACTGGAATCCTCTCAGGAAGTCTTCAGAACAGCAGTTCTATCCACCCACCACTATCCCTGGCTGTGTGGGAGGGTCACGAGTGTTGTGGTGATACTGGAGAGCAGGATGGTGGCGCAGCCTCGCGCAGGTCTCCTCCATCCATGACCCCTTCCTGGCGTGCTCAGGTTTGCAGAATAATTCAACCAAGGCCCAAATCCATATACAAGATGCAAAGCACTTTCTTGACCTGTGTGTGAAGGGCTGGTGGCACCCCCAGAGCACCTTCAGTCTCTGTAGCAGGTTCCCATCAGATGCAAGAAAGCTCCTCTCACTTGCACTGTCAGCTTCCTCTGCTCTTCTTGTCTTACCCTCCAAACCAAAAATATCTCTCTGCTGCATTAATGCTGAATTAAATTCAGGACTACTTAGAGAGAATGAGCAAAAATACACAGGAAAATACCCCCTGAAGCTGTCCTTGCAATGCAGTCTGATTCCTGACAGGTTCATCCTTCAGGCATATAATTTGACCTCCTCAAAAAGGTTTTCTGAATGTTACAAACATGCAGGACCACATATGCCATAGAACAGCAGCTTTGATCAAACCACGGAATTTACTTCCAGGATTTATAAAGTGTGACTGAGTGATGACCCTCTGTCTACCTTGAGTGCGTGATGACCACTTCCAAGGATATCCGTAAACCCAGATGCGGCCCAGGATTCAAGCTACAGCTTTCTGAATGTTAATAACACAACCTGGAATCTTCTTTGATTCACTCATTTTCTCATGAAGCTGTGGATCACCAATTCTGGCTGTTTAACACCTCTCATGACTCTCTCCTTTCCATTTCCTTTACTCCTACTCTTTCTCAGGTCCTTACCGCTTCTTGTATGAACACCAGAAATTACTAACTGGCCGTCCTGCCCTGGTTCTCCATCCTCAGGCACCGCTGACATGGTGATCACCATGAAACACCCACCCGACTACCTGATTCCCTTTAAATACTCAACAAAGGGATAAGAGCACGGGCATACCTTGAACCAGGTAACCCAAGGTTCAAGCCCTGACTCTACTATTTGCTCAGCACAAGTCCTTTAACCACATCAGCTTGTACCTTCCTCATCCCGTACTAGAAAGAACAGTAGCAGTCATCTAATAGAGTTTGGGAGAACCGAGTAGGATAATGCACCTAAAGCTCTTAGCATGATGTTTTGGCATCTAGTAAGTAAATGTTCAATACATGTGTACTATTATCATATGTTCCAAGCATTAGAGGCACTGCAAATGCAGGGCACAGAAAACCTTTCCATTCTCATCTCCTACCAATTCAAACATTGGCTGCAACTCCTTCATCCAAGGGTTCTCACCCTGTGCTCTTCAGAACACTGCTTTGCCACAAACCCCTCCACAGAAGTATTGGAACTTTATTGCTACCTCTAGCATACTTGTCTCCAAAACAGCAAGAGTAGTGAGAATTTCATGCATCTTCAACAAGGCTTTTCATCAGGAGACAATACTCTAAAGTTACCCACATAGATGGCATGGTGCTTTCTGAAAGAGGTACAGTGTTTTGATATCTAATCATCTTTATCTCTAAGAATAATCATCATATATTCCCAGCTGAAATAAGCTACCACCTTGAATGCCCTCACATATACTCTTCCCAGATTCACCAGTAGGGGGCGCGCCTGCATAAAGGCGGGAGCTTGAGCCATTGCCTCACTCTGGGACAGTTGTCTGTTCCAGAATGCATAATTCAGTGATGCAATTTTCTTTAAACTTACCAGAGGCCTAGAAGATGGAAGCATCTCAGCTCTTGCAGTTTTTCATCAACACTTGTCATAACACAGCCCATGCTTGTTGCTATTACCAAAATGATTTTTTTTGGCAGTTTGCACAGTATCTAAAATAGTTACAGACTGGACTACGTGAGTTACCTGAATTCCAAGTTGGCAATGATCCCTACACACATTTCATTTTATTCCCAGAAGTCCATGTAGAGAGTAAGCATCACACGGCGCTTAAAAGCACAGACTCTAGACCCAGGCTGCCAGAATTCAAATCCCAGCTCTGGTACTTAGTACTTGTGTGACCTTGGGAAGTTGTTTAACCTCTCTGTGCCTCAGTTCCCTCATCTGTAATATGGGAATAACCAATAACCTATTTCCTAGGTTGTTGTGGAGATTAATGAGTTAATACGTGCAAAGTGCTTGGAACAGTGTTGGGTACATGGTGAATGCTACATGCAATTTTGCTACTTCTACCACGTCTCCTGCGCAGCTATAACCAAAGCACTGCGAGTGAGAAAAGGAGGATGAGACACTAAATCTGTCTTCTTGACAGCAACTCTGCAAAGGGAATCTTGCCAATGGATTCGACTCTACTTGGAGTCAATGCTCCCAGCAACAGACACAGGTGGGGAAAAGACAATACAAAATTCAAATCAGAAAGGTTTACTTATTTACCTTGGATTCCACTTTCAGAAGCTCAGGGTGGTTAGAAATCCCTATGTGTAAGAAAATATATGGCTCTAATAACTACTAATGCTTCATAAACAGCCACTCAGGGGACTCCACACTATTGAGATTGTTACTGATGAAGGACAATAACAATCCTTGATGTTTCCCAGAAAAAATGGTGTCCTTGATGGTGCCCAGAAAAATTGTGCTGCCACCCGAAACAGCCTCCCCATACATCACAAACATTCCTCCCTCACAATGTGACTTCCACATTCCCTGCAGTAAGAATACTTGCTCACCTTTATCATTTTCACAAACATCTACCCAGATTACCTCAGTTCATTTTTATGGATTTCCACTATTTTTCTTTCCAGCTTCTGCGACTGCTTGGGGAAAATCTCAAACTCACTGATGTAATTCTCGGGATGCTCATCAGGATCATAATCACCAAGCTCAGCTGTAATGAGTGAAAAAATAAAGAGAAAGATTAAAAACAATAACATGAGCAGGGTGCATATGGAATGCCTCCTGTCATCCAAAAGAAGAAGCTGGAATAAGCTCACAAAAAAATGTATCTGTACCAGAGAAAGCCTGAGTGTCTAGAAGCTCATATTACAGTTCAGATCAAACTGTGTGAGCGTGGGGCTTCAGACTCTTCTCTGGGTCTCGCCTTCTTTGTCAGTATAATAAAGGATTTAAATCACTCTCAACGGGGGCACCACTGGCATTTTGGGGACTGAGCAATTTTATTTTTTCAGATTTTCCAAAGAACTGTAGGACATTTAGTACCTCTACCCTTCGGGTACTAGGTGTTAGCAGTTTATCCAGGCACTGGGACCATCAAAACTGCTCTCTCCCAGAAGTTAGTCAAAGAATACAGAATTTCAGTTAGATAGAAGGCATATCTTCAAGAGAGCACTGTACAACATGGAGACTATAGTTAGAAAGAACATATTGTATACTTACAAACCACTGAGAGGGTAGCTTTTAATTGTTCTCACCACAAAAACAAATGATAAGTATACGAGGTAATGTATATGTTACTAAGCTCAGTTTTACCATTTCACAACGCATGCATATTTCAAAACATCAGGTTGTATACCATAAATATACATAATGTTTGTTGATTTAAAATGTTTTAAATTAAAAAAAATTAATACCCTCCCCCCACAATATTTCCAAATGCTCCCCAGGATAGGAGGTGGTACCACTTCTAGATGGAAACCAGTGGACATTCCTTGGGGTTCCATTCACAGCCAATATCCTCTGCATCCAGGAATTCCCTGACTGGAGCTGCCTGCTCTGAGGCTTATGCTTCAAGGAAAGATCACAACAAGAAGGAACCCAGCAGGATTGCACTTAAAAACAAATTGATTGCTCTTCAAATTAAAGAGTATGCATCTAAGTCGGAAGAGCACACCAGATTAAAGCTGTCGCTGGAAACTAATGAGACATAAAAATAAAATCCTAAGCTCCCTGACAGACTGAACACTGCCCACACTTGGCCAAGAGACCCCAGAGAACCCTTAAAAACTGAGTTCCCAGACATGATGAGGTCAGACCTCATTATACCCCCTCTGTCATTAATTGCTATTAGGTTTCCTACCCTGAGGGTTAAACAGAAATCAGTCCTTTGGAAAGACTGCACCACTGATATCAACCAATTGCCTGATGCTGCCCCTCTCTTACGTGGTTTTGACACAGCAACTGACCAGCATTCCTTCCTGGTAAGAAACTACTGGCCACAAAGTGGTTCTGGCCAGTCTATGGAGGCTGTGCACAGAGGGCCTTTGTGTCCTCTGCTTCACCTTTTGATGTATAGGCCTTAATCATAACACAATTAAATGTTAAGTTTCCACCCAAAAGTGAACATGGGATGCATGCTGCCTGCGTGTTAGCCTACTCTGCATGCATTTCCCTTTTGCAAATATTCCTAGCTCCTACTATAACCTGTTGAATATGTATACTTGGCCATCCCATTCAGCATAAATCCTTGTCTTATTCTTCCCACCCTTGAAGTGCTTGTTTCCAGCTTCTGGCCAGAGGCTACATTTCCCCACCTGACAGAATGGTCATCCTGCAAACTGCAACCCTTTTTGAGAAAAAAGCTCTTCTTTCCAAATTTATGTGCTTCATGATTCATCAGCTGACACTAACAAAGGGCACATCCAGAGGATCTTCAAAGGTAAAAAGAGAAATGCCTATACATCTGTGAGCACCCAGAAGGCCAAGCAGAGATGGGTGTGTGAACCACAGCAAAGGTGCTGGCTGGCACCAGGAACACTTGCTATGGGTTCCACGAGCATACTAAGGAAAATGAGCCAGAAGAAGGAAGTGTCGGGAAGAAACAGAAGATACGGCCTGGGAAAGCAGATTAAGATAGTGGGAAAACTGTATTAGAAGAACCTGATCACCAATATGACTTTGAAGAAGAAAAAAATTAGTATGCCTTGAGTGCATTTGAAAATTACAGCCAACTCTCTAATGTGTA
The DNA here is from genome assembly GCF_049354715.1 of Callithrix jacchus. Classification (NCBI taxonomy): domain Eukaryota; kingdom Metazoa; phylum Chordata; class Mammalia; order Primates; family Cebidae; genus Callithrix; species Callithrix jacchus. The sequence goes on along the minus strand of NC_133502.1, from coordinate 99,689,560 downwards.
TCCACTGCCCCTTCATTGTCACATCATCCAAAGACTGGGAAAGGATCTAACCAGGAGAAAAGCAAAGCTCTTTAAAGCTTCTGAAAACATTCAAATTACAGAGTTCTTAAAACAACCTAGAATACACACCACAAGTAGGGAAGACTTCCAAAATAAGACTCAAAATAATATCAGTCACAAAGGGGAAATTGATTAATTTGATCATATCAAAATTAATTTCTGTTTATTAAAGGACATCAGAGTCAAAGTAATGGAGAGATGACAACTTGAAAGACCATATTTTCACAATCTAGAGCTGACAGGGACTAATATCTAGAAAAAAGAAGAAATCCCTACAGATCATTTTTCTAATGGATAGGAAGACCAATAGAGAAATGGTCAAAGGATACAAACAGACAATTCAAAGAAGAGGAAACCCAAAGGGCCAGTGTAGGGAGAGATGCTCAAAGGCATTAATACTTAGAGATGTGCAAACCAAAACAAGATGTGACTTTATAACATTGGCAATAAAACTAGGAAGCTGGCAGAGACATGAGAAAACAAAAATACCTGTGCACTGCTGAAGGGTGCTAGATGCACACTGCTCCTCTAGAGAGTGAGGTAAGGAGTATTTAGTCAAATATTATGACCAAGCAACCCCATTTCTGGGCGTTTTTCCTACAAAAACTCTGGGTGCAAAAAAGGACATGTTCAAGGTTTTTTATCACGGCATTAATCATAATAGTCAGAAGACGGAGGCGACCTGGGTGTTTATTGTTGGTGGGACAGATAGATAAGTAAATCGTGGAAGACAAACCCCTTTGGACACTCGGTCACAGTTAAAAATCAACACAATAGAAGTATGTCCAGCAATATGGATGGATCCCAAAAGCAGTGTTCTGAGTACAAGAAGGAGGGCATACAATGAGTTCTACAGCATCATTTAATTTGTAAAATTTAGAAGTATGTAAGCACGAAACAAATTAATTATTTTATAAGAATGGATACAAAAACAAAGATATACATATGAATCCAGGGTTGCCCTTAGGAGTGGAAATGGAGAATAATGGAAAAAGGGAAAATCAATCAATCAATCCATGAGCTTGAAGGGTCCAATGATGAGAGTGGGCTGTAAACCGATGATTAACTCAACTCATGCTCCAAAAGAAATACACATAACATACCCACCTGCATACACATACACGCTCATGCCCCAGTGAGCTAGCTGCAGACATTAATATATAAGAGATAGGCTAACCCAGTGCTTCCATTTTCCAAAGGTGATGGGATAATGGACCACCAACATGAAACTGGGTCATCTTCAGTGCAAATGTCAGCTTGCAGAGTGGTTGGCGAGGTAGGGGGTTGTTAGTAGGGATGCACTTTTCTTTCCAGGAAATCTAATAAGGTATTATAGACTTGCAATGCTAAACACTGCAAATGTTAGAAAAGTTAGAGAAGAAATGCCATGAAGACTGCACTGGGTACTGGGTCGCTGAAAAAATAAAGATTAACACTGCCCCCATCACAGGCCCTGCTCTCTGATCCCTTAAAGCTTGTCTTTAACTCTGACCTCTCCTTAAGCAGAAGTCATTTTTTTTAATGAATAAAGACTTCTAGCTATTCATACCAAGAGGCGTTGGGTAAGCAGCTGTGGTTCTCCCTCCTGCACATGACTTGCAAGTTGAAGTTGTGACAAATGACATACAACTGTAGGCCCTATGGTTTGAAACCAGCTCCAGCACTTTTCTAAAAGAATTCCATTCTAAGAGAAAAATCCAATGAGTTTGAAGTGAAAGGATGAGTAAGATCAGAAATGGTAAGTTTAGAAAGCAACAGCCTTTCCCCCAGTTTGGAAAGGACACAATCCAAAAGCGTTTGAGAGGCAGGACCTTCATTTAGCTCCAGAGCCAGCCCTTTCAGGAGCCTTCCCTGACCCACCCTTGCTGAGTGAGGAGCCCTCCTGGGACACTCATAGCAGGGACTGGGGCTGTGTGTCCCTCTATCTCGCCACCAACGCAGGTCACAGTGGCCTGTTTCCTTGTCCATCTCCCCACAGGAACTTGATATGGTCATGTGGCCTCCTCGCAACTGCTCAGGAAATGTTTGGAGAACACATGAACAAATGAATGAATGAGGTAGCGATACCATCCCAGCAGGTGACCAACCAATCTTTCCCGTGGTTAAATGAAACCGGCACAGTCATTTAACTAAATGTTAAATTTAACTAAACATTAAATGATTGTGCCTGATTCATTTAACTATGGTTAATCAGGGCACGTTTTAAGCTTTGGTATAGTCTAAGTTTATTAAAAACAGTCAATCAAGCCGGGTGTGGCGGTATACACCTGTAATCCCAGCTACTTGGGAGGCTGAGGTAGGAGGATTGCTCGAGGCCAGAGTTTGAGACCATCCTGGGTAACAGTGAGACCCTATCTACAAAAAATACAAAACCAATCAATCACCTGGAGTTCAGGCAAGTGCCCTGATTCATTTCAGGCAAGTGCTCTGATTCTTTTAACATATTTAGTGGAGAACCTGCTGCGTATCAGACACAGGAAGACCACTGTGAAAAAGCACCCAGATCCTACTTCCATGGAATTAGATTCTATATAGGAGGAAATGCATAATAAGCTCCAAAACAATTCAAGCTGTAAGTGCTTGCAAGAAAACAAAACAGGGGTCTGAGAAAAAATGACATGCAGGAGGGAGCTACTTTAGCTCGAGTGGTCCAGGTAGTCTTATCAGAGGAAGTGACTTCTGGACTGAGTTCTGAATAACCAGCAGAAGTCAAGATTTCTACAGGAGTTGAACACACCAGGCAGAGGAGATAAGTTGATTTCCTCTCTGTGGTGCTGTTTTGTAAAAGGAACAGGAAATAAAGATATTTTTATCAAGAAAGAATATAAATAGATCCCAAGGATTCTGTGTTTGTTTTGCAATTTGTATTATGAAAGAAAATGCAGTGCATGTCTTGAACATGCTTGTTGGATTCAGTTATGTGCAGGCAGCAAAACTCCATGTGATTGACTGGTTTTGTATTCTTTGTAGAGACAGGGTCTTGCTATGTTGCCCAGGCTGGTCTCAAAGTCCTGGCCTCATGCAATCTTCTTGCCTCAGCCTCCCAAGTAGCTGGGATTATAGGTATGCATCACCACAGCCAACTTGATTCACTGTTTTTGGTAAACTCAGAATAGATCGAAGCTTAAAACATACTCCTTGAAAGAGCATTAGCAAACAAGATGATGAGGAATGACAGTGCCTCTTGATTACCAATCACTTACTCCCTCTTCCCTGTTACTCTGTAGGAATAAGCAGTTCTGAAAAGCCCATCTCTATCTGCATTTGTGAATGACCTGCAGAGCTGCCAAAGTGCTCACCCAAGAATCAGACCTTTATGAACCGCTTTTACTGAATTTGCTATAAATGACCACAGACAGCACTGCATTTGAGAGCCAAAAGGTCTTGAGGTCTGCCTGTCCATTTCCCACTCTACTTTCTCCATAGTGTCTCTCTGTGTCTATCTGTGTGGGCGGGGGGGGTCACTGATAATAGTAATGAGGGATAAAATAGGGCCCTGATCATGTGGATGGAGACTCCGTGGCTTTACCCCAAAAGAAAACAGGATGGCAAGCTTTCCATTATAGATCCATACTGGGCTTGTCCTTGGAGAATTGATGGTAATTCACTGATGCCTACATGCATTCTGAAATCCTCATATGCTGGTCTGTTGCTTAGATTAGTATCGATTCCCTTGTCTCTTACCTAAGACAGTGCATTCTAACTCAGGATGTGTGGCCTTCAACATGGAGGAAGGGAATTATGGGATTTACAGTCCTTTCACTCCAAGGTAAGAGAGGCAGCTTTCCGAAGCACATTCTCTACCTCAGTGCTAATGAAAGGGCTGTTTCCCATCACAGTATCGACCATAGTGTTTAAACAAGAAAATATGCAAGGGTTTTAACACCTCTGCCAAAATCTGCTACCCAGGATGAGGCTGTTCCCAGGGAAGGGGGCGAAAAACAGCACCCACACCCACTCACTTCAGCATGCTCAGAGAGACCCAACACAACTGAGAAATTGATCAAAGGAAGAGGATCATAGCACAGAGCACTCCACAGGGAGGGCAGTGAGCCAAAGGGGAATCTCCAGGAGAATGGTGGGTTTCTCAAGCAGTGACAAGCTCAGTGTTGTGGTAGGCAGATGATCATCACTGATGACCAGCTAATGACCCATCAGACTCTCCTGTGTTATTCCAGATCCACTGGAAAACTGGCATAAACATCTCTCTTGCTCTGTCTTCCCCCACCACCCCACCTTCTCTCTCATAAACATGCTGTTAATGTTTATGCTACAAACAGCTGGATCATCTGAGTCCCTCCAGCTGCCTCTCCTGGTCCAGGGGAACAGAGCACCTGAACCATCTTCACTTGGGTGTTTGGCCCATCCCTGGCCATATGATGCCTCAGGCCCTGGAGGCCTCCTTCTCTCAAACCACTTTCCTTATTAGGTGGAAACATCTAGAACCCAACCCACATCAATACATTCGCTGTTTCCCACTGCTCCCACACCCCCTGGGGTTTGTTCAACTGGAAAAAGAACAGTAGTCACTTCTAATGTGTCTGCGCTACCCCTGGCCTGGTGCAGAGTGGTCTCATGAAATCACATGGCCAGGAAGGGAGGATGACTATCCTATTTAATAGATGAAGAAACTGAAGCCTGAAGAGCTTAGGTAACTAGGCAACTTATCTGTGGTAAAACATCTAGGAAATGGGAATTATGAGACTTGTGCTCTCCTCACCACGCCCATAGCTAAAAGAGCTGAGGAATTAGATGTAATAGTCATGTACACATGTATACACATACATACACCAATAGATAGGAAGGAAGGACGGACAGACGGACGGACGGACGGACGGACGGACGGACGGACGGACGGACGGACGGATGGACGGATGGATATGTATAAAAATGCTTCCAGTAATGACCCCTTTGTTTAACACGTATCTTCCTGGATGCAGACTCCCCCCTCAAAATGTCCATTAGGCCTCTCACCTAGCATTTGGCACTGAGAACATACAACACCCATTTCCCTTCAGAGTTTCTCATAAATCCACCCATTCCACATTCCAGCCCCTTTGAAAGAGAGCTTCTGACCCTGATTCTTGGGATCTTAAGGGACTCTGTTTTTGCAGAGGCCCCTGTGAGCATCTCAGCCCAGCCTTCCACCAGAACTCCACTCACTTGGGAGGGTAAGTGAGTAGGGGTTCTGTTGCTACGTACCCAGCCCTACCTGGCCTCCAGCCACAGACACAGGCAGGATGGCCATGGGTGGTAAAGAAGGGAGACTCGAAACAGCCGGAGCTCCACAGTACAATGGTGGTGTGGGTGAGCTGTGGCCAGACTTACCTTGAACGATACAGGCACCCAGGTAGGCAGCATCGGAAAAGGAGCACAGCAGCCGGCCATGAAAAATATCCCTTTTAATCTGAAGGTACAAAAGGTACCTGCAATATAAAAGGAGAAATGGTCACTCTAACTTTTGGCTGAAGTCTGGAAGAAGTATGATTGTTCATGCTTAGCTCCTACAGTGACCAGAGCTTTTCCCAGCTCCAGGGAGTGGCTTAGACATGCCAAGCCCTTTGTAGAACAAGCAAAGGAAAGCTGAGACAGGCCCTCTGAATTCAGAAAATCTGAAGTGTCTGCCGAGCAGATCTTAACAGCTTCCAAAGCTGAGTAGCCTCGGCCTTTTCAAATAGGCACGAGAAGAACTGAGGAAAGCCACAGGACCCAGTGGCCAGAGCTCCTGGCAGCAACTGCCGTGTGAGGACAGCTATGGCCACCGTCATCACCACCTGCATCTCAGGTACGTGCTGCCCAAGCTCTGTTTCAAATGAAGAGCCAGGAAACAGACTCAATCAGTACATCAGGCCAGCCCCCACCATTTCTCAGGGGTAGACAGACTCATTAATCAATCTCAGACAGACGTGGTTTATTATGAGGTCAGAAAGGCAACTAACTGATTCACAACCAGAGCTATCATCTGTGGAGAGTCTCCCCTCTCCAGGATGGCACACTCAGATGCCTCTTGAGGCCAGGCACACGGTGGCCTGTGACATGGGCAAGTCACCTGTGCTGATGCAAGAAGTGCTGAAAGCAGGATGAGACACAGCAGCTCCCCGCAAAGGGGGCAGCCACCACACCGCTCCAGCATAGTGCTGCCACTGGAAAAGCAGACCAAAGGTGTGCAGTTCTTCTTTTTTTTTTTTAATTGCTTAAATTATTTTTATTTACAGAAAACTACAATATACATTTCACCCCACTCAGTTTCAAGTTCTTTAGCCTTTGCTTTTTCCAGGCTTGGCGATGTGAGCCAGACTTGGGACCCAGGTGTCCAGTTTTTCTAGAAAAATAGCAAGGGGAAAGCAGGCGGCAGAGCAGGGTACCAGTTTGCAACACCCAGCTCAGGCTCATTTTGCCCCTGTCCTTTCTGTTCCTCCACACTGATCAAACTGTCTTCCAATTTCTTCATCTTCTCAAGGTTCCCTCATTCCAGGCTCAGGCCTGGGGTCTGTTGTTTCTGAGCAGAGTAACTTTACAGATGAGTGCAGACTCTTTCTGTGCTTACTTTATAAAGTTTAACTCACAGAAACCAATTTTTTTTCCTTCCCATCTTCTTGGGGGTTAGGGGGAAGCATCTCTTCCCAGTTATCACCTTGTGATACTGGATTGAGCCATGGGATACCCAGATACCTGGTTCAATGTTTTTTCTGGGCGAGGGTATTTCTAGAAGAGATTAGCATTTGATTTGGTGGACTGAGTAAAGCAGATGACCCTACCCAGTGTGGATGGACCTCATGCAATCCATTGAGGGCCTAATTAGCACACAAAGGCAGAGGAAGCTGAATTCACTTTGCCTGACTGCTTGAGCTGGGACATCAATCTTCTCTTATCCTCTGCTCCTGGTTCTCAGACCTTCAGACTTGGATTGGAATCTACACCATTGACTCTCTGGCTCTCAGGCCTTTGAACTACATCACTGACTTCCCTGGGTCTCCAAGTTACAGAGAGCAGGTCATGGGATACCTTGGCCTCCATAATCAAATGGGCCAATTCCTTATAATAAATCTCATTATGTATGGCTGGGGGAGGGGCGGTGCTGTGTGTGTGTGTGTGTGTAGCCTATTGGTTCTATTTCTCTGGAGAACCTCAACTAATACACATCTCTAGTGCCCAAGTAATTTAGTCTTTACTCAGCCATAGAAAGAGCAACGTGTGTAATCCCCATTTTAAAGGCAAAGAACTAGAGAATCAGAGAGGGTGATTAATGTGCAAAGGTCACAGGGACACTGTCAGCCCCAGAGCACTGGAGCGCACTGTTTCCAGGCACTGGTTCACTGAAAGGACACTGGGTGCACTGAAGGATTCTGTGGCTCACTGATGTTTTCCTTCGCTGTATCTTTGTCTAGCATCTGCTTTATGCTATGCACTGTGCTGTGTGGGCACTGGGGGCATGGTGGAGGTTCAAATGACAATCTCTGTCCCCAGTTTAGTATTAAGTTGTGTGTGGAGGATAAAGGCAGTGCCTAATAAGTTGCTAATTTGAAGTTTGGTATGCATTCTGTCCAAGGAACAATATTACACTCAATGGGTAAGGACCCGGACTAGCTACCTGAACTAGTGCCTCTCACACTTTACTGTGCACATGAATTACTTGAAGAGTTTGTTAAATTTGATTCTGATTCAAAAGGTCTGGGATGAGCTTGAGATTCTGTATTTCTAATAAACTCCAGGGGGACTAGGCACAATGGCTCAAGCCTGTAATCCCAGCACTTTGGGAGGCTGATGAGGGTGGATCACAAAATCAGGAGATTGAGACCATCCTGGCTAACACGGTGAAATCCCATCTCTACTAAAAATACAAAAAATTAGCCAGGCGTGGTGGCGCAAGCCTGTAGTCACAGCTACTCAGGAGGCCAAGGCAAAAGAATCACTTGAACCTGGGAGGTGGAGGTTGCAGTGAGCTGAGATCACGCCACTGCACTCCAGCCTTGGCAACAGAGCAAGACTTCGTCTCAAATAAATACATACATACATAAGCTAAGCTCCAGGGCTCCAGGGGATGCTGTGGTGCAGCTCCATCAGTCACATTTTGAGAAATAAGGGTCTCAATTGTGATGTAAATTAGCATTACTTGGTGAGGGGAGCTTTTGAAAAATACTAGTACCGTAAGTCTCTGGATCCTACCCCAGACCCAATTAAATCAGAATCTCACCAAAACTTGTACATGAGTGTTCATAATAGCAATATTCATTATAGCTAGAAAGTGAAAACCAGGTGGCTCACGCCTGTAATCCTAGCATTTTGGAAGGCCAAGGAGAATGGATCATCTGAGGTCAGGAGTTCAAGAACACTCTGGCCAACATGGCAAAACCTTGTCTCTACTAAAAATACAAAAATTAGCCAGGCGTGGTGGCTTGCGCCGGTAATTTTAGCTACTCGGGAGGCTGAGGCAGGAAAATTGCTTGAAGCTGGGAGGCAGAGGCTGCAGTGAGCTGAGATTGTCACTACACTCCAGCCTGGGCAACAGAGCAAGACTCCATCTCAAAAAAAAAAAAGGTAAATACAAGACAAATGTCCCCAGCTGATGAATAGACAAAAGAAATAAGGTATATCCTTACACTGGAATTCATCCAACCATAAAAAATGAAATGCCAAAGATGCTACAACAGGAATACAGTTTGAAAGCATTATCCTAAGTGAAAAGACACCAGACCCAAAATGCTACACATGGCGTGCTTTGATTTATATAAAACAACCAGAATAGACAAATCTATAAAGACAGAAAACAGATGAGTGGTTGCCAGGAACTTGAGAGAAGAGAGAATACTGGATGCCTGCTTGGGTACAAAGTTTCCTACTGGGCTGATGAAAATGTTTTGGAACCAGATCATGGTGTTAGTGGCACAAATCTCTGTATACGCTAAACTAAACTGTACATTTCAATATCTGCCAAAAGAAACGAATATTTTGAAACTTCAAATTGTGTTAGAGTGGTGGGTCTCAACATTTGGCTCAGGATTACCTGGAGGCTTATGAAAATACAGACTGCTAGACCCAGCCCATGGGGCTTTCCGATTCTGTATCTCTGGGGCAGACACCAAGAATCTGCATTTATAACAAGTTCCCAGGTGATGCTGATGCTGCTGGTCCAGGGACCTCACTTGGAGAACTGGCCCGAGACTATGCTTTAAATGATCAAATCTTAGCCCTTTTTAAGGACCGTAAACTACCAGGCCAAATACCATGAAGTTTTTTTTCTGTATATTGCATGTATGCATCAAAAATAAAAGCATTTGTTTCTACTTTTTGATGAGTTTGGCAGTGAAAAATAGTTTCAAATAACTATTCATTGGTAAATGAGAGGCTTGGGTTCTAATCCCATAACTCAGAAATCAATTTGGCAAGAGCTTCCTGAGCAAAGAAAAGCAGCTTTCACATCAGAGTTGGGGCTGTGCCCATATCGGTGATCTCTAGAGACAATCAAGGATTACTGTGGATTCAGCATAATCCACAGCCTTATAAATGGCTTCACATTCAGGATGCTCATTTTTTAAAAATATAATAGCTACCAAAAAATAATGTGTAAAAGATTAAGCAACAAAAATACATGAGGGTCTGGGCCATAAATTATTGTGCTATAATTAATGACATTGCATTTCTATGTGTGTTGGAAGATGGTTCTTACTAAAAAAAATTAAAATCAACATACTTTTGGTAACATTCAATTGGATAGAGCAGTTACAAAAGCCCCAGAAATCCAAAGGATTATAAGATGATTGCTTAAATGGAGAGATAAAGAAAGGAAAAAAAGAAAGGATGAAAACTGATTTTAAATATCATTTTTTGTTCTTATTGTTATTATTTTGCATTTTCAAATTTGCCTTTTTCTTAACATTTCTTTACTCTTAAGCATGGTCATGAATATGATCTTAACTTCTAATATATCAAATTCTTCTCAAACTTTAGATTAATCCCATAATAAAATAACAGTTCATCATACAAGAAAAACCAAATGCCTTCAAGATTCAAACCATAAGTACCTGGGGCATTCCACAGTTTCTCGATTAGTTTAGAATTCTAAGGACTGTGTTGACTAAGAAAAGTCCATTTCTACTTGTGTAAAAGCAGTGGATCATCTTAATTTCCTTTGGAAACCAAAAGGTCACAATATTCCACTATTCATACCTGAGCTATTTAGTCAAAGGTTGGAAAATGTTAACTAATATAATTGAGAGGTGCTAAGCTATTAACTGAAATGCTGTATTATTTTACTTTCAAATGGAACTTTTCTCAACAACAAAATGTACATCCCTAATTTATGTTGTGACACATACTCAATTTTTATCCTCCAGGCAAAATTACAAAGAGAACAAATGATAAAAGTGAGGCATTAGGATTTAATTTGATCTTCCTAATTACACTGTTAGCACCCTAAGGGCAGGACAAATAGTGTGCGCTCGCTCTCTCTCTCTCTCTCTCTCTCTCTCTCTCTCTCTCTCTCTCTCTCTCTCTCTCTCTCTCTTTGGCAGCGAATTCAGCCCCTGCCCCCTGGGTAGTAATACCAAGTGAGAACAAATTTATCAAATAAATAATTAAAATTTTCAATCCAAAATTAGACCAAGGCTACATACTGTACCATTTCATTTATATGGAATGTCTGGAATGGGCAAATCCATAGAGACCAAAAGTAGATTAGTGGTTTCCAGGCACTTGGATGGGGGCTGGGGTGGAGAATAGGGAGTGACTTCTACGGGGTACATGGTTTCTTTTGACGTGATGAAAACTTCTGGAACTAGATAGTGGGGAGGGTTGTCGAACACTGTGAATGTACTGAATCCCACTGCATTATACACTTTAAAAGGTGAGATAAAATTGTGTCATGTGAATTTTACCTCAATTAAAAAGAAAAAGCCAGGCCAGATTGCAAAATCCCAACCCCTGCTTTTAGCGTCCATTATCTATTAACCTCGTTTCCAGACACACACACACACCTTCTCTCCCCATCTCCCACCCTCAGCACAAACTTTACTAAATGACTGTGAGCAAATTAATAATGAAGTGCAGAACCATCTGCTCCCTCTTAAAGTCACCTCCACGCCACTGTGGTCAAGCTTACCTGAGACCCTGGATAATAACAAGGAAGCAAAATATCCAAGAACCCAAAACTTCCCCCTGCCAATCATCAGAGCAGATTACACTTGCTTTTCTGTTGCATCTATCTGTACCTAAGCAGCTTATTTTGAGAGATGATTACAGCAAGTGATTTTTGTGGTCATCATGCCAGAGCCTCATCTAGAACTAAGTATGCAGCAGCTCTCTCTCCCATCCTCGTGGGGTCCTGCTCACGACATGTGTCCAGGTTATTCGAGGAAGCCAAATCCCCTGAAGGTGCACTGAAGCTGTAGCCCCATCAGAGAAGGATGAGAAGGGAGGAGGCCCAAGGACTCAAACATTCAGGGAGTGGGGCAGAGAAGAGCCTAAGGAGTGGAGGGAAGCCTGCCTTTCAGTGGGTCATTCAGCCAGCAGAATGCAGGATGACAGACAGCGCATTCTGTCAGGGATATTTTCCCTCCCAGAAAAGCTGAGATCCGAAAGATAGACTAGGTACTGCACCAGGTATAAATTTGCCCATGTCTCGAAGACAGACATCTCCTATTTATTTTTAGCACCCCACTATCAGATGTTTTCAGAGAACACCTCCCCCATCATAGCTATTGCTTTTTTCTGCAGTTAATTACACTCCCAATGAAAATTGTTTTAAAACAAAATCCCAAAGCAATTCATGGTTAGAGAAGCATTCTGAGCAAAAACACTGAGTTCTGAGCCTGCGACACTGAGTTCTGAGTGTGCAACCCTAGACAGGAGGCCCATCTAGCCTGCAAGACCAAAGAGGTCCTGGCTGGTTAAAGGTGCACGTTAAACATACAAATAAACAAAAAATACCTTGTGAGCTCTTCTTTAATCTTCAAGGGTTCATGTGGGTAGAATTTCACTCTAAAGCACATGGTGTATGGTGGATGAGCTGAAACATCATAAAGAAAAGGCATGAGAAGAGCAGCAAAAGACCATGGGCTCAAACACACACAGGAAAGGCAGCCGTGCAGCCTGACACACTAGCCTCGGGAGTGGGGGCTGGGAGAGGGTGATTGTTCTGGAAGAAGCAGATATGAGGCCCAAGAAAACAAAGCAGCAGCAACAACAAAACTCAAAGAAAATGCCTGACAGGACGCCCAGAGCAAATGTAGATACCAACAACCTAGTCAGTGAGCTCATTTTTCCATATCACAGCTCGCCTTCATTCCTTCATTCTCTCCAGGTCACAGCTCCAGGGAACACTTCTCTCCTGATCCTTCCCACCCCTTGTGACAAATAAATTGCCCATAAGCAACATTCAGGTTGCTGCGCTCACAAAAGATTTTTTTAGCCTGTGAGGTGGGAAAAAAAAAAGTCACTGCACATGACTAGTTTTCCCAAAATGATGCTGCCTCTGAATTAAAAGTCAGATTTAAAAGATGGAGTCAGTGTTGCACAGATCCTACTTTGCAGAGTCTTCGTATTATCTATCTATACGGCAATCACCTGTATGAAAATCAACACTTTTGTAACTTCCTGGTTTCCCTGAAGGGAAAACGCTATGTAGGCTGCAATTCTGGTTGAGGTTCAAGATTCTGGAGTGTTCTAATTTGCATGAATATCCAGAACTCATCCAGCTAATGGGGACTCTACAGGACTTCCAAGACCTTCATTTATAAGATCACCACCAACTTGCAGTATTACTCTGATAAATGCATACGACTGTAGTAGTGCGGTGCATTCAGATTTCAGTTAACATATATAATGAACATCTTAAAATCAAGTAAATAAGATAGTTAGCATTACTATTTCCATGGATCGGACATACCACTCATTTGCTTCTGTATCAGTAAAGCTATGTGGGATCAGCTCTCAGTCTACATCCAAATGTGAATATCAAACAACATTCTATTTTATCCAAATTTCTCTTTCAAGATACGTAGGGGTTAAACTGCCATTCATCTCTATACTGTCTGGGCTACTCCAGATGTAGACAAAATCCTTTGCATAGAAAGGATCATAAGGGTCTTGAATATGAATGTAAAATGAGAATAATTTAATATGAAAAACAATTATTAAAAATAATTCGATGGCATCTAAATTACAAAAAAAGCAGCATCTTGCTGATGATCTCCACAGAGAAAAACTGATCACAACACACACAGGCACACACACACACACCCACACACACACACACACATACACGTTAGAATTCTTTTCATTCAACACCCTACTCCCCTACCAAGAACTAGCAAAATTCTTAACTGAAATGAGTGCTCCTAACCTGATCCTATGTTCCCTAGATTTAAGAACTTTTTTCTTCCTGAAGCACTAGGAGAAAATAGATACCTTCTACATAGCAAAGAAAAAGCTGAGAAAAATACAAATGATCGTCAAGTCATTCATCTTTAATGATATCTAGGAATTCAATTATAATTCAAAATAATTTATCTTTAAACAGTCCCCATATTTCTTTTTAGTTTGTTTAAAGTATCATCTGTAATGCATTAAAACTAATGTCTTTTTCTTATATTCAAACCGCTGGATTGTCTTAGTGAAAGGTTGAGACAGTTCCTATAAGAGAGCAACAGATCCAAAGAGGATTAACATGTATAACAAGAGAAAAGGAATTTTCTCTTCTTTTTTCTTTCTTTTCTCTTTTATTAAAGTCTGCTAAGTAATATGTATTTAAGTACCACCGATGAAGATAAATAGATAAATAGAAATACAGATTGATAAACAGAAGATAAATAGATAAATAGGTGATGGATAGAAATGACGGATGGACAGACGGATGTAAAAATACATAGACAGATGATGGATAGAAGGTAGGTAGGTAGGTAGGTAGGTTGGTAGGTAGGTAGATAGGTAGGTAGGTAGGTAGGTAGATAGATAAAGATAGACAAGCCATCCCACTTCATTCTTCACTTTGTCTCTAATCCTGCCCCATCTGTCTCAGGATCCTACCCAACTTCATCCCACCCCAAACTCTAACTCATGTTAACAACTTTCATCTATAGTCTTCTACTCCTTTTGCCATCCTCACATAAATATATGCCAACATGATTATTTTACATATGTGGAGGGATTTTTAATTTATTTAACAAAATAAGATCATACTGTGCATGTTTCTCTCACTTTTCTTACTTAACTCTATATCCTGCCCATCCCTCCAGGATAGATAGAGATCTAACTTAATGTCTATAGTAATTAGAGAATACTTCGTATTATGAATACAGCAGAGTCTACTCAATTATTCCCTTTTAATTGTCATTCTGGTTGTTTTCACATTTTTGCAATTCAAACTCTTCTACATCAAACCCAATCCATCCTTGTGTATAGATAGCTAAGTGCTTGCATTTTTATTTATATAATATAGACTTTCAAAAGTGGAATTGTTGTATCAATAGGTATAGGAAAATGTTTTAAAGAGAGCAGAAAAATAAAGTCACCTAACTAGAGGCAATTTTTAAAAAGGAAGATCACAGAAAATGGCCCCAAACTCGAGCTGTCCTTTCTTTTCTACCTGGATAGCATTAACTTCTTAGTGTCCTAAGTTGGCTTCAATAAGCAGTGCAGCTCTTCACTTACAAATAGTGACTCACACTTGTTCAAAGGATCAGGCAGTCAGGCCCAGAACAGCTCCCCAGTGGCTCTCCTTGACTATGTGTGAGTGTAGGAAGCCCTCTCACCCAGTTCTCCTCACTCCGAGCTCTGAGGCGTCAGGAAGGCCTAGTGCTTATCCCACATGAAGAGTCCTTCCATCATCTGAAGATGGCCCTTGTGGTCCTTCTGAGTCTTCTCTAAAATAAACATCCCAGTCCTCTTCATTTGAAGCAGTTCTGAGTGGGCTTCCCCAGTCCCTCTGCCCTGAGTAGATTCTTGTCTGCTCTGTGCTTCCTCAAGCCTGGAGCCCCAGGGTTGCCAGCCTCATTCTGGACATAACTGTTGTCTCCTTTCAAGAGTCTCCTCTCAGTGTTGATTCACCCTGAGTTTGCAATAGGCCCACAGTCTTAATTCTTTTCATATTTGCTGTTGCTAAGTCACACAGAACAAGCCACTACGTTCCTGATATCTCCCTCCATTCGCTGGGATGTGATCACAGGAGAAATCAATACAAGGTGGCTCAAGATATGCTCACTATTGAACCCCTTGTCAGAGAAGGGATGGGAGCTGGCAGCAGGAAAAACAAGAGGAGGCGCTTTTCAAGTTGAACATTTTCTGTTTTATTCTACCATCATATGTGTCCTACTGTGTTTTTCTCATATCTAGCCAACATCACTGAACCCACGTCACCAATAAAAGAAAAGCTTCCCTGTAAATTGGAAGGCGCGCTCATTTCTGTCACAGTGATCCAGGAGTAGCCCCAGGGACCTGAACTGATGAGGAGGTCAGTCTTATCACCCAGGCCTGGAAAGGCCACTGGGGTGGGGACTTCTTCCTAAAGAAAGTTGTTTAAGGTTCTATTAATAGATGCAAACTTTATATTACTTTATAAAGTAGTGCTGCTAAAGAATGCTCCTTCACAAGGTTGGAACAGGCTGAAAAGATAAATAATTTCCCCCAAAATGCTGATCTAGTTATGGATGACAAGATGCATGAGGATATAGAATAATATATCTTGTTCAGCTTTTTATCCCCAGAGCTGATTATTGATAAAAGGTTGATTCTCCGAGCATGTGGATAAATAAATTGGTGAATGACAAACCCCAGGCTTGGAGGCAGACCTCCGAGGGAACACTGAGGCCCTGCCATCACATTCATCCCTTTGTCCCTCTGGCAGAATCAAAATACAGATCTAGAAAAGTTCGTCATCTGGATCACTAGAGCAATTCTTCGAATTTATATTTTGAAGCCTCTTTTCTCAGCTTCTGTTCTTCCCACTCAACAACTAGAATAAATTCAGGGACTCTGAAGTTGGTTACAATAGCTACTTCTAGAGGGAGGATTAATTCAATCAATAATTATCTATTGTTATCTTATAGATAACGGGCATAGTTTTAAATGTTGTGCAAATATTTGTTGCACAAATGTTAGCAGCTGTGAACAGACACAATTTCCATGTTTTTTTTTCCCCCGAGATGGAGTTTCACTCTTGTTGCCCAGGCTGGAGTGTAATAGCACGATCTTGGCTCACTGCAACCTTCACCTCCCAGGTTTAAGCAATTCTCCTGCCTCAGCCTCCTGAGTAGCTGAGATTACAGGTGCCCACCACAATGTCTGGCCAATTTTTTGTTTTTAGTAGAAAGAGTGTTTCACTATATTGGCCAGGCTTTTCTCCAACTCTTGACGTCAGGTGATCCACCCACTTCGGCCTTCCAAAGTGCTGGGATTACAGGCGTAAGCCACCCAAAATTCTGTCGTATGAAGTCAACCTAAGTGCCCATCAGTGGTGGACTGAATAAAGAAAATGTGGTATGTAGACATCGAGGAATACTATGCAGCCATAAAAAGAACAAAATCACATCCTTTGCAGCAACATGGATGTAGCTAGAAGCCATTATCTAAGCAAATTAACACAGGAATGGAAAATCAAACACTGCATGTTCTCACTTGGAAGTGGGAGCTAAACCATGGGTACTCGTGGACATAAAGATGGAAACAATAGACACTGGGGACTACTAGAAGAAGAAAGTAAAGGGGGCAAGTGTTGAAAACTAACTATTGGGTACTATCCTTAGTACCTGGGTAACAAGATCATTCATACCCCAAACCTCAGCATCATGAAAAATATCCAGCTAATTAATAACATAGTAACCCTTGAATCTAAAATAAAAGTTAAAAGGAAATCCTGTCTTCATCAGTGGGGGCCATGTGTGTACCTATGCAACAATCCTGCATGATCTGCACATGGACCCCAGAACCTAAAGTACAATAAAAAATAATAAATCAAAATAAATATGTGAAATACCAGGACATTAGAAGGTCATATGTGCTATGGAAAAGAATAAAGCCAAGACTATGTAACGAATGAGAGATGACTGCCACTCTGCTTCCTCTTCCCATCCCTACTCCAATCAAACCCATAAAGTATGTGCAATTCTTTTCACTTCCTTGCAAAAAAAACAAACACTCAAGAATCAAATCATTTAAAATTTTAAGTCATTGAACAAAGAGTTTGGGGGGTCATCCTTAACCCCAAGTGTGGTGGCAATGGTTTGGAGTAAGAAGCCCAGCATTTGAGCACTCGTGCACCCACATTAGCTATATGACTGCTGGAAAAGGAGCCTTCTCAGATGCAACATGGAAGCCACTATTTACTCCCTGGGACATGTCCCAGGTCCTGAATCCCCTTGTACAGCGATGACCACCCCCTTCTCCAAGCTGCTAAGTATCTGCACAATCTAGCTTCCATGTGTTCTTATTCTTAAACTACAGGGAAAGGGGAATGACGTAAAGAAATATCCTTATCTGTGCCAAACATTTGGTGCAGAATCAATGAGGAAACGTCTGATGAAACAGCTATCTGCACAAACCCACAGCCTGCATTGGAGCCCTCTCCTGACAGTATCATCACCAACAGCCACTGTACATCTTTACCAGACTGGGCAGCATGGCCACGCCACAGGAGAAGATGTCCTGGTCCCTATCTAATGTGGTACTCAGGCTTCAGCACCCTTGACAGGGCACACAGGGTGGTGAAACCCCCAATCCTCCAGAGGATGAGCCCCTGAGTTTTGAAGAGGATGTCCAACAGTGATCTTGAGCAAGCCACCTAATTTCTCTTTCCTGCTCTGCATTATTTAAATGTGAGATTTTGTTTTGTTGAGATAAACACTCCTACCAGAAGAGAAGGAAAGTGGGAGGGAGAAATGGGAGGGAGGAGATGGGGAAAACTGAATTAAACTCAACTCAACAGCTGAAAAGCATTTACTCAGCCATGTAAGTGCTAAAAACAGAGCATACCACCAGAGTAGCAGAGAAGAAAAAAATGTGAAATCCACTTTTAAATGCCAGGAGCATGTAATTGCACTGAGAACAACAGGGCTCCTCTCTCACAGCCAACTGATACCTGCCAGACAAGGGCTGGGGAGCCAAGTATCTCCTCAGGGCAGCTCAGTGGTCCCTTTCGCATCAGCAGATCCTAGGGTAGCATCATTTTGCTGATTTGTTAACATGAGAACATGGAGAGAGGTACAGCTGTTTATAAAGCAGAGACAGAATTTCTCATCTCCACATTGAGCCCTTGCCCAGAAATGGAGTTGAGGATAGGAAACAATTGAGCATGATCCTGGGTGAAAGGGAAAAGGGGACTTTCTTTCATTTTCTAACCAAAAACCTCAGTAAAATCTTTTAAAGACCAGATAGGATTCTGTGAGAGACAAACATCACTTAGCAGCCTTTTTTTTTTTTAATGCAAAACGTTTTCCTCCAGTCATCATAAAGAATCATAGGGAAATTAGAAGCATAAGTTCAGGAATATACATACAAACTCATAATGTTTCTCATATACATTCTGCTTTACAGCTAGAAAAAAATCTCTCCCATTTCCTTTTTAACAATTTTTTTATTTTAATAGGTTTGGGGGGAACAGGTGGTCTTTAGTTACATGAATAAGTTCTTTAGTGGTGATTTCTGAGATTTTGGTGCTCCCATCACCCAAGCAATGTACACTGTACTCAATGTGTGGTCTGTCATCCCTCACCACCCCCGCCCTTTCTCCTGACTCCCCAAAGTCCATTCCATCATTCTTATGCCTTATAGCTTAGCTCATTGCTTAGCTCCCACGTATGAGTGATAACATGCAATGTTTGGTTTTTCATTCCTGAGTTACTCAATCAGAACAATAGTCTCCAATTTCATCCAGGTTACTGCAAATGCCATTAACTCATTCTTTTTTATGGCTGAGTAGTATCCCATGGTGTATGTGTATGTATATATACATATATAGGCATTTGAGCTGGTTCCATATTGTTGCAATTGCAAATTGTGCTCTATAAACATGTGTGTGCAAGAATCTTTTTCATATAATGACTTCTTTTCCTCTGGGTACATACCCAGTAGTGAAGTTGCTGGATCAAATGGTAGATCTAGTTTTAGTTCTTTGAGGAATCTCCGTACTGTTTTCCATGGTGGTTGTACTAGTTTACATCCCCACCGACAGTGTAGAAGTGTTCCCTTTTTTACCACACCCACGCCAACACACATTCATTTTTTATTTTTTTATTGTGGCCATTCTTGCAGGAGTAACACATCACATTGTGATTTTGGTTTGCATTTCCCTGGTTATTAGTGATGTGAGCATTTTTTCATATGTTTGTTGCTCACCTGTATGTCTTCTTTTTAGAATTGTCTATTCATGTCCTTAGCCCACTTTCTGATGGGATTGTTTGTTTTATTCTTGCTGATTTGCTTGCATTCTTTGTAGATTCTGGATATGAGTCCTTTGTCGGATGTATAGATTGTGAAGATTTTCTCCCACTCTGTGGGTTGTCTGTTAACTCTGCTATTTCTTTTGCTGTGCAGAAGGTTTTTAGCTTAATTAATTCCCATATATTTATGTTTGTTTTTGTTGCATTTGCTTTTGGGTTTTTGGTCATGAAGTCTTTGCCTAAGCCAGTGTCTAGAAGGCTTCATCTAATATTATCCTCTAGAGTCTTTATGGTTTAGGATCTTACATTTAAGCTTTTGATCCATCTTGAGTTGATTTTTTTATAAGATGAGAGATGAGAATCTAGTTTCATTCTTCTACATGTGACTTGCCAATTATCCTGGGACCATTTATTGAATAGGGTGTCCTTTCACCACTTTACATTTTTGTTTGCTTTGTTGATCAGTTGGCTGTAAGTATTTGGCTTTATTTCTTGCTTTTCTATTTTGTTCCATTGGTCTATGTGCCTATTTTTATACAAGTTCCATTCTGTTTTAGTGACTATGACCTTATAGTACAGTTTGAAGTCAGGTAATGTGATGCCTTCAGATTTGTTCTTTTTGCTTACTCTTGCTTTGGCTATGTGGGCTCTTTTTTGGTTCCATATGGTTTTTAGAACTGTTTTTTCTAGTTCTGTGAAGAATGATGGTTGTATTTTGATGAGAATTGCACTGAATTTGTAGATTGCCTTTGGCAGTATGGTCATTTTCACAATATTGATTCTATCCATCCATGAATATGGGATGTGTTTCCATTTGTTTGTGTTCATCTACGATTTCTGTCAGCAGTGTTTTGTAGTTTCCCTTGAGGAGGTCTTTTATGTCTTTGGTTAGGTATATTCTTAATATTTTATTTTTTTGCAGCTATTATGAAAGGGATTGAGTTCTTGACTTTGTTCTCACCTTGGTTGCTGTTGGTGTATAGCAGAGCTACTTAAGGCACCCTATATTCCTGTTGTACACATGCAATGCACAGTGATGCTA
This sequence comes from Callithrix jacchus, assembly GCF_049354715.1. Classification (NCBI taxonomy): domain Eukaryota; kingdom Metazoa; phylum Chordata; class Mammalia; order Primates; family Cebidae; genus Callithrix; species Callithrix jacchus. The sequence goes on along the minus strand of NC_133502.1, from coordinate 99,669,091 downwards.
ATGGATTCATCTGTGCTGCATTCAATAATGAAATGATTCGAAAGCACAAACTCCCTCTGCACATATGCAAAATGACGCTTGAGCACCTAAAGGGCAGAACATTGTTCACTCATTCTCCAACTGTGACTCTAGAAATATGTGTAAATAAGCCAGCTACAGAGAGTGCAGGCTACATTCATGACTGCTCTCTTCTGCTTGAGAATGATTATAATTATTAAACAACAACTGTTACTATCAGCGTCATCAACAGTGACAATTCTTCCCCCACTCTTACTGAAATGATAATCACTATGTTTCCCCAGCTTCCGAAGCAGAGACAGGTTTTTAAAATCATGTTTAATTCATCTTCCTCTCGTTATAGTTTCCTCCCGTGCTTCTAACACACACAGGCATGCCCACACACACGTAAGCTCTGACTGGAGTCACTCAGAGAACTCTCTGAGGGGAGACTGCAATGCTGAGTGGTTGCCTCACAAATCCTCGGTCTCTGAATTCACTGCCTGCCTATGCTTGCTCAGGAGAATCTCGAAAAGAGTCTTTGGGGTTCAAGATTTCTTATTTCAGGTTCGTCATTTGAACAAATTGCTGTGGTCAAACTAACTCCCTGCCTCCATTTCCTCATCTGTAAAATGGGAATAATAATAGAATCTGCCACAGAAAGCAGGAGATTAAACTTTCTCTCTAAAGGGCCAGAGAATAAATATTTTCAACTTTGGAAGCCTCGAGTTTTCTGTCTCAACGAATCCACCCAGTTGTCGTGGTAGAGAAGCAGCCACCACCAATATGTAAACAAATGTGTATAGCTGTGCTCCAATAGAACACTGAAGTTTGAATTCATATCATTTTTGTATGCCGCAAAAATTTTACATTTCTTTTGATGTTTTTCAGCCATTTGAACATGTGAAACCTATTTCTAGACCAAAGGCCATATGAACACAGGTGGTGACTAGGTGTGGCCTGCGACACCTCGTGGAGACCACGATGAGGATGATGTACGTTCGTGCCTACAGAGCACCCCGAAGCCTGCTGAGACCTGCAGACTGAATGCATGGAAATTATTGTTACTCTCAAGTGCAGGGAAGAAGAAACCAATATGGTTAAAGTCAACCCCTTCAATGTTACCTTGCCTTTTACCTTAGTTGAAAAGGTGAGGGGGCACTGTCTTCTTCCAGGGAGTGGTGAGAAAGAAGTGGGCATGGGACAGGTGTGTATACGAAGAGAGATTTGGCAGCCCTGGCATCTAAAGAGCAGCTTTGCTGCCTGAGTCTAGGGTACAGTGACCTGAACATTTCAGCCAACAAGTTAGCAAGAACACATGGAACTGAAAGCAAGAGACCCAGGGACCTGTTTGCTGCTGATGTTGTGTAACTAGCCAGACCTTTGGAGTTATGTTGGTAGGTGTAAAGCAATATGTAAAAATAACAACTGTAACAGCCAAATTCAGCTACTTATAGAACTTGGTATTGAGATTTTATACTATAAAGTTGCATCCAAATATCAGGCATTATGAAGGCTCTCCCACTACAGGGAAACATGAACAAAGCCTTCCTACCCACTTGGCCCACACTTGAACTACCCCTAGTACTCACATACTGAGCATGGAACCTTCTGCCCATCATGGTTATCATTCAGATGCTCATGCTGCCAACATGTGTAGTTCTGAGTCATGTGGGTGGACTCTTATGAAAAAATGAGGGCATTCCTGACAGAAGAAGAAAACGCCTGCAAGTACTGCCCCAGATATACAAGAGCTTCCCCGAGGAGAGGCTCCTATTCCCTATTCCTCCACTACCCCTGTTACACTACCCTCCTTCCAATGAGGAGTGCTCGGTACTCCCTGAAACCCTGCACACATCACTGCACCCAATCAAAATAATGTCAGTGTTGCCACCAACCATCGCACAAATATAAAGTCAAAAATTAGAAATCATGGTTTGTCAAATGTGCACATCATTTAGAACTGCATGCTATAAAATTAGGAGTTTTTGTTGTCACTATTGTTACTGTCTTCTCATTCCACATTGGGAAACAAAGAGCACAACATAGAAACCATTTATAGGCTCAAATCGCATTAACTTTCTGGGACAAGAATCAAATATAAAACTTTTGATGACATGGTTGAACTTGGGACAATAAAAGACAGCTGGACCAACCTAATGAGCTATCTCTAGAGTAAGGTAAAAAGTTGTCCAAAGCTGGAGACCCTCCATGGCTGAAACAAAAATCACAGCTGCTCTTCCTGGAAAGAAGCAATGGGAAGAAGAAAACTGGGAAGAACAAAGGCATCTAAAACTGAACCACAGTACTTGGGGACTTAGTACTTTTTGATTTATGTAATGAGCTGTGTTGCATTGTACATTTTGCTTTCTTTTGTAAAGAAAATGACATTTGGACTTCCACCTGTTCCCTAAAAAGAGCATTTCAATCCTAGTCAGAAAGCATTTATTATGAAAATAACATACGTAACCTCTTATGCTAAGCCATGGAGCAGGTGGAGAAATTTTCCAAACCCAGTGCTGGAGATTACGATGAGACAAGTATGGATAAACCAGTGAGGCTGGTGGGATAGGCTGCCCCTAGCTCTGGAGGCAGGGTTGCAGCCACAACAGGGATTGGAAGCAGCGGATTGTGCAAAGCTTTATTGTCAAAAGAATGTGACCAAGGTCAGCAAAAAAGAGCAACATACACAAAGAAGGCTGGAGGTAGCAAGTCACAAAGAAAAGGAATGAAAGCCCCCAGAGGCTAAAGAAAAATGCTGAGTATGGGAGGTCTAAAAAAAACCCATGTCCACCTAGAAGCTCAGAATGGAACCCTATTTGGAAATAGGGTCTTTAGAGATGTAATTGATTACTTAATTACAATGAAGTCATACTAGATTAGGGTGGTCCCTAAATCCATTGACTGATACCTTAAGAGAAAAGAGAATGAGACTTCGACACAGGGGCACAGAGAAACACAGGGAGACACCATGTGAAGATGGAGGCAGAGTGTGGAGTGAGACAGCTACAAGCCAAGGCAGGCCAAGGATTGCAGGAAACCAGCAGAAGCCAGAAGAGGCAGGAAGCATTCTTCCCTAGAGCCCTCTGGGGTAACGTGACCCTGCTGACCCCTTGGTTGCAGGTTTCTGGGTTCCAGAAGAGTGAGCAAATAGACTCCTTTTTTTTTTTTTGTACTGTCTTTATTAGGCTTTCTTTTTCTTTATTGCATTTTAGGTTTTGGAGTACATGTGCAGAACATGCAAGATAGTTGCATAGCTACACGCATGGCAGTGTGTTTTGCTGCCTTCCTCCCCTTCACCCACATTTGGCATTTCTCCCCAGGCTATCACTCCCCACCTCCCCTGCTGTGCTGTCCCTCCCCTATTCCCCCCAATAGACCACAGTGCCTAGTACTCCCTTCCCTCTGTCCATGTGTTCTCATTTTTCACAACCCGCCTATGAGTGAGAATACGTGGTATTTCATTTTCTGTTCTTGTGTCAGTTTGCTGAGAATGATGTTCTCCAGGTTCATCCATGTCCCTACAAAGGACATAAACTCATCATTTTTGATTGCTGCATAATATTCCATGGTGTATATGTGCCACATTTTCCCAGTCCAGTCTATCATCGATGAGCATTTGGGTTGGTCCCAGGTCTTTGCTATTGTAAACAGTGCTGCAATGAACATTCGTGTGCATGTGTCCTTATAGTAGAACGATTTATAGTCCTTTGGATATATACCCAGTAATGGGATTGCTGGGTCAAATGGAATTTCTATTTCTAAGGCCTTGAGGAATCACCACACTGTGTTCCACATGGTTGAACTAATTTACACTCCCACCAACAGTGTAAAAGTGTTCCTTTTTCTCCACATCCTCTCCAGCATCTGTTGTCTCCAGATTTTTTAATGATCGCCATTCTAACTGGCGTGAGATGGTATCTCAATGTGGTTTTGATTTGCATCTCTCTGATGACCAGTGACGATGAGCATTTTTTCATGTGATTGTTGGCCTCATATATGTCTTCTTTCGTAAAGTGTCTGTTCATATCCTTTGCCCATTTTTGAATGGGCTTGTTTGTTTTTTTCCTGTAAATCTGTTTGAGTTCTTTGTAAATTCTGGATATCAGCCCTTTGTCAGATGGGTAAACTGCAAAAATTTTTTCCCATTCTGTTGGTTGCTGATTCACTCTAATGACTGTTTCTTTTGCTGTGCAGAAGCTGTGGAGTTTGATTAGGTCACATTTGTCTATTTTGACTTTTGTTGCCAATGCTTTTGGTGTTTTGGTCATGAAGTCCTTGCTTACTCCTATGTCCTAAATGGTTTTGCCTAGATTTTCTTCTAGGGTTTTTATGGTGTTAGGGCTTATGTTTAAGTCTTTAATCCATCTGGAGTTAATTTTAGTGTAAGGTGTCAGGAAGGGGTCCAGTTTCTGCTTTCTGCACATGGCTAGCCAGTTTTCCCAACACCATTTATTAAACAGGGAATCCTTTCCCCATTGCTTGTTTTTGTCAGGTTTATCAAAGATTGTATGGTTGTAGATATGTTGTGTTGCCTCCGATGCCTCTGTTCTGTTCCATTGGTCTATATCTCTGTTTTGGTACCAGTACCATGCTGTTTTGATTACTGTAGCCTCGTAGTATAGTTTGAAGTCTGGCAGTGTGATGCCTCCCACTGTGTTATTTTTGCTTAGAATTGACTTGGCTATGCAGGCTCTCTTTTGGTTCCATATGAGTTCATGGTGGTTTTTCCAGTCCTGTGAAGAAAGTCAATGGTAGCTTGATGGGGATAGCGTTGATTCTATAAATTACTCTGGGCAGTATGGCCATTTTCATGATATTGATTCTTCCTAACCATGAACATGGGATGTTTCTACATCTGTTTGTGTCCTCTTATTTCGTTGAGCAGTGGTTTGTACTTTTCCTTGAAGAGGTCCCTTACATTCCTTGTAAGTTGTATTCCTAGGTATTTTATTCTTTTTGTAGCAATTGTGAATGGCAGTTTGTTCTTGATTTGGCTCTCTTTAAGTCTGTTATTGGTGTAGACGAATGCTTGTGATTTTTGCACATTGATTTTATATCCTGAGACTTTGCTGAAGTTGCTTATCAGTTTCAGGAGTTTTTGGGCTGAGGCGATGGGGTCTTCTAGGTATACTATCATATCGTCTGCAAATAGAGACAATTTGGCTTCCACCTTTCCTATTTGAATACTCTTTATCTTTTTCTTGCCTGAATGCTCTGGCTAGAACTTCCAGTACTATATTGAATAGGAGTGGTGAGAGAGGACATCCTTGTCTAGTGCCAGATTTCAAAGGGAATGCTTCCACTTTTTTCCCATTCAGTATAATATTGGCTGTTGGTTTGTCATAAATAGCTTTTATTACTTTGAGATACATTCCATCAATACCGAGTTTATTGAGGGTTTTTAGCATAGAGAGCTGTTGAATTTTGTCAAATGCCTTCTCTGTGTCAATTGAGATAATCATGTGGCTTTTGTTTTTGGTTCTGTTTATGTGGTGAATTATGTTTATAGACTTGCGTATGTTGAACCAGCCTTGCATCCCCGGGATGAATCCTATTGATCATTATGGATAAGTTTTTTGATGTGCTGTTGCAATCAGCTTGCCAGTATTTTATTGAAGATTTTTGCATCTATGTTCATCATGGATATTGGCCTGAAGTTTTCTTTTCTTGTTGAGTCTCTGCCGGGTTTTGGTATCCGGATGATGTTGGTCTCATAAAATGATTTGGGAAGGATTCCCTCTTTTTGGATTATTTGGAATAGTTTCAGAAGGAATGGTACCAGCTCCTCTTTGTGTGTGTGGTAGAATTCGGCTGTGAACCCATCTTGACCTGGGATTTTTTTGTGTGGTAGGCTCTTAATTGCTGCCTCAACTTCAGACCTTGTTATTGGTCTATTCATAGTTTTGGCTTCCTCCTGGTTTAGGGTTGGGAGTACACAGGTGTCCAGGAATTTATCCATTTCTTCCAGGTTTACTAGTTTATGGGCATAGAGTTGTTTGTAAAATTCTCTGATGATGGTTTCAATTTCTGTGGAATCTGTGGTGATTTCCGCTTTATTGTTTCTTATTGCATCTATTTGGTTGTTCTCTCTTTTCTTTTTTATCAGTCTGGCTAGCGGTCTATTTTGTTGATTTTTTCAAAAAACCAGCTCTTGGATTTATTGATTTCTTGAAGGGTTTTTCATGTCTCTATCTCCTTCAGTTCTGCTCTGATCTTAGTTATTTCTTGTCTTCTGCTAGGTTTTGAGTTTTTTTTAATCTTGCTCCTCTAGCTCTTTCAATTTTGATGATAGGGTGTCAATTTTCGATCTCTCCACTCTTCTCATATGGGCACTTATTGCTATATATTTTCCTCTAGAGACTGCTTTAAATGTGTCCCAGAGATTCTGGTATGTTGTGTCTTCTTTCTCGTTGGTTTTGAAGACCTTGTTTATTTCTGCCTTCATTTCATTGTTTATCCAGTCAACATTCAAGAGCCAGTTGTTCAGTTTCCATGAAGCTGTGTGGTTCTGAGTTAGTTTTTGAATTCTGAGTTCTAACTTCATTGCACTATGGTCTGAGAGACTGTTAGTTATTATGTCAGTTGTTTTGCACTTGCTGAGGAGTGCTTTACTTCCAATTATGTGGTCAATTTTAGAGTAGGTGTGATGTGGTGCTGAGAAGAATGTATATTCTGTGGATTTGGGGTGGAGAGTTCTGTAAATGTCTATCAGGTTTGCTTGTTCCAGGTCTGAGTTCAAGCCCTGTATATCCTTGTTAATTTTCTGTCTGGTTGATCTGTCTAATATTGACAGTGGAGAGTTAAAGTCTCCCATTATTATTGTGTGGGAGTCTAAGTCTCTTTGTAGATCGTTAAGAACTTGCCTTATATATCTGGGTGCTCCTGTATTGGGCCCATATATATTTAGGATCGTTCGCTCTTCTTGGTGTATCGATCCTTTTACCATTATGTAATGACCTTGTTTGTCTCTTTTGATCTTTGTTGCTTTAAAGTCTATTTTATCAGAGACGAGAATTGCAACTCCTGCTTTTTTTTGCTGTCCATTTGCTTGGTAAATCTTCCTCCATCCCTTTATTTTGAGCCTTTGTGTATCCTTGAATGTGAGATGGGTTTCCTGGATACAGCACACTGATGGGTTTTGGTTTTTTTATCCAATTTGCCAGTCTGTGTCTTTTGATTGGTGCATTTAGCCCATTTACATTTAGGGTTAATATTGTTATGTGTGAATTTGATACTGCCATTTTGATGCTAGCTGGCTGTGTTGCCTGTTAGTTGATGCAGATTCTTCATTTTGTTGATGCTCTTTAGCATTTGGTATGTTTTTGGAATGGCTGGTACTTGTTGTTCCTTTCTATGTGTAGTGCCTCTTTCAGGAGCTCTTGTAAAGCATGCCTGGTGGTGACAAAATGTCTGAGTACTTGCTTGTTTGCAAAGGATTCTATTTTTCCTTTACTTATGAAGCTCAGTTTGGCTGGATAGGAAATTCTGGGTTGAAAGTTCTTTTCTTTAAGGATGTTGAATATTGGCCCCCACTCTCTTCTGGCTTGTAGAGTTCCTGCCGAGAGATCTGCTGTGAGTCTGATGGGCTTCCCTTTGAGGGTGACCCGACCTTTCTCTCTGGCTGCCCTTAGTATTTTCTCTTTCATTTCAACCCTGGTGAATCTGATGATTATGTGCCTTGGGGTTGCTCTTCTTGCGGAATATCTTTGTGGTGTTCTCTGTATTTCCTGGACTTGAATATTGGCCTGCCTTGCTAGGTTGGGGAAATTTTCCTGGATAATATCCTGAAGAGTATTTTCCAGCTTGGATTCATTCTCTTCGTCACATTCTGGTACACCTATCAAACATAGGTTAGGTTTCTTCACATAGTTCCACATTTCTTGGAAACTTTGTTCATTCCTTTTTGCGCTTTTTTCCTCTAATCTTTGTTTCTCATTTTATTTCATTGAGTTGATCTTCGACTTCTGATATTCTTTCTTCTGCTTGGTCAATTCGGCTGTTGAAACTTGTGCATGCTTCGCGAAGTTCTCAGATTGTGTTTTTCAGCTCCTTCAATTCATTCATATTGCTCTCTAAGTTGTCCATTCTCATTATCACTTCCTTGAATCTTTTTTCAAAATTTTTTTCAAGGTTCTTAGTTTCTTTGCATTGATTTAGAACATGTTCTTTTAGCTCACAGAAGTTTCTCATTACCCACCTTCTGAAGTCTGTTTCCGTCATTTCATCACACTTATTCTCCATCCAGCTTTGTTCCCTTGTTGGTGAGGAGTTTTAGTCTTTTGTAAGAGGCAAGGTGTTTTGGTTTCGTGTGTTTTCCTCCTTTTTGCACTGGTTTCTTCCCATCTTTGTGGGTTTATCCATCTGTCGTCTGAGTAGTTGCTGACTTTTCAATTGGGTCTCTGAGTGGACGCCCAAATTATTGATGACGAAGTATTTCTGTTACTTAGTTTTCCTTCTAACAGTCTATCCCCTCTGCTGTATGACTGCTGAGGTCCACTCCAGGCCCTGCTTTTCTGGGGTACACCTGTAGCAGCTGCAGAACAGTGAGGGATGCTACCAGTTTCTTCTTCTGCTATCTTTGTCCCAGAATGATTCCACCAAAGGTCAGTCTGGTCAGTCCTTTTTGAGGTGACTCTTTGGATATACAGTGGTCAGGGAGCTGCTGAGGAGGCAGTCTGTACTTTATAGGAGCTCACGTGCTGAGCTGTGAGCTCCGTTGATCATTCAGGACTGTTATGCAGGTATGTTTAAGTCTGCTGCAGGAAAACTCATAAAACCCCTTTTTTTCCCTCAGATGCTCTGTCTCGGGGAGTTAGGGCTTTCTTTATGAGTATCCGTTGCAGTTTCCTGCCCAGCTAGGAGGCAGTCTAGTCACTATTTGCCTGCCGATGCTCCACCCTGCTGCCGTGGACTCTGCCCTGCTGTCGTCGGCTCTGCCCTGTTGCTGTGGGCTCCGCCCTGCTGTCATGGGCTCCGCCCTGTTGGCGGAGTCTCTCTGTTATGGCGGGTTGCCTCGGCAACGGCAGGCTGCGTCAGCAATGGGAGTATACCTCAGTAGGGGTGGAATACCTTGGTAATGGCAGACGCCCCTCCCCCACCGAGCTGCACCATCCTGGGTTCAGCTGTGCCCGCAGTGAAACTCTCAACCTTGAGCATTTTGAATTGCTGTTTTGTTTGTCCCTTTGGGGTGGGACCTGCCAAGCCTGATCACCTGGCTCCCTGCCTCAGAGCCCTTTTTTTCTCTTTTCAAGTTGAACAGTTGACTCTCTCCCAGGTGTTTCAGTCGCCTACTGATAAGGCACCAGGATCTGTGTGAATTCCCATGCAGTGACCCACTGCGCCGGCTCAAAGTTCGCTTCCCGGGAATCTCCTGGTCTTGCTCACTGTGCAAGTCCCATTTAATCAGATGGATATGCTAATCTGCCCTCCCAAATCTCAGATTGCCGGTTTAACAGGGCACCCAGACCAGTGCGTTTTGCGAGGCGTGCCACTGCTGCGCTGCGGCACCGGCCAAAATGGCCCACACCAGCCGAAACAGCTGCGCTGGTGTCCCCTGTCTCTCCTACACCTGGGAATTTCCCCTTTCAGTGGGCAACAAAGATCCATCTGGAAATGCGGCCTGCACTCACCCTCTGCGTCTTCACTGAGAGCTGCAATCCTAAGTCGCTCCTACCACACCATCTTCGATTCCTATTGTTTTAAGCCACCAGTATGTGATAATGTATTATGGATGTCCAAAGAAACTAACATACACAGCAAGGGGAAAACAGGAAGATCAAATTGAGCTGAGAGTCAAGCATCCATGCTGGCTCATGAATATGAGTCCTGTGGCTTTACACCAGAGCAAAATCAACACTCTTGGTTCCTCCCTCCCTCTCTCTCTCTCTCTCTCTCTCTCTCTCTCTGTGTGTGTGTGTGTGTGTGTGTGTGTCTCATTCTTAATTTTCTACTAACAAAAAAATCATTCATTAGTAAGAGAGCTCTTTGTAAGATTAGCCCCAAGGGCAATGCTGGAAAGCTAAGGAATGAGAAGGAAACATGAAGTACCAAGACTATCACCATGAGAGCCAGGAATTCCACACCATCCCAGGTTTCCAGGGAGTGCAACCATAACTTCTGAGAACCACTGTCCTCAGCCAGCAACAACTTGACTCAGTACTGCTATTATGGCTGAGTTGTATGCATGTGCTATACAGAGGCTGGGTGGGGGGGGCATCCTTCCTACTCTGATTTGCATGCAGGAGTCATTTCCAAACACCCCTGCCCCTTCAGGGTGCTTGGCAGCAGCACAGTCTCTGGTAAACAAGGCAAGAATAAGATCTTAACTCCCTTGCTCTGCTAATCAGGCCTCAGACAGGCACCAGTCAGGATTAAGTAGAAAGCTTTAAACAAGCTTTAAATGAAGAGTAAGTGAGTTTTCTTTCTTCTAGGTCTCTGTTTCTATAAAACATGCTTAATGCATATGCACCCTGATTCTTCCTTCCTTCCTTCCCTCCTTCCTTCCTTTCCTCCTTCCTTCCTTCCCTCCTTCCTTCCTTTCCTCTCTCCTCCCTCCCTTCCTTCCCTCTTTCCTTTCTTCTGTCCTTCCTTCCTTTCCTCCCTTCTCCCTTCTTTCCTTCTGTCCTTTCTTCCTTCCTTTCTTCCTTCCTTCCTTTCCTCTCTCCTTCCTCCCTTCCTTCCTTGTTTTGCATAAAGCTTTCTCTCCTTTTGTTTATTTTATTTTTTATTACCAAGTGATATAAGAATATATTCTCATGGTATAAGATAAGAGTGTAACATAACTACATATACGAAAATGCAAAAGTCTCACATCCCTATATTCCACTCTCTTCCCCAGAGGTAACCGCAGTTAAGTACACATCTTTCCAGTCCTCCTTCTGCACACTATATAGTCAGACAAAACATTCTGTTTTCATATAAAAGCATCATTCTTTATGTGGTATTTTAATCTGATTTTTAAATTCAACCATATATCTAATTGAAAATAATAAATAATGGACATATCTTCCCATGTCAGTAATATATGTCTGCCTGTTTTTTAAATGACTTTGTATATACATACAATTTAGCCTTGCCAAAATTGCTGGCCTTTTTAATTGCTTTCTCAATATTGTAAGCAATGTTGTAATGAACATTGTTGCATAATAGACACCTGTGTGTGAATAAATTTTTGCTCTCGATAGATTTGTAGAAATTGACTTGTTGGACCAAAAGACAGAGGCATTTTTAATCTTGAAAGATACAACCAGGTTACCCTCTAAAGTGGCTTTATCAGTTTACACACTCTCACCAGAAGTGTTAGCCTCATTTGCACCAACTGGATATTATCAATAATTACAATTTTCTTAGTATAGTAAATAAAAATATCTTATTCTAATTTGCATTTCTTTTGTAACTAATGATATCAAGCAACTGTTTGTGAGCTTCCTGGTTATTTATTTTCCTTTCTTTTCTGAGTCCTTTGCATATTTTTATATTTAGTGTTTCGTCTGCTGGTTTGCAGCATCATACATAATACATTCTGCATATTACTACTTGTTAAATGCTTGGCAAACGTTCTTCCCATTATTTTGCCTGTGCTTTAATTTCCTTTATAGTCCTTTATTCAACAAACATTTACTAAGAATCTGTTCTGTGCAGCAAAGTATTCCAGTTCAAAAGTTTAGCTTCTACACAAATTTGTCAGGATTTTGCTTCATTGTCTCTGGGTTTTATATTTTCCTTAGGAAGCCCTGGACTACCCCATGATTATAAAACATATTCTTAAATTTTTACCTAAAACATTTATACATAAAAAAGCTAAACATATTAGGCTTTTGAGCACCTCTAGAATTTATCCTGTAAATTGTGTGAGCAATATCTGTAGCTTTTCGCCCGCAAGTGGAAAGATAACCATCCAAAAATCATGCCTTAAAAAAATTCCTTGAATAAAAATTTATGTGCCCTGGTATGAAATACAATCTTTACCATAACCCATATTCCATCAATAATGGATTGGTGTGGGTACTGGGAACTGCCTTCTTTCTGTTCCACTGATTATTTTCCCATTTCTGGCTCTGTCTTCATTACTATATGTGTTTCTAACTATGTCTCCTTTCATTGCTGCAGCTTACATGCCTTGGTTTACTAACAGAACAAGGACCAACTAGTGGCCCTTTTATATATTTATTGGATAGCACTGAGCATATTTCTTTTGCAAATGAATCTTAGGAACACTGTTAACCGCCATAAAGAATCTCACTGAATTTTTAATTTGAAAATTATTGAATGTATATATTAATTTCTGAAGAATTGACTTTTTTAAGAATATTAACTGAAATAGGAGATGTCTTCATTTTTTGAGCTCTTTCTTATCCACTCTACAACAATGCCACAGTAGGATTTCACAGTTTTAGTCATACAGATCTTGTACATTTCTGTTAACATTTATTCGTAAGAAATTTATTTTTACTTGTTACTGTAAATAATAGCACTTTTCCCGCCTTATATTTGAAAAACAGTTGGTGCTTGTGTATCAAGCAGCTATTGTTTTAGGATATTGATCTCATAACCAAAGAGAAAAGGCATTCGTGGTGGGTAGAGCATGGCTAGGGAAGGCACGTGGAGAGCCTGGAGAGATTTAGAGAGGACAAAACCAAGTATAGGACACCATTTGGGTCTCTGAGAAGGATCCAGCATCCCTCAATACTATCAGCTTAGCTGAATGGAGTGAGGTGTAGAGGACAAGACGAAAGGAACCCCAGGGTAGTTGCAGGAAACTCTTCTGTGCAGAACTCTGGGAATGCAGAAGAAATGGTGGCATAGTGTGTTTAGGCAGAGAGGAAGCCTTAGATAGCATACACAAGTTTCCTTGAGGCTGAGCAGTTTCTCCCTGTCCCAGAGGTGAATATAGATGTGCTGAGTGCCAATGAGAAAGAGACCCAGAGTAGGGACCACAAGAGGACAGTGTCTAGAGACTTGTACCCTAAGGCCATGGCAGGAACCACACCAGCACTGGCCTCAGCAGCACACACACCAGCCCCACTCAAAGGCCATGTGGGACCAGTTTCATCCCACCTGGATGCAGTGGGGAAAGATGCCAACAGCCTGAGACATACCAAGGAAGACTCAGGGAATGTACATGAGAATGTACATGAGAGAGAGGGAATGTACATGAGAGAGAGGTCACCCTTACTACCCAGACGGTACATATGCTTCTCCAGCCTCATGATGCCATTCTGAGGTGGAAAGAAAGGAAGGAAAAACAAATATGGAGTAGGGTTTTCAAGCAATTACATTTAAATTATGTAGTGACTGAGCAATTTTCTGAAAGTGATCAAATTCTACACTAGCAGATCCTAGGCCGGGTGCTGTGGCTCTCTCCTATTATCTCAGTACTTTGGGAGGCTGAGGCAGGAGGATCACCTGAGTTCAGGAGTACAAGACTAGTCTGGCCAACATGAAGAAACCCTATCTCTACTAAAAATACAAAGAAATTATCAGAGCGTGGTGGTGGATGCCTGTAACCCCAGCTACCTGGGAGGCTGAGGCAGGAGAATTGCTTGAACTTGGGAGGTGGAGGTTGCAACGAGCTTAGATTGTGCCATTGTACTCCAGCCTGGGTGACAAGAGTGAAACTCCATCTCAGAAAACTAAAACTAAAACTAAACTAGCAGATCCTGAGTTACCCTGAAGTGACAAGATTAAATGCTTTGCCCTAAGAGAAAGAAGAAAATCACAAGCAAGTTGAATTTAGTCATAGGAAAAGAATACTGCATTTCTGCACAACTGAGTCATAGTGTGTAACTTTTAAAAATTGTTTATGCTAATATAATTTGAGCAGCTACAAAGATCCTGTAGAACACACAATATCTGTCTTCTTGATGTATGCCACTTCATGTGTACACATTAGGCCACATGCCACAGTTATGTAGTCAAGGCTAAAAACTCTAAGTGATAGCAGGGTGTGGCGGCACGTGCCTGTAATCCCAGCTACTCAGGAGGCTCAGGCACAAGAATCGCTTAAATCCAGGAGGTAGAGGGTGCAGTGAAGTGAGCCAAAATCACGCCACTGCACTCCAGCCTGGGTGACAGAGTGAGATTCTGTCACCAAAAAAAAAAAAAAGCTCTTAAGTGAGAAGTCACTGTTATGTTGCATAGCAACATTCCTTCATGAAAAGCAAAGACTCTGCAAAACCAAACATTCAAAAATATACAATTCAGTTAACACTTTGTTTGCAGGCAATCTGTTATCTGAGTACTCTTAAAGAAACAAAAAACTGGATCAATATCTCAGTCCACATTTGTACCTATGGACATGGCAATGGCATAGGGAGATTAGACAGGTATTCCCTCTGCACTGCCCAATCATGAAGCCCACCTGCATTTTAACCTAATAGACAAACAATAAATAAAAGTTTGATTTTAAGGTTCTAGTTCCAGGTAGAATGGGTTAATTGCATTCCACCTTCTCTCTCTCACTGAATGCAGCTACAAAAGCTAAGCAGAATACATGCAGTCGCTATTAAAGGGCTCTGAAAAGAAAATAGCAGCAAGCAGATTGGAAGGGAAGATGAGAGCGCAAAGGACCCAGCTAACCAGTGGTGAATTCACCATGATTTTCCCTTCCGTATCCTCTGGACAGAACCCAGCAGACACCTGGAATCCGACATCAGCTCCTAAAGAAAATACTCCAGAAGCAGCTCCTAATTAAGGCTTGAGGAGTAGAAAGGGAAGTGCTGGTTGCAACAGTAGCAACAGCAAGGGTGCTGGAGATTTCTTTTCTGAAAGATCTTAAGCCTAATTTCTTTAATAGTTACAAGACTACTCAAATTATATAGTTTATTTGGTGTGAGATTTGGTAAGTCATGAGGAAGGATCTGTTTCATCTAAGCTGTCTGTGCCCAGAGTTGTTCTGTGGGATCTGCAGCAACGTTCCTTCTTCTGTTCCTGATATTGGTAATTTATGCCTTCTCCCTCTTTTTTTTCTCTCCTCCATTTTGCTAAAAATTCAGCAATTTTATTGATATTTTCAAAGACTATTTTCATTGTCTTCTTCTATTATATACTGATAAACCAGCAACTTGGATCAACTTCAGAGTTATTATCCTGTGTTTAAAAGCTGATCTCAAAAATTGTATCCTGTATGATTCCATTTAAATTATATTTTTTAAAAAGAAAACTATACTGGCATGAAACAGACCAGTGGTTGTGAGTGGCTAGAAGGCAGTGATATCCCCACAAAGGCACAGCACAGGCAGATTTTGGGGTGATGAAAACCAGAGCACTGTTCCTGTTTGGCATCCTGTCCGTGGTGGTGGTCATGAAAATCTATGAGTAAAGGCTCACAGAATGGCACACAAAAATAAATCAATTTTACCATATGTTAATTCAAAAATTAAAATATTACCATCTCTTCTAAGTTAAGAGTAGATAAGATTTTGATTTAAGAAATTCCTTAATGTAAAAATGTATGCCAAATTAGTAACTGTGTAATTAATTAGTTTTTCAAGTAAACAGACCGTTCTCTTCCTTCATAAGCTTGAAATTGCCCAGAAAAATAAATTGAATTATCCCTATTTTCAACAAGTTTTGTAGAAGCAAGCATTCTCAGGTAACATTTATGGGAGTTAGACTGTGTCATTAGATTTCTTTATAACATTTTGTGTCATTAAATTCAAATGGCTACAAGCTCCTTGACTAGATATTTATCACCAAAAAATTTTAAAATGTATGTATCTTTAGATCTAATTATTTCATTTCTAGAAATTTCTAGCACAGATGTACTTTTACAAGATGCAATAGTGTATACAGCAAGTTTATTGCAGTATAATTTATAATAGCAAAATACCAGAAACCACCAAAACCACCTTTATGTCTCTTAATCAATACATTAAGGGATTACACCTGTAATCCCAGCACTTTGGGAGGCCGAGTCAGGTTGATCACCTGAGGTCAAGAGTTCAAGACCAGCCTAGCCAATATGGCAAAACCCTGTCTCTACTAAAAATACAAAAATTAGCCAGGTGTTGTGGTGCATGCCTGTAATCCCAGCTACTCAGGGAGGCTGAAGCAGGAGAATATCTTGAACTAAGGAGGCAGAAATTGCAGTGAGCCAAGATCACACCACTGCACTCCAGTTTGGGCAACAGAGTGAGACTTTGTCTCAAAAATAAATAAATAAATAACATACATGCATACAATTAACTCAGAAAACCATTTTTAAATCAGGTCAATAATCAATTACTAATATTTTAAAATTTCCACAATTAGTCAAGAAAAAATAACAAAGTGAAGAATAATATACAGAGATTGGTCTCATTGCTGTTAATCAAGGACTTACATATGTTGGGGGATTGTATATATTTGTAAAAATTCTGGTCGGGTGCGGTAGCTCACACCTATAATCCCAGCACTTTGGGAGGCCGAGGCAGGTAGATCACAAGGTCAAGAGATTGAGACCATCCTGGTCAACATGGTGAAACCCTGTCTCTACTAAAAATACAAAAATTGGCTGGGCATGGTGGCGCGTGCCTGTAATCCCAGCTACTCAGGAGGCTGAGGCAGGAGAATTGCCTGAACCCAGGAGGTGGAGGTTGCGGTGAGCTGAGATCATGCCATTGCGCTCCAATCTGGGTAACAACAGCGAAACTCCGTCTCAAAAAAAAATTATTGGAAGGATACACAAAATATTGTTAGCAATTGTTATTTCTTTGGGGTGAGCTTGCTATAGGGGGAGGAGCAAGGAAATAGTTTTTGTCTACATTTTAAATCTTTCTAAACTGTTTGAAAAAACATACATGATATTTTCTTAAAACTAGTAAAAAAATAATAATGCCTTTGTACAAGGTTTGTTAATCAGGATAGCTGACCTTCAGCCAATGCTGGGAAACATCATTCCTGGGAACACCCATAGTCAGAAGGATCTTAGAAGGGTCAGAGAGAAGGACCTGAATGTCCATCATCCTCTGTAAATGAGAAACAGGTCCTCCAAGGAATTCTGCAGCCATTGCCTCCTGAATGGTGATATGAGCATAAAAGGAGGACGCCACTGGGCTCTGTGACCAGACCCTTTTGCTAAAGTCATGAATGAGTCCCTGAGGTTGAACGTGGTTTCTCTGGATTAACAATATAAAAGCCTTAGTTTAAAATTTTTCTAATTTAGAGTAAAGTTAATATTTCTAGGGCATATGTACAAGAACACAGAAATTCTTCATAATCATCAATAACACAATAAACCAGGTTTGGGATCTTGAGAAAATTACACAATTTTCTGATCGGTAATGTGTTCAGCAATACAGCAGGGATTGGGTAATGGGTAAGATCCTTGCAGTTCTAGAATCATTGAGTTACCCTGTCTGGTTCAGACACTGAATTTTATACAATTCTATTATCCAGATTGAGATTTCATTTGTCATTAGATTAAAACTGGCCAGCAGTCAAATGCCAATCTTTATACTGTTCTAACAAAACATTATGCATTTTAGGGTGGGTGGAATGGCTCACACCTGTAATCCCAGCACTTTGGAAGGCCAAGGTGGGCAGATCACGAGGTCAGGAGTTCGAGACCAGACTGGCCAACATGGCGAAACCCGGTCTCTACCAAAAATATAAAAATTAGCCAGGCATGGTGGTGTGCACCTGTAGTCCCAGCTACTCAGGAGGCCGAGGCATAAGAATTGCTTAAACCTGGGAGGCAGAGATTGCAGTGAGCCGAGACTGCACTACTGCACTCCAGCCTGGGTGACAGAGTGAGACTCTGTCTGAAAAAAAAAAAAAAAGTCATTATGCATTTTAGTTGGTTGTTCAGATTTGCTGTATTATAGAGACAATGCTCTTAAACACTGAATTTCTCACAAAGTTTAAATTTTTGCTTCTGTTAAGTATTGAAATGCCTTTAAAGATAAATTTCTATTTCAAAACTGGGTATGGCTTAAGAACGAAAGGAAAATACTGCATGGCATTTATTTAATAAGAATCAAAGTCAAAGAACAATTTAATATACTGGAAAACAGTCTAAATATTTTCAAATATATAAACAAAAATATCAACATTTTGTAGTTAAAGGACAAAAGCTAGGAATCAGCTATTTTCTCTCAAGCGTTTTAGCTCATTTTCATTATCCTGCATATCATACCATATGCAGCCTCCTGGGACCTCTGTCCTACGACTTCTGTTTGGATGCACATCCCAACTCTGTTCCAGTCTTGCCCCAATTCTGCTCCTGCCCCACCCCAACTCTGTTCCTGCCTTGCCCCAGAAGCCTGGCCTCCATGGACTTCCCACGCCCACCACTGCACTTGTGCAATCTGAACACTTACTAGCCAGAGTTTTCTCTTAAAGGATGGAAGAGGGAGGAGAAGGAAAAGAAAAGGAACGAGGGAAGGAAGAATGAGAAGGGAGGAAAAGTGGGAGAAAGGGACAGAGGGGCAGAGAAAAAGAAGAAAGTTAAAGAAGAGATACGTTGGCCACAAGTTTGTAGTCCATGTTCAGTTTCTTCCTTCTTTCACCTGAAAACCCTGCCCAGAATAATTTCTTCATATTTGAAAAAGGAAAGAATCCCTTGAATGATGACAAGTGACATAATATGCACTAACTGGATCTCTGATGAGAAACTGATTTATCACCTGCATTTCAGAGCCCTGGGAAAGTAGATGTGGAGGGACAAATGGATTTGGGGCAGGCAATAAATGTGCATTTCAGAAGTTCTCCTCCAAACCATAAATAAAAGCAGGTTGGCTACAGCCTACCATGAGAAGCCAGAACAAAACATCATGTTACCCAGGACCACCAATCAACACCCTCCTCATAGGGTCCGGGTCCCAGGTGGACAACTAGAGAGATGTTGTTACCCAAGCCAATTTCCCCAAGAGCTCACTGGTAAAAAAAGAAGAAGAAGAAGGAAGAAGGAAGAAGAAGAAGGAGAAAGAAGAAGAAGAAGAAGAAGAAGAAGAAGAAGAAGAAGAAGAAGAAGAAGAAGAAGAAGAAGAAGAAGGAGAAGAAGAAGAAGAAGAAGAAGAAGAAGAAAAAGAAGAAGAAGAAGAAGAAGAAGAAGAAGAAGAAGAAGAAGAAGAAGAGGAAGAAGAAGAAGAGGAGGAGGAGGAGGAGGAGGAGGAGGAGGAGGAGGAGGAAAAGAAGAAGAAGACGAAGAAGAAGAAGAAGGAGGAAGAGGAGGAGGAGGAGAGGAGGAGGAGGAAGTTGTTCAGAACACCAGAGATTTAAAACAATTACCCAGGAAAAATAAATGTTTTTATTTCATTTTTGGGAGTTCAAGGAAGGGAAAAGGATGATACAGTCTTCAGCAAAGTTGTTAAGATTTTAGTTTCCAAACACATCTGCTTCTCCCATCTCCCTTAATACTGCACCCCCTCCCACCCTTAACCACTGACTAGCAACCCTCATAATCAAAAGGAACCCGATAGCTGGTGATTGTATTTAAGAGATATTTAACCATCCAATTCCAAAGCCCCTGTTCAAATATCAAATATAAAGGCAAGATGGTGGGGAGGGGGAGAGGCCCAGGAGACTACAGGAATAGTGACTTCTGGTGCAGATGAGGGTCATAGAAAAAGAGGGGAGAAGATACAGAGCTCTCCCAGGGAGAGAGAAGCCCCCACTCCCCCCAACACCTCTTCAACTCTACCTAGTTTTCCCCTGGCAGGAGAAAGTATTTCAGGAAACAGTATCTATCTTTGGACACATTGTAGCAAAAGTAAAGTCACAGATTGACACTTACATTTCATTTGCTTGAAGATGGACTTGTTAGGTTCAAGCCAGTGCTAGGGAGGGAAAAAAAAGCAGAGATCAGGGGTCAAATTGCAGGACCATACACTGCATACCTAATAACTAAAAGGAATTCCAAAGTACAGCCTCAGTTTCCATAGATACTTCAGCATTCCACACCCTGAAGACCAACATAAACAACTTGGCAATAATCATAGTACAGACAAGGATATAAATTACAGAGTCAACATTTTTCAAGTAATATGTGAGTCAGATAGTTGCTAGGAGAGAGGGACAAGAGAGAGAATATGCACTCAAATGGGATGTTCTAGTACCCCTAATTGACTCCTAAGTGATTCTTTGAGCTCCATGATTCAGTGAAAGACTTTTAGCACTTGACATCCACGACCTCAAAGAGTCACAGTCCAAGACAGCATCAGCATCCAGTCCTGCTTCCAGGCCAAATTCCCTTAAAAGGAATATTGGGCCACTCTGGCACTATCCCTACCACATGCAGAGGCAATTCTTCATCTACAGTAGGGAGGGGAAAATGATCTTAAATATCTCATTTTCAGAGGCCTGAGGTCATCAAGAAGAAAAATCAGCTCTATCAGAAAACAAAGAAGTCAAAAGACCAGGAGAGCTCAGAACCATGTTACTGACAGGCATTTGAAGTAGGCACCACACTGGTCCCGGTGGCTGGCCCTCTCCACGGCCCATACAAAGATCACTTTGACATGCTGAAAGCCAGGCAGCTCTTGAGATCACTAACCATGAGGTCCCTGAAACTGCTCACAGAATGTCAGTTAGAGTCACGTTATACACCTGTAGTTTAGAGATGATACAGGGGGTATCCACCCTGAGGTCAGGGACCTCTCTCTCGAGGCACCCCACCTGCTTGATGCCAGAGAGGAAATCAGAAGAGCAAACTTACCATCCATTGAGCTTTTGTACCACCCCCTTTGTGTTATCCAGTAAACCTCAGGTCCTGCATTATCCATATTCTTTGATGTAAATACATAACCATAATAAGAGCTAGCATTTGTTGAGTGCTTACTAAATGTCAAGTGCCATTCAAACATTTCCATGTGTTTTCTTATATAGTCCTTTCTACCACTCCACTTATAAATGAGAAGCCTGGGGCTCAGGGTGTTAAACAGCTTGCCTAAGGTCGCTCTGCTAATAAACAGTGAAGCCAGCCATGCAGCAGGATTCTAGTGCACGGGCCGTTAACCTCTCAGCTGCATGGCCTCCTAGCTGATCACTTGCTATAAAATGTACATTCTTCTTGGTGAACACTCCCTACTTTCTCAGGAGCTGAGAAACTGAATCATCAAACTAGTGGTTTCTCATCTAGAAACCACTGAGGGTGTCAGATCTCTGAAGTCTTCAAAAACAATAATGGGACTCTTATAAGTGTCTCAACATTATGGAAAGTCTAACCAAAAAAACACCACATATTTACCTCTGACCAGGTTACACAGACAAACTGAGAAAGCAAGTCTTTTTGCTTCTGGTTAATATTATATCAACTCATTTGGCGACCCTCGTTCTCTCCTTCAAATCAGAAGTTATACAGTTATAACTGAACAGTGGAAAACTCATTGATTATATCACTTACTAGCTATAAACTTGGTACAAGATGCTTAATCTCTCTGTGTCTCGGTTTCCTCAAGTATACAATGGGAACAGTAATCACACCCCACCTCATAGGGCTGTTGTGAGGATTTTTAAAGTTAACAAATGTAATATACACAGTGCGTGATGTGAAAATAATGAAATGCTTGTTGGCTGCTGCAGCTGTTGTTATTGTTATTTAATAGGTACAGTTTAATTGGTAGACCACATCTTTTAATATATGTACTTCATGGAGAAGAAGAATAAGAGGCCCCTGGTGATTAAATTACTGTTCTAGAAATAAATAGGAACATTTATAACTAAAATAAGAAAACAAATAGCAGCAAGAGATCAATACTTACTGCTATTGCTTTGCAGAGGAGAATCACCAGTCATTTTGCTAATAAAGTCCAAAATATAAATATGTTTTCAAAATTCTTCTTGCTTGGCATTCTTTGAACTCCTCAGCCCTTTCTTGTCTAACTTCAACCTGCTTCTCCAACTTGTCTCTGAATCCAGGGGTGAAAAGTCATTTTCATTATGTGTACCCATACCAGGGCTGTGAAGAGGATACCAAAACCAGGTGCAGGCTCTGAGAGAATGAGTGCCATGATGGATTGGCTTTGTCTGTCATGCCACTATAGATTGGCTATGTCTGCCACGGAGGGAATAGGGAACATGTAAGGCATGCCTGCAAGGTATTTGCCATCTGTGTCCTAAATAAATTATTTCCTCTAATTAAACTGGCCTCTTTGTTGTCCTAAGAAATACACCTTGCAGTTTCAGATCAGTTTCTATCATCCTTTTCCTTTTAACCTATTCACAACCTACCTTTGCCTTTCGGGCCTGGTGTGTCTGTTACCCACTTCTACAACGTAATCATTACACATTTTTCAGGACAGCTATTCTCCCCCAGAGGGATAGTCAAGGGCATAGAGTACTAGGAAGAATAAGCCAGCAATAATAATGTTTCAAGGAATGATAGGAAATCAGTTATTCAAAGAGGGCCAAGTTCAACTTGTTAGTATTCATTAAACCACTAACACAGGAACAGAAAACCAAATACCAATACCATATGTTCTCACTTATAAATGGGAGCTAAATGATGAGAACATATGGACACATAGAGGGGAACAACACACACTGGGGCCTACTGGAGGGTGGACTGTGGGAGGAGGGAGAGGATCAGGCAAAATAACTAATGGAAACTAGGCTTAGTACCTGTGTGATGAAATAATCTGTACAACAAACACCTATGATGCAAGTTTACCTATGTAATAAACCTGCACATGTACCCCTAACTTAAAAGTTAAAAGTCTAGACACAGTGGCTCATGCCTGTAATCCCAGCATTTTTGGAGGCCAAGGTGGGCAGATCACTGGAGGTCAGGAGTTTGCCACCAGCTTGACCAACATGGTGAAACCCCATCTCTACTAAAAATACAAAAATTAGCCAGGCGTGATAGCAGGCACCTGTATTCTCAGCTACTCAGGAGGCTGAGGCAGGATCAGGCCAAGATCATGTCATCACGCCAATATCACGCCATTGTACTCCAGCCTGGGCCACAAGAATGAGACTCCATCTCAAAAAAAAAAAAAAAAAGGAAAGTTAAACAAAAAAATCTGACAGGCATATTGTCCAGTAATTTCTTTATTCTCTAACACACCATGTGAACAAAGAGGTACCCAACAAGAATTTTCACTGCAATATTATATAAAATTACAAAATATTAGAAATAACATTAATGGCCATCATCAGGAAAATGGGTACACAGACTGTGGTCTGTTCGTATTCTGGATGATTCTGCAGCAGTGTTTTATGTGTAACATGGACAGATCTCTAAGGCACACTGTGGGATAAAGAAAAGGAAACTGCAAAATTTATCACTATAACTACAATTAGTTCTCAAATTGTGCACTAAACCGCCACAGAGAAACACAACCATAGTAGATGTCAGTCAGTACCATGTGAATTATGAACTCAAAGGAGTACTCAGTTCCAATATTAGATTTTGCAAAATATATATATATATATATATATATATGGAGAGAGAGAGAGAGAGGCAGGGCTTCTTATGTTGCCCAGGCTGGTCTCAAATGCCTGGGCTCAAGAAATCCTCCTGCCTTAGTCTCCCAAAGGGCTAGGACTACAGGTGGGAGCCACCACATCTGGATGTGCTATATTCCTCTTGATGTCAAATATACATATTTGCAAAGCTTGGTTTCTACCAGTTGCTGTGATAATAAGCAAGTACCACACAAAAATAGATGTGCAACAAGCAATGAGCATGGTGGTGTCCAATATGATCCTAGGGGTGCCCAATAGGCACCCATTATTAATAAATGTGGTTGTTTAAGAACGAACTGAAAATACTATTTTCCTTGCAATGTATATGTATAATGTTTTACATAGCTACTAAGCTTTTAGGACATAACTACTTGTTTGTATCTAACTCTAATTAGATGAAACTGTTAGGTATTCTCCTGGCCTATGGAGGCCATGAAATAATCACTAAGATACTAAGAGAGCCATTAATTGAGAAAATCTGGGAGGTTTTGAACTACTTTCATATATTTAATATATTTTCTTTTTAAATACAAAGTACAAACATTACCATATATTTAAAACTACGTAAGTAAGCATCTAAATATATTTTTAAAGATCTGAAACGATAGTAAAATACGACTAATGGAAGAGGAAAATAGAGGTGGGAACAGCAGTTTAGGAGTGTTAGCCAAATAAAACCATGTCTCCAGTATTTTCCGTGATGTTTGAACTTTAATTTGTTTAATGATGTTTAATTTGTTACATGTACTGGTGCATAATACAGTCTGGATGTGTGTCCCCAACCAAACCTCATGTTGAACTGTAATCCTCAGCGTTGGAGGTGTGGCCTGGTAGGAAGTGCTTGGATCATGGGGGCAGATTTCTCGTTAATGGTTTAGCACCTTCCTCTTGGTGCTGTCCTTGTGATAGTGAGTTCTTGCAAGATCTGGTCATTTAAAAGTGTGTGGCACCTTCCCCCCTCTCCTGCTCCTGCTCCCACTGTGTGAGATGCCTGCCCCTGCTTTGCTTTGCTTTGTAAGCTCCCTGATGCCTCCCCAGAAGGAGATGCTGGTGCCATGCTTCCTCTACAGCCTTCTGAACTATGAGCCAACTAAACCTGTTTTCTTATCAATTACCCAGTCTCAGGTATTTCTTTATGCAATGCAAGAACAGCCTAACACAGTACATTATACAAATAATTAAAAATCTATTTTTTAAAAAATGACAGCTAATGTCTACTCAGAGGATGAAAGTGATTTCATGTAAATTAGCCTGAAGGAATTTACGCATGACAGGCAGATACAAAACTCAGCTGAGCACCCAGGGTTGACACTGTGGTCAGACTCAGGAGGCAGCAGGCCTCGATTCAAATCCCAGCCCTAACACTGACAAGCTGTGGACTTTGAGCAAATTCCTTGGTTTCCTCACCTTCAGCATCATGGGGAAGTTTAAATGGATTAATTCATGAAGAAGGCCTTAGAATAGAGCTTGGTGCAGCATGTAGGCTCAATAAGCAAGCACTAGCTGTTACCACCTTTATGCTCCATGAAAGAGACTTCTTTCTTACTTTGTGCCATGGCAGTTTCCAGGAGTCTGTGTCCTTCTTTTTTTCTTTTTTTTTTTTGGACACAGTCGCTCTGTCACCCAGGCTGGAGTGCAGTGGCACAATCTCAGCTCACTGTAGCCTCTGCCTCCTGGGTTCAAGCAATTCTCCCACCTCAGCCTCCCAAGTATCTGGGACTACCAGGTGCAGGCCACCATGCCCAGATAATTTTTGTACTTTTTTTTTTTAGTAGAGATGGGGTTTCATCATGTTGGCCAGGCTGGTCTCAAATGTCTGACCTCAAGTGATCCACCTGCCTCAGCCTCCCACAGTGCTGGGATTACAGGTGTGAGCCACCATGCCCATCCTAACTTTGTCCTTCTCTTCCTCCCCATTCCCCAACTCACTTTCCCTTCTGTTCCACATGAGGAGATTAATTGTCTATACAAATGAAATGCCAGCTGTTAGCCCTTTGCGTCTCTCTTCATCCCCTTTCTCTCTCTCCTCTCTTTTCTCATTCTTCCAATTAGAGTTATGAGTTGGCCAGTGAAGTCGAGTCTGGACTACACCAGTAACTCCTGCTATTATTGGAGGTACAGATGGATTACACTTGAGGGAAAAAATAACCACCATGATGTGGCATGCTTGGTAATTAGATATAAGGCTTAGAAAATTTATTGCATTGCTTTTTTCCTTTTGATTGCCACTTACCATATATGCTGTTCTGATTTTTGTATTTTTTTTTTTTTTTTTTACTGGAAACTGAGATTCCTAAGAGAGGAAGAAAGGAAAACCTGGTAACGAAATATCTGAATTTGTGGCTAATTTACTGTAGCCAAAATCTTCTTTTTCCCAACTCTCATTTAGAATAAAAATGCCAAAGGCTATGGAAGCAAAGACCCCATCATTGATACTACAAAATGAACTAGGGGAGTAAGATGAACCAATGGATGCATTCCTTAGTATGATTTGAAGGTACCCCTGGGAAGATACTGTCAAGGTGCAGCAGCCTGATGCTTTTTAGGAAGGCTATCTACCCTCAGTTTACTAGAGTCCACCACAGGGTAGAGAATTGAAACTTCTTATCCCACCTTACCCTCCACAAACCAGGGTAGGTCTTAACAATGACTATCAGATGTGGTAGTATAAATACCTCTGCTCCCTCACCCCCTTGGATGGGACAGTTCTAAGGCATGGCCTACACTGATTCCAGAACTCCCCATGGGACTGAGCCTAAATTACCCTCTACATGACTTTGCCCAGCATTAAACACTCATTTGGCCTTCTTCCCTTCCCTGACCTAATCCTCTACTCTCCTACAAGTCTTTTCCCGGAAACACTTCCTAACAAATCACTTAAATTTTTATCTCAGGCTCTGCTTCTTCAAACCAGACCTAAAACAGCCTCCCTAACTGTCCACCAAAAGCTGTCTTCCATAGTGCTTAAAATCCTTTCCCTGGGGTTTATCCCCTTTGCCTTAAGCTTAAACCCTGGAAACCTGCAAAGCCCCTGTGAAAGATCCCAGGGTTTGTTTGTTTTTTTTTTTTTTTTTTTGAGACGGAGTTTCGCTCTTGTTACCCAGGCTGGAGTGCAATGGCCCAATCTCAGCTCCCGGCAACCGCAGTCTCCTGGGTTCAGGCAATTCTCCTGCCTCAGCCTCCTGAGTAGCTGGGATTACAGGCACCCACCACCATGCCCAGCTAATTTTTTTTTTTTTTTTTTTTTAGTAGAGACGGGATTTCACCATGTTGACCAGGATGGTCTCAATCTCTTGATCTCGTGATCCACCCGCCTCAGCCTCCCAAAGTGCTGGGATTACAGGCATGAGCCACCGCGCCCGGCCAGATCCCAGTTTTTAAAGGTTTTCAGAATTATTGCAATCTACCTGCCCACATTTCAAGACTATTCTTAGAACAAATTTATTTTTATTGAGAGCAGTTTCAAGGAAAAGAAGATGAGCTACACAAAAGGGGTGAAAAGCAGAGAGATTCCTAAACCTTCTCTATGTTTTGATTTCCGTATCTGTAATTTGGTGGAGATGGTGGGAGGCTGATTCTAGAATTCCTGAGATTCCTTGTTCTAACAGTCTATATTCTGTGAACCTGAAGGATGAGGCTATTGCTAATGAATGTGTCTTTCTTTTTTATCTTGCTAGGCCCAGCTGCACTTAGCCCTGAGAGATCATTTTTCTCTACCTCATCATACAAATGGTGCATATCTTTCATATATTCTCATTTTGGCTTGGTTGTGGAAAAAGAAAAAGAAGGTGAGTATGAGGTGGTAATTTGTGACTAAGAAGACTGATTTTTAATTTGGCCGCTGCTAAAACAAAACAAAAAAAATGCATCTAAAAGTAAACAATATAGCACTTCGTTATCTTCAAATGCTTGGCTTCTGTTGAAATCGATTCAGCATATGATTACAGAATAAATTACACACTTCTCTGTTTACTTTCTCAAAGCCTTTTGTATGCTAAACCAGAGTAATTTGTAGCCCAGGGAAATACATTAAATAACCCAGGGGAATTTTAAAAAGAATGAATGCACCTCCCCAGACAAGAGATTGTTTTTCACCTCAATAGTAACCTGATCCAAAATCTGACCAATTCCCATGATGAACCTAAAAAGATGGCCTGATTCTCATATCCACCTAGACAAAGCCCCAGAGTAACTTTGTCCCTGCATTATCATGCAGCCAATTTATGTCATTCCCAGCCCCTTTGGCCTCTTCTGGGGAAAAAAGGAATGCCGTCTTATGAATGCAGTCTTATCAGTGTTCCAGATTATAAGGCTATAGCGAGGCCTAGTTATTTAGCTGCCAATAATCAAGGTTTCTATTCCAGTTTCAAGGAAATCTATGACACAACAACAACAACAACATCAACAAACCTATAGATCTGGAATGCTCAAAATTGTTTGTCCATTTGGAAATCAATCTATGTAAGAATATCCACTGGGTACAGTGGCTCACGCCTGTAATCCCAGCACTTTGGGAGGCCAAGGTGGGTGGATCACCAGAGGTCAGGAGTTTGTTCCTGGCCAACATGGGGAAACCCTGTCTCTACTAAAAATACAAAAATTAGCCAGCCGTGGTGGTTTATGCCTGTTGTTCCAGCTACTCAGGAGGCTGAGGCAGGAGAGTTGCCTCAACCCGGGAGGTAGAGGTTGCAGTGAGCCGAGATCGTGCCACTGCACTCCAGCCTGGGAAACAGAGTGAGACATTCAGAACTTATCACTTTTTCCCAAAAACCTGTTTGTTCTCTTTCCTGTACAACTTATTTGGTAAGTGGCTCCACCTATACTTGGAGCTCTAAGCAGCCATGTAAGAAGTTCAAACACCATGCTGGAGAGGTCATCCGGAAAGGGCCTAAATTGCATCAGAGGGAGGGGATCCCTGAGCCCCACCTTCCAGCCCTCTGCATCAAGGCACCAGGCATATGAATGAAGATGTCTTGGATCCTCCAGACCAGACTAGCCACCAGCTAAACACTACTGAGTGATCCAGTCAACACCATGTAAGGCAGAAGAATCTCCCAGCTGAGCCCTGCTCAAATCCCTGACCCACAACATGCTGTGATATAATAAAATTATGTTGTTTTAAGGCACAAGCTTTTAGGAAGCCTTGTTAAATAGCAATAGATAATAAGAACTACTAGATCCTCATCATTAACCTCTGCACATGTAACATACAACTACTACTGAACCTTGAAGGAAACAAAATAGTCATTTTCTAACCTATACTGCTTTTATTTCTCCAAGTCATGCATCATAGCTATTCTTATCTTCCCAGTTAGACTTAAAGTTATCTTTAAGGCTACTTTGAAACTTCCAAACCTGCCGGTCTCTAGTCAGCTCTGTTGCTCTTGCCTGCTGGAAGCCTCCAGTGAGTACTTGACTCTCCAGCCATACCACTTAACCCATTTTCCTGACTGATTTCTGCCCAGACTGTCCCACCACCAACAGAGGAAAAACTTCCTACCTTGGAATCTTCCCGATTTTTCCTGACTCAAACAAGGAATGGCATTTTCCCAGCCCTTGCCTTCTGGCTCAAATGAGATAACCAGGTCATGTGTTTGCCCCTCCCCTTCCACTAAAATGTGGACATCCCTGCTTGCTACGGGACTTCCAGGTGGCACCATTCTATCAAGCATCCAGTCCCCTACTCAGGAGAGGTTATCAGATGTAAACAGAGTCAATTATGAGCCATCCTTTTAGTTAAAGACCAAGTTCTGCTTTCTGCTGCAGGAATCTGACAATTTCCCCAAATGCGTCAGTGTTCATACCTTGAGCTACAATTGAATCACTGACAATATATCCCATTTTCAAGATGTCACGATAGTACTGTCTTACTTTTACTGAGTGCCCAAAGTCCTTTCCCTCAAAGCCAACTTACTTGTACATATCTGCCCTCGACACACACACACACACGGACACCCAAGAAGTCTTGATCTTTAATACCTCTTGACACGTAAACAAAAGAGGACTCATTAAGCAGACAAATTTGTGATCAGTGACTTGAGGTGGCCACACAATGTTTTCCTTCAGTGCAGGGCTGCCCTAAATCTTAGGTACCACTCTTGCTCCTAGTGACGAGCATCTGTGAAGCAATTATCCTGAGAAGCAGGAAGCAGCCTCTCAATGGCAGGAGCAGCTGGTGGGACATAATGCTGTCTGGCTTCCTGGCACCATCCCCAGAGTGAAACCTCCAATCACTGGGCCTGTTTTTATTCCATTCCACGACCTCCCCAAGGTGCCTCTAGAAAAAGCAAATTGCTCTAATATAGACAAGGTCTTTTCCTGTTATTAATAAAACTCACTGATAGGCTCACTAGTTCCTTCTGGCTACCAACATAAAAGCCTCAGGGCTGAGAGGGTGGGGGATCAGGGCTGAACGTGACCTTGCATCCGTGATTTCCTGCTCATTATCAGAAAACCTACTAAATCCTCTGGTGTCTGGTAGACATTAAGACAGAATACCCTATCACTGGGCACTCGAGGAGTGTACCCCAAAGATATAGATTTCCAAAGTGAATTCTGTGTCTTTGGGTGTGAGTCAAAATTAGAAAAGTCAACAACACTAATGCAAATGGGTTAAACAGATAATTAGTGATTCGGAAGTTAAAACCAAAAGCATCGAGTACAACCTCCCTCCAGATTGTAAAGCAGCATCCTACAACCCAGTTCTAGTGCAATTCCTCCCCCCGCTGGGCTGGGAGCTGGGGCACTCAACTCTACGGCACAAGGTGAGGGGTGACTTCCTTAGCTGGATTTAGGGAAAGAAAAAGGGTAGAAAAACAAAAGGGGAAAACCCAGGAAATAGACATTTCAAACTGTAGCCATGGAAACTAGAGCTAAGAAAACCAGCTAATTATTTCAAAAACTTCATCTTTCCAAAGGGAAGTTACCCAAATGCCTGAACAGAAGTGGCAAAAAGAATATACTGGCGTAAAAAAAAAAAAAAGAAAAAAAAAAACATCTAAACTTAAGCCAAGTACTACCTCCTTCTAGAATTACTTCTAAACTTATTGTCCCAGTTTTCTCCATCAGTAAAATGGGGAGAATGCCACCCACCTTTTCCCTAATCTCAGGCAACTAAGATTATACATGTTCCTTAGAAGATGAATGTCGTAGAAACTGAGGGGATTTTTTATTGGCCAGAATTCAACCTATCCTTCCCTATATCAAATTTAAAAAATAATAATGGAAATGCTGGGCCCTTGACGATAAAATAGCAAAAGATAGTCGTCACTTCCTGACTCAGTCTTTCCCAATTCCAGAGCATCTGGGGCATGAGACATCTTGCCAAACATATGGCGTTCCAAATGTAATTGTGCTAAATATTTAGTATTCAACAATGGTTTACTGTAAACGGAGTTGTAGGCAAACCACCAGCCCCAAGGCAAAGGTAACTTTCACTTCAGCTTCTCTTGTTCACTTGATTTTTCTCATTTAATTAGCTTTCTATCCAAATAATTCATCAGCTTCACTTGTCATTAAGAAAAATGCAGAAGCTGGTGAAAAAAAAATGTTGATCAATTAATATCTGCATAAAATGTCCATACCAGCATGTCTCTGTTTGTGTCTTTGAGTCCATTCTTTTTAATTATCCAAGGCCCATTTTCTTCCTTCTCTCTCCAAAGATCTTAATAGTAGTGCCTCTTGCCTTTAAAAGATGTTCTTATAAACATTTCTGAGTTTTAGAGATGCTAATCATGACTGTGTTTCCTCATGTCTCACCTAGACCTAGCCAATGCATAATTGTAAGCATCATAATAACAACTAAGAGTGAAAATAACACATACCATGTACCCAAGGTATACCACGTGCTAAGCATTGATATACCTTATCTTTCATTCTCATATCAACTCTACAGGTAAGTATTGTTACCTGCTTTATCCATTAGGACAAAGACTCAGAGGGCTGCATAGCTTGGTCAAGATCACACGGCTTACTAATCAGGACAAATGGGATTTTTAAGTCATATCTTTCTGAGTCCAAAGGCCTTGCAGTTGTGTGTAGTAACTACCCTGCAACCCAAGTGAAAGCTACATTCACATTGTATTCTCAAAATCAAAAGGCTATGACAGCTGTAGGATGCAGAGAAAAAAGGGAAGCATTCAGGAACACTGCCAAGCAATTTAGTAGCTACATCAGATAAGGCAGTTTTGTTTTGAGGGTGGCGCCCATTCTTTCCTTTACTACCCAAATCTGGGTAGTAAAGGAAACATTACATTAAATACACACGTGTACCTATGCAACTATCTTGCATGTTCTTCACATGTACCCCAAAACCTAAAATGCAATAAAAAAAAGTAGTATTAAAAATATATTATGTTAAATAGACTAAAAATATAAAGAACAAGAAACAACCTGAACACTTCTCTTTTATAACTTTATTTTAAAATTTTAATAATTTTAAACATATGAAAAAAGTTACAAAAATGGTAAAGTATAACCTTCAGTCATCTTCCCCTAATGTTAGCATCCTGTGCAATCACAGTACAATTATCAAAATAAGAAGCCAATATTAGCACGATAGCATTAATTAAACTACAGACTTTCTGTGGAGTTCACCCAGTTTTCCCACTACTATACTTGCCTATGTTTCAGGATCCCACATTTCCTTGAGCTGATGTGTCTCTCCAGTCTCTCACTGTGAATCCAGTTTGTCCTTCTCTTTCATGATCTCCACACTTTTGAAGGTCACTTATCTTGGAGAATGTCCCTCGCATTGAATTTGCCTGATGTTTTCTTAATATTTGATTGAGGTAATGTATTATTGGGAAGAACACCACAGAGATGATATACACTTCTCAGTGCATGGTATCAGGATGTACTTGATGTTAATATGTCTTCTTACTGGTGATGATAATCTTGGTCTCTTGATTAAAGTGGTATCTGCCATGTTTCTCCACTATAGAGTTATTATTTTTCCCTTTGTAATTAAAAAATGCCTTGGGAAGGAGGGGATACTTTGAGACTATGCAAATTTCCTCTTTCTCCTTAAACTTTTACACACTAATTTTAGCTCTTGCCTGTAATAATTATTGCATACGGTGATTTTATATTTCCCTCATCTGTCTACATTTATTAATTAAAATTCTGTGTGGAAGAGCTGACCCAAGTCTTCCCTTTAACTTTGATTCCATTAATTATTTATAACAGTATGGACTCACAGATATTTATTTTATTCTATGGGTTATAATCCAATACTATTGTTATTTTGTTACACCAATTGTTCCTTAATGTCTTGCCTTATGTAAGCCACTGTTCCTCTCTGGCCCTTCCTTAAAGGCTTTTCAGCAAGACGAGACTACAGTGAGTAAAATTCATGGCACATGATAGATGTTCAACTAAATAGTAGCTAGAATTACTTCTGCAGGTTGGCTATTCATCATTTAGAATTGAATTTTGCACAAAATAACCTGTTTGCAGTGGTGATTACAGGACTTATATAGTCCAGAGTTTATTTGGTCCACAGGGACTTTGATCTAGAATCCTAAACTCAAACACTCACTCTACCACTTACTAACTGTGAAACCTGGGACAAGTAACAGCTTCTTTGAGCTTCTTTCCCTCTCCTACAAGTGTAATATCTTCATAAGCTATTAAAAATTTTGGCTATGAATGTTTTTATGTTATGGTCCCCAGACCAAAGCTGGCTTGGCTGCATCAAAATTAGAATAGGAATAGGCTAAATACATGTTCCTGGCCCTAGCCCCATGGGTTCTGATTTAGGAGGTCTGGAACAGGGTCCACACTATACATTTTAAGCAAACAACTAAGGTATTTTCTCATGGGGCCAGATCTGGGAACCAATGTTACTCAGTAAACACCACATGCACCCC
This sequence comes from Callithrix jacchus, assembly GCF_049354715.1. Taxonomy (NCBI): domain Eukaryota; kingdom Metazoa; phylum Chordata; class Mammalia; order Primates; family Cebidae; genus Callithrix; species Callithrix jacchus. The sequence continues at coordinate 99,635,837 of NC_133502.1, read as the reverse complement.
TTCCTCCCTGACATCATGTCAGCCCTACATGCCCACCACTGTCCTGCCACCTTCCTCTCAACTCGGGTGAATTCCTGGACCATCCAAAAGTTACTGCAAGTACTACAGGAAACCAAAATCCTTCTGAGCTGTAATACTTCATTGCATCCCTTCATAGAAACTTGGGTTCTTAGGAATCTAAGAGCAAACTAAGATTCACTATGTTTCAGATGCAAATCTAATCTATTTCTTAAATACCCTCTTCTTTACAGAGACACACTCCGTGAGCCTTTCCTCATGGTACTGGGTCAGTAAATACTAAACTAAGAGCCAGATGAGGTGCCAGGGAGAAAAGAAGAGACAGGAAGAAGATCAGGAACATTGAGGAGGAGGAGAGCAAATTAAAGGTGGCAGAAGGGTCCTATCCTCACTTCCAGGCCACCCCCGGGTGACCCCTTCACACCTTGCCCTGCAGAGACCCGAGTGTGTACTGAGCCTCCAAGCCCATGGCTGAAACCTCTGAACCCATGACTGGGACCCACCCCAGGAGCTAGGGTGGAGATTCCCAGGGGTCTTTGGATCTGAAGAGCACACATCATGTGGTTCTGGCATATGCTACACTGAACACATCTTGGCTGCTATACCAGTCAAAAGGTGAGACTCTCCTGCTCACTCTTACCCACCAACAGATACCAGAAAGGGTAGGTATCTCCAGGAGCAAGTATAAAACAGGGGCTTTCACATTTAGTGGTACCCAAGGAGCAGCTTCTTAAGTGACTTAAACGCTTCCTCTCTCTAAACTTTGTTCAAAAAAACAGAGGTGAAATTCACATAACAAAATTAACTACTTTAAAGTGTATATTTCAGTGGCAACCACCATCAGTATGAAGTTTCAAACATGTTCATCCCCCCAAAAGAAAACCCTATATCCATTAAGCAATCACTTCTCAATAATTCTCCCAACCAATAGTTTTTTTTTTTTTTTTTTGAGACAGGATCTTGCTCTGTAACACACACTGGAGTGTAGTGGCCCCATCACAGATCACTGCAACCTTTACCTCCTGGGCTGAAGCTATTCTGCACCACCTCAGTCTCCCAAGTAGCTGTGACTATAGGCACATGCCACCATGCCCAGCTAATTTTTTTATTTTTTGTAAAGGTGGAGTTTTGCCATGTTGCCTGGGCTAGTCTTGAACTACTGGGCTCAAGTGGTCCATTCATCTAGGTCTCTGAAAGTGCTGGGATTACAGATGTGAGCCACTGAGCCCAGCCTCAATAGCTTTTCATTTGTTTTTGTTTTGTTTTGTTTTGTTTTTTTGAGATGGAGTCACACTCTGTTGCCAGGCTGGAGTGCAGTGGCACAATTCCAGCTCACTGCAACTTCTGCCTCCTGAGTTCAAGCGATTCTCCTGCCTGAGCTTCCCACGTAGCTGTGACTACAGGCACGCACCACCATATCCAGCTAATTTTTGTATTTTTTAGTAGAGATGGGGTTTCACCATGTTGGCCAGGATGGTCTTGATCTCTTGACCTTGTGATCCACCCACCTCAACCTCCTAAAGTGCTGGGATTACAGGCATGAGCCACCATGCCCAGCCCTCAATAGCTTTTTATAGAGAGGGGGATTGATTTTTTCCATAGTGAAATTTTATGTAGCCATTGTTTGAAGGACTTTGGGAAACTCTGGGTTCAAAGGGCACAGGGACATTTTCTCTTCTAAGCAGGTGGGAACAGCCTTCTAGAAAGGTCTAGGGTAACTTTTCCCTTCTCCTGCTCCACCCACTCCAGTGAGGACAGTGCCAGCCTTTTCCACTCACACAGGGTTTCGTGTGGCCAACAATCTGTGAGAACAAGGGCATCACTACGGCTTTGAGAGGAACCCCTACAGTGCCCCACAATCTGGGTCACTCCCTAAAAATGGCTCCAGACAGAAATCAGCTCTTACCCTTTGCTTCTCTGGGTCCACATAGCGAATGCCAAAGTAGTCCTTCTCCAGCAGGCTGTAGTAGTTGCAGATGTGGTCAATGAGAAACTGTCCTTTGGTTTCCCTCTGCAAAAGAAGCACATTTAAGTCTCAGCCAGAGCTCACCTTGTGCATTCATATCCACAGGGAGCCTTGTTCCCCACCATGGGACCATCCTCCGAAAAATAAATTTGCTCACTCTAGTACCTGAAGAAGGGGCTTCCAAACTCTTTTAACCACAAGTCTTCAATGAGAAATACATTTTACATCGTGAGCCATTACACACGCGCGCGCGCGCGCGCATACACACACACACACACACACACACACACAGAACTAAAAAGACCCCAAAAGAGGAGCCAAAAGTAATACATGCCATTTAATTTGTTTAATGCTATTTATGACTCAGAGTACTAATTTTACAACCCAATAATTTGTGGAGGTCCACAGTTTGGAAACTCTCATGTAACACATACTGTTTGTTCTAATTGCTTGACACATATTCATTCATTCAGTTCTCACAAAAATCCTACCAGGAAGGTTCTCATTTTATATCTGAGGAAACTGAACCACAAAAGGGTTTGGTGACTTGCTCAGTCACACAACTTGAATGGAACAGGGCAGGATTTGAGTCAGGCCCACTGGCTGCAGTACGTGGGCTCCTTCCAAGCCACTTTGACTCCCTGGAGCATCCACAAGTCCACTGCGGCTCTGCCAGGAAACAGGGCCTGGTGAGTTTGGCAATGGTGTGAGTGGTATTTAAATTCCCTGGCTCTCAGCAGGAATGGTGGGGAAACTGCTTCCTTGGGCCTCAGAGCCACTGTAGTCTTTCCATAAACCAACACAGAAAGGCAGAGTGGGAGATTCAGGGGAACCCAGGACTAAGATCCAAAGACAGGCCTGTGTGACCTTAGATGTTTCTACTTTGGTAAAATAAGATGGTTGGACTAGATAATTTCTAAGTTGGTTATGTTATTTTTCCTTCTCAAATTCTGCTAGTGAAAGATGTATCAGCCAAATCTGATTAAGATAAATACCACTACAACAAAAACCTCTTTATAGTAAAGACCCCTCTAAGCCCTCATCCGGGTGTCTGATAAGATTAATTTCTGCTTCAATCAAAGTTGCTGACAGACCCATGAAACGTTTTAGGATGTGACCTACTGAAATAAATGAAGAAATTAGAGGCATTAAGTGAGCCACTTTTTCAATCCACTAAAAATAATTTTGAAAGATCAGTTTGGTCTGTGTTACATAATGATCTTTCTATTAAAAACCTCTACCATCAACTCAGGAAGTTGGCTAGGAAAGCCACACCCTCCAGCAAAATCTCCAATGACTACTCAAGACCCTGAGAGAAGAAAATGTGGCTGCTGATGATGCAGTGTGTTAAGGCAACGCCAGTGTGGCTGGAACAGGGGTCACTGCCCCCCACAAAGCCTGGGAAGCGCTGCACTAGGTGAAGGACTGGGGCTTATAAGCGCAGAGCGTGATATGAAACCTCTATTTTCCCGAAATCACTTTCAAGTTGGATTTTGAGTGAGCTTCAAGTTTTTAACATCCTTCCTGAGAAAATGTCTGATGTAGCTCAAAAGAAACAAAACATAAAAATGGAATTTGTTTTTAAATTTCTGCAATTGTTTTTTAATCCAGGAGGCTCAAATGACAATGCTATACCCCACAGCTGACTTCAATGCCCAGAAAATAATCAATGGCTTTAGTTCCTTTTACACATACACTCTGTAATCCATTCCTCTTTAAAAGGTTGCCACGTTATCCACTCACCAAACGTAACATATGAGCTCATTGTTTTATGACTGAATGGCAAAGCTCTCTTCATTAGGATTTACTATAGGGAAGTATTCCCTACCGTATTCAAGATATGTGGGTCAAGGCAGTGCACTGTAATAATATGGGATTGAGCAGGCCTTGATTGTTCAGGACAGATCCTGCTGTGTTTTTGCCCTGAAGAAGATGTACTCAACAGCACAACAAAGATTTTTTTAAATGATTAAATACAGCAACCAATATACAGCCTTCAGCAAAATCTCCATTGACTATTCACAGCCCTTGAGAGAAAAAAAATGCCACTGCAGACATCGCAGTGATTAGAGTATGCAAGAGTGGCTGAAACAGGGGTCAACGCTTCCCAAAAAGCAGGTTAGGCCAGTTCCCATAATTCCAGGCCACCAGGTGGGTCCTAGGTCTTTCTATTCAAGGTACAGCCAGTGGACCAACACTATCACAGAGCAGCAGCCTCAGTCTCACCCAGCAAGGAGCCTGTGGGAAACAGAATCTCAGGCACTGCTCCAGCCCTGCTGCATGGGGTCTGCATTTTGGCAAGATCCCCAGGTTATGCACATGCAGTTTGAAGTTTGAGAAGCATTGGTCCAGGAAGATTCCCCAACATAGGAAAAGCACAAAATGTTACCTGTCTCCAGAGACCACCACAAAGAAAAAGAAAATATGCCCCTTCTACCTTGCGAATTATCTCTTCCTTGACTCAGAAAAATCAGCCCTTTCCTGCCTCAGGCACGCAAGCTGCCCCTGCCTTTGTCAGGGGCCATCAACAGCCCTTTGCAGTTCTGCTCCTGCCTCTGCATGTTCCCCAGCCAGCCTCTCCACCCTGAGACCCTCCATGTCTCACTGCTTGGTGCCAAGGAAGCCAGCTTACAGCCCACATTCTCCTGCCTGAAAATCCGGACAAAGTTTGTAAGCCATTTTTAAAGTTCCTATTGTCATATTTGTGTACTAAGCTCAGTTCTTGCACTAAACAAAAGTATGCATAGGCCCAGTACCAAAGGCTGAAAAAGACTGTTCAGGGATCAGGCGCATGAGGGGCAGAAGTCCAGCTACTGCCCATATGCCTCACTTCAGGAGAGAGGCAGGGAGTGAACAGTGGTTATGACCCGAACCTTCCACACGCTTCCTCCTGAGTCTCCCAAAGATAGAGGTTCCTTCCCTGTGGCCTAAACCAGTGCCTGGCATGCTGGATGTTACCAGATGAATAAGAAGGCATTACTTTCTTCTCATAGAAAACCTGAGGTCAAGGAACAAAAGGAACCACTTCCCACAAGCCCTTTGGACTGTATAGCTCTCTCTCTAAGAGAGAGCCCCAGGCGAGACAATAGTGTCCTGGTATTGGCGATTCTGCAAATGTAGTGGAATTGGCCAACTTTCATGCATCTCTCTCAAGATCTGTGTGCAAAAGTGGTTATCAAAGATTGCAAGTAAAAGGATTTCTTTTTAATGTCAGACTTTTGTTGATTCTCCCACAGGATAGCAGCTATACTTGCAGTACTGATTGAGTAGAGGAAAAAAATCAAGCAGCTAATTTAAATTCTTCAGAGTCGTTACTTAAATTATGTTTTATTAATCACAACACCATTTAATACATGCGAAAAGTAGTAAGATATAAATGCGTGAGCAGAGTCTAATACAGAGGTCAGTAGCATTTGATAATCTGTGCTTAAAACTCTTGTGTGCATAAGTACAGACTTTTGATGCTGGTCTCTAAATGAGGTTGTGTGGTCTCAGAAATGCACTGACAGGGCTGAAAGATTTGTTTAACTACACAACTAAACCTGTGTCTCAATAGTATATTACACTGTGAATTGATTCATTTTATAAATACTGTACTAAAATAATGTGAAGACAATTGCAATACTTTTAATGCATTAAAATCTATAAGCCAGTGTTAGCCACAGTGTGGTCCATGGACTGTGCCAGAACATGAACAGTGCGTGACTGATCCTCCAAGACAGCAGCCCCCATCCTTTTTGGAACCAGGGACCAGTTTCAGGGAAGACAATTTTTTCAAAGACAGGGTGGGGTATGGTTTCAGGATGATTCAGGTGCATTACGTTTACTATGCACTTTATTTCTATTATTATCACGTTGTAATATATAAGGAAATAATTATACAGTTCACCATAATGTAGACTCAGTGGGAGCCCTGAGCTTGTTTTCCTGCAACTAACTGGGGGTAATGGAAGATAGTGACAAACTATCAGGCATTAGATTCTCATAAGGAGGATGCAGCCTAGATCCCTCACCTGCACAGTTCACGATAGGTTTGCACTCCCATGAGAATCTAATGCCACCGCTGATCTGACAGGAGGTGGAGCTCAGGTGGTACTTCGAGTGATGGGGAGAAGCTAGAAATACAGACGAAGCATCTTGCTTGCCTGCAGCTCACCGGTGCATCTCAGTTCCGTGGCCCAGGAGGGTTGGGGTCCCCTACTCCAGAAAACAACTGCAAAAATTAAGAGTAATTTAATTCTACTGTGTTTCTTACAAATCTTGGTCCAAAGCAGACTGGAGGAATGAAAATCTAATACTGGTGTCTCCCCACAGAGAGTTAGAGACTCTCTGATACAAACTGTGCCACCAGGCTTGGGAGATTCTGTTCGGGATTTCTTTAGTCCACAAGCCTCAAAGTGTGAAGGGGGTTACGTCCTCTCTCCCACCTTCTCTGCCCATTTTTCAGACAATTTTAGTATGTATGGATCCCTGAACCCCTGGCAATAATCCCGTCTTCCCTCAAAGTCTTCTCCCACTGGGTGGAAAGTGCTAGTCTCCTGGGTATGGAAGGATACTTGGCTTACCTCTGGGCATCTCAAAAGGCAAATTCTCTCACTGGGCTAAAGACTCATTGATGTGGCAAACTAGGATCCATTTCAAAAGAATTTGTGTAAAATAACTACATGTCTGATTAGGGAGGGCTGGGTAAGTATGGGTTAACCCTTTCGAGACAGTGAAAAGATCATTTAGTTGCTCTGAATCTCTATTTCCTCATCTGTAAACTCTAAATAATGCCATCTTTAATGGGTAACCTGAGTATTACAGACAATGTTTATAAAATATCTTGTTGGACACATAGTAGTTGCTCAATAAATGACAGCTATATACTACTGTTGTTTGTAATATGATTATTTCTTTTCTTCTGATGCCCATGGTACCTTCTGTTCGAAGGATGCTGAATGGACCAGGGTCGGTAGTAAGTCCCACCAAACACAGATGACTGGAGAGCTTATCATTCTCTCACAGAATGGGTTGGATTTACTTCCTAACACCCTATGAAGCCTAATTTTTATAATTACAAACTAGCCTACTTGTCAGAAAAGTCAACCTTTCCTCCCCACCCCAAAGTATGTACTAGGAAAACAGAAAACACCACTGTGTTCTAATCTTGTTTTCACCAATTATCAGCTAAGTGGCCGTAAGCAAGTCACCAAATCTCTCTGAGACTATTTATCCTTCTACAAAGGAAGAATAATGATGGTAACTTCCAGATGTATCTTCACTAAGACATTTTAAGGCTCATTCACGTATTTGTTAAACACCTATTATGTTCCAGGCATTGAGATAGGGATTAGAAATAAACAATGAGTGAAACATAGAAATTTATCTTCTGATAGATCTTAAAAACCCTGCCCTTTGTAAAATGTGAATGAATTTTGTAAACTGCAAAGTATTATACCAATGTTAGATGTCAATATTAAGAATAATCTTAGTCTTAAATCTTTGTCTGAATTTTACAGATCATTTTAGACATAAGAAAGTTAAGTGGAATAGTATTTGCCTCCAAGAACTGTCCCCTGTAGGTTAAAAAAAAAAAGTGAACAAAAAGACAAAGAACTCAATTTTTTAAATTTAATTTTTATTTTACATTCATGGGTACATGTGCAGGTTTGTTATACAGGTAAACTTGTGTCATGGGGATCTGCTATACAGATAATCTCATCACCCAGGTAGTAAGCCTAGGACCCATTGGTAATTTTTTCTGATCCTCTCCCTCTTCCTGTTCTCCACATCCCAACCAGCTTCCATGTCTGCTGCCCTCCTCTTTACATCCATGTATTCTCATCATTTAGCCCCACTTATAACTGAGAACAGGTGGCCTTTGGTTTTCTGTTCCTGCTTTAGTTTGCTTAGGATAACGTTTCTTGATTCTCTGCAGCCAACTGCTGATGATGCATTTATTTCAACTCCCACGTTCAGAGGCAAAGTTAAAACAACAATAAATTGTGCTTAAAGAAAAAGAGCAAAGAACTCAATTGCCTAAGTCATCAATAGCTTTTCTTCAATAAAAAGTCTGGCAGATTTCAGTCCCCAATTCCTAAAACTCTAAGTGAAGTTTTGTTCAGTCTTTTAGATATTGGTTAAGTGGGAAAAACAGTACCAAACCCAAAATACGGAATATACTGCTAAAGTAGTTTAGAGTTTGAATAGCTACCTTCAATAATGAAGGTATGAACATAGTAACAGGAACTACTATTCATTTAACACTTCCTGTATACCAAGAACTTTGCTACATAAGTTTACATTTGATCTCCTGACAACCCATTGGGATAGTTAATATTCTCCTCATGTTACAGACAAGGAAAAATGAACTCAGAAATGCTATGTCTCTTTACAGGGCTGTCAAACTGAGGTCTGACACCTATGCCAAAGCTGTTCTAGGAACTCAGTTGGCCTATGTGCCCCCATTTTTTATGTGGAGATAAAGGAAAACAACAAGATGAGGATTTGGGAGCAACGTCAAGCTCTCCAATTACTAGAATTTGGACGCTGGAAGGAAGGAGCACTGGGTTAGCCACCACAACACCAGGCGGGGAAAAGGCAGTTTTATAAAATACAAAGCCAATTATAATACACTTCATTAGCTGACTGCTTAGCAACCATACATTCCTTTGTCTTTCCTTTTTTTTTTTTTTTTTTTTTTTTTTTCTTTGAGACGGAGTTTCGCTCTTGTTACCCAGGCTGGAGTGCAATGGTGCGATCTCGGCTCAACCGCAACTTCCCCCTTCCTGGATTCAGGCAATTCTCCTGCCTCAGCCTTCTGAGTAGCTGGGATTACAGGCACGCGCCACCATGCCCAGCTAATTTTTTGTATTTTTAGTAGAGACGGGGTTTCACCATGTTGACCAGGATGGTCTCGATCTCTTGACCTCATGATCCACCCTCCTCGGCCTCCCAACGTGCTGGGATTACAGGCTTGAGCCACTGTGCCCTGCCACCTTTGTCTTTCCTAAAGGAACCCAGATTTTGCTCAGGTATGCATACGCATGTATGCACATGTGTACACCCACAGTACAGGCATGAACCTCAAGGAACTATGACCCAACCGCGTCTCAGGGCTCTGGCTTGGTTGGTATGAGGGACCCGCCTCTCTTGTCTGATTGGTTCAGTAAAGGACACATGACCTAGCTTAGGCCAGTGAGACACGAGGAAGACTTTACAGGGTATTCTGGGATAATTCTTCTTTACTCTTCTGAAGGAGCTTCAAGAAGACACTTGCCCTTCCGTCTGGATCATACACTGAGGTGCAGCGGGTTTGAGGGTGAAGCCGAAATATTCACAGAGAAACGGAGCCTGTGTCTCCAGACTGTCAATCTGTTCATGTAAATTTCCTTGGGGATATACATGAAATTCCGTGTTATTTCAGCAAGTACAAATTGGATTTGTTGCACCCAACATTTTCACTCGGGAGAGAAGGTAAATCAATGCCTCAAGCCAAGAAGAGCTAAGAGAGAACAATAGTGCTGGTGTGAAGCCCAGTTGCAGAGACGGCTGACTGATGAGCCCGAGAGCAGTCTGTTGCCTCTGCTCTATGTTCTGCTGTGTTCTATTCCGTCAGCATAGTGTTGACTGAACTGCTGATGGCTGACTGAGGAGCCCGGGAGCAGAGTCCATTGACCGCTGTGTTCTATGCAGTCAGCATAGTGTTTTGGTGCTTCTGAATGGGGAGACTGCACATAAAAATCTGGATGCTGGCTGTCATTGAAAAGCTGGAGGGTTTGGAAGCTAGGCCGTAAAGGTCTGGTTGGCTTCTCCTTTCCCTGGAAAATGAACTCTGCAGTCCACCACATTTCTACCTTTCCTGTTGTCTTCTGCTTCTTCCATTTCCGTCAATTTCCTGATCGCTGGAGGTATTTGAGTTTACAATCCCTAATCTGAGGCAGTAACAGAGGTCTCAGAAAGCCATCTTTGAAAGAATTTTCTTTGGAAGTACAACCTCAGAGCCAGGAAACATCCTCAGTGGGCACAGCTTTGGGCTGCCCTCTATACTTGCCCAACACCTGAGGTCCTAGGACCCACTGGAGGAAGAAAGACCTAATACAGAACATTGACATGGGAGAGGCACTGGGAATAAGGGAAGCAGTCAAGGGCAGAGGAGTTGGAAGCACAGCCCCAGGACACTGGGGACAGTTTGTTCTGGGGTTGGCACTGCTCCTCCAGGACCCCTCTATGACAAACAGAAGTGGAAGCTATGAAGCCTCCTTTCCCATTTATGAGGGTTGTGAGGTTTTTGTTAAAAGGGATCTGTTGTTTGGCATCCTATGTCTGCAGAAGTTGCTTTTGAGAAGACTTCATAAACATACATCTGGGAAAAAACAGAATTGTCTCTGGTGATTCCTCTACCTGGAAGGAACAATCCAATCATCTGAATGCCCAGAAACTCCATGAGGAGCTTCTAACCAATCACAAGGCCCTTAACAGCAACTAAATGCTCGGTTTGCTGCTAGGATTATGTCTTCTAGGGACAGATGGCTACATTTCTCTGGTGAATTAAGGGCCTTGATCCATTTACCTTCATGGGCAGATGAATAAAGAACAGTAATAAGAAACTGGTGAACTAAATAGTTTTCCTTGTATTGTGAAGGACAAGCATTTATTAATATACAAAAGATTGTAGTTTGATTCAACAACATAAAAATGCTGTGTTAATATTCTGCTATAAAAAACTCAAGGCTATTTGTATAAACTCACACATTATGTTAGTGACCACAGCTTTAACCAAAACTGCATCTCTTTAATAAATTAACCTTTATTAGGCTGGGCACAGTGACTCACACCTGTAATCCCACCAGCACTTTGGGAGACTGAAGCAGGCAGATCACCTGAGGTCAGGAGTTTGAGACCAGCCTGACCAACATGGAGAAACTATATCTCTACTAAAAATACAAAATTAGCTGGGCATGGTGGCACATGCCTGTAATCCCAGCTATTCAGGAGGCTGAGGCTGGAGAATAGCTTGAACCCAGGAGGTGGAGGTTGCAGTGAGCTGAGATGGCACCATTGCACTCCAGCCTGGGCAACAAGAGTGAAACTCTGTCTCAAAAAAAAAAGAGGGGAGGGGAGGGGAGGGGAGGGGAGGGGAGGGGAGGGGAGGGGGAGAAAGAGAAAGAGAGAAAGAAAGGAGGAAGAAAAACAGGGAGGAAGGGAGGGAAGGAAGGAAGGAAGGAAGGGAGGAAGGAAGGGAGGGAGGGAGGGAGAGAGGGAAGGAAGGAAACCTTTATTAAACAGCAAGTGATGTATCGCTTTGCTAACAGTAATTGGTACTGTTGCAAACAGTAACTGGTATTCTTCCCATTGCAAACAGTAACTAATATTAGATATTGAGCTGTAACATATATTCAGAAAATTGCATCATCCCAAGAATATGAGAGTAATATTAAAGCTATTTAAATGAGAGATCAATGTAAAGAAAAACAAGAATAGAGGAAGCTATCATGGTTGAATCTGTGGTTCTCACACAGAAATTTAAGTTTTCTTTGATTTGTGTTATCCAAATATTTTCAAATGTATGGAAGGTAAACCCAAGATTTGGGAAAAATGAAATATGTACTTCTGAATACACATCTATTTTAGAGTAATAATCAGTAGCGACAACTAAGATAATTGAAAATATAGGATAATTTTATTAAAGGCATTTTGTGCCCAGTAAGTATCCATGAGTTGGTAGAGGATTATGACTGTAGTAGTGACCTAAAAAACAGAAAATAACAACAAAACAAAACCAGGGCCAGCTACCCATGAGGGGGAAAAAAAAAATCAATAGTTGCCTGAAAGTGAGGACTAGCTTTTATAAAAGCAAGACACAAGTAGCCACCTTGCCCAGTCAGGCCTTCTGGTAGAGAGTGAAAATTGAACTGCTTATCTAAAGCCCCTGGTAGCCCCTACACACTATGAGAAGATGGAACTACACAGTCAACATCACAGCAAGAGGCTTAACCATATCAAGGTTAGAGAAGACAAGAGTCCTAAGGAAGAAAGACAAAGAAACAGTGCATCCATGAGAGGATGAAGCAACCAGAATAGGTTGGTCACTTTATCATCTGGGTCCTAAAGAGTGCCTTCTGAAGGAGTGTCACAGCTGAATAATCAGTCAAGGTGGCTTGGAGTTAGTAACATTTGCAGCATTTTTGTTTTTCTTCTGGGTGTTCTCTGCTTCCATTGCCTCTGCTGCATTCCATGGCTTCCATTCTAAAGGACACCTTGTGTATCTGTTCCTAGTCATTGGGTCATTTTTGTTCTGACCGACACAAGGTCCTTCCCAATGCTTAGAGAATCATGTTTGATTTATCAGCTCTTCTTAGCAGTTTTTGCCACAACCTAGCACTCAAAAGTTTCTTCCTTCTCCATCTTTTTCTTTTTCTTCTTCCTGTTCAGGATTTTGTGCCAGGTCCAGTTCTTGAAAGCGCTCACATCAGAATAATCTAGAAGTTTTCCAAGTCTAATCTTTTGTACGATTTTAATAAAGTGAGGTTTTTTTTCCTTCATGCTAAGGCTAAGGCTCAAAGAAGCTAATTAACCCCAAGTTAACATAGTTAGAAACTGGCAGAGTCTATATTTAAACTTGGGTCTGTTTATTTGATTATTATAACAAAAATTTTAAATTGTGATAAAGAAATAACTACCTCAACTTGATAAAGAACGCCTATTAAAACCCTACAGCTAGTATCATACTTAATAGTGAGAAACTAGATGTGTTTTCCTTAAAATAGAAAACAAGGCCAAGATGTTCTTCCTTACCACTTCTTTTCAACACCATACTGGAAGTCCTAGCTAATGCAACAACACAGGAAAAGAAAGAAATGAAAAGAAAAGAAAAAAGGGAAGGGAAGTGGAGGGAAGGGGAGGGGAGGGGAGAAGAAGAAAGGGGTAGGGAAGGGCAGGGCCCTTTTTAGTAAGTTTATAGTAAGTCTTGTAACTTTATAGTGAGTCTTGAAGCTGGGGAGCATCAGTCCTCTGACACTGTTTGTCTCATTACTGTGTTGGCCACTAAATCTTTTGCCTTTTCGTAAAGCATTAGAATATGATTGTCAAGATCCCACTGGGATTTTGATTGAGCTTGCATTGAATCTATAGATTAAGTTGAGAAGAACTGACATTTTAACAATATTGAGTTTTTCTATTCTGTTCATGGATACTGGAATATCCATTTATTTAGATTTTTTATTTCTTTCATCCAAATTTTGGTAGTTTTCCTCATATAGATTATGTATATATTTTGTTAGAGTTATCCCTAAGTGTTTCATTTTTTTGGTGCTAATATAAACAGTCTTTTGTTTTTAATTTCAACTTTTAAGTGTTCATTGCTGGTCTATTGGAAAACAATTTACTTTTGTATGTTAGCTTTATATCCTGCAACATTACTATTATCACTTATTAGTTTATTAATTCCAGGAGTGGGTTTTTTTTTTTTTTGGTAAATTCTTTGGTATTTTTTACATAGACAATCAGAACATCTGATGTCATCTGCAGACAAAGAAATTTTTATTTCTTTCTTCCCAATTTGCATACTGTCCCTTTCCATTCCCTCCCCTGCCCTGCCCTACCCTACCCTTTTCTTCTTCTCCCCTCCCCTCCCCTTCCCTTCCCTTTTTTCTTTCCTTTTCATTTCTTTCTTTTCCTGTGTTGTTGCATTAGCTAGGACTTCCAGTATGGTGTTGAAAAGAAGTGGTAAGGAAGAACATCTTGGCCTTGTTTTCTATTTTAAGGAAAACACACCTAGTTTCTCACTATTAAATATGATACTAGCTGTAGGGTTTTAATAGGCGTTCTTTATCAAGTGATCAAGGCAATGCGGTATTAGCAAACGAATAGGCAAACAGAACAATGAAACACAATAGAGAACCCAGAAATAGACTCACACAAATATAGTCAACTGATTTCTGACAAAAGTCTCCAAAGGGGAAAATATATATATATATATATATATATTTTATCTTTTATATATATATATTTATCTTTTAGGATGGAGCAATACTTTATTTTTCCACACTTTGACAAGGAGGTTTTCCATAAACAACCTTTCCAGTGGAGAACAGAGAACATGAAAATCGGCTTCCAGATATCAGGAGCTGTGTCTGCTCAGGGCCGAGGCTCCCCTTGCCCATGTGGTGAGGTGGAGAGGTGGACTTCCCTTCCTTCATCAGTTTTTCCTGTTGCCTCCAGATGGTATCCATACATTTCATCACTTTTTTCCAAAATATACAATCTATGAAATCATCATATTCTATCTTGCACTCTTTCTCTGCCTGGATAGTACCGATTCCATGTGCACATTCTAGCCATTCTTTGTCAAAAGCATGGCATCGAGTGGGAAACTTGTAGGGCTGCTCAGCACTTTGGATTGTCCACCACCGATCTAGGTTAATGCTGAACCTTTTCTGCACATACAAGAAAGGCATGGCTGTAACTCTGATGCTCTTGCCCTTGTCTCTTCTCTGGCCTCTGCTTCAGGATGACCGAAAATATATATATTTTAAGTTATCCTGACCACAGTGGCTGAGACAAGATTTTAAGCAAAGTGCTTTCAGAAATGAGCTCTGTTTATTAATCAATGCTTCCTGAACTTAAATACATCTTCATTTAGTACCTGCTTCTTTTTCTTAGTCTAGCCTATGGTCTGCAATATTGGCTTCTCTAACAAGCCTTGTGAAACAGAAAGGCCAAACTCTCGGGGCTTCACCATCTCCCTGAGCCATACCAGGAGACGCCAGCATCACCCCCTCTTCTCAGATTCCTAATTAGCAAGCATTCACTTAGAACTTCCTTAGTGCCTGGTGCTACGAACTATATTTAGATTACCTCAACTATTTATCTGATTTCATTCACATAAGCCCCAGGAGCTAACTGCTTTCCCATTTTCAAGGAGAAGATGATAAAACTTAGGGTGGCTGAATAACTTGCCCAATGTCACACGGCAAGCAAATGACAAAAATGCAGGTTTGAATTCAGGTCTCTCAGAGTCCAAAAAGAAAAGATTAGAATTATTAAAGTTAGGGAGCAGTAAAACATTCATATTTTTAAAAGTAGAATCACAGAATGTTGGAGTTGGAAGGTACTATAGAGAGAATCTTATCCAAACTCTTCATTTTAGAAATGGGGAAACTGAGATGCAGGAATTTTAGATGAAATAATACAAACTAGTGTTGGAATTGAGATTTCTTCAAGAGCTGGAGCCAAGATATATTAGTCAGGATAGGCTAGGTTAAGCTGCAGTACCAAAGAATTCCAAAATGTCAGTGAGTTAACACCACAGGGGTTTATTTCTCACTTAATATGCTAGCCAATGTATATTGGCAGGGGAGAACCCTGCTCCTAATGTCTTTGAGATTTGAAGGGATTAAGGACTCCTCCAGACAGCTGCTTCAACAGTCAACACAGCAGCAGGAAGGAAATGTGGTAAGTCCTACACTGGCTTCTAAACATTCTGTCTGGAAGTGACATGCACCACTTCAGCTTGTTGGCCAAAATAAGGTACATATCTTGCCTAACTTCAGAGAGGTAAGGAAGTAAAATTCTACCATGTGCTTACAAGGATGAAATAAAGAATGCTTATGAATAATCCTAATACCCATCACACCAGTGCTCAGTCCAACACTGGGTTTAATTAGCATAACATACTGGATTGGCCCTCCACAAGACTGTTTTTCAAATATGCACCTAAAATAATGTTGTTACCTACTTTACAATCCTTACAAATATGCCTCAGGCATTTCTATAATTAATCCTAAACTATTTTGTGGATTTTAAGGCATTCTATGCGTTTAGAGTTCATGGTCTAATTGGAATCACTTGTGGATCGTATTTTTTTAATGATTTGTGAGTATAGGGCCCCAAGAAAAATATAGCAATAGTCAATTAGGAGCTGCCATTCACATCCAGAGAGCAAAGAGATGATTTCTGCTTGTGGAATTCTTAATGCACCAGGAGCCTAATGAGGAAGGCAGAATACCTCCTAAAATTGCATACAGGATGGCTACACTGAGCTCAACAGTCAAGGAAAACAAACCAACCAAACCATGGGTCCAATTAAACATATAACCCCTGCACACTCTATCTATCAAGAGCCTTGGGCTAAGGAATTCCCCAGTTTCTGAGAATCATCTGGCAATAAAGCTCTTTGCCCCGCTAGGATGATAGGGCCAAGCAGCCTGACCAAGAGCTGCTGAATGGTTTGTGGAGGAATGTAGAAATGCATTACCATTTACACAGTTAGCTAGGCTTTGCTGGGGTAGTGGGGAAATGTCCTCATGCTAGGCCAATAAGAAAGGAAAACTACAAAAGGAAAGAGAAATGAAGATAAGAGAAGGGGAGTATATACATGCAGCCTTAAAATAACCATGGTAGTCCACACGGATCAGCCAGCGGGACTCAGACACGTTTTTAAAGAGAAACAGGTCAGCAGCAAAAATACTTGAAAAGAAATTTAAATCTTCATTATTAGTTTTCAAGGAACATTAAAGAGAGCCTAAGGTCTAAGCCAGTAACATTCCTCAAAAGCTCTTAGCGAATTCAAATTTTCTCGTAGCTTTGAGATGTTATAGAGACTCTCAATTTTCAAAAACTCTAAATTCCTCCCCCTAGACCAAACACACCAGGCACTATCCTCTCTCTCCCCACCCCTAACTTCCCTAATGGTAGCTTTTTTTGCAATAAGAAATCATCGTTCCTCTCAAGGAGACATGGGGAAGGAGAAACGAGACAGGCAGAGGGTGGCTTGAACACACAAATGTGTGCTTGAAACTGCTGGGGAATGTTTTAAAGGGGCTTCTGGAGTGGCCCAAAGCACATCACAGTTATACTCAGTGTAGCTTGCCTAGGAAGCATCCTGAGAAGGCTGGGAGTGTAACAGGCTGAGAGGAGACACCACTAGATGACGGGGCTAGCTCCAGAATGTCTTCCACTTCATTGGTATACATGTGGCTAGACACAGCCACATCACAGGAAATTATAGTCTTACTGTATTTCACATAAGTAATATGGCAGAGGCCATAGCAATAATAGGAATAACAGCTGCAAATTACTGAGCACTAACTATAAATGAGGGCTTGTGCTAAATGCTGCACAGAGATTATGTCATTTACCCTTCCAACAACCCCAGCACCAGCCTTATTTGGTCAAATGGCCTTCTAGAAATGTGTGATTTCCACCCACATTTATTTCTATTTCTAATTCCTCTAAGCTAGTTGTTTTCCCCCCTCTCAAACCCTATTCCTTATTTCCAGCCTAGCATGGCCCACAGTTCCACTCTGTGAAGGCCTTATGTCTCATTTCAGTAGTGTCATTCCCGAAGGTTCCCAGTAGTCAGGCAATTAGCAAGCCTGTAGCCCACGCAGCTCCTGAAATTCCTAAAACAACTGCTCTGTGTGCAGCAAGAATTCCTGCATACACACACACACACACACACACACACACACACAGGCAGGCACACACACAAAAACGATTTGTCACAAATATTTAAAGACTGGAAGATGTAGGCTGGGCTCCCCGGCTATCACACCTACCCCTTTCTTCAAGCGATTAGTCACTAAGGAGGAAAAACATCTCGGTTATATTTACATCTCTTCTGACTACACAGCAACCCAAGCTGAGGGTGTTTCATTTTTATGAAACTAAAAATGTAGAGGATGATTGATGGGAATTTTAATCGCCATTATCAGCTATTACAAGCCAGCTTTCTTCTTTAAGCCTCCTCTGCCTTTTTTTTACTCTTTGAGGCAGACGGTGGCTTCCTGAAGGAAGGAACATATCACATCCAATCTACCAGCTCTTTATTGCTAAAGAACATTTGCACCCTTTGTTTAGCAATGCATCATGGCAGAGCCTGATAGCACTGCATAAACCCATAAGAATGCACAGAAATGCATGCTAAAAATGTCTGTGAAAGTGAGAGCCCCTCTCAGGAATTTATTCTTAAGAAATTACATGAAAATATTCAAGAGAAATAGAAAACGAAAAAAAATCAAACAGAACAAACCATTTTTGTAATACTCAGACGTTTTACATTTGTATGTATATTTATATGCACATACACATACATACATATACATATAGACAACATGTAAAGATTTGAAGGCTAAAAAGCTAAACATGCATAGAAATATTTGTGAGAGATAAGAGGTTATTTTTAGTTTTCTCTTTGTGCCTTTTTATTTGCATTTTCTAGCTTTCCTACAAACAACAAGCAAAGGTAATGTGTTTCTCACAGGACACTGGCATTCTGAAGGGACACACAGCCTATATTCCCATGGACTGATGGACTAGAGGTACCCTTAAGTCTCACAAACCAGAATTCCAGCTCTCATGTTATCTAGAAGTACTGCTTCCTTTTCATTTCGGAGAGTAGAGAAGGAAGAAACGATGGGCAGAGTGATGAAAGACCATCTCTGATCTTAGAGCCCCATTTCTGGGACCCTTTGCAGAGGCCCCTTTGAAATATTACCCCAGTAGTTTTAAGTACAAGTGCATGGTAGAATCCCCTGACCCAAGCTGAGGCAGTTCTAGGTTTCCACAATGCCATGTTAGCAGAGCGCCATCTTGGCTTTGTCCCAGGGCATACAGTGATCCGCTTACATCTGAACCCAATCAGCAGGGTCTCCAAAAAGTTGCATCACGGGATGAGGGCAGAGGCGGGGTGGGTTCTGGGATACAGAGAGAAGGTCTTGAAAGTGTCCACCATCTCCCTCCAAGCCCATGCCTACAATGAGGGTGGGACCAGAGCTGGCAGACGTTTTTAGTTTGACAGTTTGTTGGAGTGGGGCTGAGCTGCATAATTGGTTCTTATTTCCTTCCTGATGAAGATTCTGCCAATTTTACTCGGTCACAGATTAAATCAAACAGTAACTTATGTTTCATTTCACATAGGCAATTTCTTTTTTTTATTTTCAGTAATTCTATCACATTCCATTCTCCCTACTTACTCCCCCCAACATATACACTGAGAATTTGGCTGTGCCACCAATGTAAGGCAGCTGGGGTTAGGAATCAGGGAGCAGATAAACAGCATTGCTGAGGAGCTTCAGGAGTCTTCGGATCTCCCAGAGCACAGAAAGTGGTCCTCTGAGTCTTCTGCCTCATCACCTAACACCAATCTCCCCTGATTCTCCCTCCCTCCATCCAACCACACCTCCTAGGTCCCATCTCTTTCTCTGAAGGAACTCCCAATCTTTCCTTCCCATCATGCTGGCCAAAAGTTGGAAGATGAGAAGGAGAAAAGTCAAAGGCTACCAGTGTCTGGAGGACCAGTCAAACAGCCTTACTCCAGGTCTCCATCGCAGAACTTACGCATACATGCTTTGTGCACATAATGAACCAGTTAGGCCTCTTGGGATGGAGGAGAGTTCCCACAGGTAACTCACTGGTTAATTTTAAAGAGCTCAGGAAAGGAAGAACGGTGGCTTTTTCTCTTGTGAGTCAAGAAAAGGTCCTGATGATAACCCTCCCAGATCAGAACGCAACTTTCAACCCGTGAGTGCTGCTCCCCAGGTTATATGTGGCATCTCAGAGTCGGTTCCTTGCCATTGGGCAATGAATATGGTGCCAAAGGGTCCTTATATGGTGGTCAGTAAATGTGAGCCAGCATTGGAGAGGACACAGCCCATAGAAGAGAGCAGAGAAATCCAGAAATAGAAACTGTATGTATCTCTTCAAATTGCTGGGTTTTACTTTGCTATTGTTGTTGTTTTCTGCTTGATTTGTTTTCCAAATTTTCCTCCAGTTTATCACTTAAAATACTCCACAAAATGCCGTACCACCATGGCTGATTTCACTATGCCATTTTTCTGTGCAAACAAACCCCTTCTCTCCACCTATCAAAGTTTTGTTATTGGTGTGTTCACCAACCCTGGCAGGGAATTTGCGGCACATCCTGCTTCTGCATGAGAGGCTCACAGACTCCCCATACCCTCAGTGAACTCTCTGTCCTCTGACCGCATTTGGAAATGAGTAAAATACTGTCATGGTCATTTCTCAGGATGATGTAATTCCAGTTTTATCACTTCTTTTAAGCTCCCTTTTCTCAAGTGAACTTATTTTTCATTAAATTTTTTATTGTGCTTTCCAGGATAATTTGTACACAGTAAATATTTGGTACAAATATTCACTAAGCCATAATGAAGTATCATTTTTACCTATCCATTTCCCAAATCCAGGAATTCTAAAAATGGCCAACCCCAACAGGATACAGTAGTGGAACTGAATACTAACAGAAGTCTCAATCATGGGATCAAATTGTGTAGATATTATTTAGGGAATTTTTAATCTCTATGTTTTCCCCTAGCCTCCACTCCCACTTTAGAAAGGTATTAGGCTCCACAATCCCTACCCTCCTTCCAGGATGTATGTAGCAGAGTGAAAATTAGTAGGTGGTGAGGTCTCTTGGATTTTCTTTTCAAATGTCTAAATCCACTGAGAATAGAATATGAGAAATGTTCCAGTTATCTATTGCTGTGTAACAAGCCACTCAAAAACATAGAACAAAAAATAAGTATTCTCTCATAGTTCTTTGTATTGACTGAGCACAACTGAATGGGGCTTGTCTGGGTTCCTCTGTATTATTTCAGTCTGATGTGGAAGCAACTGAAAATTTCATCACTCACGTATCTGGTGTCTAGGCTATGCTGGCTAGAAGAGGAGGGGGCTGACCCCCACCCCCTGTTCTCTCTCTGTCTCTCCCCCCGCCACCTCCTTTCTCTCTCCCTCCCCTTTCTCTTTCTCTCCATGAAGCCTCTCCATGTGCATAGCTAGCTTGGGCTTCCTTGCAGCATGGCAGTCTCCAGGAAGCCAGACTTCTCCATTGGCAGCCTGCCTCCTGCAAGATGAGCATTCTCTCACACACTGTCACTTCCACTGCATTCTACTGATTACAAGTGAGTCACTAAGGCCAACCTGGATTCAAGGGAAAGGCAATTAAACATGTCCTCTCAATAAAATAAAAACAAAGAATGTATGACTATCTTTAATGTGTCACAGGGGAAAAAGAGAGACTTCTTCCAGATCAAAAAGAAGAAAGGAACAAGCTGTATGAACCAAGCTTGCACCCTAGATATGCTCTGTGTTGGCACAAGGATATTCAGGAGGAAAGATATGGTCTACCTAGAAAAACAAATCACGGCTGGGCGCGGTGGCTCATGCCTGTAATCCCAGCACTTTGGGAGGCCGAGGTGGGTGGATCACGGGGTCAAGAGATCGAGACCATCCTGGTCAACATGGTGAAACCCCGTCTCTGCTAAAAATACAAAAATTAGCTGGACATGGTGGCGCATGCCTGTAGTCCCAGCTACTCAGGAGGCTGAGGCAGGAGAATTGCTTGAACCCAGGAGGCCGAGGTTGCGGTGAGCCGAGATCGCGCCATTGCACTCCAGCCTGGGTAACAAGAGCGAAACTCCATCTCAAAAAAAAAAAGAAAAACAAATCACAAACACAGGGTTTTCTGGCCTCACCAGGTTGCTATGTCCTAAGAATCCCCACTGGGCTCAAGGGAAAGGCTGATGTGCACATCTAGCCAATAATATGCCTTCCTCCCATTTCTTTGCACCCAGTGAGACTCCAGAAACTGGGCACAACCCCCAGGTGGGGGAAAGTTCAGAAAAGACACATGAAAATTTTCCAACTCCAGGGGGAAAGGGGCTTGGTATCAAAATTAGGTTGATTTATGGAAAATAGATTACCATATCTCTTCCAGCCTGTGATTGGGAACTGACCTTGGTGTCAACCTCTAAATTTTATTTCTTCTGACTTGACTCTTCAGTGAAGTCATTCTGCCTCGACTCTTCAGTGAAGTCATTCTGCCTCTCAGGCTGACCCTCTGTATCCTCTCCTTTCATCACTAATTATCAGAGCAGAGTTAAGCTGCTACCACAGGCACCCTCAGACACAGTCCACGCGAAGCACATGAACTAGAAGATTAACTATTCAGATGCAGGGAAGATGGTGGGGAGACCATACACAGTTCAATTTGGAAATGGATTTCCCATTCTCTCCTGAGAAAGAGGTGAGAAGGAAGAGAGCAGCAACCCAGCCAGAGCCAATATAATATACAGTCCATTGTCCTGAAAATCTACCCAGGCAGCTCAAAGAATGCTGTGATAAATTACGCCTCTCTCTTGCCCCCAAAGAATCAGTTCTGTGCAGGTCAGCAGCACACTCGGGAAATGCAAACGTTGTTCATCCCCAGGCATGGAAGTCAACCTTTTCTCCACCAGCTTCCCAGAAAGCAGCCTCATTTGAGGTGGGATGTGAAGCAGAAGGACAAGAAGGAAGCAAGGCGCATGGAACTGAATGCTTGCTGTCAATATTGCATGCCACTGGTTCAAAAATGGGATCAGCTGCCTGCTATTCCTGTCCTTAACTTTCATCTTCCCTTCTAGCATTTATCAAACTGGTCTTTTTTTTTTTGAAATGGAGTCTCACTCCTGGATCACTGCAACCTATACCTTCTGGGTTCAAGCGATTCTCCTGCCTCAGCCCCCTGAGTAGCTGGGATTACAGATGTGTGCCACCACACCCATATCATTTTTTTGTATTTTTTAGTAGAGATGGGGGTTTCACCATGTTGGTCAGACTGGTCTCGAACTCCTAACCTCGTGATCCGCCCACCTCAGCCTCCCAAAGTGCTGGGATTACAGGTGTGAGCCACCGCACCCAGCCTGGTCTCTTATTTATCAAGCTCCTAATTGCTCTCCAACTGTGGCTCTCTGCCTTGTAACCCAATTTCTGCCTTCCATCAAAAACAAACCAAAAAACCTCACTCCATCATCACAGGGAAAGCTTGACTAGTTTTTCCCTGTGTTGGTTCAGAGAATGGACAAAAACTTTTGAAGGAGAAAGAGAATATGAGACTCTTCAGAGGAAACTGGCCACAGAACATGCTTGTGTATGATTACAACACAAATTTCTTAATAAGAGCAAACATTTTTAACACATATTATGTGCCAGGCACTGTGCTGAGTCATTTCCATATACTAGCTCATTAATACAGTCTCTCCGGTAGATAGTAAGATTATTATTCCCACTTTGCAGATGGGAAAATATAGGTTCAAGCAACAAATAAGAGCCGGACCCAAGACATGAACTCTCTTCTGCGCCTCTCTAAAGCTTCTGCTCTTTTCCTCCAAGTCACTGGTCCCCAAACATTGGTGTGCATACTCTGAGAACACTTCTTTTTCAACAAACTCTTCTGTTTCCCAGCCAACCAGTCTGTCACAGTTTTCCTGAGCATTCCCTGGATCAAATGTGAAACTGATGGACAGACGCATGCCCAGCCCAGCTCTCAATGACTCCTCCTAATCTTGTTTTCATCTGACAATGGGCAAAATCATCCCTGTGTCTTTCTGTTTAGCAGTATCCTTTCTTTCACACATGGAAGAACCAGGAAACCCTAAATTCTCTCTTTCTTAAATTAATTAATTTACTTTTAAAAAGGATTTCTACTTCTATTTTAGATTCTGGGTTTGTTACCTGGGTATACTGTATGATGCTGAGGTTTGGAGTACAACTGATCCCATCACCCAGGTACTGAGTATAGTACCCAATAGGTAGTTTTTCAGCCCCGCCCTTCTCCCTCCCTCCCCAACAGTAGTCCCCAGTTTCATTGTTGCCATCTTTCTGTCCATGAATACTCAATGTTTAGCTGCCATTTATACATGCAAACATGCAGAATAAGATAATGGCCTCAAGTTGCACCTGTGTTGCTACAACGGACATGATTTTCTTTTTTATGGCTGCATAGTATTCCATGGTGTATCTATATGTATCACGTTTTCTTTATCCACTCCACCACTGATGGGCACCCGGGTTGATTCCATGTCTTAGCTATTGTGAGAATAGGGCTGCGATGAACATACAAGTTCATGTGTCTTTTTCGTAGAATGATTTATTTTCTTTTGGATATATACCCAGTAATGGGCTTACTGGGTTGGATGGTAGTTCTGTTTTAAGTTCTTTAAGAAATCTCCAAACTGCTTTCTATAGCAGCTGAACTAATTTACATTCTCACCAACAGTGTATAAGTGTTCCCTTTTCTCTGCAGCCTCACCAGCATCTGCTGTTTTTGACTTCCTAAATTCTCTTTCTTAAAAGCAACATTTTAGCTCTGACTCCTCCCCTCCTCACCTCAACTACAGACCAGAATGAGGCCAGGCCAGCCCAGAAAAGTAAGTTGCTTAGTAACTGGAATCACACATCCCTGTACCCCAGAGGCAAATGGTACATTTTGCTGCCCCTCAGGGTGTTTTGGAACATAACCCTGAATGACACAGTACCTTCCCAGAGTACCACAGAATGTTTGGAGCAAGAGTGAAGATCCTCATCTCTCACCTTCTTCGGGGGCTGGAACATCACCTGCCCTTTAGAGACCTGGAGTATTAAACAGACCATTTCCATCCATGCCTAAGGCTGCAGGCCATTTCCTGTCCCAGGCATTTCATAAAGTCATTTGGGAGAAGGTAAGTTAGGGCTAACTTATCTTTCAGTTAATGCATTAGAGGTCCACCTTCTTGGCACTAGCCTATTTGCCCTGTGAAAATGTATTCATCCTCATCTTGAACTGAATTCTGAAATATCTTAATGTGTAAGTCAGTCCTTACTGATATGGAGAGACAATAGCTAGAGAGAAAAGGAGGGGAGATTCTATGTTTTTAGCTCAATCCACACCAACTGATTCACTCTAAAGAAGGTCTATCCCAACTCTTGGCTCACCCTAACAATGGTTTGAAGTATTATCCACCCATCCCTCAGGGGAAGGAAAAAGGGAAGAAGTCTTCAAAAGCATAGACTGTGACTGCTGCATACGCCTTTGTAAAACCAGGGTGTCGGTGTCTAATTGTCTAGGTGAGTGGAGTGGGGATTCCCCCTTGGTTGTCAGGGGTAGTAGGGTGGCAGCTACAAACCTGAGTCTCTTCATGTAATAACTTAGATGAGAAATAAGCAGTGGTAGACACAGTATTTCAATACCATCACTATTATACATCACTATTTTATCTCATCAAAGAGGACTAAAAATTTTCGAAGTATGCAATTTTCACCTCATTCATTTATCTATGTCAAACTTTGAGTCTATACACAGAAAGTCCCAGTGAGCCAAACTATCCATTCACAGTTTATTTCTGGTTATTCATGATTCTTCGAAATCTGCACCATTTCTGGAATCAGTCTGCATAGAATTGGACTTTCATCAGAAAATTCTCAACACATCAGGCAGAAATGTTCTAGCTGCCCATCTT
Organism: Callithrix jacchus; assembly: GCF_049354715.1. Classification (NCBI taxonomy): domain Eukaryota; kingdom Metazoa; phylum Chordata; class Mammalia; order Primates; family Cebidae; genus Callithrix; species Callithrix jacchus. Next base: position 99,610,595 of record NC_133502.1, on the reverse strand, counting down.
GTTTTTAAGGAATGATATAATATTCAGACAGTAAAGTAGACAAACCATCCCTTTCAGTTATTATCTCCCCAGAAGGTACCCACTACTCTGATTTCTGTCTCAAACAGTTTTCCCTGTTTCTGATATTTAAGTAAATGGGATCCTTCACTTAAATATCAACAATAGTGTTGTTCTTTGTGTCCTGCTTCTTTAGTTTAAAATAATTTCTGCTAGTCATATGTGTTGTTGTATAAACAGTCATTTAGGTACATTATTGCTGTATAGTAACTATATAACCTTTTGCATAAATATATAATCATTTATACAACCATTGTATAAATGGTGTATAATATACAAATATCTATACAACCATTATATACAATCCATTTGTCCATTCTACTGCTAGGTAGTTTCCAGTTTTTAGTAACTGCAAATAAAGCTGCTAAGAACATACTTGTACATATTTTTGCTGAACATGCATAAGTATTTCTGCTAGGTATATACCTAGGAGTGGAATTTTTAAGATACACAGCATGAATTTCTTTATCTATAGTAGATATTGCCCGAGAATTTTCTATAGTGGCTGTATGAATTTACACTCCCACTAGTAATGCATCAAAGTCTTTTTGAAACATTTAATTAATATAACTTTTGGATAAACTGGATACTATTCCACTATAATACTATTAAGACAAACAAAGGCAACTTTCCTTATGCCAGTGATATGGCTTTTGCTGCAACCAACCAGAGGAGTAGCCTTTGCAAGCAGCTGAATTTGTTGACTAAAGGATGCTTTTAAAATTCTGCATCAAAATATGGTCCTGGCTGGGCACAGAAGCTCATGCCTGTAATTCTAGCACTTTGGGAGGCCAAGGTGGGTGGATCACCTGAAGTCAGGAGTTTGAGACCAGCCTGCCCAACATGGTGAAACCTCGTCTCTACCAAAAATACAAAAATTAGCTGGGCATGGTGGCTCACACCTGTAGTCCCAGCTACTCAAGAGGCTGAGGCAGGAGAATGGCTCAAACCTGGGAGGTGGACGTTGCAGTAAGCCAAGATCATGCCATTGCACTCCAGCGTGGGGAACACAGTGAGACTCTGTCTCAAAAAAAAAAAAAAGAAAGAAAGAAAGAGAAGGAAAAAGAACTATGGTTCTAATAAAATAATTGCATTTGTAAGATATTCTTCACTATTTAGTGGGCTACAGGTAACTCGACCCAGCAAGGCAATTTGTTCTGCTATGTTGAACCATATTTTGAAATTAACTGATCCTATAAGTACATCAAAGTTTAAATTCATTTCTTGAGATGGCCAGGTGGTAACAATTCTTTCAAAATCAGGTAGGCTCCCCAGATCATTTTCTCTTAAACTTTATGGTACAGAAATCTAAAGAACCATCAGCCATCTATTTTACTAAGTTCCTGAGCAGAATGGAAGGTCCTATTAGTAAGGCATGTTGGCCCTTCTCACTGTCCCCCAGCATTCATACACAAGGGAGTCATGTGCCAACATAGATGGGCAGAAATCTGTGCCCATCTACAAGGATACACCAGGGCCCCTAAATGTCACAACAATATGTCACTTCTTTCACCTGCATGGCTGGTGGCTAGATACAGCATACGGATCCTACTTTTAGGAAATGATACTGCTTTTCAGCACTTTGGGCAGTCACCCCTCAGAGAATCCAACTGTGAAAATTACTGTGATCTGGCCTCACCAACAGCCACTTGAGATTCACGGTATTTAACAGAACTATGCTGCCTGCCCCTTCTGTAGCTTTGTTATGTTCTTCTATTTTATCAATTTAGATCATCAGAAATCCATGGGCATAAATCTTAATATTGTAGCTTCTTACAAAACTGCCTTCACTAATCTCAACTAGGTGACAGACTCAACCAGATGACAAATAATTTCTTAACTCTTAGCAAGAGGCAACAAAAATAAAACTATTAGAGATTTCTACATCTCGCCAGAATATAGCCAAACATTGTCCATTATATTAACCAAGAAACAACAGAATTGTAGTCCTAGCAGGAACCAGCCAGGGACCATGCAAAGCTTTGAAATTCCCTTTTTGTTTCAGCCTCCAGAAAGCTTAGAGTTAACATTTGTGTTCAAATAAAATAACTATTCCCCCTACTCCCCCCACCACACACACACACGAAGTTGAAAGGCAAATCTATAGAGACAGAAAGTAGATTAATGGTTGCCTGGGGCTAGGCATAGAAAGGGGCAATGACTGTAAATGGGCACAAGGTTTTTTCCTGGGTGATGGAAATTTTCTAAAATTAGATTAGTGAGATGGTTGCAAAACTCTGTAAATTTACTAGGAAATCACTGAATTGTACTCTTAAATCAGTAAATGTAATGGTATAACTTAAACTTCAATAAAGCTGTTTTTAAAAAATCAATCCAAGATGGATTATCAACAAAATGTGAAAGGTAAAACAATAAAACTGGAAGAAAATATAAGAGTACATCATCATGAGCTCAGAGTAGACAGAGATTTCTTAAACAGGAAAAAAAGCATTCACTATATAAGAAAAAAATGATAAAATAGACTTAATTAAAATTAGCATGTCTGTTAAACAAAGAATATCATTAAGGCAGTGAAGAAGCAAGCCACAAGCTGGGGAGAGATATCTGCAATACTTACATCTGATAAAAGACTCATGTCCAAAATATATATATATATATTTTTAAAACTCCTACACATAAGCAAAAAGAAGAACAACCCAATTTAAAAATGAGCAAAAGACTTGAACAGGTAGTTCACAAAAGATAGCTATCCAAATGGCTGATAAATGTGTGTACCTTTTGGTACACAAATATCATGGTCACAGCTCTCAATTTCTAGTTCTGTATCTTCATGCCTCCCAATTTGTTTAATGCTTTTTTATCCTTGTTATATATTTTGATATCTGTTCTTTTGCCAGAGTCCCAACAGGAGGCAGGCAGTGTGTGCAATTTAGAATAATTCAAGAAAGGTTTCTTTTCAATGGGACTGTTTTATAAGGGTCTGAGTTAAATGGAGGGGAACCACCAAAGGTGATCAGGAACCAGGTGAGAAGCAGCAGAAATGTCAGTCCCCTCAACAGCTACAGGCAAAGGGCTGGGGGAGGTGTTGGAACCCATTGGAGAGGGTCAGGCAGAGAAGCTGCCTCAGAAGGAGTGATTGCTGAGCCAGGAATAAAATCAGCCTCAGGCAGCCTCCGCTGAACACAGGGGATTCAGCAAGGAGCCAGGGGAAAAATACTCAGATCTTACTCTCTCTTCCCTGTGATCTCCTTGCTGGGGCTTTCATTGGTTGAGCAAAACTGAAAGCCAAAGGAAAACATAGCTCTTATTCAATGTCATCCATCAGGTCAGCCCTCTGGGGCAGAAAAGGCAGAGAGTAGCTCTGGAGGAGCAAATGGAAGAGATACAGAACATCATCACAAGCTGCCTGGAATCCCTTTTAAAATGCACAGGAAAATAGATAAGTGAACAATTACCACAACCAGTAAAACTATGCTCCTGAGACCAAGAAAGGAAATTATTTACAGATATTACATTAGCTTTTTATATGTGATTTGTGAAGCAGAAGGAAGAGGGGAAACGGTAGTGGTTCATTATCCTATATCCAACCAAGATAATGCCCTGCATAATTTGTTTTCTATTGATTGGACATGGTGCTGACTCCTGTCCAAAAGTGAATTAGACATCCTTAGTAGTAAATGATACAGCTTCTCCAAGGGGTTTCTTGCTCCACAAACTCTCAGAACTGGCATCTGGACACTTGGGAAAGGTTATTTTCCCATAGAAATATAAAGTAAATCTCTTCTTCAACAGGTACTTCTTGGTCTGAACAGCCTGTAAGGGACCTTCAGCTTTTCCTCTCATTTCTCCTCTAGCACAGCACACTCCCAGAGCTGCCCGGTCCACTGCCATGAGCCAGTTCTCTCCATCTTGTCACTCACCTTTACCCACTTCTCAACCACGTTTCCATTAGTGCAGGATCCAAGATGTTGTCTACACTGATTTTCTTAAAAGGTTTTAAAAGTATCAGTCAAGAAGCACACTGAAGGATTCTTCCGTTTCACAAGCCTCCATCAGCAGGTTGAGCTGGGACACTGAATACTCACTCGCTTCCTATTGTAAACCTCTCTCTATTATGGCATAAATCAAAACCAAGCTGTTCTATGCAAGGGCCTTCTCTGAATCTGAAATAATAACCTCATATATTTATCAGTTTATTTGCCTATTGTCTCTCCCACCAGAACAAAGACTCATGTGAACAGGAATCTCACCTGTCTTATTCAGAAAATATCCTTACAACCCAGCAAGGGGGCTGGCACCTAATAGGTGAAATGTATGCTAAATAAATAAACAAGCAACCGCATGTGACTTCCTTTCTTTGACTTCTCCTTTGGTAACCACCTGGCCTTAAGTCTGCCATCCTCTCTAACGCAGTCAGCTTTATAGTAAGTCCACTTGTGATACTTAGAGACTACAGCGTGTCCCTAAAACATTCCCTCTCTCTCTCTCTCTCTCTCTCTCTCTCTCTCTCCCTCTCTCTCAAAAGCTAGCTGGCCAGCAGCAGGAGAGGAGTAGTGTTCACTATCTTGCTTTCTTGCTTACATCACAAACTCCATGTTGTGCTAAGCCAGACAGTGAGTCCAATGCAGCCACCTGAGCACACTATTTCATCCAGCCCACTGCTTCTTCCCAGCCACATTCACCAAATTCTGGTCCTTTTTCCTTTCACCTAGACCTCTCCAATGTTCACCACACAAGCAAAAATACCAAGAGTTCTGCCATAGACCTTAACTACTAATAAAATTGAACAACAGAGCATTGAAAAAATAACAAAATCATAAATTTATAATTTTTTAAATTGAAAAGATCATTAGAGGTCACCTGGTCCAATAGCTTTCTTGACCACAACCCACAGTAGGATATACACTTTACCTCCCAAATGAATACACACTCATTCTTTCAGCAAATATATGTTGAGCCAGTATATGTCCAAAGCACTGTTCTGGGTGCTAAAAATAAAAGAGTAAACAAAATAAAAATGTAAACCCTGCCTGCCCTCACAGAGCTTATATTTTAATGTAAACTAACTCACCCCTGTGTGTGTGTGTCTGTGTGTGTGTATCTTTTGTTTATTTGCTTGTTTGTTTTAATGCTATCACAACCCTCTAAATTATTTCCGGACTCACTAATGAGTGATAATGCATAGCTTGAAAATTTCTAAGCCTGTCCTATATTTTCCTATGCTTCCTATATGGAAACAGTTCTATAGTCTATAGAGAGTGAAAACAGTGAGTTTGACTTTGCACCCCTTACCTGGAAGTGGTTGCAGCTAATCAAGAGAGACATTTAAATATACAGATGTGAAGCTCCAGAAAGACGTTTAGAATGGAAAGACAAATCTGAGAGTCAACAAGTTGAAGCCATGGAATGAATTGAACATTGCAAAGAAAGTGTATAAATTCTTTCTTTAAGAGTCTTCTGCGGGATGCCCAGGGGAACACCAATATTTAAGGAATGTTAAGGAAAGAAGACCAAGACATATAGACAACCAAGGAAGAGAGGAGTGAAGGAAGTTCCAAGAAGGGTCATGGTGCTCACATTACAAAGAGGTAAATAAAAATAAGACCAGCAAGCATGCATTAGCTCTGGTAATTAGGGACATCTGATGACCACTGCTTCCTAGAGAAGTTATATTAATAATTTGACATGGGCAGAAACTAGGCTGAAGACAACTGAGAAATGAATGGGAGACATTAAGTGAACACTGCAATTCTGATGAGCTTACCAGAAAAAGGAAGGACTGAGCAGCCAGAACAATAGCTGGAGAAGGGAGAGAGACCCTGAAGTGGGGGAGGATATTTCAAATTAGAAAGAAGGGCACATGTTCACAAAGCTAAGGGAGAAAAGCCAAACAATGTTGGAAAACTCTTCTTGACATCAGCCTAGGCAAAGAATTCATGACTAAGACCCCAAAAGCAAATGCAACAAAAACAATAAATAAATGAGACCTAATTAAATTAAAAAGCTTCTTCACAGCAAAAGAAATGATCAACAGAGTCAACAGACAACCCACAGAGAGGGAGAAAATTGCAAACTTATGTATCCAACAAAGGACTAGTATCCAGAATCTATAAGGAACTCAAACAAATCACCAAGAAAAAAACAAATAATCCCATTAAAAAGTGGGCAAAGGATATGAATAGGCATTGTTCAAAAGAAGATATATAAAGAGCCAGTAGACATGAAAAAAAATGCTCAACATTGCTAATCATCAGGGAAATGCAGATTAAAACCATAATGAGATATCACCTTACTCCTACAAGAATGGTCATCATTAAAAAGTGAAACAGTAACAGATCTTGGCATGACTGTGGGGACAAGGGAACACTGTTACACTGCTGGTGGGAATGTAACTAGTACAACCACTATGAAAAACAGTGTAGTGATTCTCTAAAGAACTAAAACTAGAACTGCCATTCAATCCAACAATGCCACTACTGGGTATCGATGCAGAAAAAAAGAAGTCATTATATGAAAAAGATACATGCACATGTATGTTTATGGCTGCACAATTCACAACTGTGAAGACGTGAACCCAAACTAAGTGCCATTGACTAAGGAATGGAGAAAGAAAATGTGGTTTTCATACACACACACACACACACACACACACACACACACATACATACCATGAAATTCTATTCTGCCATTAAAAGGAAGAAAACTGTCTTTTTCAGAAACTTGGATGGAGCTGGAGGCCATTATTCTAAGTGAAGTAACACAGGAGTGGAAAATCAAAAACCATATATGCTCACTTGGAAGTAGGAGCTAAGCTATGAGTACACAAAGGCATACAGAGTAATATGATGGACTTCAGAGATTCTGAAGGGGAAGGACAGGAGCAGGGCCGGGGTTAAAAACTACACATTACATACAATGTACGCTACTCTAGTTACAGGGCACTAAAATCTCAGAATTCACCACTATGAATTCATCTGTATAACCAAAAATTGCTTGTACCCCAAAAACCACTAAAACATTTTTAAAGGTTTCCCCCAAATAAAATTAACTGTAAAAAAAAGAAATATTTGTTAGGAGAACTTTTATCAGGCATTATGATGGTTTCCCAATATCTAAAGCAAGTTAGGTGGGAGAGAAGTCATTATAGGCATCATGATCTTGAGAGGCTGCTGTGTGTGTGTGTGTGTCTGTGTGCTGAATGTGTGTTCATGTGTGCTGACTGCGTACGTGTGTGGAATGTGTGTTGAATGTGTGTTCATGTGTGCTGTGTGTGTGTTGAATATGTGTTCATGTGTGCTGTGTGTGTATGTGTGTGGAAGTATTGAATGTGTGTTTATGTGTGCTGAGTGTGTCTGTGTTGAATATGTGTTCATGTGTGCTGAGTGTGTCTGTGCGTGTGTGTGTGTGTGTGTGTGTCTGTGCTATGTACTGGGGTACAGAACAGGAAAAAGCTGGGAGGCACGCTTTCTATTCTGTGTTCATCTAATTCTAACAAAAACCAAATCAACCACCCTAACTCTACACCTGAGTTTGTTTTACAATTTTGGTTGTTATTACTGTCATTATTATTCTTTTAAAGCGAAGATTCATCTTTTATAACAGCTCTTGGAGGCAATTCTCTTTCAGAGATGTGAGAGAGTAAGCTGAACTATGCCACAAAACCACCTCAAGTAGACCATGGACTAGGAACCTAGGAACCTTGCAAATTGCCTGCAGCAAAGATTTCTCAGTGGCCTAAGATGGAAATGTACATCTCTAATTTTTCTTTATAAAACAGAGCAACATTTGCCAAAAACATGGTTCCTTCACGGCTGTTCCAGAAATGATATGTCCAGCTGGCACTTAGATTCCTGTAATATCGTGTGCTCTGCTACCCTGTAAACTCTACTGCAGAAATGGAATTCTAGCAGGCAGATGGGAGAGCCTCATGGATGATGATAAAAAGTGGGAAAGTAAGTGAGGAAGAGAATAATCCCCCACATCATCCTGAACTCCCTCAAAAGGCTGAACGGCAAAAAGGGGACCAGTTGGCTTCAGGGACGTGGGTGTCAGAGGATTTACACTTCAAGGAATCAGACACTATAAACAAACACAGTTATACCTCCTACACTATTCAAATTAACAAATATACATATTCCATCATCATTCTCAAAGCAGCTCAGTGCTAGGCTTTCCCAGGAATGGTGATTCCCATCCCTCTCCTAATGGTAACAGCAAACCTAAAAGATGCCTTTGGATCTAGAAAGACACAGGTCCTCAGCAGCTCTAAAATGGTTGGCAGAGAATAATGAAAATTATTATCATTGATATGGTTTTGATATTTCACCGTCCAAATCTCATGTTGAAATATGATCCCAATGTTGGAGGTGGGTTCTGGTGGAAGGTGTGTGGGTCATGGGGACAGATCCCTTATGAACAATAATGAGTGAGTTCTTGCTGTTAGTTTCAGTGAAATCTGATTGTTAGAAAGAACCTAGCACCTCCTCCACTCTCTCTCTCACACCTCCTGTCTCACCATATGATGTCAGCTCCCTTTTACTTTCCACCATGAGTGGAAGCAGCCTGAGGCCCTCACCAGAAGCAGATATTGGTGCCATGCTTCCTGTACAGCCTACAGACCATGAGCCATCTTTTCTTCATAAATTACCCAGTCTCAGGTATCCCTTTATAGCAACAGGAACCGGATAAGGCAATAGTGTATGGAGGTTCTGCCGTGTGCCCTGCACTCTATTCACATTCGTGCATTGAATCCTCATCATGGCCTTGCAAACAAGCATTACTATCCCTATATTTTTATATGTGGAAACTGAGATGCAGAAAAAAATATTTGCTAGTAGTCACACAGAAAGGGGGTAGCAGAGCATAGCTCCCAGAATAGATCAGCAGGCTCCAAAACCCATGGATACCATGCAATGAGCCACACTTCAAGTAAGAAACAGCCCTTCCATCCCCTGATTCGTAAGATGGCAGCTGAGAGTTATTTTTCCTTATAATAACTGACGGCAGTGAGGTAAACGTTCTTGCCCTCTTCTTCCTGGAGCCAGCAGTTGCCAATGGCAGAACAGTTTGTTACAAAGTTATTTCCCAGGAAAGCTAACTTTTCTGAATAGCATAATTATGCAGCAAATGTTCTGTAGGTCTTATCCTAAGTGTAAGGAGTTGGAGGTTCAAACTAACCGCTAAAGTCTGGGGAATTCAAAAAAACAGCATGTTGCAATTCACACATGCTAGTGGACTCTGCCCCGACACTGAGTGTACACACAAAACTGCTATAATTTTAGGACCCAGCCAGGTGTAGTGGCTCACACCTGTAATCCCAACACTTTGGGAGGCCAAGGTGGGTAGAACACCTGAGGTCAGGTGTTCGAGACCAGACTGGCCAACATGGTGAAACCCCATCTCTACTAAAAATACAAAAATTAGCCAGGTGTGGTGGTGCATGCCAGTAATCCCAGCTACTTGGGTGGATGAGGCAGGAGAATTGCTTGAACCCAGGAGGCAGAAGCTACAGTGAGCAACGATCGTGCCACTGCACTGTAGCCTGGGCAAAAGAGCAAGACTCCGCCTCAAAAAAACAAAACAATAAAACGTTAGGGGCTCATGAACCCCCCGAAGACCCTCTAGAGACCTTTAAGTCAAAAGATACAAATGCCTAACCTGCATCTTTCACCAATTCCCAGAAAGCTCTTCATTCCTCCCTACAATTAAATGATCACTCCAGCGCCTTCCCACTCATAGGGTATGTCTAAGTGTGGGTGTCTCTTGATCAGCAGCAATATTTAAGGACAAAAATAAATACAAGGAGATGACAAGCTCCTCTACACCTGATGCCAACACATTTCTAAAGTGTAAACAAATGGACATTTGTCAATAAATAGTTCAATATTAGAATAAAAGTTCTTTCCTCTCACAGCAAGCATCATTTTCCTTCACCAAATGGCTCTTCAGTCCCCCTCACCTTAGCAGAACCCCAGGATCGCATGGGAGGGACAAATGATCACAGAACTCCACTTGGTAAAATATGAGAGTGACTCCAACCAGAACAGATGTTTGCTTCATCACTTCACTGTGTATCACCAGTGAACAGCTGGGAAGTGTTTTGTGTTGCCAAATTTGATCTAAAGAGTTTTAAGTTTGGAACAATGATTAGAGATGATCAGCATGAAGAGGTGAGAAACGGAGGAGTCTTAAAGTTACAGAACCTGCTTAAACCATCACAGTAGCAAAGGTGATGTTTAGGTAGTAGAAGCTCCCAATGGAGCATTGCTTAGGCCACCACGCCAGGGAACTAATGATTGAGCAAAGACCTAGAAGCAAGAGTTTCTCAAGGCCCCTTCAGGGAACAGGAACAAAAATTATTTGAACTAGAGTTCTCCATAGGGATGGAATAATATTAAAGAAGAGTAAAGCCAATAAAATAGCACCGATTTATATATTTTTAAGACATATATTATAGATGGAGCAAGGTAGAGCAGTATGTCGTCTGATCTTCAGAAAGTTGTGGAATAATAAAAATAACACAATTACACAAGGATAGTTTTGAATGCTTTGCTTTTGTTTAATGCAAGTGTCTCACTGTCAAGATTTTTCCTAATTTTGAGGCCGACCAGCTGAAATTTTCCCAAGAGGAAAGCAAGAGTGTCAGGAATGCTGAGGCTCTGCACTCATCCCAGGGACTGTGCACAGAGCCACAGTCACAGATGAGGACCTCAGGACATGCGGTGGTATCCCTGGGCAGTGCAAGGAGGACTGACTGCCTCCCAGCAGGGATGGGGCACCAACAACGTCATCAGGAGAAATCCCATAAGCAAAGCCTGCTAGAGTCTCTCAGGGTGCTGCCCTTTGGTAGCCACGAACCATGTGTAGCTATTTAAATTTTAATTTAAACTTCAGTTCCTAAGTTGCACTAGCCCTGTTTCTTTTTGTTTGTTTGTTTGTTTGAGGTGGAGATTTGCTCTTGTCGCCCAGGATGAGGTACAGTGGCGTGATCTCGGCTCACCAGAACCTTCGCTTCCCAGGTTCAAGAAATTGTCTGGCCTCAGCCTCCTGAGTAGCTGGGAGTACAGGCATGCACCATTATGCCCAGCAAATTTGTGTATTTTTAGCAGAGTCGGGATTTCACCATGTTAGGCAGGCTGGTCTTGAACTCCTGACCTCATGTGATCCACCTGCCTTGGCCTCCCAAAATGCTGGGATTAGAGGCCTGAGCCACCATGCTAGGCCCCACTAGCCTTGTTTCAAGTTCTTAGCCACATAATAGCTAGTGTCTACCTTATCAGATGTTGCAAAGGTAGAATATCTCTATCATCACAGAAAGTTCTATTGGACTATGCCAGTCAAGAGTAACACTTCTTGAATGTTAATGTGCATTTAAACCACTTGAAGATCTTATTAAAATGCAGCTTCTTATGGAGTAGTCTGGGGAGGGGCCAGAGTCTTCATTTCTAACAAGATCCAGGTAATGAGGAGGGTGCTGGGCCATGGCCCCTGCTGAGAGGCTCAGGAGGATGCACAATGACCCCGTTCAATGCTGGCCTTGAGCTGAAAGGTAAATGTTTCTCCTGTTCTTACACAAAGAGCACCTTGTACATTCAAACTGCAATTCTACAGAACAGTAAATGTTAGACAACACAGAATCCCTTTCCCTTCTCTACCCTTCCACCTTTATTCTTTATGATCTTCAAAAATCCCAGAACTCACAGCAAAAATGTGCAGACCACTGAATCTCTATCTTCACTACACGTCCACTGTCTGTAATGGAGATTTTTCTTAAGACAAACCCTGCCCAACATAATTTAAGCAGCTGTGTTTCCAAAAGATAAGAGCAGCCTTTGTAAATTCCGGACACAATGATATCTTAAAGAGAAACAGTCAGGCATGTGCAAAAATCAATGTGGCTGCATTAGCACAACATATTTAGAGTAAAGCAAAGGAAGAAAGAAGCTCTCCAAGCTTAAAAACAGAAAATTGCATTACAATACAAAAAAAATGCCGCAAATAAATACACCAAATAATGTATCTGTAGCATTGCCACAGGTTCCAAACAGAAATAACTCAGTGTTTCATCTTTAAAAACAAGAAGACAGACTTATCTGTGGTGTACATAACCCAACATTTCCAAATGATCCCAATTAATCATATAACTATCCACACAAAGTAGGTCTTCCTGTTTTCATTTTTACAGGAGTGAATACCAACTCTCAGAGGAATTAAGAAACTGCCTGGGGTTCATCTAGCCCTAGCTGGCTTTGCGACTCATACTGGTTTTATTGTCCTGGGCTATTGCTCTGACTAGTATGAAAAACTAGTTTACAAGTAGATGAGAGGAGGGTGATGACACCCTGTAAGCAGAATAACCATTGCAGACTGGAAGCCTCTTCTCCCAGCTAGCTACAGTTTACTCACCTACAAGTGGAATGGCTCACCCATCTGTCCATTAAAGGATTAATCTAATCATTAAGAGATTTCTGCTAAAAGCACTGAAGGAAAACATAAACCCATGTGTTCATTATTTAATCTTGCTGGGTTTTACAGGATTTACAGTAATTATAGGTTAATGTAGATATATATCCTAGATTAGAGAATAGCCATCCAGAGAAAAATCCAAGAGGGAGCTGGTAACAAGGTTCCCTTCATGTGAATTAGCAGCCAGAGTGGAAACTGGGACATGACTACCAGTATGAGCATGTTTTCACAACCAAGCAAACTGACTGAAAAGGGAGCATGAGGTTGTGGGGAGAGGTTGGAGCCATCAGACATTCATCCTCCTTGCTTGCGAGAGTGAATGGGGCACTCACAGACAACAGGAGTAGGCACAGACTGGCCCCAGGAAACCTGTCCAGCAGGCATCTTATTTGGAAGCCTTGTTTGTTAGAGAGTTGGATTTTTCTCTGAAAGGAGAGGAAGCCACCAAATGAGTGACTTAATCCAACTTTGCATTTTAGAAAGACCTTCCTAGCCCTTGCAGGAGAACAGGGCTAGAAGAGGAAGAGATCATTAAACCTCAGAGGCTTATTCTGTAAGGTGCGCATGTATGCTCATAAGCATGAGCAAACCATCCAAAGAAAATTCAGAATCTTGGGCTAATTTTAAACCTGCTAATGTTGACCTAAATTAGACACACAAAAAAGTTGAATTATTCCTGTGCCAAAACTAACCACCCACTCACTTCCCCCTCCCCAGCAAGGTAAGCTACATGGGAAAGTGAAGCCAGCCCTCCAGGCCAGAGGGCAGCACCTGGAAAGCAACAAGCCATTGGCCTCAATAGGGAAACAGTCACCAACAGCAAAATGCAGCCAGACAAACATCTGTCTGGATTGTTCCAGTCATGTGTTGAGCATCTTCTACTTAAAGATAACCGAGGCAAACACCTGCCATTAAGAAACATATGGACAGACAAGGCAGTTGTTCTAATGCAGTTTGAGAAGCATGGCAGAGGCTGGCCCCGGTGCTAAGAGCACAAAAGAGGAACAGGTGATGCACACTCTATGTCTTAATGTCTTTTGGCACAAAATGTGGTTCCCAGACTTAGCAACATCCTTCATCACCTGGAAGCTTGCTGGAAATGCAGAAATCTCAGGCCCACCTTAGACAAGTTAGCCAAAGGAGGACAAGTGGGAGGGGGCATTTAAAAGAGAGGAAATGGTGGAAGCAAAATGACCGGTGTGAGATGATTGCACATTACCAGGTTGCAGAGATCAGCATGCCTGAAGCACAGAATAACAGGCACAAGGTGGTAAAAGGAGAATCTTTGAAGGGGTGGAAAGGAAGACCAAGTAGAACCTTCTGAGTTGCAGGTCTGAAACACGTCATTGTGCTTGGCAGAAGGGACACCAAGGAGATCAGGTGGTCCAGACCAGCTTCAGGCTGGAGGGAGCCAAGAGTTGTCTGGCACAGGCTTAAGAACTTGGAGAAGGGAACATAGCTGGTTTTGCGAAACTAAACAAACTTGTTTCTAGAGTCACTGTTTCTCTGTAATGATATTGCTTCCCAGCTAGATCTGTGCCAAAGAGGAAAAAGAAAAGCACTCAAAGAACCTTCCCCACTGGATCTTAGTCCAGGCACAGGGCCTGGGGAGGGTTTCCCAAAGTCACCTAAGTATAGGAATTACCTGGAGCATTTGTTTAAAATTCAGGCTCCCAGACCCCAGTGCAACCTGTGGAATTAGAAACCCATGTGAATAGCCTGAGGAATATAGGCTTGGGAAGCAGCCAGGGTGATTCCACACATCAGGAAACCTGGCCCTCTGGGTGAGGGATGGAGAGCACCTGACTCCTATCACTGTGTGTGGTCAACAAATCATAGCTCCCCTCCCTCCCTGTCACAATAACCCAAGAGGTTGGAAGGCGCTGACTCCACTCAATGCACTCTTTACAGAGGTTGTTCAAGTCACACATCCTTTAGGGGACAGAGCATGAAAAACAGTCTTGTTCGGTACCTGACCTAGAAAGGTGTCATTCTTGATGTGCTGATCTTACATCTTTAATGGTAGACTTGTTCCTCTCTCCATATTTGATTCATTCAATAATTCATCATTTGACACCTGTTGTGTACAGGCACCTAACAGCTATAAGCAAGAAACTTGAGTTTTCTGACAGATGAAAGTATCGGTTAATGTTAGTATGGATTGACTCTTGAACTTGGGCAAATATAAATATTTATATACATATGAATATATATATGTCTGACTCAATGTCTTTATACCTTTTAAAAAGATGAGCCTAGAAAAAAAGAAAAGCAAAAAGCATGAATAAGCATTTCACAAAAGATAAAACTTAAAAGGCCAGCGAGCATATGAAAAGATGTTCAACTGATCAGTAATCAGAAAAACACTAATTAAAAAACAAGACACCATTTCCTACTCATGAGCTTGGCCAGCTTTTTAGAGTCTACATTTCCAAGGTTTGGTGGGATCCAGAGAAACTGGACTGTGTCCTACACCACTGATAGGAGCAGAAGTGAGCACAACCAGTTTAAAACAAAATTTTTCATTACCTACCAGAGGTGATGATGGGCATAGTAAGCACTTCCGCTTCTAGAAAGAAAGCCCAGAGAAGGAGAGGCCCACATGCACTGGAAAAGATGTGTAAGAATGTTTATAGGCTGGGCATGGTGGCTCACGCCTGCAATCCCAGCACTTTGGAAGGCCGAGGCAGGTGGATCACCTGAGGTCAAGAGTTCGAGACCAGCCTGGCCAACATGGTGAAACCTCATCTCTACTAAAAATACATAAAATCAGCTGGGTATGATGGCACATGCCTGTAATCCCAGCTACTTGGGAGGCTGAGGCAGGAGAATTGCTTGAACCTGGGAGGCAGAGGTTGCAGTGAATTGAGAACATTCCATTGCACTCCAGCCTGGGTGAGAGAGTGGAGACTCTGTCTCAAAAAAAAAAAGCATGTTTATAGTAGCATAGTTTGTAATGGAATAAAACTGAAAACAATTCACACATCCATTGACAAAAGAATGGAAAGATACCTTCATATGTACAAATATATACATATCCACACACACAAACCACACATACATACATACATATATATACATATGTGTGCTCATGTTGGTCTGATGTATTTTATAAATATTTAGTCCTCAGTTCATTTAATAATTATAATAATTTTTATTATTTTTACCATGTATTAAGGCATGTGCTGGGCATTGTTTACATATCTCTATTCATCATAAAAACCTTTAAGGTATAATTTTTCTGTCACAGTTGGAGAAGATAAAGCTAAGGAAGGCCTTTAGCCCAAAATCACACCACTTGGAAATATTGCAGCTCAGATTTGCACCCATTAACTCCAAAGCTCAAGTTCTTTCAACCATATCACAGGGAGTTCTTTCCAGAAAGATCTTTAACCCAACAGTGTATGTTATACCATTATCTTGATAATGATGTAAGCATGAAAACGTTAATTCCTCCTAACCTTGCGCTTGGTATGTAGCCCTACTCTTCATTAAAGCTAAAACACACACACACATGCAGGCACACATGCATGCACACACGCATGCACGCACACGCACACACACAGCTCATAGGTATTAGCAACAAATAATGGATGGCATGGTCTCCTTAGGAAATAATGAAAGCTAATTAAAATAATCTCTATTTAAGAAACTAAGAACTTTGAAAAAAGGTTTGACAAAATCCTAACGAGAATAGACAATGCAGAGAGGAATATAAGTGAATTAATGGAACTGAAGAATATAATACGAGAACTCCGCGAAGTATGCACAGGTTTTAACAGTCAAATTGATCAAGCAGAAGAAAGGGTATCAGAGGTCGAAGACCAACTTAATGAAATGAAATGAGAAGACAAGATTAGAGAAGAAAGAGTAAAAAGGAATGAGCAAAGTCTCCAAGACTTTGTGGAAAGTCCTGGGACTCTGTGGAAAGACCTAATTTATGTTTCATAGGTGTACCTGAATGTCATGAAGAGAATGAATCCAAGCTGGAAAATACTCTTCAGGATATTATTCAGGAAAACTTTCCTAACCTAGTAAGGCAGGACAATACTCAACTCCAGGTAATAAAGAGAACACCACAAAGATATTCCTCAAGTAGACCAACCCTAAGACACATAATCGTTGGATTCACCAGGGTTGAAATAAAGGAGAAAATTCTAAGGGCAGCTAGAGAGAAAATTCAGGTTACCGATAAAGGGAAGCCTATCAGACTCACAGCAGATATCTCAGCTGAAACCCTACAAACTAGAAGAGAGTGGGGGTCAATATTCAATATTCTCAAAGAAAAGAATTTTCAACCCAGAATCTCATATCCAGCCAAACTACGCTTCATAAATGAAGGAAAAATAAAACTTTTCATGAACAAGCAAGTACTCAGAGATTTCATCACCACCAGGCCTGCTTTACAAGAGCTTCTGAAAGAAGCACTATGCACAGAAAGGAACAACCAGTATCAGTCATCCCAAAAACTTACCAAAAGGTAAAGAGTGTCAATATGAAGATATTCATAATGAAGAATCTATATCAACTAATGGGCAAAATAGCCAGCTAGCATTAAACAACAATACTAAACTCACAAATATCAATATTAATCCTAAATTTAAATGGATTAAATGCCCCAATCAAAGACACAGACAGGCAAATTGAATAAAAAGTCAAAACCCATCGGTATGCTGTATCCAGATCCATCTCATAAGTAAGAACACACAAAGACTCAAAACAAAGGGCTGGTGGAAGATTTACCAATCAAACCGAGAGCAAAAAAAAAAAAAAAAAACAGAAGTTGTAACTTTTGTCTCTGACAAAATAGACTTTAATAGTAACAAAGACTAAAAGAAACAAAGAAGGACATTACATAATGGTGAAAGGATCAATGCAACAACAGGAGTTAATGATCATAAATATATATGCACCCAATATAGGAACACCCAGACACATAAGACAAGTTCTTAATGATTTATAAAGAGACTTGGACTCTCGCACAATAATAGCGGGAGACTTTGACACCACATTGTTAATATTCGATGTATCAACAAGATAGAAAATTAACAAGAACATCTATGATTTGAACTCAGACCTGGAACAAGTAAACTCAGTGAATATATATAGAATTCTTCATCCCAGGTCCACAGAACATACATTTTTCTCAGTATCACATTACACCTATTTTGAAAGTGACCACATAATTGGAAGTAAATCACTCTTTAGTATTTGCATAGCATTTCACAGACTTAAATGAAATATTGGTTGCTGTTTGTTTGTTATTTTCTTCCTTTATTCCTTCCTGTCTCCGCTGTTAAGTACAATTATTGGCATAAAAGAGGTTTTTAATACCTATTTCTAGATTGCTTTCCAGCCTGGGCAATAAAGCAAGACTCCTGTTCTCTCTCCCCCTTTCTCTTTTTCTTTCTTTCTTTCAAAAAAAAAAAAAGAATTAGAGAAAGCAAAGAAAAAATAATAATAATCTCTACTTAATCTAGGCTAGATTTATTTGTGCTGAGGTTCTATAATTTGTGAGAATTAATGTGAATGATCCGTAGAAGATAGTCACATAAAAAGAAAATAAGCAGTTAATACTTCTGTTCATAGTCGTGCCATAGCAAGTGGCCATTGGCTTCCAGAGCTGGTGCCTCCCATCACGTCTGAAGATCTCTTACTGTGATCTCACCAGTGCTTGGGGCTCTGGTACTCTGCACAACGAGAGCTTCCTTTCAGGTTGCTGTCACTCTGAAGATCCATCTTGATCCTGGCTCCAGCCCCCTGCTTGGCAACTCAGCCCTATGAATTATTAATCCATCTCCAGCTTTCATCGCCTGTTTCTCCCTCTCCGATTGATCTTTCCCCTCAGCTTACAAACATTCTCCTCAGGACATCCTTAAAAATGCCCTTTGCTTTCACTCTGATATGCCCTCATGCACCAAGTTCTCTCCCACTCCCTTCTCTGCCCACCTTCTAGAAGGAGCCCAGCCTGCCCCAAGGACCCACATCCTTGCCACCCTGTCATCATTTAACCCTGTTTCCTCATCTATAAAACTAAGACAATCGTGCTTCTTCCTGGGCCTTTGTGAGGCTTCTGTGAGAATGTGTGCATGATGCCAGGTGCTGAGTGGGAGATTATTAGTCTTCTTCTTAACAATTTTTCTCTCTCTCTCTCTCGGATTCCATTTTGCCCCTTATTCTTTATCCTAGTCCTGGGTCTTTGTCTCTTGTCTCTGTCATTTGTTCAGGGATCTCATTTAGCCCCCTGGCTCCAACTCTGACCTCTACGCAGAGATGCTCATGACTCTCAAACTCAATATCCAGACTTGACCTCACAAGTAAGTCAGCAGGTCCCACACCAAACCCGATCACATAGAACCCACTACTCACAAACTGCTTCTCACCACCACCATTGCCAGTTTCTTAGAATTGAGATCTCGTAACTATCATGAACTCCTTTTTTTCCCCCTCACTAATCACTTACTAAAGGGCTGTCTTAGTCAGTACTTTGCATAACACTTGAATCAAGGCCTTTTTGATCATACTTTATCCCTAGTCTTGGCCTCAACACCTCTAGCTGAAACAACTTCAAGAGACACCTGCCTAACTCTTTCCCTGCTCCTCGATCTCTTCCCTCCTCTTTGTCCTACAAACCAGGGCAGAGAGACCTTGCTAAAACACAACCGTCTTCTCACACCAGCCCCTCCTTCTGCAGCCTCCTGCATCCTCCAAATAAAACCCCAATATTGGCTCCATTTGATAGAAACTCCATTTGGTGGAAGCTGAGTGATCTGTACTAGCTGCCACATTGAGAAATTTGTATTTCTGCACATGTGTATATGTACATGTAAATAAATACAACGTGTGGGTTTAGATACATGCAGATGACAAGGACCTAACTCAGACTAATGCTCAGAGCAGAGAAGAGTACTTAGAAAGCTGGCAGATCATAAATCTCTCCACATATTTGTTCCTTACCTTGTTAAAATTATAAAATGATGACCATGATAAAGAAAACCTTTTTATTTTCATAAAATGGCTTGCTTCTTTTAAGAAATGTCTTTCATTTCACACCAATGAGCCAGCAAACATTCACCTATTTTCCTCTGAAGTTTAAAGCCATTGGTAGCCCTACATCCATGTATTTGATGTTTAAAAACAAATGTTTAAAAATTACAAGATTTGCCTAAAGTCTTAAAAGCTGGCCTCTCCTGAAAACTCAGCTGACCGTGTGGCACTGGCTCAGCACGGCATCACCCCCGTAGCAGGGACCTGGCTAGAAGAGAGTAACAAACGGCTGTCCCTTTTGGCCAGGCCACCCACCCTGCTCTGCACCATTTAGTTCCTTTAGATTACATATCCGACCCCTCTAGGAATTTGATGCTTTGACCCCTCATATAAACAATGAGGTCTTATTGTAATTCATATAACATGGTATTGGAGCCCTGTGTTAGGCAAAGCATGTCCAGCAAGCTCATTCTGAGCAAAACATCCTTTTAGGTGACAGACCCATTGGCCCCTTATTGAACCCATGGAAGGAGCATGTTTGTTTCAGATTGTGCATTTCCAGCTTCTTGGGAATGTCCAATAGCATGGATGTTTGAGAACATCAGCCACTTTAGATACACAGCTTCCCTCATCTAACTAGTCTCCAGCCATAAATGAATATGACATTGGTATATTTCATGTTTTACAAAATGAAACGAGCACCACATGTGCTTCCAAATGCTCATTATTCCCTTGTGGATAATTTATTCTCTACATTTTCAGGGATATGAGTTAGAACGTTTTATGTCCTCCAGAATCATCTTTCTTTTCTTAAAAATGCTAGGACAAACTGAATTAAATTCTAAAAATTTAAATTTATCTTAATTAGTACTCTATCCTTTCCTTCCTTATTCTATTCTGATTTTTTCCCTATTCTATTTTAACTTTTTACTTTGTATTTTACAAGGTATAATCTTAAACAGTTTTGTGGTTTAGTTTAGTTTTTTGGTTTGGTTTTTTTCTTTTAATGAGATGAAACATTTGACTTCTCTGCTATTTTAGGTCTCGGGAGTAACAGCTTTTCCTGAAGATATAAAGGTGTCAAAAGTGTCACATGTCCTCCCCTTTCCTCTGATTTGTTGACGGTAAGGCCCTTTTTAACATCCCCAATCACAGCTCCCTTACTATTTTGTCTTCTCAAGTTTTGTGCCTGCACTTGGTGTTATTTTTCCCTACTCTCACCTCCTGACCTGGCCTGAGTTCTAGTTGGAAGTTTCCATTTTCCTTTCAGGAATGAGCTCTTATCAAAAGATCACTGACTCAAAATAAACATGCTTGCTTGCCAGCCGCTACCACAGCACTCCGCAGAGAGAGGACAATTAGTTCAATGCGGGGCTTGGGCTTCTTCAGAGAAACCCCAGTACTCTTCAGAAGGAATCCATGGCATCTCTAGGTATAGGCAATCCTCATTAGGTGTCCAACATTTTGTTAACTAAACCCTTCACCCAACTCCCTTCCCTCATTGCAATCCCAATCTGGTGGCTGGAAAGGAGCAAAACAATGGACTCAAAACACGGCATTGCAAAAGTCTTCCCCATATCCTGCCCTCTGGGTGCCTAGCCTTGTCCCAGGATGCTGGTTAACATGTACGATGACAGGGAAGGATGGGCTAGAGTGGTATTTTAAGTACACTCTCCACCATAAACCACTTCCACAGCTCTGGTCTTGCCACTGAGCCAGGAGCTGAGTCTGCTCAGGTCACTATGCTTCCCTTGCACCGAGGAATCCAGGAAAATACCAAGAGCACTGCCAGATGGCAAGCAGCCACCAAGCCTGCTGGGTGGCCCGGGAGGAATGTGACTGTGTGCCCTTTGTGTGGTGTGGCCCCCCTCCCACAGCCTGGCCAGCCTCTGCTCCCCAGCGGTCCACGTACATTCCAAGGTTTTATGTGTGCATCTCATTGAAGCCAAGCACCCCACCACAGAAAATGTCACCACTGCCCCAGCCCTCTGGGATTTTCAAAGCTTTGAGCCCAGCAGGTTAAACGTTTAAAACAAAGGTCATAGATCACTCATCCAAAGCCTGAAGAAATATCTGTTTGCAAGTTCAATATAAAATGAATATAAGTTCAATATAAAGGAATTCTTTCATTATTTTTTTCTTAAGTATATTTAATAGATTTTTAAATTTTTTTATTTCAATAGCTTTAGAGGTACAAGCGGTTTTTGGTTATGTGAACAAATTGCACAGTGCTGAAGTCTAGGATTTTAGTGCACCTGTCACCTGAGTAGTGTACATTGTACCCAAAATAGTATTTCATTCTTTTTTTTTTTTTGAGATGGAGTTTCACTCTTGTTGCCCAGGCTGGAGTGTGATGGCACCATCTTGGCTCACCACAACCTCTACCTCCCGGGTTCAAGCAATTCTCCTGCCTCAGCCTCCCAAGTAGCTGGGGTTAAAGGAATGTGCTACCACAGCCGGCTAATTTTTGTATTTTTAGTAGAGACGGGGTTTCACCATGTTGGTCAGGCTGGTCTCGAACTGCTGACCTCATAATCTGTGCACCTCAGCCTCCGAAAGTGCTGGGATTGCAGGCATGAGTCACCACTCCCAGCCTGGTTTTTCATCCTTTACCCTCCTTCTGAGCCTCCAATGTCCATTATACAACTCCGTATGCCTTTGCATACCTATAGCTTAGCTTCCACTTATAAGTGAGAACCAGGTTTTTGGTTTTCCATTCCTGAGTTACTTCACTTAAAATATGGCTTCTAGTTCCATCCAAGTTGCCGCAAAATACATCATTGTTTTCTTTTTAGTGGCTGAGTAGTATTCCTTGGTGTATATATACCACATTTTCTTTATCCATTCATCAGTTGGGGGCATTTAGGTTGATGCCATATGTCTGCGATTGCTTTTCATTCTTAAAATCTTTCTTTATAATATAAAAAAAAAAACCTCAAGAGGCTATGAAAGCAATTAATGCATGCTTAGTACACTATATTAATAAAGAACATTGGTTGAAGCGAAACTTCACCACATCATAAAATTCTGTATGCTCTGGGATCATAGTGGAAGCAGAAGGTTAAGACACCATAAGAAAAGGGGAAGGGGAATTAGGCCTTCCCACAGAACTATGCCTTGTCCCTCTCTTGTTTCCCTCACAGGCAAACTCTTTAAAGTAGCTCTTTAAAGTGTTTCTTCTCCAACCTTTTTGGCACCGGGGGCTGGTTTCATGGAAAACAATTTTTCCGTGGACCAAGGTAGAAGTGGGGATGGTTTGGGGACAACTCAAGCACATTACATTTATTGTGTACTTTATTTCTATTATTACATTATAATATATCATGAAATAATTCTACAACTCACCACCATGTAGAATCAGTGGGAGCCCTGAGTTTGTTTTCCTGCAACTAAACAGTCCCATGTGAGGGTGATGGGAGACAGTAACAGATCATCAGCCATTAGATTCTCATAAGGAGCATGTAACCCAGATCCCTCACATGCGCAGTTCATAATAGGGTCTGCACTCCTATGAGAATCTAATGTGGCCACTGATCTGACAAGGTGGCAGAGCTCAGGTAGTAATGCCAGCTATAGGGAGTGGCTGCAAATACAGAATAAGCTTTGCTTGATCACCCACCACTCACCTCTGGCTGTGCAGCCCAGTTCCTAATGGTCTGTGGCCCAGGGATTGGGGATAACTGCCTTAAAGGATATGTGTCAAAAGCCTCCATCTTGCTCTATTCTGCAGATTCCCTCTTGACCACATCCTCTTTATTGCAGCAGGAGCTTCCTGCCTGGGGTTCCAAGGCTGAAAGACATCTGCAGGAAGGCAGTTTTCTTCATAAACTTCCTTCCTCAAGCTCACAGGCTTGGCAATCTGCCTAGTAAATATCAAATTCTCCCCAAACTAACAAATAAACATTGCTCCTGGCTAGGTGTACCTTGACCACTGGACTCTCAGTCCTCTGCGCCTCAGATGGAGTTTGAGGTCACTTTTAGGAGGTCATGCCACTGGTCTCCACAGGGCAGAAGAAAAATAATGTGGCCTGTTCTTCAAGGCAATGATGTTAGACAAAATGGAACTTGAGCTCACATCCTGGTCCTGACCCTTCCTGATTCTGTCACCTGGGAAATGTCGCTTGGCTCTCTGAGCCTTGGTTTCCTCGATTATGAATGGGGACAAATGTCCAACACTAAAAAAGAGGCACGTGAAGCTCTCAGCAGCCTATCTGGCCTATGGCACTCACAAGCCCAATAAACCTAAACTCAGCCGTCCCTTCCTGCTTACCCAGCAGTAAAACAGTGGATTTTATGGATCATTAAGTCATTTTTTACAAGCTTTTAAAAGCTAACTAGCTCAAACCAAATGAGACACAACCCATGTTTATCAACAGTCCTCTTCCAATGACTGAGACATAAAGCCCAGGGATTCTTATGGTTTCCAGTGGAGGGCAAGGAGAAAAGAAGTGTTGTAACATGACAGGAAATATATGGCCTCCCCTTTAAAGAGGAAACCATAATTAGCAGAAGATGCCAACATCTAGATTCCCCAGGTCTCGCTCTGTCACCCAGACTGGAGTACGGTGGCACAATCTCAGCTTACTACAGCCTCTGCCTCCTAGGTTCAAGTGATTCTCCTGCCTCAGCCTCCTTGGTAGCTGACCACAAGCACACATCAACCACATCCAGCTAATATTCATATTTTTTCGGTAGAGACAGGGTTTCACCATGTTGGCTAGGCTGATTTCAAACTCCTGAGCTCAAGTGATCCGCCTGCCTCAGCCTCCCAAAGTGCTGGGATTACAGGCGTGAGCCACCGCAGTGGGCCTGAATCCCTTATTTAGTGCGCCTTGCTCAGTGTTTCTCCAGCTCTGCAGCCACCCATGTGGAAACTGGAACCACTCTACTACACACGTGGACTTCAATTTCATTTCCTCTTAGTCAACACAGTGTGCACTGTGCTTCTGAATTCAAATATACAAGCCCACCCAGCAGATCCTTTGGTCCAGCCTAGTGTGGAAAAGGGAGGATCTCATGAAATCAGGTATCCTGCTTAAGAGAAAGTTTGTGCCTTTCAAAAGTGAGCTCTAAAGCCACTGCAAACCAGGAAGCCAGCAGGGAGTGCTCGGGGTTTCAGATCAAGAACTCCCTGACCACTGGCCTCGCTGGGGCATCATCTGGAGTGGAAAAGACCTTCCTTAAACCACAGCCACCATCGAGAAGGTGCAGAGTCCTTCCCTAAACCAGACGCCATCGAGAAGGTGCAGAGTCCTTCCCTAAACCACAGATGCCATCGAGAAGGTGCAGAGTCCTTCCTAAACCACAGCTGCCCCAAGAAGATGTGGTGTCCTTCCCTAAACCATAGCCACCCATCAAAAAGGCTGTCTTTTAGTTGTTTACTTCTTGGTATGGATTTTTTTTAATGTGGATAGCTTAACAAGAAGCCATGTTGATTGTAATGAAAGAAGCTTTGGTTTTGGTTTTATTGGGGTTTGAGGGGCGAGGGAGGTTAAAATTAAGACAATATCCACCTTGGTGATTTGAGGATGACTTCGTTTAAAATTGAGATTTTTTTTAGGAGCTTGTTTAAAATGGAAATTCCCTCAGCCATCCCCAGATTCTGATTCAGTAATATGAGGTAGAAACCAAGAATATACCTTTTTCTATCAACCCTCTGCCCCAGTGACTTTAACATGGTCCTAAGACCACAGTACAGAGAAATTGGATCAGGCTGTGCCACACAAAAAGCCCTAGAACCTGAATTTGGCTTGAGACAAAAGTTAAAGTCCCATAAATTAATTATTTAAAAGGAGAGCCCAGAATGTGCACAAGTTCAGGAATCAGAAGCAGGAAATTCCTAGTGCACCAAAGCCTCCCTAGCAGCCCCACACAACACAGATTCCCTCCACCCACGGTCCTAGCTTCACTCTTACTCCTGCTCACCTTGGCCCCATCCCAGCAATCCCTCTCCTAAGATTCTGATTTTGGACTCTGATTTTGTAGCATCTACCTTGAGATAAGCAGCTCCAAAAAAATAAATGTCTGAAAATCCATTAAAACCATTTGATGTTCTCTCACATTGAGGGCCAAATCATAGCTTCTGAAACATAATTAAATAAAGTCATTGACACATAAAATTGTCTGCACAGCAGGCTTTGTAAAAAGCTCAAAGGGCTTTGCTATATTTAGCTTTTGACTAAATAAGTATCTAGTATGTCCAAATTAATCACACATTTTTCTTTTGCAAAATTTAAATTAATAAGAGTGTGAGTGTGTGTGTGTGTGTGTGTGTGTGTGTGTGCATAAGAGATCAACTAGCAAAGAAAATCCTGCTTCGGGAAGCAATAAAGAGATAATTTGAAATATTTCAATTCAAAAAAAAGTTGTTGCTTATAAACTTGATAAAGAGTCATTTCTTATATTGAAACCAGTTACTTCACAGGATTCATTTAAAATTCTGTCCTGGACATAGATAAAAATACAATTTTGTTTTTAAATTATGCCATCCCAAAAATAATCATTCCATTTAAAGATATACATTTTTACTCTGTGGCTGAAGTTTTCCAATCTGAACCAAGGGAAGAAAAAACAAGACAGACAGAAAAAGAATATCGATCCAGATGGCTTACCTAGGAGCCATCATCCCCTGAAAATGGTCACAACATATCACACTGGAAAGAAAGAAATTAGAGCAAAATGGGGGCAGTGCCCAAGCTACAGATGCCCCTGAAATATATAAGTCTTCAGGGTAAACATCAGCCAAGACAACAGAAAACTGTTCAGATGTTGACCACAGCAACCTCATCTGCAATGGTTCCACCGTGTATTGTCAAGAAAAACTATCCAAAATTTGGAAATAAGGCAAAAAGACAATGAGGTACCCTTTCAAGGTGACACAGAGTCTGATTTATCAAAGACACATAAGGGTTACCTGATGCTTTTGGGAAGCAAACTTGGCTTGACTTAATATTTGCTAATCTTTAAGGTCTAGACTGTAAAGTTAGATGCTAACTTGTAGAAGCTGCAAATAATTTATGTCCTACAGTGTAAGCAACTCAAGATTTATGGTTTTATCACCTATGTCCTTATACACTTCAATTGTGTCTCAGCAAATTTTATTCCAGCATTGTTTAGTTTCATCGACTATATACACTTATCATATGTTCCTTTAAACCAGCTTTGCCATCCTGCTAGTTCCCTAACTGATGAATTAAATAAATTTTTGACTTGTGCTCACTCTATATTTGTATGACAGTCATACTTTTAATTTATAGAAAATTATACCTTAAGACTTCTTTATCATTTAGTCCACCTAGCTCCCTGTCCTGGCGCTGAACTCTGAGCTTTAAAATTTGTTCCAAAATATCACAGAGCCTAGGAAGGTTCCATTTGCCTCACATAGTTGTCATTAATCCATCATCATGGACCACAGTCACAGTGCCCTTCTTCCAACCAACACCAAACAGATTCCACCATTCTCTGACCCAGCTGAGATTCAGCCTATAAAATACAGACTTGGGTCTTCCATGGAAGTAGAATAAAATGCTAAAGAAAATAGAGACAGGACACATGTGCATCTTCCTAATCCCAAGTACTCCATTTCTTTTTTGCAGCAGGGCATAAAGTTTGTATGAAACTTGTCATTTTAGAAGAACATGTGTGTCACTGGCAGTGAGAGAACAAAGCTAAGCGAATGAAGCAGGGAGATCCTCAAGAGCAAAAAGAAAGCACAGGATAAAAACAGAGAAGGGGGCATGTGAGGGCACGTGCGGGAAACACACTCCATTTTGCAGAATCAGCCTCCCCTCCCACACACCGGCTGTTCTGGTGCTATAAGCAGACGCCCAGGGAGGCTGGAAGTGCCAGTAAAAGACTAAAAATTTCTGCTAAATTACTATTAAGCATACCAAGAAAAGATCTAACTCAAGGAAATACCTTATTGGACTTTCCCCAAAAAAAAGAAAAGAAAATGTATTTTCCGAAGCAAGCCACAAAGTATGGGGTAGTGAAGTGCATATAACATTACTCCAGAGAAACAGAACCCAGGAATTCCAGCTTTTAAATTGCTGAAATAAACACTTAGTGACTATTTGGAGAAAATCATACTTGTCACTTACGGATGATGTCCCAAATGGGTCTTGACATGGTACTTAAGGAAAGTCACACACTCTTTCTTTCTACCCACTCCACCTTTCTCTGAAGAGTTCTGTTGTTGTTTTTTGTTTGTTTGTTTTGTTTTGTTTTGAGATGGAATCTTACTCTCACCCAGGCTGGAGTGCAGTGGCCACAATGATGGCTCACCACAACCTCCGCCTCCCAGGTTCAAGTGATTCTCTTGCCTCAGCCTCCCAAGTAGCTAGGATTACAGGGCCCATCACCACATCCAACTAATTTTTGTATTTTTAGTAGAATTGGGGTTTCACCATATTGGACAGGCTGTTCTCAAACTCCTGACCTCACTTCAGCCTCCCAAAGTGCTCAGATTACAGGTGTGAGCCACCGTACCCGGTGAACAGAATTTCTCCACATCATCCCCTGTTTAGTCGATGAAACTAAACAATGCTGGAATAAAATTTGCTGAGACACAATTGAAGTGTATAAGGACATAGGTGATAAAACCATAAATCTTGAGTTGCTTACACTGTAGGACATAAATTATTTGCAGCTTCTACAAGTTAGCATCTAACTTTACAGTCTAGATGTATGATCAGGTCTGACTCAAGGCACAGCCCCTAAATTAGGCCAAACAACCTCTCTGGGTACAATAGGTAGAAACAGTCTTTCTTGCTTTGTGTGTTCTGTGTGTCCCACAGCTGAGAGGGCCATGAGGAGTTGTTCCTGCCTCTGTGCTGTGTCTCAGCATAGCCTTCCTCCCACACAATGAATGGCTGCTGTAGGTCTCTCTCCAGACAAAGAAAACCCTTCTGGAGGAAGGAAGGAGACGCCGGAAACCCTTTTTGTGGGAGGTACACCTCCATACGCATGTGAACTTCCTTTACAAAGACATCTGTGAGGGGACACTGCTCACCTGCACATGCCTATTCTGAGTCCCAGAATCTTGATACTCATACCAAATGGGGGCCACACCCTGCCCAGGAAACTACATATAATAATTTATCTTTGACTTAACACCTGATGGACACAGTTAAATATTATTTGGGCCATGAAAGCCATAAAACATTTAATGTCCATAAATGGATAGGATCCACACAGCCTCCAGAGAGAGTCAGGACATTGGTTTCCAATTCTTCATCCTTAAGGACATGGTAACAACCCATGACCAAAGGCTAAGGGACACTCCCTGTAATGAGTGAATCTAGAGCCTTTTCTCTCAGTTACCACATGGAACATTTCTCCCTCACATCTGGTTTGCTCTGAGGAGTCTACTGGTGGCTTACGATAGGCCAGAGAAAACAGTCTTCATTGGTTACAGCCAACTGGATGGTTACAGAACACCAAAATATCTGCCTGCCTAATGTGACCCTTCTATGTCCGCCATCTTTCTTGTAGTTGGCTTCTTTATGCAGCAACAGCATATTGCTGAGTGGGGAGGAAAGACAAAACCCCATCTTAGCAGAAATTCTCACGTTCTGTTTGGCAGGCAGTTGAAAAAGAGTTCTCTGTTGTGCAGAAACATACTGAACACATTATTAGGTACGTATTGTGATTATTTTATTAGTATATGCAGACAAGATCACAAAGAGCTACATGCCTTGCCAAAGTGTTTAAACTTTCCCTGTGCACAATGAGAAGCCATCAGAAGACATTTAGCCAGTGAGTAACAGTAAGTTAGCAGTAAATAAACAAAGATAATTCTAGCAATTGTAAAATACAGTAAGAAGAAACTAGTAGAAAGACTAGATAGAATACTAATCTATATTAAATATATTTCATTATATTCAGAATTTTTTTCAAGCAGGGAACTGCTTTTCAAGATCCATCTGAAGGTCTCAAAACACATACTTCCAGCTTGATGGCACCACCTCCCTGACATTATATAAACCAGAAGACGTAGTCTTGGGCATCAGTAAGTTTGTTGGTGCGGACTGCTACCCAAGAGAATTCTCTGGTTTCTAACAGCAGAGGAAAACAGACCCAATTTTTCTGTAGCCAGTGGCCCTATAACTGGGTCATTTCTAAGGTCAGAAGAGCACTTCACCGATACTGTAATTCTCAAATCCAAGTCATATTCAAGGAAATTATTGGACAAAACTGTCATTTATATTAATAGAACGCAAAACTCCCCTCATAAATATGAATGTAATCAATACATCAGTGATCTGTAGAATAGTCGCATGGTAGTTACCACAATCCAATGTCCAAAGAGAGTAACAGCCCAGTTTCCAACTGGCCCAGTGGATCCCTAATTCTTCTTCTGTCACTTCTGGCCTCTAGGCTCACCATGTCATATCCCTAGAGACATTATTCAGTAGACCAGCTCCCAGCTGGACCACTCCCACAAGGCCATCAGCAACTGTCACCTCCAGCCTCCAGGGCAATATACACCACCACATAAAAACTGATCACAGGAAGAGGGTCAGTGTTAATATCCAGGGGAAATTTTCAGTTGGGGAAGAAAGGGAAAGCCTAAGCTCTCAAAGGCAGTATAACAGAGAGGGAAGCACATTCATTTTGTTAGCAGACAGACTGGATTCCAATGGAAGCCTTGTGTTTCCATGGGCAATTCACCCAACTCTCTGAATCCATTTTCTCGTCTATCAAATGGGAATAGGAGCTTGTGGCTTACAGAATTGGGGTAAAGATAACAGATGGTATATATGAGGCACCTAACACAGAGTCTGATGCCAGGAGGTATGGGAGCCATTAGAGTTGCAATCTGGTTCTCCTCTCCCTCAGGCACAGGATGGAATTGTACTTTCCAGCTCCATTTGCAGTAGGCCTTGGCCGTGAGACTTGTTTCGGCCAATGAATCTTACAAAGCCAGTGAGACTCACAACATGGCCTTCCCTCTACTGTGGTGGTCATGGTAGTGTGCAAGATAAAGCCTCCATCATCCAGGGTCACTGTGTGACCAAAATCAGAAGAATGCCCCAACAGACCCTCATGGGACATTACAGTATGAGCAACAAAATAAATGTTCTACGCAGCTACTGAGGTGTGAGGGGTTCTGGTTACCGCAGCATGACCTATCCCACATGCTGACCGAGAGAGTAAGTACCCAGTGAAATCTAGATAATGTGAATTTTGTTTTCGTTATTTCAAAATGTCACCTGTGAAAAGAAGGTGGGAATGCCTGTGAAGTCAGATTCCGACTAAATGGATCCCAAGGCTGATCCCAAGGCAATTCAGCAGTTGAGAATCCTGATACATTAGTTATTTAGACTTAAGAGGAGAAAAAATAAACAATCTCAGCTCCTGAATCTAAATGATGCCTCTGTGAATCAAGGATTTAAAAGGTCACATTGAGCCGAGTAGATAAATACACAAAAGAGTCTCTACAGATTAAAAGCTCGAGGGCACTAGACCCTAGCCAGAATGATCATAATCCAAGAATCAGGTCAACAGCCCTGGAAAATTACTCCTAAGTATTTCCAGCATTTAAAACTCCTCAATGGACCAGAAAACATCTGTTTCCTAATCTACTGGGGAAAAAACCTCATTGCTAAATAGTAGTCGGCACCCCCAAGCATGACCTCATTGTCATTTTCCTGGGCAAAACCAAACAAACACATTAACCCTCCCTCAGTTGTCATCTGCAGATGCCACCAGCTTTAGATGCC
This sequence comes from Callithrix jacchus, assembly GCF_049354715.1. NCBI lineage: Eukaryota > Metazoa > Chordata > Mammalia > Primates > Cebidae > Callithrix > Callithrix jacchus. The sequence continues at coordinate 99,579,402 of NC_133502.1, read as the reverse complement.
ACAACAGCAAGGGAGACAATGTATTCTACCTGGCTTTACATACCAACAGAGAACAGAATGCTTTGCTTGCCTTGAAACTGCCAAAAAAGGTTAGTATAAACTCCAAAGCACCAGCATCCATTTCTTTACAGACATTTGATGTAGAACATGAAATATGTTGGACTATTGAACAAATATAATCAGTTTCCTTTGACACTGACCCTAGTACAGCATAAAGAACATGGGCACCAATGCCCAACATATCCTTCAAATTGACAGAATTCGAATCCTGTCATTACCACTTACTAGCTGGGTGATCTTAGACACATCACCCTCTCTGAGACTCAGTTTGCTAGATTTGGAATAATAGTGACAATAACAGCTACCACTGGTGAGAGTCTACTAGTGCCAGATACAACAGCTTTGTGTACATTCAATCTTTAAGTCCTTACAAAAACCACATAAAGTGTGGTTTATACGGATCCTTTTTTTTTTGAGATGGAGTCTTGCTCTGTCGCCCAGGCCGGAGTGCAGTGACACCATCTCGGCTCGCCGCAGCCTCCCCATTCTGGGTTCAAGTAATTCTCCTGCCTCAGCCTCCCAAGTAACTGGGACTACAGGTATGCACCACCCCACCCAGCTAATTTGTGTATTTTTAGTACAAAAGCGTTTCACCATGTTGGCCAGGCTGGTCTTGAACTCCTGAACTCAAGTGATTTCACCCACGTCGGCCTCCCAAAGTGCTGGATATTTGGATCTTACAGAGGAGAAAAATAAGGTTCTAAACTAATAGGGAGGAAAGCCAATGTGTAAATCAGCCCACCTATTACGGTAATAGAAATCAGCGCATGCAGGCAAAACCTCAGCACAGTCCCTCCCACAGAGTCAACACACACCCGGTGTCAGTTTTCTACCTTTCTTCGCTCCCTTTCCTACCTATCTCCTTCTGTTCCCTTCACATCTCTACCTTTTTCCAAATACTTTAATGTTCCTTCTAAACCTAAAATCTCCAGTAGTCATAAAAAGACTTCTGGACGTGTCTTGATGTTCATACTAAACTTCCCATTAATTTATGGAGATATGGATATCAACACAAAAATGTATATGGCCTTAGATGTGTATATATAGATATAAATATAGAAATAGTGGAAGGAAATGTTAACAGTGAATATCACTGTATGGTGGAATCATGAACGATTCTTACTATCTTTTTTTGTATTGTGTCTGATAAGAGTATGTTTTTTTGACAAGCAGGAAACACTAGCTATTTCCAGATATTTTTCAAAACCATGGAAGGAGACCATTGTACTCTTTTTAATTTTTTTTTCAATATTTGTATTTGTTTCCAGAATGAACAAGTGCCATTCAGTCACTAAAATTATATTTCTTTTAATTTTTGTTACTTTTTAATATGTTCAAATGCTACAATTAATGCATAGAAAAAAAATCTAGTTCACACTTGGTGCTGATGATGTTCCTTCAACGTTGTGAACAGGCAACTGTAGCCACAGTGGGCCTGTGATAACAAGCATTACTCCGGTGTGAGACAGGGAGACCCAGAGTCAGGGCCAATAGACCTGTTCATAAGGGAGATGGGGGCTGAACCTAGGTTCAGAGCCAGGCCCAGCCAAGCTCCTCCAACCAGCCAACCACCTCCCCCACCCCACCCTTTCCCAAAGTGACCATTTTTACACAGAAAACCAAGCTTAGGTCTGGCTTGGTTCCCTCATCCCTAGTAATGGCTGGTGATTATCTCAGACAGTCAGGGCTGCCCAGATTGCCTTGGAAAATTCATGCCAGGAATAAGCTTAGTCTCCTCCTCTTCAAATCTTCCCAGGCAAAATAGAAAGCCTATGTGCTATCTTCAGAGTTTCCTTCAAAAATCATGTTTCTTTTGGCTCCACAGAAGTGAAGTTAGTTCTCCCTGTCCCAAAACAGAACCAAAACGGCCACAGAATGCTGTGTACTTGAATCACATTGACCCAAAGGTGATCACCTTCCAGGTTACCTCTGACATCAGCTTCTAGAGGTCCTATGCCCTCAGCTTTAAGCAAGAACCTGAAAAGTAACAACAGGCTAAAAATTTGCTTCTGCTTTTGCTGTAAGACGTTGTTGAGGCTGCTGTTGATTCTATCACGTATTTTCTTGTACAGCCCCAAGTTGGAGTTAAGATTGAGAAATCCTCGTCTTCCACAGGAACTGATGGATTTTCTCTCTCATGAGTAAATTATATTTCCCTCTTCAAGTTGCTTCCAGGAAGTTCAAAGCCAAATGCACGGTCCTGCAACAACTATGTCAAGTCAGACAGCCTGAGTACCTGCAGTCGGCGCTCTCCCATCGTCTCAACATTCATTACTTTAGATTTACCCTTAGTCTTACTGTGTATTATTTCTTAAGACTTTATTCTTCACTACCTATTAGCCAACTCAAAGTCTGTATAAAAATCTATCAGATATAAATTAATAAGGCCAAGCTGTATGTTTCCAGTGGCTCATGCCTGTAATTCCAACACTTTGGGAGGCCAAGGAGGGCAGATCACTTGAAGTCAGGAGTTCCAGATCAGCCAACGTTGTGAAACTCGTCTCTACTAAAAATACAAAGATTAGCTGGGTGTGGTGGTAGGTGCTTGAACCCAGGCGCGGAGGTTGCAGTGAGCCAAGATCACGCCACTGCACTCCAGCCTGGATGACAGAGCCAGACCCTGTCTCAAAAAAAAAAATGAGTAAGACACTGCTGGCTGACACCAGCCACACCAGAGACATGCCATCCAGAAGATATGCTCCAAAGGGCACCAGAAGGGACCTCTCCTTGCCCCACCCCAGTCTCAGCTACATGACAGCTCACATGTTAAATTCATTCATCTAGCAAAACTGGTTATCTCCCTTTCTTAGGAGTTAAAGCAAATATACTTAGGAAGGATGCCTCCCTATTTATCCTTGCAAATAAGTGCATTTTGGTCTTGGCTAATCATACATAGCTAAGCACAGGTGTGGATTTAGGAAAATCAACACTAACAGAAAGAACAATTGAGTATGATGAAAGATTTAAGTGGTGTTTGAGGATTAGGAATGTTTGCACTTTGAGGAATTGCCTTTCTGAGACAAGCAAGCTTGTAAGTGAAAAGGCTACTGGATACAAGAAAACAGGGGGAGAACAGGCTAAAACTCACTCTACCTACTTCACAGTTTGGAATAAACACCCAAACTGAAGCCCAGGAGTCTGTGGTGAGGGTTTGCTATGTACAGTAGCCAGCATCTCATTTCATAGTTCACAAGGAGCTCTTTTCAGATATCTTATTTAATCTTCAGAACGACGCTGTATGTTTCCAGTATTCTCCTTATTCCATAAATATGAGAACTGCAGCTCAGAGAGGTTAGTCACTTGTCCAAGAGCACACAACTATTCAATGGCAGAGGGAAGATGAAAACACAGGTCCCTTCCACTAGAACATGGCCACTAGGGCCGACCTGAGCCACATCCGTGTCATGTGTACGGAGCACACCAGCAAGAAAGAACAGCTGTGCTGCCCCAGCCTCCAGCTTGCCTGGAGATGGAGTGTGTGAGATCTGATTCCAGCAGCCTTCTGCCAGAGCCCAGCGGCCTTCACACCACACAGTCTGCCTTTGGGTAACCCTAACTAACAGATCGCCAAACAAAACTGTAATTGACTGTAGAAAGCGAAAACCTCTGTCTGCTGCAATGTCCATGCTGAAGAAAAGATGAGCTTTGCCAAGTAGAAAAGAAAATATTTGCCAAGTAGGAAAGTCTGTTTCCTGTATTTTACACCAATTGTTCCTCTTTTACTCTGCATGTATGAAAGTGTTTCTGGGGCACTTGAGTATGGGGTGCTAAATTTATGAATTCTAAATGTTCTAATTTATTTATAATCAAGTATATGTGAAATTAGAAGAAAATGCAACTCTCAACAACAAATTACACCTCCCTCCCCCACCACTTATCAACCTGGAAGCCCTCCTCACAGATAGCAGATCAGGGTTTCTGTGTGTGTGTGTGTGTGTGTGTGTGTGTGTGTGTGTGTGTGAGAGAGAGAGAGAGAGAGAGAGACAGTCTCACCCTGTCGCCCAGGCTGGAGTGCAGTGGCATAATCTCAGCTCACTACAACCTCTGCCTCCTGGGTTCAAATGATTCTTCTACATCAGCCTCCCGAGTAGCTGGAATTATAAGGCCTGCCATCACACCCAATTTTTTTGTATTTTCAGTAGAGATGAGGTTTCACCATGTTAGCCAGGCTGGTCTCAAACTCCTGACCTCATGATCCGCCCACCTCGGCCTCCCAAAGTGCTGGGATTACAGGCGTGAGCCACCATGCCTGGCCAGATCAGGGTTTCTAAGTCGCCATGTTTGAGGAGCTCCTGCAGTGACAGCAGAAAAGCTGCCCTCCCATCCACTGTCACCCTGTTCGGGGCAAGGGCCCTAGCAAGCACTAGCCAGAGATAAATCCAAACCTCTAGGAAACCCAGTAGGCAATCAGACCTTTCAGAGGAGCCAGGCTGGATGCAGGCCAGCCACAGGACCAAGGCACTGTGATGGCTCAGGTGAGCTCTGTCATGGGAACAGTGAGGAGACCTGCAGTCAGAATTGGCAGTGACCCTGGCCACCAATGACAGCCTGGAGCTCAGTAGGTCAGGGTCAGCCCAGAGCAAACAGACAGGCCCAGGGAGGGCACTTGTTTCCATTGGCAGTGGAGGAGACCAGAGAGGGCACAGAGACCAGAAAATCTAGCAATGGTTTTTCCAGCACAGGGCAGGAGCTCCTGAACTAAAAGACAGAAGTCAGGGTGTCAAATCCTAGCACCAACATGTTCTGGTGAGTAACCCCAAATATTTGTCCTTGGAGTTTGAGACCAGCCTGACCAATATGGTGAAACCCCATCTCTACTAAAAATATAAAAATTAGCTGGGCATGGTGGCAGGTGCCTGTAATCCCAGCTACTCGAGAGGCTGAAGCAAAAGAATCACCTGAACCTGGGAGGTGGAGATTGCAGTGAGCCGAGATCACACCATTGCACTCCAGCCTGGGAGACAGAGTAAGACTCTGTCTCAGAAAAAAAAAAAAAAAAAAAAAAAAAGTCCTCATTGTGCCCAAGTTTCTTGATTTAAAAAATAGAAGTAAGAGACCGACTGCACAGGATTACTGTGAGAAGTGAATGAGATAATATTTAATAAAATGCCAATGCAGGCATTATCTGGTACATGATAGGTGCTCTCTAAATGTGTCTTTTTCTCGTAAGACTCTACTGGAAGTCTCAAGGGCTCCATGCCCCAAACTAAATACAATGGCAGATGTGGATTTGTTTTGCTTCTCTTCTTTTCTTTGTTAGTTAGAGTACCTAAAAGTTGGTTCTTCAGTATGTGAGAGTTCAATTTCAATGTTATTCCCCTCCCCCCACATCCTTCACACCTTTCTAATCTTCCTATAGGCATTGTTAAATACACTTCTCCAAGAAACAGTAGATTACATACTTGAAAATATTATACTATTCGATGAAGGGCATACCCACCTCTGCCACAGTCACCACCACTCCCTGTTGTCTCACTCATGGCCCTATCTGCACAGAGGTGAAGAGCAACAGCACATACAGCCCACCCCAACCCTATCATGGCATCAGACCGCCATGATTCCATGATGGCTATCCTACTACTGAGGTTAAATACAGTTCCTTGGCAGCAGAGTCTAACTCAGCAGAGCAGCTGTAAGTTCTCAGGTGGCATCAGGCAAGTGGTAGCCTTGGCAAGATGGGGAGGGAAAATGGAAGTACATCTGGAGCCTTCTGGGTATGGCCAATACAGGTAGCAAGTCAGCATCAGCTCAGTTTCCAAAGCTCCACTGTATCTTAGAAGAGAAACAATTACTCAAGAAAATCAAGGCCTGTGAGCCACTCTTCATTTCCCTCCTTAAGAACACAGAGGGGGAAATAATGCTTGAAAGCAGATCTGATTTTCAAGCTTTCACTCTGCTTTTGCTGAGATGACTTAAGCTATCCAAACCTCAAAAGCCTCTAGCCTCCATGAATTCCAAATTACCTTGGCAGCAGTGGGGAGACCAGTGACCAAGTTTCCTCTTCGAATTCCTTTAGCTTTATTGGTACGGTTGGAAGGAGTCAAGGCAGAGCACACCTAGACAGCAACTGCATTTCAAATTCCCAGGCCTCCTTCAGCCTGTGGCCTCAGCTCACTGTGATGTAGCTGAATGGGCCTTGGGGGTTTTATCCGTATGAAACATGCTGTGTTTGAGAGTTGACAGCTTGCTGAGCCATTGCAGAGGGCAGGAAGATCAGGAAGGAAAACCGTGTTCATGGAGGAGTCTCCCTGGAAGCTCTCAGGGGCTAGAGATGACATCCAAAATATTTAACAACAACAAAGGAAGGCAAGAGAGGACCACCAAATCAAAATGATTGCCCCACCAGTCCAGACCCCAGTGTGTTGCATCAACAGCCACATGGAGAAAGTAATGTTATTATCCACATTTTACAGTTTTGAAAACCTAACACAGAATTCATGAACAGCTCTACAAGCTTCCATCTGGTCTGCTGAGAGGCCTGTCCACTGCCTCTGGGAAGACAGAATGAGGCCAGTGAACAGCTGTAAAATATCTTTTAGAAGAAGGACATCTGGTCTAGTCCTGGAATCACATAAGCTTCCTGGTTAAACTCTGAGGTCATGGGGTTTATTATATTTACACAAAGAGCCATATTTTCACCAGATTCACAATGCCGTCGAATTGGAGGTTAGGAGTTCAGAAATCACAGTGAGGTTTCTGCAGGTTAGTGACAGAACTGAGTCTAGAACCCAGGCCTCTGGTTCCCACTCTGAGAACTTTCAGGACACAGATGCACCCTTGTTCAGGCCCTTCTGATGTCTGTAGCATTGCATGGCTTGCCAAGCTCAGCTTTGCCACAGGTGAAAACAGGTGCAGCGGCATCTCAGCTCTAGACTCACGTTTCTTGATTGGAAATTATAATCAAGTGATAGACTTGATCCCAGAAGCTCCTATGAAGATTCAAGAATTGAAAGTTGGACTAAGGGTGAGGAAAGGCAGTATGTTAAGACTGGAAACTCATGTATTTTCAAAATGATCAAATTAAGGCACTGTATCCTGTAGTGCATGGAAATAGTCTCCTCTTGATCTGGCTGTTCAATTAAGAGAGTGCACTGGAGGCACTTTACTGGGTGCATTTCATGCCTCGGTAACTTTTTTAAAAAAAGAAAGCAAAGCCATAATCTGTTTTTTCTTCACATTGAATGCCCCTCTAAAAAGCATAAGCTGAAATTTAAAGATATTTACAGAAGCGTCATAAAGAAAAATAACCAAGTCTGCTGCCACCCAACTGACAGTTTTTTAAAGCTTAAGCAAGAAAATTATATGGCAAAGCCTGAAATGCCTGCCCCACCTCCAGGAGCACGCACACACACACACACAGACACACACGTGCAGTTCCAGCTCCTCAGATATAGTCAGCTGCAGGCCCACAAACCTCTTTCCTGGATATATTGTCACAGCCACTAAGCTAATGAGATCCCAACTGTCACCCTCAGTTTTTACATCTGTTTTTAGTGTTTTCATTCCAAGACTGTTGCCCAAAAGGCAGTGAAAGGCAAAATGCATAATATCAGCCTTCTTCCTCCTCCTCTTTGGAATAGTAGAGTCCCCATGTGGCAGCCTGGAACAAAGACCCTCTGCTCCCTGGAAAGGGAAGGCTCTGACTCAAGGAAGATGGCGGGGCTAGAGTCTCTGTGCCACTAGCAGCAGTTATTGATAAGTGACCATAGCAGCTAGGCAAGGGAAACAAAACTGTTAAACTCTCTAGAAAAATCCCGAGCTGCAAATCAAGTGCCAGAGCAGCAGCCGAGACACCTGAGGGCCTGCACTGATGGAGTAATTCAAAGTCAGAGCAGTGTGAGAAAGACGCTATTTCAAATTGAAGGAAAGGTAATCTTTCCAACTGGATAAAATGAAGGAAATGAGGCTTTAATGAATGTTGTCTAATAAGTCCCCAAACGTGAAGTATGTATAGATGCTCTGAGGAATCAGCAATCCACTGCAAAATTACCTTCAACCTGAGAGCAACAAACACGAGTCCCTAAATCATGACCAATTTGTTTTTATGACAAAAACAAAAATGCCCCTTTTTTTTGGCCAAGTCAGTGGAATTTTTCATAAAGAATTTTTAAACACTGGACGGAAATATGCTACTTCAGTGATTATGCTGAGGTGGGGGCTTAAAAAAGGTTAGACTGCATTTTCCATAACACACATGTACTTATTAGAAAAGGTAGTTTTTTAACTTCTTTTCAGAGCAGTAGGGAACAGGAAACAGGCACATTTTTTTAAAGGAGCAATAAATAGAAATGTTAAACTGCTCCACTGCACACACGCACACACACACACACAAGCACACAAATACATACATCACACATACACACACACACACACACACACACACGGAAATACCGACTAGTCCTTTCCATTCTGTCTTTATTTTAATGGGGAGCAATGATTACCTACCCAGGCGATTGTCTGCAAAACACCATGCTGGGTGACACTGCCACACTGCAATTTAGCCAGGGGCCAAACAGCCTGGCAAGGATGCTGGCATGAATTTTTCATGGATTACCCATGGCTAGCTTCTTACAGGATGTGCTGTGACATCAGGCTGAAGGCATGTCCAGCCAAGACAGTGAAGTGGGAGCTGTCAGGGGAGAGGTGAGAAGAGTATTATCCTCTCACCCACCCAAAATGAGCTGGTCAGAGGACCAGTCTCGGCCAAGAGCACTCAAACCAAATCTTGGTCCCTTCTCTACCTCTCACTTTAATAGATAAAACTGATTATGAATTATTGAACAACTATTAATAATCTAACAATTTAACAATTGATAACTACTATAACTAATAACTATTTAATAATTTAATAGTTCATAATAGACATCTGCAAATTATTCATAACTGTCAAGCATCCCAGGTAGATTCTTGGTGGTTTGTGAGTTTAAGAGGAAGAACTAATTCCATTTCCTATAAAAACCCCAAGTGTCAGGACTTGATTCCTCTTAACAAGATATCAACACAGAGAGACTGGCAGGCTATCAATTCTTGCCCCCTTTTCTTGACCAGAAAAGCTCTTAGAACTTTCCAGCAGCCATGCTGATGGGGAAACAAATAACTGTGGCCTTCCTGCAACAGTTCTCTTCTAGCTAACTCAATCTTTGATGCAACAGACTCTCCATATGTACACACTACTGATATCCTCCTGTGTGAAATGGGAGCTGTCAAAAATCTGGAACCAAATCTATACTCAGAATTAGTTGGCTCGATCCTTTTGTAGTTCACAAGCACGATGATTGAGTGCTCAAGCCCATGTGTGAGGCATGCCTCCCTCAAACCTTGTTACAATGTCGGCACAGCACCATCTGACATAAAAAGGAAAAAAAATTGGCCTAATTTCAAATCCTCCTGGTTTATGTTCAGTAACTAAATTACTCAATCACTTATGAACTAATGCTTGAGATTTTGAAACCATGGATTTATATTTTTCATATTTCCTTAAGTTCAATTTGATTATTTGTGAATGGACTCTTTCCTCTTTTTCTAAATTTATTATATTTTTCTCTAAAAACTGGAAGATATTACTTCTTAGATCTTTTAACCTGAGCTTAAGAATACTTGTGAAAGAATTATCTAAATTTTTATTGCATTTCTTTTTTTTTTTAGAGAGTCTTTCTCTGTTGCCCAGGTTGGAGTGCAGTGGTGGGATCTCGGCTCACTGCAGCCTCCGCTTCCCAGGTTCAAGTGATTCTCGTACCTCACCCTCCTAAGTAGCTGATTACAGGCATGCACCACCACACCTGGTTAATTTTTGTATTGTTTAGTAGACATGGCGTTTCGCTATGTTGGCCAGGCTGGTCTCAAACTCCTGGCCTCAAATGATCTACCTGCCTCAACCTCCCAATGTGCTGGGATTACAGGCATGAGCTACCACACTTGGCCCAAAATTTTATTACCTTAAATCTCAGATCTTAAATTTGAGTTCTCAAAATTAAGTGCATCAAAACAGCTGAAACATTCAAAAAACTAACTTCACACAAGACAAGATATTCATTTGTTGTATTAGTTTATAATTTCTTGAGTGCAAGAACATGTCTAATCTTTCTTACTTTTCTTAAAAATCATACTGACAAACAGATGGTCAGAATCGTTAAAAAAAATCTAACATAGAAATTTATGAATAAGTTCTAACTCTACCCTGTCCAATAGGGTAGCCACTATCACATATAATGGAATGGTTTGGATATTGGATATGTGAATCTACTTTTTCAACTGTAAATTTTATAAAATCTAGGTACAGATCAAGTACTTCTAATGAAAATTTAGCAATCCTATTGAGTATATAAAATATGCACAGAATTTCAAAGACTTAATCCAGATGAAAACAATATAAAATCTCATTCACAATTTTTTAACATTGGTTATGTATTGAAATGAAAATATTTTAGGTTGGATTAATTCAAATTAATTTCCACCTATTTCTTTTAATTTCTTAATGTAGCTATAAGAAAATGTTAATATGCGGCTCATGTTATAATTTTATTGGCCAGCACTGCTCTAGCTAGCTAAATATTGAGGGGTAATTAACAACAATAGCATATTATTCATTTATTGTCAACATGTATTAGTACATCTTTTGTAGCCATTGTAGGATTACAATGTTAATTAGTTTCCCACACTCCTTTCATTCTATGTCTAAATATTAAACAAATATGGGAACTGAATGGCTGATGGCTATCCTAAGAAACAAAGGTGATTTATTCTACTACTGCCAGTGGGCAGTAGTAAATGTCAGTCATTCCAATCACTCCCATACAACCTGGCTCTTGGCTGGGCACAGATACATAAAAGACAGCAACAGCATTGCTAAGGGGAATCAAGAGTTACACCCACATTAGCCATCTTAACCAAATACATAGCATTCACAAAGGGGGCCACTGAGTATGACATATGAAGACAAAATCCCAGTCTTACTGAGGGCCATGAAAAGGCCTTTTGCAAATGTTGTATTCTGGAGTACAGGTAGCATCTGAATTTTATTATAGACCCAGTCACCTCTATATTTCATCTCTATTTCCGGTTATTGAGAAATTCCCAGGTTCTTTTTTCTTACCCATCAGAAAGGTTATAGACATCATCAGGTATGTCCCCTTCTTCTCTTTGAGTCCCATTACACAAGATGGCACACCAGTACATCACACAACCCACCAGCCACCACTTCAGAAGCTTGCGGGGCTTTTATGCCTGTTTATTCATCTTGGCAAATATTTTTTAGGGTCTACCCTCTGTCAGGCTCTGTTTTAGGTACCGGTATGATGTGACAGAAAATAAGGAAAATACAGATCATTGACGCTTATACTGTTTCTGCATCTTTTTATGATTTCGCAGAACTCTGTCATTTCCTGAAAACAAATCAGTAGCATGTACTAGCTTTTTAATTACGTAATGTTTGAAATATGAAAGAAGATATAAAGAAAAATGCAATGAATAATCCTATTTCTTCCCACCTTGACCCCACTAAATTAATGTCCATTAGGTCTATGCACTTCCTTATGCTTTTACTACATAGCCACATATCCCTAAGCAATATATGGTTTGAAATGTTTTTAAATTGTATATTGATAGGGTTTGGCTGTGTTCCCTCCCAAATCTCAACTTGAAAATTGTATCTACCAGAATTCCCACGTTATGGGAGGGACCCAGGGGGAGGTAACTGAATCATGGAGGCCATTCTTTCCCGTGCTATTTTCATGAGTGAATTAAGTCTCATAAGATCTGATGGGTATACCAGGGGTTGCCACTGTTGCTTCTTCCTCCTCTTTTCTCTTGCGGCTGCCATGTAGGAAGTGCCTTTTGCTTCCTTGATTCTGAGGCTTCCCCAGCCATGTAGAACTGTAAGTCCAATTAAACCTCTTTTTCTTCCCAGTCTTGGGTATGTCTTTATCAGCAGCATGAAAATGGACAAATACATATATACATAAGTGTGTTTTGAATAGGTGTTTTTAAAAACTTACCAAAGGTTGAAATAAGCAACTGTCTCTGACTATATCAGAAACCTCACCAATTTACCAAGTTTGCTGATAAAAATATATTTTCCTTTTTACTCACCACCCAAGTGACATATAAATGAGTATAAATTTAAATATTGAATATGATTACATATGTGCATGTACATAGCAGACAGAGTTCACAGCTAGAAAAATAAAATAGAAGTTCAGTGTGTTCCATAATTATTAAAAATATTGAACTTGGAAATCACTTGCATACATGGGGGCATTTTTCTCAACTAAACTTTAAATTGGAATTTTTGAATGCTGCAAAACACAAAAAGGTTTACGATGAAACGTAAGCCTCCTCCTGTTCTCACCCACAAGCCTCTTGGTAACCTCCCCACAGGTAACCAATATAACTTCTTATGTATATATCCAGAAATATTATACACAGACAAGCAACCATGAATATATTAATATTTTCATCCTCTGTTTAATAGAAATGGTAGTACCTTGTTATTTTCATTTGATAGTATAGCTTATAGACCTTTTTATATTGATACATATAAGCTGCCTTGTTCTTTTTAATGGCCACATCCACTGTATAGGCGTGTCATGCTTGACTTAGCCTGTACCATTGATGAAGAGGTTGTTTCAAATAATTTGAAACAAACAGTGCTACTGGGAAGACTCCCTGTATGCATTTCACAATGTTCAAGAATATCCACAACACATACCCCTGGAAATGGAATTGTTGAGTCAGAGAGAGGTAGATAGAGATAACATATTTTGGTAGCTATTACAAAAGTGTCCTCCATAGAAGTTACACAATTTAACTCATACCAGACATTTATAAGAGCATCTTTTTCCTCCACCCCTTCACCAATGTAACACACTATGTGTTATGCTCATCAAACTACGTAATAAATGGTATCTCGATGAGGTTTTAATTTACAAATTTGTTTAAGTGCTTAACAAATCCTGAATTTTAAAAGGAATAAGCATAACTTAAAACAATACAGGCAAGGCATAGTGGCTTATACCTGTAATCCCAGCACTTTGGGAGGCCAAGGTGGGTGGATCACCAGAGCTCAGGAGTTTGAGACTAACCTGGGCAACATGGCAAGACACTGTCTCTACAGATAATACAAAAATTAGCCAGGCATGGTGGCATATGCCTGTAGTCCCAGCTACTTGAGAGGCTGAGGTAGGAGGATTGCTTAGACCCAGAAGGTCGAGGCTACAGTGGGCTGTGATTGTGCCACCACACTCCAACCTGAGCAATACAGTAAGATCCAGTCTCAAAAAAATAATAATAAAAAAATACAAGCGAAGAGATATAAGAAGCCTAAAGAATGAAACACTGAGTTTGTTAAAAGGAAGGTGCTATAAAATTCAAGGCATGACACTATCCCATAAAGAGGTTTATTAGTTTCATCTGGGCAATAAAGACAAATATCTACTTACAATATTGTCAACCTCAGATTGTTGACACACATACACGCCTTATAAAACACACATACACGCCTTATAAAAACTTAGGGTAGGTTCTCGCATATAGAGAGAACCACCCAGCGCTGGTCTGAAGTTCAACTACTTGGAAATATCAATACTATACATGAGTGGCTGATGTAGGCTACATAGCATTCCTAGACTTAACTGGTAAAAAAGATGAAGAAAAGAAAGGAAGGTGAAGGAAAAATTAAGGGTAAAAGAAAGTGGTTCTTTCCAATGTCACACACACCCTCATTGACCCCATGATTGCCCCGTCCTTCGGATCGACAGTGGGGGTGGATCCTGTGGATACCAAGATCAATGAATGTTCATGTCCCTGACATAGAATGGCATGATATTTTCATATAATTTGTGGACATCCTCACATAGACTTTAAATCATCTCTAGATTCCTTATAGTACTTAATATAATGTAAATGCTATGTATATTTATATTGTAGTATTGTTTACATTGTATATTATTTACATTGTATATTGTTTAGGGAATTATGAAAAGAAAAAAGTCTGTGCATGTACACTATAGAGACGATTTTTTCTATTTTTTACCCATGGTTTGTTGATTCCACAGATGCAGAACCCATCGATATGGAGGGCTAACTGTATTCTTGACATTTCCTAAGACCTGATCTTGAGTGTTCTCACCACAAAAAGTTGTAACTATGTAAGGTGATGAGTATGTTATCTTTATTGTGATAATCATTTCACCATATATACATATATCAAAACATTGCATTGTATGCTTCAAACACATATAATTTTTATTCTTTATACCTCAATAAAGCTGAAAAATTAATTACATAAGTAACCATAAAAAAATAAAAAAAGGGCCGGGCACAGTGGCTCAAGCCTGTAATCCCAGCACTTTGGGAGGCCGAGGCGGGTGGATCACAAGGTCAAGAGATCGAGACCATCCTGGTCAACATGGTGAAACCCCGTCTCTACTAAAAATTACAAAAAAATTAGCTGGGCACGGTGGCGCGTGCCTGTAATCCCAGCTACTCGGGAGGCTGAGGCAGGAGAATTGCCTGAACCCAGGGTGCGGAGGTTGCGGTGAGCCGAGATCACGCCATTGCACTCCAGCCTGGGTAACAAGAGCGAAACTCCGTATCAAAAAATAAATAAATAAAATAAAATAAAAATAAAATGAGCTACCTCTCAAATAAATAAATAACAGTGGAGGTAGAGTTGGGTCACCCAGATCCTAAACCAGGGCTTGGCTCAAGTGGATCCTGTCAAGTTGCTTGAGCCCTGTGGCCTCTGGCTCCTTGTCTATTAAAATGAAAAGGTTGAAGTGGAGTTTTAAGGTCCTTCCCAGCTGAAAGACACCACTGGTACTATTGTTAATAGATGATGAGTGGCTTTTCCAAGACTGAAAAGGCTTCGCTCTCCTTCATTCTAACATGCATTTGCTGGACACAAGGCTATAGCTTGAGGGTGCTCAATAACCACTGAAGCCAAAGAACAGAGATTTACACAAGCATTAAGTAAAGGCACTGTAACCTCAGGATCTGGCCAGAGTCCACTGACAGGCATATCTGTTTGATCACATACCGTGACTGAGAGGGATGAGACAAAACAATTTGAAATCTGGTGTCAATAAGGTCGACAAGGATTAAAATCAACGGGACAAGAAACTCACTAAGCTTAAGACCCTTGCAATGGAAGTGGTTATTGCACATCTAATCAGACCTACCATAAAGCCCAAGAGAAACCCTCCACTAAATGAGCTACAAAGCCTGTGATGGGGCAACTGGTCCTAAGGATGCCCTGCAGAGGTGTACATCCACAGGAATGAAAAGCAAGGAGGTTCAGAAAACAAGAAGATCATATCTAGAACTCAAAATCCAGCAAAATGGAAGTCACCAGAAAATATCCAAATCAAGATACAGGCATAATAATGGTCATTTTTATCAAATACAGAAATTCCATCAGCCGAAAAACAGACACTAAATGAAAAAAGGGACTTGGTGCAGAAAAAACGCTGAAGAAACAAAACTGAAGACCTAAAATAAGAAAGTAGTCAGTTGGCCAAGCACCATTTTCCACTTAGGAATTAATTATTCATTTGCTTAATACATGTTTATTATTGTAGACATTTTGTTATACTTAGCTACCTTCTTGCTACCTGTCATCAAGTTATTTTATTATTCATTAACTGGTTCCACCCAAAAGAGTGAACAAAGAAAAAAATAAAAACTCCTGGAAGTTGATCTTACTCATGTAAGTAACAGCAGTTAAAAGATCATGTGACATCATGCAAGAGGCAGGAAGAGGAAAAACTGAAATTGAGTCTTGTGGAGAATCAATAGATTCCATTTGTCCATCATTTAAGAGCCTGTGTGGCTGTTAACTCCACTGACACTCCCTAGAGCTCTGGTCACTTGACCTGGCCTTAACGTCCCACCGAGGAGCTGGCTTGTTCATTTTCAACTTCCTACCTCTGGGCCTCCTGAACTCTGATTCCCCACCTGGAACAGGTATCCACAAACAGACATGTCTGGTACCGTGACACACACGCTCTCAGTCTCACCCCTAATTTCAGCCATGTCTGGGTGGACCATTGTGTGGTCCAAGAGGCTTCGGCTCACTTCAAGATGATCATATGTTACATATACCTCACAGCCTCAGTTCTTCCCAGGGGCGTCCCCAAGACCACAGAGGCTGCTGAGAGATGCCTAGGCCTGTCCACATGTGCAGTTCACAAGTGCAGGAGAATGAACATTCTCAGGGCCAACACCTGACCAACAGGGGAGACAAGCTGATGGCAAATGCTGTCCTGGCCTCCTGGCCTCCTGGCCTCCTGGCCTCACTGCTGACAATTCTGAAGTCTCCTCAGAAGTCAGCTGGGTTTTACTGCCATGGCCCACAGCAGTGACCTCAACCATGCATCTGTCTTAGTCAGCTCAGGCTGCCATAACAAAATACGACAGACTGGGTGGCTCAAAAAGCAGAAATTTATTTTCTCACATTTCTAGAGACTAGGAGTCCAAGGTCAAAGGCGGCAGGACAGGGGCCTGGCGGGGGCTCTCGGTTGTCTTGCAGACAGCTGCTTTCTCACTCTGGTCTCACATGGCCTTGCCTCAGTGCATGCACATGGGGAAAGAGAAAGAGGAGAAGCTCTCTGGTGTCTCTTCTCATGCAGACATTAATTCCACTGGGCAGGGCCCCACCCTCAGAACCTCATTTAACTTTCATTACTTCCTTAGAGGCTCTACATTGAGGGGTCAGGACTTCAGTGTATGAGCTTGGTGGGGACAAATTCAGTCCATAACAGCATCCTTACTCCTTCCCTGCCTCAGCTGTACTCTTTCACTGCCTCAGTCTCCCCATTCCCTCACTCTGACTTCCTAGAATCACCTCCCAAATAAATCACCTGCACATAAAGCTTCTCCTTGGGCTCTGCTTTGAAGATCCCAGCTAAAATAGCATGTCTCCTGACATTGCACTCTGATGCCACCCAGCCAGATGTCCTCTGCCAATCTAATACTAATCCCCTCCCCAGGCTCATCTTCTGTTCTCAACCCCCTCCCAATTTAACCCACTCATCACCTAGACTTTAAGTTCACCGTCAAGTTATTCAACACATACATTTACTGGGTTCCTATTACAAGCCAGGATCCTAGTGCAAATGCTCACAGGTCTCAGGCAGTTAACGTGTCAGGGGTTAATGTGCCAAGTGGACCAAGGTCCCTTGTGTCATGTGCCGAGTGGCACCAAGTTCCATAATTTTCAATTAAAAATGGGAATTTTTTTATTTACCTTGAAAAAGGGATCCATTTTTATTTTGTCGCATTTTAACTTAACTTTGTTTTATAATGATATAAAACATGTACATGGTTTCCAAGTCAAATATACCAAAAAGGTACATTCAGAAAAGACTAATTTGTATCCTTTCCACCTGTTTTCCCTTTGCCCTTCGTGGGTAACTATTTATTAGTTTTTTTGTTTATTCTTCCACTTAAAAATATATAAGCAAAGTATCCCAATTTAAATGTTAGTAACTAATTTAAATCTATTCATCATACGACACAGATCATGCCATCATCTTAGAGCTTCTAGTTTGACACATCTATACAAATTTCTGGGGAGGCAGCAGGAAACAAACACAGCCCCTAAGCTCTCACTCAGAGCTCTCAGCCAGAGTGAGAGGCACTTACCACACAGCATGACAAGTGCACCAATAGAATGGGGGGAAGAGCAGTGGCCCCAAAGATGGCTACATTCTTATCCCTGGAACTTAGGAATGCTCAAGGGAGAAGTGAAGGTTGCAGCTGGGATTAAGGTTACAATCTGATTACCGTGGATCATACACAAGGGCCCAATGTAATCACTGGGTCCTTAGATGTGGAAGAAGGAAGCAGAGGAGTTCCGAGTCAGAGAGACATTTGAAGATGCTCACATTGAAGATGGAGGAAGGGGCCACAAGCTCCTTTAGAAGCTCTAGAAGCTGGGAAAGATAAGAAAAGAGGTTTTCCCCTAGAGCTTCCAGAAGAAACACAACCCTACTGACACCATGATTTTTAGCCCCCTGAGACCCACTAAGTTTCAAATCACTAAGTTTATGCCAATTCGCTACAGCATCAATGGGAAACTAACACATGGGATAAACCCAGGATGCCAGTCTTGGGGGAATACAGGGTGTCAGGAAAGGCTTCCCAGGGAAGATGACATTTGGCCAAGTCCTAAAGGTTGAACCAGGTTTGTAGAGTGGGAGCTCCAAAAGGAAGTATCAAAAGGTCTTGTGGTATTCAGGGAATTTTGAGGCATTTAAAAATGGCAAAATCTCAATTCCTTCAGCAATTTTTTTTGTTTTTTGAGATGGAGTCTTGCTCTGTCACCCAGGCTGGAGTGCAGTGGTGCAATCTCAGCTCATTGCCACCTCTGCCTCCAGTGTTCAAGCAATTCTCCTCCTGCCTCAGTCTCCTGAGTAACCGGGATTATAGGTACCTGCCACCAGGCATGATTAATTCTTGTATTTTTAGTAGAGAAGGGTTTCACCATGTTGGACAGGCTGGTCTCAAACTTCTGACCTCCAGTGATTCAACCACCTCAGCCTCCCAAAGTGCTGGGATTATAGGAGTAAGCCACTGTGCCCAGCAGCAATTTCTCAAATGATTCTCTCAGGAATGCTATTAGCTCATTTGCTTCATTTTACAGAGCCTGAATAAAAGAGACTTGGAGAAGTTGAGAAACCTCAAAAAGTTACACAGTTCTGGATTTCTCTGTCTTCATTTGTGAAATAAGGAAGTTAGATTAGGTGAACCATAAGCCTATCCATGACTACTTACCAGATAAACTCAAGATATGTAAGAAATATAACAGTTCTCATTTTTGCCATATAAATCTGGCTCTGGTCCCCCATACCACTGGGCTAGAAGGAAATTTGATCTTGGGTATTACTCATACATATACACACCTTGTACCCTGGCCAACATTATGCCAAGGTCCTGGGGTCTCTGAAGCATCTATGCATCAAGGAAGCCCCTGGGGGCTTATCCCCTGGTTCTCAGTGATTACAGCTACGATGTCCATTTTCCCAGCTGGCATTAGGTCCAGTGGTTCTGATGCCTCTAGGGTCTTATGCTCTGTGGCAAGGCTGGGAGTCCATATTCCCAGATGCATCCTCAGTAGAATGAGCATGGTGCCATCTCCTTCACGGTACCACCACATCTCAAGCACATTGTTTCCATCGTAACTGCTTTCCAGGTTCCTAGAATCTCCCTCCCATTACTCCCCTCTGCATCTCAAAGGCTCTTATTTCCATCCATCAGGAACACTTGCAGACATCTCTCTGTGGAGCTTCACCTTTTACAGAAGAAAGGAAGAACTGCCGTCTTCCAGCAATTTTGTCTGCCTCCCTAATCAGATCAGAGAGGACAATAGGGAATAAAAGAAGACTACATCATTAATATCTCAATGAACTATCCTGGCACATTTATGTTGCAGAAACAGGGATGATAATTTTTGTTTTCTCTCAAGAGGGAAAAACACTACTTCAGCATTTATGGCCATAAAATTAACTTATTAAAAAAAATTATACCCAAAGTAATAATAGTCTCTCAGTATTATATAATCCAAATACAAGGTCATGTCTGCTTGGTGGTTGGTGAGCCACAGAAATACCCTAATCTTGCTAGATTGTGTGAAAAGGATATAAAAATGGCACCATGATGTTCTGGGGATTCTCTGATAGCAAAGGGAAGGAAAATAATTGAGATCAGAATCGGGGAACTCAGAGTCAGTCAGCAAGCATTTTGCTTTGAGGACTTTTCTATCTTGCTCAAGAAGTTGTTAATGTTACACACTGAAATATTCAGGATTCCTTCTTGGTGAAACAATAACGTAGTTTCTCCCTGTCTCTCAAAATAATAATTATAATAATGATTGTATTAGTCTATTCTCATGCTACTAATAAGACATGCGAGACTGGGTAATTTATAAAGGAAAGAGGTTTAATTGACTCATGGGTCCACAGGACTGGGGAGACCTCAGGAAACTTGCAATCATGGCAGAAGGGGAAGCAAACACTTCCTTCTTCACATTGTAGCAGAAAGGAGAAGAATTAGTAAAAGGGGGGAAAGCCCTTCATAAAGTCATCAGATCTCATGAGAACTCACTCACTTTCATGAGAACAGCAGCATGGGGGTAACTGTCCCATGATTCAATTACCTCCCACCGGGTCCCTTTCATGACACACGGGGATTATGAGAACTACAATTCAAGATGAGATTTGGGTGGGGACACAGGCAAACGATTTCAATAATAATAATAACAACCATTTTGCTCTTGCCAAGCAGATCTATTCCAGCTTAGAAAGAAAGTGCTCTCCCCACTCCCCATTCAGAATAAGCGCAACGTTATTCACAAAGCAGCTCACCTCTGGTAGAATGCTTACCTGCCGCCCACCCCATAAAGAAATTGGGCCCTTGCCCATTGATGGCCAGTGTCCTCATCTGAATTTTTACCCTCTGCCAGGTAGAGCAAGGAGAGAACATGTCATCTGACATGTAGACACCTCTGCCTGATCACCATATCTCATAAGAATTGATTAAGCCTTTTCCTCCTGTTCCTCCCAGCCCTGCTGCCATCCCTCCTTGTTTCAGGATTCCTGAGCTTTTCCCTGATACTTGGCATATACGTCCAAGTACCCAACTCTAAGTACACACCCCCTGCATGAATGTTCATTATTCACTGGCAACAAAGTCTGTCAAACTTCCTGCCATCACCTTGCCAGGAGTAGCCACCACTCTTTGAACTTCATATCGGAGCATTCCCATTGTTAATGCTGACAGTAAGCCTCATGAATTATTCAACAGCTTCTTTATCTAGACTGGCAAAGAACAGTGTGTTCTGATCAGAGGCTGTAGTGTCCTGATCAAACAGGACTCATCCACCCATTGTCTTCCAAATTCTCTATGGGTACCAGCAGTCGCCTCCAGATATAAGCCCAAATCCCTGGTCACAGCTGCTGGTTCAGGAACCAGCAATTTCTCCCAAGGGGGCCAGCCAGGTTCTGGCTCATGCTCTATCCCACTAGATGGCAGAGGATGGTAAGGGCCACCATCATCCCTCTTTGCTCTAAGAGCAAATCCTCTCGCTCACCCAAAACGTCCAGAATTGCAGTGCTTAGCATTTCCTGGGGAGGGAAGACTTGAGAAAGTTGAAGCAAGCTCCCCAAACACACCACAATCTGATTGAAACCCATGATCTGTGTCAGAGTGGCAATTTAGTGACCTACAGTTCTTTCTGGTGGCGATCATGCTCCTGGTTTGTGGGTTTTCATTCACTGTGAGAGGGTCTCTCCCACTTGGACATTTAAACTGGTCAAAGATTAATGAGGTTCCCAGCCGGGCACAGTGGCTCACACCCGTAATCCCAGCATTTTGGGAGGCCAAAATGGGCAGATCACCTGAGGTCAGGAGTGCGAGACCACCCTGGCCAACATGGCAAAACCCCATTTTTATTAAAAAATTAGATAGGTGTGATGGTGTGCACTTGTAATCCCAGCTACTCAGGAGGCTGAGGAAGGAGAATTGCTTGAACCTAGTAGATGGAGGTTGCAATGAGCCAAGATGATTGCACCACTGCACTGCAGCCTTGGTGACAGAGAAAGACTCTATCTCAAAAAAAAAAAAAAAAATGCTTAATGAGGTTCCTTCAAGATGGAACTAGCAGCCCCTAGGGAATCTTTTAAGCTGAACTGGCTCTTCATTCTGCATTTTACACATATCATCCATTCAATCTCATTAACAACATGTGAGGTTCACAGGGCAAGACAGAGATGAACCACATTTCACAGATGAGGAAACTGTCATAAGCCCAGGAGTGCGTAACAAGTTCATGACAGCCGTGTCCCAACTCCTGTCCCAATGCTCTTCCCAGAATTCCAGTGCCAGCTGGGTGCAGTGGCTCATGCCTTTAATCCCAGCACTTTGGGAGGCCGAGGCAAGAGGATCACTTGAGCCCAAGAGTTTGAGACCAGCCTGGGTCAACACAGTGAGACCCTGTCTCTTTTTAATAAATAAATAAATAAATAACAAAACTTCAATCCCCCTTACTTCCTTCCTTGGTTCTCCTTCTCCAATACAGATTCCACGCAAATCCTTCTCCAAAGTACAGAAAACATCAGGCCTTTTTGCTTGATTTTCCTTTGTTTTTTGTTTTTCCAGATTTCTGTACAATTTACATTCTCTACATGCCTGAATTTCTCAGAGAGGGCAAATCTGCACATAACTCACAGAAATAAAGGTGATATAAAACTCATATAAGAACCTAACAATGGGACCTGTATGCAAGTTACACCCTGCCAGCCAGCTACCTCTGCTGGACTGAAATTATATCTCTCAGCTTTAAAATCAGTAGATGATAGGGAAGAAAGTACTAGAAACTATTGTTTATTTTTCATCTAGTCTATTGGAGCTGTTTTCAACTCATTTAAAAAACTTTTTAATTTGAAAAAGTCTTAATCATGAGCTTTAAACTGATCAACAACAAAACTCACAATTAGGCTCTTTAGATAAATCAGGAAGTGCCTTTAAGGACCCATCTACTTAGATCACTCTGGGACTTTCAACAAGAAATAGTTACCACTCGGAATTTCCTCATCTCCTTTCACATCCACCGACAATCTTGCTTCCTGCAGCACCTGGGTTCATCAATACCCCATAACATGAGCACCATGAGCATCCAGTCCAAAAGGGAAACAAAAAGAAAGTAAGAGAAGATAAGCATTGCTATCAGGACTCTGGAATTCAGTCTGGCCCTTAGTGGCCTTCTCTATAATCACCGAGGGAAGCAGAACACCTGTCTAGGAAATTACCATGATCAGTAGAGGTGGGTTTGGTTTTCCTGCGTTTTACTTCTTTAAGAATTTGCACTTTGGTTTAGGGAAAATCCCTCAAAAAGACATGAGTTCTTCTTCCGGCAACAAAGACTGCCTACCAGGGTGGGAAAACTGTTTGGTTTCAAATTCCTGTTGCAAACAGGAAGGCTAGGAAGCTGAGTTTCACAGTCTTCCTGAGCCCGAAGTCCTGAGTTTCAGTCGCACCTTTTATGCTACACATTTCTGAGAAAGGAATCTCAATATGTTCATCAGGAAAAAGAGCAAGTTTAAGCACCGTGTGCTGAGTGTTTGCCTAACAGATGCTTGATTCCACCAAGTCACTCTCTCAGAGCCACCTTCCTAGGTACCCTAGAAAAGACTGTGAAGGAAATGTGTGCCAGTTGGTGCAGCCAAATAATGAGAGCTCGAAACAGTGCCTGGAGGTGTATCATTTCAAAACAGACCTCTGCCATGTTGAACTTCAATTGTGATTCCCTGTGAGCAGTTTAGAATACGGAAATCCCAACATCTCTCTACCTTTGCAGGTGCACCTGTGTACAGGTCATGTGTGAGAGGTTAACTACAAAATGTCCAGTTGCTCAGTAAGACAGAGACAGTGAATGTCTGGGAGAATGTTTAAAATAGTAGAATCTGGACCACCCCAAAAGATGCTAGTTCTGCCTAAATAAACAAGAGGAGCTAGAAATATCACATTGCACATTGACAGGCAAGGCTCCACCTATCTTTTCCCTCACTGCAAATAAGTAACAGATACCCAGACCTAGGTCTGACAGAGGAACTGTTAGCCTTGCATCTTAATATTGAGCAGACTCAAACAATCAAAAGAATTTCAAATTTGTTAATCCTTTGGGAAACCACCAACCTATTTGCCATGCAGCTAACAGAAAATAAAGCATTCATGGTAAAAAAGATTTCTCGTACAAATTATGGAGAAAATTCCATTTGTGATCCAAACCAAAATATGTTGCCTGGCCAATTTTAAATAATTACATCTTGATCTTGACCTCAGCAGGAAGCCCAGGGGCAGAGAGCCTGTTCTCTGTGCATTGGTCAGGAAAAGAACCACCTTCAGAACCATTATTACCAAAGGAATTTAGAGAAATGTTCCTCTAAGGGGAAAGATAATAAAACAGAAAGCTCTGGTTTGGTTTCTTAAAAGGCCATTAAGTGGAACTAAAAGGCTCCTCTAAGATACCTGTCAGAAGCTCTGCAAAAGAGACCTTCCTGAGTTTCACATCTCCTTCTAATTCGTTTCAGTGAAAAGAATGCAAAACATTGCAGAGTAGCCCATGACATGCATTATGTTAAATAAAAGTACACCTGAGTTGATTACATTTTAGCTGACTGACACATACCTTTGAAAGCTGCACAAGCAGGCCTCCTTGGCCTTGCCAAGACAGAAGGGATTTGTGGTGCTGTGATCCGCTAGTGCCTTAGAATACCGCCATCTCGTCTTCTGTCTCTGGGAGCTCTAGGGCTCCAATCCAAGCTTGCCGCAGTTTGAATACTGCATTGTTTACCCATAGAGATCTTTCTGCCACCAAATTCCTATTTCCTAATTTCTGTCACAGTAAATAGTTTGATGTTTTTTTTAAAGAAGTCACAAACATGAGATACTTTTAATTGTTCAAGAACCTGCTGCATATTAAGATGCAAGCTTTTCTGTTTCTCTATCAGACATTAGACAAGGATGGATCATACTTAGGCCTCATTACTAGCAACTCTTAGGATAATTCTAAAAAAAACAATCAGTGGAAATAAAGACATCACCCAAAAAATGAGTCCATTGTCAGTAACATATCTTGTCAGACAACAGGCTACAATGGCATTGCATAGAGCTAAGCCCAATTGATTAAATATGGATATATAAGTTGATTGAATCAATTCTTTAAGAAATTAAAGGTTTTCTATTCATTTGAAACCATTTCTATAAAAAATTGAAAGTTAGATCCAAGGTCAGTAACCAGTCCTTTCTTACAAACTTGATCTATATAAAAGAATAGATTTGACATAAGTCATTCTATTTATATCTTTTCTAGGAATATCACCCACCAAAACCATAACAACCACTGGAAGCTGCATTTTCTAATTATGTTAACTGAGTCCCTGCTATATGGAGAGAAATAATAAAGCCAGGAATTTCAGGTCGGCAGATATCAGAACCAAATGACTCAGGAAGCATATGACCACAAAGAACAGTACAGTGAGGTCAATCAAGTCAGACAAAACTTCAGATTCCTAAAAGGTTCATTTTTTCTCATTATTAACCATGAGGAGTTAATTAAGCTTATGGTCCAGACAAGTCAAGTCCTGCTGGATTTAGTTCTCAGCTCTGTCACCAGCTCTTCAAATCGCTACTGTCCCAGATTCCTCAGAAAATCTGAGGCTTGATAAGTTGCTCCCATCCTTCCTGATAGCAGGATTAGTAAACATGTCCATGGAAACTTTATGGCAATTAACAGAAAGGGAAAATACAGCATTTTATCACCATAAGCCTTTATCGGGGAGAAGGTAAGGACTAGACAGCCCTGGCAACACGGAATCTGGGAGGAGAGTGGAGAGGAGCAGGGAGGTTCCTCTTTGGAGCCAAGCCCATGACAGCAGCCAACTAGCCGTATCATGGCTGTGGCTTTGACTTCCAGCTCCACCTTGAAACCCTGACAGCATGATAACCAAATGAGTGTATCCAAACATTCCAGTCACATAAAAGGATCAATACTGGAATGCTCAGAGCTGGGAGGCAGCTACCACGAAAGCTAATCCAGATATGCTGCCCCAATGTGTTCTACAACGGCCTGACTACCCAGCAAAGCATTCAAAGGAGGTTAAACTAAAATACAGCAAGATATGGATGAGAGCAGGGATAAAGACTTACACTGGCTGGAGACAATCCGTCGCCAAGCAAATAAAGCCACCTAAAGCAACAACAGAGGCAAACAAAAATTAAATCTCATCACCATGATGGTAAGTAGCAGTTCACTGCTGAGGGTTCACTACTATTCAGGTCACGCTAACAGAACTCAACTGTGCCAGAATCAATCCAGTAGGGATTCACTCAAAACCTGACAAAGCCACTTCTAAGAAAGCCAGATGCTTCATAGACAGTCGTTAGATGGTATATCTACAGGTCAAGGGCCATGGAGAATTTGAATTGTCAAAATGTCAAAGTCAAATGACAGAGTACAAGGGCAGCAGGGAAGTGCCTGGTCAGAAAAAGGAGTCATCTCTTATTCATGAGGCTATCACTCACTTGTGGAGGAGAAACTTAAAACCTTTTGCACCTTTTAAAAGTCATTGATAAGAATACATGAACCACCTCATGGAAAACATGGAATTAAATAAGAGCAACAACATCCTTTTTTATTTGAGAGAGAGAGAAAAAAAAAAAACACATTAAACTGGAGGGGAGGGAAATTCAAAGCTGAGATGGGAATTAGGAACTAGCTATTGTCAGGTAAAGGCTCCATGGTCATAAATAATTAAAACTCATGCAGCCAGTGGCTCCTTACCAATGTGAGGTCTCAGAAAATTAAGATGGGGGGTGGGGAGAATGCCCGAAAGAGCAGCTGCTGGTCCACTAGTTCTCAAACTCTGATGCACATTTGAATCCCCTGGAGTTTTATAAAAGTAGAGATTCCCAGGCTAGGGAACTCTGTGGGTAGGACCCAGCCATTTGTACTTTTTAAAGTACAGCTGATCCAGGGTGTTGAAACCATTAAATCTGGCTGAGAGGAGCTATGCACTCATAACCATTTCCAGTTTTCCAGGAGAAACAGATGCGGCAAATTTAAAAGATTTTTTTTTAATGAGAATTTCTATCACTCAGGGAACACCTAAGCAGCACAGTCCCAGACTCCAGCGGCTCCAAAGCTCCATCTGTAGCTCCCTCTCCACTGGAGCACATCTAGAAAAGCCCAGAGAAGGCTCTTGATCTCACCTCACTGCACTTACTGAACTGAACCCAAACTTCCCGTTAGAGATGTAGTGATGGGCTCACACACTGAACTTAGTGTTGATCTGGGCTCCAGTCCTTACCCTGCCATTTCCTATATAAGCTTAGACAAGTTCCCTAACTCATCTGAGCCTCAATTGTCTCAGATCTCTCTCAGAAGGTTGTTTTGAGATTTAAGAGAGAATACATGTATCATCTAGCACAGCGGCACACAGGGCAGGGGACTAGTAAATGTTTATTTGCTCATTTGTTTAAGGGGCTATGCTACTGCCAGAGACTAGATTTGAACTGTCAGCCTCAAAAATCCCCTTGCCTTGTGATAGCTTTTCAAATCCTCTGCACACCAATGCGTGCCTAACCCTGAGGCTGACCTTTGATGTCCCAGAAGGGTCCCAATCAGAAGGTCCGGATTCATGAATAGAATACACAAGCTAATCTGGTAGGATGTGATACAATGATTTTTGATGTCAAAGATCTTTCATGGTGCCTTGCACATTGCAGATGAATAATAAATGAATGTTTGCAGGCTGGATTATTCAAAGACGACTTGGAGATAACCTGTGAATTTCATTTTAGGGTGATTCTCTTTTGCCTTCACATGCAATAAAAGTGACTGAAAAATGTGATCTTAGACAAGTTGGAGCATTTTCCTCCATCTGTTTAGTTTCTATGTCTTTAAAACTAATTAATGGTTACTAATAGAACATAGAAGCAAACAGCAGAGTGCAGTTTAATAGTCCTGCCTCAGTGCTAGAGGAAAACTGCTCACGGCTAACTCTATCTCATAAAGCTCCAATTTTAGGGGGGAGAAGGTGGCATCCTTCTGCTTCTAGACAAGTGAGAGGAAATTGAGGATGAAAGATGGATAACATGCACTCCCTCAAGATGATAGGCTCAGAACAGATTTGACAGTGCAGAGAACAGCTCTGGCCTTCTGCTCTGCTGGCCAAACTGGCACAAGTACTGAAAAGATGAAGCAGGAAAAAGGAACTGAAACATTCTAGGCAACTCATAAATTCCTAGGTCTATCAGGGAGTCTAACAACCCATTAGGCAACTGGAAAAACAGGCAATTATCTGCACAGCTCTGCTTCATTTTCTCATGTCAATATCCAGCCTTACACAAAGATGCTCGGCAGATGACTGAGTTCCTCTTTCACAATTTTGAACAATCATTCACTCAGACGGGCATGAGGACACAGTCGCAGGTCAGTGAGGGTGGGTGGAACACCAGCTGGGGAAACTGAGTGCAGGGAGGCAAGCCTGGCTGAGTAGGTCCAGGAAAGCCCACAGTGCTCAGCACAAAGGAAGAGAGAGCATCAGGAACTACAGGGACTCATCCTCTTCCTGGAAAAGGGCTGAAAACCAATTACCGCGAATTTTGTGTTCAAAGCTTCTTTTGTGACCACAATGGGCTAGATGGTCTCTGAGAAGACCTTGGAGGTTTATTTTACTAACAGAAACACTTGTATTTGTTTAAGTGGTAAAGCATGAAACCTCTGTGATGAAACAGCTGCTGTTCTATTGACTGAACCCAAAATTCTCACCAGGGAGGTAGCAATGGCATTCCACACTGGACTTGGAGTTGACCTGGACCCCGCCTGTCATTTCCTAACAGTGTTAACTTTGGACAAGTGTCCTAACTCATCTAAGCCTTGTTTCCTTAAATCTACCTAAGTGGCTTGTTGAGGTCTGAATGTAAGAATACGTGTGAATCACCTTGTATAGTGACAGCACAGAGCAAGGGCCTCGTGAATGTTCATTTGCTCATTCATTTAAGGGTCTAGGGTACTACCAGAGATGCTATCAGAGATGGAAAATGGGAAAAACTCCACTTCCCAGCCCTACTTTCCCCAGAATTCACCACCCAGATGTTAGTAAGTGTAGTGCAAAAATAGCATTCCATGGTCAAGTACGTAGAGGAAAAGCTGGAGTCAACAACACTATACTAGTCTGTTCACTTGCCCAACTTGCAGAGCATAAATAAGCTAATGTGTGCTATGAGCTTCAGAGAAGACTTAGGGTGAGGGAAATAACACCTGCAGCATTCCTAAAGCATAATTCTCAGGAAACACTCATCAGGAATAAAGGTTAGTAATACATGGGAGTAAGTGGCTTACCCAGTGACCCTATGGGATCTGACATTTCCAGATGGCATTTACCTAGGTGGCAGAGGAGACATTCTGGATCCAGAAACGATGATTACGCTATCAGGAAAGTAGAATACCACCCAAAGGAACGCCACAGCAGCGCAGCCCAGCTCCTCTTACTAGGGGCCAGCACAATATCCATTCAGTGCCTTTTACTTCAGGAGAACGTATCTCTAACTTTAAAAAGCATTGTGTCAACAAAAAGTCAGATTTTCTTACTTAAAAAATCACTTTTTGTGTGAATGGATCAATTTTTCAAAGTGTGAAAACCTGTGCCATGACAGATGACTCTAACACAGATGAGAAGAAAGGATTGGGGATTATTTCTAAATTTTTCATATAAAATATCTTTGTTGATAGTTTTATGCTGGACTACCTCAAATACACACAATTTGCATTTACGTAAAATGCCAATAGGCCTTCCTCGTAGCCAGTCAAATCATGAGCGCTCTTTCAAAACTATTTATTCTCTCATCTGCCTCTTCATTTCCCTTCCACAGTCACCAACCCTTGCCACACTTACCAGGACTGTCACAAAACCTCCCAGGCTCCATGCTTACAATATTTCCCCTTCCAACTCTTTCTGCATCCTGCCAATTTAACCTCCTAAATTAATCATTATATTCCTCATTCAAAGACTCAGATGTTCCCCCTTTGTATATGGAATAGCCAAACACAACCTGGCAAATGGCATTTGAAGGCTCTCTCTCCACCGCAGGAGTCCAGCCCCTAGACTCTTACACTAACATTCTCAAGCCCCTGGCCCACCTTGCCCCTTCCCAATCCCCCACCCCTGTGCACTCCAGTCTCCCTGCCAAGAATGTCCACCTGCTCTTGCCAACTCTAAATCCGTAAGAACTCCCAATACTCAGGTCCACAGAATCATTCCACATGACTCCAGTTCAGTCCTCCCTTCATCTACCTTCTATAGCAGGTTCTGTGCATTTCATTTAGCCCTTTGTCTTTTATTAACTTCTGTTACTATTTATTGTTTCCACTGATATTTCAATGTTCATGTTTATTTGACTTTCCCCACAAGTAAACTGCAAGTTTCTTGGAAACAGAAAGCACATCATACACTTTTTCTATCTTAGAAATGGAAAATGCATCTTACACTTTATTCTACAGGAAGAATAATGCAAAGGTTCCAAAGGTTCTTCTGGGATGAGCAGGTATCATACACTTTTGCCAACAAGAATAACAAGGAGAGGAGGAAGAGGGCAAATGGATGGGCTAGTTAGTGAACTGAAGTAGGGAAATTCACCGCCCCCCAAAGGAAAGCACTCATGCCAACGTCCAAAGAGCTGGGGGCCCTCCCTCATAATTACCACAAGGAAAGCAGCTTGGCCTCCTTCTAGTTCCAGGTTCATTGCTGGCAGAGAAGGAAGCAGAAAAATAAATAAATTGGGGCAGATGTAACTATACCAGATAAGACAGTAAGATGATGAAATCTTACAGCCATAAACTGCTCAGGTTAACAACTTCTGACTTTAAATTTTCTTTCCTTTCCCTGAGGTTATGACTGAGGAAAGCTTAGGTTTTTGCATTCAATACTTTTCTGGCAAAAGGGGATACAAAACAAGGGGCTGTGTACAATGTGTGTGTTTAGATACATACACGTTATCTATGCATATATATCAAAAACAACATGAAAAACACGTCAAAAAAATCACTACCACATCTTTCAAATTTGCAACCCCTCAGAAGTACAGAGTACAGCAAACATATCAGCATGATAAAGCCACTAGAAATCATCATGGCCTTCACCTTTTTTGTGGAAGAATCACTGTTCTTCCTTACTATCTGGAAGATCAAAATAGGGATCTGAGCCTCCTGAGTTACTGTCTCTATCATTTATTTAAATCTGCTCCCTGCTAAATAAAACAACCATTCTACATCTGATATCATAAATAATATTCAATGCACTAATTTTCAAGTTTCCTCCTCAGAATGCAAAGCAAAACTTATGAAAAATCAAAGGTTCTTGTGGGATGAACAGGTAGCAGACTAGACTGCAAGTCAAACAATAATCTCTCACCTGCACACCTAACTGACAACCTGTTTTGGGGCACTCTGATGAATCAGAAGGAAATCTCATTACTTACATTTTAAAGCCTAAAAAGCAAAGAATACAAGTTCTCATTCCAGCCATAATAGACAAGCATATTTTAAAAACTGGATAAAATTTAGAAATAAACATCGCTTTGAAGGCATCTAGGAGTTACCAAGACAACCAGAACCTGAAAGTCCAAACTCCCAAAGTAAGGACACACAGAAGCCACTCAACACACTCTCCCCACCACCACCACTGAGGCATTTACTGATGTGTAAATTTCACAGGCAGAAAGAAGGGAAGCAAAACAGAAAACAGCTTCTAGAGGGATGATAAACTAAGCAGAGCTGTCCCCACTGATGAAGATATAGTAATTGGAGTTCAGGGCCTACCAAAATGGAGAGACCTGGGTATCCAATATGGGCTTTCACCTAGGTAAGGAAGGGCTACACCTAGGTAAGGAAGATTGAACTGAGATTATAAAAATTTTAACCGCCTATCAGAAGCTCAAGAAGAACACTCCTCGGTGGAAGAATATACCATCAAGAGTCTCCATCATTTTTTATTTATAGTGCCCAACATTCAATTAAAAATTACCAGGCATACCAAGACATAGAACCAACAGGAAAAAAGCAGACAATAGAAACAGACTCACAAGTAATCTAGATATTGCATTATCAGGCATAGACTTTAAAATAATTAACATGTTTAAGAAATAGATGACAAGATAATTTCACCAAAGAGCCAAAATATATATATTCATATATATGAATCAGATAGAAATTCTAGAACTGAAAAAATACAATGTAACAGAAGAAATTAAGAATGCTATCGATGGGTTACAGCAAAAAGACTGAGCTGAAGAGAGAATTGGTGATATAGAAGATGACAGTTCAATAGAAAATGCCCAGGGTAGAACATGAAAAGGAAAAAGACAGGAAAATACAAAGCAAATCAAAACAGAATATTTGAATCTATGAAAGGGAACTCATATGTATTGAGTACATGATGCAGGCTAGACACAGTTGTTTTAAAGTAACTAAGCTTCATTTCATCAGATAGAATTTATTAATACATTTTCCAAAATTGAGGAAAAAACATTCATAGCTAATATTTAAGAGAGTTTTTATTTTTCAAACATTTTTATAATATTAAGAGTTTAGAGATCACTTAACCATGTACAAGGTATGAAGCCTAGCAAAAGAACATGATGTTGTCTGCAACTGGAAAAAAAAACTAAGTTTATATGCTGTTATCACACACTCTCTGGACACTCTACAAGCCTCAATGAAGTTCTAGAAAGCTATTGGGAGGAATAAATGAGCTAAGGTACATAAAATATCTAGCAAGAACACACAGACAAAATGAGTGACA
The DNA here is from genome assembly GCF_049354715.1 of Callithrix jacchus. Lineage (NCBI taxonomy): Eukaryota > Metazoa > Chordata > Mammalia > Primates > Cebidae > Callithrix > Callithrix jacchus. The sequence goes on along the minus strand of NC_133502.1, from coordinate 99,546,988 downwards.
GGTCCTTTTCCTCCTCCCCCCAGGCCTCACTTATGTAAAACAACATACACTGAGTGTCTACAGTGGGCTATTTACTCAACTTAGGTCACCTGTGAATCAAGCCAATGAAATATACCCCTATTTCAGACCCCATATGAAAAATAAGTGCTGTATCCTTGGACCAACAATAGTAAAGTAGTTAAAAGAATATGTTGGCTGGGCACCGTGGCTCACATTTGTAATCCCAGCACTCTGGGAGGCCAAGGGCGGGGCATGTCACCTGAGGTCAGGAGTTCAAGACCAGACTGGCCAACATGGCAAAACCCTGTCTCTACTAAAAATACAAAAATTAGCTGAGCATGGTGGCACACACCTGTAATCCCAGCTAATCAGAAGGCTGAGGCAGGAGAATCACTTGAACCTGGGAGGTTGCAGTGAGCAGAGATCACACCATTGCACTCCAGCCTGGGCAACAGAGTGAGACTCCTACTCAAAAAAAGAAAAAAGAAAATGTTGAATTTTGCCTCATTGGTTTAAAGAACAGTGATGACACTGTCAGAAATATTGAAGAAGTACTGGTTTAGTGAAGAAGGTGAAGAGTTCCCAGAATATTTTGGGTTTTAGATGCTGGCATGTCTACTAGTTGGAGACATGCCTCAATAATTAGAAACCTGAACCTAGAGCTCAGAAAAGAGGCAGAAGTTGAGATCTAGTAAATAAAGAAAGCCAAGGAATGGCTGAGGCCACCATGGGAAAATGTACAGCAGGAAAGAAGGGTCAGTACACTAAATATATCCAGTGCAACTGGAAGAAGTCAACAGGTTCCCACAGCCAGAGTGAGCATCGGAACATAACATGGGTCTCTTGGGGCTTTCTTTATCCCATGAGTCGTAAGCATGTCCTACTAACTAGATCAAGGCTCTCTATCAAAGGATTTCATAGAAGCCTACATTTTTCCTTTGTGGCCCTTACCTTAATTGTATTTAGGTAAGTTTTCAGTGAATAATGGGTTCATTGCCTTTTCTCCTAGATTTTATGATCCTTGAGGGCAGGGGATGTCTTTTTTGTGTCCACAACCACATACCCACTACCTAAGCAGCACAGTATCTTGCAGGTAGTAAGCACCTTTCAATAATCTGATGAATAAAACAATAAGTAAAATCAACTCAGTGGTTATGAGCCTAGTATGCACATAAAAGTTTGAAAAGTACTGGCTCAGTGTAGGCACTTTTGACAAGTAGGCCAAGAAAGCCTTCCCCTGAATGAGTGGAGGGAAATGGAAGAAATGATTCGACTCAGCAGCCTGGTTTCCACCAGGTTCAAAATTATTTGAGAACCAATTAGGATTGTATAATAACTATCTGACTGCCTGCCCCTAAATCAGAGGTTCTCACTTTGGCTGCATTTTAGAGTCACCTGGAGAGCTTTAGAAAATACTGATGCCTAGTTTCCATCTCCCTCCACAGAGATTCTGATTTAATGAGTCTGGAGCCTGTCTGAGCCACAGGGATTTGCAAAGCACCTCAGGTGATTATAACAAGCACCCAAGGTTGAGAACCACCTCTCCAGATGATCAGCTCCTGCAATCACCAAGGCCTTCCCAAATCAAGTTTCTGTTACTACTGAAGAAAAGATTTTTTGTCTCACACACTAGGATTAATTGATTGATCCTATAGAGGAGGAGTATTCTCCCTTGCTCCAGTGCTTCCAGATCTCATCCATGACTTACTTACTAGCTGCCTGGCCCTGAATCTCCAGTCTTCTTTGCCTGGACTTCCCATCTCTGCTATCAGGCTACCCACACTTTCCTCACTCAGCTTAGACATTCTAAGCCTTAGACCTTGTTTGGACCTTTCCTTAGAAGAATTCACATATGACTCACCCTTTCCCAGTATGGTTTCAGCTCTCGATTTGAGAAAAGGCAGCAGACTCTCGCCTCCTTACAAGGGTTCATCCTAAAATACCAAACGTTTGCCCTGCTCTGTTGTTTAGACAAACTTCTATTGAACTAGAACCCTGTTCATTTTCCCAGGACTGGCTTCCCTTCTTTCTCTTCTCACTCACCCCAAAAACTACATCATGAAGAACAAAAGCTCCTGTGTCAAAAGAATTATATTTCAATTTATAATGGTCAATTTCTCACACATCTGAACAAACTTTAAAACCATGCAGTTCATTCTCTTTATAGCAATGGCTTGGGGAGAACGACCTAACCACAGTGTTCCTTCCAGAAGAAGGGCTCGAAACCTAGGTCAATTGTTCCCCTGTGGGCTTCAGGGACTTGTGATGCCTTCCCCTTAGCTGTTATGCAAAATATGGTGAACATATCTATACTTTTCTATCCAGAAACCCATAATTTTCAGGAGATTTTCAAGAGTCTTGAGACACATGAAATGATGCTCAACATCACTAATCAACTGGAAAAATGCAAATCAAAACCACAATGAGGTACCACTTCACCCCATTAGGATAGCTACTATGACAACAATGACAGAAAACTGCACGTGTTGGGGAGGGTGTGGAGAAATTGTGCATTGCTGATGGGAATGTAAAATGGTGCAGCCACTGTGGAAAACAGTATGGTACTTCCTCAAAAAATTAAACACAGAATTACCATAGGACCCAGCAACTCCACTTCTTGGTATATGCCCAAAAGAATTGGGAATAAGAACTGGAAAAGTTCCTGTGTACAGGAATGTTCACAGCCTCATAATTCAGAAAAACCAATAAGTGAAAACAACACAAATATCTACTGACAAATAAAGTTTGAAATGCAGTATACATATACCATGCAGTATAATTCAGCCTTAAACAGGATTGCCTTCAAACAGAGTTAGGCATCTCCCTCAGTTTCCCAGGGTCCCTTGGACAGAGCTTCTGCATATTATGTTGTAATTACTTATTTGTCTGTACTAGAAAATGAGCCCTGGAATACAGAGTCTGTACCTATGCGCTACGGGTCCCTAGCACATGGCTTAATCAATAATTATTAAATGAGTAATTGAATAAAAGAATAAACAAACAGATTATTTTTAAATTATATAAAAAACTATACATTAATAAAAAAATACAAAAAACACAATAGCAAAATGGAAACTAGACACAAACAGGCACGTAATAGGAGAGGAAACAAATATGGCCAATATAAAAAGAAAAGCTAGCCAGTTACAGTGGCTCACACCTGTAATCTCAGCACTTTAGGAGAATGAGGTGGGGGATCACTTGAAATCAGGAGTTGAAGACCAGCCTGGGCAACAAAGAGAGACCTTGAAGCAAGAAGGGGAGGGAAGTGGAGGGAGGTGGGGTGGAGGGGAGTGAAGTGGAGAGTGGTGGGGTGGAGGGGAGTGGAAGGGAAGGAAGTGAAGTGGAGGGAAGGGGAGAGGGAGGGAAGAAGAAAGGAAGAAGGGAAGGAGGGAATGAGGAAGAGAAAAAGTTAGCCATGCATGGGAGTGCATGCCTGTAGTCCTAGCTAACTTGGGAGGCTGAGGCAGGAGAATCCTTTAGCCTGGGAGTTCCAGACTGTAATGAGCTATGATTGGGCCACTGTACTCCAACCTGCGAGATTGCAAGACCCTGTCGAAAGAAAGAAAAGAAAGGAAGGAAAGAAAGAAAGAAAGAAGGAAGGAAGGAAGGAAGGAAGGAAGGAAGGAAGGAAGGAAGGAAGGAAAAAGAAAAGAAAAGAAGGAAGAACTAATCACAATCCGTAGTGAGTAGGAAAATGTAAGTCAAGTCCACAATGAGATATCACCTTAAATGATTCAATAAGCAAAAATATTGAAGTCTGACAATACTAAGTGTTGGAGAGATGTTGAACCACAGGATCTTTTACATGCTGCTGGCAGGCATATAAATTAGTGCAACCTTTGAGGAAATGTTGTGATATTACCTCCTAGAATATTTTCACTCCAGCAGTACCATTCCATTCTTAGATATATGCCACAAGAAATTATTGTTGAAGTACAACAGGAGACATGTACAAAAATATTCATAACATCACATTCACACAGTAAAATCCTAGGAACAATCATGATGCCCACAAACAGGACAGCAAATGAATAAACTGTGGTCCATTAACACAACAGAATATTATTCAGCACTCAAAACAAATGAACTAAAACAATATGCAGCAATGTGACTGAAATGTAACAATATATTGTACAGGCAGCCCTTCATATCCCTGGGTTCCATATCTATCAATTCAACCAACCTCCAATCAAAGATATTCTAGAAAGCAACACTATCACAATAAAAAATATATAAATAAAAAATATAGTATAACAACTATTTATATAGCATTTCCATTGTATTATGTTTTATAAGTAAACTATAGATGATTTAAAGGATACAGGAGAATATGCATAGATTATATGGAGATACAATCTACTTTATGTAAGGAATATAAGCATTCTTGGATTTTATATCTTCAAAAGTCCTGAAACGAATCCCCTGCGGACACTGAAGGACAACCGTAATACTAAGTGAAAAAAGGTAAGTTCCAAAAGATTACATAGAGTGGGATACAGCCATTTTATAAACTGAAAAACAACTAAATATTTTTAATGATTTACACGAAAACACATAGATGCAAGAAGACTAAATAGAAAGAAAAGCAAAGGAATGATGAACTCTGAAACCAGGATGATGGTCCCCAGGTAGGAGGAAGCAGAAAGATGGGATTGTGGAGGGCACAAATAGTTAGATGTCACTTTACTGTTAAGCTCCCAGCTTTTGTATTTGGCAGTAGGTTTCTAGATGCTCATTACATTATTATAAACAAATAAGTAAAAGGGAGGCCTTGCATATTCCAATGATGCAAGTGTGTCATGAACTAAGGATTATGATCAATTTAATTCTGTAGCTAGAGGGATTTTAGGGAAAAATATATAAAGAGGAAACATGACTTCTCCAGGTAGATTGTTTCAAAAGTACAGTTCTCTCTATAAAAGAAATTCTGCTTGCAACGTTTTTAGAATGATGATTAAAGAGATTTTTAGAAAGCTATCATCCATATACAGGCAAACCATATACTACAATAGCACCATGAAAGAGAAATGAACATAAGATCATATAGATTACGTTTTTTAAAATATGGAAGAGGGTACTATTCACATTAGAAAGAGTCCAATTCTACATTTTCTAAATGGTACTATGGTTTATTTAAACCCGAATTCCATGTATAAAACTTTAATTTGCCCAAAATATCCAGGGCATTCGATTTAAAAATATTTTTATGGGACAGTCAAATGTAACATGAAAAAGAAAGGGCCCCCAAACTAATAAGGAAGGGAAACTCTGAAGGCTGAAAAAAATTATTTTAGTTTCTTCTTTCCAGCAGTTCTTCTCTGAGCTCCTCATATGCTAATGTGCACTGTGATCTCCAAGAAGGGAGCTGCAGTGTTTCCCAAAGGTACTTGACCACAGAACTCTTTTTTCACTGAGCGTCTTGAGAACCAAATACGCATAGAAAATTCTGTTTTATTTTTTTAAAAATCAAAAACAACAAAGTAAGTTTACAAGAACAATGAAGGGAAGCCTATCAAATTAAACATAAAACAAAAGACAGCAAATTATTTTGCCAGGAAATCTTCTTTCATGGCTCTTTGCTGTCTCCATGATTACTTGGTCCTCAGCCATCACTGACAAGGCTTATGCACGAGGAAGGCGTTCATTTACAGGAAACTCCTACCGGGTACATTTTTGGAAGTAGCATCCCATCTGTTTGAAAACTTTGAAAAATATTTATTTGCTCAATTCCCCACAAGATGATTTCAACAAAAAAACTGGAAAGCATTTTACAACTGTTTACAATTCACAAAATAATAACGGACAGAGTTTTTCTTTCTTGAAGACATTGGTTGCTATTCTAATGTGTCTTTGAGGTGGTCAAGAGCATCCATTAAACATTTATTTAGAATGCCTGAGACAGCGGGTAGGATTTTCCAAGAAAAATCAGACTCTGCACTTTTAGCCATTATATTTCTGTATCACTAACAGCAAATATATATGTGTGTGTGTCATAAACAGTAAATTCCACTAGGTTTAGGGAATGAGGCAGGTGTACAAAGTGGGATTACAAGCTACTCAGTAAGATAGGAAATGTGAATTTTTAAAATTATTACAAGACAATGATTGATAGACACAAGAAATATGGTAGGAAATTATGGAATAGAAAAATTCTTGAAGCCAGAAGCTGCTGAGGATGAACTCTTGAAAAAAGTAAGTCATCTACAGACATTTACAGAACTCCACCCCAAATCCACAGAATATACATTCTTCTCAGCACCACATCACACCTACTCTAAAATTGACCACATAATTGAAAGTAAATCACTCCTCAGCAAATGCAAAAGAACAGAAATCATAATAAACAGTCTCTCAGACCACAGTGCAATCAAATTAGAACTCAAAATTCAGAAACTAACTCAGAACCACACAGCTTCATGGAAACTGAACAACTGGCTCTTGAATGTTGACTAGATAATGAAATGAAGGCAGAAATAAAGATCTTCTTCGAAACCAACAAGAACAAAGACACAACGTACCAGAATCACTGGGACACATTTAAAGCAATGTCTAGAGGAAAATATATAGTAATAAATGCCCACATGAGAAGCAAGGAAAGATCTAAAATCGACACCCTATCGTCAAAATTGAAAGAGCTAGAGGAGCAAGATTAAAAAAACTCAAAACCTAGCAGAAGACAAGAAATAACTAAGATCAGAGCAGAACTGAAGGAGACAGAGACACAAAAAACCCTTCAAAAAAAATCAATAAATCCAGGGCTGGTTTTTTGAAAAGATCAACAAAATAGACAGACCACTAGCCACACTGATAAAAAAGAAAAGAGAGAATAATCAAATAGAGGCAATAAAAAACGATAAAGTGGATATCACCACAGATTCCACAGAAATACAAACCATCATCAGAGATAATCAAAAACAACTCTATGCACATAAACTAGTAAACTTGGAAGAAATGGATAATTTCCTGGACACTTGCCTCCTCCCAAACCTAAACCAGGAAGAAGTTGAAACCCTGAATAGACCAATAACAAGGGCAGAAGTTGAGGCAGCAATTAAGAGCCTACCACCAAAAAAAGCCCAGGTCCAGATGGGTTCACAGCCAAATTCTATGAGACATACAAAGAGGAGCTGGTACCATTCCTTCTGAAACTATTCCAAACAATCCAAAAAAAGAGAATTCTTCCCAAATCATTTTATGAAGCCAACATCATCCTGATACCAAACCCGGCAGAGACTCAGCAAGAAAAGAAAACTTCAGGCCAATATCCTTGATGAACATAGATGCAAAAATCTTCAATAAAATATTGGCAAGCCGATTGCAACAGCACATCAAAAAGCTTCTTAATCCACCATGATTAAGAAGGCTTCATTCTGGGGATGCAAGGCTGGTTCAACATATGCAAGGCTGGTTCAACATATGCAAGGCTGGTTCAACATATGCAGGTCTATAAATGTAATTCACCACATAAACAGAACCAAAGACAAAAACCACATGATTATCTCAATTAATGCAGAGAAGGCCTTTGACAAAATTCAACAGCCCTTTATGCTAAAAACTCTCAATAAATTAGGTATTGATGGAACGTATCTCAAAATAATAAAAGCAATTTATGACAAACTGACAGCCGATATCATACTGAATAGGCAAAAACTGGAAGCATTCCCTTTGAAATCTGGCACTAGACAAGGATGCCCTGTCTCACCACTCCTATCCAATACAGTATTAGAAGTTCTAGCCAGAGCAATCAGGCAAGAAAAAGAAATAAAGAGTATTCAGTTAGGAAAGGAGGAAGTCAAATTGTCTCTATTTGCAGCCGACATGATTGTACATTTAGACCCCATTGTCTCAGCCCAAAATCTCCTGAAACTGATAAGCAACTTCAGCAAAGTCTCAGGATATAAAATCAATGTGCAAAAATCACAAGCATTCCTATGCACCAATAACAGACTTAAAGAGAGCCAAATCAAGAATGAACTACCATTCACAATTGCTACAAAGAGAATAAAATACCTAGGAATACAACTAACAAGGAACATAAAGGACCTCTTCAAGTAGAACTACAAACCACTGCTCAACAAAATAAGAGAGGACACAAACAGATGGAGAAACATTCCATGCTCATGGTTAGGAAGAATCAATATTGTGAAAATGGCCATACTGTCCTAAGTAATTTACAGATTCAATGCTATCCCCATCAAGCTACCAATGACCTTCTTCACAGAACTGGAAAAAGCCACTTTAAACTTCATATGGAACCAAAAGGGAGCTCACATAGCCAAGTCAATTCTAAGCAAAAAGAACACAGCGGGAGGCATCATGCTACCTGACTTCAGACTATACTACAAGGCTACAGTACTCAAAACAGCATGGTACTGGTACCAAAACAGAAATATAGACCAATGGAACAGAACAGAGGCCTCAGAGGCAACACCACACATCTACAACCATCTGATCATTGACAAACCTGACAAAAACAAGCAATAGGGAAAGGATTCCCTGTTTAATAAATGGTGTTGGGAAAACTGGCTAGACATGTGCAGAAAGCAGGAACTGGACTCCTTCCTGACACCTTACACTAAAATTAACTCCAGATGGATTAAAGACTTAAACATAAGACCTAACATCATAAAAACCCGAAAAGAAAATCTAGGCCAAACCATTCAGGACATAGGAGTAGGCAAGGACTTCATGACGAAAACACCAAAAGCATTGATAGAAAACAAAAGCCAAAATAGACAAATGGGACCTAATCAAACTCAACAGCATCTGCACAGAAAAAGAAACAGTCATTAGAGTGAATCGGCAACCAACACAATGATTAAAAATTTTTGCAATCTATCCCCATCAAGCTACCATTGACTTTCTTCACAGAACTGGAAAAAACCACCATGAACTTCATATGGAACCAAAAGAGAGCCCGCATAGCCAAGTCAATTCTAAGCAAAAAGAACAAAGCGGGGGGCATCACACTACCCAATTTCAAACTATACTACAAGGCTACAGTAATCAAAACAGCATGGTACTGGTACCAAAACAGAGATATAGACCAATGGAACAAAACAGAGGCACCGGAGGCAACACACCATACATACAACTATACAATCTTTGATAAACCTGACAAAAACAAGCAATGGGGAAAGGATTCCATGTTTAACAAAAGGTGTTGGGAAAACTGGCTAGCCATGTGCAGAAAGCAGAAACTGGACCCCTTCCTGACACCTTACACTAAAATTAACTCCAGATGGATTAAAGACTTAAACATAAGACCTGGCACCATAAAAACCCTAGAAGAAAATCTAGGCAAAACTATCCAGGACATAGGAGTAGGCAAGGACTTCATGAACAAAACACCAAAAGCATTGGCAACAAAAGACAAAATAGACAAATGGGACCTAATGAAACTCCACAGCTTCTGCACGGCAAAAGAAACAGTCACTAGAGTGGATCGGCAACCAACAGAATGGGAAAAAATTTTTGCAGTTTACCCATCTGACAAAGGGCTGATATCCAGAATTTACAAAGAACTCAAACAGATTTACAGGAAAAAAACAAACAAGCCCATTCAAAAGTGGGCAAAGGATATGAACAGATACTTTACGAAAGAAGACATATATGAGGCCAACAATCATATGAAAAAATGCTCATCGTCACTGATCATCAGAGAGATGCAAATCAAAACCACATTGAGATACCATCTCACGCCAGTTAGAATGGCGATCATTAAAAAATCTGGAGACAACAGATGCTGGAGAGGATTTGGAGAAAAAGGAACACTTTTACACTGTTGGTGGGAGTGTAAATTAGTTCAACCATTGTGGAAGACGGTGTGGCGATTCCTCAAGGCCTTAGAATTAGAAATTCCATTTGACCCAGCAATCCCATTACTGGGTATATATCCAAAAGACTATAAATCCTTCCACTATAAGGACACATGTACACGAATGTTCATTGCAGCACTGTTTACAATAGCAAAGACCTGGAATCAACCCAAATGCCCATTGATAATAGACTGGATTGGAAAAATGTGGCACATATACACCATGGAATATTATACAGCAATCAGAAATGATGAGTTTGTGTCGTTTGTAGGGACATGGATGAATCTGGAGAACATCATCCTCAGCAAACTGACACAAGAACAGAAAATGAAACACCGCATATTCTCACTCATAGGTGGGTGATGAAAAATGAGAACACATGGACACAGAAAGGGGAGTACTAAACACTGGGGTCTATTGGGGGGAAAAGGGGAGGGCCAGTGGGAGGGGGAGGTGGGGAGGGATAGCCTGGGGAGAAAAGCCAAATGTGGGTGAAGGGGAGAAGAAAAGAAAGCACACTGCCATGTGTGTACCTACACAACTGTCTTGCATGCTCTGCTCATGTACCCCAAAACCTATAATCCAATAAAAAATTTAAAAAAAAAAAAAAAGAGAAAGTGGAGGAGGAAGAGAAGACAATTTACACAGTCATTACTATGTCCTAGGAACTAGGCTATGACTAATTAATGAGTTGTTTATATATATTAGCATTTTTTAAAAACTCACACAATAAATATTATAATAATATCTAATATTTATTAAATACCTTTGAGTGCCAAACAAATATTAAAAATGTTGACTCATCTAACTTTGACAATAAATCCTATGAAAGAGGAAAAAAAAAAAAAAATTTTTTGCAATCTACCCATCAGACAAAGGGCTGATATCCAGAATCTACAAAGAACTAAAACAGATTTACAAGAAAAAAACAAGCCCATTCTAAAGTGGGCAAAGGATATGAACAGACACTTTACAAAAGAAGACATACATGAGACTAATAAACATATGAAAAAATGCTCATCATCACTGGTCATTAGAGAAATGCAAATCAAAATTACATTGAGATACAGTCTCATGCCCATTAGAATGGCGATCATTAAAAATCTGGAGACAACAGATGCTGGAGAGGATGTGGAGAAATAGGAACACGTTTACACTGTTGGTGGGAGTGTAAATTAGTTCAATTGTGGAAGACAATGTGGCGATTCCTCAAGGGCCTAGAAATAGAAATTCCATTTGACCTAGCAATCCCATTACTGGGTATATATCCAAAGGATTATAAATCGTTCTACTATAAAGACACATGCACACAAATGTTCACTGCAGCACTGTTTACAATAGCAAAGACCTGGAACCAACCCAAATGCCCATCGATGATAGACTGGACAGGGAAAATGTGGCACATCTACACCATGGAATACTATGCAGCCATAAAGAAGGATGAGTTCATGTCCTTTGTAGGGACATGGATGAACCTGGAAACCATCATTCTCAGCAAACTCACACAAGAGCAGAAAATCAAACACCACATGTTCTCACTCATAGGTGGGTGTTGAACAATGAGAACACATGGACACAGGGAGAGGAGCATCACAGGCTGGAGTCTGTTGGGGGGAAATAGGGGAGGGACAGCATGGGGTGGGGAGTTGGGGAGAGATAGCATGGGGAGAAATGCCAGATATAGGTGATGGGGAGGAAGGCAGCAAATCACACTGCCATGTGTGTACCTATGCAACAATCTTCCTTGTTCTTCACATGTACCCCAAAACCTAAAATGCAATTAAAAAAAAAGAAAAGAAAAGAAAAGAAAAAGTAAGTCATCCTAGGCTATGCGCCAAGGGAGAGATGATGGCAGTTTAACCAGAAGGGAAGAAATAAAGGTGCTTCAGTTAGCTAGAAGGGCATGACAAACACACAGGCAGAAGGAACACAGATGTCACCAGCCAACCAATCTGAGTCAAAGAATCTGGGCATGAATACTGGCCAACACCCTCCCCCAGGAGCCATATTAGCAGTGTGTTTACAAGTTTAGAAGGTGGCAGAAGGTATGATTCCAGACCAGGAGCTTTTGCAGGGGCATCCTGGCATGGCAGCCAGCTCCTTGATGGCAGAAGTGGCAGCACCTTGAGTAATCTGGTTCTGGAGTGTGGTTTTGGAGTCTGATTTGGTTTGGCTCTATGGCCCCACGCAAATCTCACGTTGAATTGTAATCTCCACATGTTGTACAGGGGGTCTGGTGAAAGGTAATTGAATCATGGGGGCACACTTCCCCTTTGCTGCCTTCCTGACAGTGAATTAGTTCTCACAAGATCTGGTTGTTTTTAAATTCTGTAGCATTTATCCCTTTGCTCTTTTCCTCCCATCCTGCCATGCGAGGAAGGTTCTTGTGTCCCCTTTGCCTTCTGCCAGGATTGCAAATTTTCCATAGAGCTATGTGTCAGTTCAACCTCTTTTCTTCATAAATTACTCAGTCTCTGGTAGTTCTTTAAGCAGTATGAATATGGACTAATACAGAGTCATTCCCAAGAGATCAGCTCAGGATCTGCATTTTCAACCCCACCAGTGAGTCTGTGAGCTGTCTAAACCACTGATTAAATCCTTGTGTGTTTAAATGAGCTATTGTGGATTATAATGTCTGCAACTAAAACCTTATCTGATACAAATGTAACTTGTGGCACCATAGATAGTAAGAGGATATGGCAATTTGAGAGGCCAAGGTGGGAGGATCACTTAAGATCAGGGTTTGAGACCAGCCTCGGCAACGTCCTAGGACCACATCTCCACACACACAAAAAAAAATTAGAAAAATTAGCTGGGCATGTTGTCATGCACATGTAGCCTCAACTATTCAAGAGGCTAAGGTGGGAGGATCACTTGAGCCCAAGAAGTTGAGACTGCAGTGAGCTGGGATCATATTGCTGCACTCCAGCCTAGGTGACAGAGCAAGATCTTATCTCAAAAATAAAAATAAAAATGTGTTGGTTATAAAGAATCCAAGGGCATGTTCTGAGCCTGTACACTCCCCCATGGGCCATGGGAAAAGTGTTTCAAGAAAAGCTTCTGGGCCAGGCGCGGTGGCTCAAGCCTGTAATCCCAGCACTTTGGGAGGCCGAGGTGGGTGGATCACGAGGTCAACAGATCGAGACCATCCTGGTCAACATGGTGAAACCCCGTCTCTACTAAAGATACAAAAAATTAGCTGGGCATGGTGGCGCGTGCCTGTAATCCCAGCTACTCAGGAGGCTGAGGCAGGAGATCGCACCATTGCACTCCAGCCTGGGTAAAAAGAGCGAAACTCCGTCTCAAAAAAAAAAAAAAAAAAAAAAAACAAGAAAAGCTTCTGATTCTAAGGATAGAATCAGATCACCGTGATCACCAAGAAGGGAGCTGTAGTGTTTCCCAAAGGTACTTGACCACAGAATTCTTTTTTTCACTGAGCGTCTTGAGAACCAACATCCTATCTATAAAATACACATAGAAAAGTCTGTTTTATTAAAACAAAAAAGCAGCAACAAAGTAAGTTTACAAGAATAAAGGGAGGCCCATCGAATCAGACCCAAAACAAAAAACAGCAAATAGGCCTCCTGAGGCACTAAAGAGAATCTGCTCAATTCCTCTCACTGCAAGAGAAAATTTCTGATAAAAATTTCAGAGATTAAGGATAAGTGTTTATTCCTTAAAAGAATACATTTAAAGGTCAACTTAATAATCAGTTCAAATCTTTCCTCTGACATCCTTTATCAATGTCTTTAAAGAGTTTATTCAGATCAAGTGTTCATTATATGCTTCCACACTAGCTATGAGGGGATCTTATGGAAGTCTACGACACACATTTGAGCATGTTTCTAAATAACATTCCTTGCCGACATATAGAATACAATGTAGGGACTGGAATTTTTCTGAGTTATCAAATTCCCCCAATTGATTAAGGGGAAATGTGGCAAGAGACAGGGAAAGACAAATTGTGAGTCCTACATAGACACAGGTACTTTACAAATGTGTTGCCCTTTTTTTTTCTTTGTGGCAGGGTCTTACTCTGTTGCCCAGGCTGGAATGCAGTGGTGCAATCTCAGCTCACTATAACCTCTGCCTCTGACACTCAAGCCATTTTCATGTATCAGCCTCCAAAGTAACTGGGATTACAGGCACACAACACTGTGCCTGGCTAAATTTTGTATTTTTAGTAGAGACAAGGTGTTGCCCTGTTGGCTAGGCTGGTCTTGAACTCCCAGCCTCAAGTGATCTACCCACCTCAGCCTCCCAAAGTACTAGGATTACAGGCATGAGCCATTGTGCCCAATCATTGTTGCCAATTTTAGAGAGGTATGAAATACCAATGATTAGACTTGTAAGAGTATCAAATCTACCAAAAGAGAAATTATGCCAGCTTAGGCAATATTATCTGCATCCTAGTAAAATCAAGGAAGTTGTAAAAGGAAACAATACAGAGAAACACTCCATCTTATAGACATATCGGTCTAGAGATGCATATAGTATGATAATCAAAAAGGTAAACATGATAGAAAGTTCACTGCTGTGGATATTAAATAAATACATGTCAATGCCTTAGCTTCCATGTGTACTGGAGGTCTGCTGTAATTCTGTCCCAAAGGCCTCAACCAGAGAAACAAGTACTGATCATAGCTCTATTTGGGGTTTTCACTAATAAATTCTCTTAGAGACAAAACCAGACAGTTGAACCCAAATCCAAATTCCACCCAGAGGGGCTGAGAAAGTCTGTGCAGAAAACAAATCTGAGTTATGCTCCTGCTATTGGCTCCCTGGTATGTAGAATTCCATGTACTTATAGTTGAGAATTCTGGTGTTGACATGTCCTTCAGTAATTTGATGTGGAAAATCAGCTGGTTTGCCTTCAACACGAGCATCCATCTTATTAGACCTCAGAGTAATTCGTAAATAATTTAGCAAGCACATGACTGATTTTCCAGTTCCTTGTTGATCTTAAGATGAGAGATCTATAAACAGTGCATCGTTCTTTCCTGCTGCATAGCACTTAATTAAATTAAGTGATTTCATTAAAACCAAGAAAAATAATTTGCAAGCATTTAAGTTCTCCCAGTCATTAAATTCTGAACAAGAGACACATCATGTCTCACACCTAAAGCTGGCTTTCCTGTCAAGCCCCTTGAATTTCCAGTGCAACCTGCACTGATGCCCTACTTTGGGAATAGAGAGAAATTATTGTCTGGAATCACTAAGTGCTTGTTTCCAGGATTCCCATGACCCAGACATGACTCAGGTCAACCAAAGAAGGGCAAAGAAGGAACAGGTTAGTGGGAAGTAGTAGAAAAAATGCTAGGATAAACATCTGAAGACCCGAATTCCAACCCCCATCCAGACACTGAGGTACTGTGTCATTCACATACATTTTGCACACACATGAAGATCGCTTATCTGCAAAAAATTAGGTGAATTTAACCAAGAGAATTGAAATTCTCTTCCAGGTCAATGATTCTTAAACACCTTCAAACAATTTTAGGAAAAAAAGAGCTATTTTACCAGATTCTAATATATTAATGTGTATGTTATAGATCATACATACATACATACATACATTTTATGCATGTATAAACATATATTATGTATATATATTATACATACACTATGATATATCAATATGAAATACAATATATTAATAATTCTGCAGCAGAGAATACCTCCTTGCACAAGAAAATATTTATTTATGTTGATCAACATTAAATAATATCCTATAAATACAGTCACTAAATTTCACCCAGAGGCACAATTTTGAAATTTGAGATCAATGGAGCTATAAAAACCTACTTTGCCTACTCATGATGCTGAGAAGTCACCAAGGATGACTGTCACCAAGCATCTCTTCCAAACTGTCCACATTACAATCACCTAGGACTTGACATCAGGGCCTCTATTGCCCCTTGGAAGCTACATTTGGTGGCCAGCAGGCAGCAAGTCAAGAGTACTTTCCCAAAGATGGCACTCTAGGTGGTCTGTCATTCAAATAGCCAAGCTCTTCGCCAGCCCATCACATCAGTTTACGTATTCAGTTTATGTCTTTTAAAATGACAGGAGGTACCTTTCACCATATACAAAAATGAACTTAAGATAGATTAAAGATTTCAATGTAAGAACACAAACTATAAAAACCTTAGAAGAAAACTTAGGAAATACATTTCTCGACATAAAACTTGACCAAGATTTATAGCTAAGTGCTCACGAGGAATTGTTAACAAAAAAAAAATTGACAAGGGTGCCTAATTAAACTAAAGAGCTTTTTCACTGCCAAAGAAACTATGGGCCTGGTTCCGCTGGGCCATAACTTTATTTCTAAGCCATGAAAATGTGTAACATAATGGGGCTTATTCTGTTCCATTCCATAAGAGAACATTAATGTTTCGACTCAAATGTGCACATACACACACACATATGCCCCACTAAGACCTTGATAGCAATGACTGAATATTTAGCTCTACACCTCAGTTTAAAAACATGAAAAATTAAAATCCTGCATTAACAGTGACATCTGGAATCAGCATGAAGCCATAAACTGATTATGAATATTCTCCCATGAGCTGCTGTAAACGTGTTTTGTCCAAGCATTTGGTTAGCAAAGATCCTTGTAATGCTGCTTACACAGCAAATAGCATTATTTCCCATGTAACCCCTGCCATTCATTTCACTTCTTGACATGCTATTTGTTTTCAGCAGAGCAAGGAAGAGAATATTCGTGGTGTCACCCAAGTTATCATTACCAAGAAGTAAAATGCATGCCAGTAGTCACAATCCTGTGTGGAAAAAATACCACTAGCGATGGATTATAAAAGGCATTGAAAAGCCACCTTCCAAAGTGAATCAGGCAGGCTTTGTTAAAAGTGTTTCTCATACTTCCCCTGTTCCTAAAAACAAGGAGTTTACCACCACCCTTCCCTCTCCCCAAAACACAATCCTATCTCAAAGAATAAGAAAGAGCTTAAGACTTCCTTATTACAGTTCCTTCTACTTGTGGGAAATTTTATCTTAATATAAACCATCTTTTCAACTTTATTTTAATATGAACCATAGGGCTTCAGAAGACGTTTTAGCAGATATCTAAGATGAAATAAGAGATCTCCAAGATACTGCTGGAGTTAATGAACTTTAAATGCTACAGTAGTAACAGATTCAATACAACAAATATTAACCAAGTGCGGACAAAGTGCCAGCCCTAGCCAGTCCCTGGGGATGCAGACATACCAAGAGAGCCCTTATCAGCCTAAAGGAGAGGAAAGAGATTTAGCCACATATTACCCTGTGGAACATGCAACAATGAAAATGTGAACTAGCACAGAGGAGAGAACTATGAAGAGCCTCAGGAAAATCTGAGAAGATGTCCCAGGGCTAACTACACATCAGAGGGCTTTGGAAGATGAATAGGCTTGGGATGTTAGGGTAGACAAAAGGACCCAAAAACCCAAAATAATAAAAATTTTTCCAAAATGTCTTTCCTCGGAACCTTATCACAAGTTAACTGCCCATCACTGACGTAAGTCTAGCTCAAAATAAATTTCCATTCAATTTCCATGCAAAAACATTCAAGACTACATGTTTACCAATTTTGGGTTACAACTAGAATAGAAATAGACCCCCAAAACTTTTAACTCCTACGGTTTTTCCTATTTGCACCTACTATGTATCACATCTGGATACATCCAAATATATACTCCTCTGGCCTCCTTTCAAAAAAAATTACTTAACCAGTAATGCTTGTCTGCAATCCTATTACGGCTACGTAATTTATATACAACTAAATAATTGGCATGGAGGATACACAGCATCTCAGCGATATGCTCCCCTTCAACCTCAGTTCCTCAGAGAAAATGCAGTAATGCACAAAAAAAAGGACAAAAATATAAGCATTTTATTCATTTTAACACTGCACACTGTATTTTGTCCTGAGCTAACATGTGAATCTCACACAGTTCCATTGATTTGGCCATCTTTAAACGAAAATTTGGTCATGGGTGCCACTGAAACTCAAATGAAAATTGATCAACAGTGAAAGGAAACACCCAACTGCTTAAAACTATGGATTTGGAAAAGTGGGATTACAAAAGATGAAGTCATAAACAGAATGTCTACAATTTAGAAAAGGGAACCCTGTTTAAAAAAATCAGATGCCAATACTTCCACTTTTCTAATATTTGAATTAGTCACCTCACTTTATTTCACACTCAAAATTCACTCTCTCCACAAAGACCTCCCTGGCTAATCACAAGTTTATCCACTCAATGGTGAGATTTTTAAGAAGAGGGACCTTGTCTTATTCATTGGCAAATCTCCTTCAAAGTTCCCAGACCTAATTGGAACCATCAACACCACCCCATTAAATGTTCTAATTAATTAAAGAGCATGAATGAAAAATGACTTTAGACATTGTCCATGAATGGAGAAAACATGACAAGAAACATGGGGGAAATAAACTAAGTAGGCTACCAGAGGCTGAGTTGATTGCCAAGTCATCAGAATATATCCCATTTTCCCCTCAGCTGGAGCTTGGCCCCCAGGCCTGTGTGTGTGTGTGTGTGTGTGTGTGTGTGTGTGTGTGTGTGTTTAAAATTACAGGTGGTATCTTTTACCATATACAAAAATGAACTCAATTAAAGATTTCAATGTGAGACCTCAAGCTACAAAAATCTAGCAAATACATTTCTTGACATCAACCTTGGTAAAGATCAAAGATTTATGGTTATGTCTTCAGAAGAGACAAGTGGGACCTAATTAAACTAAAGAGCTTTTTCACAGCAAAAGAAACTATCAACAGAGTAAACAGACAACCTACAGGATAGGAGAAAATACTCTCAAACTATGCATCTGACAATGACCTAATATCTGGAATCTATAAGGAACTTAAACAATTCAACAAGCAAAAAACAAGCAACCCCATTAAAAAATAAACAAAGGACACAAACTTACACTTTTCAAATGACAACATAGCAGCAGCCAACAAACATATGAAAAAATGCTCAACATCACTAATCAGAGAAATGCAAATCAAAAGCACAATAAGGATACCATCTCACACCAGTCAGAATGGCTATTACTAAAAGTCAAAAAATAACAGATGCTAGCAAGGCTGTAGAGAAAAGGGAATGTTTACACACTGCTGGTGGGAATCCAAATTAGTTCAGCCTCTGTAGAAAACAGTTCAAAGATTTCTGAAAGAAGTTAAAACAGACCGTTCAATTCCAACAATCCCATTACTGGGTATATATCCAAAGGAATATAAAGTATTTTACTAAAAAGACACATGCTCTTACATATTCATCACAGCACTATTTACAATAGCAAAGACACGGAGTCCACCTAGGTGCCCATCAATGGTGGATTGGATTAAACGTGGTATATATCCACCATAAAATACTACACAATCATAAAAAAGAATGAAATCATATCCTTTGCAGCAATATGGATGCAGCTGGAGGCCATTATCCTAAGTGAATTAACACAGGAACAGAAAACCAAATACCACATGTTCTCGGTTATGAGGACTAAATAAGTAGGAACTAAACATTGAGTACATGTGGACACAAAGATAGGAGTAACTGACACTGAAGTTTGCTGGGGGAGAGAGGAAGGGAAGGGGGTGAGGGCTGAGGGACTATTGGGTGCTGTGCTCACTGCCTAGGCGACAGGATCATCTATACCCCAAACCCTAGCATCAGGCAGTGTTCCCATCTGACATACCTGTACATGTATCCCCTGAATCTAAAATTTTAAAAATTGAAATTACCTTTTAAAAAACTCAAAATGAATGGAAGACTTAAACCTAAGGCCTGAAACTATAAAACTCCCAGAAGAAAGCATAAGGGAAAAGCTTCTTAACATTGACATTGGCAGTGAATTTTTGGATACAATATCAAAGCACAGGCAATAGAAGAAAAAAATATGTAAGACAAATAGGATCGCATCAAACTAAAAATGTATTCACACCAAAGGAAATAAGCAACAAGTGAAAAGTCAATGTACAAAATGGAAGAAAATATTTGCAAACCATATACTGATATATAAAATACAAAAGGAACCAAATAACTCAACAGTAATCAAACAAATAACCTGATTTTAAAAATGGACAATAGGACTGGACAGATATTGGTCCAAAGAAGACATTCAAGTAACCAACAATATATGAAAGGGTGCTCAATATCACTGATCATCAGGGAAGTGCAAATCGAAACCACAAGAAGGTATCACCTCATGCTTTTGAGTACGGCTATTATTAAAAAGACAAAAGATAAGTGTAGAGAAAAAACAAAGATGCAGAGAAACAGGAGGGCTTGTTGGTGAGTATGCAAATTGTATAGAAACTATGAAAAAAGTATGTATGTTTCTCAAAAATTACAAATAGATCTACCATATGGATCCAGCAATTCCACTACTGGGTATATATCCAAAGAAAATTAAATCAATACGTCAAAGAGATATTTGCATGGCTATGTTCTTTACAGCATTATTCACAATTGCCAAAATGTGAAATCTAAAGTCCATTGACAGAGGAATGGATAAAGAAAATGTGATATAGATATATGGAGATAGAGTGGAATATCATTTAGTCCTAAAAAAGAAAAAATATCCTGCTATTTGCAACAGCATGGATGAACCTGGAGAGCACTGCTAAGTGAAATAAGCCAGACACAGAAAGAAAAATATTGCATGATCTAGCTTATATGTGGAATTTAAAATAGCCAAATTCACAGAAGTAGAGAGTACAGTGGTAACTGTCAGGGGGTGACAGGGAGAAGGAAATAGGGTGGTGATGAGTACAAAGAGTACAAAGTCTCATTTATGCAACATAAACAAGTCCTTAAGATCTACTACCACACGGCATAGTGCCTACGTCTAACAGCATTGTACTGAATTCTTGAAATTTGCTAAGCAGGTAGGTCTTATGTTAAGTGTTCTTACCACACACAATAAGAGTAATAATAATAACGGATAGAAGAAACTCTAGGAGGAGACAGATGTGTTTATGGCCTTGATGGTGGTTATGATTCCAAAGGTATGTGCTTATCCCCAAATTCATCAAGTGGTAGATATTAAATACATACAGCTTTTTACATGGGACTTGTCCCTCATTAAAGTGGCTTACAAAAAACTTACACAAACAAAATTGCTTTGGCTATTCTAATTGCTTTGGTTACTCAAATTTTAGAACAAAAAATTAATAAATAAGTAAAGCACAGGAGGAAAACGCAAACTCTGCTCAAGCCACCAGCCATTTCAGCAATCCTCTCAAGTGGCCCTGCAGTGACCGAGCACAGCAAAAGCCCACAGGATCCCATACAAAGTAAGCAGAAGTGGAAGGAAAAAAAAGGATTCTAACTGCTGTAGGATGGGATCTTGGCACCACATTTGGGGGCCACTTGAAAGACGGGCACTTGGAAGAGTAAACTAAAATAAGCTCAACATGAGACTCAGCAAAACCACCTGGACTGTCTAGCTGCCCACCAGGATCAACAACACAATGCCATTTCCCTTTGAATCAGACACTTACAGGCAGCCATACTGAACTCAACACTTTTAAGATTATTCTTTTTGAATCAACCTCAAATATCTATAGAAAAATGACTTTTAATAGCTGTTATTCCTGGCCATTATCCTCAGAGTAGGTAATTTACTAAGCAAAACCTCATTCAATATGGCAACCAGTATGATAAACACAGAGAAATGAAGGACCCATGACTTTTGTGCAGCCTCGCAAGTCACACACACTCAGTCAGCCAGGTCACTGAGATTTCAAACACAAGAAGGCAACCAAGTTTTATTCTAATCCTAATAAATATGACGTGTGTTTCCTGCCCTAGAGAACTTCAATTCCCCCAACTCTAATATACACTGGCGCCCAGCCCCTCCTTTCTGTTCTATCACATTGCTTTTTATCTGCTAATTGTGCCTTCCCCCATAGTCATTACAGGAATTTTCTCAGGGCTTGCTCATCTCAGAAACAGAACTACAAATCTATCAAAAGCACTAGACCATTAGCAAAAGAGTCCATTCAAAGATGGACACCCCTGGGGAAGGTTGCAATGGAAAAACAAACAGGGATTTTTCTAACTTCCGTTTGTAGTCCTACATTCTTTTTTTTTTTTTTTAATTTTCATTTCTTGGGACAGAGTCTTGTTCTCTTGCCCAGATTGGAGTGTAATGGCACTATCTCAGCTCACTGCAACCTCTGCCTCACAGGTTCAAGTGATTCTCCTGCCTTAGCCTCCTGAGTAGCTGGGATTATAGGTGCCCACCACCACACCCAGCTAATTTCTTTTATTTTTAATAGAAATGGAGTTTCGCCATGTTAGCAAGGCTGGTCTTGAACTTGTGACCTCAAGTGATCTGCCCACCTCAGCCTCCCAAAGTGCTGGGATTACAGGCGTGAGCCACCACACCCAACCTGTAGTCTTACATTATTTTATGGAATTAACTTTTAATCTACTTGGCACAAAAAAAGATTTGGAGAATATAGAAATTCTCCAAAATTTGGATACTAGAAAAACAGAATCCTTTAGGGGAGGAAATGCCTTTAATGAACTTTCTATAATATATAGACTGATAGACTATTAAACAACTTGTAAAAGATCCAGTGTTTTACTCTCTCTCTTTCTCTCTCTCTCACACACACACCGGTCCTTGTCAGTACCAATGGCAGCCATTTAGAAAGCTAATATAACAAAATGAAAATGTAAGGAAAATCAAATATTTTAATCCAGCCAATCCCAAAGTATGTCCTGAGCTCATGGTTTCATAAGATGCTTCATTTTTTAACGAATGACTTTGATAACCAACACACGTATATTTCATTCTAGGATAATCACAATAAATATTAGCTTATGGAAGTCTCTGTGACATCCTGCAGCTGTTGTTGTTGTTTAATGAGTTTAGTTTATTTAACCCTAAGTCTCCCATAAAAATCTCTTTTTCTGTGTAGTACCTAGAACACTTCCAGAAATGCAGTTTCACCCAATCTGCCTCCTCTTAGCTACCTTGACTGTGACATTTGAGTATCAGAACTTGAGATAAAGGAAAACCCAGTAATTAGTTTTCTTTTCCACTATGGGTAAGTAAGAAGGATGGGTTCCAATAATAAAGTAAGTCCTGATCAAGAAAAGATCATCAATGTGATTAGAGACAATATAAAAATAGTGCTTGCTGGATTTTCTTACTCCGGGCACTTAATGTTCTCTGTCAGGGACCTGGGCACAGGGAGCACACTGGAGAGCCTCCTCTAGCACACACCTGGGCCCTGCTGTGCCCTGGCTGAGTAATGAATCCTCAGGACACAGCCAGCCACACGCCTTTTGACCACTAGGAGACAGATGCCACATGCCCAGGGGCCAGCATGGGGCTCTTTTAAGTCTGTGATGAGCCATCCGGAGTCATTTGTCTGAAAGATTCTGCCACACTGGCAACTCCACAAGCTTTAGTGACCCTTGTCCTTCCATAGAAATCCTCTCAGGGCCAGCACAATGGAAAAAGGGAAGGTTAGCCAGGAAAACCACCTCGGAGGCCTCCTGACCTGATCCCTGGTAGGAAAGGGATTATGTTACACTCGGTCAGGAAGTGGTATTTTGAGCTCTTGTCTATTTAACTGGACAAAGTTGCCTGGAAAAGTTGTCCTCCTCAAAGTGTATTACTGTGATATGCATTTGCAGCACCAAATTCAGGATAGCAGGTAACCCTGGGGAAGGGAACATAAGAAATGAGAAAAGACAGGTGTCCACAGGGGGCTCCTGATGGTGTTTGCTAACTCCTTCCCAAGACGGATGGCAGTTCATGGTGTTTGTCATTATCTACTCTTGTATGTATTTGTAAAATATACAATCTAATTTTCAATGTAAAAATATGTGTGCATCACACCCTGGGCCCCCAAAGCAAAAAGTCCTGTAGACGCTAAGAGTGAATCAGGACTTCCGTCACACCATAGGTCATTCCGGGACACTTCACCCTATATTCATTAATGTCCTAACAGAGGATGATTTGATGAAAGCCTCTTTCCACTAGAACCTAAAACTGATAGAGCTGACAGCGTTAAGATTAAACTACACCACGAGGTCTGGCTGATACAGAAATGCTGCATGGAGATAATAAGGCACATCATCAAGAAATCTCATTCATAACAAAAATATTATGAACTATTTTTAAAAAGAAATCTTGTCTTATTGGGCTAAAAATATGGCATGAGTTTAGGGGATTTAACCCCAAAACTGGCCCCAAATGTACTGCATCACCACCACCACCACCCACAATGGTCGCAGCACAGAATGGAGGGGTTCCTTCCCACCTGCGCCTCCTTCCCGCCCTTGTTCCGCTGGGGCCAGGGCAGGCAGGAGGAAGTTGGGAGCAGGACTTGCAGCCCGTTTTCTCTTAGTGGCTGCTGTTTATCCACCTAACCCTGTCTGGCCACCAGGGCCTCTGGGGGGCAAGTGCCTCAACTCAGCATTAATGCATTCCTTGAAGGGTTCTGCAAGAGTCTCCTCTCCACTCAGTTCCAGCTGTGTCCACTTCGACCCCCAGTTCCTCAGCCTCCACCACCCATATTTTGCAAGGGTCCCTGGGCCTCACCATCAGCTTTCTGATGGGGTAGCAACAGCTCAGCTCAAGGTTGCTGACGACCATCAGAGTCACCATATGGACTGATGAAAAATTTGTCGAGCTCATCCTCACGGCAGTTGTTTCTTCACCCTCTTCCATTCCCGTCTCCTCTACTCAAGGAGCACAGAGGTGGGGCAGCAAGTCCAGGAGCTGAGATTTTTCTCCAGGAAAATGAAATACCAGTCTCCCCTCTTGCAGATGCCCCCAGCTTCACAAATGATCCTTCTAGAGTCCCTCCCTTGACTTTGGGGAGAAGTACCCACTGCCTTTTTCTCTGCCCATGAACACTGCCCTCCCCAAAAAGCTGCTGACCTCATACGCAAAATGCCCACACACCCCTTCTTTCCATCACCTCCTTACAGTCCCAGGAGTTGGAGGAGAGGAAGGAGCACCAGGGGCATGTTGGTGTCAGGGCCCCTTTTCTAAACTAACACTTTTCAGTAAGACCTGCAGGGAGGTGGCTGGTCCCCTCCGCCAGCACTTCCTCAAGCTTAGGAAATGAGGAGCTCAATATCTTTTACCCTCAGCTTTGTTCCCCAGCCCCAGGTCCAGAAAAAAAAGGTGGAATCTCACTTGTATATTGTCACAAGGGGAAATAGGTTATCTGTGCATTCCTCTAGTCCCTGCCATCCTCTGCTCTCCAGCTAACCTAGCACTTCCCAAAATGTGTCCCACAAAACACTGGCTCCATTGGATCCTTACAGTTCATATCTATGAAGAGGGCCCCAGTGGCCAGATACTTTTGGGAAATTCTGAGTTAAATGTAGTTAAGTAGTTGATAGCTAAATAGGTGGTTTTGTTTGTTTGTTTTAACTTCAGGACTTCTCAGAGCTTTTAAGATGTAACTGTGACTTGAGAGTTTCCAAGACAGGGATAGGACAGGTAGCAATTCTCAAACTTACTGTTCACAGAACCCCCAAAAACATCTCCAGGATCAGACATTGAGAAATGATGCTCTTAGCCAATCCAATTAATCCCTTCACACCCAGTTCAAGTCTCTCCCCTCAGGGAATCTTCAGGAGCCCTTGCACCCAGCCTCCCCATCCCCTCCCAGCCAGGCCATAGTCACGCTCTCCTTTGTGAGGTGCGTGCTATAATGGCACCTCCCACCAGTCTTAGTAAACTTATAGGTCCTGCTGCATAGATCTTCTGATGAGCTACACTTCTCTTCCCCTGACCCAAAAGCCACTTCCAACTCCTCCCTTGTCATTTCCACTATGGAGGCTGGAAAAACCAAATAGCCAATATCCTAGCCTCCTCATAGAAGGGTCCTTGGGGGGCCGGGTGTGGTGACTCATGCCTGTAATCCCAGCACTTTGGGAGGCTGAAGTGGGTGAATCACCTGAGGTCAGGAGTTCGAGACCAGCCTGACCAACATAGTAAAACGCTATCTCTACTAAAAATACAAAAATTAGCTGGGCATGGTGGTGAACACTTGTAATCCAAGCTACCCAGGAGGCTAAGGCAGGAGAATTGCTTGAGCCTGGGAGGCAGAGGTTGCAATGAGCCAAGATTGTGCCACTGCACTCCAGTCTGGGCAACAGAGTAAGACTCTGCCTCAAAAAAAAAAAAGAGTCCATAGGGTAGCAATGCCAACAATGAAATGGGTGTGAAAGTCAGCAGGGGCAACTGGGAAAGGTCTCGGAAAGGCAAAGCCAACCTCCATTCTTCCTGCCTCACTAGTAACACATAAACGTGGGAGAATGGATGAGATGAACACATTTCATCGTTCTCAGTTCTGCACCCTGTGTGGAGGTGGTGTAGTACTTCTCAGTTACTTGCATTAATGAAATGGAGCAAAATATTCTAAGATAGTGAATATTCAGAAAAATGAAGTTTTTCCACATGGATTTTTCTTCTCATATTAGATCAAGAATGTACATAATATCCTTGACGTTCATGCCAATATGATTTTTTTTAATTAAAAGATGTGATTCAGAAAAATCTGGGTCCTCTGCCATACTCTTCCCTGGAAATCCACTCCATCTGAGGTCTTTCTCAGATTTTTGCAGATTTTGCTTTCACTCTTTTAAAAAATTATTTTCTTTACAATAGTAACGTGTTACTGTTGAGAATGTTTTAGAATAGTTAACATCTGGCTGGCACAATGACTCATACCTGTAATCTCAACACTTTGGGAACCCAAGGTGGGAGGATTGCTTGAGTCCAGGAGTTCAAGACAAGCCTGAGCAACATAGTGAGACCGCCATCTCAACAACAACAAAAAAAATTTTAATTAACTGGGTGTAGTGGCATGTGCCTGTAGTCCCAGCCACATTTATACTGGTCTTTTGTCTAGGCATTTATGTGTGTGTGTATGTATAAATATATATATAATTTTTCACAAAATCATATTGTATACACAGTTATATACCCTAATTTAATAAAACAAAAGATCATAAACATTTCCAATGTTGTCAATTTTTCTTAGAAAATATGTTTCACCAGTTGCACAATATTCCACCATGTGAATATGTTTATGGTTTATATAACCATTCTCCTGCTGTTTCCAATTGTTTATGCTACAAACTTCCCTCTACATATATCTTTGTCATGACTGCACTGTCTTTGTCTGAGTCCAGCCCAAGAATGAGCTGAGGAGACAAAGAGACTGGGAAGCAGAGTTGGGGGGTACTTCGGGGAAAGAGGAAATTCCAGCAGCAGGTAGTCCTGGAAGCAAGAAGAGAACAAGTTTCCAGGAGGAGAGAGTGGCCATCTGTGTCCAAAACTACCCATGGGTCAGTAAGATGAGATCCAAGAACTGACCGCTGCACTGAAGAAACTGGAAGTCGCTGGAGCCCTTGGTATAAAGAGACGGAGCCAGACTGCGGCAGGTTAATAAAATGTAGGGAGAAGAGAAATCATCTTTCAAAAAATGTTGTTATAATTGGAGGCAACTGAGGGGAAAGTGCGGTCCAGGGAGGGTGTTAGAATAATGGCAAATACAAGAAAATAGAAAGGAGGTAGCTGTCAGTTAAGCTAAAATTATTACATATTATTTCAAATTACCAAAAATGTCAACAATGAATACATTTAAATTTACCTCACTGAAGCTTCCACGAAACACAGAAAATGTTCCCTGTCTGGACATATTAGACACATGTACTTAGTGATAAGTATAGTATCTTTTCTGACACAAAAGTCATGGTGAATGGACATAGTACTTACGAAAAGAGACCAAAAAATACGGCCATTTGAAACAGTATGTTTAGTCTGTGGTTACCATAAACACAGAGCTGAATGTACACAGCTCAAGGCAGGACTAACACATGAGTAAATTCACAAATTACAGTTGTAATGACAATTTATTATCAAGTCTGAGTATTTATTACCATTACCAAAAACATTCTGCTTTGATTAAGACTACCAATGCCTGAAGATTGAATATAAATTCTTGAACCTGGGTAAGCATGGTTGCCTGTCTCGAGCTTACATGGTATACACAGTTCATTCAACAAATCCAGAAGCTAGTACTTTAGATGCATGAGACCTTCTTACACCAGCATAATGAATTATTTTACACCATGTTCCTTAAATCTGGTGCCTGCTCCACATGAAGTATCCAAAATTTTTATAAGTGACACACAAACGTTTTAATGGTAAAGTCATGATTTCACATGATATTTCAAATTCAAATAAGCTGATCTATGAGAATGAAAAAATACTAAATAAGTAACTCTAAATAGTATGAGACTACTGCAAAAATCGTGAAAATGGCAGAGCAATATCTAAAGTTTGGGAAGCTGATGAAATAGAACCTCATTCATCAACCATTCTTCATCAAGGGCACGAGCTGGTGTTTGGTCATTCACCTACTCATGTGACAAGAATCCTACTCCCCACCACTCAACCAACTTGGTTACCTTAAAATAAGATGAAGTTCTCAAACTACCCCAATGTTTTAAAAAGTCACCAAGGAGGACTTGTTAAAATACACATTCTTAGACCCTGTCTCAGATCCAATGGCAACAAGGACTCTGCACTTTTGACAAATGCCCTGGTGATTTCTAGGACTAGAGAAATCTGGAATATAATGACAGAAAGCATGTCCATGTAAGTTCCCTTTGAAAGCAGAAAAAAATGATAGCTGATGAGAGAAGAGATTAAGGAAAACTTAAGTGGTTTCTCTATGCTTGCCACTTTAAATCTGGTTATTATAAATGAAGACCGCTGTTTCCCCAGGGTCTGTAGTACAAGGGTTATACAAAACTAAAAATAAATAAAACAGATGAGTGTACTTATAAAATGTCAGAGTAGGCCAGGCACGGTGGTTCACGCCTGTAATCCCAACACTTTGGGAGGCCGAGGAGGGTGGATCACCTGAGGTCAGGAGTTCAAGACCAGCATGACCAACATGGCGAAACCCTGTCTCTACTAAAAACACAAAAATTAGCCAGGTATGGTGGCAGGCACCTGTAATCCCAGCTACTCAGGAGGCTGAGGCAGGAGAATCACTTAAACCCAGGAGGCAGAAGTTGCAGTGAGCCAAAATCATGCCATTGCACTCCAGCCTGGGTAACAGGAGTGAAACTCTTTCTCAAAAATAAATAAATAAAATAAAACTAATTCTCAGAGTAACACTGCTGAAGGGAATCATGCACGATACTCTTTCCATTTGTATTTCAGTTTACATCCCAAAAGATGTGAACTAAAAATTGTTCAGATGGATAATGAAATTATTACCATAACTTTTTTATTTATGAGCACCTGTGCTCAAAGGATCTCAAGGTAAATTAGCATTGTACCAGCCAATGTTCAAAATGAAATAGAAGTGAAAATTACTGAGAAATAGGATATCTGATTAAATTTCAAACTGAGACTAAAATTTAGAAATAAGTATTTTGAACAACTTCCCAAATTACTTCTAAGTGGCTAATGGAAGTAGTTTAAAATTTCAAAATTATTCCAATATATTTAAATTTTTTTGAGTGCTAAGGATTGGGTATGAAAACTACATTTACTACTTACCAAACACCCATGGGTTCCTACACATTCCCCAGCCCCCTTGCAGCTGGCAGGGCCATCTGTCATGTACAACCAATGGGGTGTGAGCAGAAGGGACTGTGTCATTTCTGAATCTAAACATTTACGAGCTGGTGTGCAACCTTCCACTTTCTGTTTCTCTTTTGCAAGGATCTCTGTGGCTTCCATGATGAAGACAAGATGGAAACAGCCAGGATAGCCGAGTGACTGCCTGGAGAACAACTGCTCTTCACAGTTGCCCAGTGGCACCAGATGAGCCTTCAGGGTGTTAAGACGTTGAGATTTCACAATGAATTTGTTGGCCAGGAGCAGTAGCTCATGCCTGTAATCCTAGCACTTTTGGAGGCCGAGGTGGGTGAATCACCTGAGGTCAGGAGTTTAAGACCAGGCTGGTCAACATGGTGAAACCCTGTCTCTACTAAAAATACAAAAATTAGCTGGCCATAGTGGTGCATACATGTAATCCCAGCTATTCAGGAGGCTGAGACAGAAGAATCACTTGAACCCAGGAGGCAGAGGTTGCAGTTAGCAGAGGGAGAGGTTGCAGTGAGTGGAGACTGTGCACTCTAGCCTGGAAGACAGAGCAAGTCTCCATCTCAACAAAAAAGAGGGAGACTTTGTTGTCACAGTATAACCTAGGCAATCCTAACTAATACACTTGTCAGTCACTTGAATTCTCTGGTTTTCAACTCAGAGTCTCTCCAGAGCAGAGGGAATTCATTCAATGGCTCTT
The DNA here is from genome assembly GCF_049354715.1 of Callithrix jacchus. Lineage (NCBI taxonomy): Eukaryota > Metazoa > Chordata > Mammalia > Primates > Cebidae > Callithrix > Callithrix jacchus. The sequence goes on along the minus strand of NC_133502.1, from coordinate 99,516,829 downwards.
CCCAGGTCACACCTACTCATGTTGAGATCAAACTTGACATAGAAAATCAAATCAGGAAACATTTTTAAGGAACCATCTCAAATTCCATGATGTAAGATAATAGGACAAAGGTTTATCCAGTTTAATTTAGTTCCATCTTCCATAAAATCTCTATCATTCTGCCAAAGGAAGGAGTGTGTAGTCAACAAATATTTTGTGTGCTCACCTACACTTCTCAGCCACTGGCTACCTGGGGCTATTTAAATTTAAACTAAATAAAATGAAAAATATACTTCCTCAGTCATACCAGCTGTATTTCATATGTTCAAGACACAAGTGTGACTGGTGACTACCATCTTGGACAGGGCAAAATATCCCCATCATCATGAAAATTTCTATTGAACAGCTCTAGCTTAGAATAAATACCCTTCCAATATATACCCTCAAAGTCACTACCCCCTTCAAAAAAAAATCCATATAATCAAATAAAAAACAGTGTATTTTCCACTGAAAACAGCTCTTGGTCAAGACTTTCCAGCCTCTTTCCCAATTAATATTATCATTAATATTAATGATATAAAACTGAGAAAAGCAACACTTGAGAGAAATATCTGTTAGATAAAGAAAGGCTTTACCGTAAGATCTACCACATGATAATTGCTCTTCCAGCTTTCAAGATGAGGCATGACTGCAAAATGAGTATGTGGCGATATGCTTGTATTGGGTCTTTGGGTTTTGTCATCAAGATACAAAAATCTTCCTGAAACAGGAAAAGCTGGTGAAGCTAATGATCATAACTGTTGTTGGCACTGGCTTGCCAGGGCACCAAAGCAAACCCAGCTGAGAAAATGGCATGGGAGTGTCTATGTCAACAAAAATTCTGGATGCAGTACTATCCAAAATGACACTAGGATACACCTGACAGTGAGATGTTTTTCCTCTGAGGCCAAATCAGCTGCAATCTCACCATACTGACAAGAAGATGAAAATTCCAACAGGGCCAGTGCTTTCCAACAGAGGAGCTGTGAAGGAAGAGGCTGTAGAAAAAAGAACTCCATATGAACAGGACAGCTGATGAGGGGGCCTCATCAGCTGTCTGACTCTTGACTGAAAACATCTAACTTAATGAGTAAAAATGATGATGAAAAGTATTTTCTGAAATGTATGGGACCCAGAAACAGAATGCCTTAGTATGCCATCACTTTTCACTCCTGCCTATCTGGGCAGTGCACTTATCATGCTCAAGTGCCTCAGTTGACTTGTAAAATTATCCTACAACACAAAAACAAAATCCTTCAATGAGACACCATTTTACACCATTTTGTCTAAAACCCAGAATGCTGACGCCACCAAATTCTGGTGAGGATCTGGAGTAGCAGGAGATTCATTCACTGTTGGTGGGAATGTAAAATGGTTTGGCACTTTCCTACAAGCTAAAAATTATCTTACCATATGATCCAGCAATGAATTAAAATGTATGTCCACATAAGGTTTTTAAACCTACACATGAATGTTTATAGAAGCCTTATTCATAATTGTCAAAACTTGGAAGCAGTGAAGATGTCATTTAATAGGTGAATTGTTACACAACCTATGGTACATCCAGACAATGGAATATTGTTTAGCCATCAAAGGAAATGAGTTATAAGGCCACAGGAAGACCTGGAGGAACCTTAAATGCATGTTGCTAAATAAAAGAAGCTAGTCGGAAAGGCTAGCTTTTGATTCTAGCAATACATTACAGAAAAATTAAAACTATGGTGACAGTAAAGAGATCAGTGGTTTCCAGGGGTCCATGGAGAAGAAGGGAGGGATGAATAGGTAGAACACAAGGAATTTTTAGGCCAGAGAAACTATTCTCTATAATCCTGTAATTGTGGATACAGGACCTTATACATTTGTCAAAACCCATAAAAATGTACACCACCAAGAGCGAACCCTCATGTAAGCTATGAACTTTAGTTAACAATCGTGTATTTTTAACAGTTTATCAATTGTAATAAATGTATCACACTAATGCAAGATGGTAATAATAGGAAAGGGGGTAGATGGGAATCCTCTGTACTTTCCATATACCTATATACCTGATATTTCTGTTACCTACAACTGCTCTTAAAAATATGGTATTAATTTTTTTAATCATCTTGAATGTCCATTTCCTACTCTAACATATTCCAAGGCTATAAGCCTGCATAGAGTGCATAGGCATGTATGTACACACACTCACAAACACACACACACACACACACAGTCAATATTGAGGAGTGGCCTCACTTTGAGAACCATCAGTCTATAGGTTCATTAAGGGCAAGGCTCTTCTATCTCAAATAGAGCTTTATTTTCCCTTCATCTCCAGCACTCCAGTCTAGACACCAGGGAGGCCCAAAGCTTATCTGCTGAATGACAGATTCAATTAATTAGTCAATGCAATGGCTAAAAAAAATGTTGATGAATTAATACATCCTGTGGACTCTAACAAGATGCAAATATCTAGAGACAGCAAAATATTAGTTTGGAGGAGAGGAAAAGAGTGGAGAATAGGGGTTAGCTTCTCTCCAGCACTTTATAACTTATAGTTTAATGCTTTATATAATCATCAGCCAGTTAATTATTAGGCACACTCTTGGGAGAGATAACAAAGAAAGAAAGAATTAACTGAAATTCCCTGCCTAGAAGAAATGGCTCTACTTTAAAAATTAATTTGCATAGTATATGTGAAATACATCATGTCCAAATCAAAGTTGCCAAAACAAAGAAATTTAGTTATTCTGATGTTTATCAAACATCAGAATTTTAAGAGCAGTTGTAGGTTAAATGCTAAAAGTCAATAAACAATTGTTTTCTATAATTGCTTTTCTATAGATCACATATAATACAATTAGAGATTTTTCATTGAAACTCCTACTTAAAAACTACACTTCTTTGCATATAGCAGGAATCAGTATGTATCTGTTGAAGGGAGGAAAGATAAATGTCATAAAGACACGGCAAGACTCCTTATATACATGTAAGGTACCCCATTAATTTTTCAGATAGCAGAGCTATACTCTGAAATTTTTATAAACATGGAGTGTTCTTTCACTAGAGCACTGTAATACATTCAGGCTATAGAGCTGAGCTACGAAACCAGGGATATAACTTGCAATTTCTTACAGATATAATTACCTACATTTTTTTCCACTGAAAAATGATACAAATGTGTTGAGAATTACATTATACAAAACTATGCATTTTAAACTGAGCCAGAACATTAGAATATTACAGCAAATGCACACCATGAAACCCGTATTTGCTGCTCTAGGTAACAAGATGATTGCTATGTAACAAGGCAACCACATCTCCTATTTTTTCTTGAGAGGAATTTCTTATTGCTAGCAGGGCTTCGTTTTCATCCCTGCAGCCAGTGCTCACATTAGGAGATACATCTGATTAAGTGACTCCATGCATTTGAGTAGAGAGGGAAAAGGAAAGCCAACTCTACATTTAATATCCTTTTTTCTCTGTAATGAATTTACCTCCTCCTCTCTGCTGCAACTCTAAATGAAGTACAATTTAAGTCAAGCACCAAAATTTGTTACTTGTGGAAGCAACTCCTTTCAAGTACCTGAATCATTAACTTGTTTTATTTATCTATTTATACGCCTTGTTCTGGAGCAAATGTAAGACAGAAAATATTAACTGTTTTTAGGTAGGGACCTGGGGTGGATCACAAGACTGGGCAATGCCAATTAGGGACAACATACAAATATCTAAGCATGGGCCACTTCAACTTCAGTTCCAAAGGATGATTGCATCCCAGTTAATAAATATGCACTGGTCCCTGCTATATATCAGGCACTGTGCTAGGAGCTAGGGACACAGTGGTGAGTACAACAGAGAAGGTTCCTGCCTTTTTGATGGACAGGAGATTCTTTTTAATATATACTTTAAGTTTTGGGATACATGTGCAGAACGTGCAGGTTTGTTACATAGGTATACACGTGCCAAGGTGGTTTGCTGCATCCATAACCCTGTCACCTACATTAGCTATTTCTCCTAATGCTATCCCTCCCCTATCCCCCAACCCCCTGATATCCCTCCCCTAGCCCCCACCCCCTGACAGGCCCTGGTGTATGATATTCCCCTGATGGAGGGTACATTCTAAAGGCATGTTCCCAGTACCAGAAGTGGAGGTGACATGCCCAGTGCCTGCTAAAGCTGAAGTTTAGTTTGTAGAAGAGATGTCCTGAGACTTCATATCTGCCTCTTAATATCTGAATCACCATATTTTATAAAAAGAAAAGACTTATTTGTTACAGCTATAGGCCATAAATGGATACACTAGGCAACAGTCAGAAGGAAATGGACATGGGCCCAATAGAAGAAAGAATTTATTAATAAATGGGGCTGCTAAAGAATGGAAGAAGTCATGGGAGGTGTTCCAGAAGAGGTGGGCAGACACATCAGGATGAAACCTGGAAGCTGGCTGTGACGGGGAGAAGCAGAGGTAAAGGGCAGCAGAGTTTACCTCCAACTTTGTGATTCAGGGGACTCCAAATCAAGCCACAGAAATGCCTTGAATATCGCAGCCCTCACAGTTTTAGCTTTAATGAGAAGCTTTAATGATCATATAATGATATCAATGGCCATCATTTCCCCGGTCATCTGTCATTCAGAGTCAGACAGAAACACTAAACACTGATTTCTGATGGCTATGCTGGGTTCCTGTGCACCACGTGGCTTCAGAATGCCAATTGCCTCTGTGGAAATGGAGAAACTGGGGTTCTGGAAATAAAAGCACGCTATCGTAATGACTATGAGGGCAAAGATAGACCCTCATGACTGACTGACTTTGGTAATTACTGCAGTGTAATTAGCAGTAGTACTGCTAACACTACTGATACTGGCTGCAAAAGACTATCAGAAAGGACATAATTTCTAAAATGGCCCCTTAATGATGTCCTTCCCTAACCCCCAGAACCTATCAACATGAGACAGCGCTCCCATGATTGTGCTATGCTACATGGCACAGTTACTATGCTATGTTACATGGCACAACTGGCCATCAGATAGGGAAATTATCTGCACTATCCTGGTAGGTCATATACCCTATAGCCGTTAAAAGCAGAGAGCTTTCTCCAGCTGATGAGAGAAGAGAATTCAGAGAGATTCAGAGAGAAGGATTTCATGCATTGCTGCTGACTTGATGTTAGAGGGGTACACATGACAAGGACTGTGGTGACCTCTAGAAGGTGACAACGAGGAAGAAAATAGAGACGTCAGTTCTACAACTGCAAGGAATTGAATTCTACCACCAACCTGAACAATCTTGGAAATAGATTCTGCCTCCGGGCTTTCAGTGAAAAGCCCAGCTCTGCTGACACCTTGAATGCAGCCTCATGATACCCCAAGTATAGAACCCAGCAAGCCTGCCCAGACTCCTGGTCTACAGACTTAACTAAATGGATGTTGTTTTAAGCCACTGAGTGTGCGATCATTTCCTACACAGATAGATAACCAATGCAGAATCCAAAGGGTGATCATGAAGCACTGTAAATTAGACATAGGATGAGAATGGCCAACACTCCAGGACCACATCTCCACCAGACAAGGGGAACAGATGAGTCCAGATTCAGAGATGTCTGAGGAAAGCAGCGCCCCAGTTGAAATCATGGATGGAAAAAGCTCCACTCATTCAGGCAAGGAAAGGGAAGCTATAGCTTGAGGAGGTCCTGTGTGATTAACACTAGCTGGAACTCTCCTGCAACTCAGGGGAACCAGCTGCCCTGTAGTTGGTAACGCGGCCAGGAGTGGGGAGGTGGTAATGGAGGAGAATACACTCAGGATCCTGCTATAGTTTGGGGTCTGCACTGAGTGCTGCTGACACTGGATGCCACATGGCCTTGGGGTTTAAACTGCTCCGGGTGATAGCCCTTGGAAAGGAAGAGGGGCCGGCCCTTTCCAGCTGCTCCTCTGAGGGCAGGACACGGCTTATCATCTCCTGAGCTTCACTTTCACACAAAAGGAAAGCACCACAATGACCATAGACATGCAAGTGGTCTTGGACTTCCTAAAACTTCTCACCACCCAAGGGCACATTTTTCACCTCCTAATAGGTTTCCCTGCATTTGCTCTTCTCTCCCTAGAGCCTATTCTCAACACAGCAAGTGAGTGATCGTCTTTATTTTTTTTTATTTTTTATTTTATTTTTTTTTTTTTGAGACGGAGTTTCGCTCTTGTTACCCAGGCTGGAGTGCAATGGCGCGATCTTGGCTCACCGCAACCTCCGCCTCCTGGATTCCGGCAATTCTCCTGCCTCAGCCTCCTGAGTAGCTGGGGTTACAGGCACATGCCACCATGCCCAGCTAATTTTTTGTATTTTTAGTAGAGACGGGGTTTCACCATGTTGACCAGGATGGTCTCGATCTCTTGACCTCATGATCCACCCGCCTCCGCCTCCCAAAGTGCTGGGATTACAGGAGTGATCGTCTTTAAAAACACACAGCAGACCATGCCATTCTCCATCAAAACCTTCCAAAGGCTTCCAAAGCTCTTCAAGTGACCTATAAGACCCTGGGGTGGTTTGCCACCCCCTCTGTGGGCTTCTCTCCTAGTTCTGCCCTCCTCCCCTACGTTCTTCCCACTCACTAAGCTCCCTTCCACCTCAAGACCTTTACATCTGTTCTCTTTATGAAATGTTCTTCTCCCAGGTATTCACTTGACTCCTCTGCCCCGACTTCTTTCAGGCCTCTCCTCAAGTATCACCTTATCAGAGACACCTTCCCTGACCACTTCATAAAGAACAGTACCTCTTGCCCACCTCTTCAACCTCTAATCCCCCTTACCCAACTTTATCTTTCTACACAGAACTCATCACACCACCTGTCATAATTTATATCTGTATGAGTGTTTGCTTATTGTCAACCTCTCCCTGCTAGAATATAAGCTCCATGTATGTGTGTTGTTTACATCTGTATTTCAACATCCTCTCAGGGTACTTTGCACAGTAAATAGTGATAAATGAATGAATTAACTAGAGGAGATCTTCTGGGAGATGTTGGGGACTCAGACTGAGTCAGCTAACACGAAACAACATGCAATACTGGGTTTGAGGTCCCAAAACAGTGAGGTGTCAGAGTTGCTACTTTCTTGACTCATTCTTCTGGCAAAAAATTTTCATGTATTTACTCTGTGCCATGTGTCTATGCCTGTCATGAGATTTTCTTCCACACAGCAGAAGGAGAGTCCCTCTCCTATAACAATGCACCAGGTAAAATACCAAGGGGTGTTTTACAATGATTCATGTAGAAGCAACAGAACAGTCTAGAAATAGCCACTCTAATGTGAAATCTTGTAAAATACAGTATAAATCTGTAAACAGGTGAGAAAGCTCAGAACTGGTACTCAAAAGACTGACTTCTCTCTTATTTTTTCCACCCTACTAATTTTCTTTATTTGTGTACTTGAAAGTGCTCAAGAAGGACACTGAGGCTATTAAGCCCCAGTTGGCGAGTCCTCTAAGATCAGCCAAGTGCTGAGGCCACCAGATTGGCAGCTGGGGCCCTTTTGTTTACTAAGAGGATTACTTACAGATGGGGGTGCTGAGTAGAGAGACGATAGGACAGGTGGCCTGAGAGAGCTGGGAGAAACAGGAGAGCCACCAAGGTCCTCCTAACAAAGTGATCAGATTTCCACCTCCTGACTCCACAGCTGCAAAGTGCACCTGGCCTGCAGGTTCAGCACAAGAACTGTGCTTCCAGACAGGTCAGCTTCAAAATCATCAAAAAGTCACCTGCTCATGGTGCTGCCTGAGCACTCTGAAGAACATTCACAAACACGATTTTCCCTTCTATAGGTAGATTCCATCTTGAGCTGCCTAAATAATTAAGTTCCCTTCTAGGATGAGGGAAGAAAGTGTTGTGGCCTTAGCATATTTTGCTGCATCGCATGTTTACAGATTTGAAGAATGAAGATCCTCCACAATCCTGGAGATCATGGCTGCAGAAGGGCTCTTGAGAGTCCAGAGGCCCCTCCACCTATGAGCTTTGTTCTGGAACTGACAGACAAGCAACTCTCTGGAATGCAAAGAGGAAGACGGAATCCCCCAACAATGACTTGTGTAAACTGCACCAGCTCCCCATGAATGCCCACCGCACAGCTGGTCAGCTCCACTGGTCTGCTCTGAACTCTTGAGCTGCAGTAGGAAGGGTCAATAACTCCATCCTTGGATGAGTCAGTTGTTCTCACACATTTGCAGTTATTTTTCAAAAATTCCCAAAGCCTCTAACTATGGCTGGCACTGTACATTTGAGAGTTTATTATTTTTTTAAAAAAACTTAAAGCTAGCAAAGCAGTTTGTAATAGCCCAAACTAGAAGCAAACTAAATGTCTATCAAAAACGTTTTAAAGAAACTAAATAATGAAATGCAGTCATGTGTCATTTACCAAGGGGATTACATTCTGAGAAATATGTTCTTAGGCAATTTCTTTGTTGTACAAACCTAGCTGGTACAGCCTACTACACACCTAGGCTAAGTGGTAGAGTCTATTGCTCCTGGGCTACAGATGTGCATAGCATGTGACTGTATGGAAAACTGTAGGCAATTACAACATAATGGGAAGCATTTGTGTATCTAAACATAGAAAAGGTACACTAAAAATGGACTTAAAATGACTCCCCTGTCTAGGGCACTTACCATGAATGGAGCTTGCAGAACTGGAAGTTACTCTGGATGAGTGAGTGATGGATGGATGTGAAGGCCTAGGACATTACTATACCCCACTGTAGACTTTATAAACACTGTACACTTAGGCTACACTAAATTAATTTTTAAATTTTCTTTCTTCAACCGTAAATTAACCTTAGCTTACTGTAACATTTTTACTTTATAAGCGTTTGGATTTAACTTTTTGACTTTTATTAATAATACTTAGCTTAAAACAAAAATACATTGTACAGCTGCACAAAAATATTTTCTTTATGTCCTTATTCTATAAGCTTTGTTCTATTTTTATATTTTTTAACTTTTTTATTAAAATCTAAGACACAGATACATTATCCAAGGCCTACACAGGGTCAAGATCATCAATATCACTGGTCTTTCACCTCCATATCTTGTCCCACTGAAAGGCCTTCAGAGGCAGTAACACACATGAGGCTGTCATCTCCTATGATAACAATATATCAATATATCTGTTGGGCACAGTCACTCAAGCCTGTAATCCCAGCACTTTGGGAGGCCAAGGCGGGCAGATCACTTGAGGTCAGGAGTTCAAGGCCAGCCTGGCCAACATGGTGAAACCACATCTCTACTAAAAATACAAAAATTAGTTGGGCATGGTGGCACACGCCTGTAATCCCAGCCACTCAGCAGGCTGAGACAGGAGAACTGCTTGAACCTGGGAGGCAGAAGTTGCAGTGAGAGAGATCACACCACTGCACTCCAGCCTGGGCAACAGGGCAAACCTCTGTCTCAAAAAAAAAAAGAGAAAATTTCTGGAATACTTCCTGAAGGGCATCCCAGGGACTGCTTTACAGTTAACATTTTTTATATAAATAGAATGAGTACACTCCAAAATAATAAGTATATAATGGTATATGTATTTATATTAAATACATAAACCAGTAACATAGTCATTTATCATTATCAAGTATTATGTGCTGTACATAATTGCATGTGCTATATTTTGTATGACTGGCAGTTCAATAGGTTTAACACTATGTGGGTAACACATTGAGCTACAATGTTACAGCATCCTATATGCAGTCTGGTGCCTGACTCATTTTGAGAATCTACTCCCATACATCAGTGAGAATTAAAGAATTACGACTACAAGCAATTAGGATGAATCTCATCAACATAATGTCGAACACAAGAAGCCAAATGCAAGAACACAAAAAGGCATATATTGCCCAATGCCTTTTACATAAAATTATATTCAACAACAGGAAGCACTAACCTATGATGTCAGAAGCCAAGACAGTGGTTACTCTCAGGAAGTGGTGCCTGTGAGGAGGCACAGTAGGGGCATCCCAGGTGCTAGCCATGCTGTGCTCCTGGATCTGGGTGCTGTAATCGAGAATGTGTACTCTATAAAAACGTATTACGCCGCACACTTACAACTTTGCATACTTTTCTGTATGCACATCCTACTTCAACTGTTTAGCAAAAAAGTAGTTCATAAATTTTTCTTTTGACTATTTTAACAAAGGGTTTGTGAGTTCACACTGGCCTATAAACTCCTGTAGAATTATACCCAATCATCTCTCTGACCTTACCTCCTTCTACTCTGCTTGTTCAATGCTTGACTCTCTTCCTGTTCTTAAAGAAGCCAGCCACAAAGCCAGCTCAGGTCCTTTGCACTGGCTGTCTCTTCTCTTGTAATGCTCTCCCTGCCCTTTCCCTGGCAGACACCACTGTGTCTGGCTTCTCATCTCCCTTGCAATTTTATTCTAATACAGGGAATGGCAAACTGCAGCCCAAACCCAGCCTTCACCTATTTCTGCAAATCAAGTTTTACAGGCATACAGCCACACTTGTTCCTTTATGCACTATCTGCAGCTGCTTTTGCACTACATGAATTGCTGAGTAACTGGCTGGCCAAATCTAAAATGTGTACTATCTGGTCTTTTACAGAAAAAGCTTGCCACCCCCTGCTCTAACGTCCCATTCCAGGGAAGTCTTCCTTGACCACCTCATTTAAAGCTGGAATCATCCCCACTTCCTTTCCTTTTTCCTCCCTTTCTTGCCTCCTCTCCAACTTTTATTCAAAGTATTTACCAACGACAGACATACTTCAGTCATTCATTCTTGAGGCAGAGTCTCACTCTGGTGCCCTGGCTGGAGTTCAGTGGCATGATCTCAGCACACTGCAACCTCCGCCTCCAGTTTTCAAGAGAGTCTCATGTCTCAGCCTCCTGAATAGCTGGAATTACAGGTGTGTGCCACTATGCCCAGCTAATTTTTTTTTATATATTTTTAGTAGAGATAGGATTTCACCATATTAACCTGGCTGGTTTCTAACTCCTGATCTCAAGTGATCCATCCACCTTAGCCTCCCAAGGTGATGGGATTACAGGCATGAGCCACCGTGCCTGACCACTAATCAGTATAATTTTGAAAGAGTCTTTATCTAAGAAAGACTGTGGGGTAAATACCACATCAAAAAAAATTACAAGCTGGGTTGCTGGCACACACCTGTGGTCCCAGCTACTTGGGAGGCTGAGGCAGGAGGATTGCTTGAGCCGAGGAGTTTTGAGTCTAGCTTGGGCAACACAAATAAGGTATTGCTCTGTTGCCTGGGCTGGAGTGCAGTGGTGTGATCATAGCTCACTGCAGCCTCCAACTTCTGGACTCAAGTGATCTAAGCCTCCAGAGTAGCTGGGACTACAGTGGTGCTACACCAAGCCTGGCTAATTTTTTGTAGATTTAGGGTCTTGCTATCAAAAACTCAAGCAATCCTCCTCCTCAGCTTCCCAAAGTGCTAGGATTACAGGCATGAGCAACCATGTTTGGGCTCATTGTAAATGTTAATTTTCAGGGTACAAATTTTGTTTCATTCTTAGTAGTGAAGTAATTTTACTATGGGAAGAGTGTGAAAAAACAAAGTCACAGTTTTATGTCTAACTGAAGTCTGTGTCTACAGACTTTATTTTGAAGGTTAAAGTTTGGGTACCATTTTATCATTTTATGTCTATTAAAGACATGTATCATATAGGCATATATGTATGTGGATCAACTGGGACAATGACATCAAAAACACTATTTTAAATATATTGCTTTTAAAACAAATTAACTGACATGGTAATTCTGCAATATCTCTGTAAACCAGAAATTTCAGGTTTTCTCACCAAATAAATTTACATTGGGAATTTATATAGCACTTTATTAGAAATATAATGTCTTGGCCAGGCGTGGTGGCTCACGCCCTGTAGTCCCAGCACTTTGGGAGGCTGAGGCGGGTGGATCACGAGGTCAAGAGATTTAGACCATCCTGGCCAACATGGTGAAACCCACTCTCTACTAAAAAAACAAAAAAAAAAATTCAAAAAGTAGCTGAGTGTGGTGGCGTGCACCTGTGGTCCCAGCTACTCGGGTGGCTGAGCAGGAGAATTGCTTGAACCCTTCAGATGGAGGTTGCAATGAGCTGAGATCATGCCACTGCACTCCAGACAGACATACTTTATATTTTACCTGTTTGTTGCCTCCCTCGGGAGAATGTAAACTCCATGAAGACCGGGATTTCTGTGCATTTTGTTCCCTAGCTGTATCTCTAGCACCTTGAGCAGTGCCTAACACGGAGCAGATACTCAGTGGATTGTGTGTCGAATTGATGAGAGCACCAACTCAGGTGATATACCAGGTGCTACGCTGACGCAGTTTACAATCTTTAGTTCATTTACATTATTTGCCTCATTTAGAATACTTTGTTTCAATATGGGTTAGGTTTAAAATCAAACGAGATCCTTGGCAGGCTCAATTTCCTTCAAGTCCAATGAAATAGCAGCAGCAGCAGCCGTAGTCATAGCAAAAAAAGACGCAATTTAGCAAGAGGGAAGGGAAGAGAAGGGTAGCATTGTTAGGTTTGAATACTTTAAGCTGAAATAAATTGTAAACTGAACAGCTGCTGTCAATAAGGAGCCACTCCCCAGGAGCAGCTCGTTTGATTGTTTGATCCTGTGGTCCTTTATCCTGGGAAAAAGCAGGGAGCTGATGGCAACAGAAATAGTTTGGAATCCTGGCACACTTCCAGAGTTATTTTCCAGTCCTCAGTAAGTCTTTATTTTCTTCCACAACAAAACAGTTCCAAGGATGGGATCTCTCAGCATTGCTTCTTACAACTGCATGTGAATCTACAATTATCTCAAAATAGAGTTTAACTGAAACACACACACACACACACACGGCGAGAGAAAGTTCCAAAGATTGGGCTCTACTCATTCTTTGAGATCCTAGAAAAGGTGGAAAACACATTCTCTGTGCTGTTGGCTTGGTGTACAGTGTCTTAAAAAAAAAAACTAGTGACCTTAGAAACTTCCGTGACTTAGGTTGTAAATATAACAGAGGATGACATCTGTAACTGCCTTTCAAAAGCAATTTGCTTTAAATATTCATTTTTCATAAGGATTGTATAATAATTAAAAATGGCCGCTGGAAAGCAAGAAACCAACTTTGAAGGTGTGAAGTTTGTGGCAGTGGTTTGGTCACAGTGTCCCCCAGCCCCACAGATGAGAGAGGTTCAAGAATGAAGGATGTCCCATAGTCTCAAGACAACTTGGGAAGAGGAGGGCTCCGGAGAGTCTTCTCACTCGTTCAAATGTTAACCCCCAAAAGACCTCCCAGCTACCTAAAGAAAAAATGTATAGTCAAGATGCAGATGGAAGTTTTCAGAGAAAGGCAAATCCAAACCACAATGCCAATCCACTTTACCAGCAAAATGCACTAGGATGACTACACTCAAAAACTCAGATCAGTGTTACTGATGGGGATGTGGAAACGTCAGGATCCCTATGCATGGCCAGCAGGTAAGGTAACATTGTGCAGCTGCTTTAGAAAGCAATCTGGCAGTTCCTTAAGAAGTTAAACATAGAGTTACCACATGCCCCAGCAATTCCCCTCCTAGCTAGGTAAATGAAAGCATATGTCCACATAAAAACCCATACACAAATACTCATAGCAGCACTATTCATAGCAGTCAAAAAGTAGAAACAACTGAAAATTCATCAACCAATGTAGTACATCCATGCAACGAAATAATATTTGGCAGTAAAAAGAAATGAAATACTGATAAACACTAAACATGAGTGAACCCTGAAATCCCTATGTAAATGAAAGAAGCCAGTCACAAAGACTACATATTGCAACATTCCATTTCTATGAAGTGTCCAAGAAAAACAAATCTACAGTAATGTAAGGTAAATTCTTCCCTAGGACTCGGGGAAATGCACAGGGTGGAGGGAGTGACAATAAGAGATACAGGTTTCCTTCCGGAAGGATTAAATGTCCTAAAATTGACTATGTTGATGGACACACAATTCTATGAATATACTAACCACCACTGAATTACACACTTTAGGTGAAAAATTGTATGTTACATGTATTAGATCCCAATAAAGCTGTTCAAAAAAGGGATGTGGGAGGATCCCACTCACAGACTCCCAACAGCACCAACCTTCTTTAAGAAGAGATACTTGGTCCCTTTCAGAAGTATTTCCCTGGCCAGGGCTAACTCATTAAGCTAAGCCTGGTGGAAGTTACCAGTTTCTCCTTCCCTATTTAGTGACTTACTTTGGAAAGGAAACGACTAATAAACAGAACCTGAGTCATTTTACAAAATATAATGTGCTGTATACATTCACAATAATAGGTTCTGCTGATTTCCCCAGTAGCCTAACAGCCAGAGAGAAAGCAGTGAAGCTCAGAGAGGACCCAGAGAAGGAGAGAGGCTGAGAAGGAGGCAGTTAGCTCAGCCCAGGGTGCTTGTTAGGCCTCTCCTTTCTCTCCACTTAAGCCTTCCTGGTAGGAAAATGGATCAAACGGAGTGCTCTCTGGGTACCCAGAGTGTTGAAAATGGCTCTCAGGTATTTTGCAAAATATGATATCATAAAAATAAAAATACTCACAAGCACTAAGGTGCCATTTGGAGAGCTAAGAAAGAGTGCCAAAAAGGTGAAGTATCTGGCTGATGGCTTCAGGGTTGTTTTTTCTCCCCCATTCATTAACAGAAAGTAAATAAATAAATAAGTAGCTGCTGTACCTCTTGGCTTTCATTTCAGCACAGTTTTCAGTTAGAATTCAATGCAAGGAAGCATGTCTGCCATGACACCTAAATCATTCACAACTGCTCAAAATACCAGGGGCCCATGTCAGGGAGGAACCCCTCCCAGAACCATGTTGACAGGGTTGTGGGGGTGTCCCCAGCTGAAATCCAGAGGAGCAGGTGGTGCCTGGTTTGCTCCCAACCGTCTGGCAACTCACCTGGAAGGCAGAAACCTGCTTCTTTTGCAGGGCCCCTTTCTGAGGTGACTGTTCAGATTGGCAGCTCTAGAAATTATACCTTAATATGTTAAATTTCAAGATCTTGGACAGACTCAGGTTCAAATCTCAGCCTACCACTTACTGGCTGTGTGACTGGAGACGGCACTCAACAGTTCTGGTGCTCGTTTTCCAGACCTGTAAAATAGGGACATCAATTCCCACTTCCTACGACTGCTTTTGAGGATTAAATGAGATGAAACGTGTTTAGCACAGGGATTGGCACATACTAAGTGCTCAACAGATTGCTGCTATTATGATGATTTGGTAAAATGTGATCATTTATTTATTTTTTCAGCTAACCAATATTTTTATTAAGCCCCCACAGTGTTCCAGGCACTGAGGATGTTCTTGAGATGCAGGAACATCCCTGCCTTTATGGAGCTCTCAGCCTGTGGGGAAGACCAAGAACAAACAGGCACACAAGGAATGAACAATTTATCAATAGCCATAAAAAGTGACAGACAGTAATGTGGTGGAGGGTGGTTGCGAGTATCACTTTAGAGAGAAGACTCACATAGTGGGTGTGTTGGGGTATTAAAACTTTGATGGTCTAGTAAATGCTTACTGGCCAATCAATTACTTATCGCAGAACCTTTCTAAACTCATCGGCAGAAATGACCACAGGGACTACTATGGTCGCATATACCCACGACACCCTCGGCTGCGTGTCATGCTCACATACCACCTGAGCAAACAAATCTCCAGCCCTTCCCTTCTGCTCACCTCTTCTTGAAGGCCAGCACTCCTTTTGCCTGACCCCCACCCTCTAGAGTCCCCTGGGATCTGAGAAAGTCACTATTGAAAGGATTCTCACACTTCACATATCTTTCAGCATCTCTGACTGTTCTTCACACATCACTGAGATGGTGGAATTTTAAACAGAGCCCTTGGGAGGAAGGTCCACTCTGAAGACATCCTAAGTCTGCAAGACACAGAAGTGAGCAGAGAAAGGGGAGCACACAGAAGCTTCTTCGTGAATTCACAGTCACACTGCACAGCAGGGAAAGAAAATAACACAATGAAAGAAAGAGTAAAGACACTCTCCCAAAACCAGGAGTGACTATCAACCATCTGCTGCAAATGCAAGCCCACCAGAGAGAATAAGGGTGCTTAGAGAAACAGAAATATCAAGTGGGCTCCCACATTCATAGAGGCATTCAGAGCCTGAGACAAAAACCCAATGGGTCTTACCTCCAGCTCTGGAAGTGTGAGCCAACCTAGCACTACAAAGCATTTCTTCAGGTCTTTTGGCCACACAAACTACACCTCAATGGAGTTAGTATTACTTGCTACTAACTGGTAGCCAATATTGTTTTCTGGAAGGAAAAATGAAATTCTGAAAGGTTGCACCCAAAATATCTGCAGATAATATTAACCTCTGAAGGGCACATCTAGGGTCAGATGTAGAAAAATGATTTAATTTTCATTGGATAATCTTTTGTACTATTTGATTTTTATGTGTTTTATAATTATTATCAAAGGGAAAGATTTTATCTTCAAAATAAATGACAGAGAAAAACTGCTAATTGAGAGGTATCATTAACTTATCAATAAGTTCAAATAATTAATTTTCTTTTGCTTAATCATTATATGTCCTCTATTTCTTGATACAAAGAGGAAACATCACGATATTAACAAAAGTCATATAATAATGCCTTATAACGAAGTAGAAAGAAATATGAAAATGACATTCTCAGCCAAGATGGCCAAATAGGAACAGCTCTGGTCTGCAGCTCCCAGCAAATAAACACAGAAAGCAGGTGATTTCTGCATTTCCAACTGAGCTGCCTGGTTCATCTCATTGGGACTGGTTAGACAGTGGGTGCAGCCCACAGAGGGTGAGTAGAAGCAGGGTGGGGCGTCACCATACCTGGGAAGTGCAAGGGGTCAGAGAACTCCCTCCCCCAGCCAAGGGAAGCCATGAAGGACTGTGCCATGAGGAACAGTACATTCTGGCCCAAATACAATGCTTTTCCCACAGTCTTCACAACCCACAGACCAAGAAATTCCCTTGGGTGCCTACACCACAAGGGCCCTGGGTTTCAAAAACAAAACTGGGCGGCCATTTGCTGCAGGAGGTTTTTTTGTACCCCAATGGTGCCTGGAATTTCAGCAAAACAGAACTGTTCACTTACCTGGAAAGGGCGCTGAAGCCTGGGAACCAAGTGCTCTAGGTCAGTGGATCCCATCCCCATGGAGCCCAGCAAGACAAGATCCACTAGCTTGAAATTCTCACTGCAAGCACAGGAGTCTAAAGTCAACCTGAGAGGGTCCAGCTTGGTGGGGGGAGGGGCATCCACCATTATTGAGGTTTGAGTAAGCGGTTTTTCCCTCACAGTGTAAACAAAGGCTCCAGGAAGTTTAGACTGGGCAGAGCCCACCACAGCACCACAAAGTCACTGTAGCCAGACTGCCTCTCTAGATTTCCCTCTCTAGATTCTCCTCTCTGGGTAGGGCATCTCTGAAAGAAAGGCAACAGCCCCACTCAGGGGCTTATAGATAAAATGTCCATCTCCCTGAGACAGAGCACCTAGGGAAAGGGGTGGCTGTGGGCACAGCTTCAGCAGACTTAAACATTCCTGCCTGCCAGCTCTGAAGAGAGCAGCGGATCCCCCAGTACAGTGCTTGAGCTCCATTAAGACACAGACTGCCTCCTCAAGTGGGTCCCTGACCTCTGTGCCTCATGACTGGGACACACCTCCCAGTAGGGGTTGACAGATGTGTCATACAGGAGAGTTCTGGCTGGCATCTGGCAGGTGCCCCTCTAAGACGAAGCTTCCAGAGGAAGGAGTAAACAGCAATCTATTCTGTTCTGCAGCCTTCAGTGGTGATACCCAGGCAAACAGGGTCTGGAGTGGCCCTCCAGCAAATTTGAGCAGACCTGCAGAAGAGGGGCCTGAGTGTTAGCATCAACATCAACAAAAAGGATGACCATGCAAAAACTCCATCCAAAAGTCACCAACAGTAAAAACCAAAGGTAGATAAATCCATGAAGATAAGAAAAAAACAGAGCAAAAAGGCTGAAAATTCCAAAAACAAGAATACCTCTTCTCCTTCAGAGGATCACAACTCCTCACAAGCAACGGAGCAAAACAGGACAGAGAATCAATTTGATGAATTGACAGAAGTAGGCTTCAGAAGGTGGGTAATAACAAGCTCCTCCAAGCTAAAGGAGCATGTTCTAACCCAATGCAAGGAAGCTAAGAACCTTGAGAAAAGGTTAGAAGAATTGCTAACTAGAATAACCAGTTTCGAGAAGAACATAAATGACCTGATGAAGCTGAGAAACATGGCACAAGAACTTCATGAAGCATACACAAGTATCAATAGCCAAATTAATCAAGCAGAAGAAGGGATATCAGAGAGTGAAGATCAACTTAATGAAATAAAGCATGAAGTCAAGATTAGAGAAAAAAGAATAAAAAGGAACCAACAAAGCCTCCAATAAATATGGGACTATGTGAAAAGACCAAACCTACATTTGATTGGTGTACCTGAAGGTGAAGGGGAGAATGGAACCAAGTTGAAAAATGCACTTCAAGATATTATCCAGGAGAACTTCCCCAACCTAGCAAGACAGGCCAACATTCAAATTCAGGAAATACAGAAAACACCATAAAGATACTCCTTGAAAAGAGCAACACCAAGACACATGATCTTTAGATTCACCAAGGTTAAAATGAAGGAAAATATGTTAAAGGCAGCCAGAGAGAAAGGTCGGGTTACCCACAAAGAGAAGCTTATCACACTAACAACAGATCTCTCTGCAGAAACCCTACAAGCCAGAAGAGAGTGGGGGCCAATATTCAACGTTCTTAAAGAAAAGAATTTCAGCCCAGAATCGCATATCCAGCCAAACAAAGCTTCATAAGTGAAAGAGAAATAAAATCCTTTACAGACAAGCAAATGCTAAGGGATTCTTGTCAGGCCTGCCTTACAAGAGTTCCTGAAGGAAGCACTAAATATGCAAAAGAACAACTGGTACCAGCCACTGCAAAGAAAAACTAAAATGTTAAGACCATCATCACTATGAAGAAATTGCATCAACTAATGGGCAAAATAACCAAGTAGCATCATAATGACAGGATCAAATTCACATTAACCTTAAATGTGAATGGGCTAAATGACCCAATTAAAAGACACAGACTGGCAAATTGGATGAAGAGTCAAGACTCATTGGTGAGCTGTATTCAGGAGACCTATCTCATGTGCAAAGACACAAATAGGCTCAAAATAAAGGGATAGAGGAATATTTACCAAGCAAATGGAAAGCAAAAAGGCAGAGGTTGCAATCCTTGCCTCTGATAAAAACAGACTTTAAAAACCACAAAGATCAAAAAAGACAAAGAAGGACATTACCTAATGGTGAAGTCATCAATGCAACAAGAAGAGCTAACTATCCTAAATATATATGCACCCAATACAGGAGCACCCAGATTCATAAAGGAAGTTCTTAGAGATCTAAAAACAGACTTAGACTCCCACACAATAATACTGGAAGACTTTAACACCCCATTGTCAATATTACACAGGCCAACAACACAAAAAATTAACAAAGATATTCAGGACTTGAACTCAGCTCTGGACCAAGCAGACCTAATAGACATCTACACAACTCTCCACCCCAAGTCAACTGAATATACATTCTTCTCAGCACCAAATAGTACTTATTCTAAAATTGACCACATAATTGGAAGTAAAACACTCTTCAGAAAATGCAGAAGAATGGCAATCTTAACAAACAGTCTCTCAGACTACAGTGTAATCAAATTAGAACTCAGGATCAAGAAACTCAACCAAAACTGCCCAACTACATGGAAACTTAACCCTGCTCTTGAATGACTACTGGATAAATAATGAAATTGAGGCAGAAATAAGGGACAAAGACACAATGTACCAAAATCTCTGGGACACAGCTAAAGCAGGGTTTAGAGGAAAAATTATTGCACTAAATGCCCAAAGGAGAAAGCGGGAAAGATCTATAACTCAATGCCCTGACATCACAAAAGACCTAGAGAAACAAGAGCAAACAAATTGAAAAGCCAGCAGAAGACAAGAAATAACTAAGATCTTGGCAGAACTAAAGAAGATAGAGACACAAAAAAACCCTTCAAAAAAATCAATGAATCCAGGAACTTGTTGTTTGAAAAGACTAACAAAATAGATAGACTGCTAGCCAGACTAATAATGGAGAAAAGAGAGAAGAATTAAATAGACACAATAAAAAATGATGAAGGGGTTATCACCACTGATCCCACAGAAATACAAACTACCATCAAATAATACAAACTACCATCAAAGAACACTAGAAACACCTCTATGTAAATAAACTAGAAAATCTAGAAGAAATGAATAAATGGCTGGACATACACACTCTCCCAAAACTAAACCTGGAAGAAGTCGAATACCTGATTAGACCAGAAACACATTCTGAAACTGAGGCAGTAATTTTTTTTTTTTGAGATGGAGTTTCACTCTTGTTACCCAGGCTGGAGTGTAATGGCGTGATCTCGGCCCACCACAACCTCCGAGGCAGTAATTAATAGCCTACCAACCAAAAAAAAAGCCCAGGGCAGATGGATTCACAACTGAATTCTACCAGAGGTACAAAGAGCAGCTGGTACCATTCCTCCTAATACTATTCCAAGCAATAGAAAAAGAAGGACTCATACCTAACTCATTATATGAGGCCAGCATCATCCTGATAATAAAACCTGGAAGAAATACAACAAAAAAAAGGGAAAATTTTAGACCAATATCCCTGATGAACATCGATGCAAAAATTCTCAATAAAATACTAGCAAACCAAATCCAGCAGCACATTAAAAAGCTTATCCACCAAGATCAAGTTGGCTTCATCCCTGGGAAGCAAGGCTGGTTCAACATACACAAATCAATAAATCTAATTAATCCATAAACAGAACCAGTGACAAAAACCATGATTATCTCAATAGATGCAGAAAAGGCCTTAGATAAAATTCAACACCCTTCATGCTAAAAACACTCAATAAACTAGGTATTGATGGAACATATCTCAAAATAATAAGAGCTATTTGTGACAAACCCACAGCCAATATCATACTAAATGGGCAAAAGCTGGAAGCATTCCCTTTGAAAACCAGCACAAGACAAGGATGCCCCCTCTCACCACTCCTGTTCAACAAAGTATTAGAAGTTCTGGCCAGGGCAATCAGGCAAAAGAAAGGAATAAAGGATATTCGAACTGGAAAAGAGGAAGTCAAATTATCAGTTTGCAGATGGCATGATGTTACATTTAGAAAACCCAATCATCTCAGCCCAAAAACTCCTTAAGCTGATAAGCAACTTTAGCAAAGTCTCAGGTACAAAATCAATGTAGAAAAATCACAAGCATTCCTACAAACAGAGAGCCAAATAATGAGCAAACTCCTCTTCACAATTGCTACAAAGAGAATAAAATACCTAAGAATACAACTTATAAGAGATGTGATGGACCTCTTCAAGGAGAACTACAAACCACTGCTCAAGGAAATAAGAGAGGACACAAACGAATGGAAAAACATTCCATGCTCATGGATAGGAAGAATCAATATCTTGAAAATGGCCATAATGCCCAGAGTAATTTATATATTCAATGCTATTCCCATAAAGCTACCATTGATTTTCTTTACAGAATTAGAAAAAAAACTACTTTAAATTTCATATGGAACCAAAAAAGAGCTTGCATAGCCAAGACAATCTTAAGCAAAAAGAACAAAGCTGGAGGCATGCTACCTGACTTCAAACTATATTACAAGTCTACATTAACCAAAACAGCATGGTACTGTACCTGGGTCCCAATCTGTCTGTCACTCACTAGGCTAATCCCTTCCCTCCCTGGACTTCAGATGCTCCCTGAAAAAGATGCAGGTATTGGATTAAAAATCTAAAATCCTCTCCAACTTTCTATGTTCTCTCTGAAAATAAAGGCACATGTATTTGCTGAAAAATTTTTATGGTTTTGAAATTATGAAAGTAACACACCCTTACCAAAGGCTCAGTTGACACACATGTATGTAAGGCAGAGCTTTCCTGCACTGCCCCCACCTTTACTGACTTCCTCTCTGCTTCCAGAGTTAGCCACCAGTAACAGACTATCGCTACACTGTCCAATGTGGTAGCCACTAGCATGTGTAACTGTGTAAACTCAAATTTTAATGAATTGAAATTATGTTGCTGTGAAAATTCAGTTCCTCAGTCATCCTAGTCACATTGCAAGGGCTCGATAGCCATGTGAGGCTAGTGGCTACCAAACTGGACAGCACAGATACAGAACAATGTTATCACTGCAAAAGTTCTACCAGATGGTACCAGTCTACTGTGCATAAAAAATGCCTTTCAATACTGCTCAATACTTATTTCCTGGAATTTCTCCCATTGCTTATAACAGGTCCTCTCTAGCTCGGCTCAGGACTACTCTAACAGCTTAATGGAGTAAGTTGCTTTGAAAAGGTCTCCAGCCAGGTGTGCTGGCTCATGCCTATAATCCCAGCACCCTGGGAGGCCAAGGCAGGTGGATTACCTAAGGTCAGGAGTTTGAGACCAGCCTGGCCAATATGGTGAAAGCCTGTCTCTACTAAAAATACCAAAAAAAATTAGCAGGGCTTGGTGGTGGACATCTGTAATTCCAGTTATTTGGGAGGCTGAGGCAGGAGAATCACTTAAACCTGGGAGTTGGAGGTTGCAGTGAGCTGAGATCATGCCACTGCACTCCAGCCCAGGTGACAAGAGCAAGACTCTATCTAAATAAAAAAATAAAAAAAAAGGAAGGAAGGAAGGAAGGAAGGGAGGGAGGGAGGGAGGGAGGGAGGGAGAAAGAAAGAAGAAAGAAAGAAAGAAAGAAAGAAAGAAAGAAAGAAAGAAAGAAAGAAAGAAAGAAGAGAGAGACAGAAAGAAAGAAGGAAAGAAAGAAAGGAAGAATGAAAGGAGAGAAAGAAAGAAGGAAAGGTCGGGGGACTTCTGAAGATGGCGCTGTAGGACCAACTCAGGATTGTAGCTCCCAGTGAATTCACAGAGGGTGAGTGGATGCCGCATTTCCAGATGGATCTTTATTGCCCACAAACCAGGAGATTCCCAGGTGTAGGAGCCCCACGGGCCGCCAGTGCAGCAGTTTGGGCCGGTGCGGCTGTTTGGGCCAGGGCCACAGCACAGCGGCACTCAGTACAAAATACACTGGTTTGGTTGCCCTGTTAAACCGGCAATTGGAGATTTTGGAAGGCAGATTAGCACATTCATCTGATTAAACAGGACTTAAACAGAAAGCCAGGCCAGGAGATTCCCGGGCAGCAATTTGTTTGAGATGGCGCAGTGGGTCACTGCACAGGAAATCACACAGATCCTGGCGTCCTTGCAGCAGGTGACTGGAACACCTGGGAGAGAGTCAACCGTTCAACTTAAAAAAAAAAAAAAAGGGCTCTGAGGCAGGAAGCCAGGTGATCAGGCTCGGTGGGTCCCACCCCCACAAAAACAAACAAAACAGCAATTGGAAACGCTCAGGGTCGAGAGTTTCACAGCAAGCACAGCTGAACCCAGGACAGTGCAGCTCGGTGGGGGAGGGGCGTCCACCATTACCGAGGCACGTGACCCCTATGGAGGTACTCTGCCATTGTAGACGCAGCCTGCCATTGCTGAGGCAACCCGCCATAACAGAGAGAGTCTGCCACTACAGAGACAGGCCACCATCGCCACTGCAGTTCTAACCACACCCATATAAACAGGACTACAGGGAATTACACACAGCAGCAGGGTGGAGCCCACAACAGCAGGGCGGAGCCCACGGCAACAGGGCAGAGCCCACGGCAGCTCAGCATAGCCACTACAGGCAGGTGGTGACTAGACTGCCTCCTCACCGCGCAGAAAAGTGCAATGAATACTAATAAATAAAGCCCTAACTCCCCGGGACAGCAACTGAGGAAAAAAAAAAGGAGGGGGCTTTATAAGTTCTGCTGCAGCAGACTTAAACGTACTTACCTAGCAGCCCTGAATGAACAATGGAGCTCACAGCTCAGCACTTGAGCTCTAATAAAGTACAGACTGTCTCCTCAAGCAGCACCCAGGACAAAGATAGCAGAAGAAGAATCTGGTAGGAACCCTCACGGTTCCGCAGCTGCTACAGGAGTTCCCCAGGCAAGCAGAGCCTGGAGTGGACCTCAGCAGTCTAACAGCAGAGGGGCCAGACTGTTAGAAGGAAAACTAAGAAACAGAAATACTTCATCATCAACAATCTGGACATCCACTCAGAGACACAATCGGGAAATCAGCAACTGCAAAGACAACAGGTGGATAAATCCACAAAGGTGGGAAGAAACCAGCGCAAAAAGGAGGAAAAGACTTGAAACCAGAACACCTCTCCTACAAAGGACCAAAACTCCTCACCAGCAAGGGAACAAAGCTACACGGAGAATGAGTGTGATGAAATGACAGAATCAGACTTCAGAAGGTGGGTAATGAGAAACTTCCGTGAGCTAAAAGAACACGTTCTAAATCAATGCAAAGGAACTAAGAACCTTGAAAAAAGATTTGAGGAAATGATAACAAGAATGGATAACGTAGAGAGGAATATGAGTGAATTGAGGGAGCTGAAAAACACAACACGAGAACTTCGCGAAGCATGCACAAGTTTCAACAGCCGAATTGACCAAGCAGAAGAAAGGATATCAGAAGTCAAAGATCAACTCAATGAAATAAAACGAGAAGCCAACATTAGAGAAAAAAAGCACAAAAAGGAATGAACAAGTCTCCAAGAAATGTGGGACTATGTGAAGAGACCTAACCTACGTTTGATAGATGTACCTGAATGTGACGAAGAGAATGAATCCAAGCTGGAAAATACTCTTCAGTATATTTTCCAGGAAAATTTCCCCAACCTAGCAAGCAGGCCAATATTCAAGTCCAGGAAATACAGAGAACACCACAAAGATATTCCGCAAGAAGAGCAACCCCAAGGCACATAATTGTCAGATTCACCAGGGTTGAAATGAAGAAGAAAATGCTAAGGGCAGCCTGAGAGAAAGGTCGGGTCACCCACAAAGGGAAGCCCATCAGACTCACAGCAGATCTCTCGGCAGAAACTCTACAAGCCAGAAGAGAGTGGGGGCCAATATTCAACATCCTTAAAGAAAAGAACTTTCAATCCAGAATTTCATATCCAGCCAAACTGAGCTTCATAAGTGAAGGAAAAATGAAACCCTTTGCAAACAAGGAAGTATTCATAGATTTTGTCACCACCAGGCCTGCTTTACAAGAGCTCCTAAAGGAGGCACTACACATAGAAAGGAACAACCAGTACCAGCCATTTCAAAAACATACCAAATGGTAAAGAGCATAAACAAAATGAAGAATCTACATCAACTAACGGGCAAAACAGCCAGCTAACATCAAAATGGCAGTATCACATTCACACATAACAATATTAACCCTAAATGTAAATGGACTAAATGCACCAATCAAAAGACACAGACTGGCAAATTGGATAAAAAACCAAAACCTATCGGTGTGCTGTATCCAGGAAACCCATCTCACATGCAAGGATACACAAAGGCTCAAAATAAAGGGATGGAGGAAGATTTATCAAGCAAATGGAGAGCAAAAAAGAAAAAAAAATGCAGGAGTTGTAATTCTTGTCTCTGATAAAATAGACTCTAATGCAACAAAGATCAAAAGAGACATAGAAGGACATTACATAATGGTAAAAGGATCGATACAACAAGAAGACCTAACGATCCTAAATATATATGGACCCAATACAGGAGCACCCAGATATATAAGGCAAGTTCTTAATGACTTACAAAGAGACTTAGACTCCCACACAATAATAGCGGGAGACTTTAACACTCCACTGTTGATATTAAACAGATCAACCAGACAGAAAATTAACAAGGATATCCAGGGCTTGAACTCAGACCTGGAGCAAGCAAACCTGATAGACATGTATAGAACTCTCCACCCCAAATCCACAGAATATACATTCTTCTCAGCACCACATCACACCTACTCTAAAACTGACCACATAATTGGAAGTAAAACACTTCTCAGCAAATGCAAAACAACTGAAATCATAACAAACAGTCTCTCAGACCATAGTGTAATCAAGTTAGAACTCAGAATTCAGAAACCAACCCAGAACCGCACAGCTTCATGGAAACTGAACAACTGGCTCTTGAATGTTGACTGGATAAACAATGAAATGAAGGCAGAAATAAAGAAGTTCTTCAAAACCAACGAGAACGAGGACACAACATGCCAGAATCTCTGGGACACATTTAAAGCAGTCTCTAGAGGAAAATATTTAGCAATAAGTGCCCACAAGAGAAGAGTGGAGATATCCAAAATTGACACCCTATCATCAAAATTGAAAGAGCTAGAGGAGCAAGATCAAAAAAACTTAAAACCTAGCAGAAGACAAGAAATAACTAAGATCAGAGCTGAACTGAAGGAGATAGAGACACGAAAACCCCTTCAAAAAAATCAATAGATCCAAGAGCTGGTTTTTTGAAAAGATCAACAAAATAGACCACTAGCCACACTGATAAAAAAGAAAAGAGAGAATAACCAAATAGAAGCAATAAAAAACGATAAAGGGGAAATCACCACAGATTCCACAGAAATTCAAACCATCATCAGAGAATATTACCAACAACTCTATGCACATAAACTAGTAAACCTGGAAGAAATGGATAAACTCCTAGACACTTGTGTCCTCCCAAGCCTAAACCAGGAGGAAGTCAAAATTATGAATAGACCAATAACAAGGTCTGAAGTTGAGGCAGCAGTTAAGAGCCTACCACACAAAAAAAAGCCCAGGTCCAGATGGGTTCCCAGCCGAAATCTACCAGACACACAAAAAGGAGCTGGTACCATTCCTTCTGAAACTATTCCAAATAATCCAAAAAGAGGGAATCCTTCCCAAATCATTTTATGAGACCAACATCATCCTGATACCAAAACCCAGCAGACACCCAACAAGAAAAGAAAACTTCAGGCCAATATCCATGATGAACATAGACGCAAAAATCTTCAATAAAATACTGGCAAGCCAATTGCAACAGCACAGCAAAAAGCTTATCCATCATGATCAAGTAGGATTCATCCCAGGGATGCAAGGCTGGTTCAACATACCCAAGTCTATAAACATAGTTCACCACATAAACAGAACCAAAAATAAAAACCACATGATTATCTCAATTGACGCAGAGAAGGCATTTGACAAAATTCAACAGCCCTTTATGCTAAAAACCCTCAATAAACTCGGTATTGATGGAACATATCTCAAAATAATAAAAGCTATTTACGACAAACCAACACCCAATATCATACTGAATGGGCAAAAACTGAAAGCATTCCCTTTGAAATCTGGCACTAGACAAGGATGCCCTCTCTCACCACTCCTATTCAATATAGTACTGGAAGTTCTAGCCAGAGCAATCAGGCAAGAAAAAGAAATAAAGGGTATTCAAATAGGAAAGGAGGAAGCCAAATTGTCTCTATTTGCAGACGACATGATAGTATATCTACAAGACCCCATCATCTCAGCCCAAACTGATAAGCAACTTCAGCAAAGTCTCAGGATATAAAATCAATGTGCAAAAATCACAAGCATTCCTATACACCAATAACAGACTTAAAGAAAGCCAAATCAAGAACAAACTGCCATTCACAATTGCTACAAAGAGAATAAAATACCTAGGAATACAACTTATAAGGAACGTAAGGGACCTCTTCAAGGAGAACTACAAACCGCTGCTCAACGAAATCAGAGAGGACACAAACAGATGGAGAAACATTCCATGTTCATGGTTAGGAAGAATCAATATCGTGAAAATGGCTATACTGCCCAAAGTAATTTACAGACTCAATGCTATCCCCATCAAGCTACCATTGACTTTCTTCACAGAACTGGAAAAAACCACCATGAACTTCATATGGAACCAAAAGAGAGCCCGCATAGCCAAGTCAATTTAAGCAAAAAGAACACAGCCAGAGGCATCACACTACCGGACTTCAAACTATACTACAAGGCTACAGTAATCAAAACAGCATGGTACTGGTACCAAAACAGAGATATAAACCAATGGAACAGAACAGAGGCATCGGAGGCAACACAACATATCTACAGCCATACAATCTTTGATAAACCTGACAAAAACAAGCAATGGGGAAAGGATTCCCTGTTTAATAAATGGTGTTGCGAAAACTGGCTAGCCATGTGCAGAAAGCAGAAACTGGACCCCTTCCTGACACCTTACACTAAAATTAACTCCAGATGGATTAAAGACTTAAGCATAAGACCTGTCACCATAAGAATCCTAGAAGAAAATCTACGCAAAACCATTCAGGACATAGGAGTAAGCAAGGACTTCATGACCAAAACACCAAAAGCATTGGCAACTAAAGTCAAAATAGACAAATGGGACCTAATGAAACTCCACAGCTTCTGCATGGCTAAAGAAATAGTCACTAGAATGAATCGGCAACCAACAGAATGGGAAAAAAATTTTGCAGTTTACCCATCTGACAAAGGGCTGATATCCAGAATTTACAAAGAACTCAAACAGATTTACAGGAAAAAAACAAACAAGCCCATTCAAAAATGGGCAAAGGATATGAACAGACACTTTACAAAAGAAGACATACATGAGGCCAACAAACATATGAAAAAATGCTCATTATCACTGGTCATTAGAGAGATGCAAATCAAAACTACATTGAGATACCATCTCATGCCAGTTGGAATGGTGATCATTAAAAAATCTGGAGACAATAGATGCTGGAGAGGACGTGGAGAAATAGGAACACATTTACACTGTTGGTGGGAGTGTAAATTAGTTCAACCATTGTGGAAGACAGTGTGGCGATTCCTCAAGGACCTAGAAATAGAAATTCCATTTGACCCAGCAATCCCATTACTGGGTATATATCCAAAGGACTATAAATCAGTCTACTATAAGGACACATGCACACGAATGTTCACTGCAGCACTGTTTACAATAGCAAAGACCTGGAACCAACCCAAATGCCCATTGATGATAGACTGGACAGGAAAAGTGTGGCACATATACACCATGGAATATTATGTAGCAATCAAAAACTATGAGTTCGTGTCCTTTGTAGGGACATGGATGAATCTGGAGAACATCATTCTCAGCAAACTGACACAAGAACAGAAAATGAAATACCGCATATTCTCACTCATAGGCGGGTGATGAACAATGAGAACACATGGACACAGGGAAGGGAGCACTATACACTGGGGTCTATTGGGGGAATACGGGAGGGACAGTGCGGGGGGGAGCTGGAGAGGGATAGCATGAGGTGAAATGCCAGATGTGGGTGAAGGGGAGGAAGGCAGCAAACTGCCACGTGTGTACGTATGCAACTATCTTGCATGTTCTGCACATGTACTCCAAAACCTAAAATGCAATAAAAAAAAAGAAGAAAAAAGGAGGAAAGGTCTCCCAATTTCCTGGTCTATAACTAAGAAAGACTTGCTTCATCACTGAAGGTCACAAGTTGTGAAACTATCACCATCCCAACAGTACATAGACATTTAAAACCTTAACTAAAGAACCAGCAAATTCAGCCTAGGCAAATAGCAAAACTGCTTCTCTACAAATAAAAGTTAAATAGAAAATTAGCCAGGTATAATGGCAGAACTTTTAGTCCCAACTGCTCATAACGCTGAAGCAAGAGGATCACTTGAGCCCAGGAATTCAAGGCTGCAGTGAGCTATGATGGCACCACTGCCCTCTAGCCTAGGTGACAAAGCGAGACCCTGTCACCACCCCTCCAATTAAAAAAAAAAAAAAAGAACTGGCAAACACCAGTGTCCCTCAGGTTGTGGCTTTTCAAAAAGCATTAAGGTATTCAAAGTCTGAAACAAAACACCCAATGAGTCTTGCCCAAGTGTGAGCCAAGCTAGTCACAAACCATGACTCAGTGGAGTTGTCTTAATTATTCCCTAATAAACAGAGGCCAACATTGTTTTCTAGACTCTGACCTCCACTCCACAGTCTGCACAGTCTGAGCAGATAATGCCAACTCCCCACTGCACAGTAAGGAACTCTTTCTTGCTGTATAAAAATATAATGCATTTCTTTCGGTCTTCCATAAATGCTGTCTTCTCTGCTCAACCTTTGCTAGAATGTCCCTCTTTCCCTAACTGCACCTTTTCTCAACACACTTCCCCATTTATTAGCCAGACAATGTGTACTTTTTCCTTAAAGCTCATCTCAGGCATCAGCTACTCCAGAAAATCTTCTTGGCACTCCCAGGCTGGATTAAGGCCCCGCAGTGGCTGCTCCAGCGTATCTATACAGGAGACACGCTAAGGGTGAGTGTCTAGCAGGAAGCAAGGAAGCGGGTGTGGGACTTGTCTTGAAATCACATCTTATAGCAAGGTACAATTTTGGCTGAGATATTTGCAAGAAAAAGAGCAACGTTTTTAAAGATGCTCTTATTCACGCTTGAAATGTGAGTGAGAAAATATCAGTGATCCATTTCAAAGAACATCTTTTTTATAAGCAGTAACTTTGGAAGGTGATTACAGTTGCACAACCTGAATTACTTAACGCCACTAAACTGCACACTTAAAAATGGCTAACATGGTGTCCTCTTGAGCTTTGCCCACCCAGGTTCATCCTCTGCTCGCGGGGTCCAGAACCGAAGGGCCTTTGGCGGCTGGGCGGCAGGCAGCTGTGCCTGTCCCAGGACTGTGTGAGGCACAGGCACCGCAGAAGAAAAGGATTTTTTAAATGGCTAATATGGTAAATTCTGTTATATACATTTTTTACCACAATAAACATAAATAAGGAGAAAGAAATAAACCACAAATAATATATATTTTTTTAAATAGTAACATTGGAGGAGAGCCACTAGAGATTAAAGAAAGGTGATGCCTTCCCCCAAGCCAAACTCCGGCTCTGCTATTGGCCCCTTTATGAACTCCAATAACGTCCTAGTGTTCTTCTGTCATAATAGTGCTACTTTGAATCTGTTTATGTGTCTGTCTTTTCTACTAGATTGACAAAGACCTATTCAATTTTTTTGTATCTCTGCTACTCAGAACAGTCCCCAACAGAGGTATTCAATAAATGTTTGTCTGGTGGATGGATGGAGGATGGATGGATGGATGAATGGATGGATGGAAAGACTTATGAATGAATGGATGGAAGAGTGGTTGAATGGATGGGTAAGTTGGTGGATGAGTGGAAGAGCAGATAAATGATGAATGAATTTATGGATAGTTGGGTGGATAGACAGATAGATAAAGATATTTTCTTAAATCTTCAGTTCTGTCTTCAGACTAGAAGCTAACAATCTCTGTTCTCTATCTCTTTCTGTCTCTATCTCCATTTCTCATAACATCAAAAAAAGTTTTATCTTTAACAACTGTTCAATACACTACGAGAGAAGGCTGCCATTTCTTACCCAGTAAACATACTAAAGAAAGGCTGGCAAAAGGAAAAAAGTAATCTTTAACAATATATATTGGATAATAGCATTAAAAGCTATCCTTTCTCTAAAGGAGGTACAATTTGGAGATAAACTTAAACCACCTTCCTCTCTGTGGCATATGATTAAAATCTGCTTTGTTCTTCTAATTTGCTATTCTCAATTTACCACACTGCTGCTGGCACTGCAAACTCAGGCTTCACAGCTGCCCTTGAATTACTGCGTAACTTTTCCTCCTTTTTTTTTTTTTTCCTTTTAATCAGCACTGAACAAAGAAGGTGCCATCTACACATGGTGGGAAAACTAAGTCTTCAAACCTGGAGGCAAAGGGTCTCACACAAGGTGCCCCCTTGTGTCAGGATGACTCTCAGCAGAAATACTTCTCCCCTGAGGTTTAGGAACACAGGAGGTGAAGTTATCCTTAATGAGGTTCCAGGTGGCATAAAATAACCTGAAGTGTATTTTCCATCCCTACTCTAAAGAGTTTATCACTCTTCCACCTAAGCCTTCAAAAGAAATAGAGCCTGACATGGCAGTAGCTAGTGCCTAAGCAAAAAATAATAAGAATAAAATGCATTGTTTTCCTATATTTCTAAAAATCCTCTAAATACCATGTTCTGCATTGCTAGATTTTCACTTCCAGAGTCCATCTCAAAACTACAAGGTAAATTACCTTAAAATTTTATTAGCATCACCATTCCTTTTTTTCTTTTGACAACTTCTGGGGAGTTAACTTGAAATTTCAAACTACAAGCAATATTTATACCATGCCAAACATGTAAAAGGAAAACGGAGGTAACTTTCAATTATCTAGTTATGTTAGATGTCAAAATGCTGATATAACCATAAACTGACTGCAATTTTATTTGGATGTACATTCAGCCACAGGTTACAAAAAGAACGTAGACAGGGAAAGAATTTAAACTGTGTCCTTGGATGACAGTTCTAAGACATCAATGTGCTTTTTCTACCCAGAGGTGTGATCTGTGTATGGCTTCTCTCTTGAGCTATTAAAAAAATTGTCAGTGAAAATGAATTACATCATTTAGACTACTGAGAACATTCAAAAACAATATAATGGTAGTATTTAGTGTAATAAGAGTGAACCTAAAACTCAAGACACAATACCCCATCCTAATCTTGCTAAATATGAGACATTGGACAAATCCTGTAACATCTCTGTTTAAAGCAATCTCCATTTAATCAATTTAATACATATTATTCTTATACTCAAGATATCAAGAGGACTGAAAGTGTAGAGAAAGGTTGTTGCTAAACAAAGAACCTATAAATACTCAACATCTCATATCACTGTAGGCAATACCTACACAAGCTACAGATGACAAAGACTAGCATTATTATTTTCAGAACAATGGACAGTAATATGAGTACAGACCAGCCAAAAAAAATTTGCTAGAAACATTAAGGAAGAACTATTAGCCAACTTGTTAATTAGGTGTTTGTCCTCTCTTCTATTAATAAGGCTAACTAGCTACTGATTTTTTAAAAACTGCTTGATTTTATCATGATATTCATTTAGTAGATAATACTGTTTGGAATTTCAGTTTATATATAAAGCCCTTCAGTTAATCTTGACTTTCCAGACGAATGTTTAGCATCAAGGACTAGAGTTTTAAAGCAACAAATTGTATTCCCAAGGTGAGAGATTATAAGGCAAACCCTGATCTGTTAACATGTTAATTGCTTTCCGCTGCTACAGAATAATCATACTTCAAACGTTAGCATAATACATACATATATTCAGATAAAACTCTATTGTACATCTAAGATTCAGGTCATTGCATTATTAATATTAGATTATTATTTCAGCAATTTTATAGAACTTGAATTAATTTTAATTAATATTTATAATAACCCCCTGAAAACTACATAAAAAACAAAATTTGCCAGAAGAGATATCTGAGATATAAATAAATATTCAATCAAGGTAAATGATTACAGCACAACCTGCAAAGCTGTTCCTCATATAACATGTTTAATTTTCGTAGCATGTTGATAGGATTTTAAAATGTATTAACTACTTAATGCTCATGACACTATCTCAAAGGGCAACTTCCCTAGAAAGAAAATTGTATGTTCTGAAACTCAGAACTTAAAAACCAAGCAAGGTCTTTTTCATTTGGAAGTCTAAGCCAGGACATGAAATTTAAGAAAAGAAAAATGCTAGTAGGCAAAGACTTCATGAACAAAACACCAAAAGCATTGGCAACAAAAGCCAAAATAGACAAATGGGACCTAATCAAACTCCACAGCTTCTGCCGGCAAAAGAAACAGTCACTAGAGTGCATCGGCAACCAACAGAATGGGAAAAAATTTTTGCAGTTTACCCATCTGACAAAGGGCTGATATCCAGAATTTACAAAGAACTCAAACAGATTTACAGGAAAAAAACAAACAAGCCCATTCAAAAATGGGCAAAGGATATGAACAGACACTTTACAAAAGAAGATATATATGAGGCCAACAATCATATGAAAAAATGCTCATCGTCACTGGTCATCAGAGAGATGCAAATCAAAACCACATTGAGATACCATCTCATGCCAGTTAGAATGGCGATCATTAAAAAATCTGGAGACAACAGATGCTGGAGAGGATGTGGAGAAAAAGGAACACTTTTACACTGTTGGTGGGAGTGTAAATTATTTCAACGATTGTGGAAGACAGTGTGGCGATTCCTCAAGGCCTTAGAAATAGAAATTCCATTTGACCCAGCAATCCCATTACTGGGTATATATCCAAAGGACTATAAATCGTTCTACTATAAGGACACATGTATACAAATGTTCACTGCAGCACTGTTTACAATAGCAAATACCTGGAATCAACCCAAATGCCCATTGATGATAGACTGGATTGGAAAAATGTGGCACATATACACCGTGGAATATTATGCAGCAATCAGAAATGATGAGTTTGTGTCGTTTGTAGGGACATCGATGAATCTGGAGAACATCATTCTCAGCAAACTGACACAAGAACAGAAAATGAAACACCGCATATTCTCACTCACAGGTGGGTGATGAAAAATGAGAACAGATGGACACAGGGAGGGGAGTACTAAACACTGGGGGCTCTTGGGGGGAAAAGGGGAGGGCCAGTGGGAGGGGGAGGTGGGGAGGGATAGCCTGGGGAGAAATGCCAAATGTGGGTGAAGGGGAGAAAGGAAGCAAAACACACTGCCATGTGTGTACCTACGCAACTGTCTTGCATGTTCTGCTCATGTATCCCAAAACCCAAAATGCAATAAAAAATTTTAAAAAAAAAAAGAAAAGAAAAATGCTTTTCCACTGACGACCCTGGTTTGGCTGCCCCATTTGTAGAATAAAATAGAGACCAGCTCTGGTTCAGGTCAGAGCAGCCTAACAAAGGAAAAATGTTTAAGTACTATTGGAAACAATTTCAGAGCTCACAATTCATTGATCTGATCTACAAGCATGTCCCAAGCAGAAATACAGACAAAAAAGGAAGATCTGTCATGGTGGTTTTGTTCATACCACACGGTTTCTGCCACCACCTGCAAGGACATTGGCCACACCCTTTCTTGTCTCTCTATGTCAGACCTGTGTCTGGTAACTTTCATCTCTTATATCCAACTGTCTATTGAGAAGTCTCCACTCAGATGCCCTACAGGCACTTCAAAATCAACATATCCAAAACGGAATTCATTCTCTCTTCTCCCAACCTGCTTCTCCTCTAGTCTCTCTCTTCAGTGTCAGCTTCTGAGAAAGTGTCAGGTGTGCGACTTGCACATTTGCTCAGGGACCCGTGCCTTGAAGGGCCCTGTACTTGGCTTAATGATCAGCTATTACCACTTTGAAATTTTTAATGATTTTTTAACAAGGAACTTTACATTTTCATTTTGTACAAACCCACACAAATTATGTGACCAGGCCTGTCTCTCCTGGAATGGCATTGCCATTACCCAGTCACTGAAACTAATCTTGTGGAACTCATCCCAGGTTCTCCTTTCCTTAACTCCCACATTCAGTCATCCTGTTTCATGCCTAGGGTTTTACACCAAGCAAGCAAGAGATCATTTTGCTTGTAATGCCCTTTTCCTCCTTCTGGTAGAGTTTACCTCCACTTGTCCTTCAATTATTAATCAAGATTCACCTAGACCAGAGATACTTACTGATGCCCCAGCCTGATTTGGTGCCTGCTCCTGCTCCTCTGCCTGCATTTACCTGTCTCTACATACGTTATTCTATCCTCGCATCACTATTCTCTCTTCCCCCAACTGACTGTGAGCCTCTTGATGGCTAATTTTGTTTCCTTTTGTATCTCCACTTCTCAGCTCTGTGCTAGGAATATAGAAGATATTTAACAAATGCTTATTGAATAGGATTGACATTGTTTCAAGAAACTTTAATTTACTTTTCAAAAACGTAACGACTTCATCAATACAAATGCTCTTCCTTTTTAGGATAAGCTGCTTCTTTTATATCCAAAGTGGTCCTCTCCTTTCCATTCTGCACCTTCAGAGAAAATCGACATACCAAAAAGCTCAGCTCCAGAGCTAAAGTTACAACTGGAATGCATCTTGCCCTGACATCCAGGGTCATTGTCCCTCAGAGTCACTTCTGCAAATAAGAACAGCTGGGGCCCCTATGCCTCCAGGGGCTTCCAGGCACTGCTGGCTTATACACAATGACTTGTTTGTGCTGAGATATTGCCAGAGCTTTTCAGAAATACCACCAGGATTCCAGGGTACAGAAAAGCAAGAGTGGAAAGCATGACCCAGAGGGACAAGAAGGCTGTCACTAACCCCAGCTCCATGTGCTTTCCTGTACATGCAACACTTCATCAGATTTGCCATGGGAAATCCTGTTCGAAAAAGCAATCTCTTGATTTGATTGGAACAAATAGTCAAACGGAATCATTCCATGCCCAGCAACGGTGTCCAATCAGCACTCTTTACACCTGTGACAGGCACACCAGGATGGATGTCTTGATTCATTCACTCACTCACCCACACTCATTGAACATCTACTGAAAGACACGCACCCAGAAAGGCATAATTGAGGGAGATAAAGGCCAAAAAGGAACATACCCACCCCCACTTGAGGAGCTTAAAAATATTATTAGGAGAAAGGTAAATTCCACTAATGTCTATTTCAGATGTGGGCCACAGACCAGCCACATAAGCACCACCTGGAAACGTGCTAAAAATGTCAAATTTCAGGGCCCTTCCCAGGACTACGTGAATCAGTCTGCATTTGAACAAGAGCACAGAAGATCCACAGAAACATCTGACCAAGAAGCACTTACACACCTCTCCCAGAGCTCAATGTTGAACTTGACTCTTCCGAGACTGAGTCAAGTTCAAACCTCAGCTGCAAAATCTGCCCAAATGGCTCCTCACCCTAGTCCCATTAGATTTCCCATCTCTGGATTCCACATCTGGCTCTCTGCTACTTCATAAGAAGAGCAACTTGAAATTCTCCATCACAGAGAACTAAAAGAGGGCCATGTTATCTTCCCAATGCCTAACACTTATGCCATGTGAATCTCAGATTCTCGTGGGATAAATTCTGATATTTCTATTCCTACAACATTTTTCCATTTTCTCAAAATGCCTACTCAGAAAAGGAAGTAACAACTTAATAATTCAAATGACTAATGGGCCTGATTCAAATGGTTTACTGTTTAAACACTTCATGTATAGCTGTATATTTTCCTTGATCAAAAGAAGGGTCTCAAAGTAAGACACAGCTTTATACAATTATTAGAGTTTAAAAAGTTAAGAGTCAGTTGGAGAGGGCAACTAGAAATGTTTATTACAGTAGAGCCAGTCTTGTCCTTCTACTCTTAATATTGTTGTAAACACAGACACACACACACACAGGCACACATAGTTACTACTAAGAATTCCAAATATAATATACACATTTTCTGTGAATGCACAGTATTTTTTATTTAATTGGCATTTGAGATACTTGTAACTTATTATCTTGGAGGCACAGAAAATGTATGTAAGTTCTATTTTGTTTTACTTAGGTTTGGGCTTTTTTTTTTTTTTTTTTTTTGTCCAGGAAGTTCAGTAAATGGACAGTCACCTAAACCAGGAATTTTTATTTATTTATTTATTTTTGAAACAGGGTCTGTCACCCAGGCTGGAGTGCAATGGCACAGTCATG
Source organism: Callithrix jacchus (assembly GCF_049354715.1). Classification (NCBI taxonomy): domain Eukaryota; kingdom Metazoa; phylum Chordata; class Mammalia; order Primates; family Cebidae; genus Callithrix; species Callithrix jacchus. Next base: position 99,479,205 of record NC_133502.1, on the reverse strand, counting down.
GCCTATTGCAGCCTCCACCTACCTAGCTTAAGCAATCCTCAGCCTCCCAAGGCATGGAGGCATGCGCCAAGCCCAGCTAATTTTTGTGTTTTTTGTAAACACAGGGTTTCACCATGTTGCCCAGGCTGGTCTCAAACTCCTAGGCTCATGTGATCTGCCCACCTTAGCCTCCCAAAGTGCTGGGATTACAGGCATGAGCCACCACACCCAGCAATTCTTCAGCATGTTGGCCTCAAAACTCCTTTACACTATTGAGTATCTGTAAAACCTTTATTTATATTATATTATACATATGTGTGTGTGTATGTATATATATATAACTATTAAAAATATTCAATTATTGATTCATTAAAAATGACAATAAACCCACTGTACACTAATGAACATATTTTTGTTTAAAAATAGCTATATTTTACAAAATAAAGTAGTAATAAAAGTAGCATTGTTTTACATTTTTGCAAATATCTTTAATGTCTGACTCAACAAAGAGGTGTATTCTCACATATCTTCTTCATTCAATGTGTTGTAATATCACACATCTTGTAGCCTCTAGAAAACTCCAGTGTACACTTCTGAAAGACTGAAAGTGGAAAAGGTAAACAACATCTCAGAAGAATGACAAGACAATTCAATGGGGAAAAGAGTTGTTTTCATCAACAAATAGTACTGGGACAACTCGATATCCACATACAAAAGGATAAAGTTAGACTCCTACCTCACACCATACACAAAAATTGACTCAAAATGGATCAAAGATAGGGAGTGGCTATTAATAGGTAGAGATTTATTCTGAAGTGATGAAAATGTTCTGGAAGTAGGGAGTGATGATAGTTGCAAAGTTTTATGAATATATAAAAATCAACTGAATTGTACACTTTAAAATGATAAATTTTATGATACGCAAACCATGTATCAATTTTAAAAATGGATCAAAGTCTTAAGTATAAGAGCTAAAACTATTTAATGAAAACCTAGGTGTAAGTCTTTATTACCTTAAGTTGGGCAATAGTTCTTAGCTATGGCATCACAAATACAAGCAACAAAAATCATATATATAAATTGGACTTTATGAAAATTAAAAACCTTTTGACCCTATCAAGAAAGTGTTTTTTGTAAACACAGGGTTTTTGTAAAACACCTTTTTACCCACAGAATGGGTAAAAAAATATTTGCAAATCACTTCTTGTGTAAAGGGTTTCCATCCAGAATATATGGAGATTTTTACAACTTAATAATAAAAAACAACCCAATTTAAAAATGAGCAAAGGGTCTAAATGAGCAGTTGTCTGAAGAAGATATGCAGATGACCAATAAACACATGAAAAGATGCTCAACATTAGCCATCAGAGAAATGCAAATCAAAACCACAATGAGATACCCCTCCATACCCACTTAGAATGGTTATAATCAAACATACAGATAACAACAGGTGTTGGAGAGGATGTGAACAAATTGAAACTCTCATGCACTGCTGGTGGAAATGTAAAATGGTGCAGCCACTTTGAAAAACCGTTTGGCAGTTAATCAAAAGATTAAACACAGAGTGACCAAAGGACTAGTAATTTCACTTACAGGTATACATCCAAGATAAATGAAACTCGACTAGAGAGCAACTCTTTTAGGAATGTTCATAGCAACATTATTCATGATAGCCAAAAAAATGTTCATCAGCCCAAATGTTCACCAGCTAATGAACAGATTAACAAAACGTGATATATCTACACAATGGACTATTATTCAACAAGAAAAAGGAAGGAAGTACTGACCCATGCTACAATGTGGATAAACCTTGAAAACATTGTACCAAGTGAAAGAAGCCAGACGCAAAAGTTCACATATTTTATGATTCCATTTTTATCAAATCCAGAATAGACAAATCTATACAGACAGGAAGTAGACTAGTGATTGCCTAGGACTAGGAGGTCTGTAGGGAAATGGAGGTATGACTGCTAAAGGGCAAAGGTTTATTTGGGGGATGATGAAAATATTCTAAAATTGATTGTGGTAATGACTGCACAACTCTGTGAATATATTAAAAATTGTATACCTTAAGTGGGTGTGTGACATGGAATGTGAACTTTATCTCAATAAAACTGTTATCCAGAAAGGTAAACAGTATCTTACTTAGTATTATTTTAAAAACAGTTTTAACAGCATGGATTCCTTGAAAGGATCACAGGGACTTCTAGAGTTCTACCGACCACACTTTGAGAACCACTTACCCTAGACAAAGCATGTAGAGTAGATATTGTGGGTTACCTTTTTAGGAGCCATTTCCTCTTTCCTCCTACCTGATTTTAGGTGTTCATTCTTCCCCACGCAGAACATCACCACAGGGGAAGTGGATCCCGCCCTGAGTGCCAGGGTGGAGCTCTGCACCTTAAGCTAATCAGCACATTCTCTTCCCCTGGTTATAGTCACTGCCCCAGGGGTGAGCATGTGACCTGGGAGGTCCAAGCAGAATGACTGCACAACTTCTGCTTGGGATGCTGAATTGGAAATGACTGCTCTCTTCCTTTGGAGGGTATTCTATGAAAATGTGAGAACTGGCACTGCTGTAACCATTTCACTCCCGGTCTGAAAATGGAGCCATTTAAAATGGCAAGAAGAAGCAAAGGAACCACAGAGAAACAGAGCCACGGTCCTTGAATTAAATATATAATTCAAGACTTATGAACATATGAGTCAGTAAATGTCCTTAATGTTAAAGCCAGTTTGAATCAGAATTTGTTGATGTAGTTTAAAGAATTCTAGCTGACACACCATCCAAATAATGTGCAGCTAATGGTATTGTATTCTCCCTGCAGTCAATACACTTTGCCTTTGCTTTGAAAATACCAAGAGATAAGATCTTAGCAGACCATTGGAATAACATTACATTTTTTTAGGATGTACTTAACATAAAGAGTTGGCCCATATAATCTAAGCCTAAAAATGTCAGAGCTAGGCCACAACATTTAACAAACTACCTCTCCCCTCTATTCCTTTTGTGTCTGATTCTCAGTAGACTCTGAATGTCATTCTAGAAGAGCTTGGTAAAGTGTTGAATTGTCCTTACTTGCAGAAAATTGTGGCTGCCAGCTGGACCTAGCTTGGATTTCACCAGCAGGATCATCATGGGGCCTGATATTTAGCACAAACAGAGGTTTGCACATGATAATATCATTCCCATTCCAGCAGATAAGAAGCTATTGTTTCTTTCAACTAAATTGATTAGAATAGTACTCTGTATTTGGGTGATATTTTAACATTTACAACATGCTTTTACATAAACCATGCCGACAACCCAGTGGAGGTTGGCAACTGAAGAATTATTACTCCCATTTTACAGATGAAGAACAGGAGGCCCAGCGACTTGCTTAAGATCTTGCACCATTAGAAAGTGGTGGAGCTTAGGCTTAAAGTCATTTGATTCTAAGTCAAAGCATGCCCACTACTTAGGGTTACCTCTAATATATCTTCACAAAGCACCAACATAACAGTGACTGTTTTTTTCAGCTCTCACTATGCACCAGGTACTAAGCTAAACCCTTCACATATAATCCTTATTTAATCCTTACAAAAAGTCCATGAAGGCTATGTTATTATTTCCACTTTATAGATGAGGAAACTGAGGCCCAATGAGGAAAAGTGTCTTGCCCAAAGACACCTGGCTAGTCAATGGCAGAGCCACGGTTCAAACCCAAGCAAGCAGTGCTCCAGAACATATGCCCTTGGCCACTTTGCCACCATGCCACTTGAACAAGCATAAAGTTTATCTGCTGTAGGGAGCTGGGCTTGCTCCAGACAAGATGCCTTTTAGCTGCCCAGAACCCACCAATTCCATAAGGGCAGAAATGATATTTAACAACACACACCACAAAGGACTGTATCATAATTTTTCTTGTTCTGGAATTTGATCATATAAAGATTGCCTTAAAAAAGCCAGGACTGAGATGACATCTTACTAAACTCTCCTGAAGGGTTTATTGTAAAAATAATTGCAACCCAATTGACGTATTCTGAAAGACACTCCTGCTTGATTAGCCAACAGCTGTTCCTCCGCACCACACACATGTGCATGCACACACACACATAATTCCATTCGTTCCATAATGGCAAAGCCACCTCCCATCAAAGAGAGGAAAGATGCCAGATGCATATATTCCTAGGCACTTTTGCAGCTAGGGCATGGGCATAAAATCCAATCCAGGCCAATGGAATCTGATGGGGAGACTGATGGGGCCTCTGGGAAAGTGTTCCTCTGTGATAAAAGGAAATGCACAAGGAAACACCTTCTCTTAGACAGTGGATGTGGTAGTGACTGACTGACATCTAAAATTACTGCAGCCACGTCATAATCATGTAGACTATCGAGACATAGTTAAAGCACTGAAGATGACAGAGTGAAAAGATGGGAAGCAGCAACTGAGTCCGTGCAGAGCTTTGGAACAGCCCTGAAGTTGCCCTCCCTCTGGACTTTTTGTCACATTAGTAAATGTCCTTATTATTTAGGCCACTTTAACTTGGCTACTCTTTTACTTGCAACCAAAAGCAGCCTAATCATCCAGTCCCAAGAGGCAGAGCTCCAGAAATGAAAATGCCCTGGATTTTGAGTCAAAAGACCTGCGTTCTGATCCACTTGTTTGCTTGGTTACCCAAATTGCTAACCTCTCTGGATCTCATTTTCCATATCTAGTAATAAAATATTGAGATAACACTCCGTAGCACAACAGCATCCATAAAATGGAAATAATGGATAGTTATGAAATTCTTATGAGATAATATGTACACTACCGCTTTGTCAATAGCAATGCTTCACTCAAATGTAATTTATCTAGTCAATAATAAGACCATGGACTTTTTAAACTGTAGAATCCATTTAACCAAATTCTTTTGTTTCACAAATGAAAAGAAAACTGACTCCAAATGTCAAAGGACTCACTCAAGATCACACAGCTTGTTGGTAACATAACTAAAGCATACATCTGATTCCCAATCCAATGCTGGCATGCAACCCTCATGTTGATGGGTAATGAGCTAGATTAAATATTAGGAAGGCTAGCACTCATCCATTCAACTGGTGTTTAATGTGCACATATTACACTGTATAGAATAGCAGGCACTATTCTAAGTATTAGGGACTGTGTGGTGAACATCAAAATGTTCCTACTCTTGTGAATTGAACAGTCTAGCAAGGAAATTATTCGATCTGCATCTATATTACTATGGTCCTACTGTATGCAAAGTACTATGCTATGATTTCTAGTCAAATACAAATACAAATTTTCAGCCAATTCCAACTATGTCAGCCATGTCTGCCAGGCTTTGCCAAAGAGTGAATAATGTCAAAAGTCTGTTACCCAAAATGTCAGTATTAAAAATGGCAAGTTCATTAGCAAGAGTTGTGAATAACAATGCCAGCATCTAAAAAAAATGGATAGAAGATGGCTAGGACTCCACTCTAATTGAAGTAGCAAGGCTAAATGAAGAGTTAGAGCCAAACCTCATCCTCTACAACAACCAGACTTCAAGGGTTGGCTCAACTGGAAAAGCCCAGTGAGGAGCATTTGGCAACTTCTTCCCTTCCCTAGGCCCCTGTCTGGTACCCCAAACTCCCCTTTACTCCCTGTCCATTTGGAATTCCTCTATCTTCCACTCTACCTGAGCAGTCACAAGCAAATGATAAGATGGGACAGCATCCCAGACCCTGTGAAAAGAGAGGCAGTGACTTCCCATCTCTTATTGGAACTGACCACCAGTCTCCTGAGACTGTGCCACTAGGTTGTGTGTTTGAAAGTTTTCATTCCCAAACTATATGACTTGGAAAAGAAATATTTAAAAACTGTTATTTTGCAAAAGCTCTCTCCTATCCTCTATCTGGTGGTAAATGCAAAGATCCTGGGGATGGGGGAAGGAACAACAGGGAATACTCTGTCTTCTCCCCTTTGTGGAAGGCACACTGAAGAGGAACAAATACACGTGCCCCTTCACCATCACTTTCTGTAATCAGAGCACAACTAGGCAATTCTCCCTTAGTTTCTGGCTTGGATCAGGCTTCATCTTTTGATGCACAGGCATAATTCGGGACTACTACCGTCTGAAATATAAGGTCACAGTGTATCAAATCTAACAAAACATTTATGCATATAGTTTCTTTAAAGGCAAATACCATGCTTCTGGGGTGAAGGGTGGAAACGGTTCCCAATAACCTTTGGATTGTGGGATACCAATCACCTCTGGGAGATTGTGGGATACCAGCCTTCCTGGAAGATTCTGGATACATTAAGTTGGCAAACTGGCAGAGAGGGGTCGCTTTGTCCATTCAGATTATGAATCCCAACTGGCCTTCGGTCACCAATTTAAACCCCCATACCTTGGACTTACCTCCTTCCATGTCTGGAAATTTCACTGAAACTTCAGCTTTTTTAACTATGAGATAATCTGTCAAAGACTACGTGAGCTCCGGATCCAGACAATTCTGGACTTGAAGTCCAGCTGGTTACTCATTCTCTTTTTAGAGATATGTCCTTGAAAAAGTCACTTACGTTCTTAGCTTCTCTGTTTTCTTATCCAAAAGAAGGGAGTAATACCCACTCAAAGGTTGGTGGCAGAGATCAGATATAATGAGTGAAAAGGGCTGGCACATGAGCGATGCTCAAGAAATGGCACCTAAAGCTATTCACGTGGTCTCAAGCAATACGTCTGAAGGTTTCTATCACCCTTGCATCTACCACATGCAGCCACCCACGAGCACCTGGCTAGAGAAGACTGTTTGAGTGGCTCATTTTTCTTTCAATTTGAATGCTCACCTACTAGGGAACACAGACAAATGAGCTCCCAAGGATGGGTGGCTTGAGTTTTTCAGCTCCATAGGCACTCCAGGAGTGAACAACTAACACATGTCCAAGAGTTCCTGCTGCTCTTACAGAGCCTTTAGATCAAGCTTGTCCAACCCATGGCCCACAACAGCTTTGAATGTGGCCCAACACAAATTCATAAACTTTCTTAAAACATTATGAGACTTTTTGTGATTTTTTTGTTTTTTAGCTCATCAGCTGTCATTAGTGTTAGTGTATTTTATGTGTGGACCAAGACAATTCTTCTTCCAATGTGGCCCTGGGAAGCCAGAAGATTGGACGCTCCTGCTCTAGAGCCAGGCAGACACCAGGGATAAGAGCTCCTGCTCTAGAGCCAGGCAGACACCAGGGATAAGAGCTCCTAACTCAGGCAGGCAGATGTGGGCTTCGGAGAGAGGGTGACATTCTATAACAGTAAATACAATCCTTTAACTTTATAGTTCTATGGGAGGAAGGAAGGAAGCAAACACAGATGGATTCGCCCAAACAAGTGCCAGTGATTCCAAACGGTTTTGTTTCACATTGTTTTTCAATCCTTTTGTTCTCACTCTAAGCAAATGGGAAGTCTTTGTAACCCGATACCTGGAAGAGCAATTTTAATTACTGGTCTAGAGTACTCTAGGAAAGTTTGAGGTCCAAAGTTATCCAAATAAAATCTTTTAATTCATTTTAATTGGTTAAATAATAATCATTATTTGGGGCAGAAAGGACAGGAAAAGATGAATCACAAAATGAAATATCTAATTTTTAAAAAATCAATGCCCAAGCCAACATTTTGAAACATAACATTTTAACCTCTTTGGCACTAGTTGAGTCATAAGCCCTGGAATTTCTGAAACTGTTGTTAGACTGGCAACAATTTATTGTTTCTCAAAACACGTGACAACAAATCCATGTCCTTTGGGGAATATTTATCTATTTTAAGGAAGGCTTCATCCTGAGGGAGGGAAAAAAATATCAACACCAAGCAGGACAGGGCAGAAGAGGGCTGAGAGACGAAGGAGACTTCAACAGCCTCTCTCCCTGATGGCCCCAACATCATCTACATATTTATGATGAGTTAAAGGACCTGCACACCCACTTTAGGACTTAAGGTAAACTCCACAATGCCACACTCTTTGGATCACAAGACTATTAGTATATGCCAAATGCTTCCGTGCAACACTTGTGGCAGTAGAAACACTGCCTATCCTGCTAATCCTTTTATTATTAAGTTTAGCAGTGCTGCTTAGCTCAGAATGAAATTCAAGATCCTCCAGAAAATTTAATGGGAGCCTACTTTCCTAGGAAATCATGGGGCATCACATTCCTACCTTAACACTTATCCGGCTGTCAGATTACAAATTAATTGCAACTGCCCCCAACATGTCACACACTCCCGCTAACCAAAATTAAATAAAAATAAAACAGGGAAAGTTCTTTCATTCCTTCATGGTTTGCACAGCCTAGAAGCTGATTCCTACTCTGGGAGATGCTGCCCCACTCACCTCCCACTGACATGGGTGGTGTGCCTGTATTTAAATTGATGTTAAAAGAAAAAAAAAAAAAAAAAAAAAAAAAAAAACCTCAGTCCCAGAGCCTCAAGATTCACTAGAGTAGGTGAGAAAGGAAATCCCAGAGAAAAATAGTTAAATAGATTTAAAAGTCAGAAGTTAATTGTGCTGAGCCCTGACACAACCTTTCCTGATTGTGCGCACCGAGTGTGGCATCTTTGGGGTCCTGGAAGAGGGGCTCCCACCTGCCTACATATACACGCACCGCAAATGCGCACACGCACGCGCACGCACACCTTTGCAGCTCACACTAGCTCTCCTGACAGCCCAGAGGCAGTCACTACCCGAGGACAGGGCTGCCAGCAAGGCTGCCTTCACCCAAACAACTCGCCTTCTCCTCCAACTTGGGCGACAGTGAATGTCCACCAGGAGTCCACGGGGCGCTTTTTCCCAGGACCCAGGTTCCTGCAGGGCTCCCCACTTGGTAGCATCACAAGCCCTTTTCCTTTCTCTGAAACACTCAGACTTCACACGTTCCTTTCGAGGTAGCTCCAGTCCGACGCAGCGCGCGCTCGATCCTTCAAGGCTGGCGCCCAGGGCAGCCCAGCCTCTCTCACTCTGGGGAAACTTCGCCACCGCCCCACGCGGAGAACTAAAGACTACCGGTGGAGGGTGAGGGGGGCAGAGGGTGAGGGAGCAAAGAGCAGGTTCCGGGACTGAAGGCATCTCCGGAGCCTGGGCGCGGGAGAGAGAAATGAGTGAACTTGGCTGGTGCATGCCTTCTCCACGTGGAGGAAGGGAGGAAATACGAGTGGGCGACGTGCAGGTGCCCCTCTCAGCCCTCGGAGCTCCCATTTCCTGGCCGAGTAGGGCCCAGAGACGCCAGAGTCCCTTCGGAGGCAGCTGCCCCGCGCCCACAGCCTGGGCACAGAGAGCGGCGCGCGCAGGATGCATGCGAGGGGAATGGGACTGGACGCGGGTAGCGCGTGCCTGGCCCTTGCAGGGCACCATGTCCCTCATGCCAGGATAGGGCCCCCAGCCTCAGAAGGCTAGGAGTCGAAATCTGGCTTTCTAGCAGTCACCCAATCCCCTCCAGGAGTGGGTTCCTTGTCCTCACATGCCCACCGCAAAGGCCCCCCACCCTGCTCCTGACATGTACCCCGCGCCCCGCGCCCTCACCCAGTTCCACGCGCACCTGGATGTGGCAGGAGATCTCCGAGTCGTCCAGCAGCCGGATGGTGCATTTCATCTCCTGGCTGAGCGATTTGATGCTGGAGCTCCGAAAGTGGATCATTTTCATGGTCCTCCTCCCTCTCGGCACACAGTGGCAGGAGGCGAACATGCACCGCAGCCGGTGGGAGCGAGCTGGAGGCTCAGGGCCGGCGCGGTGCTCACCCGCGCAGACACACAGGCGCGCGCACACTGTCCCGGACACCTGGGCGCGGCTCAGCCCCGGGACAGCGGCAGCGTCGGGTTCCTGCGGCCACACATGCCTGGCGGCGGGGCGCGGCGGGCGGGTCCCTCCCTCCTGTTCGCTCGCCTCCGCCTCGCCCCCTCCTTTCCCCGCCTCCTTCTGTCGCGCGCGCTCGTGCGCCTCCCTCTGCACGGGCTCTCTCGCAGAGGATGCCCACAGCCTGAGACCCCCGGCGGGCACGCGGCGCACTCACTCCCACGCGCGCCGAGCAGCTGAAGAAGGAGGCGGAGGGATGGCTGGCCCGGGTGCCCTGGTGGTGGCCTGCTCAGTCGCAGCCGCCGCTGCGTCAAGCTGGGCCCGGCTGCCTTCCTCAGCCTCGCCGCCTCCTCCCTCCCCTGGCCGCGGTCGCTGTGGCTCCCGTTTGTGCCCGCCCCGGCCCCGGCTCCCCCACGCGCCCGACAGCTCTCAGCTCCAGGGACCTGGCGCGGGTAGGGCATGGAGAGCGATCCTGACCCACACCGCCAGGGGGATTCCGCCTTGGGAAAGGATTGTTGGGCCCAAGGCGAGTGACAGACAGGGTGACAGCCCTGACACAGCTACACCAGGAATACCGCTAATAGCAACAATCTCTGGTACTCGTGGAGATTGTTTAAGCCATTGTTTTATTTAATGCTAGCTAGCATTAAATAATCCCCTTCTCCAAAAAATTCAGAGCCTTCCTTGTGCAATTCCTCCTTTAAATCTCCCAAAATCTTAGTGTGGTCTTTGGAAGCGTACCTTAGACCCGAGCAAGAAGGGTGGGTTCCTATCCTACTCCCCCGCTTTAGAGACCTCCTCCAGCTCCCGGTTACTCAGGAATTGAGAGGTCTAATGGCAAAGCAGATGTGCCCCATCCCGTTTTAGTCCAATCTGTGGGTACTGAGGACTCCCGAATTCCCCACGCGCCTCCAGGGTGTTGAAGGTAGGGGGTATCCTAACTCTCTGTCGTCCCCAAGGTGGCTCAAGCCACTGTGTCATGTACCCTAGGCCCTAGAGTGGCCAGGGGCAGCTGTGGGGTCAGGGGTATGGAGCTTGAATGTGAGCGTGCTGGAATGTTCCGGAGTCGGGAGAGATGGAAGTCCTCTCACCCTGCTGCCCTAGCCTGAGCAGAACAGGTCGTCAGGAAGGAACATCTGTTAGAAGAAGGAGATATTGCCAGCTGTCAACTTTTTGAAGCTTTGTGCCTGCATAGAGCCCCCTCATCCGAAGATATGCCCTGTCCCAGGAGTGGAGGAAGAGTGGCACAGAAATTGTATCTGCCTTGGACAGTCTGGTGGGCCATATATTCTCTAGGACACCTCGTGGGGTTGGCTGAGGTTTGGTGGAGTCCATATTGTGTTTGGACTTCTCTCTGCCTGCCTCTTCCTCCTGTCCCTGTTGGTCACTAATAAATACCAAACTCAGTCTCGGTATCGGCTCCTGGAAACTCCAAATTGCAGCAATTTATCAAGATACAAGAATAAATGTTTCACCTAGCACTCAAGAGCTGACTATTGCTTATGAATATTTAGATGATAGTATGGGGCATTCATGTATGCCCTTGCCTGGGCCCTTTTGAACGTTGAGGCAGAGCCTTATGGAGATGTCAGCATTGAGGGTATGGGAAGATGTGCGTTTTTATTCTTGGCCCAGCTACTGGCTAACTCTGGAGATCTTTGAAAAGTCTTTTCATTTCGGGAGAACACCTGTTCTCTTCTTTGTTCTGTCTATCCCACAGGTGGCTAGGAAGCTGGGATGAGACCAGGTCAGTGGAGGACATCTTACAGCTGTAATCTGTAAGTCCCCATTTGCAGATACGAGGTGGCAGGGATGGGACCTGCCCCAAGTTGAAAACTGGATCATCTCTGCTATCCAAAAGAGCAGCTAGCCCAGAGATTTAAAAAAAAAAAAAAAAAAAAGTCACCAGCAAACACAGTCTATGCTTTTCTTTTAAGACCACACATATACTTGTCCATCCTATTATGGTGACTCTTAGGCTCCAAAAGAGCCAGATCAATATCCAAATATTGTTATCCCAAATTTAAAGGGAGCAAAATAAGACAGTAGGGAAAAAGAATGAAGATCACCCAATGTAGGACTGTAAGAAACAGAATTTTGAAGAAATGAGAAGAACCTGTGATTGGTTGTCTGGCCTGATTAGGAATCAAGGCTGAGAGATTCAGCTAGTATGAAAATACAGGCTCTGGAAGCACTTGGCATAACCACTAGGTAAATTACCAGGTATGGTCACCTGGATTGAACTACCCACTGAAGACAGGGCTTTGGGAAACCTAGTGGCCATTGACAACAACAACAATAATAATAATATGAAGACTAGGAAGAGCTCATAGAATGAACTCAAGGGATGAGTTTAAAACTGGCCCACTTAAAGAAAAGCAGTGATGCGCTGAGTTCTCAATTCTCAGCTTAAAACTTTTAAACATCTGTATGTTTACAAAGAGCAGAGCTAAAAGGATATTTTGTTAATTGAGCCACAAAGCTAAAACTGAAAAACTAAATTCACAATTTCATCAACAAATTGCCAAATTACAAAATCAATCTAATTATCAGCCTCACACGATTTTATATTTATCAGCAGGAGAATAAGAATAGGACTATAAAGGAAAACCAGAATGATTCCAAACCACTCAAGCCCCCCAGACTACCTTGGCAGCAGAAGCACGCCCTCTTCCTTATGTAACAAGGCTGTTCCTGCTTTCTTTGAAGATCCTCTTAAGAACTCACCTAACGCAGTTACCTTGGAAAAGGAAGCCTATCTCCTCCCACCCCTCTCCCACCTCCTCTGATTACTCTCACACATAATGCTTGAACCAGATCCAGTCACACCCTCAGAGGCCAACTATGAAGTCAACCCCAAGAAGAGAAAGAATTGCAAAATTCTGCTAATTTAAACTGACGGGTATCTGTGTGAATAAACCTGAATTTGTCCATTCGAATTCATTTCCCAATGACTCTGGTTGCAATGTACTATCTAAATTGACTAACTGACTTCTGGACTTAACTAAATGAAGATGAGAAAAAGGAAATTCCCTGGCACATGTACAGGAAAAGATCCAAAGAATCAAGGAGATGGAAATATTGCAGTGTATTTCCATATGTGGCCAGCTTACCTCTCTTTAACAGTGTCCCCTCAGGGGACCTCCACCAAGATTTTCAAAGAATGATTGGTGAAGGAAGCACTGTCATCTTTGAAAAGTAGCACAGTGGCTGTTCTTTGTGGCCAGAGATGGTTGTGAAAGACATTGCAGTAGAAAGGAGCTCCCTGACTTAAATGGGAAGGATGGGAGCCTGGGCTGGCAGAAGACAAATAGTGGTACATGACTTAATCCTCAGTGCCAAGGAGGGCTTGGTACAGACATAAGCAGTGGTACCCAAGTAGACTTCAGAGTGGTGTGACTCATGGGAATTTTTCTGGTGGCCAAGCATCCAACTAGGATTCAGTTTGAACTGTAGGGCAAACAAAATTTCTAGGCCTGGTAAACCAAAGACAGATAAAATCCCCCTACAGATAGTCCCAAATCTGAACCAGTCCCCAAAGACAACCAGAGACATTTTTTAATCGTTTATTATTATATTTTTTACAGATGGGTTCTCACTGTGTTGCTGAGGCTGGTCTCAAACTTCTGGCCCCAATCAGTCCTCCTGCTTGAACCTCCCAAGTAGCTGGGATGACAGACAAGAGAGACATTTGAGTATAGGAAAGATGGCTCCACTTGAGGCATTAGAACATCAGCTATAGCAGCGGATGCAATGTCCAGTACTTACTAAAAAAGTATAATAGGAGAGATTAATTAGTGTCTCATGCTCAGTGATAGTAACTGATACTCTTTACCAAAAAAATTCCTAATCAATGGGTTATAACACTTTGGAAAGCTACAAATAGTAACAGGTGGCCTGCCCACAAAAGATTGATGGTTGTAAATACTGCATCTTGATTTTTTTTTATTTTTAAGCATTTTTACATCCATTAAAATAGACAATTTAAAAAGAAATATTTAGCTATAAATCTAACAAAATATTCACAAGATCTGTATGAAGAAAACTACAAGACTCTGATGAAAGAAATCAAAGAACTAAATAAATGGAAAGATATTCCACGTTCATAGATAGGAAGACTCAACACCATTAAGATGTCAGGTCTTCCCAAATTAACTGAATAACTGAAACCCAAGTCAAAAACCTGAGCTAGTTATTTTGTGGATATCAACAAACTTTTTTTAAAGTTTATATCAAAAAGCCAAAACCCAGAGTAGCCAACACAATAGTGAAGAAAAACAAAGTAGGGACAGCTGATATTACCTGACTTTAAGACTTAATATAAAACCAAAATGTTCAAGGCAATATGGTACTGGCAAAAGAATAAACAAATTGATCAGTGGAGAAAAATAGAGGGACCAGAAAGAAACCCACACAAATATAATCAATTGATATTTGACAAAGAAGCAAAGTAAATCCAATGGAGAAAGGATAATCTTTTCAATAAATGGTGCTGGAAAAACTAGACAATCACATGCGAAACAAATGAGTATAGACACAGACCACACACTGTTCACAAATTTTAAGTCAAAATAAATCATTGACTTACATGTAAACTATAACATTTCTAGATAATAACATAAGGGAAAGATCTATGTAATCTTCAGTTTGGTGATAAAATCACCAAACATCAACACATCAAAAGCATGAGAAGTTGGACTTTCATCAACATATCAAAAGCATGAGAAGTTGGACTCAGTTAAAATGCAAAACTTTTAGGGCAGTTTCAAGATGCTGACTGGAGACATTGATCACTGGATCTCCCCAGAAAGGAAGAACCAAAGTTACAGGTGAATAATCATAACTCAAAAGATTAGGAGAAGAGTGTCAGGGTCTATTGAAAAATTCACAGGCAGAAGCTAGGGCACAGAAAAAAGGAGGCGGCAAGAGTTTGGCAGAAATTGAACCCTGAGGGACTTGGGGTCCCATGAAAAGGGTGAGTGGGAATGTTCTGGGCTCCCCTCACCCCTGTGACAGATTGCTGGTTTCCAAACTGTTAAAGAGTTCCTCTGCCTTCACAAGCTCATGTATTGGTGTGGGCAGCAATTTGGGAATTTTGAGGGCATTGCACTGGGCTGTCAGCAACCCCCAAACTTGAGCCATGGTAGCAGGCACCACACTGGGTGTGTACCGTTGTGGGACTCTGTCCTGCCCAGGGAATCTTTGTTCCTATGGCTCCACATCACCAAATCCCCTGCAGACATCTCTCACCACCCACTGAGATTGTGTCAGCCACATGGAGCCAGCTGGACCCAGGAGAGCTGAGGATCTGACCCTCAGGGCATGCTTCTCCTAGGAAAAGGCAGAGTGTAGCATGCCAGGGGAACACCCGTTATGACAAAGGAAACCACAGAGTGTGGGCTCTCCTATTCTGAGAGCTCCCCACTTCTGTACAGAAAGTGACTTCACTCCTTTCAACAGAGACATGGGCACTGTGCTTGGCTGTGTGGATGAAGAGTGTGGTTCTGCCATAGCAGCCAGGTAGCCCCAGTGCTTGGGCCTGGTAACAGAGAGGAAGACTTATACTCCCCCAATAGCTGCTGCTGCCAGGGTTTGGCTTAAGCACACCTGTAGACAGCCATTCCAGGGCTACTAAGGATGATTGCATCCTTACTGGCAGTCTCCCCACTGGGCCCTAGCTTGTACAAAAGGCAGGGCCCTTCTGCCTCTCTACACACAGTGGCAGCATGCCTGCAGCAAGAACAAGTGAGCCATAAAGCTGTCTATCTGGGGCTGAGGGAAGAGACTCCACACCAAAGCCATTTCAGCAGAGAGCCACAGGAAAGGCATTGTCCATGGCTCTCAGCTACATTATGGACTAAAGATAGAAGAATCTGTCTGAACTGAGTCATGAGCCCTGGGACAGGGGCATGATGGGGAAGAAGACTGTGTTTCTCTATGCCCAGGACATGGAGCTGGTGCAGCCCCCTGACTGTGGGAGGAAACCTTTGTGCATTTCACCAGGAGCTTCCCTAAGTACCCCATCAGGATGTGTGCTTGCGCTTGGCATTGGGTTTTCCAAGAACAAGCTTGGTTATCCAGCCTGACTCAGCTTTGTCCACACCCCAAACTAGGGCTGAGCAGGAAACTCAGAGAATGATGTATTGCACAGGCCAGATTATTGCCTGTGACAACACAGAGCTTCTCCCAGTTGAAAGAAAATCTGCTTCTCTCTTAACTTCAAGTGCCACCTACTGGTCTGGAAGTCAAACTTCACAACCTAATACAAATATGGCTGACTCAGTGAACAGCACTAGGGATTGAGATAAGTTTCTGAAGACCTCTATCTCCCTGTCTCTACAAGAGATTGAGAGCCTACTCACATGCTCAGTACACCACTACTACAGCCAGCATTTGACAGAACCACCATACTAAGGGTATCTATAACCAAGGAATTCATACAGAACCTTAGCCCCCTGAAAGCACCAAGAAGCAAAGCCAGACAACCCTATTCAACATACATTACAATCATCCTCAAAGAGGAAATAAAAAGTCCTCTCCAAACAAAAGTAAATTCAAAAATAAGAAGTGACACCTCAAAATAAGAAAGGACCAACACAACAATTTCAGCAGCATGAAATAACAGTGTGTTATAGTAACCTCAAAGGATCACACCCAATATCTAACAATGGATCCTAACCAAAACAAAAATTCTAAAATATCAGATAAAGAATTAAAAATATAATTTGCAAAGAAGCTCAATGAGATCCAAGAGAAAGTTGAAACCCAACATAAAGAAATTGGAAAATAATTCAAGATATGAATGAAAAATTTGCTAATAGACTTAAAAAATAAAAGAACATCTGGAAATGAAACATTCATTGAGGCAATTACAAAATACAGCTGAAAGCTTTAACAATAGATTAGACAAAGAGGAAGAAAGAATTTCAGACTTGATGATAGGTCTTTGGAAGTAACCCAGTCTGACAAAAATAAAGAGAAAATAAATTTTTTAAATGAACAAAGCCTTTGAGAAATATGGGATTATATAGGCCACCTAAACCTACAAGTCATAGGCATCCCTGAGGGAGAAAGAAAAATTTAAAAGTTTGGAAAACCTAATCGATGGAATAATTGAGGAAAACTTTCCGCCTTGCTAGATTACACATCTGATACAAGAAGCTCAGAGAACTCCTAGGAGATACATTGCAAGACAACTATCACCAAGGCATACAGTCACCAGACTATCCAAAGTCAACATGAAGAAAGAAAATTCTAAAAGCAGCAAGAGAAAAGTGTCTAATCACCTATAAAGGAAATCTCATCACACTAAGGGCAGACTGCTCATTAGAAACCTTAAAGCCAGAAGAGATAACAGCATACGGCTCATCAGAAACCTTACAAGCCAGAAGAGATTAGGGTCCTATTTTGAGTCTTTCTAAAAAAAAGAATTAAAGAAAAGCCAAGCATGGTGGCTCACACCTGTAATTCCAGCACTTTAGGAGGCCAGGGTGGGTGGATCACTTGAGGTCAGGAGTTTGAGACCAACCTGGCCAACATGGTGAAACCCCATCTCTACCAAAAATACAAAAATTAGCCAGGAATGGTGGCAAGCACCTATAATTCCAGTTACTCAGGAGGCTGAGGCATGAGAATCACTTGAACCCAGGAGGCAGAGGTTGGAGAGAGCCAATATTGTGCTACTGCACTCCACCCTAGGTGACAGAGCAAGACTCCATCTAAAAAAAAAAAAACAAAAAACAAAAACAAAACTATCAGCCAACAATTTTACATCCTGCAAAATTAAGGTTTATAAGTGAAAAAGAAATAAAATATTTCCCAGACAAGCAAACAGTAAGGGAATTCGTCACCACTAGACTGGCTCTATAAGAAATGACAAAGGAGTTCTAAACATAGAGACAAAATGTCTTCATCATAAAAACACATAAAAAGTATAAAACTCACAAGCCTTATAAAACAATTACACAATTTAGTCTATAAAGCAACTAGGTAACAATTGACATTATGACAGGAACAAAGCTTCACATATCAATATTAACCTTGAATGTAAATAGTATAAACATTCCACTTAAGAGTATAGATTGGTGAAATTAATTTTAAAAAAATAAGATCTAACCATATGTTGCTCACAAGAAACACATCTAACTGGTAAATACATTTCAAGACTCAAGGTAAAGGCTTGGAAAAAGATATTCCATGCAAATGGAAATCAAAAGCAGATGGGGTAGCTATACTTATATCAAATAAAACACACTTTGAATCAACAATAGTAAAACAAGACAAAGAAAGTTATTATTATATAATCAATATTTTAAGACAACTTTAAATCAAATAAATTTAAAGTTGTCTTTTTTTACTGTTTGTCCCTATTATTAGAAAATAAAGGGATCAATAAGAAAAGCAGTATACAGCAATGAAATAATAGTGGGAGACTTCAGCAGTTCACTGATATCACTAGACCAATTATTGAGGCAGAAAATCAACAAAGAAACTCTGGACTTAAATCAGACTCTAGGCTAAATGGACCTAACAGACATTTATACAACGTTCTACCCAACAACTGAAAAATATACATTTTTTTCTCATCCTCAAATGAACAATTTTCAAAATAAACCATACTTTAAGCCAAAAAAACAAGTCACAATAAATTTTTAAAAATCAAAATTACATCAAATATCTTCTCAGACCACAGTGGAATAAAACTAGAAATCAATACCAAAGCAGATATGCTGATGGCAAATAAGTTTATGAAACAATACTCAACATCATATCTCATTACAGAATTACAAATTAAAACAACCCAAAAACTGACATTCACAATACCCAATGCTATTGAGAACATGGAGCAAAGGAACTCTCATTCATCACTGGTGAAAATGTAAAATAATACAGCCACTTCAAAAGACAGTTTGGTGGTTTCTTACAAAAATAAACATAAACAGAAGCTTACCATATAATATAGCACCTGTACAACAAGGTATTTATGCAAATGAGCTGAAAATCTTTTTGTCCATACAAAAACCTGCACTTGGATATTTATAGCAGCTTTACTTGTAATTGCCAAAAATTGGAAGCAACCAGATGTCCTTTAATAGGTGAATAAATGCATGAACAATGGGATAGTATTCAGTGATTAAAAGAAATGAGCTATCAAGTCATGAAGAGACATGGAAGAACATTAAATGCATATCAGTAAGTGAAAGAAGCCAATATGAAAAGGCTACAGAATGTATTATTTCAACTTTTTTTTTTTTGTAAGATGGGGTTTCACCATAATGGCCAGGCTGGTCTTGAACTCCTGACCTCAGGTGATCCACCCACCTCGGCCTCCCAAAGTGCTAGGATTACAGGCGTGAGCCACCGTGCCTGGCCTATTCCAACTTATAACATGCAAGGAAAGGCAAAACTACACAAACAGCAGTCAAAAGATTAATAATTACCATGAGTTCAGGAGAGGGGGTGAGATGAACAGGTGGAGTACATTTTCAGAATGGTGAAACCATCATTCTGTATATACTCCAGTGGTGAATACCTAAAACTATGCATTTGTCAAGGCCCATAGAACTGTGCAACATACATAGTGAACCCTAATATAAACTATGGACTTTATACTACACTAATGCAAGATGTTAAAATAGCGGAAACTGAGGAAAGGGGATCTGGAAACTCTTTGTACTTTCCACACAATTTTTCTGTAAACCTAAAAATGCTCTAAAAAATAGCCTATTATCTGGTCTGAGTGCAGTAGTATTTACAACTAATTGATCACAATTTGTTACAGATTTCTTTTTATATTTTAGGCTTTAGGGTACATGTGAAAGTTTGTTACATAGATAATCAAGGGTCATGGGGGTTTGTTGTACATGCTATTACATCACCTAAGTACTAAGCCCAATACCCAATAGTTATATTTTCTGTTCTCCCTCCTCCCAACCTGCCCCTCAAGTAGACCCAAGTGTCTTTTGTTTCCCTCTTTGTGCTCATAAGTTCTTCTCATTTAGCTCCCACTTATAAGTGAGACTATGCAGTATTTGGTTTCTGTTCCTGCATTAGTTTGCAAAGGATGATAGCCTCCAACTCCATCCATATTCTTGTAAAATACATGATCCTGTTCTTTTTTATGACTGCATAATATTCCATGGTGTATATGTTCCACATTTTCTTTATCTAGTTTGTCATTGATGGGCATTTAGGTTAATTTAATATCTTGCTGTTGTGAATAGTGCTGCAATGAACATTTGTGTGCATGTGTCTTTACTGTAGGTAGAATGCTTTATATTCCTCTGGGCATACATCCCATAATGGGATTGCTGGGTTGAATGGTAACTTTAAACTCTTTGAGGAATTACCATGCTGCTTTTCCAATGGTTAAACTAATTTATACTCCCACCAACACTGTAAGAGTTTCCTTTTCTTTGCAATCTTGCCAGCATCTGTTATTTTTTGACTTTTTAATAATAGCCATTCTGACTGGCATGAGATGGTGTTCCATTGTGCTTCTGATTTGCATTTCTCTAATGATCAGTGATATTGAGCTTTTTTTCATATGCTTTTTGGCCACATGAATGTCTTCTTTCAAGAAGTGTCTCTTCATGTCTTTTGCCCACTTTTTAATAGGGTTCTTTGCTTTTCTCTTGTAAATTTGTTTATGATCCTTATAGATGCTGGATATTATCTTTGTCAGATGCATAGTTTGCAAATATTTTCTCTCATTCTGTAGGTTATCTGTTTATTCTGTTGATAGTTTCTTCTTTTTTATTTTTTAATCTTTTTGTAATTGTACTTAGGTTCTGGGGTACATGTGCAGATCATACAGGATTGTTGCATAGGTACATACATGGCAATGTGGTTTGCTGCCTCCATCCCCCCCATATCTGGCATTTCTCCCCATATTATCCCTCCCCAACCTTCCCACCCCCCACTGTCCCTCCCCTAGCCCCCCAACAGACCACAGTGTGTGATGTTCCCCTCCCTGTGTCCATGTGTTCTCATTGTTCAGCACCACCTATGAGTGAGTATATGCGGTGTTTGATTTTCTGTTCTTGTATTAGTTTGCTGAGAATGATGGTTTCCAAATTCATCCATGTTCCCACAAAGGACACAAATTCATCATTTTTTATGGCTGCATAGTATTCCATGGTATATATGTGCCACATTTTCCTTGTCCAGTCTATCATCAATGAGCATTTGGGTTGGTTCCAGGTCTTTACCATTGTAAACAGTGCCACAATGAACATACATGTGCATGTGTCTTCATAATGGAATAATTTATAAACCTTTGGATATATACCCAGTAATGGGATTGCTGGGTCAAATGGAATTTCTATTTCTAGGTCCTTGAGGAATCGCCACACTGTCTTCCACAATGGTTGAACTAATTTACACTCCCACCAACAGTGTAAACGTGTTCCTATTTCTCCACATCCTCTCCAGCATCTGTTGTCTCCAGATTTTTTAATGGTCATCATTCTAACTGGTGTGAGATGGTATCTCAATGTGGTTTTGATTTGCATTTCTCTAATGACCAGTGATGATGAGCATTTTTTATATGTTTGTTGGCCTCATATATGTCTTCTTTTCAAAAGTGTCTGTTCATATCCTTTGCCCGCTTTTGAATGGGTTTGTTTGTTTGTTTGTTTTTCTTGCAATTCTGATTTAGTTCTTTGTAAGATTCTGGATATTAGCCCTTTGTCAGATGGGTCGATTGTGAAAATTTTTTCCCATTCTCCTGGTTGCCAGTTCAGGAGTTTAATTAGATCCCATTTGTCTGTTTTGGCTTTTGTTGCCAATGTTTTTGGTGTTTTAGTCATAAGTCCTTGCCTATGCCTATGTCCTGAACAGTTTCGCCTAAGTTTTCTTCTAGGGTTTTTATAGTGTTAGGTCTTACGTTTAAGTTTTTAATCCATCTGGGGTTAATTTTATTGTACGGTGTCAGGAAGGGGTCCAGTTTCTGCTTTCTGCACATGGCTATCCAGTTTTCCCAACACCATCTATTAAACAGGGAATCCTTTCCCCATTGCTTGTTTTTGTCAGGTTTGTCAAAGACCAGATGGTTGTAGATGTGTGGCTTTGCCTCCGAGGCCTCTGTTTTGTTCCACTGGTCTATATCTCTGTTTTGGTACCAGTACCATGCTGTTTTGATTACTGTAGCCTTGTAGTATAGTTTGAAGTCAGGTAGCACGATGGCTCCAGCTTTGTTCTTTTTGCTTAGGATTGTCTTGGCTATGTGGGCTCTCTTTTGGTTCCATATGAAGTTTAAGGTGGTTTTTTTCCAGTTCTGTCAAGAGGGTCATAGGTAGCTTGATGGAGATAGCATTTAATCTATAAAGTACTTTGGACAATATAGCCATTTTCAAGATATTCATTCTTCTTACCCATGAGCATGGAATGTTTTTCCATCATTTGTGTCTCTCTTATATCCTTGAGCAGTGGTTTGTAGCTCTCCTTGACAAGGTCCTTCCCATCCTTTGTTAGTTGTATTCCTAAGTATTTTATTCTCTTTGTAGCAATTGTGAATGGAAGTTCACTCTTGATTTGGCTCTCTGTTTGTCTGTTATTGGTGTATAGGAATGCTTGTGATTTCTGCACACTGATTTTGTATCCTGAGACTTTGCTGAAGTTGCTTATCATCTTAAGGAGATTTTGGGCTGAGCCAATGGTACCAGCTCCTCTTCAACCAACAGAATGAAAAAATCTTTTTGCAAGCTACCTATCTGACAAAGGGCTAATATCCAGAATCTACAAAGAACTAAAACAAATTTACAAGAAAAAAACAAACCCATTGAAAAGTGGGTGAAGGATATGAACAGGCACTTTTCAAAAGAAGATATTTATGCAGTCAACAAACATATGAAAAATGCTCCTCATCACTGGGCATTAGAGAAATGCAAATCAAAACCTCATTGAGATACCATCTCACACCAGTTAGAATGATGATCATTAAAAAATCTGGAGACAATAGATGCTAGAGATGATGTGGAGAAATAGGAACACTTTTACATTGTTGGTGGGAGTCTAAATTGGTGTAACCATTGTGGAAGACAGTGTGGCAATTCCTCAAGGATCTAGAAATAGAAATACCATTTGACCCAGCAATCCCATTACTGGTTATATATCCAAAGGATTATAAATCATTCTATTATAAAGACACATGCACATGTATGTTCACTGCAGTGCTGTTTACAATTGCAAAGACTCGGAACCAATGCAAATGCCCATCAAGAATAGACTAGTTAAAGAAAATGTGGCACATATATACCATGGAACACTATGCAGCCACATAAAATGATGAGTTTGTGTCCTTTGTAGGGACATGGATGAATCTGGAAACCATCATTCTCAGCAAACTGACACAAGAACAGAAAACCAAACATCACATGTTCTCACTCATAAGTGGGTGTTGAACAATGAG
The DNA here is from genome assembly GCF_049354715.1 of Callithrix jacchus. NCBI lineage: Eukaryota > Metazoa > Chordata > Mammalia > Primates > Cebidae > Callithrix > Callithrix jacchus. The sequence continues at coordinate 99,456,012 of NC_133502.1, read as the reverse complement.
AACACTTGGACACAGGGAGGGGAACATCATACACTGGGGTCTGTTGGGGGTCTAGGGGAGGGACAGTGGGAGATGGGGAGGTTGCAGAGGGATAACATTAGGAGAAATACCTAATGTAGGTGAAGGGGGGATGGAGGCAGCAAATCACCATAGCATTTGTACACCTATGTAACAATCCTGCAAGATTTGCACATGTACCCCAGAACTTAAAGTATAATAAAAATAAAAATAAAATTTTAAAAATTTAAAAATTTAAATTAAAAAGAAAATGACTGAGATGATAAGCCTAAGGAAAATTACAGAGTAACACTGCTCCCAAAGGAGTACAAACAGAAAAGCAGAATTTCCGTTTACAAATGATGACCGTACCATGACAGCTCCCAGAATTAGCAGTAAGGAGCACAACTCTCCAGGTTCATTATACTCTGAGCACAGTATATGTTTCTTCTTTTCTGAATTTCAAGGTAATATGACATTTGCTTAATGAATGAAAATTCATAGTATAGAAGATGGAGGACCTCAGTAAGTATTTAGATATTAGAAGACAGGAACAAAGTGGCCATTTTGGAATTAGACTTTTATCAAAAGTTATCCAAGTCTATTTTTCATGAGAATTACCAGGCTATTATCTGCAGATGAAAATGCCAAGCCTCCTAATCCTCATAACTATCAATTAATTATATTTTCCATTCCTCTCTCAACAATTTCAACTTCCTGTTTTGAGCAAACTCATCAGCTGAGACAGATTTATCAACATCTTGTTTTAAACCCTTCAAAAAACATTATGAATAAAGAAAATTTAAAACATTTTTCAGCTAAGACATCCTCATTCTCAAATAAGAATACTTACTTAATTTAGAGTTTCTACACGGCTTAAATAAAATAGTTTTAAATATCGAGTTTTCCAGTCATGGTAAAGGGCTGGTGCACAAAAATGTGATTCTTTTTCTTAAAAATCCACTTAATTTGATATCAAATTAGGGAGAAAGATAGTTACTCACCTTGGGCTCTTGTGCCAATAGCCCTTGTATGTATGTACTTACAGTTTTCTCAAGTATGTTCTAAGCACAGAAGTTTCTCAACGGGGCCAAAATGGGATACTGAGTTGTTTTGTTTTGTTTTGAGACCGAGTTTCGCTCTTGTTACCCAGGCTGGAGTGCAATGGCACGATCTCGGCTCACCGCAACCTCCGCCTCCTGGGTTCAGGCAATTCTCCTGCCTCAGCCTCCCGAGTAGCTGAGATTACAGGCACGCACCACTATGCCCAGCTAATTTTTTGTATTTTTAGTAGAGACGGGGTTTCACCTTGTTTTCCAGGATGGTCTCGATCTCTTGACCTTGTGATCCACCCGCCTCGGCCTCCCAAAGTGCTGGGATTACCGGCTTGAGCCACTGCGCCCGGCCAGAATACTGAGTTTTTACTCATGGTAAAGGGCTGGTGCTAACTGACCTCTTCCTTCCTTGCAAGGCTAACTGTGGCACCCAGCAAAATTACTAGCTGGAGTTACTGGTGCAATGAGCAAATGTGGAAGAATTTGTTTCTCTGTGATACTAACTGGATTGTTCAAGTTTTGAAACTGTGACCCTAGTCCATTAGCACCATGCTTTACTCAAGTGAAACAATCAAGCCCCTATTGCTATGGGGGGAGTTGTATAGGGTAGGGTTAGAGGGGGATTGAGGGCAATTATATACATCATTAAGATATACAGTGAAAATGTAATTTGTTAATATACTATATTTGAGGTTTGAAAATCACTGATCACAGCTATTAAATAACAATACACCAGAGTTTTATAATATTTGAACCCCTGCAAATGTAGAGCTTTCTGGTATGATCCAAATTTGAATACAAATGGAAGTTCATTAAGTGTTAGGCTTATCAGTAAACCAGAGGAAATAAACTACATACATTTTACAGGTAGCCACCTATGCAAAAAGTGGAGATTAGGTAAAAATTTAGTGAAATTATGCATACACTTAGAGTTTCATCTTTCTCCTGGGAAAGCCCCAAAACAGGCCTCTGGAAAACCAACTTATATACATGTACAAAATGGCATCTGCTCTCATATAGATATAGCTTTCCCTCAATGGTAGAGAAGTCACAGATGTATCTCAAACATTCATTTTCATGCATAAGGATTTTTGTGACACTTATTCCACTGAAATATTTTAAAGGAAGTCTACAAACCACTTCTAGGAAAAAGGCACTTCACTGTGAAAGTTGGATTTAACTACATGAAAGTTGGGAAGACTAGGATAGACTCAAATTTCAGTTTCATTTTTGTATTTATGCATCTAGAACAAATGCCTGTTTAGAGAAGACAACCAATAACATTATAAACAAACCAAACATATTCTTGACAAATTTATGACATTTCTCCAAAAAACTAGCCTAGTTCTAAGTTCAACAGTAAAAAGAAAAAAACATCACCAACAGTTGCTTCTTTAGAGCTCAAGACACTGTTTTCAATAGAATTTCACATCTGCAGTTTGGTTCTCTGCTTCAGACATGAACTGCTTTTCAGATGAAAAACCTGGGGTGCCAGAGGTGTGTTTGTGTTGTGGAAGAACCCAAGGCAGAAAAAGAACAGGGAGTAACAAGAGGCGCATTTCTCTGGTCAGACAGCCAAGTGAGGAGGCAGTTATTCTGAGAACTTCTCAAATAGAGAATACTGTACTAAACTACTGAGAGTTGGGGAAGTAGCAGGAGCTTCTCTGTGAGACTGAAGATAGCAACAGGAATATTTCTCCTCCAGGGAAGTCAGGACCAGGGTGTCAGTGCAGCTTGAAAGTGACTCTTCTTTAAAAGTATCCTGTTATATCACCACACATGGCAATCCCATACAACGCTGAGTCCCATCATCTCTGCTGTTGGTGTTTTTTCACTCGGTACTAGCATATTTCTCTTACCAGTATGTAAAAAGCATCTTCAGCACCCTGTCTGGTCTTGGCTGAGGTTTCAATTAATGGAATCCCATTACTCTTGGCCAGTTCATGGGCTTGTTTTGTATCAACTGTCCTTGTTGGCAAATCACACTTGTTTCCCACTAGCACTATAGGTACATCATCCGAGTCTTTTACTTGCTTAATCTGCTCCCTATAGAGGTTAATATCCACAAATGCCTCACTATTATTGATGGCAAATACACAGAGAAAGTATTCTCCTGTCCTCATGTATTGGTCTCTCATGGCACTGTACTCTTCTTGTCCACCTGTAACCAGTATGTCCAACAGACAAGTTTCACCACCTATAACCACCTGTTTTCTGTAAGAATCCTCTATGGTGGGATCATACTCATCTACAAAGTGGTTCTGGATTAGCTGGATGGTCAGCGTGCTTTTCCCAACATCACCAGTTCCAACCACCACCAGTTTGTACTTAGTCATTTACATGAGCAAGAACTCAAGCTCCACTGCCTCTGCTTTGGACAGATTTAGAACCACAGCCGAGAAAAATGTTGGAAACCCTGGAACCTCCATGAACAGCCCCCATCAGGGAGAAGCACTTCCGGCACCCTTTAAAACATTCTTAAGAATGAAGATGACTTAAAAATATATTGATCAAAAGATATTCTGACGCTATGAAGGCCTCTAGTCTCATGGAATATTTTGTATTTAAATATTTACTTTTTATATGTATTTATGAAAAGTTTTTTAATTAAATGTTAAGGGCTCTCAGATTCATAAGACAGACAAAGCAATTTAAAACAAAAGGAGTTTGAATTACTAATTCAGTAATTTATAAGGGCTGTCGCAAATGTTGATTTGTCTTCTCTGCTCTGATAAGTCTACTCTTCCAAGGCATCATATTTGTAGTTATCAAATGAAGCAATGGCACCATGCAAACTACACCACCACCTCAACCCTACTTCTACATATTAAACAAAAAAAATTTTTGTGCATCCACATGTACAAAATAATAAATAAACTTTTTTGAGAGATTGCTAACAATACCAGAGCATGGTTACAAAGTCATGAAAATAATTGCTGAAGCTAAAATGCCACACAAACGCAGAATTGCACTGTTTACCTACCTCGATGGAAATTGTCAACAGCCTAATTGGGACCCTAAAAGCAAAAGAAAGAAACAGAAAGGAGTGCCCCATCAGATGATACTATTAGTGGACACATGGATGACATTTCATATAATGTAGAAACCACACTAATTCAGAAGATTCAGAAGATTATCAATTGATTGGTATAAGTACATATATGAGTAACTCTGTCCATTTATAGCACTAATTACAAGGCACAAAGAGAAATTATTTGTTCCAGAACCAAAGTGCTAAATGAAACTATTGCAGATTAATTATTTGAGGTAATAAATGTAGATCGGGGGGGGAAGAAAAGAAATAGGATGGAAACACTGCAAGGGTTTGTGCACTCATGATTTGGTCACAATGTCAGGAAGATGTGAAGCCCTATATAACATGAATTTTATCTGAAACCCTGAGATTCAAGTAACACATGTTGTTTATTCATAGACAAGCTCTCATATGTAAATGTTTGCCTGTGGCTCTAAACTGCACATTGAATGATGAAACTAAAATGGTGAATCTAACAAAATACAAGCTCTTAGGGTCCATCTGGTTTCAGTTTCCAGTGAAGCATGAGATCAGAGTACCACTGTTTTTTATATCAAAATGTATTGGCATTCAAAAGAAGAGAGCTGTCAAGAATATATGCACCAAAATAAGGACTTTTTGCAAACAAATCTCACCTTGCAGATTTGTTGAAGGAGAGTCTTAGCTTAAATACAGTAGCTTAACTAGCTAACATTTTTGTGCACCTGCATTTAAATTAAAAATTAAATTTTTTTTGAATTTAAAAATACATAAGATGCATGCACGTGTGTGTATGCGTGTGTGTGTGTGCATGCATGTGTGTTTGTATGAATTAATCCTTTGTTAGAAAGAAATAAAGTCAAAATGGTTCGCATGTGATGATTAGTCAATTTTATTAGTGAATTGTTAAGATGAGTATGCTGACATCTGTATGTGCTGAAAAAAAGAGCTTTGACTTTATTTTTAAATACAAGCATATTTCAGTTTATTGCTCTGATGGAGATATATGCGGAGATGAATGTTGCTTTCATGCCTCTTTAGACAACGTCCATTCTGCCATTCATGGATCAAGGAGTAATTTAGACTTTCAAGTCTTATTATTTAAGAAATCCAATTTGTAAGGCTATTGCTGCCGTACATAGTGATTCCTCTGATGGATCTGGAATAATAAACTGAAAACTTTCTAGAAAGGATTCACCATTCTAGATGCCATTAAAAACATTTGTGATTCATGGGAGGAGGTCAAAATATCAACATGAACAGGAATTTCAAAGAAGCTGATTTCAATCCACATGGATGACTTTGAGGGGTTCAACACTTCAGGGGAGGAAGTAACTGCAGATGTAGAGGAAATAGCAAGAGAACTAGAACTAGAAGTGGAGCCTGAGCATTGACTGAATTGCTACAATCTCATGATAAAACTTGATTAGATGAGGAATTGCTTCTTACAGATGAGCAACAAGAAAGTGGTTGCTTGATATGGACTTGACTTCAGGTGAGGATGTGTGAACATTGTTGAAATGACAAAAAGGATTTAGAATGTTACATAAAGTTAGCTGATAAAGCAGTAGTAGGGTTTGAGAGGATTGACTCCAGTTTTAAAAGAAGTTCTGTTGTGGATTAAATGCTATCAAAGAGCCTCGTGTACTACAGAGAAATCTATCGAGAAAGGAAGAGTCAATTGATGTGACAAACTTCATAGTTGTCTTATTTTAAGAAATTGCCACAGCCACCCCAAGCTGTAGCAACCACCAGCAAAAAGATTATGACTCACTGAAGGCTCAGATAATCATTAGCATTTTTTAGCAATGAAGTATTTTCAGTTAAGGTATGTACATTTTTTTAGACATAGTGCTATTGTACACTTAACAGACTACAGGGTCCTGTAAACATAACTTCCATATGCACTGGGAAATCAAAAAAAATTGTGCAGCTTGCCTTATTGCAATATTTGCTTTATTGCAGTGGTCTAGAACCAAATCCACAATATCTCCAAGGTATGCCTGTACTTGATTAGATAAAATGTAATTGTGTTAAATTGAGCCATGTGTAATTGCCATTTTCTAAGTGAAGGATGGCCTCATTTTGGCAGTTCCATGTTTCAACATATTTAAAATCTATCACTATACATGACAAATTTCCACAGCATTTGAAAGTATCCATTTCAAGTACAAATCTTGTTATCTAAAAGATGTTATACATAAATTTGTCAAAAGTCATAAAATTATACACTTTAAATGACTGTATTTCTATGTATACATTATGCCTCAATAAAATAATTCAGATCATAATAGCAAACTCATTTCTCATTAAAAATTAAAAATATTTTATTTAGAAGTTTAATACTTGTTCAATATTTAATATATTTTCTAATATCTTATATTTGATCTATCTTATTATAATCTCATTATAAGTATACACAGAGTTTTATCAAGAAGTCCCATGCTGATGACCACAAATTCCTTCCAAGTCATCCCAGTGTGCTATACACATTCTATGAATGACAAGAAATGAAAAGGTCAGATGTGGCAGAGATTTCTAGCTGTCCACCAAAATACATTATCCCCTTCATTCATAAGATGTGAGTTGAATAGTGGTTCCAGATTATTCATACTCTCCCTGTATTAGAATTACACACATATCTTTGCTGTGTCAGTTTGTAGCATCTCCCAGTAGAATAGACAGCATATTTTCCCTGCCTATTGATGTTGGTCATGTGATATGCTTTGGCCATTGGAATTTAAGTGAAAGTGACATGTGCCATTTCTGGGCTGAGTCTCCAGAGGCATCAAGGCATCTCTGCTTATCCTTGTGCACTTCTATTATGAGAAGAACATGTCCCAAAGAGACACAGCCCTTTCAATCTGGGCCCCAGAACAAATATACATGGAATCAAACCAACAGCCTGGCACCATGCCCAACCAACCTGTAGCCTTAATCAGAGCCTTCCAGTTCAGCCTAGATTAGGTCAGCTGAACAGTAGCCAATATGCAAATTTGTGAGAGTGAAAATAAATGTGTGTTGTTTAAAAGATCCAGGTTTGTAAGTCATTTATTACACAGCATTAGTGCATTGAGAACTGACTTACACACATTCTAACAGAACTGTTGTTGGATACATCGCTGCCTCACCAGACTACATGTCCCTCACAGTTAGGTGTTGACATGTGACTAACTTCTTACCAATGAAATATAAGCAGAAATGTTACATGTCACTTTCAGATTTCGGCTAGACCATTAATGTGCCTCTTCTCTCTTCCCATTGGCTAGGACCAAGATATGGAAGCCAACCAGCTTTGATAACCTATAGGATGACAATGCCCTTAGGGATGATAAGAACAATGGCTCTGAAGATTCTTGTTCCCTGGATGACCACAGACCTAGACTGCTCACCTTAGAACTGAGATGAAAGAAAAATAAGTCTCTATATTCTTTGAGCCACTATATATTGAATGTCTCTTACACCCATTTATTTTTATCCTTAAGAATGAAGTTAGGAAACACTGCCTTCTCTTAAAAGTTTCATGGTATTATTCTTGAAAATTTAACCCAAAGTGTGCTTTTCTAGCAATGACTCCCCTGCCCAGTGATTTTGTGAACTACCCAATATCTTTTTAATGTCACTTCTTTTCTGGCTAATCAGTGGAGTAAGGTTCTGGTGACATAACAAGCAAACAGAAAACATAAGGAAAGATGGAAGCACTGTGACGGAAGCACTTTAAAGCTTCCTGTCAAATTTAGCTTTAAAAGCTTCTAACGTGTGATGGCCAAGCTCTTACTGAATTTTTTTTACATAAGGCCTTCTAGACACCACTGAGCCTCCCTTCCTCATTCTCTCTTTCTCATTTAAGCTAATGTAATCCCTTCAGCTCTTCATTCAACAAACATTTAGAGGGTGGCTGCTATGCACCAGACACTGGGGTATAAAGACAAATGAAAGTGTATTGGTCAGAAGTCATTAGGTATGCTACGGTAACAAATAGCCCTGAAATTTCCATAAATCCTAAATAGCCCTGAAATCTCCAGATCCTTAACAACCATTTATTTCTCGAGTATTCTACATGACGATCACATGTCAGCTTCCATTCAGGAACCAGGCCAACAGAATAACCTGGAATACTTGCTAGTCATCATGGCAAAGGGCAAAAGGAAAGAATATGGCAATCCATATGCTGGCTTTTAAAGCTGCTGACTCAAAATGATTCATATCACTTAATGAGCCAAAGCAAGTCTCATGGAAAAGCCTGACATGAATAGGGTAGGGAAATAGAGAAGAGCATGTATATTTATGCAAACAAGAACACAGTCTGCTGCAAGAGCCCAGCCTGCCCTCTGTGCCTCTGTGCCACCATGCATCTCTTAGATACTTCTCTATCTGCACTCACTATGCTACACCACAGTTCGCTGTGTATGTGTCCATGCCTCCTCCAGTGCCAGAAGCTCCCTGAGGCAGGGATCATAGCTTATGCATCATCCAGCCCAGCACGTTGCCTGGTACAGAATATATAGTTTATTCTACTCTGTATTTGGAGAATAGAGTAATGAATGAATGGAATCAAATTGCTCTTGGTCTTGGGAGAGTATGAGATAGGAAAGTGAACACTCACAGAACAAGCTAGCTGGATACTTAGGGAGTAAAAATGGAAGAATGACAACTTAGATAGGTTCCTTCACCCAGAAGACAGAAGATCACTCACGAATTGGAATTAGATTGTTTATAACAAGTAGTTTTTCTTATGTGTGATATCCTTGACTACTTGAAATTTGTCGCCAATCTTTGAAGAGGTAGGGGAGAGGGAAAGTGAAATTGCACTAACTGTGCAAAGATGGAGATGTGAGAAGCTGACTGCAAAGCCCAACTCACCAAGGTGGCTGTAGCAGCTGGGAGGACTCTCCCTTGGACACGCAGTCAGCAAGCTTACCCCTGGAAGATGATTTGAAAGCTTAACAAAAATGGAACTCCTGAGCAAACTACCGAAGGCCGTTCAAAAACTACGCCCAAGGTGACTTCAAACAGAAATAAATGCAGGAACGTATGTCTCCACAGCCAGGCCACCTGGGACTTGCTTCTGCTCTACACCTTAGCTGTCCCGTCCACCACATGTGGCTCCAAATTGCCTTTAGCCACTTCCAGATATTGAAGCTAATCTCTCAGGGCAAGAATTTGCTATCATCAAGCAACAGTCTCTGTGAAAGAGGGGTTTTACCCTTTTTTATGACAAGATAACGGTGTTAAACTTGCGATACTAATAGAATTATGAAATGTCAGAATTGGCGGAAACTTAAAAGCCAAAGGCTTACATCCCTTCATTTTGGAGCTCTGGATTCTAAGTTCCTTGAGGACAGAAACCATGTCTGATTGTATGGCCAATGCCCCCAGCACAGAGTTTCACCAGAAAATGGTGGTTGGTAAATGTTATTAAATGACAGAAGAGCTGAAAAGTAGTAAACAGTTGTTAAATGAAAAAAAAAATGAATGAGAGGCTGAATGAATAAATGCAATGTGGAAACTGAGACCCAAAGATATGCAGTATCATGCCCAAAATTACAGTGACTTAGAGCCGCAATTAAAAGCCAGGTCCTGGCCAGGCGCGGTGGTTCACGCCTGTAATCCCAGCACTTTGGGAGGCCGAGGCGGGTGGATCACGAGGTCAAGAGATTGAGACCATCCTGGTCAACATGGTGAAACCCTGTCTCTACTAAAAAATACAAAAAATTAGCTGGGCATGGTGGCGCGTGCCTGTAATCCCAGCTACTCGGGAGGCTGAGGCAGGAGAATTGCCTGAACCCAGGAGGCGGAGATTGCGGTGATCCAAGATCGCGCCATTGCACTCCAGCCTGGGTAATAAGAGCAAAACTCCGTCTCAAAAACAACAACAACAACAACAAAAAATCAGGTCCTCTGGCATCTAGGATAGAGCCTTTTAATGCAGAAGGAGAATTAACCACCTTCCCAGTTCAGGGGCTTCCCAAGTTGTTTTCTTTCAGCCCTCTACCCCTACACTTCCCAGGATAGGTCTGGTGAATTTCCCTTTGCTCCACCCTCACCTGCTGTGTGTCTGAGACTCCACACCACTTCCTTCAGGCATGCAAGTGTCCTGGGTGAGTGCAGAGTGGGGGACTGCTCTCTCAGTGCGACCGTCCTGCTGGGCAACCTCTGAGTAAAGGGTTGGTGACAATGGAAGTGGAGCTTGACTAGACCCCAATAAAAAGCTGGGTTAGCCTAGCCCCTGGGCTAGCGTGTGGATGCTGTTTGGTCTCCCGGCTGGCTTGTGGGTGCTCAGACCAAGCCCACAGTGCTCTCCAGTTGGCCTTCACAGGCAAGATCCTTCCCTCCTTTCTGTTACCGTCTGTTCTCTTAACACCTCCCACTCCCTCCTCCAGCTAATCTAAGGACAGGAATCCCTCCTCGCCCTCTCAAACATTTTACATTTTATTTTATTTTTTATTTATTCTTTTTTTTTTTTTTTTTTTTTTTGAGACGGAGTTTCGCTCTTGTTACCCAGGCTGGAGTGCAATGGCGTGATCTCGGCTCACTGCAACCTCCGCCTCCTGGGTTCAGGCAATTCTCCTGCCTCAGCCTCCTGAGTAGCTGGGATTACAGGCACGCGCCACCATGCCCAGCTAATTTTTTGTATCTTTAGTAGAGACGGGGTTTCACCATGTTGACCAGGATGGTCTCGATCTGTTGACCTCGTGATCCACCCGCCTCGGCCTCCCAAAGTGCTGGGATTACAGGCGTGAGCCACCACGCCCGGCCTATTCTTTTTTTTTTTTTAACGGAGTTTTCGCTCTTGTTACCCAGGCTGGAGTGCAATGGCGCCATCTCGGCTCACCGCAACCTTCGCCTCCTGGGTTCAGGCAATTCTCCTGCCTCAGCCTCCTGAGTAGCTGGGATTACAGGCACGCGCCACCATGCCCAGCTAATTTTTTGTATTTTTAGCAGAGACGGGGTTTCACCATGTTGACCAGGATGATCTCGATCTCTTGACCTCGTGATCCACCCTCCTCGGCTTCCCAAAGGGCTGGGATTACAGGCGTGAGCCACCGCGCCCGGTCCACATTTTAACTATTCCTTGAATCCTCTCCAACTCATGTAGGGCATGCTTTTGAAATCTAAAGCCAGGAAGAAGGCGTCTTTCTGCTGCTTTCTACTAAAGAGGAAAAAAATAAAGATGGGGCTGGGGAAGACTAGTCAATACCTCAAAACATTATCCTACCACAAGATGCCTGGGGATGTTCAGAGCACTCTCACCTGCATTACTTTACAGGAATAAAAACATATCTTTAGACGGTGACAACGTCCAATCATTTTCTTGTATAAATTCAGATATGTTTCCTTAAACTTTGTCTCCTGGCAGTATTCTTCCCTTGCAGTGCCAACTCAGTGTACCCGCCTCATCTCCATGGACCCTTCCTTCATCTTTATCAGCATAAAGTTTGTTGCCATGACATTTAAAGTTTGTTGCTGTAGGAAAGGAGTGTTCAGATTTCAATCCCATCTTGTCCCTCCAGTAGTCCCAGTGGCTGGCCTCTGTCTAGGCCAATCCTCAAGCATCTGGTAAGTATAGTGGCCATATCAAAGTGGAGACCACTGAGAAAAGTTTATTGACTGACTTTCTGAGAATATTGACAATTCATCCCATTTAAAAAAAAAAAAAAAAAAGAAGAATCCCCACTGCTGTACAAACCTCCAACTATCTCCACTTATTACCTAAGTATTCCGCCCTCCCCAGTTGTACTCCACCTAAGTAGGAAGAAAGGGGAAAAAGGAGAAGAATTTTCTAAGTCCCTAACATATGGCAAGCTCTGCACTTTCCTAAGGAAGTCACAAATGTCAAGGCCAGCAGCCTCACTCTCTCCTTGTTGTTTGCATACTTACATGAATATTAAATTCTGATTACAACCACACTGTCTCAACCTGACACCTGAATATGGAAAGCCCAACTGAGAACAATATGTGCATGTTTTCCAAAATAAAGCAAAGCAAAAAACTGAGTCCATTACTCTGACACCTCGGGGAAAGACTATCTCTAGTCTGCCTCAATGATCAAACCTTCTTGTGATGTGGTTCATGTTGAACTGCCAGATATTGGTTTGTAGAGGGACATGTATGCCCACATGTCCATTGTCCATGCTCAAGAGCTAGCCCTTCAGTCACAAGTTATCTCTGATGGCTGGCACAAAATATAAGTGTTTCTTAAAGAATTTCTGCTTATCTTGCCAAGGCAAGAGGGGAGGGACCTGTATGAGGTGCATCCCAGGAAACATGCAGAGCCCACCATTTGCTTTTTAACCTCAGGAGGCCATAAGGTGGAATAGGCTGACCAAGCTGGGGCCATTGAGCAAGAAAGTTCAAAAATAATCACCTAGAAAGGCAGTTGGCAGTTGTCAGAAACATTCGATTGAATGCTTTTTGGCTGCCTGGTGGGTGCTAACTGGCAGTCAGGCTGTCAATGCCAGTGATATTCAATTTAATTTTTCCCATGAAAACACTGTGGGGACTCATTAATTCAGAGAGCCCATTTCCTGGGAATAATAATAATAATGAGATTTTACCAGGTACACAATTACTCCAGTTGCCTCCCTTACTTCAATATTCACTGCAGTATTCCGGAGACCGCTGATGCTATTTTTGATTTGGAAGTAAGAGGCAGAGTCCACTAAGCCAATCACATAGGGAACCACTCCTGTCCTTAAAGTGTTCTCTGGACCCTGCTAAACCAAATCATATAAAGCAGATAAGACTTAAAGTCAGAGAATTTCTTGGTTTTTGTTTGTTCATGTCTTTGAGACAGAGTTTCGCTCTTGTTGCCCTGACTGGCACTGGTGCGATCACGGCTCACCACAACCTCTGTCTCCCGGGTTCAAGCGATTCTCCTGCCTCAATCTCCTGAGTAGCTTGGATTACAGGCATGTGCCACTACGCCTGGCTAATTTTGTATTTTTGGTAGAGATGGGGTTTCTTCATTTTGGTCAGGCTGGTCTCAAACTCCCGACCTCAGGTGATCCACCTGCCTCAGGTTCCCTAAGTCCTGGGATTACAGGCATGAGCCACCACACCCGGCCTAGGTCAGACAGTTTCCATTGATGTGGATGCCACTTTGGTTTGCTAAAAACACATACTATAGTTTCAGAATAAGATTGTGCAGAATGACGGGAGCTAGAGGAAGTTGTTTATCCAGAGCTGAAATGTAAAGAAGCCAGTTTCAAGGGTGGGACACCTACCCTCAAAACAAGACTCCTCTTCTTCTCAGAGTCTCACTGTTAGCCATGAATCTTGGAAACCTCAGTGGCCCCAGTCACCCAGGGTTCCCTGGCCTGAGACACATTTGCATCTGCAAAGATACTGCCCCTAGTGCCCTGTCAAAACCTGACTGTTCCAGTCCCATTTCTTCAATGTCTACCTGGTGACTGAGAAGTCAATCAAATACTCTAATTAGTAACAGAGAATTAATGGGTGATAATCACTTATTTGTTGTCCTTCCAAATAAAAATAACATGGACTCAGTTGAAGTGTAAGTCTTAACCAGAATTTTTCAATTATGGGAATTTTAGGCAATACAGCAGGCCAAAGGAGAAATTTTGGGAAAGAGTTAGGAAATGGTCTCCTTTAGCATCAAATAAGTCTCCAGTTATTCTGTTAACACTTAGAGCTGGTTCTGCATATCCCATATTGGAGAGGAGGAGAGTCTATTAAGTTGGGTGTTAAAGTATTATTTACAATAAAAAGGCCAAAAAAAATGAAATGGCCATATGTTAATCTTGGAAAATCTTGCACAGTTACTGACGTTATTATTTGGAGTGCATTAACCTGTTCTCATGCTGCAGATAAAGACATACCCTAGACTGAGAAGAAAAAGAAGTTTAATTAGACTTACAGTTCCACATGGCTGGGGAGGCCTCAGAATCATGGTGGGAGGTGAAAGGCGCTTCTTACATGGTGGCAGCAAGAGAAAATAAGGAAGAAACAAAAGTAGAAACCCCTGATAAAACCATCAAATCGGCCAGGCACAGTGGCTCAGGCCTGTAATCCCAGGACTTTGGGAGGCCCAGGCGGGCGGATCATGAGGTCAAGAGATTGAGACCATCCTGGCCAACATGGTGAAACCCCATCTCTACTAAAAAATGCAAAAATTAGCTGAGCATGGTGGCACATGCCTATAGTCCCAGCTATTCTGGAAGCTGAGGCAGGATAATCATTTGAACCCAGGAGGCGGACTTTGCAGTGAGCTGAGATCATGCCACTGTACTCTAGCCTGGCGGCAGAGCAAGACTCCATATCAAAAAAAAAAAAAGAAAAATCAGATCTCGTGAGACCTACTCTCTGTCATGAGAACAGCATGGGAAAGACCAACCCCTATGATTCAATTACCCCACCCCGGGTCCCTCCCACAACACTTGGGAACACTTGAGATTTTGGTAGGGACACAGCCAAACCATATCATTCTGCCCCAGCCTGTCCAAATCCCATGTCCTCACATTTCAAAACCAGTCATGCCTTCCCAAGAGTCTTCCAAAGTCTTAACTCATTTCAGCATTAACCCAAAAGTCCATAGTCCAAAGTCTCATCTGAGACAAGACAAAGCCCTTCCACCTATGAGCCTGTAAAATCAAAAACAAGCTAGTTACTTCCGATTTCAGATACAATTGTGGTACACTATTGGGTAAATACAGCCACTCAAAATGAGAGAAATTGGCCAAAACAAGGGGCTACAGGGCCCATGCAAGTCTGAAATCCAGTGGGGCAGTCAAATTTTAAAGCTCCATGATGATCTCCTTTGACTCCAGGTCTCACATACTGGTCACACTGATGCAAGAAGTAGGTTCCATGGTCTTACACAGCTCCACCCCTGTGGCTTTGCAGGGTACAGCCTTCCACTGGGCTGCTTTCATGGGCTGTCATTGAATATCTGTGGCTTTTCCAAGCACGCAGTGTAAGCTGTCAGTGGATCTACCATTCTGGGGTCTGGAGGACAGTGGCTGTCTTCTCACAGCTCCACTAGGCAGTGCCCCAGTAGGGACTCTGTGTGGGAGCTCCAATCCCACATTTCCCTTCTACACTGCCCTAGCAGAGGTTCTCCATGAGGGCCCTGCCCCTGCAGCAAACTTTTGCCTGGGCATCCAGACATTTCTATACATCTTCTGAAATCAAGGCGGAGGTTCTGAAATCTCAATTCTTGATGTTTGTGTACCCACAGGCTCAACACCACGTGGAAGATGCCAAGGCTCAGGGCTCCCAGCCTCTCAAGTCACAGGCAGAGCTATATGTTGGCCCCTTTCAGCCACAGCCAGAATGGCTGGGACACAGGGCACCAAGTCCCTCAGCTGCACACAGCATGGGAACTCTGGGCCCAGCCCACAAAACCACTTTTTCCTCCTGGGCCTCTGGGCCTGTGACAGGAGAGGGTGCTGTGAAGTTCTCTGACACTGCCCAAAGATATTTTCCCCATGGTCTTGGGGATTAACATTAGGCTCCTTGCTACGCATGCAAATTTCTGCAGCTGGCTTGAATTTCTCCTCAAAAAATGGGTTTTTCTATTCTTCTGCATCATCAGGCTGCAAATTTTTCAAACTTTTATGCTCTGTTTCCCTTTTGAAATGGAATGCTTATAACAGCATCCAAGTCACATTTTGAATGCTTTGTTGCTTAGAAATGTCTTCCAAATTATCTCTCAAGTTTGAAGTCCCACAACTCTCTAAAAAAGGCTTTTTGCTAAAACATAACAAGAGGACCTTTGCTCCAGTTCCCAACAAGTTCCTCATCTCCATCCGAGATCACCTCAGCCTGGACCTTATTGTTCATATCACTATCAGCATTTTTGTCAAAGCTATTCAACAAATCTCTAGGAGATTCCAAACTTTCCCACATTTTCCTTCTTCTTCTGAGCCCTCCAAACTGTTTCAACCTCTGCCTGTTACCCAGTTCCAAAGTCATTTCCACATTTCAGGTTTCAGTAACGGCCCACTCTACTGGTGTCAATTCACTGTATTAGTTCATATCCACACTGCTGATTAAAGACATACCTGAGACTGGGAAGAAGAGTTTTCATTGGACTTACAGTTCTACATGGCTGGGGAGGCCTCAGAATCCTAGCGGGAGGCAAAAGGCACTTCTTACATGGAGGCAGCAAGAGAAAATGGGGATGAAGCAAAATCAGAAACCCCTGGTAAACCCATCAGATCTCATGAGACATATTCACTATCATAAGAATAATGAGAAAGACCAGCCTCTATGATTCAATTACCACCCCTTGGGTCCCTCCCAAAACACATGGGAATTCTGGGGGATACAATTCAAGTTAAGATTTGGATGGAGACACAGCAAAACCATATTAAGGAGTATGTAGAAATATAACAAATTATATATTAAATTAATTGAAGAAATCAAAATAACATCTATATTAAAATTGGAGCTTTTTAAAAACACATTTCAAGTACTACTTGGCCTTTAAAAAGAGAGAAATCTTGTCATTTGCAACAACATGGATGAATCTGGAAGTTATTATGCTGAAAAAAATATGCCAGGCACAAAAAGACAAATACTGCCTGATCTTAATCATATGTTGAATCTAAAAGAAGGTGAACTAAAAGTATTAGAGAGTAGAACAATGGTCAACAGATGCTGTGGGGTGGAGAAGGAGGAAATGGAGAATTGTTGACCAAAAGGTGTAAAGTTTCAGATAGACGGGAGGACTAGGTTTATTGCAATTAGGATTACTATAGTCAAAATAATGTGTTATATATTTCAACATAAGAGTAAATTTCAGATGTCTCAGCATAAAAAATGTTGGTAAGCCAGTTGATGGATAAGTTAATCAGCTTAAGTAGATCATGCCACATCAATCCATATATCAAAATATCACATTGTACCCCATAAATGTGAACAACTGAAACTTGTTAGAAAAAAATACATATATGTAGATATAGGTAATAATTGGATACAATATTGGAAAATGATGTCAATACCCAATATGAATAAGGAATAGAATTAGCCCTACAATTTCCTGGAGAAGTCTAGATAAACTTTTCTTTACAAAGATAGAAGGCTGTAAAAAAAAAGAAGAGAATATGGGCACAAATGATATTAAAGTCTAGCCTGAATGTTTCAGAGACTCTCTGAAGGTAGAATAAGAAGATATCTCTGCTCAGGTACCATTCTCTGCTGAAGAAAACACATAGATATTTAATGCCATTTTTTAAAAACACATACCATCTACTTAACAAAGGACATTTACCTTAGATGGACTGGGAAAGTTCAATAACATTGGAAGAGAACTCTCCTCTTGCAGATGGATCTCATTTTTGATAAGCAGACTCTCCCCCAACCCAATATAAAGTGTCCTAGCCCATCCACAGGTGTCTACCTGGCCCAGGAGCTGAGGGTGAGAGCATGCTGCCCACAGAAAGGTGGACTTGCTGCCTAGTGCTGAGCCTGTTCTCAGAAGCTGCAGCTTCCTTCCTCCATCCTGCTGTTGGCCTCAAATTGAGGAAGGAAAGTAACCATTCAATTGCCACTGTTTCCACTTCCAGCTGTCTAAATTTAGCTACCAGACTTTTTGACCTGGCCATCTGAGGCCAGGCATAATATCTTCCAGATTCATCCATGATGTTGCAAATGACAAGATCTGTCTCTTTTTAAAGCCAAGTAGTACTTGATACATGCTTTTAAAATGGCTGCAATTTTAATATAGGTATTATTTTGATTTTCCCACTTAATTTAATACATAATTTGGCATATTTCTGCATACTCTTGATATGATTTGGCTGTGTCCCCACCCAAACCTCAACTTGAATTGTATCTCCCAGAATTCCCATGTCAGGAACTTTCCATGTTTCTATTTCAGTTGTTTTGTGTTGAATCGAAGGCATTTCGGCACAGAAACTGAAATTCTCCAGAATGTCGGATTCTGGAAACGCCAAAGTTTAAAGTTTAAGGGTAAGTACAGAGCTCCTGGCTTTTTCAAGTTCCCACCAGATTTTTAGGTTGACTTTTTGTCCAACAAAGTGGTTCATGCTGCTCCAATTCCCATCTCCTCCACCTACCTTCCTTCACTCATGCCACATTTGACAAACATTTACTAAGTATCTACTATTTGTCAAGCACTCCTCTAGATACTGGGACAGCATGAACAATGCAATTAAAGGTATCTGCTTATCTTACTGTGGGAAGAAACAGCTTATAACCAAAATACATAAATAGTAAACTAGATGGTGATCCAATTATTTGAGAGGAAATAAACAGGGAAAGAAAATGAGGGTATCAGGAGTAAAGATGATTGTTGCAATGTATTAGATAGAATCACAAGAAATTGCCATTTGGGAGGTCAAATATTACTTTTGAACTACTGGCAATTTCATATGATTCAGTCTGCATTGGTTTTCTATTGTTGCATAACAAATTATCACACAGTGTTCTCAGCAAACAATGCAGTGAGTGCAAAGATCCTCAGGCAGTTATATGCTTGGACTGCTGAAGAGCCGCCATGAGGTCTTAGTAGCTGGACTGGAGATGGAGTTGCAGGATTCAAAGTCAGACAGCACTGTGAAGTAAATAGATCACCCAGGGGTCAGTAGGCAAAGGAAAGGATTTGACTTTTACCCTGAGAGAATTGGGAACTCAATAAAGATTTCTGAGCAGATTTTGGCGTGATCTGACTTACAAACTTAACAGGATCACTTGCTGCTGTGTTGAGAACACATGAAGAGAGGCAATGGCAGAAATGAGGAGACCAATTAAGAATCGGCTTCTATAATCTAGGCAAGAAATGATGGTGATTGGGACCTGGGTAGCAAAGGAGGTGGTGAGAAGTGACTGGATTAAGAGTATATTTTGAAAGTAGGACTGAAAAGACTGCATGTAAGGTAAGAGCAAAGTCAAAAATGACTCTGCTATGTTTTGGATTTAGTCTTTTCCTGCTCAAACTCATGCTGAAATTTGATTCCCAATGTGGCAGTGTGAGTCATATGAACTAGTGGGAGGTCTTTGGGTCACTGGGCGGGGGAGGGGGGGATTCCTTCATGAATAGATGAATGGTCTCCCATGGAGCTGAGTACTTTCTTTCTCAGGAATGGATTCGTTCCTGCAAAAGATGTCCAAGAGGCCTTGATTGTTAAAGAGTGATATTAGAAACCAAGATCTGGGCACTAGGCATGCTTATTGCTACTGGGATATCATCACTCCTGGCCCCCTGCCCCCAGCAGACAGGGCTAGGAAATATGTATATGTAAACTCACCCATGTACACATATCTATCTATATCTATATACATTCAGTGAAACATAAGGTAATACTGACGTCTCTGACCTTAACCCAGTACCACAGAGTTCATTCTAGCCTTCCTGTCTTGCTCATCTGTAACTTTACTTTCTGATAATGAGGAACGTCTTCCCACCGATGGAGAACATTCTTGACCTTGACAGAGCAATTTCTGTAGAATAGGGGAACCTAAAGCTTGGCTGGAATGGGTTTCGAAGATAATGAGAGAAGAGAAATTGAAGTCAACAACTATTTCTAAACAGTGGTTCCCAACATTCGGTATTCATCACAATCACCTGCAGGCTTGTTAAAGCACAGATTGCTGGGCCTACACCCAGAATTTTTGATTCAGTAGATTTGGAGTAAGGCCCAACAATATGTATTTCTTACAAGCTCCCAGGTGATGCGAATGCTTCTGGTCCTTATACCACACTTTGAGAACCACTGGACTCATGGAATTTTACTTGCCAAGGAAGAGAAAATGCAGCAATAGATAGAGGGTAAAGTGGATCAAGAGAAGTTTTTGGGGTGTGTGTGTGTGTGTGTGTGTGTGTGTGTAAGCAAGAGGTAACAGCGCATTTGTAATCTAATTAGAAGAGTCCAGTAAAGAGGAAAAGAATCATGTATCAAGAGATGGGGATAGTGGAAATGGTAGGGAATTGCTAGAGAAAGATCCTTAAGCTGGTGAGAGGAAAAATCCTTAAGCTGGCACTGATTCTTAAGGATTTAAGCTAGAATCAGTGCCGAGAAAGGACAGCCTGAAAGAGCAGCATGTTCAATTCATTCTTAGTAACAAGAGGGAAAGCAGAGTATATCAGAACAAATGGAGGTAGATGAAGAGAGGTAGCACTGGGGCCTTATAAAGTCTCTTTTCATTGCCTCTCATTTCTCAATGAAAGAAAATGTAGTCATCCCCTGAGAGAGAGGCTGGGGGAGGCAGCCTCAGAGTTTGGAGGTTAAAGAATGAAAAGAATCACCTAGAAGGGAGAATGAATAGATTAGAGAAATACAGAACGATTGTTGTGCAGCATTGCGGGCCTTCTTGGAGTGAGTGGTCAGGAAGTGAAAGTGAGAAAGGCATGTGTGGCTGTTTTTCTTCCAGCCTGGTTCAGCAGCACATGAACAGGTGTGGAGTAGGAGCAGAGTTGGATTTGCGCGGGATGTGGTTTCACAGCAAAAGGCAATGAAGCAAGAGAGGAGCCAGAGATTTGGCTTGTTGACTATAATGGAAGCACTTTCCATTTCTGTTTGGCCTTGTGAGATATTTAGTAAAAAATACTTTCTACATTTATCTTTTCCTCTTATTGAATCAGCAGTAATAACTGCAATTTTGAAGGCTATGACCATCATGGAAATGAGTTTATGATACACTGTTACTGGACACAGGTAGGACACAAAACTGGATCTATCCTGGGATTGCAAAAAAATAAAAATGATGAAAGTATGTGGACGATGATGAGTCCAGAGATGATTGAAAAAGGTTTTATTCATGTAATGATGAGATTGTGGAGGAATTTCTTTCTTATTTTCCTATTTATTTATGTTCAGTTTAGGTCAGTAAACATTAACTGAGACTATTAATGCCCATCATTGTTATAGGCTCCAAGAGTACAAAAAAAAAAAAAAAAAAGGAGGAAGATTCAGAAAAGAAGAAAGAGGAAGATAGGAAGAAGATGGTGGAGAAATAGGAGAAATTACAGTTTTCTTTTTCACTTAAGAAGCCTACAGGCTAAGAATGATATTGCCATGTTCTGTTATTAAACTAAAAATATTATCATAAATGTGGCAAATAGAATGTTTGTCTCTTTAACAGACTACATTAGTTAATATTCTTATGGTTATAAGTAGCAGAATCCTACTAAAATTAAGTCAAGTACAGAAAGAGATCTTATTGTAAGGACTGGATCACAGAACCTAAGGACAAGAAATAGTGGGACCCCAGGAGCAAGCTAGAAGCAGAGACCTGAACACAGCTAGGCTCTCTGCCTCTCATCTCTACTCTGCTCTGAGTGTTACCCTCATTCCTTTCTCTTGCTGCATACCAGCTCCCTCTCCTCCTCAGTCTATATGGCAGAAAATGATGACCTTGAATACCTTTACTTGTTACTCATCCAGTAATTAGGAAACAAATTATTTTCTCTCTCTCTCTCTCTCTCTCGCTCTCTCTCTCTCTTTTCCCCCACCTCCCACCTCGCCATTCATAGATTTGCCAGCAAAAGGTTCCAAAACAGGGATTTTGATCAAGTTTGGGTCGGATGTCTACCTCTAAACCATTTGAAAGTGACAAAAGAGCTGTGTAAGCATGTGAAAAAAAAAAAAGAGGCTATTCTAAAAAATAGCAAGGCTACTATCCCAGTAAGTATACATTCCTTCTCTTTTCTGCCCAACACATATACGCTCTCTTCTGCTGCACATGAAATTCCAAGTAAGAGCTTACTTAACATAATACAACCATCTCCCCAGTGGCAAAGCCACACCCAGCTGCTGCACCAAAAGGAGATTTCACAGAACCACTGCTCTTCATTCAGGATCTTCAGGTAATGTCCGTTATTTCTTCAGTGCCATTTCAGTCTGCTCTAGGTATGACCCTTTCTGATTTTACAACTGGCAAACAAAATGATATATGTAATCAATGTAACCAAGTTCTACCCTATATACAAATGTGGAAGAAACACAAAATACCAAAAAAAGATCCAAACGGGTACTAGCCAAACATATATATTTTACTCTTTTATTAGAGACAATAAACTACATGAAATGACTAGTGTATTTCATGGGTCACTGGTAAGTTCCATTAGAGAGAACTCTGTTTAACATCCTCTGTCTCCATGACACAAATCTTTTCATCATCTTTAAAGTCCTATCTGCTAAATGGTACTTCGGGGACAGGGCCGTGACCATGAAGCTTGTTTCTTAGCAGAAACACTGAGGAATCTTCCCATCCCTGTTTATCTAGTTCAGGAGCTTGGTTTGGGGCCATACATGGCCCCAAACTATTAATAGAATGTGGGGCAGGGCAACAAGGTGGCTTTCCCCTCAAATTTCACTGGACAATTGTCTCCATACCTAAGGCTCAACTTTGGTCCAGGAACCTGCATCCCTTAGTCCAACAGAGGACTTAGAAAAAAGGGCATCAGGCCGAGCATGGTGGCTCACGCCTGTAATCCCAGCACTTTGGGAGGCCAAGGCGAGAGGATTTTGAGGTCAGGAGTTCAAGACCAGCCTGACCAACATGGAGAAACCCCATCTCTATTAAAAATACAAAATTAGCCCAGCGTGGTGGCATGTACCTGTAATCCCAGCTACTCTGGAGGCTGAAGGAGAATCACTTGAACCCAGGAGGTGGAGGTTATAGTGAGCAGAGATCATGCCACTGCACTCCAGCCTTGGTGACAGAGCTAGACTCCATCTCAAAAAAGAAAAGAAAAAAGAAAGAAGGAAAAGAAAAGGGGGCATTAGGGAACCCAGGTCCTCTAAGATTTTTCTTCCTAATTGTAGTTCTCCAACTTCACCATAAAAAACCTCAATCTTGGGAATAACAGAGAATCCAGCTATTATTATATACCCAGACATGATTTTTCTAGCCCAGTCTCAGGTCACAGGCTACTAACAGGGAGGATGTTTCTTCCTTGTTACATCCTTGATCTGTCATTCTGTGTCTACTTTCATCCAGGCCCCTGGAACTGAAGCTCGCCACTGACTGCAACATCCCCCTGAGAACACAGAATGTAGCCTTGCAGCCTCAAGTTGAAATCATCCCTTAAATTCTGTTACTTACAATGCCTGCTCCCCAGGACCAAGTTCTCTATTAGTCAAGATTCTATTCGTTGTATTTGAAAGATATCCTCTCAAAGAACTTAAGAAAAAAAAAAGGTTGTGAAAGAGAGAAACTATTAGTAGGAATATAACCCAATTTCAATAATGAACTAGAATTAAAGGTTTAGTCCTAATTAAACTTCTACCTCCTATATGTACTCCTCTAGTCAGCTTCACTGATACTCTTGCTGCAGAATGTTTTTCTCTACTTTTCAGGCAATATGATGTCAAATGTGGCTGCTGAAAGCTTCTGAGTTAATGGGTTACTGGCCCATGTGACTGGAGGAAAAACAGCTCTTTCTCAATCCCCAGTTGGTCAGATGGATCAAGCAAGGGTAGTTAGGAAGCTCAGCTCGCTCCTTATAAATGTGGGTGGGGAATTCTGCAACTATAAACTACAGAGAACAGAGGTGGGAGAGTTCTCATACTAAGAGAAGATATACGTATTCAATAAACACACAAAATTGTATGCCAGTGAATTATATAGCTTAGGTAAAATAAATTCCTAAAACGATGTAAACTACTGAAACTGATGAAAGAAGAAATAGACAAATCTGAATAAACCTATAACAAATAAAGAGATTGAATTCGTAGTTTTTAAACTTCCCACAAGGAAAAGGCTCAGATAGCTTCATTGATGAGTTTTTTCAAATGTTTAAGGAAGAATTAACACCAATTAGATTAGGTACAGAGGAAATGTACTTTAACACAGTAAAGGTCATATAGTTAACATAATACTCAACAGTGAAAAGTGGACAGATTTTCCTCTGAATTCAGGGATAACACAAGGATGCCCACTTTCATCATTTCTTTTTAAAATAATACTGGAAGTCCTAGCCAGAGCCATTAGGCAAGAGAAAGAAATTAAAAGCATCCAAACAGAAAAAAAAAAAAAAAAGTAAAATTGTTTCTGTTTGCTGATGACATGATCAAATACATAGAAAATCCTAAAGGTTCCACCAAAAAACTTCTAGATCTGATAAACAGATTTAGTAAAGTTGCAGGATACAAAAACAACATATGAAAATTGGTCATTTCTAAACACTAATAACAAAATTATTCAAAAAGGAAACAATTACATTTACAATAGTAACAAGAAAAAAATTTAAAACTTAGGGGTAAAGTTAACCAAGGAGATGAAAGACCTGTATACTGAAAACTATAAATCACTGATGAAATAACAGGAGGAAATACAAACAAATGAAAGATATTCCATGTTCATGAAGCAAAAGAATTAATATTGTTTAAAATGTCTATACTACCCAAAATTATCTATAGATTCAATGCAGTCTCTATCAAAATCCCAGTGTCAGCTTTCAGAGAAATGTAAAAAATAATCCTTAAATTCATATGGAACTACAAAAGAACAAAGCTGGAGATGTCACACTCCCTGATTTCACAGTATGTTATAAAGCTATTGTAATCAAAACAGCATGGTACTGGCATAAAAACAGAAACATCAACCAATGAAAGAGAATAGAAAGACCATAAATAAACCCACATATATACAGTCAATTGATTTTTGGCAAAGGTTCCAAGAACATACAATGGAAAAAGGACGACCTCTTCAACAAATGGTGCTGGGAAAACTAGATACCCACAAGCAAAAGAATAAAATTAGAACCTTATCTGACATCATGAACCAAAAACAACTCAAAATGAATTAAAGACTTAAACATAAAACCTGGAACTGTAAAACTACTAGACAAAAGCATAGGGAGAAATCTCTACAACATTGGCTTGGGGGTGGTGGTTTTTTTAATACCACCCTGAAAGCTCAGGCAACAAAAGCAAAAATAGACAAATGTAATTGTATCAAACTAAAAAGCTTTGACACAGCAAAAGAGTGAAGAGACATCTTTGCAACTATACATCTCATAAAGATTATTTAAAATACATAAGAAACTCAACTAGTGAAATTCTCAAATAGTAAGAAAAACAAAAACCCCAATTTAAAAATAGGAAAAGAATCTGAACAGACCCTTCTCAAAAGAAGACGCACAAATGGCCAACAGGGCCATGAAAAAAATGCTCAACATCGCTAATTATCAGGGAACTAAAAATTAAAACCATAATGAGCTATCATGTCGCCCTTGTTAGAATGGCTTTTATCAAAAAGAGAAAAGATGACAAGTGTTGGTGAGGATGCTGAGAAAAGGGAACCCATGTATGCTGTTGGTGGAAATGTAAACTGGTATAGCCATTATGAAAAATGGTGTGTAGGTTGCTCAAAAAACTCAAAATAGAATTCTATAAAATTCAGTATTCTCATTACTGGGAACATAGCCAAAGGAATTGAAATCAATGTATCAGAAAGATAGCTGTACTCTCACACTCCCAATAGCCAAGATAAGGAATCAACCTGTGTTCACCAACAGACAAATGAATAAAGATAATGTATGTATACACAATGGAATACAATTCAGTCTGTAAAAAGAAATTCTGTCACTTGAAACAACATGGATGAATCTGGAGGACAGTATGCTAAGTGAAATAAGCCAGACACAGAACAACAAAGACCGCATGATCTCACTTATATATGGAATCTTTAAAAAGCTGAATTCGGGGCCGGGCATGGTGGCTCAAGCCTGTAATCCCAGCACTTTGGGAGGTCGAGGTGGGTGGATCACGAGGTCAAGAGATCGAGACCATCCTGGTCAACATGGTGAAACCTCGTCTCTACTAAAAATACAAAAAATTAGCTGGGCATGGTGGTGCGTGCCTGTAATCCCAGCTACTCGGGACGCTGAGGCAGGAGAATTGCCTGAACCCAGGAGGCGGAGGTTGCCATGAGCCGAGATCGCGCCATTGCACTCCAGCCTGGGTAACAAGAGCAAAACTCCGTCTCAAAAAAATAAATAAATAAATAAATAAAAATAAAAAGCTGAATTCATAGAAGTAGAGAGCAGAATGATGGCACCAGAGCCTGGGAGTATGAGGATCAGGGAATGAATGGGGAATTGTTGGTCGAAGGGTACAAAGTTTCAGCTAGACAGGAACAATAAGTTTTCAAATCTACTACACAGAAGAGTGACTACAGTCAATAATGTATACTTCAAAATGACTAGGAGAAGAAATTTCAAATGTATTGCCACAAAAAATATCAAGTAAGGTGATGGTCATGTTAACCAGTTGATTTAATCATTTCACATTACACACATATATTAAAATACCATAATGTACCCCATGAATGTACACAATTCAATTAAAAATAATATTGACCTTGGCTCACACCTGTAATCCCAGCACTTTGTGAGGCCAAGGCATGTGGATCATGAGGTTAAGAGATTGAGATCATCCTGGCCAACATGGCAAAACCTCATCTCTACCAAAAATATAAAAATTAGCTGGGCGTGGTGGTGTGTACCTGTGTAGTCCCAGCTATTTGGGAGGCTGAGGCAGGAGAATCACTTGAACCTGGGACACGGAGGTTGCAGTGAGCCAAGATCACACCATTGTACTCCAGCCTGGCAATGGAGAGAGACTCTGTCTCAAAAAAATTTTTAATTTTTTAAATGAAAAAAACTTCAGAAAAAAACAAAGCATAATGGAAAACAAAAGTGTTATGGAAAGGGAAGATAGATCAAACAAGAATGGCAAATTGTTGAGGCTGGGTGCTAAAAACAAGGGGATTCATTTAATTCTCATGTTTGTCTGAAAATTTTCATATTAAAAGTTTATTTCTTAAAGATTAAATGTTAAATAAATAAAATACATTTTAAAATGCTAAAAAAAGTTAACTTTTGTACTTCAGTGGACACCATTAAAAAAGTGAAAAAGATAGCCCACAAAATGAAGAAAATATTGGCAAATTACTCCTGTTAAGGAAATTGTATAGCAAGTATATAAAGAATTATTACAACTCAATAATAAAAAGGCAACCCAATTTTAAAATGAGCAAAGGATTTGAATAGACAGTCCTCCAAAGATACACAAATGACCAATAAGCACATGAAGAGGTGCTCAACTTCCATAATCACTGAGGAAATGAAAATCAAAACAGCAACAAGATTTACTTCTCACCCACGGGGATGGCTATAACCAGACAGATAATACCAAGTATTGTCAAGGATGTGGAGTAATTGGAACCCTAACACACTGCTGATAGGAAGGTAAAATGGTGTGGCTGCTTTGAGAAATTGTTTGGCAGTTCCCCAAAAGGTTAAACACAGACTTACCATATGATTCAATAATTCCATTCCTAGGCACATATCCAATAAAAGTAAAAGCATATGTCCACACAAAAACCTGTGCAAAAGTCTTCACAGAAGCCTTCAAAATAGCCACACAAAAAGCAGAAACCCAAATATTTGTCCAAACTGATTAATGGATAAATAAAATGTGGCATACTCATACAATAGGATATTATTTGGCAATAAAGAAAAACTGAGGTGTGTAGATACACTAAGTGAAAGAAATTAATCCCAAAAGACCACATATTGTATGAATTTATTTAAGTAAAATGTCCAAAATAGCTGGCAGAGTGGTTGGGGAGAGATGGGGAGTGATGGGTACAAGGTTTCATTTGGGGATGATGAAAATGTTCTAAACTTGATCGCGGAGATGGTTGCATAACCCTGTGAATACACTAAAACCATTTAATTATACACGTTTAATTGTGTGGTATACAAATTATATCTCAATAGGTTATTATAAGTAATAAAAAGTAATCTTCTTTTTCTTTAGAAACAGGATCTCACTCTGTCACCCACGCTGGAGTACAGTGGCACAATCATAGCCCATACAGACTGGAACTCCTGGGCTCAAGAGATCCTCCCGCCTCCACCTCCCAAAGCACTGGGATTGCAGGTATGAGTCACGGCGTCCAGCCGAAAAGCAATATCTTAATCAAGTCTGAGAAATACCCAGATCAGAAAATGTTGCAATTGGAAGAATTCCAGGTTTCGTGAAAAGATATTCAGTGGATTTTCGAGAGAATTTCCAATTCTTAAATTCAGTTAATTAAAGTGATATTATTTAGTTTAAAGCGCGGTTGCTCAAGCCTGTAATCCCAGCACTTTGGGAGGCCGAGGCGGGTGGATCACGAGGTCAAGAGATCGAGACCATCCTGGTCAACATGGTGAAACCCCATCTCTACTAAAAATACAAAAAATTAGCTGGGCATGGTGGCGCATGCCTGTAATCACAGCTACTCAGGAGGCTGAGGCAGAAGAATTGCTTGAACCCAGGAGGTGGAGGTCGCGGTGAGCCGAGATCGCGCCATTGCACCCCAGCCTAGGTAACAAGAACGAAACTCCGTCTCAAAAAAAAAAAAAAAAGGGGGCGGGGATTTAGAGTATATTTGCTCTTAAACTTGCTTTATTAGGGAACTTAGTATCTGTTTTACTGTGGATGTTTTAATAAAGAAAGATCTTTTTATTTTAAATTCTTGGTGTAAGAAAAGGTAGTAATTACCATTATACTTAAATACTTCCAAATCACCAACTTGCAACATATAACAGTGTGCTCTAATTGCAGTCTTGGATGAGGTATAAAACTCTCCATAGCAGAATCTGTTAACCTAAACAAGCAAAAACACCACAAAAGTTACTCACTTTGTATGTCCTTGATAATAAGTGTAATGCAAATTTGGAAGACGAATGAAATATTGGTGAGATGCTATATTTTTACTTCAAAGCCCTGGAATTAGCGCTTGGAGAGGTTCCCAAACATTATTTATGATGTCAGTGGCTCTGTTCTCAAACCAAAGTGCAATTTGAGTGAAGCAGCTGGGGAAATTTTTCAAACACATCCAGATAATCAATTTCAAGTTGTAAGAGACATTGCAATTTGGGATCGATAAGCCTCTTGAACATGAAGCACATCTCATAATGAATCAATGTGTTTTAAAAACTGAAGTTATTCCACTAAACACAAGTCCTCTTCAGGTGATATTTAAGGTCTTCACTAACCATGACTTACAACTCATTTCCAGAGCCAAGAGTCATATTTTCCATCATATTCTGTAAGCTTTTCAGTCTCTTCTATTTTTGAGAATTTGCTTTAGAAAAACTATTGTTTCCTATTTTTACTGTCTTTTCTGCACACAATTTTTTTCTGGTAAAAATTTAGTTTGCTTCAAAAAAAAAATAACATGCTGACTACATTTCATTATTTCATTTTGGAAAACTTCAGTGTTAAGAACGACTCCCTACTCACACTTCATTCTTCTAAACATAGAGCCAGGCATGTCCCATTCCTGCCAGCAGAGGGAGGAGGAGAAGCCCTTTCTAGCAATATTATCAGCAATTTGTAATGCAAAAGCCTTCCCCCAGCCACCACCAATTTTCTCACAATACTGTACTGGGCACATTTCTATTATATTTTTTCCAAAGGAAAGTACATGTCTACCATTTTACTCAAAATATAATTAAAAGTGGCTCTGTTCTCAAACCGAAGTGCAATTTGAGTGAAGTAGCTGGGGAAATTTTTCAAATACATCCAGATAATCAATTTCATCAGACACACTTTACCAAAATGGCATTACCAAATCCATCAGACACACTTCAGTTTACATCCCTTATTGAAAAAGAAAATATTTGAGACAGGGTCTCACTCTGTAGCCCAGGCCAGAGTGTGGTGGCCCAATCATGGCTCACTGCAGCCTTGACCTCCCAGGCTCAAGCAATCCTCCCACCTCAGCCTCCCAAGTAGATGGGACTACAGGTGCATGCCACCATGGCCAGCTAATTTTTGTATGTTTTGTAGAGACAGGGTCTCACTATGTTGCCCAAGCTTGTCTCAAACTCCTGGGCTAAATTAATCCACCTGCCTTGGCCTCTCAAAGTGCTGAAATTACAAGCACGAGCCACTGCAGCCAGTGGAAACTTTTTCTTGTCTTCCCTGAACCTACCTGATCCTGGTTTTCCTCCTGCCTCTCTGGCTTTGCCTCTGCAGTCTCTTTTGATAGTGACTCCTCTTCTGCCTAATTTCCAAGTGTTTGGCTCCACAGGGTCTATTTAAAATAAGTCTCTTAACCTCCCCGGATTATCATCCTCATTGTTTACCTCCTCTTCCTCCCCTTCCTTCTCCTCCTCTCTTCCCTGTCTCAACCAGGAGCATTTTCACTTCTTATATTGTTTCCACATCCAATCAGCCTCCTTCCTAGTCTTCAGTCTTTCATCTCCATTGAGTTTAGAGTGAAGATCCAGAAAGGGGGTGTTTGTATTGTCATTCCATCTCTCACCTCACCTTTCAGCCCCTCAGCTTCTTCCACAGAGAAACTTGTCATGGACAGAAAGTTTCATTTCTTGAAACCTGTGTCTTATGAGATTTCAAGCAAATTTCACTTTGCTTTTAAAATTGTGCCACACCTCTTGTAATTCTCTTTGAGAAGCTATTAAGAGGGAGAACCAGCCCTCCTCTCAGGGGATAAGGGTGCAGACTCAGGAGCCCAAATGCCTGAGTTCTAGTCCAGACTTTGCACCCATTGCTGTGGGACTTGATTTCTCTGTGCAATAGTTGTCTGATCCATGAAACAGATTGATAATAATACAAATGAGGTGTCACACAGTAAGTGTTAGCTCTGATCATTATAATAGATCTCTATTATTGAATTAAATAAAGCCTCACAGGGGCTTGAAAGACACGAAGGACAGAGGCTGCCAGGGAACAAGAATAAGCATTTCAACTCACCTTTCGTTTAAGTCCGAGGTTTCTTAAACTAGAGCCTCATTAAAACCCTAGGAACATCACTTTCCTCATTTGGAGCTTCTCATGGAGACAGGCAACCCCTGAGTCCCACTCTGTCTGGGTTGTAAACTTTGTGGGGGGTGGAAGCAGCCGGGCCAGCAGAGCAGGATTGCCAGGGAGCCAGGAAACCCCAGTGCAGCCCTGGGGGATGACACAGCCACAGCTCAGCCTCATTCCATATGAAGTGGAGCCTGCTCGGCCAGGAGGAACAAGGTGCTTCCTGCAGCAAAGCAAGCAGCCAGGACCGAAGGCCTTAAGACCCAAAGAACACCACCAGAAAGGGGGAAGTCTTGGAAGAAATTCTAAACAGAATGCAGCAACGGAAACTGTTATTTGCTACTCTGACATTCATTGTTTTCTTCCTCCCTATTCACATAATCCCGCTTTTTACCTGGGCACATTACCTGAGTACATTTCCTGGGATCCTTTGGGGTTGGCTGTGGCTATGCATCTAAACTTTAACCAATAGAGGGTAAGCAGCAGTGAGCTTACACTCACCTCTCTTCTTCCTTCCTGCTGCCTGGAATGCAGACATCATGGCCAGAGCTCCAAGCAGCCATCTTGGGCCAAGAAACCTGAGCCATGCAGAGAGGCAGAGAGACAGGAACTTGAGTGCCCTATGATTCTGTGCAACCACCATCCACAGAACTGCCTATTTTCAGAGTTCTTTCTGCAAGTGAGAAATACTTCCGACTTATTTAAGCTACTGTTATTTTTTGGTGTTCTGATATATGCACACCAATATGATCCCAAATGATGTAGAAATTCCACACAAGTATTATCTAATAAGATTTTTTTTAAGTTTATGAGTACACAGCACAATCAGGGACACTAAATACTTCATATTGGCTCCTTAGAAAGGGCTAGTGAATATCCCAAGTGAAAAATTAGAGATAAAGAGATACCTTACATAATAATAAAAGAATAATGTCCACAGGAAGATTTTTTTTAATCTTAAATTTGTGTGCACTTAATACGGCAGCTTCAAATTATGTAAAGCAAAAAGCAACTAAATTGGGAAGAAAGAGAGAGACAATGAAAGTTGGGGATTTTGGCTGATTACAGTGACTCACGCCTATAATTCCCAACACTTTGGGAGGCCACGGTGGGTGGATCCCTTGAGGTCAGGAGTTTGAGACCAGCCTGGCCAACACGGTGAAACCCCGTCTCTACTAAATATACAAAAATTAGCCAGGCGTGGTGGTGAGCGCCTGTAATCCCAGCTACTTGGGAGCCTGAGGCAGGAGAATCACTTGAACCTGGGAGGCAGAGGTTGCAGTGAGCCAAGATTGTGCTACTGCACTCCAGCCTGTGCAAAAAAAAAAGGTTGGAGATTTTAACAACCTCTCCTCTCTTAGAATAATAACTGTTATGAGCTGAATTGTGCCCCCCTACCAAAATTTATATGTTGAAATCCTAACCCCCACTCAGTCCCACAGAGTGCAACTGTATTCTGTATTTGGAGACAGAGCTTTTAAAGAATTAATTAAGCTAAATGAGGTCATTAGGGCAGGCCTAATCCAAGTTTCACGTCCTTTTGGCCTCACCTCTGGGTCACAAGTTCTGTGCAAATTCCAACCAGCTTTTTGTAGGTGTATCTGACATTAACTCACCTCCCCTATACCAGGAGCCTTTCACTCCCTGCCCAAGGGCTCCTCTGCTAATGCCACAGCGTGAGACACTCACTGGACATTCACACATGCAACCCTGAAGTGCAAAGGAATTGACTCTCTGAACAGCCCTTGACCAATGGAAAATAGAAAACAGAGCCCGATGTGCTTCCCTGGGGATAGTTCTGGGGCACTTTCCATTGTTCTTAGCCAGGGGTGGTGACCAACATGATAAGGCAGCATGCATTGGCACTCTCTCATTCCCTGCTTCACTCCCCAGTCCTTCGCCCCTGCTCCAGGGATCACATTCCCAAATCAGTTGCTCAGACTCAAGCCCAGGCTCAAGCTCTGCTTTTAAGGGGACCCAGGAGCATGGGCCAGGACAGCATGTGATCTGTCAAGGTGTCAAGGTATCTTTTTTGATAAAAAGATACCAGACGCACACTCAGTCTGTATCTGCTGTTAGCCAGTCACACCAACTCTCCTGCTCAAGGTGTCTGCTCAAAGACATAGTTTTGAAGGCTGAGGCTGGAATCTTATCCACCCCTGGATGTGAGGTGTTGTCCTCATAGACATCCTGAAGTCTGTCCCTTCCTCCATGAGCAACCTGACCTCCAGTTCAAACCTTACCACCCAGAGCAGGGACCAGGGGACATATTATTTTGTCCCTTTGCAGACTGTCTTCAGTGAGCCCTCCTTGTGCCTCCTGCCACTGCCTGCTACTGGGGGATGCTTAACACAGAGCCTATGAAAATTGCTATTGAGTCATCTGTGATGAGAAATAGATGTCCTCAACATCTCACAGTGTTCCCTATGTAAGGTCCAATGGGGGAAACCTCTCAGGCCACAGAGGCAGGAATGGATATGCTCTTCTAAGAATCCTTTTTGGGTTTACCTTACAATAAATGATCGTGTTTTCCCCTCTGCCCTAGCTGCTAGGGGGCCCACAGCAACAGCAATGCGAGAGGGTTATTGAAATGTGCTCTGCACCCTCACCCCACCCCTGGGCTTCATCTTATTCTCCTCATTGTGCTTTCTTTTATCCAATTTTCTCAACTATTCTGTCTTCTTATACATATCCTTGGAAGCTGCCACAAGTCCTCTTTAAGGATCTATATAAGGCATAAATAATTAAGAAGGGATATGAATGAGGGAAGCAGACCACTGAGATAGAGTGCAAAAAAATAAAGGCTGAATAGACATTACTCCAAAGATGATATACAAGTAGCCAACAAGCATATGACAGGATGCTCAATATCACTAATCAATGGAAAAATGCAAAACAAAACCACAACATCACCCTACACACATAAGCATGTCTACTATTAAAAACAGAAAACAAAATAACAAGTGTTGGTGAGGATATAGAGAAACTGGAACCCGTGTGTGCTGTTGGTGGAAATGTAAAAGGATGTCATGAAAACAGTATGGCACTTCTTTAAAACACTAAAAATAGAATTACCATATCATCTAGCAATCCCACTTCTAAGTATATACTCAAAATAATTGAAAGTAGGGTCTCAAAGAGGTATTTGCAGCCAGGCACAGTGGCTCAGGCTTGTAATCTCAACACTTTAGGAAGCCAAGGCAGGCAGATCACATAAGGTCAGAAGTTCCAGACCAGCCTGGCCAAAATGGTAAAACCCTGTCTCTACTAAAAATACCAAAAAATTAGCCAGGCATAGTTGTGCACACCTATAGTCCTAGCTACTAGGGAGGCTGAGGCAGGAGAATTGCTTGACCCAGGGAGGCAGAGGTTGCAGTGAGCCTAGATCATGCCACTCCACTCCAGCCTGGGCAATAGAGTGAGACTCCATCTCAAAAAAAAAAAAAAAGAGAGAGAGAGAGGGAGAGATTTACACACCCGCATCAAGAGATGGAAGCAACCCAAGTGTCCATCAACAGATGAATAGATAAACAAAATGTGGTACATACATATGAGGGAATATTATTTAGCCTTAAAAAGGAAAGAAATTGTAACATGTGACAACATGGATGAACACTGAGGACATTCTACTAAGTGAAATAAGCCAGTCACAAAAAGACAAATACCATAAGACACCACATATACGAATTATCTAACGTTGTCAAATTTATAGACACGAAAACTAGAAAGGTAGTTACCAGTAGTTGGAAGGATGGAGAAATGGAGAATTGTTGTTTAATGGGTTTCAGATTTACAAGATAAAGGAGTCTGGACACTGATTGTACAACAATGTGAATGCACTTAACACTACTGAACTGTATACTCAAATGGTTAAGATGAAAAATTTCTTAATATATTTAATCACAATTTTTTTAAGTAAAGGCAAGAAAGACAAGCTTATTCTTTCACAATTTTGCCCAGCATACATCCTGATATCAAGTTGAAAGGAGCCGATGGTTTCATTTGGAATCTGTCTCATCCCCACCCCAGCCTTTCAGGAGAGATAGGGAGTATTTTATATCCAATCAGTGAGAGTAAAAATAATCACCTAGCTTGGAGGCAAATAAATAGTCAGGACTTGAACAAGGAACCTTTCACTTGGATAATTATTCTTATGTGTGCTTTTTCCTAAGTAGGATTGCCCCAAAACTGTAACTACTTTTCTTAATATGTAATCAGAACCACATTTGTGAATTTGTTTTCTTTCAACTTCTCTCTCAACATCTACTCTCTTGTTCTAATCTGCTTATGACAACGTACCTCCCACAAGCAACTAAAGAAGCAAAAATGTCATGCAAAGTGTTTTATATTAAGCATTCAGATTACTGAACAGACTGTGTCACTAAAGTATGTTAATAGTGTAAGCAGAGTGGAATATAGGTTAGTGAGTCAATGCATTTCTAGTTCATCAGAAGCCAAGCAATCTTTTCAGATGATTCATGTTTTATTCCCTTTTGTTGAGTCTTGGCTAAGTGATTCTTTGTTTTTCTCCCAACCTAAAGGCCATGCTAATGGGAGGTTTCCATGCCATGGTTTTTGAACTTTTATATGACGTTAAAACAAAGATAAGTTTCATTCAGATGTCTGCTGTTAATGTTACATGATAGAATCTGGAGCTAAATCAAGAAATGAAATCAAGTATAAATGTATAAAGTGAGTTTTCTGTGAAATTAAAAAGTGAAGAATGGCTTGCTACACCCAGCACATCACCTCACACCCAAGTGTAAGAACTGAGCTAAATTTAAGTGGTGATCACTTAATAACTTGCCCTGTGACCCTGGGAAACCATTTGACTTTCATCTTATTTTTCCTACCCATAAAATTACTATGAATAAGACCTACTTCTGATTTAAGACATACAATGCTGTTCAAAGGAGAGATGAACCAGGAACTCTCAAAAGCCTTAAAGTTACTGTGCAATAGACTGGCAGGCTGGGAAGAGCCTCATTAACCAGTTCTACAACCATGGCAGTCAAGATGTCTTCTCCATTTCAGCCCATGGTGGGAAAAGATTCCATTCCATTCATGTGGGGCAGTGTTTATACAAATGGTCCACATGCACAGGTGGTCACCAACGGTCTATCAGGCAGTGTTTAATAGTTCAGCCATTTCACAGGAAAATGTGATCAAACAATTTTGTTTACACAGATCTTAGAAATTTGAAATGGAATATTAAATTCTGTTGACTTTCACAGACATCATATTACATCCTTAATAGTCATTAAGGATGTGACTTTTTCTACATTCTAAAAGTTGTATGGACCAGGCATGGTGGCTCATACCTGTAATCCCAGCACTTTGGGAGGCCAGGACGGGTGGATCACTCGAGGTCAGATGTTTGAGACCAACCCAGCCAAAATGGTGAAACCTATTCTCTACTAAAAATACAAAGATTATGAGGCAGCAATTAATAGCCTACCAACCAAAAAAAAGCCCAGGTCCAGAAGGGTTCACAGCTGAATTCTACCAGACATACAAAGAGCAGCTGGTACCACTCCTTCTGAAACTCTTCCAAACAATCCAAAAAGAGAGAATCCTTCCCAAATCATTTTATGAGACCAACATCATCCTGATACCAAAACCCAACAGAGACCGTCTCTCTCTGTCACCCAGGCTGGAGTTCAGTGGC
Source organism: Callithrix jacchus (assembly GCF_049354715.1). Lineage (NCBI taxonomy): Eukaryota > Metazoa > Chordata > Mammalia > Primates > Cebidae > Callithrix > Callithrix jacchus. The sequence goes on along the minus strand of NC_133502.1, from coordinate 99,419,517 downwards.
ATGATCTTGGCTCATTGCAACTTTTGCCTCCCAGGTTCAAGCAATTCTCCTGCCTCAACCTCCAAGTAGTTGGAATTACAGGAGTGCACCAACATGCCCAGCTAATCTTTGTATTTTTAACAGAGATGAGGTTTTACCATGATGGCCAGGCTGGTCTTAATCTCCTGGCATCAAGTGATTCACCCGCCTTAGCCTCTCAAAGTTCTTGGATTACAGGTGTGAACCACCACACCTGGCCAACTGAAAGATTTTTATCCACATGTTTCTTCAAACTTTGTATGAAGGGCCTATAAAAGGAACAAAATTGAGAAATACTATATAGAGGTTAGCAAACTAGGTCACAGGAAACACTCATTTATCCACGAGATGGACCAACATGTTTTGCACTAAAATACTACAATGACAATTCATATTTTACGAATCCACATAATAATAATGTTTATAGATAGAATTTTCTCAAGATGATGTTTTTCTTCCATACATTTTCTAAATTTTTTGATACCTGCCAATCTTGTCTGCAAATGAGCATCACTAGTAAATGAATAAAACAATAACCTGATAACAAAATAATATTTCCTGAATATTTTAATCATGTGTTTTCTCAAATATATATAAGTATAAAACATTTTTCTCTGATAAAATTATTCCTAGTTGACACAACAGAAATAAATGTCACTGTATTTTCGTGTATTCTATTAAAATGCTATGATGTCTAGTTTCACTTAAAAAAATTATTCTAGAAATTATGCCAGGCAAAAATCTTAACCATCTCCCGGGCAAAAAGAAAATACTATAAATAAAGTAACAAAGGATAAATTGGGAGGAAATCACAAAAAATATACGAAGAGGTTTTTATAACTCAGTGAGAAAAAAAAATGAACCAATAGAAAAAAATGGAGAAGGACATGAATAGGTATTATTATCCAGCTACAAATACACAAGTCTTCAGTGATTCCTGTAACAGAAAATAGTGAACTCGACAGAGCAATGGTGATGGTTCCTTAGAGTCTTTCATGGCTTATGGTAAATACCTACTGAGCTCATTCAATTCCTTCTCACTCTAAATCCATGTCCACCAAGCAATCTTCTGATTTCTACATTGTTTTCTCAGGTTTGTGGAACTTGAAATGAGATGATTTGGATTGTAAGTCACAAATACATAAATTATCTCTGAGACTTATACATCAATCTTATATTAAAATAACACTTTGTACAGATACTTTCTTTTCTTTTTCCTTTTTTTTTTTTTTTTTTTTTTCCTGAGACAGAGTCTTGCTCTGTCACCAGGCACCAGGCTGGAGTGCAGTGGTGCAATGTCGGCTCAATGCTGCAACCTCCGCCTCCTGGGTTCAGGCAATTCTCCTGCCTCAGCCTCCTGAGTAGCTGGGATTACAGGCACGCGCCACCATGCCCAGCTAATTTTTATATTTTTAGTAGAGACGGGGTTTCACCATGTTGGCCAGGATGGTCTCAATCTCTTGACCTCGTGATCCGCCCTCCTTGGCCTCCCAAAGTGCTGGGATTACAAGCGTGACCACCGCACCCTGCTGTATAGATAGTTTTAGACAACAAAATACTCCTATCTATTGTGAGTCTAGTTTTGAATCACTTATCTAGGCCTGAACAACCTTAGATAAGCTGATAGAAATCAAGTTTATAGACTTCCAAAGCCAAGAATCAAAACTTTTACATGTTGACTTCAAAGATATAAAAACCACTAACCAGTAAAAAATGACTGATAAATTGGACTTCACTGCAATTATATGTAAAGACATATACAAGAATGTTTATAGTACCATTATTTTTATTAAAACCCCAAACTAGAAGCATCTGAAATGCCCATCAAGAGTAAAATTGTGCCAGGCATGGTGGCTCACCCCTGTAATTCCGACACTTTGGGAGGCTGAGGCGGGAGGACCACTTGAGCTCAAGAGTTCAAGACCAGCCTGGGCAACACAGCCAAACCTCATCTCTATTAAAAATTTTAAAATTTAGCCTGGCATGGTGGCCCATGCCTATAGTCCTAGCTACTCAGGAGGCTGAAGCAGGAGGACCACTTGAGAGCAGAAGTTGGAGGCTGCCACCGCACTCCAGCCTGCACAACAGGGCAAGACCCTGTTTCAAAAAAAAAAGTAAAATGGATACATTGAGGCATAGTCATACAGTGAAATGGTACACAACAACGAAAAAGAAGCCATTGGCCAAGCGTGGTGGCTCACTCCTGTAATTCCAGCATTTGGGGAGAACGAGATGGGCAGATCACTTGAAGTCAGAAGTTCAAGGCCAACTTGGTGAAACCCCGTCTCCAGTAAAAATACAAAAATTAGCCAAGCATGGTGGCACATGCTTTTAATCCCAACTACTTTGGAGGGTGAGGCAAGAGAATTTCTTGAACCTGGGAGGTGGAAGTTGCAGTGAGGCAGGATCACACCATTGCACTCCAGTCTGGGTAGCAGAATGAGACTCCATCTCAAAAAAAAAAAAAAAGAAAAGAAAAGAAAAACCATTGCAACTCACAGCAACAAGGACAACATACTGCTGATCAAAAGACAAAAGATTTCTCTTATATATTTCCCCAAAACAGACAAAAATTAATCTGCTATAAGTCAGAATAGAGGCAATGTTTTGGGAGGTAACAGCTTTGAGAGGGGGCATAAGGCAGCCCATTGGAGGTCTAGAAAGGTGCTATGTCATGATCTGAGTAGTGGTTACAGGGCTACATCCATATATAGATTTTCATTAAGTTGAGGAGGAGGCCCTAGACAGAAGCAGCAGGACAGAGAGGGTGGGACAGAGAGGGAGGGATGCACTCAGGTTTGGTGGAAAGAAGCGAGGTGGTTTTGTTTTTTTGTTTTTTGTTGTTTTGTTTTTTGTCTCTGCCCATGGAGGAACTGAAGGAAGTTATCTGTGGAAATTGAAGGAGGCTCTGGGTGGAGGGTGACCTGAGACTTGAGAAAAAGTGAGAAAGTGTGGGATGATTTCTATAGGAAACAGCAAATGTGCTGGAAAGAGAAGGGGATAGTGCTCTCCAGACTCCTCTAAACTTCCTGGCAGATGTCCTTTCTGATGCCACTGCCCATGTGACCTAAAGCCACTGGCCCTCATGCTGTCCTCACTATCCCAGAGCCAGGCTAAGATTCAGGCTGAGATGGGATGAGGGTCCCCCCACTAAGACCCAGCTCAACTCTGTCTGAGGACTCAGGTCCAGTCCTGGAAGCCTGGGTGGGACACATATGCTGTGCTTCCCACCACCTCCTTTGTCTATTACCTGAGCCGCCAGGCAGAGCTCCTCCTAGTACAGCCTCCCTCTTCCCATGCATGTCAGCTCTGGCAGATGGCAGCCTCGAGAGAGGGCTCACAATCCAGCAGTTCTGCATATATAACTGGACTCTGAATTCAACTTGGGCTTAATCTGGATCTCTCCTGCTCACAGGCCAAGGAATGTTCTCCTTGCCCATACTATGGCTTCTTCTCCTGGGGGGGTGCCCTCAGATCTCTTTATGCTCCAGAATCCTCTCTTCCTCATTTTTTATCAGAACCTGGGAGGGTTGGGGGGCGCACAGGAGTAATCATCAAATGTCATGCAGTCATGCAGCTACAGTGGTGTTGTCTGTTCAGGGAACACTTATTCCCACAGCACCTCCTCTGTGCCAGGCACTGTGCTGACAACGAGGATACAATTTTAAGGAAAACAGATATATCAGGATCCACATAGAGCTGGCAGTCTAGTAGGAGACAGGCATTAAGCCAAACACACAAAATAAATGTCTAAGTATAAATCCTGAGGAGTGCAATGAAGGAAAAAAGAGCAGGTTTTACGATCAGGAGAGATAGGGGAGGGGCAGTCAGGGAAGTCCTGCCCAAGGAAGTGACAGAACTCCCCGGTGAGCTGAGACCTGAGGAGTACACCCGAGTTAAGAGGAGTTGGTGGTGGGTCAGGGAGAGCAGCAGGTGCAAGGGCCCAGCAGAGAACACACTTGACAAATTAAAGGGCTTGAACTAAGGCCAGAGCATAGTGACAATAAAAGACAGGGCTCAAGAGGTGGGTAAGGGCCAGATCACATGGAAAGTTGCAGGCAATGTTAAGCACTTGAATTTAATTATAAGTGTGATGCTTCCCCATCCAAGGGTCTGGAGCGCAACAGCAATGGTTTATTTCTAAAAGATCATCTGGACGCCAGATATAAAATGGATTGTTAGAGTGGAGAGACACAGGGTGCACTAAGAGTAGACACAGGACAAGAAAACGAGGCAATTGCAGCGATTCAGAGGGAACAGGAGGCTTGGACTAGAGGTGGTGTGGAGATAAGGGAAAATGGACATTTGGAGAATATGTTTCTCCATATGCACAGAAAGGCATGGAACTAGAGGAAGGACAGAAAGAAGAGAAAACCACCCAGCACTGAGTGTTCAGGAGCCCCGACACTGAGTGACAAGAGTCAGGCTGTGATAAGGTAAAACTGGTAACAATGACCATAGTCCACAACAATACTGAGCACTTGCCCTGTGCTAAACTCTGGGCTAAATTTTTACACGCACTATCACGTTTAATATTCTATGATCCTATGATGGAGCCTTGGTACCCAATGACCATGGAGCCTCCCACGCCAGCCTGCGATGGCTAATTCCAAAAGCCTTTGACATGAAAAGATACAAACCTCTGTCTTATTTCAGGCACTGTTTCCAGCCTGTTACAAGTAGCTGCACAAAATCTAAACCAATAGGGAAACATGTTGGGATATCTCATGGAATCCACAGAAGAAGTAAGCCTTCAGGTTTCAAGATGGGCAAGCACTAGGACAGTTTCGGTGCCTCAACAGGAGGCCTTGGGCTCTAGAGCACTGCCTTTCACCTGCCTCGGCTTGGGGATCTCCCACAGTCAGCTCCACAGTCCAAATTCCCAAGAATAATCTGATTGGCTCAGTCTGGGTCACATGTCCTTCCCTGGACCAATTGGCCATGGTCTAGGGGGCAGGATTGCTGCTGGGCTCCCCATTACCACCGAAGTCCACTGCTAAGGGCTAACAGAGTGAACACTGCTAACAACTAAGAGGGTGGTAGCAGTGAGGCTCTGCACAACCCCCTCGGGGCCTTTGAACATGCCCCTCCTCTCTCTGGGTCCTCTCCCCACTATTCCTTTCCTGAGTAGCTCCTCTTATCTTTCTGATCTTGCTAAAATTGTCACTTTTTCGGGGACACCTTTCCTACCCCACTCTCAATCCAAATTAGGTCCCTATGTTACAGCTTCTTATTCTCTCCCTTCACATGCAGGAAAATATTTCTGGTGTGCTTTATTTAATGGTTAAGGCCTGCCTTCTCCACCAGGCTGCAACCTCCTAGAAGGCAAGAACCACATTTGGGTTTCCCCCGCTCTACCTGCCAAGCTTTGAACCTAATGTCTAGCACATAGTCTTCATGCAATAAGTATGTGTTGATTGAGTGAACTAGAACAAACATATCACATTTTCAACATTCTTGATTATCCAGAGACTCCTTTCTCAAGTACAGCCTGACACCTTCTGCCTGTGGCCCACACGGGCCTGTTCTAACTTTCCTGGATGCCTTAAATTTGTGTCAGGGAGGAGTCCCGTAGGGTAGGAGAAGCTCTGAACAAGCCAGCAGGTGATGGGGTTTGGGCCCCAGCTCTGACAATAAGTCACTTCCTTCAGTTGAATAACAAGTTTCCTCATTCACAAATGAGGTTTTTGGATGAGATTGTTTGCAAGGCTTCTTTAGCACAAATGTCTGAAATTCTTCTGATAACAATTCAATATTCTGTTCACGGTTGGAATTGCCCTGAACATGTGACAAGAGAGAGATGTAAAGTGTTTATGGAGAGAAAAAATATGTTTCAGACAAAATCCACACTGGCTAGGTGTTCTTTAATGGCAATCATTATAGGTAGAAAGTGGCTAAAATTCAATAAAAGTACAGAGTTGAAGATAATGAGAAAATCTGCCCATAAATGGAAAAATATGGGTTCTTCTAGTAACATAAAGTGAAAGTCCCAGGGACCTGAGTACCAGAGTGTGCAGAGTTCAACCTTCATCCTTTTGTAGAGGGATGGGAAGGAAAGGGGTGCTCCCTCCACCCCCATAACCTCCCAACTATCACCAGTTAGCAGAGCCTGCACTGAAACAAACCTGTGTACCTGGAGTCCTGATTTCTTAATCCAATCTCAGATTGTGGCCAACAGCCAAGTAAGTTACTGTTGAGACCCACATCCTCCCCTAAGAGATGGCCAACATGAGCAAGGTTTTGTGGCTATTCTATATGCATGATATATTGAAAAACAGTGCCACATAAATAATGAAATGGCACACTGTAGAAGCATGTCTCTCCTGAATTGTTTAGCATGTTCTTTACCTTCGTAACTCTAGCTCTTTGTGTTAAATGTAAAATCTTTGCTAACATAATCTTGCATTTACATGCATATTTCTCCCTTCAATTGCATTTAGTCATTTAAAAAAAATAAGGTGTATATTGTTAAAAAAAAATGGACTTTGAATTGTCCATGCCAAATTTGTAATAAGACACTATTAAAATCAAGGTCCTAGTGTAAATCATCTTGAATCATGTGATGCTATGGTTAAAATGAAAGGATTTTGGATTTTAGCGTCAGGGAAGCATTTGTTTCAGGCCCCCAATTCACCATTTATTAAGTAGTTCTTTAACCTCTCTGTGTCTGTTTTCTCATCTGCTAAATCACAATCTTACAAGGTCACTGTGAAAAGTAAATGAGTTGATGTATTCAAGTGCCGTGCCCTGCATCTAAACCACTGTAAGCTTCTCCTTCTCCCTCTCCCACTCACCAGGTGGTGGTTCAGGGGTCAGTCCAATAGCTAGAGGCAGAGCCAGGTGTCCCAGAACTCCAGCTACTGTGTCTCATAAGTGTAATAACGGCTCAAGCCAAAGAGGGGTCTTAGGAATCATCACTGACCCTCTCCCCTTGATCTAACAGATTAAAAAATTGAAGCCAACAGAACTGATTTCCTTTTTTATCTTATTTAACCAATACGTTTATTTACGCATTTGTTTGTTGAACAGGTGCCATGAAAGACACTGTGTTAGGTCACTGACATTCAAGTACTCATTGTGAATTCAGTAGTGCGCTAGGTACTATGAACATAAACCATATTGTGGATTAAATATACTAAGAGACATGCCAGTCTTCTCAAAACCCCAGTCCTGGAGGAAGTTGGGAAGGAGGTGCAGAGGGTCAAAAGAAAACTATGGAAAAGGTTATAAATGATCCTTTAAGAAAGAAAAAATAAACTAATCATCAGTACATTGTATTAAGCCAACATTATTGCTAATCACGATGAATGCAACCATATTGAATCCATCACTAACAATCATGAACCTTCCCATTGCTAGTCAATAAGTACCATCTTGCACAAAACATCACCATGGCAAACACTTTACCGCAGCATATTTAGTGGATGTTCTGCAGAATGTGACTCTGCTCCCCAGGAAGAAAAGGAACATTCACTGCAGTACCAGTTGCTTTCCAGAAACCCTGTGTGCAGACACTCTTGAGGGATTTTTCATGTCTGTAATTCTGAGGGACTGTTATTCTTTTCCTGCTTATCCTCAGTGAAGAGACTACCTCTGGAACCTGCTGCAGTCAACTCAAACAGTAGACAGGTGCCATGGTAGTTCAGAAGAAAAACCGATGATATGTGAGTGTATTCGGGAACCCATGGGCAGAGGTCAGAATGGGAAAGGGCAGAACATCAGTTTGTATCAAACAACCACCAATATCGGCAACACCCAACATTCAGCATTTACTTCTCACATGGCTGTGGGTTCTGTCCTCTCAGCTGAGCCCACCCAGGTATCTACAGATTGATCGGCAGTTGCCTCAGCTGGGCAGCTTGGCTTTAAGGTAAAGATCTAACTGGTTGGGCCTATCTAAAATGCTAATAGTGATAATGAACAATAAGGTCCTCATCTGCTCTACGTGTGTCAATTCTGGGGGGCAGGGGACAACAGTTTCATGGGCAACATCAACTGAGGGCAAACTCTTCTCAAGGTGATGGCAGAAGTATAAGCAGACAAGCAGAAAAAGTGACATTTCTTAAGGTCAAGGCTCAAAACTGGCACACTGTCACTTTTGCCCTCATTCCATCAGCCAGAGTAAGTCAGATGGCCAAGCCCAAAGACAAGGGGCAGAGAGCTACATACAGAGAGCTGCAGAGTCCCATGGCAAGGGCAAGGGATGTGGGTACAGAACAGAGTGAAGAAAGGGGCCACTAAGACAGTAGATCATAGACAGGCAAAAAGAATAAGTATCTAAACCAAACAGAGCACAAAATCAGTGTGATGTCATCTACCAGTGTCTGATCAACAAGAAATATAGCTGTAAGAAAGTATCCATCCTAGCCAGAGCAATCAGACAAGAGAAAGAAATAAAAGGCATCCAAATTGGTAGAGAGGAAGTCACGCTGTCACTGTTTGCTGATGACATGATCATATACCTAGAAAACCCTAAAGACTCATCCAAAAAGCTCCTGGAACTGTACATGAATTCAGCAAAATTTCAGGATACAAAATTAATGTACACAAATTAGTAGCCCTGCTATACACCAAAAATAACCAAGCTGAGAATCAAATCAAGAACTCAACCCCTTTTACAATAGCTGCAAAAAAATAAAATAAAATACTTAGAAATATACTTAACCAAGAAAGTGAAAGACCTCGACAGGAAACACTGCTGAAAGAAATCATAGATGACACAAATAAATGGAAACACATCCCATGTTCCCAGATGGGGAGAATCAATTACAAAAATGACCATACTGGCCCGGATGCAATGGCTCACGCCTATAATCCCAGCACTTTGGGAGGCCAAGGCAGGTGGATCACAAGGTCAGGAGTTTGAGACCAGCCTGGCCCAGGGGGTGAACTCTGTCTGTACTATAGCTAGGCACATTGGCAGGTACCTGTAATCCCAGCTACTCGGGAGGCTGAGGTAGGAGAGTCACTTGAACCTGGGAGGCAGAGGTTGCAGTGAGTTGAGATTGCACCATTGCACTCTAGCCTGGGCAACAGAGCAAGACTCCATCTCAAAACAAACAAACAAACAATAAAAAATGACCATACTGACAAAAGCAATCTATAAATTCAATGCAATTCCCATCAAAATACCACCATCATTCTTCACAGAACTAGAAGAAAAAACATCCCAAAATTTGTATGTAACCAAAAAAGAGCCTGAATAGCCAAAGCAAGACTAAACAAAAAGAATAAATCTGGAGGTATCACATTCCCTACTTCAAACTATACTATAAGGTCATAGTCACCAAAACAGCATGGTACTCATATAAAAACAGACATATAGACCAAAGGAACACAATAGAGAACACAGAAATAAACCAAATACTTGATTGAAAGGACACCCTGTTCAACAAATGGTGCTGGTATAATTGGCAAGCCACATGTAAAAGAGTGAAACTGGGTCCTCATCTCTCACCTTATATAAAAATCAACTGAAGATGGATCAAAGACTTAAATCTAAGACTTGATATAAAGATTCTAGAAGATAACATTGGGGAAAAAAACCCTTCTAGACATTGGCTTAGGCAAAGACTTTGATATGGTTTGGCTGTGTCCCCACTCAAATTTCATCTTGAATTGTATCTCCCAGAATTCCCACATGTTGTAGGAGGGACCCAGTGGGAGGTAATTTAATCATGGGGCCAATCTTTCCCATGCTATTCTCGTGATAGTAAATAAGTCTCAAGAAATCTGATGGTTTTATCAGGGGTTTCTGCTTTTACGTCTTCCTCTTTTTTTCTTGCCACTGCCGTGTAAGAAGTGACCTTTGCCTCCCACCATGATTCTGAGGCCTCCCCAGCCATGTAGATTTAAAGTCCAATTAAACCTCTTTTTCTTCCCAGTCTCAAGTATGTCTTCATCAGCAGTGTGGACACAAACTAATACAGTGAATTAGTACCAGTAGAGTGGGGCATTGCTGAAAAAATACCTGAAAATGTGGAAGCAACTTTGGAACTAGGTAACAGGCAGAGGTTGAAACAGTTTGCAGGGCTCAGAAAAAGGAAAATATGGGAAATTTGGAACCTCCTAGAGATTTGTTGAATGGCTTCAACAAAAATGCTCATAGAGATATGAACAGTAAGGTCCAGGCTGAGGTGGTCTCAGATGGAGATGAGGAACTTGTTGGGAGCTGAAGCAAAGGTGACTCTTGTTATGTTTTTGCAAATAAACTGGCAGCATTTTGCCCTTGCCCTGGAGATTTGTGGAACTTTGAACTTGAGAGAGATGATTTAGGGTATCTGGTGGAAAAAATTTCTAAGCAGAAAAGCATTCAAGAGGTGACTGGGGTACTGTTAAAATCATTCCATTTTAAAAGGGAAACAGAGCATAAAAGTTCAGAAAATCATCAGCCTGATGATGAAATAGAAAAGAAAAACCCATTTTTTAAGAAGAAATTCAAGCTAGCTACATAAATTTGCATAAGTAGCAAGAAGCTTAATGTTAATCCCCAAGACCATGGGGAAAGTATCTTTGGGCAATGTTAGGGAACTTCACAGCACCCCCTCCCATCACAGGCCCAGAGGCCCAGTAGGAAAAGGTGGTTTTGTGGGCTGGACCCGGAGTTCCCATGCTGTGTGCAGCCTAGGGACTCGGTGCCCTGTGTCCCAGGCACCAACTGTGCCTGAAACAGGCTAACGTATAGTGAAGTAACTCAGGAATGGAAAACCAAACATTGTATGATCTCACTCATAAGTGAGCTAAGCTATGAGGACACAAAGGCATAAGAATGATACAGTGGGCCCGGCATGGTGACTCATGCCTGCAATCTCAGCACTTTGGGAGGCTAAGGTGGACGGATCACCTCAGGTCAGGAGTTTGAGACCAGCCTAGCCAACATGGTGAAACCCCACCTCTACTAAAAAATACAAAAATCAGCTGGGCGTGGTGGTGGGCGCCTGTAATCGCAGACACTTGGGAGGCTGAGACAGGAGAATCGCTTGAACCCGGGAGGCAGAGGTTGCAGTGAGCCGAGATCATGCCATTGCACTCCAGCCTTGGTGACAAGAGTGAAACACCATTAAAAAAAAAAAAAGATACAATGGAGTTTGGGGATTCCCCCCGCACGGTAAGCGGGGGGAGGGATAAAACGACTACACATTGGGTACAGTGCTCAGGTGATGGGTGTGCCAGAATCTCAGAAATCACTATTAAAGAATGTATACATGTAACCAAACACCAACTGTTCCCCAAAAAATCTATTGAAATAAATACATTTTAAAAACTGGTGGGTAGGGGGAAGAATATACCCTATTTTTCAAGATGAAAAAGTTCTGGAGCTCTGAGCTCTGTTGCATAACGATGTGAATACACTTAGCACTATTCAATTGTCCACTCAAAAATGGCTACGATGTTAAATTTTGTTATGTGAGGTTTTTCTGTATAAGTTTAGGGGGTACAAATGCCATTTTGTTAACATGGAAATATTGCACAGTGGTGAGGTCTGGACTTTTGGTATAACCATCACCTGAATAATGTATTATACCCACTAAGTAATTTTTCATCCCTCAGCCCCTCCCACTGTCCCACCCTTCTGGATCTTCAATGTCTATCATTCCACACTCTATGTCCATGTTTACACATTATTTAGTTCCCACTTATAAGTAAGAACATATGGTATCTGATAGTTACGTGGGCTTTTTTTTTTTTACTACAACTAATAATGTTTTTCAAAAGGAGAATTTACTCCATTATAAATTCTGCCTGTGGTAGCTCGCCTCCAAGACAAACCCCCCAGTAATTCCCACTTACTGACATTCATACTCTTGTGTAATTCCCTCCCATATTATTCCAGAAGTGACTATGACACAAGATTAGGTTACAAAAGGTTGTGGCTTTCATCTTGGTCCTCTATTTCTGTTTCTCTCTCATAACTCACTCTGGAGGAAGCCAACTACCATGTTGAAGCCACTCAGGCAGCCAATGGAGAGACAGATGTAGTGAGCAGCTGGGGTCTCCAGCCAACAGCCAGCAAGAAACTGAGGCCTCCGACAATGTGTGAGTATACTTAGGAGCAGCTCCTCCCCAGCTGAGTTTCCAGATGAGTCTGCAGCCCTACTGACAGCTTCACTGCCAGTCCGGATTGCTCACTCCCAGAAACTGTACTATAATAAATGTTTGCTGTTTTAAGCTGCTATGCTTTGCGGTAATTTGTAATACAACAATAGGTAACTAAAACCCTATGTGATAATCATTGATATTTATAATGACTTAGAGCACTTAAATATTCTGAAATATTTTCTTTTTATATATATATATATACAGAAAAAAAGACAAGGTTTTGCTATGTTGCCCATATTGGTCTTGAAATCCTAGCCTCAACCAGTCCTTCCGCCTTGACCTCCCAAAGTGCTATGATTATAGGCGTGACCTCTGCAGCCCAGTCCTGACATGCTTTCTGAATCTTCAATAGAAGATCCAACTGCAGAAAGTTTTCTAACATCACTGAAGACTTAGTATATTCAAATTCCCTGTGTGACAATAAGTATGACTCTCAGCCTACAAGGAAATTTGATTGAATTGAAACCCATATCCCTCTACCCTTTCAGGGTAACTAAGAATTTATTATAGGGAAGAAAAAAAGAGCATGAGAGGCCAATAATAAGCAACTTAGCCATTTTCTTTTATTTAAAAATTGACCTTAAAGGAAATTTAGAAAATGTACATCACATGAGCCAAAGTTTTGAAAAGCTGGCATACTTTGTATTGACCCAAGAATAGTCAACTAACTTTTCTTCAAGACAATAAAGAATAAAGAGGAAGAGCTGGGAGCAGCGGCTCATACCTGTAATCCTAGCATTTTGGGAGGCTGAGGCAGGCGGATCATGAGGTCAGGATATCAAGACCATCCTGGCCAACATGGTGAAATCCTATCTCTACTAAAATACAAAAAAAAAAACTACTAAAATACAAAAAAAAAAAAAAAATAGCTGGGTGTGGTGGCATGCACCTGTAGTCCCAACTACTCGAGTGGCTGCTGAGGCAGGAGAAGTGCTTGATCCTGGGAGGTGGAGGTTGCCGTGAGCCAAGATCATGCCATTGCACTCCAGCCTGGCGACAGAGCAAGACTCTTTCAAAAAAAAAAAAAAGAATAAAGAGGAAGCTATTTTTATAAGGAATAATTGTGTCTTTCACTCAAAGAATATTTGGAGAAGCTTAATTATCTGGGGAATTTGTACTTGTAGAAACTATCATCATTACTGTATAGATCAAAGAATGAGAGAAAATGTACTTGAAGTGCATTAAAAAAAGATAATAAGTAATGTATGTCATCATTTAAAGTGTTACTTGAATCAACTGGCCACTATTAGAGGAGATAAGGGCATACTCTGTCAAAGATACAGAAAGTGGGGGTATTTCTGTTTTGTTTTAAAGAGGATTTAATTTTTTTAAATAAAATGTAACTCCAATTTAGACGCAAGTATTCCTATACTAACACTAGTGAAGGAGCATTATGCAATGTCATTGGTGTCCGAGATAGTTACCAGCAAGTGCAATGACAGCAGAAACACTAGCAGCCAGTTAGGGAATAAATCAAGCTGGAGGAGATGAAGGTCGAGATCAATTTATATTTCCAGCACACCAGACATTATTCATTCCTGCTTTGCCAGCATGGGGGCTTTCCTGGGTGTCTCTTGCTGCTGGCACCTGTAAATTAGGCAGGGAAGATCCCAGTTATGTGTGTGTGATATATTACACACATAGAAGTATATAAAATCTACATGTGCAGTTTGAAATAAAAGAATAAGATAAACACCTGTGTAATCAATATGTAGGCTAAGAAATAGAACATTACCAGTTCACTAGAGGACATTTTGTGTCTCTTCCAACACCTTTCATTTTTAATTTTAGGTTAATAATCCTTTTCTTTTCTGCATGGTTATATATATATATAAACTACAGTGTCATATTATATTAACTACAATGTAGTATATTATATATATATTATATTAACTACAATTTAGTATATTATATATTATATTAACAACAATGTAGTATATATATTAAACAACAATGTAGTATATATATTATATATATTAACTACAATGTAGTATATTAACTACATACATTGTATTTAATATATATAATATATATATTCAACTACACACATTACTTAATATTTATGTTAATTATTATAATATAGCTATAATATTTATACATATTAAGCAACATTGATATATAGAGAGAAATATATATATATTAAGACAAATACCTAAAGATACACATGTATATATTTCAACTACACACGTTGCTTAATTTTCTTGTTTTTAAACTTTCTATAATTAAGGATCATACAGATTTTATTCTTCCAATTAGCAATATGGTTTTGATATGCTTTTGTAGCTATAATTTATTCATTTTATTTGTTGTACAGGGTTTCATTGTTTCAATATGACATTACTTATAAAACTTCTTCACCATTGATGGACATTCAGATTGTTTCCAATTTGGGAGTATTATAAACAAGACTTCTTGAACATCTGCATACATGCTTCCTGGTGTATAAACCTAAAAATGGAATTGCAGAATTGTACTAGATTGGTGCAAAAGTAATGGCAGTTTTTAGATACATAGACCAATGGAACAGAACAGAGAACTCATAAATAACAGCACAAATCTACAACTCTGTAATCTTCGACAAACTGACAAAAACAAGCAATGGGGAAAGGATTCCCTATTTAATAAATGGTGCTGGGAAAACTGGCTAGCCATATGCAGAAAACAGAAACTGGACCCCTTCCTTACACTTTACACAAAAATTAACTCAAGATGGATTAAAGATTTAAGTATAAAACCCAAAACCATTAAAACCCTAGAAGAAAACCTAGGCAATACCATTCAGGACACAGGCATGGGCAAAGACTTAATGACTAAACACAAAAGCAATGGTAACAAAAGCCAAAATTGACAAATGGAATCTAATCAAACTAAACAGCTTCTGCACAGCAAAAGAAACTGTCATCAGAGTGAACAGGCAACCAACAGAGTGGAGAAAAATTTTGCAATCCATCCATCTGACAAAGGGCTAATATCCAGAATCTACAAGAAACGTAAACAAATTTACAAGAAAAACAAATAACCCCATCAAAAAGTGGGCAAAGGATATGAACAGACACGTCTCAAAAGAAGACATCTATGCAGCCAACAAACATATGACAAAAAGCTCATCAACTCTGGACATTAGAGAAATGCAAATCAAAACCACAATGAGATAGATACCAGCTCATACCAGTTAGAATGGCGATCATTAAAAAGTCAGGAAATAAGAGATGCTGAAAAGGATGTGGAGAAATAGAAATGCTTTTACACTGTTGGTGGGAGAGTAAATTAGTTCAACCACTGTGGAAGACAATGTGGCAATTCCTCAAGGAGCTAGAATCAGAAATACCATTTGATTCAGCAATCTCATTACTGCATATGTACCCAAAGGATTATAAATCATGCTACTATCAAGACACATGAACATGTATGTTTACTGTGGCACTATTTATAATAGCAAAGACTTTGGAACCAACCCAAATGCCCATCAATGATAGGCTGGATAAAGAAAATGTGGCACATATACACCATGGAAAACTATGCAGTCAAAAAAAGGATGAGTTTCTGTCCTTTGCAGGGAGATGCATCAAGCTGGAATTCATCATCCTCAGCAAACTAATACAAGAACAGAAAACCAAACACTACATGTTCTCACTCACAAGTGGAAGTTGGACAATGAGAATACATGGACACAGGGAGGGTAACATCACACACGGGGTCCTGTCAGCAGGTGGGGAACAAGGAGAGAGAGAGTGTTAAGACAAATACCTAATGTATTCGAGGCTTAAAACCTAGATGATGGGTTGATAGGTGCAGCAAACTACTATGGTATATGTATACCTATGTAACAAACCTGCAAATTCCACACATGTATTCCAAAACTTAAAGTAAAATTTTTAAAAAGTAATTAATTTTTTAAAAAAATAATGGCACTAACCTAATAGGATATGTGCATATTCAGTTTTACTCTATGAGGCAAAACTACTTTGCCAGAGCAGTGATACCAGTTTACATTTCCTTCAGCAGAGGACGAGTATCCTCAGGCTTCATACCCCAGCCAGCATTTGGTACTGTTCGACTTTTTATTTTTCCCAGTCTGCTGGGTATGTACATGGTACCTCACAATTTTATTTTGGTAGTTTGTTTTTTGTTTTTGAGACAGAGTCTCACTCAGTAGCCCAGGCTGGAGTGCAGTGGTAGGATCATGGCTCACTGCAGCATCAACCGCCTGGGCTCAAGTGCTCCCCACAGCCTCAGCACCTGTCCACCCCCATCCAGTAGCTGGGACTACAGGTGCAAGCCACCATGCCTGGCCTTCATAGTCTTAATTGTATTTCTCTAATTACTAATAAGGTTAAGATTAAATATTTTTTCCTATGTTTACAGACCACTTGTGTTTGTCTCTTATGAAATTCTTGTTTCTATATTTACTGTTTTTTTTTAAATTTTCTGTCTTTTTAACATTGATCTTATGAGACCTCTTAATAGTCTCAATACCAATCCTTTTGGGGAGGTGGGAAGATCTCTAATCCCATTCTGTGACTTCTGTTTTCCTACTATATATGGCAAGGTCTTAAAAAATTTGTATCCATCTTTTCCTTTATGGATTTTGCCTTCTGCATCTTGTTTAAAAAATTCTTCACTATCCTATACTCACCTATAAGGTCTAATGTTTTAATTTTTCTTTCATAGCTAAGTCTTTAATCTACCTGGACTTGTATAAGATATGGGCAGTGTGATAGAATGCACAGATGTCTGCGATTATTTCCTTCCCTGTAACCATCTCCCTTTGTAATGTTACTTTTCAGTTTTTCCCATCAAGAGACAGAGCCTACTTTCCCAACTCTTCAAAGTGTTGCTGTACTAGTTTTAAGTGTGGACCTCAAAAAGCCTATACAATTACTCCTGATGTCTTAGAACTCGTCCTCCACCATGTGAATAAGCCCAGATTAACCTGCCAGAAGATGAGAAACCATGTGAAGCCAAAACAAGATGTCCTGGGTGAAGCCATCTCAGTCCAGTCAGCCCCTACCTGACCCAACAGTGGACCACAGATGCATGAATGAACCCAGCCAGGACCAGAAGAACCAGGTAGCTAAGCTCAACCAAAATTGTTGACTCATAGAAAGAAGACCTAAATAAATGCTTGTTGTTTTAAATCTCTGCCTTTTGGAGATAGTTGTTATGCATTAAAATGCGAACAGATATAGGTAGAAATTCAATTTCATATTTTTCCACATGGGTAATCACCTGTGCCTGAATCATTTATTTATGAATCTGTCCTTCTCCACTAATCTGCAATGCCACTTCTCTCAAATAGCAAATATCAATATGCGGATGGGTGTGTGGGCTTTCTGTTCTGTTTCATTGGTCTGTATGTCTATCCTGAGGCCAGTGCTACAGTGTGTGGTTTACTAGACTTTTATAATGAAATGTATCTATTTACTTATTCTTTTTTTAAAGACAGGGTCTCACTCCATCACCCAGACTGGAGTACTGTGTCATGATGATAGATCACTGTAACCTTGAGTTCCTGGGCTCAAGCAATCCTTCCACTTCAGCCTCCCAAGTAGCTAGGACTACAGGCACATACCACCATCTCCATCTATTTTTTTTATTTTATTTTATAGAGACAGAGTCTAACTATATTGCACAAGCTGGTCTTGAACTTCTGGACTTAAGAGATCCTCTAGCTTCATCATCTCAAAGTGCTGGGATTACAGGCATGAGCCACCATGCCTGGCCTATAATAAAATTTAACATCTGGTAGAAACATTCTTTCCACCTTGTTCTTCTTCATCAAGAGTTATCTCTTCCTATGCCTTTGCATTTTTATATAAATTTTGAATTAAGCTTCTGAATCTTCATGGAATATCTTATTAGAATTTTGATTGAACATGCACTGAATCATTAAATCAATTCTGAGAAAACAGACATCTTTACAATATTGAATCTACTATTAAAGAACATGGCATACCATTTATTTGGTCGTTGATGCCTCTAAAATTTCTAGAATTTTCTTCATCAAGATCTTGCATACCTTTTGCTAGACTTATTTCTAATTCATTTTCAGTAATATTGTAAGTAGTATCTTTTTATAAATTTCATTTTCATTGCTGCTGCCCTTCAGATCTGCTATTATCTTTTATTTCTAACAACTTTACTGAGATATAATTCACAGACCATAAAATTTACCCAAAATATACAATATAATGATTTTAGTATTTTCACAGCATTGTGCCATTATTACCACAATCAATTTTAGAATTTCTCATTATTCTAAAGAGAAACTTCATATCCATTGTCATTCCCTTCCCATTTTCCCCCAACAGCCACTCTTCCTTTCCTGACATCTACTAATCTACTTCTATCTCTACAGATTTGGCTATTTTGGACATATCAGGTAAAGGGATCATAGAGTATATGATGCTAGCTGGGTGCGGTGGCTCATGCCTGTAATCCCAGCACTTTGGGAGGCTAAGGAGGGTGGATCACCTGAGGCGAGGAGTTTGAGATCTGCCTAGTCAACATGGTGAAACCCCATCTCTACTAAAAATACAAAAAATTAGCCTGACATGGTGGTGCACACCTGTAATCCCAGGTACTTGGGAGGCTGAAGCGGGAGAATTGCTTGAGTGTGGGAGGTGGGGGCTGCAGCAAGCCAAGATCACACCCTGCACTCCAGCCTGAGTGACAGATACTCCATCTCAAAAAATAAAAAATAAAAAAAAGAATTAATCATCAGTTATTATTCATATTGATTTTTCACCCTTCTTTTGGTGAAGTCTCTTGCTTTTTATTTTCAAGATTTGCAAGGGTCTGAGTAAAACTGGCCCCTAACCCTCAATAACTACAAGGGGATAGATTTTTTTCAAGTTTTTTATATAGTCAAGTTTTGTGGATGTTACTGACTCTCCTCTTATGAGGTAACCAACCTATCTCCCTCTCTTACTTGAGCAATATGGCTGAAACTAATGAAATATTTAAGTACATTATACTCAAAGAGGAGGAGTAGTTGCAGCATATTTTGCATTTTGTAGGGTTTTTTAATTTTATTTTGTATTTTTTCTTCCTAATGCTTAGTTTTCTCAAGCTTTTTACTAAAAGATACTTTTGAGTTGGTCTGAGAGTTTACTCTTTATTTCTAGATGTCAGGATTTCAGTAGTTCTTTAAAAAATAATCAGTTCTACTGCTTACTCTGTGATTAATTATTTTCCCTAGGCCACAGGATCATTCGGCTCAGCAAACAAATACCACAGGAAGCAATGTTACTACATCATCTGCTCCTAATAGTAACTCCACATCTGGTTCTGCTACTAGCAACCCTTTTGCTTTAGGTAAGTGTCTTCAGTCATTCCAATAAGGGATGAGAAAACGTATTTCTTTTCCTTCCTGGGTAGTTTCAGATAAAATGAGTAAATAAAGCATTATGTCACTTTGACAACAAAAATTTTAAAAAATAACTTACATAGTCCTATAATTGTAGATATTAAGAAAGTGGAGATATAAATGTTCTGGGTTAGCTTACATTGAACAAGTAGTCAATAATTGACACGTTTCTTTTTAATAATGAAAAAGATGTAGTGTATGTATACCTGATCTGACTACTACATAATTCAGTATGGGTAAGATTAGCAATTGTTCATCATAAGCCAGCGCCCCTGAGTAATAATTTTCTCATTTGTAAAACGAAGGGATTGGACTGCATTAGTTATTTTGTAACTGTCCTGAATACATAGAAAGACTGGGGCCTGGGAAGCCAGCCCAGCCTAAACTGCTTTTGCATTTCTTATATTAGTTTTTTTTGCTTGTTGTTTGTTTTGTTTGTTTGTTTTAAGAGAGGCAGGATCTTGCTCAGTTACTGAGGACAGAGTGCATTGTTGCCGTCATAGCTCACTGCAACCTCAAACTCCTGGCTTATCGGATCCTCCTGCCTTGATATCCCAAAATGCTGGGGATGTGAGCCACTGTGCCTGGCCTATATTAGATGTATATAATGAGGTTCTGTAGAAGATTTTGTTGAGAATAAAAGTATTCTGAAGTTTAACCTAAGTTGAAGTAAATAGATTAATGGCTTAATGCCTCTTTTGATTCTTGTATGACTCGTATAGCACCTTGAAATGGCATATTTTATGTGCAGAGTTTTTACATATCAAGGATCATTGTTTTATCCCTCCCATAAGATTAATTCATTTGTGCTGCGCCAAATATATGTTAGAGGCATTTAAGGCATGGCATGGCTTGACACAGGTTCACATTCATTTTGTTTTAAATGTTTCCTGCCCTTATTTTCTAAAAGGATCTTGTGATTAGTCTTTTGATTGAGACAGGTGTGTTTTACTTGTGAAAATTATTCATATGAACAGTCTAGAGAGATTTGTTTAAACCTATGAAAGGTATGGTTGAGTTAATTCTCCACTGTCTTCCTTCATATTATAGGTAGAGATCTTGAATCAATGTCTGTGAGGCTCCTTTTATGTGAATATCTGCCCCAACCCAGTCATCTTTGTAGATGATTTGCCTCCCATCTACTAAATATGGAAGTGCCTGTGTGCATTACGGTGCTCGTCGCTAGGCTCTGTTTAACCCCTGTGGCAATGGGCAGCTTTATATAGGAGCACAACCGTTTCTGTTTGAGACTTACAGTGCATGCTGTCCTGAATCTGGGAGTGATCTGGACTTGAGTGACTATAGCAATGCATGCAGGAAGCTGTGCCTCGCTAGGGATGGGGTTTCCAGAGTACCATGTGCTTCTCAGTACAACAGTTCTTGCAGGAGACCGGACCTAAAACCAGACGAATATTCAGCCTCTCGGTTGCCCCTTAGTAACAACTGGGAAGCACCAAGACACCAGGACCAGCAGGTGGCAGTCTTTGGAAAGCAAAGAAATGTGGAATTCAGCTCCTAGGGGCACCTCTGAAGTTCTGCTGTCCTGGAAGCATGCACAGGGTTTCACTGACACTGGTGTGCTGGGTATCTTTCATTGGTCCCTCCAGATACAATCTCCACCATTCTCTTCCCTGCTCTGAGCCCAGGAAATTGACATGCATGGGCATCCACGGACTCCCTAGTTCTCTACCTCCCAACTGGGTGTTGCAGGAGATCACAGGGCAGGAGGAGGGGAGGGTTTTTTTTATTCTCCTGATTACTTTTCTGCTGGCTCAACAAGAAATGTCTACCTCTCTTCCAAAGGCTACAGTCCTATCAGACACTTCTTTCTATATGGTCTATTCTCTCTGTCTCTCTCCTTCCATTCCCTTCCCTTCCCATATAAAGGCTTCCTCTCATCCACCCTTTCTATTTAAGAATGAAAATACTGGGCCGGGCGCGGTGGCTCAAGCCTGTAATCCCAGCACTTTGGGAGGCCGAGGCGGGTGGATCACGAGGTCAACAGATCGAGACCATCTTGGTCAACATGGTGAAACCCCGTCTCTACTAAAATTACAAAAAAATTAGCTGGGCACGGTGGTGCGTGCCTGTAATCCCAGCTGCTCGGGAGGCTGAGGCAGGAGAATTGCCTGAACCCAGGAGGCAGAGATTGCGGTGAGCCGAGATCGCGCCATTGCACTCCAGCCTGGGTAACAAGAGCGAAACTCCGTCTCAAAAAAAAAAAAAAAAAAAAAAAAAGAATGAAAATACTTCTCGGTTACTCAGACATGGACTCTGACCCTAGCTGCTTTTTTTGACCCTATCCACATCTCTGCAAATAGTCCCTTTGTTAAATCCTGTTCACCTGCCCCGATGTGAATGTGCTGGTTCCTGCCACCACCCAGAGCAGCACAGCGAGTTTAAGATCCTTGGAAATGTCTCGGAAAGGAAATCCAAGGAGAAGAACCAGATTTTCTGCTAATGATTCTGATTTAAACATGGAAAGAAATATGAGCTTTTTTTCATACTGAAGCTAGTGAAGCAGGCACGAGTTAGAGTATTTGCATAAACATTTATTCCTCTTATCAAGCTTGAGAATGCCTAGAGAGTAATATTTTAAATGAATATTAATATTATATTAACAAGCACTTGGTAGATGTTCAAGAAATGTGTATTGACCATAACTGAACTGTAAAATCTGTCTCTCCAAGCCTCAATTTCTTCATCTGTATAACCTCCCCAACCAGATTGAAATCTCACCTACTCAGACTAAGTTTATGAAAAACAAAACCAGTGCAGGGGTGATTGAACTATTTGTTAGATAAATGCTTTTATGTCACTTTTATTGTTTTTTGTTGTTGTTGTTGTTGTTTTATTGAGACAGTTTTGCTCTTGTTACCCAGGCTGGAGTGTAATGGCGCAATCTCGGCTCACCGCAACCTCCACCTCCTGGGTTCAGGCAATTCTCCTGCCTCAGCCTCCTGAGTAGCTGGGATTACAGGCACGTGCCACCACGCCCAGCTAACTTTTTGTATTTTTAGTGGAGACGGGGTTTCACCATGTTGACCAGGATGGTCTCGATCTCTTGACCTCGTGATCCACCCGCCTCAGCCTCCCAAAGTGCTGGGATTACAGGTGTAAGCCACCGCGCCTGGCCACTTTTATTGTTTTATAGGACGCAGAGTAATACCTACGACCTTGGTTAACAAAAGACCAATGGAGGTGATGCCAAATGTGGTTAGAAGTGCTTTTAATCAAATAGTTCAATCGACACATAATTAATACATTGTTTTAAAGCAAATGGGCACTTTAAAGGGGTGCTCCTTCCTTTTAAAGTCCCAACAAGAGCTGGATGTAATAGCAGAGCCCCACAGCCATGAAATACGCCGCTATGGTCAATCCTCAACCCCAAGTTTGACACCAAAATATGGCCGCCATATATTATTCTGACAAAAGGCCAGGTTACAAAACGCTGTGTACAGCCTGATCCCAATTTTACAAAATATTCATACCCATCTATCTACGCTGGGGTGGGGGGAAAGGGGTGTAGTTTTAGGAAGAGCTGCTTATTGCTGCCTGATGTGGGAAAGTATGAGTCTTATTTTCTGTTTATTCTTTTTATAAGAACATTTTATAAATGAGTGAGTGAATGAATGAATGCTTTCCATGGGTGGAAGAGGATCCAGCCTGCCAGGGTGAGGCTCCTCTGCATCCAAGAGGGGCCAGGGCAGGAGGACGACAGATGACAGGGCTTTGGGCGGCTCCCTCCAGCCCCTGAGACGCGGGCGCGAGACCCCGCGCGCGCCCCGCTTCCGGGAAGAGAAAATGGGGAGAGAAAGGGGTGGGGCAGGAGAGACAGGCGGGGAGGACGGGAAAGGGAGGCGGAAAGCATTGAAAAGGTGCGCGGGGAAACGTAGAGGGTGCAAAGGGCCACAGCCCTCACTGGCCCGGCCAGCACGGGAGCGGCTCCGCCTCTAGGGCACCGGGAAGGCGACGGGAAAGAGCCGGCCTCCGGACATGGCGGCGCCGGGCGCGCTGCTGGTGATGGGAGTGAGCGGCTCGGGGAAGTAGGTCCAGGAGACGGCGGGGGGTGCCCGGGATAGGTGTTGCGGGCGCGGCGGAGGCCTGGCGCGCCGCGGTCCCTGCGGTGGACTGGGGTCCTGGGGGATCCCCCGACCCTTACCTTTGCAGATGAAAAAACTGAGGCCTGCGGCTGCCGCGTGTTCCCCCCGCCCTCCACACTGCTCGCGGGGCGCCCAGCCTGGGACAGCATCCGAGCCTTGGGTTCCGGTTCTAAGACGGGGAGGCTGCCGCGACCGCAGGCTCAGGGGGGAAGCCGCTCGTAAAGAAGCGGCTGCGGGGCCGCGCAGGTGGAGGCCTAGCGGGCGGCGCGGGGCTCCGTTTCCGGGCGCCTTGTCTGGGCCAGGCGGGAGGGCGCACAGCCTCTAGCGAGAGGACGAAAACCGTGGCCCAGGTTTTCACAGACCTCTGGCCAACTGGACATACAACGGCCTCCGCCTTTGAGGCCCTGGACTCCTCCGATTCGATTTTGGAAAGTGAATCGTTTTCCCCTTCCTTTGATCAGAGTTTGTCAGCTTAACCTGGAAGGAGACTGCGTTAATATGGAGGGTGGCTCCTGAGAGTTTGGAAAGGAAGGAGAGAATTGTGGAAACCACACAGGTACTCTCCAGCCCAATGTGGCTAACTTGGAGACTGGGGAGTTAACATTTGTTTTCCTGCTTAAACCGAAGTCCAACTGTGCCCTTTATTAGAAAAGATAGCTACGGCAGCATTCGACCACAGGCAGCAAAGGACATAATTTGATCAACTAAAACATCATAACCTTTGAGCACCTATAGGGACCCTTCGAGAATTTTAAATCAGGAACGCCCATATAGTGGCCCGTGTAGTCAGGTGTATATTAAACACTTACTCCAGGTAGATGGGTTTTGCTTTCCAAAATTATTTTAGGGTTCTTGGCCACAAAGATAAGAAATATTGAACTGAAATTGAAATAAAACATGGAGCCCCCAAATCGCTAGCTGCTGTATGATTTGGATCAATTGGAGAATGTAAAATCATTGCCATGGTGTGATGTAACAGGAATGAAGAGCCCTAGGGCCTGGTTCTGTTGCTGTCTGGCTGTGTGAGCTTGAGCAATTCATGTACCCCTCTGAGTCTTGGATCAGATAAGGGGGGGTCTAATCCTTATGGTGTATAGCTTGGGATACTCATGTACTTAGTAATTATTGAACTCAATCCTTACTCTGTGTCATTGTCATATAGTGAACAGGACAGATAAAATCCCTGCCCTCAAAGGATTTACATTCTCATATGTGAGACAGAGTAAATGAATAAATATATATGTAGTATATGAGTTGGTGACAGGTGCTCTGGAGTAAGTGGAACAAAGAGTGCCAGGTAGAGTGGTCAGGGAAGACTCCTTGGTATATGAACAAAGACCTGCAAGACTTAAGGAATCAGCCGTGTGGATAGCTAAGAAAATGGCAGATACAAAGGTCCTGAGGCTTGGCTTTTTTTTTTTTTTTTTTTTTTGAGATGGAGTTCACTTTCGTTGCCCAGGCTGGAGTGCAGTGATATGATCTGGGCTCACTGCAACCTCCGCCTCCCTGGTTGAAGCGATTCTCCTGCCTCAGCCTCCTGAATAGCTGGGATTACAGGTGCCCACCACCACACCTAGCTAATTTTTTGTGTTTTTAGTAGAGATGGTGTTTCACCATGTTGGCCAGGCTGGTCTCGAACTCCTGACCTCAGGTCACCCACCTGTCTTGGCCTCCCAAAGTGCTGGAATTACTGGAGTGAGCCACCTCGCCTAGCCAAGGCTTGGTTTCTTTAAGGAACAGCAAGGAAGCCACTGTGGCTGAGAGGAAGCATGATGGGAGATGAAGTCAAAAACAATGCAGGTGAAGAGATGTGGTCATATGCTGGAGATATTTTGAAGATAGAGTCAGAAAGATGTGTTTGTGGACTAGATGTGGGGTGTGAGAAGGCAAGAGGGAGTCAAGAATGATTCAGGATTTTAGGCCTGGGTAATTGGAAGGAGGGAGTTGCCACAAACTGAGATGGGGTAGAGCAGATTTGAAAGATAACATCAGAAGTCCAGTGTGGGATATGGTGAATTGGATGAGCTGATCAGTCATCAAGTGGGTGGTGGTTGGATGTCCAAGTCTGAACAGAGGAAAGGGACTTTAGATCTAACTGTGGGAATCATTGGTGTGTGGGTGTACTTAAAGACCTAAAGGTGTTGGGATCACCAAAGGAGTGCGTGTAGATAAAGAAGCTGGCCAAGGGCTGAACCCTGGAGCCCTCTGGTGGCTTAGGGTCAGGAAGATGTGTCCAGTTATTGACTCTGAGTGACAAAAAGACTGAGACTTGATTATATTCATCATTGGATATAGCAACATCAAATTCTTTGGTGACTTTGTGAGCCCCTACTGGAGCCCTACAGGATTTTTTAATTATACTCCATAACGTTTAGAAAAATATTTGTCACAGCCTGATGGGTGAAGAGAACAGTAGTCTGAAAACAGAAAGACTCCATTTAGAACACTATTAAAACACAGTGACCTCAAGTACTAAGTTTGTTACTGTCTTCCCCTCCTGAATGTAAAGGATCATCTTTTTGGTTTACTGATACATGTGTTTAAAACAGTTCCTGGCCCTTCACAGGTACTCACTAAATATTTGTTGACTTAATGAATGGATGTATGGAAGATGGCAGGCATTTGAGTGGGTGGTGGTGTTGGTTTTCTTTATATTTTCACAATGCTAGTGAAGCCACCCTTAAGATCTCCTTCCAGGTTTCCTGATCTTCGCTGATGAAACAAGCTCAGCCCTTTTGAATATCTTTCTCATTGATTCTGCATCCCTTCATTCTCCCCCATTGGCCTGTGTTGTCTCTTTAAGTCCCTTGCTCCTGATTTGGACCAACCCACTGGGAGACATATGGACACCAAATCTTGATTTGTAAACCTGGGTCTGACCAGTATTTTTGGACTCAGCACTGTGCCTTATTTCTGCCAGGGTTTGATGCATATTGAGTCCAGATGTTCTCTGGTTTAGACAGACAGTGGTTTTTCTTTTCCCATCTTCTTCCTGACAGTCCACACCCACGTCAATTTAGCTCTACTTTCAAATGAGTGCTAGCTGGCATGTTCATTCATGGCTAATCTAACTTGGTCTCTTTTTTTTTTTTTTTTTTAGACAGACTCTCACTCTGTTGCCCAGGCCCAGGCTGGAGTACAGTGGTGCAATCTTGGCTCACTGCAACCTCTGCCTCCTGGGTTCAAGCGATTCTCATGCCTCAGCCTCAGGAGTAGCTGGAATTACAGGCGTGCACCACCACGTGCAGCTAAGTTTTGCATTTTTTAATAGAGGCAGGATTTTGCCATGTTGGCCGGGCTGGTCTCAAACTCCTTGCCTCAAGTGATCCGCCTGCCCCAGTCTCCCAAAGTGCTGGGATTACAGGCGTGAGCCACTGCGCCTAACCTAACTTGGTCTTAAGTGTGATTTCTGCTATGCACAGCTCTGGCTTCACCAGCCTTGGAGTTTCACCAGATGGTTTATTCATCTGTAGGCTACATGTCTCCCTGCACAGCCTTCAATAGAGTGAACATATGGGAAAGGTTTCAGTGCTCTCTCAATCCTTTGGTTACATCAAGGAGCAGATCTCAGTTTGATACAAGTGTGTCTAACACCCTCACTGATAGCTTTTTAATGAAAGAAAGAGAACCTTTGTTAGGCAATAGTATCCAGCTGGAATTTAATCACGTTCTGTTTTCATTATATACAGGTTTTCAGGTACCTTCTATTCAAGGCAAGTGATGATAGCTTCTTGTGTAAGGGAATGAAAATTTCCTTCTTTAACACATTTAATTTTTTTAAATGAAGCAATTAAATAAAAACATCAAAATGTTAAGGTGATGTGCAAAATTTAAGAGGGCACGATAAAATAGTATGGGGATAGATACAAATTATGAAGATGGTGCTTAAGTAATTGGCATTTGGGCAACACTTTAAAAACTGAAAGCAAGAAAGCACTTTATGGATCATTGTCTGCTGGCCTCTACCCCTATCCTGTGGTACTAGACTGTGTAACTCAGAATGGCTGAGACCGTATCTTAGTGAGCTCACCATTACATCCTGGGAACTGGTAGGTGCTCAATAAAGATCAGCTGAATGAAATGTAGGTGGATGGATAAATCATGTGGCTCAGATCCCTTATTTTGCAGGTGAGAAAACCGAGGTTTAAAGGAACAGGTGACTTGACTGAGAGCACTCAGTCATTTAGTGGCAGAAGGCAACTGTGGCCCCATCTCCAGTACTGAGACCGGAGCCCCTTTCACTAGCAGGTGCTGCATGGTGGAGGATAAATAGATAGTTACCAAATGCTCTGCACAAAGAACATTTAACTCCTAGTCTTAACAAATGCCAGTGATTCTTGAAACATTGACCTATACCCCTTATTTAGGAGCATGTCTCTTTTAAACCCCAAAAATGTTTTTATGCTTTTATGAGTTTCCTGAACTTTACATGGGTACTGCTAGAGATTAAATCCTCCATCAGACCCCTCCATCCAATGTTCTCAACAGAATTGTAACACTTTATGAATTCAGCATCCCCCACACATACAAAAAAATCTACACACAGGAACCAAAAACTGATTATTGAAGAAAAAACTTTAGGGGTTTAATGAGATCTTATATATTGCCTTTCGAGAAAGAAACAGTGTTACCTAATTATTTCTTCATTGACATTACTGGGGATCAGCTGAGGCCAATCTCTAGCTTCCAGGGTCAAGGGCAGCACTGCTTTAGGATTACACGGTGATTGGTATTTAAATTCTCGCGATAGGCGCCATCTCTTTCCCAGACATCCTTACACAGCAGGAAGCTCCATACATTGGGCAGGGGAGTAATGGGAACATCTGTGTCCTCTCCACAGATCCACCGTGGGCGCTGTGCTGGCATCTGAGGTTAGTAACCGGTCCTAATGCCTTCCAAGTGTGTGTCCCATTGTGTTCTGGTCTCCTTGCATCTCTGCCTTTCTTCTGGCCTATCGTGGTTTATACAGACACTTCCACTATGGCTTTGAACCCCATTGGAGCAATTTCGTTTTTGGTGATTACAAACAGTGATGAATTGAAGGAGGCTGCTGCAGCCCATTCACAGGGGTTGTGAAATGGCATGACAAGGTGCTTCCCTCCTGGGGGTTGTCGCTAGGGCTGTTGGGAACTAGGCGGGTACTATTGTTTCTACACCTGCCTATTAGTAACCCCATGATGACTGTTACATTGGCCCGTCTGCCTGTCACATACACCCTTTCACTTTGTTCTTAAAGCTGGGGTGGAAATTCTATGATGCTGATGACTATCACTCAGAGGAAAATCGAAGGAAGATGGGAAAAGGGATACCGCTCAATGACCAGGTAACAATTGCTGTCTGTATCCAACGTGCATATTCCACCTGGGTGACTTGATACAGTAGAGTTCCTGAGTCCTAAGGTTACCACAGAGGGGCTTTAAATAGCCAGGTACCCAGAAGATTTTCTACATATGTTAGCTCCAGTCCTGATCAACTGTCTGAACTCGGCCCCAGGAACAATGCCACCCTCTGCCCCAGCCTGAACAGGCTCTGCCAAAACACCTTGTTGTGGGATTTTGATCTCTGAAAGGGCAGAGGCTCCCTGTACCTCATACATGGGGAAGTCCTCCTCCTCTCTTCCCAGGTGCTGTCAGATCTGGCTCTATTTCTTCTGCCTATGACCCTGTAGTGGCTGCCCACTAACATCAGGATCAAGACCAAACATCTGCACTGCTAAGCATGTATGGTGTGGCCTCCGCATGGCTCCAGGCCCTTTAGGAGCTATGCACCACCCGCCATGTCCACGGGAACAACCTGGCCTCTTCCAGTCCCTCCCAGTGCAACACTTCTCCCACAGGGCCTTTGTATCCCTGTTCCCTTCTTCCCTGACCTAGCCCTTCTCATCCTTTGATGTCAGCACCCATGAGGCTTCCTCAGGGAAGTGAAACCTCTATGATGGACTCTCACGGTGCCATTTCACTGTTGCGCTTGTCCCTGTGGCAGCTCAGCAACTGACAGTCTGAGAATTTGATTCATGCTTGTCTCTGCAACTAGACTTTACCCCTAAAAGGGCAGGGACTGTGGCTGTTTGTGTTAACCATTGTACCCGCCCCCACCCCACCCCCACCCCCGGGCCTGACACACAGTAAACAACAGAAAATAGTTGTGGCATGTTTTCGAGTGAATGAATGGATGAATAGCACTCTCCTGTGTGCAGGCCGTGAGGCCATCCCCTAGAGTGTCTCACACCAGAATTACAAACCATCCTCGCTGGTATAACTGGCCGTAACTCAGGAGATATGAGGGCAGGTCAAAGGCTGGGACACGCACTAATTGGGTCCAAAGGGCAGGAATGAATGGAACTGGCCACAGGCCAACACTGTTGTTTTCACTTTCAGTGGGGCTGGGCTCACCCCCAGGTGTCCCTTCCCTAGGTCACTATCTTTTCTTTGTTGTGCCTTGAGCCATTAAACCATTATTAGGTCTATTCTAGAGCCCCCAAAGAGTGCACTTCTCTTTGTTATGGGGGTGCAGCTTGAGTTTGCAGTGGTTCAGGCCTTGAATCATCACAGGTTTGCAACATTTGATTTTAGAAGATAGGGCAAAAGATCTATAAAAGAGATAGAGAGTAATAATTTAAACATAATGTTGATATTAAACTAGAGATAATAAACATAGGCAACCTGGTTCCACCACCAGGCTTGTATGACCTGACAAAGGGGTTAGTCTCTTCCTATGAAGTAGGAATGGTAACGGGATCTA
Source organism: Callithrix jacchus (assembly GCF_049354715.1). NCBI lineage: Eukaryota > Metazoa > Chordata > Mammalia > Primates > Cebidae > Callithrix > Callithrix jacchus. The sequence goes on along the minus strand of NC_133502.1, from coordinate 99,389,187 downwards.
TTTGACTGACTTCTTGTGAGTATTAAATGAGATAATACAAAACGTGCACAGAAAAGAACCTATAGCATTCAGTAAGTATCACGTTTTAAAATTATTGCTAACACACACACAACATAAATCATAGATACACAGCAATGATATAAACCATTTCTAAGGGAGTGTATAAAATGTGACTGTGCCAGTGTTATTTTAGGTTTCTCTTTGGTGACTGCAAATAAAAGGCAAGTTAAATAACAAAGCAACCAAAATTGATAGATTTTAAAACGCAATTTCTATAGTCTCTCCTTCACAAGCGATGCTTAAGTGGACTGTATGAACTGGGGGACAGAATTCAGAAGAGAAATTTATGCACAGGAGTAAAGATTACTGGAAGAAACACAAGTTACTTACTGCATTAAAAAAAACCTCCAGGCTAGCCAGACCTTAGAGAGAACCAAAACAGAGAGAGAGAGAGAGAGGTAGAAAGACAGATGGTTTACATTCTTAAGAGATACAACGACAGATGATTTTCTTTCTTGACAAGAATCCAACGAGTCTAAGACTGAAGATATGGGTCACAGCTGGGCTGGCACCAACACAGCTCCTAGTTGCCCTGGTAACCGGTCCCCACCCTCCTCATACTGCCCACATGCTACTGAGGTAAGGAAAACCCCCCATGGATGGATCAAAGCATGTCCGTGTCCAAGGCAGAGGCGTTCACCCTTGAAGAAGTGTAGGGAGGATGTGGGAAGCGATTTGTGTTCAGAGGGCTCAGGGCTGCAGTCTGAGTAGAACCTGTTAAGGGCTCCTTAAGGCTATTTAAGTGTAAATTAATTAGACCAGGCTCAGTGGCTCAAACCTATAATCCCAGTGCTTCAGGAGGCAGAGGCTGGAGGCCCTGAGCTTGAGACCAGCCTGAGCAACAGAGCAAGTCCCTGTGTCTACAAAAATTAAAAAAAAAAAAAAAGGCCGGGCACCGTGGCTCACGCCTGTAATTTCAACACTTTGGTAGACTGAGGTGGGTGGATCATGAGGTCAGGAGATCAAGACCATCCTGGCCAACATGGTGAAACCCCGTCTCTACTAAAAATACAAACATTAGCTGGGCATCGGGGCATAAGCCTGTAATCCCAGCTACTCAGAAGGCTGAGGCAGGAGAATCACTTGAACCAAGGGAGTCGGAGATTGCAGTGAGCCGAGGTCACTTCACTGCACTCCAGCCTGGCAACAGAAAGAGACTCTGTCTAAAAATAAAAATAAAAATAAAATCGGCAGTGCATGCCTGTAGTCCCAGCAACTCAGGAGGCTGAGGTGGGAGGATGGCTTAAGCCCAGGACTTCCAGGCTGCAGTGACCTATGATTATACCACTGCACTCTAGCCTGGGGAACGGAGTGAGACACTCTCTGAAAAGTATATGCAAATTAATTAAAATAGATAAAATGTAAAATCCAGTTCCTAGGTTGTACCAGCCACATTTCGAAAGCTCAGTATCGTGAGTGGCTAGTGACTGCTTTATTGGATAGCACAGCTCTAGAACAACATTGCGTACATCACCGTGTTGGACGGTGCCAGCCTAGAAACATTCTATGCAAGCTGCGATAAATTGTTAGTGTCATGATGATATCAGTAATAAAGAATTTCAAAGCTACCAGTCAGTGAGTCTCCCCTAGGGACCAGGCCCACAGTTTCCTATCTGAGCCTGCAATGGCACCTGAGTAGATTTCAACTTCAAAGTCTATTTTTAAAAGGGCTTTTTTGGGGAAAAAAATTTGATTGTAATTGTAATATTTGCCTCGTATACAAAATTTGGAAAGCGCTAAAAAGAAATTTCACAAAATATAACATCTTTCATGTCATCTGCCAAATATATCTATGAATTGAATTTTGGCCATCTTCTTCCTTCTTTCTTCTCCTCCTTCTTCCTGCTTCTTTTCCTCTTCTTCCCTTCTTTCTTCTTCCTTTTTTCTTCCTCTTCTTCTTTCTTTTTTCTTCTTCCAGGGGTCAGTATATAACAGTCTATATACTTAACTTTTGCATCAGGTAAAACACACCTATCTCCCCTTCATTCTCATCTCTCTCCTCCCATAATTCTACCATTATCTGTTTTCCTTTTACCCATCATCCCCTTCCAAAAGACATTTGATTTCTTGAGATGTTTCCATAGGCCAAGAAAGCTTTCTCTAGCCTCATGACATTCTGATTTAACTCTTGGTAGAGCATTCATTGTGCTCACCTCTGAGCACTGGGCTGGGAGTCGGGAGTGCTTTGCCTTCCCCATCCTTGCATGTAGACACTCTCTAGAGCAGGGATGTCCAGTTGGCGGGCCACATTGGAAGAATTGTTTTGGGCCACACATACCACACATAAAATACACTAACACTAACAATAGCTAATGAGTTTAAAAAAACATCACACACACACAAAAATCTCATAATGTTTTAAGAAAGTTTACGAGTTTACATTGGGCCACATTTAAAACTGCAATAGGGCCTGTGGGCTACAAGCTTGATCTAGAGTGAAAACCTTGAACATCAGAACCATAGGCAGAGATGCTAATTTGGATTCTCTCTTCTCTTTTCCCTTAGACTTTTGTGTGTGTTTGATTTTCATAATTAGAGCAAATTCCACAGTAACTTGAGGGCACCGAACTCAATGAATTTGCTCTAATATCTCCTTCTTCCAATGTCTTCACTGTAAAGAGATCTCAATTGCCTCTTTCTTCATTATAAACATAAGATTTGGAGCTCATGTGTCTAGGTCCTTCCTAGTAACCTTACAATAAGGTCCACACTCCTTAGCAGGCCAGTCAAGGCCTTGAACATCTAGTCCTGACAGTGTCTCCTGTCCACCCTCACATACCAGCTCCTACAACTCACACTCAACAGCACTAAGCATCTGCTTTTCCATGTACTTGAGCCTTGGTGCACAATCTTTGATGCTCCCAGTATTCGATTATTCCTTCCCTCTGCTTGGCAGGCCCTCTTCAGTTGAAATCCTCTTTATCCTTCCAGATTTACTCTTTCCAAGGCCTGATCAAGATTGGCCTCTCCTCCTGCTGTGTTATCATAGCCTTTCTTAGTTTATCTCATACAGCCGTCATCACTGGCCTACACCCCATGGGTGACTTCATAGATTGTTGACTCATTTGCCTCCTCCGTTAGAAGACAGAACCCACACTGTTCATATTCATCCCCAGTGCTCACTCAATATGGTGCTTTGCGTGTATTAACATTTAGTGTTGTGAAATTAAGACCCAGTGCCTCCCAAATTCATGAATTTAAACTGAAAAATTCAGAGTTGGAAATAAGTACTGTTTATTTCAACTGTTAAATCAACCAAAAAATAGTTTATTCCTTTTCTTATTTAAATCCCAAAGCAGCTCAATGAATTATATATAATCCCCACTTTACAATTGAACAGAGGCACAGATAAATTAAGTAACTTGAGCAAAGCCACACAGCAAAGGGAGTCTAACTTGAAAGATTATACTTTTCCTACTGTTTTAAAGGCCCTGTTCATCTATCCATTAAACAAATTATTCTCAAGAAGTTAATCAAGGTTGGTTAAATGGAGAGAAAAGGGTCAGAGAGCGGGTGAGAGTGACAGCAGGAATGAGAGGGGCGGTTCCCCACAGGCACATCCATGGTAGGGGTTAAGCCTTAAGCATGTTTGAGGCACTGACTTAAAGGGTGGTCATGATGGCCTGGCATGGTGGCCTGGCTTGAAGCAGGTCAGGTACTAGAACTTGGATTTCCACGCTGGCACTGCTTTGGAAAAACCCTTCTTGTGGACTCATGGGAGCCTCCAAGGGAAGTTTGTAATCATTTATTTATGACTTACTATATGGAAATTTCAGGAATAATGTTCAAAGTGCTGCTCTTTTATTTCCAACCCTCTCTGTTGTTTTGATGACTGATGGACATAGTCCTTACCAATGCATGGTCATTAGTCTGGTCTGCCGTAAATTCTGATAGGGCAGATGTCTAAAAGCACCTATTTTTGTTTCAATTGTTTTATGGTTCTGTTTATTAATTATGGCTTTCATACTTGAGATTCTGAAAAATATTATAAAATTTTTTATAGATAAAGCACTAGATGAAGCAATGTGCTTTATTATTGACGAAAGCATCCATTAAGGCACTATTAAAACAATGAAAAAGCATGTATTCAAAAAGCATGCATTTGAGTAAAGCTCTCTTTCTTTGCACACAAGATAGAAAGCTTGGCCGGGTATGATGGTTCACGCCTGTAATCCCAGCACTTTGGGAGGCCGTGGCTGTTGGATCACCTGCAGTCAGGAGTTCAAGACCAACCTGGCTAACATGGTGAGACCCCGTTTCTACTAAAAATGCAAAAAAATTAGCCAGGCATGGTGGCGCACACCTATAATCCCAGCTACTCGGGAGGCTGAGGCAGGAGAATTACTTGAACCCAGGAGGCGGAGGTTGCAGTGAGCCGGGATCATGCCATTGCACTCTAGCTTGGGCAACAGGAGTGAAACTCTGTCTCAAAAAAAAAAAAAAAGGATAGAAAACTTATTATCCAAATATGTTTTCTGTGATTTTTGTTTGTTTTATTCTTATGAAATATTTTAGGCACATAAATAGTCAACATTCAGCTTAACTAAAAGTATATCTGTTTCCTAAGCCATAAAACAATACAGAGATTGATCTCCATTTCCACAGCACAAGCAAATAGAAATATCTGTATAGATGGAATGGCGGAAATATATAATCTGAGCAAAAAAGCAAAACACAAGTTTGCCCCTCTGCTAATAAGAAAGAAGTTCTGATATTTAAACAAATTGTCCTCTCTCTTTGGTTCACCCCAAACTCATTATGAACATTTACTCATGCCAAAATATAATTAATTTTTCTGTGTATTCCATCTCTGAGTCAGTCCTAATTCATGGTTCGAATTGCCCCTTAACTCTAAGTAGATATGTGATCATGTGAATTAGCATTCGGCCCGCAAAACTTTCGAAACACTTCCTCTTCTAAAGCATTCTTCTTGCCGAATGGAAATTGGCAGTCCACAGCACTAGTCTTAAATAAAGTTGTAAAGTTCCACCCAGAGACTTCTACAATGGCAGTGACAAAGGGAGCACTGTGGAAAAGGCTGGTTGACTACCCAGCTGGGACTTCAGGACTGGCTCTCTGTCTTGCAGGCCCAGCCCCCTTGATACTGTCAACACATTGAACATGGATTCATCTCTCATGTGAGACCCCTACTTATCAGGTTTACAAGTTTCTGCATAAACCAAAATGCCAGCTGATTAATGTACCAAAGGAAATACAACTGTCATGTGGCATGCAACAATCACATTAATACACACATTTTCAGAAACCAACATACAATCGGAGGTTTCTTAGTGAGCATAGGAGAGCTAGGACCAAAGTATCTGGTGGTACGAGACCATGCATTACTAGGAAGAGGCTTGCTAATGAGAATAAGATGTTCAAAGGCCAATGGCCAATGCTCCGTGTCCACTGGACAGTGCTTCACATTTCAATCTACAGTGCCCTGCTCTGGCCTTCCTGCCCACCCAGACTGCCTGGAGCAGACATGTTTCCTCTAGGTATGTGAAAATACTAAGTTGGATCACAGTGATGTCTTGCTAGCCTGGGAGTCATTCTAACTCTTTTCACATGACCTTATACATCTCTGCCCCTTCCTTTAAGCTGTTGATCTTTAACCCTTAGAGAACAATCTTATTTCCTTCTTTTCCAAGTCCTTAGGAAAGCACCTTGCTGTGGCCCTCATTTTCTCTAAGAAGATAAATCCTTTGACTCATAGCTTTATAAAGTTGACATAATTTCTATGATTTGAAGGCAGTTGCCTCCATTTTCATGTAAAACCTATTCTGGGGTTAGAAATCAGCCCCCTAAATGCTTATTCTACCATTTTACCAAGTATGTGGCCACTGCTTCCCTTCCTGCAGGCCAGTAGGTGCCACATCTTTATAAGATTGAATCCCAGGTTGGGAAGTAGGACCTCCTACTAATTTGGAAGGCTTCAAGGCCCAGCGCCTTCTTTCATTGCAACTGTCAGTTAGAGGAGCTGTTTTAGAAAATATATCCAAGAGATTAAAAAAAAAAACTGATAGATAACAGTATTATCTTTTTCATCTTCATTAGGCCATGAATGTGGTAGAAAAGCTTGGCTAATTACAAAGGGAATACAAGAAAGAAAGGAATTTAGAAAGATGAGTTCAAATGGTACCTTAGGAATTAAACTTAGAGTGATCATGTCTAGGGTATTGGACCAAAAGCACCTGGAGCAGTGGCTGGGTCTCCCTACACACACAATAAGTACTTATAAATGGATAAATGAAAGCAGAAATCTAAATTTTTGCTTGAATGGGCAGCTTCTCCCCAGGGGCAATTTTCCATCAAAAATGCTGCAGAGCTCAGTCAATCCAGCTAATTATCCCTGCAACCTATAATCCTTGACAGCCTTCTTCCCCATTCCCCGCCATAAGCCCAGAAAACACTGATTTGCAATGGTGGTTTCAAGTTGCATAAATGTAGCCTGTCCAACTTTTTTTCTCTTCACAGAGTGTCCAGAACATCTAGTTTTTTAGTAGGATGTCCTAGAAAACCTTGCCAATAATAAGCATTAAATATATACACTCTTCTCCAAGAGTACATAAAGTTTCCTCATATATTCCAACATTAATAACTTTATTTTGTGCTTTATTAAGTAAAAAACAAAGACATTTTCTGACGTACACAAAGACAAAAGGGCAATCTGTCAACTTTTCAGTCTAATGGAGGAATTTCAAAAACCTTTCTTGAAAATTTATACATCAAGCAGACAAAAGAAATTATGAGTGAGGATATAGGTTTGAATAAATGCATCAAGTCTCACATAATCATTAATGAAAAGTAAATAATACTTACTATTTTCAAGTATATGTGGGACATTTATAAAAATCGACCATGTGGTCTGCAAATATGGAGCTGGTAAACCTCATCATCTTATATAACTGCATTTACAAAAAACCATACTTGGTCCACTAAATATACCCACTAGACAAGTGCTAACATAAACAGATGTTTCACTTGTTAAGTACATTTCAGCTCTAAGTACATATATGACAATAACTATTGTGATTTAAGTAATGATTTATATTAATTATGAAGCTATTGACATTTAGATTATAATTTGTGTAAATTGTGTGGCTATTACCATTTGATCTGTACCTTTTGTGAATTTTGTAGCTATTACATTTGAACTCTTAAGTGATCTCTGGTTAAATAGTGTGTGCATGGAAGTAAAATCTTAGCGTTCTATGATTAGTAAACTTACAGGACCCTCAGTCCTACATTAGTAGGATTAGTATGTGATACTTTAAAAATACTCATTTATTTGATACAAAAAAAAAAGAAATATTATTTCCAATTCTCCTCTTCCTTCTATGGAGGGTGGACCCTGGTAACTAAAGGGTTTTTGACTTGCTGAGCACAAAGTGCCCATTAGTAGAATAACCTTTCACTTACTGAAAATTAAATTACTCTGAATAAGAAATGGCCTGAGCCCAGGGGAGATACCCAGGAGCTGAAGGTGGTTACCCAGAGCTGGAGAGCTTAAGAGGCTCCTCCTGGAAAAGATCAAGGGAAAATAAAAATGGCCAAAGTCCAAAGCAAAACGAGAACATCTCATGTGCCAAAAATCAAAGTGTGGCAAGGCTGAACTAAACCATAATAACCCACTCCCCTACATTTTTGGACTGTATAAAAGCCAGGAGGGCGGGAGGGGGAGGTTTTGATGACCCTGTAGAGATGGCAGATGAGTTTGTAAGTCTGTATGAAGCCTAGAGTTGGACCTGAGTATCTTACATAAAGTCTTGTTGTTGTTGTTGTTGTTGTTAGCATTGATGTCAAGTGGTAGAACAGAAAGTCCTTATAGAAGGACTGCCTTTGAGACCGACTCAAGATGGCGCGGTGAGAACAACCCAGGATTGAAGCTCTCGGTGAATGCATGGAGGGTGAGTCAGGGCCGCATTTCCACATGGATCTTTGTTGTCCACAGAATGGGGAAATTCCCCGGTATAAAAGTGATGTGGGACGCCAGTGAAGCGGTTTTGGCTGGTGCAGCCGGCGGCCGGTGCGGCCGGCGCTGCAGCGCGGGAGCACTCCACAGCGCTCCGCACAAAGCGCACTGCTCTGGGTGCCCTGTTGAACCTGCAATCTGAGACTTGAGAGGGCAGATTGGCATATCCATCTGACTGAACGGGACTTGGACAGTGAGCCAGGCCAAGAGATTCCAGGGAAACGGCGTTTGGGCCAGGGCAGTGGGATAAACAAAACGGCAATTCCAAACGCTCCGGGTGGAGAGTTTCACTGCAGGCACAGCTGAACCCAGGACAATGCAGCTCAGTGGGGGAGGGGCGTTTGCCATTACCGAGGCAACCTGCTTCTACTGAGGTACACTCCCATTGCTGACGCAGCCTGCCATTGCCGAGGCAACCCGCCACAACAGAGAGACTCTGCCCCAGGGCGTAGCCGGTGTCAGCAGGGCAGAGATCGCAGCAGCAGGGCAGAGCCTGCAGCAACGGGGCGGACCTCACACCAGCAGGGTGGAGCCTCAGCAGGCAAATAGTGACTAGACTGCCTCCTAGCTGGGCAGGACAGCGCAACACACACATAAAGAAAACCCCAACCCCCCGAGACAGAGCATCTGAGAAAAAAGGTTTTTTTTATGAGTTCCACTGCAGCAGAATTAAATGTAGCAGCCTAACAGCCCTGAATGAACAACAGAGCTCACAGATCAGCACTTGAGCCCCTATAAAGTACAGATTGTCTCCTCAAGCATCTCCCTGACCCCTCTATATCCCGAAGACTGACATTTGGCAGGCATCATTCTGGAACAAAGATAGCAGAAAAAGAAACTGGTAGCATTCCTCACTGTTCCCAGTCGCTATAGGTGCACCCCAGACAAGCAGGGCCTGGAGTGGACCTCAGCAGTCGTACGGTGGAGGGGCTAGACTGGTAGAAGGAAAACCAAGTAACAGAAATACTTCATCATCAACAATCTGGGTGTCCACTCAGAGACCCAATCGAAAAGTCAGCAACTACTCAGACGACAGGTGGATAAATCCAGAAAGATGAGAGGAAACCAGTGCAAAAAGGAGGAAAACACCCGAAACCAGAACACCTCGCCTCATACAAATGACCAAAACTCCTCACCAGCAAGGGAACAAAGCTGGATGGAGAATGACTGTGACGAAATGACGGAATTAGACTTCAGAAGGTGGATAATGAGAAACTTTTGTGAGCTAAAAGAACATGTTTTAAATCAATGCAAAGAAACTAAGAACCTTGAAAAAATATTCGAGGAAATGATAATAAGAATGGATAACTTAGAGAGGAATATGAACGAATTGAAGGAGCTGAAAAACACAATACGGGAACTTCGCGAAGCATGCACAAGTTTCAACAGCCGAATTGACCAAGCAGAAGAAAGGATATCAGAAATCGAAGATCAACTCAATGAAATAAAACGATAAACCAAGATTAGAGAAAAAAGCACAAAAAGGAATGAACAAAGTCTCCAAGAAATGAGGGACTATGTGAAGAGACCTAACCTACGTTTGATAGGTGTACCAGAAGGGGATGAAGAGAATGAATCCAGGCTGGAAAATACTCTTCAGGATATTATCCAGGAAGATTTCCCCCACCCAGCAAGGCAGGCCAACACTCAAATGCAGGAAATACAGAGAACACCACAAAGATATTCCGCAAGAAGAGCAACCTCAAGGCACATAATTGTCAGATTCACCAGGGTTGAAATAAAAGAGAAAATACTAAGAGCAGCCAGAGAGAAAGGTTGGGTCACCCACAAAGGGAAGCCCATCAGACTCACAGCAGATCTCTCGGCAGAAACACTACAAGCCAGAAGAGAGTGGGGGCCAATATTCAACATCCTTAAAGAAAAGAACTTTCAATCCAGAATTTCATATCCAGCCAAACTGAGCTTCATAAGTGAAGGAAAAATAAAATCCTTTGCGAACAAGCAAGTACTCAGAGAGTTTGTCACCACCAGGCCTGCTTTACAAGAGCTCCTGAAAGAGGCACTACACATAGAAAGGAACAATCAGTACCAGCCATTCCAAAATCACACTAAATGCTAAAGAGCATCAACATAATGAAGAATCTACATCAACTGATGGGCAAAACAGCAAGCTAGCATCAAAATGGCAGTATCAAATTCACACATAACACTATTAACCCTAAATGTAAATGGACTAAATGCACCAATCAAAAGATACAGACTGGCAAATTGGATAAAAAACCAAAACCCATCAGTGTGCTGTATCCAGGAAACCCATCTCACATGCAAGGATACACAAAGGCTCAAAATAAAGGGATGGAGGAAGATTTATCAAGCAAATGGAGAGCAAAAAAAAGCTGAAGTTGCAATTCTCATCTCTGATAAAACAGACTTTAAAGCAACAAAGATCAAAAGAGACAAAGAAGGCCATTACATAATGGTAAAAGGATCAATACAACAAGAAGAGCTAACAATCCTAAACATATATGGACCCAATACAGGAGCACCCAGATACATAAGACAAGTTCTTAATGACTTACAAAGAGACTTAGACTCCCACACAATAATAGTGGGAAACTTTAACACTCCACTGTCAATAATAGATCAACCAGACAGAAAATCAACAAGGATATCCAGGGCTTGAACTCAGACCTGGAATAAGCAAACCTGATAGACATTTACAGAACTCTCCACTTCAAATCCACAGAATACACATTGTTCTCAGCACCACATCATACCTACTCTAAAATTGACCACATAATTGGAAGTAAAGCACTCCTCAGCAAATGCAAAACAACTGAAATCATAACAAACAGCCTCTCAGACCATAGTGCAATCAAGTTAGAACTCAGAATTCAGAAGCCAACCCAGAACCGCACAGCTTCATGGAAACTGAACAACTGGCTCTTGAATGTTGACTGGATAAACAATGAAATGAAGGCAGAAATAAAGAAGTTCTTCGAAATCAATGAGAACGAAGACACAACATGCCAGAATCTGTGGGACACATTTAAAGCAGTCTCTAGAGGAAAATATATAACAATAAGTGCCCATATGAGGAGAATGGAGAGATCCAAAATTGACACCCTATCGTCAAAATTGAAAGAGCTAGAGGAGCAAGATCAAAAAAACTCAAAACCTAGCAGAAGACAAGAAATAACTAAGATCAGAGCTGAACTGAAGGAGATAGAGACACGAAAAACCCTTCAAAAAATCAATAAATCCAAGAGCTGGTTTTTTGAAAAGATCAACAAAATAGACAAACCACTAGCCAGATTAATAAAAAAGAAAAGAGAGAACAACCAAATAGATGCAATAAAAAATGATAAAGGAGAAATCACCACAGATTCCACAGAAATTCAAACCATCATCAGAGAATATTACAAACAACTCTATGCACATACACTAGTAAACCTGGAGGAAATGGATAAATTCCTGGACTCCAGTGTCCTCCCAAGCCTAAACCAGGAGGAAGCTGAAACTATGAATAGACCAATAACAAGGGCAGAAGTCGAGGCAGCAATTAAGAGCCTACCACACAAAAAAAGCCCAGGTCCAGATGGGTTCACAGCCGAAATCTACCAGACACACAAAGAGGAGCTGGTACCATTCCTTCTGAAACTCTTCCAAATAATCCAAAAAGAGGGAATCCTTCCCAAATCATTTTATGAGACCACATCATCCTGATACCAAAACCTGGCAGAGACCCAACAAGAAAAGAAAACTTCAGGCCAATATCCATGATGAACATAGATGCAAAAATCTTCAATAAAATATTGGCAAGCCAATTGCAACAGCAAATCAAAAAACTTACCCATCATGATCAAGTAAGATTCATCCCGGGGATGCAAGGCTGGTTCAACATACGCAAGTCTCTCAACGAAATTCACCACATAAACAGAACCAAAAACAAAAACCACATGATTATCTCAGTTGACGCAGAGAAGGCATTTGACAAAATTCAACAGCCCTTTATGCTAAAAACCCTCAATAAACTCGGTATCGATGGAACGTATCTCAAAGTAATAAAAGCCATTTATGACAAACCAACAGCCAATATCATACTGAATGGGCAAAAACTGGAAGCATTCCCTTTGAAATCCGGCACTAGACAAGGATGCCCTCTTTCACCACTCCTATGCAATATAGTACTGGAAGTTCTAGCCAGAGCAATCAGGCAAGAAAAAGAAATAAAGGGCATTCAAATAGGAAAGGTGGAAGCCAAATTGTCTCTATTTGCAGACGACTTGATAGTATCCCTAGAAGACCCCATTGCGTCAACCCTAAAACTCCTGAAACTGATAAGCAACTTCAGCAAAGTCTCAGGATATAAAATCAATGTGCAAAAATCACAAGCATTCCTCTACACCAATAACAGACTTAAAGAAAGCCAAATCAGCACGAACTGCCATTCACAATTGCTACAAAAAGAATAAAATACCTAGGAATACAACTCACAAGGAACGTAAGGGACCTCTTCAAGGAAAACTACAAACCACTGCTCAATGGAATAAAAGAGGACACAAACAGATGGAGAAACATTCCATGTTCATGGCTAGGAAGAATTAATATCGTGAAAATGGCTATATTGCCCAAAGTAATTTACAGAATCAATGCTATCCCCATCAAGCTACCATTGACTTTCTTCACAGAACTGGAAAAAACCACCATGAACCTCATATGGAACCAAAACAGAGCCCGCATGGCCAAGTCAATTCTAAGCAAAAAGAACACAGCAGGGGGCATCACACTACCAGATTTCAAACTAAACTACAAGGCTACAGTAATCAAAACAGCATGGTACTGGTACCAAAACAGAGATATAGGCCAATGGAACAGAACAGAGGCATCGGAGGCAACACAACATATCTACAACCATACAATATTTGATTAACCTGACAAAAACAAGCAATGGGGAAAGGATTCCCTGTTTAATAAATGGTGTTGGGAAAACTGGCTAGCCATGTGCAGAAAGCAGAAACTGGACCCCTTCCTGACACCTTACACTAAAATTAACTCCAGATGGATTAAAGACTTAAACATAAGACCTGGCACCATAAAAACCCTAGAAGAAAATCTAGGCAAAACCATTCAGGACATAGGAGTAGGCAAGGACTTCATGACCAAAACACCAAAAAATATTTGGCAACAAAAGCCAAAATAGACAAATGGGATCTAATGAAACTCCACAGCTTCTGCACGGCAAAAGAAACAGTCACTAGAGTGAATCGGCAACCAACAGAATGGGAAAAAATTTTCACAGTATACTCATCTGACAAAGGGCCGATATCCAGAATTTACAAAGAACTCAAACAGATTTACAGGAAAAAAACAAACAAGCCCATTCAAAAATGCACAAAGGATATGAACAGACACTTTACAAAAGAAGACATATATGAGGCCAACAATCATATGAAAAAATGCTCATCATCACTGGTCATTAGAGAGATGCAAATCAAAACCACATTGAGATACCATCTCGCGCCAGTTAGAATGGCGATCATTAAAAAATCTGGAGACAGATTTTTTAACATAACAGATGCTGGAGCAGATGTGGATAAAAAGGAACACTTTTACACTGTTGGTGGGAGTGTAAATTAGTTCAACCATTGTGGAAGACAGTGTGGCGATTCCTCAAAGCCTTAGAAATAGAAATTCCATTTGACCCAGCAATCCCATTACTGGGTATATATCCAAAGGACTATAAATCGTTCTATAAGGACACATGCACACGAATGTTCATTGCAGCACTGTTTACAATAGCAAAGACCTGGAACCAACCCAAATGCCCATAGATGATAGACTGGATTGGAAAAATGTGGCACATATACACCATGGAATATTATGCAGTAATCAGAAATGATGAGTTCGTGTTGTTTGTAGGGACATGGATGAATCTGGAGAACATCATTCTCAGCAAACTGACACAAGAACAGAAAATGAAATACTGCATATTCTCACTCATAGGCGGGTGATGAAAAATGAGAACACATGGACGCAGGGAAGGGAGTACTAAACACTGGGGTCTATTGGGGGGGAAAAGGGGAGGGCCAGCAGGGGGGACGGAGCTGGGGAGGGATAGCCTGGGGAGAAATGCCAAATGTGGGTGAAGGGGAGAAAGGAAGCAAAACACACTGCCATGTGTGTACCTATGCAACTGTCTTGCATGTTCTGCACATGTACCCCAAAACCTAAAATGCAATAAAAAATTAAAAAAAAAAAAAGAAGGAATGCCTTTGAATGAGGACTAAAAATATTACCACCCACTGGACTCAAAGGGAGCAAAATATCTAGCTTCTCTCCTGGGCCACAGGTGGGAAAAAACAATCCTCTTTGAGAAACTTGAGCCCCTACTACACCCAAATTCACATTATATGACAAAGAGGCACCAAGCTTATAAACTGACATAAAACTGTTTTAGGATTGGTGAAACTGCCTGTGAAAGTATTTCCAAAACTTAGGACTCCCACAGAGGAAAAGCTGAAGATGAAACTACAATCAAAAACTATAAATCATGTGGGAAAATGGACCACTATGTGAGAGAATCAGCAAAAACACCAGTTGCTCTCCAATAATTAGACATAATAGAATCAAATGGAACACAAGAAAAGGAAAATTTGAAAAAGAATGAAATGCAGATTTTTAGAAATAAAACATAATCAATAGATGGATTAAATAATAAACTAGATACAGCTGAAGAGGGAACTACTGAATTAGAAGAAAAGCAGATTGGAGGATATTACCCAGGATGAAAAAGAGAGCTAAACAGAAAATATTCAAGAACAATGAAGAGATGTGTTTGATAAAATGTCAAACTTCCCATGTAGCTAAAAGGAACCCACGTAAATAGAATAAGTAAGAGAAAGGCAATATTCAAAGAGGTAATAACAACTTTCCATGGTATGAGTACTCACACTGAATATGCAAAATAAGTCATGAGCAGGACAAGAGTAAAACTGCAAAGTGCCTCAAAGACAAAGAGGCTTTTTCCTACCTAAAGCTACCAAAGATAAGATCTATTTTCTAAAGAACTGCCTAATACACTAAAAGAGATTTCTCAACATAAAGGCCCAAATAAAATGAAATAATTATTCAAACTATTGAGGAAAACTGTCAACCAAGAATTCTTCACCAACTAACAAAATCTTATTCATGAGTAAGCACATTTTCTAACATACAAAAAGACAGAAGGGTGGACTGTCAAATTCTCAGTCTAATGGAGGAATTTTAAATCCTTTCTTGAAAAATTGATACATGAAGTAGACAAAAGAAATTATTAAGAATATAGATGATATGAATAAATGCATCAAGCCTGACATAGCATTAATGAAAAAATGATATTCTTTTCAAGTACATGTGGGGCATTTATAAAAATTGACATGTACTAGACCACAAAGAATATTGCCACAAATTTCAAAGAATCAGTATCATACCAGCCACATGTTTTACTATGATGAACTGTAAATCAATAATAAAAGTTCACACACAAAATGGTTGGGAACTCTAAAAATAAATAAGCAAAATTTTTTTTTAAATTAACATTCATATAAGTCATTTCTAAGTTAAAAATCATAATGGAAATTATAGAATATTAAGTAATGTACAACAAAAGTACTATCAATTAAAATTTGTGGGATGCAGTTACAACATTACTTAGAAGGAAAGTATAGGCTTTAAATACATTTTTGGGAAATAACAAGAATAAAAAGTAATAAGCTAGTTGTTCAGTTCAAGTAGAAAAAAATAAATATAGGAAATAATAGAAATGAATGCTAGTGAAAACAAACTGGGCACATGTTCTCAAGATCTCCTGAGGGCTATGTCATGGAAAAAAATAAACTATGAACAAAAGCCAGTTGTTTGACAAAATAAAAATAGATCTCTGGTGAGACTGATCTAGAAGAAAGAAGCACAATTACCTGACGCCAGTAAATTTGAAGACTTAAACAAAATTGGATCATTTCAATGAAAAATACCAAAACTGTGGGGGAAATGGGGTTGAAAGGCAGTGATCTAGTGGCAGACGCTGCTTAGGGATACCTGCATTTTCCCCAGTGAAAATGTGACCTTGCTGGCGCTGCATTTGGATTTAGAAGCAAAAGGTCCAGAGAGCTGTATAATTTATAGTAAGGGCATGGATTGTTTATGTTCCTCCTTTGAAGTAATGATAAAGGTGATCAAAAGTGACTACCTCATACAGCAAGTGTAACCTACAGGTAAGAACTGTGTTCAGTGTTCTGGAGGCCTAGAAGCTGGGCTGAAATGAGCTGAATCTGCTCCTGCTCTGTGGCCGCCTGGCTTCCACCAATTTCCTGATTCCTTAGCCAAGTAAAAGGATGCAGCAAGAGACAGGAAGGGCAGGCAGGGAGGGTGGCTCAGCTGTCTTAAGTGTGGTCTCTTCCTGCCATCTACCAAATGTTGCAGTGACCAAAATTGAATCAAGAATAGAAAACCTGAATACAATACAATGCTCATTAAAGAAACTGAATCTGTAATCAAAGATCTCCCCTCAAAAAAGGCCCCAGACCCAGGTTTTTTAGATGAGTTTCATCAAACATATTATATACAAGCTGTTTCAAAGAACAGGACAAGAGAGAAAACCATCCTACTCATTTTATAAAGCTAGTAAAACCTTGATACCAACATTTAATATGGACCATATTTTTAAAATATAGGCCCATCTCAAGTATATAAAATCAGAAATTCTAAATAAAATGGCAGTAATCAAATGCCTAAAAACAAGGACTTAAAAACACATCACGTTTCTGGAATCAGCTTCAGAGTAATCTAGGATGGGATTATTTGGGGATGTGGGATGTAGTTGGGGGCATACATACAAGAAGACAAATCATGGGTTGAAAATTACTGAAGCCAACCCGTTGTGGTGGCTCATGCCTATAATCCCAGCACTTTGGGAGGCTGAGGTGGGTGGATCACCTGGGGTCAGGAGTTTAAGACCAGCCTGACCAACATGTAGAAACTCCGTCTCTACCTAAAATACAAAACTAATGAGCCAGGCATGGTGGCACTTGCCTGTAACCTCAGCTACTCAGGAGGCTGAGGCAGGAGAATCACTTGAACCCAGGAGGCGGAGGTTGCAGTGACCTGAGATTGCACCACTGCACTCCAGCCTGGGCAACAAGAGTGAAACTCTGTCTAAAAAAAAAATTGCTGAAGCTGGGTTTTGGCATACAGAGGTTTGCTTTGTACTGTTTTGTCTGCTTTTCAGTGTGTTTAAAATTTTCAATAATAGAAAAATTTTTGGTTCTGTTTTTCAATGCATTATGGCCAATAATCAAGATTTACGCTAGGAGGAGTTCTTTGTGAAACACTGTAGCATGTACTATGTAAATTTCCTGTCTTCTCTTCAGCAAAAATCTAAATTTCTTAAAATACTTTTATCTGAAGGGAGTTTTGTTCTTTGGAGGGTCTGAAGAATACAACCAGGGGACAGCTGTCATAAGGGTTTATGTGAATATCTCTCTTCGTATGAGATCAGAGCTACCTAAAGAATACATGCAGGAAGTCACACTGTGTCTGGATTTTTTGTTTTGGTTTTTTTTTTTCAGGACCGGATTCCATGGCTCTGTAACTTGCATGACATTTTACTAAGGTAAGAGACCACTGGGCCTTGGCATAAGCCAAAGACAGCAAGTAAAGAAAACCCTCAGAAAAGACAGGGAAAAAAATACACTCCTGAAATCACAACTGACTGATAGTAAAGAATTCTAGAAACTGAGTGCACTTCTATCAAGTAACCACAATGATTTCAACCAGCCACAGGCAGCTGGAGTTTAGTCGGGCTCTGGAGACAAATCTTTAGACAGGTCCACAGTTACTAGCTAGCAATCTTGATCAGCCACTTGATTTCCATGAGTCTGTTTCTTCAGTAAAATGGGAATTAACATAGTTCCTATTCAGAGATTATTGTAAGGAGTGAGTTGGTGCTGGGCAACAGAACAGTATCTAATACATAGAAACTGCTCAAAAAATGTCCACTGATGCCACTTCTGTTATTGCCTACCTCAGTCATCAGTTTTTCTTCTCTTTGCTTCAAGCTGTGACAACCAGGAAGGCCTGAGGTCGCTTGTGAGTGAACAGGTAATTAGTCACCAGGATTGGAGTCCATGTTGCCCAGCTCTGCAGCATGTCCCTGAGCAAAAAGGGTGCCCCCCACCCCACCTATCTGTGGACCTGACCGCAGTGGAAATCCTGGTTGGGACATGGAGCAGGATAAGGAAAAGGCAGGGAGTAGCTTATAGATCTTGCTTTCTAAGATGAAGTCATATTTTGTCCATCTAAAACCATCTGGGCCATATGAAGTTAGAATATACTTAAATGGTTAAAAATTCCATTTGCTTTTTTCACACCCTGTTTTGGCTGGCAGCCCTGTCTTTGCATAGGCTGAGTTTTGATTTAGGGGTTTACAGTTTAGGGTTTCAAGGTTTGAAAATGTCTGCCTACCTGGGTCTCTAACATAATAAACTCATGAGAGTCTATTTTTATAGTACTGTCATTTTGTAGTCATAAAAGGGCGCATGGCTTCATTTTTATATTTGCTAGCCATTTATTGGCTGGGAAAAAAAAAAAAAGGAGAGGCCCCTTCCTTCAGAACTTTCATCCTGAAGACAACTTTATGCTGGATCCCCAAGCCAGAATTTATGCACCACCTCCTAACTCTAGAGTCCTGTCCTGGCCCCACGATGACTGCCTCCCACACTCAGCAGCCAATTGGAAGCTGTGGCTCACTCTCCGGTGTGGTCTCTGGCACACTGGTTTCCCCTTATTGGTGCTGTGTCGCACTGCCTCTGTTTCTGGCTTGAGTTTTTTCCTTAGTGCATCCCTAGAAACCTCTCATATGCTGCTCACCTCGCCCACAGAGGGGCTGATGCTCCCTTCTCTCCTGCTTTCTCCAGCTCTGCACCTCTTCCCCAGATAGTGTAGAGTAGGAATGGGGAGAAGCCAGTTGTAGAATGCAGATCCGTGAACATCCTGCAAAGACCTGAGCTTGGCTGTTTGTATGGCACAGGGGCGTACCGGTAGCCCTGTGTCCACACGCTGTGATGTAGCAACGTCTTGCATCCATCGAAGCAGAATCAACACTTACTGAGCAAATCTGTGTATCAGAGATCTTGAACAGTGTTTTCCTTATGACAGTTCTATGGGCAGATACCCTGTGTAGCCCCACTTAAAAGATGATGAGGAACTGGCGCTCAGAGAGGTCGATGCCTTTGCCCAAGATTGTTCACTTTACTAGCAGAAGAGCGTCAACTCAATGTTAGGACTGCCTGATGCTTAACCACCATTGTCTAATGCCTTCCACTGGCAGGAATCTGCACCTAGAATTGACAGAGGTTATTTTAAATGTCTTCATTCTTTTGCCTCCTTTTTTTTTTCTTTTTTAAAACAGAGATGTAGCCTCGGGACAGCATGTGGTTCTAGCCTGTTCAGCCCTGAAGAAAATGTACAGAGACATATTAACACAAGGAAAAGATGGTGCAGCTCCAAAGTGCAAGGAGTCGGGAAGGGAAGCAAAGTGGGCTAAGATACAGCTCCTAGTGGTCCATCTGAGTGGGTCATTTGAGGTCATCTCTGAACGCTTACTCAAAAGAAAGGGGCATTTTATGCCCCCGGAATTATTGCAATCCCAGTTCGAGACTCTAGAGCCCCCGGCAGCTCCAGAAAAGTTTATCCAAATAAGTGTGAACAAAAATGTTTCCAAGATAATTGCTACAATTATGGAAACCCTAAAAATGAAGTGAGAATAATTTTGTATCAGTGGTCCAGATAGAATTAAGTATACATCCTTGTGCCATCCAAAACCTCATTCTAGCCTCCTTGCCCATATTATATTCTAAATTTTTAAGGCAAACAAAACCCAATGTATCAAGACAGATTTGTTTGGGTATAATTTTAGGAATTATCCTGGTTCATCAGGAAGCAGAGGGGGAGTTTTAAAAGTCAAGCTTAAATTGAAGTTTAAGTTCATCTGTAACCCAATTGAATGATCAGAGGAAATTCTGTAATTAACGCTGAAAATCATTACATTGTTTAGAACATTCTTGCTCGTGCCTGTATTTGCACAAATAAATGAAACTTGGCTGCCCTTGGCCTCCCCTGGAAATTGGTGTTGGGAGTATGAATATGTACATAATCCACCCACCATCCAGGACACCACACAACTCCTAATTCTCTCTGTCCTGGAGCAGTGGTTCAGAATAGTGGCTCTTAAGCTAATGTCTCAAAAGATTGTCATGGGAGAACAAGCAAACTTTGCTCAGTTCCTTAAACAGCATAATGCAAATATATTTACCAGCAGCTCAACTGCTTCTAGCCCTCCAGAGGCCAATAAAGCCACTGGTTCTCAGTGAGGAGGGCACCTCCTCCAAGGGCTGTTTTTAAAACTTGTGGGGATTATGGTGGCTCATGCCTGTAATCCTAGCACTTTGGGAGGTCAAAGCAGGAGGATCACGAGCCCAGAAGCTCGAGACCAGCCTGGGCAACAAAGTGAGACCCCACCTCTGCAGAAAAACAGAAATACTAGCTGCATGTGATTGGTGCACACCTGTAGTCTCAGCTCTTTTGGAGGCTGAAGCAGGAGGATTGCTTGAGCCTCAGATGTTGTGGATGCAGTAAGCCATGACCATACCACTTCACTCCAGCCTGGGTGACAAAGCAAGACTCTGTCTCAACAACAAATTTGCAGGGATGTTTTTAGTGGTCACAATGATGGCAACAAAAGGGGTGGAGGTGGAGGTATTGCACTGAATGGGCAAGGGGCAAAGCTGCCAGACTTCATGCAATACATGGGGAGTTCACACACACAAATAACTGAATTTTAAGGTGGGTGAGGTGGCACACAATCCCAGCTATGCAGGAGGACAGCGTGAGCCCTGGAGTTCAAGGCCAGCCTGGGCACCATAGCAAGACCCTGTCACTAAAATACAAAAAAAAAACCCCTTGATTTTCAAATATTCTCCTGCTAGATATTCATGTAGGACTAAATGACAAACTTGTTTATAACTATAGAAGTACAGAATCTATTTCATGCATTGAAAAAATAATTTTTGCAGTTTTAATATACATTGAAATTTCCCAGAATGCAACAATCTTGTAAATAAAAGGACAGCTGTATTCCATTTTATTATTTATTTATTTTGAGACAGAGATTCACTCTTGTTTCCCAGGCTGGAGTGCAGTGGTGCGATCTCAGCTCACTGCAATTTCCACCTCCCAGGTTCAAGTGATCCTCCTGCCTCAGCCTCCTGAGTAGCTAGGATTACAAGCGCCCACAACCACGCCTGCCTACTTTTAGTATTTTTAGTAGATTCAGGGTTTCACCATGTTGGCCAGGCTAGTCTCCAACTTCTGACCTCAGGTGATCCACCCAACTTGGCCTCCCAAAGTGCTGGGATTAAGCCACTGTGCCTGGCCCCCATTTTATTTTCTAACTTTACCATGAATTGTTTACCATCTTAGAAAAGCATGTGTTTGTCACCGACACAACATACCCACATGCGCTTGCATTCTTTCAGTGATGACCCCCTAATAGGCACAAGCATAATGACTCCATCATGTTCATTTAGTGTAGTCATGCTCAAGCAGTATACACTGAAAGTTTATTCATACTTTCCCTTTATGTGTCGTTTACATTAGAGCTAAGGCATTACATTTACTATTTGCTTAAGTGCGTTTTAATCTCACTTGTGATAGTAAAGA
Organism: Callithrix jacchus; assembly: GCF_049354715.1. Taxonomy (NCBI): domain Eukaryota; kingdom Metazoa; phylum Chordata; class Mammalia; order Primates; family Cebidae; genus Callithrix; species Callithrix jacchus. The sequence continues at coordinate 99,367,433 of NC_133502.1, read as the reverse complement.
GAGCATTAGAAAATGGTTGTTAAAAAGGAGGTGTTAAAAAGAAGTCTGGTGGGTGGAGAGCATTGCTCTGATACTCCCAAACATCCCCAGGGAGGCCGAGGTGTGGACTGGTACTGCCCTCTGGTGGCCAGGGTGGGAGGGACACAGCAAGCACAAAGAACCCTGGGAAGAAGGGCCGGATGGTTTGCAGTGGTTCAAATTAGATGGAGATATAAGATTCCCCCAACCCTGTCAATACCACTCACCTTCTCCTCTACCAGGATTCTCCACCACCCCAACCCCCAGTCTCCATTCCCACCACCAGCGGAATTTCAGATGCAACATTTTTCTCTCCTATAAAATCAGGGTATCACCTGCCTCCTAGAATGAAGTCTTTTGGCTCTGATAGCTTAGCCCCACCAGGGTCTCTGTCTTTCCATCCCTTTCCCCAGTCCTTGGCCAGGCTGCATCAGGCAGGGTCTAGGATGAGGTCCCTGAAGCATAGGATGACCCAGCAATCAGCTTAGCAGCTGGCTCTGGAATAAGGATCAAAAAAAAACCTGGGCCCAAAGCACAGCACTGGCGTAAACTCTCTGGGAGACATAGATAAGGCAGCCCTAGGGATGTCACTAGATGCGGCCAAGGTCCAGTGCTCACATCCTGTGCCTGTCTAGTCTGCTCTGATGAGCAAACTATTTTCCAGTGGATGGAGTGCAAGAACCAGGAAGAAACTAAAACAAGCTGACTTTAATCAAAGACACCCTCCACCAGGGATTTTAATTTTCTGAAACTGTAATATGCAAGTTTGTTATCCTTTCACTGAACAGCACATCTGTTCATTCAATGATATATTCAAGATCAGGGTATTGGCCAGCAATTACCAAGGAATTAAGATCTGATTAGACATTCAGCCAGTAAACTGTGTTGAGCATCAGCATGTGGAGTTGTTTCAGCCCAGCTTCACAGAATCTCAAGTGTGAAATGGGAGCTGGTGCTGATTTCCTGATGATCTTCATTTCCTCCAACAGAGTTTCACCCCAGCAACCTACCCTGGATGCTGTGTAAATTGAACTCCACTTTGTGGGAGGTTAAAGTTACTGGTCATCACTTAGGAGGACCCCAGACCTGACGTTGAGTTATCTAACACATACCCTTAATCAGGGACCCAATCAGATGGTGCTGAAGGAAATGTCCTCAACCAATGACAGTCCATGGCAAGATGCAAATTTGAATGCCCAAAGAATGTGACCGACACTAGTGGTATATGAGAGACTGTGAAGACTGTGATAAAAGTAAAAATGCAAGCTCTATCTGAATAGGGCAACCACTGTGCAGCTCCAGACCAGATAATTCAGGAATACAATCCACACAGAACAAGTTGGGTTAACTGCTCACTGTATAAGGGAGCCCACCTCCAAAAACTCTGCAAAAGACTCAGTAAAATGTCAGAAAGAATTTAAGATTTGGATGAATATTGGGTAGGGTTCAAGGAAGCAGGGGTCTCTAAATGGAGGCTATCAGGAAGTGGGGGATAACTGGTTATCTTAAGAAAATAGGCCGGGCATGGTGGTTCACGCCTGATCACGAGATCAAGAGATTGAGACCATCTTGGCCAACATGGTAAACCCCATCTCTACTAAAAACACAAAAATTAGCTGGATGTGGTGGCACGAGCCTGTAGTCAGTCCCAGCTACTTGGGAGGCTGAGGCAGGAGACTCGCTTCAATCAGGGAAGCAGAGGTTGCAGTAAGCCAAAATCGTACAACTGCACTCCAGCCTGGAGACAGAGCAAGACTCCATCTCAAAAAAAAAAAATTGAGAAGGAAGTGAAGTTACAGCTATATCTGGTTAAGAACCACATTAACCAAGGCAGGGAGATGTTTGGTCATTTTTGCAACTGTGATGACATGACTAAAGAAATGTTCCTTTGTCTTGACCCACCATGGCTGCAGAGCAGTCTTGTAGGTGTCCTATGAAATTGTGTTTGCTCAGGACATGGAGGCCTAGCTTTTAATACCAGGCTAGCATCTGGATGACAAGAACTACCTTTTTTTTTTTTCCTCACTGGCAGATATCATTGTCACTGTCACTAAGATCTTTTGGGCCTCAATTTGAAAATTTGAGACACATTATCCTTTTTTTGAGATGGAGTTTTACTCTTGTTGCCCAGGCTGAAGTGCAATGGCACGATCTTGGCTCACCACAACCTCCACCCCCCAGGTTCAAGGGATTCTCCTGCCTCAGCCTCCCAAGTAGCTGGGATTACAGGCATATGCTCCCATGCCAGCTAATTTTGTATTTTTAGTAGAGATGGGTTTCTCCATGTTGGTCAGGCTGGTCTCGAACCCCGACCTCTCAGGTGAACCACCAGCCTAGGCCTCCCAAAGTGCTGGGACTACAAGCATGAGCTACTGCGCCCAACCAAGACACATTCTCTTTAGAATGACAAAGAGCTCAGATGGGAGGACTTAACTTCCCCTCTCAAAAAATTAGAATTTGGTAGGTTTTCCACCTAAGGGCCAGGTCATAGTAGTTCACTTCTACACCAAGGGCGGATGGTCAAGGGGCATGGACTAGTGGATTAACATCCCAGTACATATACCGCTTCCCCTTCCATTGCCTCTTGGGATTGACCTATGCGGAACTGAAGACCTTGAGAAATTAACCCATCTCACCCAACTCCAGCCAACGTATTTGTCCAAGGAGTACCCAAGGCCTACGTAAAAAGGTCTGTCCTTGCTTTAGCATGTATCAGTTACTTCATTCCTTTTTGTTGCTGAATAATATTCCACTGCACAGATATACCACATTAAAGAAAACTTCACCAGTTCATGGATTTTGAGGTTGTTTCCACATTTTGATATTAATAATAATGCTGCCATGAACATTTATTCACGTGTATGTTTTCGTGGGGATATACTGCTTTCATTTTTGGGGGGTATATACACACCAGTTAAATTACTGGGTCAAATGCTAACTTTGCAGTTAAATCTTTTGAGAAACTGCTTAATTGTCTTCCAAGTAGCTGCCCCATTTTACATTCCCATCAGCAATGTAAGAAGGTTCTGATTTCTCCATTCACACTTGTTTCTACTCTGTCTTCATGATTACAGCCATCCCAGTGAGTGTGAAGTGGTATCTCCTTAAGATTTTGGTTTGTATTTCCCTAGTGATGAACAGCATCTTTTCACATGCTTATTGGTAATTTGTTCATCTTCCTTGGAGACATGTCTATTCACATTCTTCATATTTTTTAAATTGTCTTTATTGTTGAGCTGCAAAAGTTATCAGATATGTTACTTGCAAATGTTATCTTGCATTCTGTGAATTGGACCGTCTTTGTACTTTATCATTTCCTTTAAAGCAAAAAAATTTCTAAGTTTGATGAAGTCCAAGTTACTTATTTCTCATTGGTTGTGCTTTTGGTGTTATCTCTAAAAAAACACTGCCTTACCCAAGGTCACAAAGATTTACACCGATGTTTTCTTCTACGAGATTTTCTGTAGCTTTAGCTCATGTCTTGGCTCCATTCTGTTTTACTTTTTGAATAAGAATATGCATTTTAACAAGGTCCCAGGTGATTTGTATGCACAATTGGAGCTAGAAAACACTGCCTTGAGGGAAGAGACCCCTTGGTCCTGTCTCTTGTCTCAGAGGAGGAGGAAGCAAAAGTTGAAAGTAGCAGGCATGAGGTCAGTGGCAAGGTCTGCTGGCGCTGCTGATCAGGCCTGGAGGTTAAAGATGAAACCCCCCACCCTAATCCCACTCCTATCACAATAATAATATGGAGAAATGCCTTCCATTGTTCTCACTCAATCTTGCTCAAACCCCTACCTCGTCACATGCCCCACGCCTATTTCATCAATCACGACCCTCTCATGTGTACTTTCTAGACTTGTAAGCCTTTAAAAGGGCTAGGATTTTGTTGGGGAGCTCGGTTCTTGAGACTCAAGTCTGGAGATGCTCTCAGCCAAATAAAGCTACTTCCTTCTTTAAATCTGCTGTCCAGGAGGTATCCTTTGCGGCTTGTCTTGCTACACCTAAGTCATACCCTGGCAGCACATTATAATCACTTCAAGAGCTTTGCTGATGAACATTTTCTGTAGCCCTCAACTAATTCTTAAATTTAATGAGGATGTCCACAGAGCTATCACTTGCCTCATTGTCTAATCATTGTTTTACATCTTTAACATCATTCACACATTCTTTCCATATGGATTTCACCCACATGCTTTTGTTAGGCTGGTTTGTACCCACTGCTTATGTGTGATGCTGACACTTCCAATAGTGCTACATTAAGATTGAGATCAGCGTTCACAGTGCACATAGTACAGGAGTATGAAGTAGGCTTAGTGTCTGGATATGACATAAATCACACCTTCATTAAGACTAGAGGATGGAAGTCATACTGGGTGGTAGTGTATGAAGGTGGAGAAGTGATAGGAATGAGAAGAGTAAGCATAAAACTTCAATACCAAGATTTCAGTTGGTCAAGAGCATGGTCTACAATCAGCAACATTTCAACATCTAGTTATCATGTTCTCTTCAAGGTAATTATTTGTCCTTGGTTTTTGCTTTTATTATTTTCTTAAAGGAAGAGGGATAGGAATGGGTTAAGACATTCTGGTCTTCTGTTTGCAAATCGAGAACCACAAAACCAATTACAAAATGGGACTCTCACCATAAACAAAAATATAACTCTGATTTATCAGTGACCCAAATAGAAGAGCTAAAACCAAAAAACTCTTAGAAGAAAATTTAGGGGGAAATGTTCATGACCTTAGATTTAGCAATGTATTTTTGTTGTTGTTGTTGTTGTTGTTGGGGGGAGACAGAGTTTCGCTCTCGATACCCAGGCACAATGTTGTGATCTCAGCTCACTGCAACCTCTGCCTCTTAGGTTCAAGCGATTCTCCTGCCTCAGCCTCCTGAGTAGCTGGGATTATAGGTACATACCACCATGCCCAGCTAATTTTCTATTTTTAGTAGAAACATGATTTCACCATGTTGGCCAGTCCGATCTCAAACCCCTAATCTCAAGTGATCCACCTGCCTTGGCATCCCAAAATGCTGGGAGTACAGGCAGGAGCCACTGTGCCCAGCCTAGCAATGTATTCTTAGCTGCAACACCAAAAGCACAAGCAGCAAAAGAAAAACAGAAAAAGACTTCATTTCTCCAAAGGTTGACAAATGGCCGATAACATATGAAGAGATGCTCATCATCATTAAGTCATTATGGGAATGCAAATCAAAACCACAATGAGGCCTGGTGTGGTGCTCAAACTTACAATCTCAGCACTTTGGGAGGCCAAGGCAGCCTCCCCTTGATCACCTGAGGTCAGGAGTTCAAGACCAGCCTGACCAACATGGTGAAACCAAGTCTCTACTAAAAATACAAAAATTAGCTGGGTGTGGTGGCACATGCATGTAGTCCCAACTACTCAGGAGGCTGAGGTAGGATAATCACTTGAACCTGGAAGGCAGAGGTTGCAGTGAGGCAAGATCACATCACTGTACTCCAGCATGGGCAACAGACAAGACTCCTCTCAACAAAAATAGAAGAAAACAAACCCACAGTGAGTTTCCACTTCACACCTAAAAACCTAAAACAGAAACAGGAATGGGAGGTAGAGGAGGAATTAAGTGTTGACAAGGATGTGGAGAAACTGGAACCCATACACCCCTAATGGGAATGTAAAATGGTGCAGTCACTATGGAAAATAGTTCAGCAGTTCCTCAAAAAGTTAACAATGGAATCACCATTATAACCCAGCAATTCTACTCCTACATTTATCCCCAAAAGAACTTGTGAAAGGAAAATAAATCTTAGGGCCCCAAAATTACTAAGCTAAAGAGAAAAGTCAAACAGGGGAGCTGCTTAGGGCAAACCCACCTCCCATTCTATTCAAAGTCAACCTTTTGGGTCACTGAGATAAATGCATATCTGATTGCCTTTGGAAAGGCTAATCAGACACTCAAAAGAATGCAACCATTTGTCTCTCACCTCCTTGTGACCTGGAAGCTCTCTCCCTGCTTGAGTTGTCCCACCTTTCTGGACTGAACCAACATACATCTTACATGTAATGATTGATGTCTCGTGTCTCCCTAAAATGGATAAAACTAAGGTGTGCCCCAACCACCTTAGGCACATGTTGTCAGGACCTCCTGGGGCTGTGTCACGGGGCATGCATCCTCAACTGTGGCAAAATAAGCTCTCAATTGAGACCTGTCTCAGATTTTGGGGGTTCACAAACTGAAAACAGTAACTCAAACTTGTAGGTCAAAATTCATTACAACATTGTTCACAACAGACAAATGATAAAAAGTGTACATCAACAGATGAATAAAACGTGGCATAAACATACAGTGGATTATTCAGCCATAAAAAGGAATGAGATTACACAGTACAAAATGGATGCACTTTGAAAACGTAAGTCAAAGAAGCCAGGCACAAAAGGCCATATATTGAATGATTCTAGTTATAGGAAACAGCCATTGAATTGTACCCTTTAAAATGGTTACAATGGTAAATTTCATGGTATGTATACTTCACCACAGTTAGAAAAGAAAAGAAAAAATAAAACACCCACAGGGGTCAAGCCTATCTCAATAACCTTGTGGCATGCTAGTGCCACTAGCATGCCTGCTTCCCTTTGGACAGTTTCCCAAAAGGGTTCATAGTTATGGTTAGTTCCTTCTACACTATTCACCAAGCAGCCATGTCACTTCTTCCCTTAGAAAGGGAAGAAGAGTGGAGAAGAAATGTTTACTCCTCCAACATTTTCCTCCTTCTGGGATTGTAGTGTGTGATAGATTAAGAAGGTCACAAATTATCTGACATTCTTCCCAATAAGCAGTGGGTTCTTTGACCCCTCCCCTTAAATTTGGGCAGGCTAAGATTGCTTGGCCAATAGAATACTGGAGATGTGACACTGGGCGAGTTTGGGGCCCAGAACTTTAAGAAAAAAAAAAAAAAAAAGCACTTTTCATTTTGCTTAAAATACTTACTTTTGAAATCCACCAGCCATGTTGGTAAGGAAGCACAGCAGCCCTATGAGAAGGCCCATGTGGAGAGAAACTGAGACCCTGAGTGCACTCCCAGATAAAAGCATGCACTAATTTAACACCCATGTGCATAACAAACCCTCTTCAAAGTAAATTCTCCAGACCTAGTCAAGTTGGTCCAGCTGTATTCACCAAACACTGCCAAAATTGTTCACTCATTAACAAAATGATTCTGCTCAAAGCCACCAAGCTGTGGTGAAGTTTGTCATAAAGCATTAGAGAACCATAACACAGTGGAAATTCCCTCCCCTCTCTGTTAAATATAAATAGAAAATGTGTCTGAAATGCCCTTTTTAAAAAATCTGACTTGAATACACAAGTGACTACTATATATCCCATTAAAGAATTAGGCTCCCACACTCAGCGTGATCTTTGAGGGAAACTACTGAGATCCTACATGTTTCTAGCCTTGTTCTAAGTACAAAGTGGTAAGCAAGACAGTCGATTAGGAAGTCAGAAATGTATTACCAGGCCTAGGCTGGAATTACAAAATGAGGTGTGCTTCACCACTGTCTGAGCTTAGAGGAAACCTCAATTTTGTTCTATGAGGTCTTTCCCAAGCAAAAAATGCTGGGAGGGGCACTTTTCCTCTACTTCAGAATGAACTGACCATGAAGTGGGGTTCAGATGTGCTGGACAGGTGCTCCATCTACTAGCAAGAAAAGGCAGACCCAGCTGAGGCAAATGATGGCTGGAAAGACAAACCCTCTCCCTCACACCTCAACCCATGTAACAAAGGTGCTGACTTTATTTTTTTAAACCTCTTCTGGAAATCAAAAGCTAGCAATAACTCCTTTCTCTCTGTAAATTTTGGTAGAAAACAATTAACTGGGCAAGTCCCCTCCCCTATGCCCCACACACTAGTCATTATAATCAAAATAAAAACATGTGGTAGTTTCCATTAAAAAAAAAAAAGGCAAATTTCTACACCTACACCACCACCACCACCACTACCGCCGCCGCCAACACCACCACCACCACAGCACCCTCCCCACAGCTACGGCCCCGTTTGTCTCTCTTTCCTTCCAAACTGTGCCTCCTGCCAGTCCACTCTAACCACAATTTTACCCCAACACACTAAACTACTAATCATAGTCATGAGGGTCCCTCCTTTACTAAATGCAAAGGGTTAACAATCCATGATGAAAGCTTGAGGCAGCAGTATATTGAGCCTTACCCACTTTCAGGACCTCTCTTAGCTCTCACCTTATGACCTATCTATCTGTTCCTTTCCTTTGCAGCTCCTCCACTTGCCTCAACATCTTCATTTAAATGTTCCATTTCAAGCGTATTCAACTTGTCAACAGCAAAATCCTGATACTCCTTTTCTCATGTTCTACCTTGTTTGCCTTGCTCTAAACTTCACACCTCTAATACATATACAGACTCTACCTTCAAAACATACCTCAAATCCAACTTCTTACTACCTCCAGTGCTACCAGCCCAGTCCAAGTCCTTAAGATCTCTCACTAGATTATAACCTCCTAAACAGCTTCCTTCTTTCACCCTGGTTCCTCTAGTGCAGTGGTCCTCACCTAGGAACTTGTTAGAAATGCAGATTCTTCCCCAACCCCAGAACTATTCATCAAAGTCAGGATGGCTCATAAAACTTGTGTATTACCTCGTCAAACACCTGAACCACCCCACCTCTCTTACTTCCTACCCTGCTTTTCCCTGCTAGTTCATCTTGCCCAAGCCATACTGGATTCCTTGTGTTCTACAAACATGCTGAGAAAGAAACCAAAGTTTTTACCTGAGAAATGCAAACCCCTTTAAATTATCTCAGAGAGGCATTTAAAATGTGACATCAGTCATGTCTCATTCCCTTGAGCTAAATAATTACCTCTTGAAGCAACTTACTATGTGGGCTCTGGACTGACAAGTAGCTATAAAATGTCATATAGTAGACACCATAACTTATACCCTATGTTCAACAGTGTACAGCCAATGGCTAATTAATGTTATTTCTGTAACCAACGAGAATACCTGTCAAAACTTTCTATCAGCCTACTCCTTGTTCCCCTTTGCCTTTAAAACCTGCTTGTACCAAACAGAGCATTTCCAGAGGCCACTTAAAGTGGGTCCCTGGCAGCTGTTCTCACTTTGGCTCAAGTAAACTGTTTTAAAATTGTATTTTGTGCCTCAGCTTCTTCCCTTTAGGTTGACATATATTCAGAACAGTATTTCAGGGCCTTTTCATTAGTTGTTATTCTTCCTGGAAAAGTTGTTCACCCCTCCAGATACACAAGTATCTGTTCAAATGTCACTTCCTCAATGAGCTGAGGCTTTCTCTGACTACCTTATATAAAATAAGAACACCACCTTCCTGACCTAGTCTCCTTACTATGCAGAATTTTTCACCAAAGCACTGATTACCTGGCAGGCAATCTGTATTTTACTTGCTGTCTCTTATATACTATGTAAGCCCCATGTGGACAGAATCTTGTTTTACTTGCTGCTATACTCTGAGCAATTAGAAAAGAACCTGGCACTCAGTAAATGTTCAATAATTTGACTTTCCAATAGTTGCCTATGGGAAAAGATACAAGGAACAACTGATGTTACTTAGGTTAACTGCCGAGACAATTTTAAAGCAGAAAAATAAAACAAAAAAAACTGCTACTAGGTGAGTGAAAGGCACAAAATGCAGCAATTGACAGTAAAGGGTAAGCATGAACAGTTAACAGTTAACCAAACACTGGATCAGCAAAGTTTAGGACATCTTCAGAACTGAGCCCAGCACGAATGGCAGGCTTTATATGAGCCAAAGTAGATAAATACCATGTGAAACACCAGAGAAGGGTAGATATACTAAATACAGCTTTTCCCAAAGTGTGTTCATTGCATACAGCATCACCTTAAAGAACAGTCAAGTAAAGAGATGGTCTAGTGAGACTGGAAAAAGCTGGATAAAACTTTAAATAGACTTCTTTAAGGTAAGACTTCCTGTTGACTGTAATATGTTTAGTATCAATCTCTTAAGAGAAGTACAATATGCGTATTTCCCTGTATGAATCACACCTTGTTATACATGTGTATGTCATTACACACACAGCTTAGCTTCACTTTTGTCACCAGCATACCGTTATCCATTGTTACATTTTGTTGTGATATGCCTATTAATATATTAAGAATAAAAGACTCTTTTTGTTATATTTAAAACAACTCTAAAACTCAAGATTCTAAACACACACAGAGGCCAGGTATCATTTACCTGATTTTTCAGTATTTGCTATACTTTGTTTAGGATATCACAAATGTTATAATTGGGAAATAAAATCCCAAAATTATATTTTCACTACTCCATTCTTTATTCAATTTGTACTAAATACTATCATTCAATATGAGAACAATTTAAGCCTACAGTATTTTAAACATCCTTTTAGTGCTGATAAGAATTAAGTATTTTGAACCCCTTAAGATGTAGATATTTATCTTTAGACTTAGACCCAAAGATAAATATATTAAAAACAAAAACCATACCACTGCAGCACCTTAAAGGTAATTTAGAGCTTATCAGCCAGTCCAGCATACCCTATAAGCCTCACCACATGTAATAATAAAGAAATCATGATGCCTCATTCAATGTCAAATAACTAGTCAAGTACCAAGATCAAAAGTAGAGCTCAAGTCACCTACCTTCCCAGTGTGCTCTTTTTATCACACCACAAAAGACCATGTGTGACATTTAATTGGAAAACTTGAAAAATAAAGAATGTAAAATATGACAAAATCTGGGGTAAATCAACTCCAATAGCCTTTAAAACACATGGTTAGCAAAAGATAGACATTTTTTTCTTTCTACAAAAGAGGCAAGACAAATCAAGTGTAAAAGCTAGAGATTTATTGTTATTTTGTGATTAATAAATTGTCAAATTAGTTATGACACTATCCCACACTGAATACCACCATTCACCAGTACAAAAGTTTTAAAATCAGACTGAGGCATAAAGCAGAAAGAGCAAATACACACGAATACTGTTCTTAACAATCTCCTCTACTCATGCCTCCACCGTAACCTTTGTACATGTTTTCCTCCTGGGGAAAGTGTCAGAACAGTGCATGGACTGATGGGTATAACCTGGCCTCTTAACCATTTTTTAATAGCAGGCAACTGACAGAAGTAATGGAATCAACTTGTATTTCCCTTGATTTTATTGGTCTGAATTCATTTTAGGTTACTTTAACATTTTAATTTCCTGTAACTGTACATGAGAGAATATAATCACCTAAGAGAATACTGAACCAGAGCCAGCCAAATGTATTACTGACCCTAAATTATGTTTTAATTGGTCCTAAAGGAATGTACCACCCCAACAGTTTGGGAGCTAGGCAAACAACTTCTTTGGGGAGGGAAGAAAAAGGCTATAAAACAGCCAAATGTACTCAACATCGTTAAAACGGCTCTTTGTTTTTCACCCTGAATGATACTTCTTTACTACACTATATGCACAGAAATCCTAACAGAATCTTGGTTGCCAGTATTATTTAAGCTGGCCCAATCCAGGATAGATTCCGCTGCCCCCCACCCCATTCCCCTTTCTCTGTGGCTCTGAAAAGCACAATATTTAACTATTTCTTAATAGAACTACCAAAACACTTCAGAAACAATTGGCTCACAACTCATTTTAAATTTGTGTATTGCCTGTGCATGAGAAAACATATAAACCCAAAAGATAGTTCTATCTTTATATGGCGATTAAAAATAACTGAAACATCAAGACACTTTCAGTGAAAGCAACATTTCAATTACAAATTTTAATGCCTGTTAAACTACCTATGGGAGAAGCTGAAAAGTCCTAGGCAAATGTATTTTGGGGTATACTACAGTGTTCCTTCAGTCCGCACATAGATTAAGGTAATTTACAATCAATCTGTGAATGAATGTTGAGACAATGTTACATTATGTTGTCTGTACAATTAAATGTCCTTAAAGAGATAACCAGAATCAACTTTTCTACTATATTCTCAACAAACCTGACTAACCGGCACTTTTGCTGGGAGATGTTTGTCAAAGATGCTGTAAGACTCTATACAATTAGGAAATAACTCAGCTTTAAGAGTATTTTCTTATCTTCACTTTTTTGGTTACAGGTGTTTTGCTCAGATAGCCTATTGCACTATGTTTCTAGAAATGCAGTCCAAAATGTGCATACTCTATACTGTATACAAATAAAGCAAAATTATCAGTAGTATAAATCTTACAGCATTTTGTTTGCAAAAATGCATGCCAAAGTCACAATAAGCAATATTGTACCACAAATTATAGAGTGCAAATGATTTGCTTCTTTTTAATGCTTTTATTCTACATAAATTACTACCATAGGCTAATGTTTAAAAAGCAAATAAACTGGACAGATGCAGGACGAAATCTGGTCACCCAACTATAAAAGGTGATGTTTTTAAAAAATTACAATAAATGCAGAAGTGATGCATGCAGTAGCCTTAAATGAAAAGCACTGATTCCCACTTTTCCAGAAAAGAAAAATACAGAAAAACCCACTCATCTTACTGTACTCCACCTTAAAATGCATCATATTGGGTTTGTTTAAACAGCACAGAATTCCAAGAGTCAAAATGAAATAAAGCAGGTATTTTAAAGTTATAAGAGCCGTTATCAAAAATAAATTACATTTTTTTCAAGATACAGAAATGCTGCTATGATGGCTGGGAGCCCAGTAACCTTTCAATAGCTGCATTGATATCACCTCCTGTTGCTATTAGAGCTTGCAAGTTTGCTTCACGGTTCAAAAATCCCATTGCACTGAGCTGTTCCAGTTGTTGCTGAAATCTGACTTCTGGATTCTGTAGCTATTAAAGGAAAAAATAATAATAATCCAACTCTAAAGGAAACCAGTCCATGTCACACCTGACTGACTTTTTAAATTTTTAATTGCTTTTTTTTAATAAAACATGCTGATCTACTGAGCTTTAAAAACACTGCCTGCTTCTTGAAATATATCCAACATACTTAAAAGTCCATTAACATTTTAAATAGTCTACTTTATACCTAAATACATGTCAAATAGATCAACAACTCTACTTTGGGGAGGAAAAAATCTTAATAAACATCAACCATTATTTTACAGTATCACGTACATGCAGAAAAACTTTAAAGTATATATACAAATAGTTCAGAATTAGATGATATGCGTAGCTACTGACCAATTGAGTAACTACAGAAGCCAATATCCTCATGCATAAAATTCTAAAGCTTCAATGATTGTTCGAATGAATGTGAGTTTAACTTCTGCACTGGCCAATTCTTAGAAAAGAGCTTCAGTTTCAGGCCCAAAATTACACTCTTAATTCTGACAATTCAGCAGCATCATATCTTTTTTCTTCAGAAATGAAGTTAAAAAAAAAAAAAAAACCCACATAAATGACCAATCAGTCCTAGCAGTCCTACTGATTTGGAGGCTTGTAAGTTAACTTATACAACAATTGATTCTAATACCCCAAATCCTGTTTTCTTATTTATTCTATGAATATTTACTGAGTACCTACCATGAGCCAGAAACTAGGGTATGCTAGGTATCAGGAATACAAACAAGCATGAAACAGACCCCACCCTGTTTATTATATTAAGCCTTGAAAACAGAAAGCAGGCCAGGCACAGTGGCTCATGTCTGTAATCCCAGCACTTTGAGAGGCCAGGGCAGGTGGGATCGCTTGAGCTCAGGAGTTTGAGACCAACCTGGGCAACATGGCGAAACCCCATCTCTACAAAAAATACAAAAGTGGGAGGACTGCAGGAGCCCAGGACATGGAGGTTGCTGTGAGCTGTGATTGCACCCAGCCTTAGACTCTGTCAAAAGGGAAAGGGAAAGAAAAAAAAGGAAGAAGGAAAGGCAACGAAAGGAAAGGGGAAAGGGAAAAGGGAAGGGGGAAGAGGATGGAGAAAGGGGAAAGGGGAGGGAAAAGAGGAAAGGGGAAGGGGAAGGGGAAGGGGACAAGGTAAGGGGAAAAGGGGAAAGGGAAAAGGGAAAGGGGAAAGAGAAAGGGGAAAGGGGAAAGGGAAAGGGGAAAGGAAAGAAAAGAAAAAAGAACAGAAAGCACCTAACAGACCTTTAAACATTAAGAAATTTGGGGACAACCTAATAAAATAGGTTTGAACTGGCAATCATCTTTATATAATGGCACATTATTAGTAAAGCCAATAAATGTTTGTAGATGCAAACACATTATTAGGAGTCCATATTCTTTAGCCATATTTGCAAGACATATATATGCAACACAACCTACTGAAGGAGGTGGTTTGATGGGTGGGGTAAGGTAGTTAGGACTTTTTTCCAGTCAAAAGACTAGAATACAGTTTTCCTGGAGGTACTTGGCATGATCAAGTTTCCATTCCTCCCCAAGAACTTTTTTAAAGCAAAACCTATTTCAAATGATTTTCAAATAGGAACTCCACATACAGAAAAGGCATTTTTAAAGGAAATTCCTAAAAATTAAGACTTTAGGTTGCAGCCTGTCTTTCCTACAGCCATAACAATGTTTCCTTTAGTGTCTTACATAGCACCAAAGTCAACAATTTTTGTAATGCTTGTTTCTTATTCAATACCCTTAAGACTGTATTGTTCATTAATCTAAACACCTAAGAACTACTGCTTTCCTTTTTTCCCTTTTCCTTCTTTTTGGAAATTTCTAAATTTCTAACATTAAGGAATATAAAACTTGAAGGGAAAAGAGCTGATACCTGAGGATTTACTCCAGCAAGAGCCTGTAGCATCTGTTGAATAAACTGCTGATGTCCAGGTTCAGTGGTTCCTGCTGTGGGGCTTGTGTTTTCACTAGGTGCAGCATTAGAGCCATTGGTTCCTGAAGAGCTTCCAGTGCCTCCTAATGCTCCCAAGCCAGGAGTAAACCTAGAGAAAGAACAAATAGGAAATAACCTAAGGTCTTGCAAAACCAAAGCCCAGTCAGTAAATCAGTTACATTTTAATATAATATAAGCTAAGTTATCTTTTTAAAATAAGCCTTCTCGGCCTGGTGCAGTGGCTCATTTTGGAAGACCAATGATCCCAGCAGCCCAGCAACGTGAGATCAGCTCAGGTAACACAGTGAGACCTCATCTCTTCAAAAAATAGAAACAAAATTAGCTGGGTGTGGTGGTGCACACCTGTAGTATCAGTTATTTGGCAGGATGAGGTATGAGGTAGGCTTGCATCCAGGAGGGGGAGGCTGAAGTAAGCTGAGACTGTGACACTGCACTCCAGTCTGGGCAACAGAGTAAGGCTCTATCTTACGAATTTAAAATATAATAATCGTTTTTAACTTTAAAAACCCTGACTTAAAAACAATCATAGCTTGGCACTGTGTCCCAGCTACTGGGGAGGCTAAGGTGAGAGGATCGCCTGAGCCTAGAAGTTCAAGTTCAGCCAGGGTAAAAGAGCAAAAGCCCATCTCTATAATAATAATTTTAAAAAAGCCAGATGCCGTGGCTCATGCCTGTAATCCCACCTTGGGAAGCCATGGCTCCTGGTTTGAGACCAGCCTGGGCAACAAAACCTTGTCTCTAAAAACGTGTGTGTGTGTGTGTGTGTGTGTGTGTGTGTGAGCTGGGTGTGGTGATGTGCACCTGGAGGGAGGCTGGGTGAGAGAATCCCTAGAGCCTGGGAAGTTGAGGCTGCAGTGAGCCACAACTGCACTATCACACTCACAGCCTAGGTGACTGGGCAACACCCTGTCTCAAAAAACAACAACAACAAAAAAAAAAACACAAGGCAGGCAGCATAATACTAACACTGAAATTCTCAGAGAAAGTAACCATTATGCACCTTAATTATCTTCCCCAAATAAGCCTACCCTGGAATAAGGCCCGGGGCTTCCGTTGCTAAAGTCTGTAAACCCTGCTGAATCTGTAACAAGGCCTGCATTGCTCTAGGGTTTGACATTGCTGATAGTGTATCAGGATTCTGCATCTAAGAAAGAAAAAAAACTAGTGGTTACAAAGGAATTAAAATCAGTGAAAGTAAGTTTTACAATCTTTGTTATGCTTCCGGAGAAAATCTAAAACCTTACTCCTAGACATTGGTATTTCTGTCCCCAAATAAACACAAGTATCTCCTCTTTGACAGCAAACCTAGTATGAAAATCTTTACTTGACCTCCTCCTAAGTCCATCATGAAAGCCATTTTCATAATGGAAGACAATCAAAAGCTACTCTGGAAGCCACAACTATTCCCCTTCTCCAATAGAAGATAAAGTATTATTTCTAAAAGACAACCTCCAAATACACAATTCTTACAACATGGTAATATGGTGAAAGCCACATATTCCACCTAACCAAGTGTTACCTGTTACTAATTTAACAATTTTACCAGTAAGGTACACTCTAAAACAACAGTTCCAAATTTGACAATACATGTATCCTGAATTTAGCTTTACTACTTCCAAATATACACCACCTGACTAACCAAAGATAGGCTTACATCATTACAATAGATCAAGGATACCAACTAACCTTGGAAAATGGTTTACAAGCCTGAGAGTCACTACAAAATATATAAAGCCCCAGAACTACCAGTTTCAAAACACCAAGACTGACTTCTCTTTTATCGTTTTAAATAATAAAATACCATGGCCAATCTCAAGTACTTGTTTATAACATAACCTTCCTTATATGACAACACTGACCATTTTAATCACTAATCCCGAGTTTGAGGAAATGAGATCTACCCCTTGGGGAAAAAAAGCATTCTATTAATTTGGAAGAAAACAACCTGTAAAATAGAATAGGGTAGCTCTTTCCTGTTACTCAAAATTAGTTAAACCATAAAGCGTAACATGACACAAGGAAGCACTTCAAAGTTAGTACAGTGAAAGGAAATGGTTTATGGTATTAACAAAGCATTCAAAATCCTAGGTCCTCAAAAGCAAAAACGAAATGGTTCTTTCCTCAGAATTTATGTTTGAGAAACATAAGCAAAAAGTCAGCAGTGAAATGGGACTCTGTTAAGATAGGGCTGAATTCTCTACGAATTGACAGCATTATCAGTCTCTATTCCATGTTTTGCTATCAGCCAGAGAAGAACAAGGAAAATGTTCATCATCAAATTTTTTCAAGCAAATCATTACCCAAGATAGCTAACATCTTGTCTTACTCACTTGTTGGAGGAAAGTTGGGAGCTGTTGTCTCATTTGTTCTTGAAGCTGAGGATTTCCAGCAAATAGGGGATTATTCAGCATCATCTATGGGGCAAGTGTTCAAACAATTTTTACTGGAAATATCTGAAACAAGTAATGTACCTTGTTTTATTCTACCTTCCCCCAAGTGCCTAAACTGGCACTTAAAAGGGAGGAAGGTAGAACATAAATAAAAAAGGAAAAGGGAAGATACTGTCCACAAGAGGGATCTCCAGAACAACAAAAACAAAAGCGATGCATCTTCTCTCTCAATGAGAATGGTGGTTATGGTAATGACATGCAATATCCTAAAAAATAAAAGCAATCATTTTCTTAGGCTTTTCCTTGAACAAAGGTCAATACTTGCCATTGAAAGAAAAATGAGAGTAACTGGCATTCATGAAGATATATTTTCTACTACACTGACAGAATAAACATAAACATCAATACATGAAACTATGTAACATGGCTTGCTTAGAAACCTCAACACACAAGTGGCAAGCACGAGAAAATCCAGATCTGAAAAGGACCACTACATCTACCTGCCTACTACAAAACTGCTAATATTAGGTCCAAAAAAATAACACCACAAAACAGCAACCAACTTGCCAGAGAAATGGAGCTGCTAGGTGAAAATCAGCCAGGCCTAGCACCAACAGTCCTCTGGGGAAAGTATTAAAATAATTTAAGACCTAAAAGATGTAAATCCATTTGAGAACACCAAGATTAGCATCTGGATTTCACCTCACTACCACCAGAGATGAGAAAAGTGGCATCTCCTAACCTTCAAATAAATGTTTAGAATTTAAAAATCAGAATCAGTATTAGTATGATGTCATATACCTGAAAATAAGATTAAAATACACAATCAGCATAACCAGAAACTAATAAATTCTCATAGCGTCAAAAGACACACTTTATATCATTTTCCCCAGAGTAAAAAGTCAACTAGCAAGGATTTACTGATAGCCTATTTACCTATCCAAAGTCTGGGGAGGAAATGATCCTCACCCTCAAGTAGTTAACCGTATTTAAGACCAATGTAAATGCTGGTAGAGAAAATTTGCCCCAATTCTTGCAAAGTGGATCTTTTAGTTAATTTTAATATAATAACCAAAGGAGAAGTCAGATGACCTTGCAGGAACATACATATTTATTTCAAAATGACCAATAAGTTCACAGAAAGTAATACCTGCTTAAGGTCAAGAAACCCGCTTCTGTAGTGGTTCCAGTTAAATACTTCTTTATTACAAACATATTAACAAGGTTATCACACATATCTTTTGGGAGTTACTTTATTTAATCTTAAAAAAGCATGTCATCTTAAATGTATTCATTCGCAGATGATCATCTCATTCATTAGGGTATTTCTTATAACTTACCTGAGTGCTTATACCACAAGTTTACACTCCAGACTCTTTGTAAATATTTAAAACTCAAAATAGAAAAACCACACATTTTAATCTGTTGATAATAAGAACGTTGTAATAGTTTTCTAAATTATGTGTAATAAGACATGCCAATCTAGTATTAGCAGCATTTTGCTTTAGAGTAAAAAAAACAGTATGTGAGTGCTCAAGTCACTTTACTACTATAATATTATTAAAAATTGCTAGGCATGTGCTTGTTAAAGTCAAATTTTAAAAGTACGATGCACATTCAGTATTAGCCAAATACACACTTAAAATGGCTATTACAGTAAACTAAGCCATTAACAACTCAGTCTGATAAGTTTCATATGAATAAATCAATTTTCCATAAAATGTACCTCCAATAAACAAAATCAAAGACACAAAAATTCTTCTTAAAATGTATTATTTCCAATTCCACAAATTTGGTGAGGGCTGAGAATTATACATCGAAGATACTTGAATCAATATACTTCTAGAATTTAGAAAATAAAAACCATTCATTTGACTTAAAACTTTTAAAATTTAAGGAATGGGATTAACTATAAAGTGTTTCAAATTCCTGACACACTACAGCAGTTGTTTCTAATAAACAGCAAATATAAACTACAGATGATCAAGGTTTATTTCATTCTCCGTGGTTTCTTAAGCCCTATGGTATGGAACCTAGACAGTACCTAGGGAACTTGAGGGGGAAGGGGTTTTCAGATGCAATTATATCAAAATCTCTAAGGATGGGGCCAAAGCATCAGAACTGTCTGTAAAGCTTCCCAAGTGTTCCTGAAAGTTCAGCAAACTTTGAGATCCCCTAATTTTCTTAGTTTTAGTCTCTTTAGAAACAAATTAGAAAAAGGAATACATTAATAAGGGATAAGCATACTATCTTCAGCAGGGGAATCAATAGTTGAAAGAATGAGAACATTGTTTTGACAAATTCCCATCTTTAATAAAGACTTCCTGCTATTTTACAACTGCCATTTTGAGCATGACTATTATAATCTTAGTGATCTACTAAATAAAACTATTTCAAATGTATTAACACTGCTATTACTTGCTTTCAAGATTAACATTTCATTAAATAGTGTATCTTCAAAAGAGAGGGCATTACAGCACTTTGTACTTGTCTCCTAACTCAACATATGTAGAAACAAAGTAAACCTATACCTCTTTCTAGTCAATGAATGACAGAGATAAAGTTGTTTTAATTATATATGAAGTATTTAATTACTACAAAGAAACACATGGTCTAAAAAAATTGGAGACACAGTTTACTTACTTTTCTAGTACATTAAGATATCATACACAACACAAATGTGCCAAAATCACAATTACTAGATTAGGTTCACATTGCACAGTCCTTTTCAATGCAAATACAAACTCACCTGTGCAGCAAGGTCAGGATTCTGGCTTAGTGACTGCATCATGCTTCTCATGTAGGGGGCAGACAACATGTTTTGCATAAGTTGTGGGTTTTCAGTTATTTGTTGCAACAAGCTCTGCATTCCTGGAGTGTTGAACATACTAGCTGAAAGTTTGTTTTAAAAAAAACAAAAGTTAAAGCTTTAAAATACAATATGCACTGTGTTTAATTTTACCAAGTACAAATGATTATATATATTATGTATCAACTAACTATGAAAGAACTTTAAAACTAAAAGATCTTTAAAAGGACATGCCCAACATATACCAGTAAAAGAAGACACGAGTTTAAACATTCTGGTTGCATTTACGGTAAAATCTTGTCTCATGAAGGACTAGCTTCTAAAGTCAATTTAAGGCAAAAATCAGATATGGTCAAAATTACTGCTGAAAAATTCCATAAAGTAAAAAAGACTGAGCCAACTTTTTCTCTAGGACTGCAAAAGATTAATTAGAATCATATTCTGCACTCAATATTGCTCAGCCTTATAAAAGAAGGAAGCCTTCACGCCCAAGGGAACAAAATATGTAATGCCTCCAGCCATTTTCACTGAGTACTGGCACTCACTAAGTAAAATGGTAGGCACATTTAACATTTGAAACCATAGAGCACAGCAACTCGAAGCAGTATGAGGAGCCTGATTACCTGAGTTCAAATCTAACCTAACCATGTGATCTTGGGCAAGTTATTTAGCGTCTTCATATTTCAGGTTCCCCATCTGTAAAATGGAGAAAGCAGTATCTACTTCATAGGGTGGCCATAAGAAATTGATGTATAAAGTACTTGTTATGATTATTGTTTTTCCTTTTTTGTCAAGGGCTACAGCTGAATTTACATGAATTCCATATGTGATGACAACTGTATATTTAGGCAAATTTTCTTTGAAAACTAAGTTAATTTGCTTGACTTACACCTAGATTTTCAACTGCCAAGTAGATACACTCAAACTCAAATATATTCTCAAACTTACTATGCCAAGGCAACTCATTAGGTTTTTCATCTCCCTTCTGCTCTTCCATCCAGTGTAGTTGTATCAGGCTTAAGACATCTGACTCTTGGCCGGGAGAAGTGGCTCATATCTGTAATCCCAGCACTTTGGGAGGGTGAGGGGGTGGATCAACTGAGGTCAGGAGTTCAAGACCAGCCTGACCAACATGGCGAAACTTCATCTCTACTAAAACTACAAAAAATTAGCAAAGTGTGGTGGCAGGCACCTATAATCCCAGCTACTCGGGAGGCTGAGGTAGGAAAATCGCTTGAACACAGGAGGCGGAGGTTGTAGTGAGCTGAGATCGCACCATCGCGCTCCACCCTGGGTAACAAGAGCAAACTCCGTCACAAAAAAAAAAAAAAGATTCTTCTCACTTTTCTACTTTATTATACTACTACTATTTTTAATAGTCCTTGTTTTTCCTATTTTCTCATGTTGTAAAAGTTTAATTTAGTGTTTTTCACATCCTAGAGCCCAACCTTGGAGACACCACGGGTTTGGTTCCAGACCAGTGTATAATAAAGCAAGTCAAACACATTTTTTGGTTTCCCACAGCATACGAAAGTTGTTTACATGATACTATCTATGGTCTATTAAGTATGCCACAGCCTTCCAAAAAACTCTGCACATAAACTTAAAAATACTTTATTGCCCAAAGTTGCTAACAGTGAGTCAGCTGGTGGTTGCTAAAGGTTGGGGTGGCTATGGCAATTTCTTAAAATAAGACAACAATGAACTTTGCCACATCAGGAAAACTTTGTTGCACTCAATGCTGTTTGATTGCATTTACCATGGCAGAACTTCCAAAATTGAAGTCAACCATCTCAAACCCTGCCACTGCTTTATCAACTAAGATTACATAACATTCTAAATTATTTGCTGTTATTTCAACAATGTTCACAGCATCTTCACTTAGAGTAGACTCTATCTCAAGAAACCGCTCTTTGCTCATCTATAAGAAGCAACTCCTCATCTGTTCAAGTTTTTTCCTGACATCGTAGCAATGCAGTGTTCAGGCTCCACCCCTTTTTTTCTTTTTAAAATGAGATGGAGTCTCACTTTTGTCACCCAGGCTGGAGTGAAGACAGTGGCATGAACAGAGCTTACTGCTGCCTCCAATTCCTAGGCTCAAGGGATCCTCCTGTCTGAGCCACCCAAAAGTACTGGGATTACAGGTATGAGCCAACATGCCTAGCAGGCTCCATTTTACATTCTAGTTCTCTTGCCATTTCCACCACTTCTACAGTTTCTTCCTCCACGGAAGTCTTGAACCACTCAAAGGCATCCATGAGGGATAGAATAAACTTCCAAACTCCTGTTCATGTTGACATTCTGACATCCTCTCCATGAATTAGGAATGTTCTTAATGGCATTGAGAATGGTGAATCTTTTCTAGAAGGTTTTCAATATACTTTGCCCAAATCCATTAGAGGACTCACTATCTAAGGCAGCTATAAGCCTTATGAAATGTATTTCTTAAAGAAGACTTAAAAGTTGAAATTGCTCTTTGATCCATGGGCTGCATGCAGAATGAAGGTTGTGTTAGCAGGCATAAACATTAATCTCCTTGTACTTCTCCATCAAAGCTCTTGGGTGACTACATGCATTGTCAATGATCAGTAATATTTTGAAAAAAATCTTTTCCTAAGCAGCGTGTCTCACCAGTGGACTTAAAACATTCAGTAAACTATGCTGTAAACAGATGTGCTATCATCCTGGTTTATTTTTCCCTGCTATGTTTAGAGCACAGGCAGAACAAATCTAGCATAAGTTTTAAGGCCCTAGGATTATTGTAATAATAATGAGGACTGGCTTCAACTTAGTCACCAGATGCATTAGCCCCTAAAGACTCAGCCTTTCCTTTGAAGCACTGAAGCTAACAACAAACTTCTCTCTAGAAATAAAATTTTTGGTGATATCTTCCTCTAATAGAAGGCTGTTTTTCACCTACATTAAAAATTGGTTGTTTAGTGTAGCCACCTTCTTCGATGATCTTCCTTGATGATCTAGATAACTTGCTGCCTCACCTTGGAATAAACATGGCTTCTTTCCCTAAACCTAAGCTGGTCAACCTCAGCTAGTTTTCAACTTTACTGCTGCAGATTCCTTACCTCAGAGCTGTCACAGAATTAAACAGAGTTTAATTGCTCTGGATCAGGCTTTGGCTTATGGGAACAGTGCGGCTGGTTTGATCGTCTATCCAGATCACTACAACTTTCCCCGTATCAACAATAAGGTTGTTTCACTTCCTCATCATTCATGCCTTCACTAGAGTAGCATTTATAATTTTCTTCAAGAACTTTTCCTTTGCATTCACAAATTGGCTGTTTGGTGCAAGAGGCCTAGCTTTTTGGCCTATCATAGTTTCTGATATGCCTCCCTAACTAAACTTAATCATTTCTAGCTTTTGATTTAAAGTGAGAGCTTCTTTTACTTGAATACTTAAAAGCCACTGTAGAGTTATTAACTGACCCAATTTCAATGTTGTATCTCGGAAAACAGGGAGACCCCAGGAAAGGAAGAGAGACAAGTGGAATAGCTAGTCAGTAGTTGAACAGTCAGAACACACACATTTAATGATTAAGTTCAACAGGTACAAGGTGGTTCCTATACACAATTACTAAAGTAACAGCAAAGATCACTGATCACAGAATCACCATAACAGAATAATAATGAAAAAGACTGAACTACCGTGAGAATTATCAAAATGTGACAGAGACATGAAGTGGGCACATGCTGTTGGAAAAATGGTACCAACAGACTTGCTCAATGCAGGGTCATCACAAACCTTCAAACTGTAAAAATCACACTACCTGTAAAGCACAACAAAATGAGGTATGTCTGTATTCTAAGACAGGTTGGCAAACTACAGCCTGCAGGACCAACCTGGCCCACATGTTTCTGCTCAGCCAATTAGTTTAAAATCGCTTTTAAGTTTCAAGGCCAGGCATGGTGTTTCAAACCTGTAATCCCAGCATTTTGGGAGGCTGAGGCAGGTGGATCATTTGAGGTCAGGAGTTCATGACCAGCCTGGCCAACATGGTGAAACCCCACTCTACTAAAAATACAAACATTAGCTGGGCTTGGTGGTGCACCCCTGTAATCCCAGTTACTGGGGAGGCTGAGAAGGAAGAATCATTTGAACCCAGGAGACGGAGGTTACATTGAGTCAAGATCATACCACTGCACTCCAGCCTGGGCAACAGACTCTGTCTCAAACAAAGCAAAACAATTTTTGGCTGGGTGCAGTGGCTCACACTTGCAATCCCAGCACTTTGGGAGGCCGAGGCAGGCAGATCACCCAAGGCTGGAGTTCAAGACCAGCCTGGACAACGAAATAGTGAAACACTGTCTCTACTAAGAAAAAAATACCGAAAAAATTATCCAGGTCTGGTGGTGGGTGCCTGTAATCCCAGCTACTTTGGAGGCTGAGGCACAAAAATTGCTGGAACCTGGAAGGCAGAGGCTGCAGTGAGCCAAGATCGCATAACTGCACTCCAGCCTGGGTGACAGATTGAGACCAGGTCTTTAAAAAAAAACATGCTTTTATATTTTTATTTTTAAATGGTTAAGGGGAAAAAAACAACGATAAATATTTTGTGAAATGTGAAAACTATCTCAAATTCAGATTTCAGTGTCCATTAATACCATTTTATTGGAGCAGTCATTCTCACTTAATATCTATGGGTGTTTTGTGCTTTTACAAAAGCAGTGAGTACTTGCAACAGAGACTATCTACAGTATAGCCACTCATGCATCCTGTCATTTGTTTTGAGATAGGGTCTCACTCCATCTCCCAGGCTGGAGTGCAGTGGTGCCATCACAGCTCACTAAATCCTCAACCTCCCTAAGTGCAGGTAATCCTCTCATCTCAGCTTCCCAAGCAGCTGTACTACAGCTGCATACCATGCCTGGCTACTTTTTGTCTTATTTGTAGAGATGAGGTTTTACCATGTTGCTGAGGCTGGTCCCAAACTCCTGGACTCAAGCAATCACCCACCTTAGCCTCCCAAAGTGCTGGGATAACAAGTGTTAGCCACCATGCCACACCTGGCCTCCTTCATACTGTTGTTCAGTATACTACTACAAAACACAGTGAATCAGTTATACTCATGCAACACAAAATCACTGCAGCATTAAAAATAATAATAACCAGTTAATACTAATCATGCCAAAACAAGCAAAAAGGAAGAAGGGGAGTCACAAATGTCAGGTTTTTAAGGCACAGTGGAATATATTTTATTAAATGAGATGGCAAAACTTGTGTTTCCTATGCAATGACACTAAAAGAATACAACATATAAGCATTGCCAGACCAACCACTCATCACAATACTCCTCACTCACAGAAAAACAATGGTCAGAAAAAATACCCAATTTAAAATTAAGTATCTCATCATAGCCACTTTTTCACAAAAAATAAAAATGAAAATAAGACTGCAGCCAAAGTTAAGTTTCCAAGTGGCTTGTTAGCCTGAGAAAGCCAAGTACTAGTGGTGACTAATTTAATAGTTAATTATATCTTGATTGCAGTAACCAAATGTGTCCGGAGAAAATAAACTTGCTGAGGTCTACTAAGCTCTCAGGAAGAACAGTTTTCCTCAGAGTTAAGGATATCAATATTCAATTTAAAAACAACACAAATGATTTTGAGTGCTGTTTTATACTTCTTGATAAGCCAACAGATGTTACTGATACTACTTAGTTGTGTGAAGAGTCAATGGTAAGTCTGAAGTGACTGAAAAATTAGCCTCTATAAATAATAGTCTGAATGGAACAACCAGGGCAAGACTATTTTCAAAGAAGTTGAGAAGAATCTGGTACAACTTGAAGTAGAATCTGCTAAGATATGTTACATCTCATGGCAGCAAAAATGTGTAGAATTAAAAGGATTTAGTTGGATAAATTTTCAAAGCATATAAAAAAAGAAAGGTATTTAAAGACTATAGTTATTCACTGTCTTATTCATCAGTAGGTACTCTGGAAAGTATTTTTATCTATCATGTTACTGAACCAGGAGTATTAATGAGAAGCATCGTTCACTCCTGTGAACTTAACCATAGTCAACTTCATGAATTTTCATTAACAATAGCTCAATATTCTGACTTATCTAACCACATAGAAGATTGATGGTGGCTTAGCAGTGGTAGTTTCACTGCATTATTTTATTAGCTCATGCCAAAGATTTAAATGTTGATGTGTGATCACCAAATTTTTATGTGCGATCATACTATAATAAAGTCACTTTGACAACTGAAATTGTTTGACTCACAAGCAATGTCAAGCTGCTTTACATACTTCCTGTACTGTCAAAAAAAAGAATCATAAGAAACAAGACCTCCATTCCCACAAATCTGCAGATTTAATTTTGAGCTCATACTACTAGCAACATTTTTTCAGACCTCACTGCAAGTGCAAAGGCAATTCACATTTCAAAATCACTTAACTGTGCAACTGAGGAGCTACTAAACCTTCACTCTGATTAATCTGAAAGTAATGGCATGCTAAAAACTATAAATGCCTTCCAAACCGATGAAAATGTTATTAAAATCAAATCAAATGCTTTTGGAATGAGTACAAATTTTGAATAAAGTCAATCAAGTCTCATTACCTAACAGTATTAACAGATGAACTTTGCAAATTTTTGTAAACAGAACACTGAACCCCAATTAAGCAAAATGTTATCTCCTCAACAAAGTCCCATTCCTCTTATCAGTAGATATGAGGAAAATATTGCAACTATTACCAAATTTTTTATTTTGTCAATTAAAAAATGTGTGAAAATTTGTCTCTTGATATAATTTTCTCTATTTTGCCTCTTGGCCAGCAACATCTAAAGTATTATCTGACCCTTCACATGAAAAATATGTCAACTCCTGCTCTAACACTTCATTACATTCTAGAGTAAGTGCTTATAGGACCAAAGAAGAGTCAAGAATTTCATCTTTACATGTATATGTGTGCATATATGTATCAAATGTCACAGCTGAGTAACAATCAATACTGCACAAATATGCTGGCAATATGATAGGCCAGCAGAGTAAGTACATTCTTGCTATTTCTTGTTTCCCCTTGATGGAAATATTAACATGAAATGTTAAAGTATCAAACCATTAAATTAAACGTCTGAGTAAAAGGTTGCAAAACTGATTTTTGGATTTTTAGATATAAGTTATTACTGTAGGCAACCATTGCAAGGGGAAAGAAAACAATAGCTTAACCAGTTAAGAAATAAGATTAAATCTTTGCCTGCTCTATATCCTTTAAAGTAAGAATGATGCAAACCTCTCAAAAGATTGTTAGTAAGTATCAAGTAAGGATTAAACAGAACACAGAATATTTGTATTGATTTGAAAATGTTATTCCTTCAGTTTTTACAAAACCTATATTATATGCATAAATCTCAAAATATCCATTGTATTCTAAAAAGAATATGTAACTGTGATCATTAATTACTCTTCTCATTCTGATTCTTCTTTTAGCAATGAATTTTAAAAAATTCTTCGTCCCAGAACCTCATCTTTCCACTTCCTCTGCCAAAGTACAGGAATCTTTTAAAACATATCTAGTCTGTCTCATCTTAGGGAAGTAAGTGCTCCCATGCCTCCATTTTTTCCTACTTATATGACAAGTATTAGGACTAAAACTGTCACTGTGGCTAATGATCTTGGACCTAATTCATGGACAAAACACTGACATGTGGTATCTGAATAGCTGAAAGGAAGACATTTACTGAGTCCAGTCTACAGAAGAGTGGACAAAAGTAAATTTCTAACCTGTTCACACGTGAGAACCTGCTTTACACAAACACAGAGCTTAACCCCACTATGAAAGATTCTGCTCCACAAAGTCTGAGGGTAAGATCTGGGACTTGATTTTTAATATACCTGGCAGGTGCTATGATGCAGCCAGTTTAGCCTTGACCTCAAGACTGGTGTTTGACAATCTACTGATCTAAAATAAAAAACCAGGCTAAAGCCAGCAAACGTGTTCTAACTACACAGGTAACTAAGTGTTCTCTCTACATTTAAAGCTTCCTTTATGTGGAAGCTTTGGTCACATTTTGGTCACAAACCAAAATGTGACCAGGTGCAGTGGCTCATGTCTGTAATCCCAGCACTTTGGGAGGCTGAGGCAGGTGGATCACCTGAGGTCAAGAGTTCAAGACCAGCCTGACCAACAGGGAGAAACCCCGACTCTGCTTAAAATACAAAATTAGACAGGCATGTGGCACATGCCTTTAATCCCAGCTACTCAGAAGGCTGAGGCAGGAGAATTGCTTGAACCTGGGAGGCGGAGGTTGCAGTGAGCCCAGATCATACCACTGCACTCCAGTCTGGGCAACAAGAGCGGAATTCTGTCCCAAAACAACAACAAAATGCAACAGGAAAAGACAGTATAAAAGGTACTCACCATACTCACCATACATACACAAAAAAGCACAAAGAATAAAAGTATAATCAATGTTTTAATTATGTAAGTGAGGAAAACAAAGAAAAAAGTCTGAGTTGTTATAAGCATACCTCCTACTCCAGGTACCAAATTTGGCATAGTAGTACTCTGCCCAGCAGTGCCACTGGCAGCACTACCAGTAGTGCCACCCACAGTGCTGACAGTGCCACTGGAAGCTGATGAACTCTGGGAAGTCTGTGGAGCCCATGGATTGGGTAGTGGATCTCTGTTTTCTGTACGGGAAGGTTGACTACCTTCACCTGAAGATGTATTGCTCACCAAGGAAGCAAATGGATTACCACCAAACTGTAATAGAAGACACACAAATCACAAAGAATGAGCTTTTGTTTTAAGTCATATACGAAACTTTTTAAAAACTGAAAACCACATTCCTCATATAAAAGCTACCCTCAATCACACACATATTTGTGTTAAAACAGAAACTACCCCTCGGCCTGAACCTTAGAGCCAGTGGATTACCTGCTCTTGCGCAGCACTCAGCATTGGTTCCTGAATATCTGTGTACATGCGCCTTAAAGCATTATATCCCCCTGGAATACTTTCTAAGTTGCTCAAGGCTCGGTCCTGGTTTCTCATCATTTCCTGCATCATTGCTGGATTCCTTGCAAGTTCCAATGTCTAAGAAAAAGATTTCCGAAAAAAAGAAAAAAAAAGCCACTGAAATACACATGAATTACTTTTACCTATTAACTGCCATTAAACAAAGTTTATGGGAGGCCACTGCTTTGGACCAGCCTCCTGCACTATGCCCCAGCAGACCAGACCAAACTTAAATGGAGCCATGTGTGCTAAGTGCCATTTAATCGAAGTGAACTATGAAAAGGGCCAGTTTCCCCTTCAAAACCATAGTAAGCTGCAGTCAACATAAGTCACCATAATAAGAAAGTTCCCTCAATTTTAACCCTATAAGGAAAGTAACTGTGAAATGACCAATCAGCTTTTTGTTCCAGTGTTTGCTTTCTTCAGCCATTTTCTGCCTATAAAGCCAACCTCTTCGGCTCAGCTAATGGAAACATCTATTTTATCAAATGAGGTGTTGTCTGATTCTAGAATCACAAAAACCAATTAAAGCTTTAAAGCTGTTGTAATTTTGTATTAAATATATAAGTCAGGAGATTATTTTAAATAATTCCTGGTATATTTCACCTCAAAAAAGCAACTGAGCATTCAAATAACATAAAGAAGCACTTTGTTACGAGTAAATTTCCCATCTCCAGCATTGGACTTTTTGATTCTTAAGCCTTTAAAATAAACTATTTATAAAGAACTTTCAAATGCAACAGAAAATTCAGAGTTCAAAATAGCCAAATTAGTGCTAAGTTTTCCTAAACAAAGATCAGTATTTCTCTCTTTAGCTTAACCATACATATAGGACAATCTCTTCCCGTAGAAAATTAAATAACAAATATATTAGCTAAACAAACTGAAAGAACTTTCCACATACTTGTCTCATTATATCTGGATTATTCAGCATATGACTAATCTCTGGATTTCTCTGTATCAACTGCTGCATTTGTGGATTGGCCATAATTAATTGTCTCATCAGGTCTGGATTTGAGAGCATGCTCTGAACAAAGGGATTTTCCATGATCTGGACCATCATTTCAGGGTTAGACAAAAGTTGTCGCTGCATCTGGCTCTGTAGTTCAGAGAAGTTGGTAGTATTTAAACCCAAGCTACTCAGACCTGCAAGTCCTCCAAGGCCACCTAAGAGGATAAAGGGCAAAACCATACAAATCAAAGTCAGAAAATTTATCATTAACATGAACATGCTAAAATATGAAGTTGCAAAATGTATTAGTTGACTCAATAGTCTATTACAAGAAATCATTTAAAAACAAATAGAATATTATTACTAACATTTAATTCCTATAACTGAAATTGGTCAAAAATTTACACTTTGGTTATTAAAGTAATAAAATTGGCAAAATTTATTTTCATGCATATAGTATAATATACAAACATATTTGGCCTTTCTCCTTGATTACTCAGTTACTAAAACCTTTGGAATTTTCTGAGTGACAAGAGTATCTTTTATTATTCACTACAAGGCTTTTAACCATTATGCTAATAAAGTGACTTTGGCCCCTGGATAGCCTCAGAAATGGCTGGTCACCAGAAAGACAAAGTGATTAAAGGGCTGAAACTTTCAGCCCCCCCCCCACCAAGAAAGTAGGGGAAGGGAGCAAGAGGTAGAGCTCTATGCAAACTCTTGAATAGTAAGATTAAGAAAATTCAGAATGAAAAGCACAGCTGAATATTAGGAGGGTTGTGCCTTGAAGGGACCTAGAACCTTTAAGCCCAACTTCCATCCTCCACATTAATAATTCTCTTCCAAGCATGTGTCTGTTTCTGAGTTGTAGCCTTTATAATAAACAGGTAAACATGTTTTCTTGAGTTCTAGGTGCCATTCTAGCAAATTACTGAATCTGAGGAGGGAGTCATGGAAACCCCCAATTTAGAGCTGGTCAATCGGAAGTACAGGTGGCCTAGAACTTGTGACTAGTATCTGAAGTAGGGGCAGTCTTGCAGGATTGAGTCTGCTAACTGTGAGACTGGATACTAACTATAGGTAGGTAGTATCAGAAATGAAACTGAATATTGGACATGGAACTGGTATTGGACAATTGGCTGATGTCAGAGAAAACACTCCAGAATATGCCAGTTAAAGGAAGAATAATAAATACACACACCAGACTATACTTCTAATAATCTCTTCACAAGTAAGTTTTATTAACAGGAAGTTGAATTCACCTACAAACTCTGAGTACAAGAGGGCTGATACTGCCAATCAACGAGAGAAAAAGCCAGGGAATACCTGGAAATAGATTTCTCCTTAGAAGAATTAAATCAAGGAGAAATCTAATGGAGCAACAGAGTGATTAAGTGCTTATCACGAAGTGTTTACTTTGTAAAATTACATAACCAACCAAATGCATTTATTCCTCACTTACTGAGTACTTTTATATATGACAGAGACTGTGCTACATACATATAGAGAATAAGGCAACAAGAAAGACATCCTCAGAACTCAATCTAGTGGGAAAGACAGACAAGAAAATAAATGCCTAAGAATATTCAGTAAAGAATATTCACAGGATACTATGGTAATATAACCTACTTGGAATGGCTTTCAGAAAAAGGGATGACAATGAGTTTGGAGTACGAATATGTTGGCAAGGAAAAGTGGAGAAGGTTAGGAGGGGAGGGGTACTAAATACTAGGCACAATGAACACCATATATAAAAAGCACAAGATAAATGTATTAATGCATCCTTGAAACCACAAAAACTTCAGTATGACTAACTAGAATGGCAGACGGCAGTGCTCACCAAACATTTCATTATGCAGCCTTATAATATTTCTTTTGTGTTTGGACAGGCCTATGTAAAATGCTAAAGGACTACAAGAAATTATATGTGCCACTCTGGCCAAAGTATAGCAGGTCAACTTAAGACCCTTTAACTGTCTCTTCTGCCATGTTCCAAGTGATAGAGCTATAAGATAGCAGAATGAAAAATGACTTTCATTAGCTTGAGTCTCTGAGGGACTATATGGATGGGCACCTCACAGAATAGTGAAAATTACGTAGCATGCAGAAAAACAGCAAGAAATGAAGCTTTGTGGTAATAAGCCACTGAGCTTGGCTATCATCAAAGGATAGCGTATCATGACTAATATAACTGTTGACTGAGATGGGTAAGAAATGACGAGGGAGAGATAGATAAGGGCTAAATCTTTATTTCAAGAGATTTAACAGGATTTTAAGCAAAACAGTCACATAAGCTGTTATTCGAATAGCTCTATGGAAAACATTAGAGATGAAAAAAATTGAAGGCCTGCATCAAGGCAGTGGCAACGAGAACTAATTACATGGGGTGGGATAGAGAAGAGGTCATAGATGAAGAGACTCAGTGGAGGAAAGGCAGCAGTTTTAAGAGAAGATAATATCGTTTTGCATGGGTTTTCTTGTTTTTCTGTTTCCAGAGGAGACACAGGCTGAATTACTTAGAGAACATCAGATAACATCGAAGAGAGTTGAATACAAGGAGTTGAATCCAGGAGTGGTGTGGACTGAGGTACAGATTTGCGAGTCATCAGGATATAATAATAGGTTAATGTCACTCAGAAAGAATAGAAGAAAAGAAAATCAAGGCAGAACTCTGGTGAATAATATCAACATAAGAAAGGGAAAAAAGGAATCTACAAATAAGACAGGAAAAAATTCATCAGAAATGTAATCAGAAAAAAAAAAACAGTATCATAGGAGTTAAAGAAAGAAATTTTCAAGTATATTTGTAAACATTCAGACTGATTTAAAATCTAAAAGGTGTCCACTAAATTTTGCAAGCTAAAAGGTCAATGGCAACCTTATCCAGGAATTTTTAGTGAAGTGACGGATGCAAAAAACAGAATTCAGTGAACTTACTGAAAGGAAAATATAGACAGAAAACAGATAGCTGAGGAAGAAGTAAAAAAAGGTAGTAGTTGGAATCTGTGCCTTTTACAATGGGACAGACTTAACAAGGCCAGCCAGCAGAAAAGAAAAGCTGAAAATATAGGATAAAGGGATTAACTGATGGAGAAAGCTGCAGAAATAGAAGGAGGGGTGGGAATGAGACTAGATGAAGGGATTTGGGGGTTGTGTAACCTCCGACAAAATAAAATCCTCTAAGATTTCAACAATATCTTTCATAGGTCTGAACACTAAATTATTTCATCCTAATTTCTCTAGATTGTTCATGTAAATAATTTTGACAACTAAAACACACCTGCCTCAACCAAAGACTTAACATAAATTCTTTTTAGAAAACAAGAGCAGGAAACATTGAAAATAAAACTAAAAAACAGTGAATGTGAGCCTAAGTCAAGCTATGCCACGCCTTAAATGTCTCTAACATATATTTGGCATAGCACGACTGAATCAGTCTTATGGGAGGGATAAAAGGTATGATCCTTGATATGTAAAAACTGTGCACATAAAATACTCCATTTCAAAATGCTATACTAGTCATACAAGAATCAAAAGAGGCACTGAGCATTTATCTATCTAGTTCAACTTCTATTAAGCTTCAGAATATTTTTATTCTCAAAAAAATTTTCCACAGAACCTCAATATATAAATCTAACATAGGCCAGGCACAGTGGCTCACATCTGTGATCCCAGCATTTAGGGACACCAAGAGCCAGGAGTTTGAGGTTGCAGTGAGCTATGATGGCACTACTATACTTCAGCCTCAGTGTCTGAGCAAGATCCTGCATCTCTTTAAAAAAAAAAAATTAATATAAGAAAAGCAAAAGCAGTTTTAAGCTGGGCTGGCTTACCAGACCCCAGCCCTTCCATGTGTTCAGGACAGTTACAAAGTAACTAATACAGTCTGATCCTTCCTTTTAAAATGAGAAAATTAGTATTCAAGGATGCTGGATTATGATTAATAATTAGCTAATCTTACTCATACTAAATTATGTGGTAGTCAGATCAGGTATACAAACTCTACATCTCTTTCATTATTAAAAAGAAAGGTGCCAATTACTGACCACTTATTAAATGTAAGAACATCCACATCCCAAACTACTTCCTTAATAGCTACAGTTATAGGACTATGTAAGTTATTTTTTTAAATTTTTGTTGTTAAAGTGACATAATTTATTTTTTCATTTTATCTGAAACTACCCAGGAAGGGAAAGAAATACGTTTTCTCATCCCTTATTGGAATGACTGAAGACACTTACCTAAAGCAAAAGGGTTGCTAGTAGCAGAACCAGATGTGGAGTTACTATTAGGAGCAGATGATGTAGTAACATTGCTTCCTGTGGTATTTGTTTGCTGAGCCGAATGATCCTGTGGCCTAGGGAAAATAATTAATCACAGAGTAAGCAGTAGAACTGATTATTTTTAAAAGAACCACTGAAATCCTGACATCTAGAAATAAAGAGTAAACTCTCAGACCAACTCGAATAATCATTTAGTAAAAAGCCGGAGAAAACTAAGCGTTAGGGAAAAAAATACAAAATAAAATACAATAAAATCCTACAAAATACAAAATATGCTGCAACTGCCCCTCTCTTTGAGTATAACATATATAAATTTTTCATTAGTTTCAATCATATTGCTTATGTAAGAGAGGGAGACCTCAAAAGAGGAAAGTCAATGACCAGTTATACTGACAAAGCTTGACTATGTAAAAAACTTTTTTATCTTGGCTGGCACGATGGTTCGTGCCTGTAATCTGAGCACTTTGGGAGGCCGAGGCAGGCGGATCATCTGAGGTCAAAAGTTCCAGAGCAGCCTGGTCAACATGGTGAAACACCATCTCTACTAAAAATACAAAAAATAGCCTGGGTACAGTGGCACATGCCTGTAGTCCCAGCTACTTGGGAGGCTGAGACAGGAGAATCGCTTGAACCCAGAGGCAGAGGTTACAGTGAGCCAAGATTACGCCACTGCACTCCATCCTGGGTGACAGAGCAAAACTCTGTCTCAAGGGAAAAAAAAAATAGCTTTTTTTTTTAATCTATCCCCTTCTAGTTCTTAAGGGTTATGAGCCAGTTTTACTCATATTCTTGAAATTCTTGAAAACAATACAAAGCCAAAAGAAGGCCAACAAATCAATATGAATAATAATTATTACTTTTTTTTTTTTTTTTTTAAGACAGAGTCTTGCTGTTGCGTGTGATCTTGGCTCACTATAACCTCTGCCTCTGGGTGAAAGCGATTCTCCTGCCTCAACATCCCAACTAGGTGGGACTACAGGCATGTGCCACTGCACCGGGCTGTTTCGTATTTTTAGTAGAGATGTTATTTTACCATGTTGACCAGGCTGCTCTGAAACTCCTGACCTCAGGTGATCCGCCGGCCCCGGCCTCCCAAAGTGCTCAGATTACAGGCATGAGCCACCGCACCTGGCCTGATTATTACTTACCTCTAAAAGGAAACAGGCCAGGCAAAGTGCCTCACACCTGTAATCCCAGCACTTTGGGAGGCCAAGGTGGGTGGATCACCTGAGGTCAGGAGTTCGTGACCAGCCTGGCCAACATAGTGAAACCCCATGTCTAATAAAAATAAAAAATTAGGCTGGGTGTGGTAATGCATGCCTGTAATCCCAGCTACT
The DNA here is from genome assembly GCF_049354715.1 of Callithrix jacchus. Classification (NCBI taxonomy): domain Eukaryota; kingdom Metazoa; phylum Chordata; class Mammalia; order Primates; family Cebidae; genus Callithrix; species Callithrix jacchus. Next base: position 99,331,857 of record NC_133502.1, on the reverse strand, counting down.
CAGGAGGCTGAGGCGGAGAATCACTTTAACCCAGAAGCAGAGGTTGCAGCAAGCTGAGATCGCACCACTGCACTCGAGCCTGGGAAACAAGAACAAAATTCCATCTCAAAAAAAAAAAGGAAATAAAAAACCCTTCCATATACCAGGTAAGAGTTTTGAACCTCACTCATTGTTTCCTTCCCTGAATTTAGCTAAGGCATACATTTTCCATTTTAACATCTCTGAAATCAGGATGTGTCTTATAATTGCTGAGGCATCAACTATATGCCTGCACATAGTCTACATGACTTCAAATGAATGCCTGGGTACATTGTTCTATCATACATGATGGGCTTAATTACCACATTAAGTGTCTTCATAAACATTACACCATTAATTGGCACTGAGAGAAGTTATCAAGTATTCAGAATAGCACAGAAAGAGAAGAACTATTTTCAATCAGTAAAGCAAGTATCTGTTGTTGGTGAAAACCAGCATAAAAACGAAACAAAATGAGTGTTAATGGCTTGGAAGAAAATCCTGGAGAAAATACTGGAGAGCTCTTTTAAGAAATGCTACACCACCAGCACTCTTGATAGAACAGAGTTTGATACTGTATAAAAAAATATGGACACTGACAACTAAGTCTTTGTATGTTATGCAAGAGTGCTATGATAAAATTCAATACCCAAGTTTAAGTCCTGAAGGAGCTCATTCAGTAAGTATAAAATAAACATTTTAAGTGACAAGAAAACATCAATTCAGTTAGCGGCATTCTTTCTTAGTGATACACAAAGGTATTTCTTTAAAACTGATGATGCCAGTTGGACACTGTGGCATGCACCTACAATCCTAGGCTGACATGGGAGCATCACTTGAGCCCAGCCTTGGCAACATGGCATGACTCTGTCTCTTTAAAAAACAAAAAAATTCCTTACATGTGATGAAATATGATTAATCAATTTGTGGTTTGCTAAGGAGATAAGTCACTCACGATCGTTGTCTAAAAATTTCCTTAAACCTAAAAGAAAAGCTAAAAACGTGCTGTTCTAATGCAAATAATTTAGATATAATAACTAAATACCAATGAACCTTGTAAAATGTTAAATGATTATCTGACAATTACGTAGACATTAACATCCAATCACTTCTTTTTTAAAAGATTATGTTATTGACAGCAAAGAATGAATTTTAACTATTCAAATATTAATGACCGGGAAAGTCACTTACAGCCAACACTAGTTATTTTTAGAAGTATGAACATTTATCCACACTTTAAAGCTGTACATCTTCCAAAACCATACCTGTTTTGTGTTTTGATGACAAGGTGAACAGTAAGTCCATCATGAATCCCATGCTGACTCAAGGTATCTTGATCTTTCAAAATTTTTCCAGCAAATATCAACACAAGTTGGTCAGTATGTGATTTAAAACGTTTAGAGATTTCTTCCTTAAACTAAATAAAAATAAAATGAGTATGTATTACAGTTGTTTGCACAGCCCCCTCGTCTAGTTTCTAGAAGTACCTTAAAGAGACCCCTACTACAGACACTACAATTCAAACACTGTAATCACAGTGTTCCCGGAGGCTGAGGCAGGAGAACTGCCTGAGCCCAGGAGTTCAAGGCTGCAGTAAGCTATGATCACAATGGCACTCCAGCCTGGGTGACAGAGCAAGATCCTGTCCCTAAAAACAAAATAAAACAAAAAATCCCCAATTCAAACAATATAAAGATGCATCCTTTTTGTCAATATCTTGATCTTAGTAAGAAATAAGTATCACTTCTTCTTTAACACAAAGGTCTTATTACAGGTGCACATATCCTATATTTGATCCTCTGCTAAGGCCTAACAATATCCTTACTCTTTTTATGTCAATGAGACCAAGCCACAATTAGCTCTTACATGTCCAAAATAATTTATTCCTCAGACTTCTATCTTCAGTCCTGCTCCTTTCTTTCTAGTTGCCAACCTCATACTCTTGGCCTAAGACGGTGGGCGGGGGGAGTATCTCTAATGCAAATACCCAAAATCTGAACTGACTAAAATCCAAAACTTTTTGAGTATCAAGGACACTCTAAGGAAATGCTCATTGGAGCATTTCAAACTTCGGATTTTGAAATTAGGAATGCTGAACCAGTAAGTACATAATGCAAATATTCCAAAATTTTTAAAAAAAAATCTGAAATGTGAGACACTTCTGGTCCCAAGTGTTCTGGATAAGGTATATTTAATCTGTATTATACTAACCATCCTTCCCACTTATTTTATTCAATATTTATTAACAAGCAGTACTATGGAAAATCAAAGATAAAAGACACAACTCTTTCCCTGAAGGTGAACAGTCCCATGAGAGTCAAGTAAAACCATGAAGTCCAAAGGAAGTATAGAGGGCAGTTACAGAAGGCTTTCCATTAAGTGAAGACTAAAGAAAGACTACAAAGTAGCCGATAAAACCTGAAGAAAGGCTTTCCAGGGACCAGACATGTAAAACCAGACAAGAGAAAAGAGTATCATGCTATAAAGAAAAATTTACTTCTACTATTTCTCAGATTTTTACCAAAATCACCAGTATGCTTAGGCTTTACCAGACTGTCCAAATAGGAAAACTTCAGAGTGGGCCCAGGAATCCACATTAAAAGACTGGCTCAGGCAGTCAGTCCAAATTTATAAAAGAATCACATCTTCAAACCACTCTTTCCTACTGCCGCACAGCAATGGGTCTCAACAGATGAGGGCACTGCTGCCAAGAAGGTGTTTTGGAAATATATAGGGGCATTGTTCTAATGGTCACAATAAATGGAAAGACAATAGAATGTCTGAGATTTTAAAAATCTTGTGGGGACAAAGAAGGGAAGGCATATATAAAAAACATAAGCTATATATCATTGTTGAAAATCAGAGATAGGTGCATGAAAGTTTATAACACTCTACATTTGTGTATGAATAAAATTTTCCATAATCAAGTTACAACAGCTAATGTAAACAACTGATTTTTTAAAAATCTATTTTACCTTTGTCAACTCCCATACACATTGCTAACATTTTGAAAAATACAAAAAAATAAAAAAATAAAAGTAACACAAAATTGTACTTCAGTAAATATTTTGAAACTTTCCATCTGCATTTTCTTTCCACTATTTGAAATCACATGATATATAATCCTTTTATCTAAGGCAAGAAATTTCCAAGTAACTAAGAGAAAATCTTTGTAGAACACCATTTGCATAATATTCTGTATCTAGGAACGGGTCAAATTTAACTATCCTCCCATTATTAGACATCTCATTTTTCCCTTTGGTAGCTATCCAAAATAATATTATGGATGGCAGAACAATGGTTTGTAAGGCTTAAATGTATATAAACACAAACATCAGGTATATAGGCAGTAGTCAATAAATGGTGGCTAAAAGTACTCAACAATTTTGTGAGGAAGACAGTTTTTAATCCTATCTCGGATGTAGAAAAAGAGGTTACAGATGTCTCCCTTCCCCAAAGTGACACAGCTAATAAACTAGTAGTTAAGATTCAAACCTAAATTTGCCTTCACAGACAAACCTTAAAAAAAAAAAAAAAAAATACAGACTAACTTATGTAAAATGAGAGGGTTAATCTAGATTTGTGTTTCTTAACCTTAAACTCAGAAATCCTTTCCAAAATCTCTGATATCCCTTATTATTCTGAAATAAATGACTTAATTATTGAACTTACAATTATGTAGCATTTTATCATATTTTAGGATTTGAAGGTAAGATGAGATTAAAGACATGCATCTATTCTTACATCTTTTCAAATAGCCACAAAAACAACAGGATCTTTTAAGCTTTACGGAGACAGAACTCACACCACGTAATTCACTCATTTAAAGTATAAAATTCAATGGTTTCTGGAGTATTCACAGATATGTGTTACAGTCAATTTCAGAACATTTTCATTAAAACCTATACCCTTTAGCTATTACCTCCCTGTGCCTCATCACTTCCAACAATAAGAAATCAGTAATTTATACTTTGTCTCTATACTAATATTTCATATAAATGTAATAACATATGGTCTTTGAGACTAGCTTCTTATCCTTGGCATGTTTTCAAGATTAATGTACGTCATAGCATGTGTCACTACCTCATCCCTTTCTATGGCCGAATAGTATTTCCACTGTATGGATATACAACCTATTTTGTTTATCCACTCATCAGGTGATGGGCATTTGGGTTGTTTCTACCTTTTGGCTATTATAAACAATGTAATACATTTATCTCAGAGAAACTGACAGACTAAATGGGCAAAAATGAATTAGTAAAAATAGAAAAGATATTAACAATAAACATATGACCTAACTGAGCATACACAGACCACCAAACCCAACAACTACAGAATAAGCATTATTTTTAAGTGCCTTTACTAAATTAGACTATCTATGCTGGGCCATAAAGAAAGTCAACATATTTCAAAAAATTTAAATCTTACCAAGTTGTATTCTGTGACCACATGCAATTAAACTACCAAAAAGACAATGAGAAATCAAGTGTTGTTCAACTGGAAAAGATTACCTAAGTGGGACACAAAAAGACCTAACCATTTTTTTTAAAGGGGCACCATATACTGAACTATCATTAGCAGAATAAAAAGAGAAAATTTGCAACACAACCAACACAGCTCAAATCCAGAATTCATAAATGTCTACATACCACCAAGAAACACAACCCAACTGAAAAATGGCCAAGAAATTTAAACAAGAATTTCACAAAATTGAAATTGTTTTCACTTAAATGGCAAACAACACAGGAAAAAGTGCTCATCTTCACTAATACTCAGGTAATTTTAAATTAAAACCAGTGACAAATGTACTGAATGGTTCAATTTAAGACTGTTAAGAGTGTTGCAGAGGATGCAGAGCAACTGGAAATCACATACCCTGTGGGTACAAGTATAAATAAATCAGTACATTTTGGAAAAGTATTTTGCAACAGAAGCCTAACATGTGCTTACCCTATGACCCAACAATTCAACTATTTACCAGATTACATGACAAATTACATGTCCACAACAAATACATCAAAAATACATTCAAGAACATTCAAACCAGTATTACTTGTATTAGCCAAAAACTGAAAACTCAAATGTCCCTCAACTATAGAATGAACTGTAATATATTCATTTAATAGATTACACCCAATGACAGCAAATGAACTACGGCCACATATCATCAAGGATACCTCAACACAGAGCAAAAAAGCCAATCACAATGAAGATAAATTGTATGATTGCATTTTTATGAAGTTTTATGTTGGGGACAAAATCCATGGTGTCCAAAGTGAGATCGGTGGTTACCTTAGGGAAGTTTGCAAATGACTTCTTGGGAGTTGGTATCATGTTCTACTTTCTTGGCCGTTAGACTAAAACATGGACCTGTACATTTATGATATATGTATTCTTCTATGCTGTACTTTAATAAAAATAATTTTAAAAGTTGACTGTGAATTTTTAAGCTGCAGCAGGGGCTGGATGTGGTGGTTCATGCCTGTAATTTCAGCACTTTGGGAGGCCAACTTGGGAGGACTGCTTGAGCCCAGGAGTTGAAGGCTGCAGTGAGCTATGATGGTGCCACTGTACTCCAGCCTGGGCAACAGAACCAGACCCTGTCTGAAAAAAAAGAACAGAAACAGCAGGAAGTCAAAACACAGGTAGCCGGCTCTCCTATTTCAATTTCAAATGATTCCCTTTCCCAAAGCTAAAGAATGCCTCACTGGGGCTGGGCACAGTGGCTCACATCTGCAATTCCAGCACTTTGGAAGGCCAAGGCAGGTGATGACCTGAAGTTAGGAATTCAAGACCAGCCTGGCCAGTGAAACCCCGTCTCTACTAAAAATACAAAAATTAGCCAGGCAACATGGTACATGCCCCTGTAATCCCAGCTACTCAGGAGGCTGAAGTTCAAGAATCGCTTGAACCTGGGAGGCATAGGTTACAGTGAGACGAAATCGTGCCACTGCAGTCCAGCCTGGGGGACAAAGCAGGACTCCCAACTCAAAAAAATAAATAAATATATGCCTCATCTTGGGCAAGTCAACTGAAAGAAAATGGCATGAAGATAACTCAGTTTTAGGTAGCAGACCAGACTGGACATAAGACATGAACATGACAACCCAAGGACAAAAGATGATCATCCATTAACATCATATGTGGCAGAGACAGTTAAAATCTGATACCCAAAACAGCTGTAATCTCAAAAAACTAATGGAACAGCACTGAATATAGCTCAGTTGAACCTCTGGTAATATTTAAAGACAGACGTCCTCCTAACCATGGGTTGTCAGTATCAGTACTTGAAGGATAATCAGGGCTTTCTTGACAGACCAAGAGCTTCTCTACAGTGTCCCAGATGCAGAAGAGTAGGACACATACAGTACACCTTCAAAAATTAATTCTATCATTTTATTATATAACTATGCTGTACCTGGCACCACAAACATATTTTCACATTCACTCTTTACAACCAAACCTCAAGAAACCAAACCAAAGTCCTGACAGACATGTGAGAAATGACATTCACTCACAAAATTACAGTGCTGTTGACAATTAATGTCACAGATACTGGGATCCTCCAATCTCATGGGACTCTTGGTTCTGGAGGGGCATCGTAGGCTTAAAGAAGGAATTTATGGCACATCATGATGAAAGTTGGAAAACATGTTAAAAATGGTGATAGCATACAACATAGTTCTAGGGAACTACAGAGAACTACGTAATGTGACTACCATTTATAATTTTTGCAGTCTACCCATCTGACAAAGGGCTGATATCCAGAATTTACAAAGAACTCAAACAGATTTACAAAAAAAAAACAAGCCCATTCAAAAATGGGCAAAGGATATGAACAGACACTTTACAAAAGAAGACATACATGAGGCCAACAAACATATGAAAAAATGTTCATCATCACTGGTCATTAGAGAAATGCAAATCAAAACTACATTGAGATACCATCTCATGCCAGTTAGCATGGCGATCATTAAAAAATTGGGAGACAACAGATGCTGGAGAGGATGTGGAGAAATAGGAACACTTTTACACTGTTGGTGGGAGTGTAAATTAGTTCAACCATTGTGGAAGACAGTGTGGCGATTCCTCAAGGACCTAGAAATAGAAATTCCATTTGACCTAGCAATCCCATTACTGGGTATATATATCCAAAGGATTATAAATTGTTCTACTGTAAGGACACATGCACACGAATGTTTATTGCAGCACAGTTTACAATAGCAAAAACTTGGAACCAACCCAAATGCCCATCAATGATAGACTGGACAGGGAAAATGTGGCACATATACACCATGGAATACTATGCAGCCATCAAAAATGATGAGTTCGTGTTCTTTGTAGGGACATGGATGAACCTGGAAACCATCATTCTCAGCAAAATGACACAGGAACAGAAAATCAAACACTGCATGTTCTCACTCATAGGTGGGTGTTCAACAATGAGAACACATGGACACAGAGAGGGGAGCACTACAGACTGGGGTCTAGTGGGGGGAATAGAGGAGGGACAGTGGGGGGTGGGGAGCTGGGGAGAGATAGCATGGGGAGAAATGCCAGATATAGGTGATGGGGAGGAAGGCAGCAAATCACACAGCCATGTGTGTACCTATGCAACAATCTTGCATGTTCTTCACATGTACCCCAAAACCTAAAATGCAATTTAAAAAAAAAGATTTTACTTTCCAAAACGAAAATTAAATAAATAAATAATGTCATGTTTTTATCTAAATGGAATTTGTCCTACAGCTAAAAATTCTGTACATACTTCAAATATCTTTAAACTTATACTCTGCTCCCTAAAACAGAAAAATAGTTTTCAGTTTACATTGTCTTTAAAATTTCTAGAAATTTTATCTCTAACATGTGAACTTAATTTCCATGTCTTTTAATCTATTTACAACAGGAAAAATCAGAAGCTAAATAGTACAGACATAGAAAAACTTAATTAGCAATCTTAGAAAATCTCAAAGCTGTTTAGACAGAGGTAGCTCACTGACACTTTTCCTCTGCAGAAAAAGAAAATTTATTACGATTACATAAAATATTTTCAGCCAGGCATGGTGGCTCACGCCTGTAATCCTTGCCTACTTTGGGAGGCCAAGGTAGGCAGATCACCTGAGGTCGAAAGTTTGAGACCAGCCTGACCAACATGGAGAAACCCATCTCTACTAAAAATACAAAATTAGCTGGGCATGGTGGCGAATGCCTGTAATCCCAACTACTTGGGAGGCTAAGGCAGGAGAATTGCTTGAACCCAGGAAGCCGCGGTTGTGGTGAACCAAGAGCTCACCACGGCACTCCAGCCTGGATGACAAGAGCGAAACTCCGTTTCAAAATAATAATTAACAAATATTTTCATCTAGGTAATAGCCAGAACCATAAAAGAAGAATTTTTGTGATTTCCATTAAAAAGATTACATAGATTAACTTATTTTTATCCTCAAGCCTATGTGGTCACTATTAACTCAAAATATAAGATACATGATAGAATGGGCCTCAAAGTATCCATAGTTCCTACAAATGTACATCCAACTCTGGTCTTGCACTGATAACCTATAATAACTACAGGCCAGAGAGTAGAAAGCTGAGAATTACTAAACTCTTTCTCAACAACCATTAAAAACCAAAATTCTAATGAACTTTGAGTAAACAGTTTAATGATTTCAAAATGAACACAGCATGAACAAAACAACTTTCAGTAACCCCTCATTTTTTCAACATCATCCAAAAGCCAGGTGTTACACATGAGTAGATTCTCCAGCTAACCCCGTGTGAGCGTCAAAATTGTCTTCCATTCTACTGAATGCAATTTTAACTTTTCGATTATGCTGAGTTACTGGTGTGAATATCAACTGCTGTTCTGCAATATAGTGATAACTGTTCCAGACTCTCAAGGTATTCTGTATCTGCCTTTTTTTTTTAACCAGACTGTCAGTTCTTATCTTGAAAGCATACCTTCTCTCTCCCTGAAATTTTCTATTTTTAATCTGAGGAAGAAGCAGCAAATAATTTAGAAAAACATATCAAATAGAATGGGCAAAGAATGTGAAATGCTGTCCTGAAATGAAAATGTGTAAGATTTAGTGTACCAACTTTTATGGTAGCAATCTCAGCTGTTTAGGGCTCTTTGCTTAGTCCCTGTTCTCAATTGTTTTGGGGAAGAAAATGAGACACACACATGGAGGGAAGAGAGGGAAATCAAGGTTAGGAAAGAATATTTTTGAAATATGTAGGCCTGAATTCAAATCTTGGTTTTACTGCATACTAGTGGTGTGACCTGGAGGATGTTACCTGTTTCTAAGCCTTGGTTTCTTCATCAGGAACAGACACTCTGCAAGGCTGATGAGAGAATTAAGACATCTATGGAAATTGCCTGGACACAATTCACTCACTAAGACATTCCAATATTGCTAATCTAATTATGCAAGGATAAGCTCTAAACTGTAAACACTTTTAAAATGGAGTTAATCTGACTTTAAAAGCAAGATTGTCACCCTTTACAAACATTCCAAAATCCAAACTTGCTTTTAAACAACACTTTTCTATCTCACCTTATTAAACATCCTGGGGAGTGGGAATTAACCTATCCAAAAGTAAAATTTATTTCATCTCTGAAGATAAAACATACACAATTTCATTTCCAGCAGAATCACATATTAACAGCATTTAGCAAGAATTCTCTAAATAGTTGTCTGAATTCTGTATTCAAATCTTTGCTATTTCAATATTTTAAAGCAGAGATCTTTCAAGAGTCTATTTTTGAATTAGCTCCTTACTCAATATTGCTAATATCATTTGAAAAAGTGTCCATAAATAATCCATATACATAGTTCTGTCAGTTATCTCTCCCCAAGAGTCTGATATTTAACCTTAAAATTAGTAGCCTTATTTAAAATACTGCATAACTCTTATACAAGGATACAAATTATGAGAAACAGCTACACTGAATATGTAACATATACAAGGGGCACTGCAGCCACAAATGCTACAGTGTATTGTTTATAAAATTTATTTTTTAGATTCTCTCTGATCTAAATCTGACTAAGAATAACAAACTGAATGTTTCACTATTCACATGCTATTGCAAAAACTTAAAACACAATTCAGTGGTGCACAAAAGGCTGTGGGGAAAGAAATCAATATAAGTAAATCATATAAACTCTGAGTCAGGTACTTTATGTATATGATGTCACAAAATCTTCCAAACAATCTACTGAAGCAGGCATTACATGAAATGTTAAAAATGTAGCCAGTGAGGCTGAGATGATTAAAACTTCTTACCCAAAATCAGATTTCTCCAATTCCAAGGTTCATGCTTTCCTTTCTCAAAATATTAATAAGCAAACCAAAACAATAAAACATAAAATTAAATAATGACCTAATGAAATAGTTCTCCATGGAAAGACTACCAAGGTAATAAAAGTAGAAAGAGTAAGATAAAGAAAACTGTGCGTGGTTGACCCCATAGAAGTCAAAACTTATATATGATTATGTAAACACCTTCTGGACAGAATCACCAAAACGAAAAAAGTTAACTTTACGTTTTATCCCAAATGACCCAAATGAGTACCCTCACCACACACACTTTTTTTTTTTTTGGACACGAAGTCTCACTCTGTCCCCCACACTGGAGTGCAGTGGTGCAATCTCAGCTCACTGCAACCTCTGCCTCCCAGGTTCAAGTGATTCTCCTGCCTCAGCCTCCTGAGTAGCTGGGATTACAGATGGATACCACCACAGCTAGCTAATTTTTTTTTTTTTTTTTTTTTTTACTAGAGAAGGAGTTTCATGTTGGTCAGGACGGTCTCTATCTCTTGACCTCATGATCCACCTGCCATTATGACTTTATATGTACATCATTTGTGAAGTACAGTATGATGTTCTGATATATGTAAATAATGTGGAATGATTAAATCAAACTAATACATCTATCACCTTTCTTTTTTGTAGTAGCAGCTGCTGGTACTGAAATAATACCATTAGACATTTAAGTTGCCTAAGAATAAATACATTTTTCAAGTAAATCACACTTAAAATATTACTAAGACAAGCCTGTCTGGGCAACATGGCGAAATCTTGTCTCTACAAAAACAAACAAAAGTAAAAAACAAAACAAAACAAAAAAGTACAATAAAAATGGCTGGGCATGGTGGTGCACATATGCAGCCCAGCTACTCCAGAAGCTAAAGTGGGATGACCACTTGAGCCCAGGAGGTCCAGGTCACAGTGAGCTGTGATTACACTACTGCACTTGAGCTTGGGTGACAGAGCAAGACTGTCTCAAAAAGGAAAAAAAAGAAATCCCAACTAGGTACAAAATACTGCAAATAAATATTTAAAACACTATTTGGTGATTCAATAAATACCTGTACTACTCAGTATGTGCTCATACCACAATGTTAGGCAACATGGGATTAGAAGGTAAGCAGAACAGAAACAGTCCCTACCCGTGAAGTTCTTACAGTATGGGGGGGCGTGCGCATGATGCAATGAAGGAGACAACCCATATAATTGCAAAATGGTATCAGAGATTATATCAATGATCTGATATAGACTGGTGGGTCCAATCACACCCTCTGATGAACTAACATTTAAATAAACTTTTAAAAAAAGATACAGAATCTCACTATGTTGCCCAGGCTGGCTTCTATTTCCTGGGCTCAAGTAATTCTCCCACCTCAGCCTCTCAAAGTAGCTGGGACTAGAGGTTTGTACCACCACACCAACTCTTAAATCAATTACTGAAGACTGAAAAGCCAGTCAAAGAAAAGTCAAGGCAGTTTGGGGCAGTGGCTAGGTGAGGCTTCCCAAGTTTGTCACTGGGTTTGAATCTAGTATCTACTACTTAATATGTCTATGAATTTGATCACATTATTAATCTGAGTCTCAGTATCTTCATTATTATTATTATTATTATTATTATTTTGAGACAGAGCTTCCCTCTGTTGCCCAGGCTGGACTGCAGTGTCAATATCTTGGTTCGCTGCAATTTCCACCTCACAGATTCAAGCATTCCTCCCACCTCAGCTTCCTGGGTAGCTGGGTCTACAGGCGTATACCACCACGTCCAGTTATTTTTTTGTATTTTTAGTAGAGACAGGGTTTCACTATTTTGGCCAGGCTGGTCTTCAACTCCTGACCTCAAGTGACCACCAGCCTTGGCCTCCCAAAATGTTAGGATTAGCGGCATGAGTCACCATGCCTAGCCAGGATCTTCATTTTTTTCTTAAAAAGGATAATAATAATGCTTTCAGCATGAAGTTCTGTGACATTTTTAAAAAATATAATGCATCTTGCCTGCAATAAATATCAGCCATTATGTCACTGTCATTAGCCACATTTGCAAAGGCCCAGAAAGAGCTAGAGATATTTGAGGGTAGGAGAAGAGACAATACAAACTGGCTGAAATACAATGAAAAAGGAGAAGAGGTAGGGGAGAGCACATCCTGAAAGCTGTATTAGCTGTGCTAATTTAGTAGTCACTAGCTACATATGGCTATTAAGCACTTGAAATGTGGCTACTTCAAACTGAAAGATATGCTCTAAGTGTAAAATACACAATATATTTCAAAGACTTAGTATTTTAAAATGCAAAATATTTTAGTTTTTTATATAAATTACGCCTTAAAATATTTTAGATATACTGTTAAATAAATCATATTAAAATTACAATAGCCAAAAGGTAGAAGCAATCCAACTGACCATGAACATATGAATAGATTTAAAAAATGTGATATATGCATATAATTGATTATTCAGTCTTACAAAGTAAATTCGGGCTGGGTGCGGTGGCTCACACCTGCATAATCCTAGCACTTTGAGAAGCCAAGGCGGGCAGACTGCTTGAGCTCAGGAGTTGGAGACCAACATGGGCAACATGGCTAAAAAACACAAAAGCAGCCAGGCGCAGTGACGTGAGCTTGTAGTCCCACCTACTTGGGGGGCTAAAGCAGGAGGATCGCTTAAACTTTAGGAAGTGGAGGCTGCAGTGAGCCATGATTGTGCCACTACACTCCAGCCTGGGTGACAAAGTGAGAATCTGTCTCCAAAAAAAAAAGTAAATTCTGACACTTGCTACAACATATATGAACCTTGTGGACACCTCACTAAGGGAAATAAATCAATCACAAAAGGCCAAACACTGCCTTACTCCACTTATATGAAATTCCTAAAGTAATCAGTCAAATTCAGAGACAGAAAGAGTAGAATGGCGGTTGCTAGAGGCAGGAAAATGCAGAAATAGGGAGTTATTGTTTAAATAGTACAGGGTTTCAGTTTTGCAAGATGATGAGTTCTGGAAAGGGATGGTGATAACAGTGGCACAACAATATCAATGTATTCAATGTCATGGAACTGAACACTTAAAAACGGTTAACATGATAAATTTTGTTATGTGTGAATAACCACTATCAAAAAATTAACTTCAGTCCTTCCTTTTCATTAAACTGGCTAATAAGAAAATTACATATGTGGTTCATACTGCTTTTTGTTTTTAAAAGACCAAGTCTCACTTTGTCACCAGGGCTAGAGTGCAGTGGTGCAATCAGAGCTCATTGCAACCTCAAAACTCCTGGGCTCAACCTTGCTGGACTAGCTGGGACTACAGGTGTGTGCCACCACACCTGGCTAATTTTTTATTTTTTGTAGACAGGGTTTCTGTGTTTCCCAGGCTGGTCTTGAACTCCAGGAGGTGGAGGCTGCAGTGAGCTATAATCACTGAGCCATGATGCTCAAGCAATTTTGCCACCTTGGCCCCCAAAGTATTGGGATTACAAGCATGAACTACTAAGCCTGGCTCACACTGTATAGAAAATAACATGGTAAAAGTTTCCAATGAGAACTGTTTTGATGAACCAGATCTATTAACAGGAAGCCCTAATACAAGGGCAAGCAAACTTTCTGTTAGGGGCTAGACAGTAAATATTTTTGGATCTACCAGCCACATGGTCTGTTCTGAAAGGAGCTTTAGATAATACATAAGCAAATGGGCACAGTTTGCTGACCCCTGCCCTAAGGCACCAATATAAACAATGACTCTTAAATTTTCATAAATTTTGTAAGCCAGTTTAATAACGGTATCTTGAAATCTGCCACAGTGAGACTATTTAGATCATGGAAATCCAGCAAACACGACAAATCAGTGTTTTTCCTAAAGAACTGGTTGGTAAACCAGCATTTACCAGCAAACCACTCACTATGTAATGAATTAACTTCTCTTCTACACATTTAAAATTGTATTTATTATGAACCACCTTCGAGAGAAATGGATAGCTATTCAAATCATTTTCTGTGCTCTGTGGTTCGGATGACAGTCTCCAGCTAAGAAAGGTGGTTCTACAAGGATAATGTTCCAGGGAGAGAAACAAGAGTGAACATCATGAGGTAGTCAAGAGTTGTGCTTGAGAGTGGTAACCTAGGGAAGAACAGCTTAAGAGGAAGCCTCCACAAGAGGGCTGGAAGCTATGAGATTATGTACATACTACACTTAGTAAAGGTTCAACAATTAGTAGTTGTTATTGAATATATTATTGTACATAATGTACTAGATTCATCTGTAGACAATTTATTAAGCCCTAGGCTCTGGTAACACAATGGTGAACAATCACAGCCCCTCTCTAAAGAGAATGAATCACATAAGTACACAATTTTAAGTTGTGATGAATTCTTACTAAAAGCAGGCTGCTGTAAGAAATGCAACAGGGGATCCCAATCTAATTTGGATAATCAGAAACAGGTGTTACCTGGAGAAACTGACCTTTGCGTTGAGACTTGAAGATAGAAGAGGAATGGGCAAAGAGTGTTCTTGCATTCTAAGTTGCAAGAATAAATTGTACAAAAGTCCTTAGGCAGGAAAAAAATGATGTATTAACAGGAAAATTGAGCCAAGCAAGCAAAGAAAGCAGGCATCCAGAGAATGGTGAGGGCAGAGAACAGTATTACATAGAGCCTCACTACCCCATCATATATTCTGAGACCAATAGGGAGCCTCTAGCTTTACACAGAGGATGGCATGCTCTGACCAACATTTTTCAGAGATCACTCTCAGAATGGCTGGTGGGAGAATTATAGAAAAGTTAGGCAACTGACCAGTAGGCTACTGCAGTTTCTAGGCAAGAGGTAATGGCAACTTAGTGGAGCTACTACCAAATATTTTAAGTATACACTTAATCTATTAAATGTGCCACCACAGAAATTTTTGCTCTCAGGACACCATTTTACAACTTTTGAACTCCAAAGAGTTTTTTTTTTTTAATTTAGGTTAGAGCTGTTAATATTTATAGTATTAGAAATTAAAATGAAATAATCTTTAAAAATAAATTCATTTAAAAATAATACGTTATATGTTAATATAACTAACATCCTTACGAAAAATAAATTTTCTCAGTGTTAAGAGTGGCATTATTTTACATTTTTGGAAATCACTTTAGTCCCGTAATAGAAGACAGCTTTTCATACCTGTTTTGCTATCCTAAATCTTAAAACCTCTGGCCAAGTACACTGCTAATTTTTGAGAAAATTGGACTGAAAAATAAAAATAACATCTCAGAATTGCTATGAAAATAGTTTCATCTCATGGTCCCCTTAACAGGGTATTGGGGACCCTCCCCAAACCACACTGAGATCTACTGCTCAAATAATACAGTAAATCTGTCTAGCTGGTTTTCCAGTTTTTCCCAGAATGCCCCCAGCAAAAATAATAATGAAAAAGCAAAGTAATCACAGTAATATAACATTTCACCATCAGTAGGATGGCTATAATCACAAAGACATTAGTAAGTATTACTGAAATGTGGTAATTGCTTGTGGGAATGTAAAATGGTACAGACACCTAGGAAAATAATTTGGGAGCTCCTCATAAAGTTCAACAGCTTTGACCCAGCAATTTCCACTCTAGATCTACACCGAAGAAAATGAAAATGTATGTCCCCACAAAAACTTATACATGAATGTTCAGAGGCATTAGTCATAATAGCTAGAAAGTAGAAATCACCCAATGTCCACCATGTGACAGAGAAATAAAATGTGGTATATACCCACACAATGGAATGTTATTCGGCAATAAAAAGCAACTACCTGCACATGCTTCAACAGGAATGAACCTTGAAAACATTATGCTAAGTGAAAGCCAATCACAAAAGACCACATGATTCTACTTAAAACAAATGTCCAGAACAAGCAAAACTATAGACAAAAAATAGATCAGTAGTTGCCTAAGCCTGGGGGACACAGGGAGAAATGAAGGGCAACTGCTAAAAGGGTACAGGGTTTCTTTTGAGGGTGATAAATATGTTTTAAAATTGACTGCACGACCCTGTGAATGTATTACATCAATTACAGACTAAAATGGTGAATTGTATGGTTTGCAAATTATACTTCGATTATGTTGTTTCTTAAAGAAAGCTAAATAATCTGTTAATCAAAATCATTAAATAATGAGTTTTTCAGCTGTCCAGTATTAGAAGAAAGCAAATTAGAGAACAATGATCTCACAGACTTTTTTTTCCTCAGATATCTCACTACACTGATTCAATCCAACCTTCTGGATAAGACGTTGTCCAGTAGAAACATAATATATATGAGCCATAAGTAATTTTAAACTTTTAAGCAGCCATACTGAAAAAAAGTTTTTAATAAAAGGTGAAATTAATTTTGATATTTTACTTAACTCACTATCTGCAAAATACTATTTGAACACATACAGTATATCAAAACTATTAAGATATTTAAGCTATTTTGTTCATATCAAAATTTCAAACGCTAGTGTAAATTTTACACTTAACAACATATCTCAATTCAGTTTAAGCACTTAATAATCACATGTAGGTGATGGTATCAAAGTGGACAGTATAGCTCTGGAACTACATCATACAGTACAATGTTAAATGATGTGTGTGATGGTAACCCTAAGGCAATTTCCCGTATCAAAGAAAGGCTCAATTTGACTCAACACATTTAAATTATGCCTAAGTACATTAATATTTTTCCAAACTAACAAAAGGCACTTTCTAAAACCAAAGTATATATTGCCTGAACATTTCAAGTACATGTATTTTGAAATTTCTACACATAACCTAGCAGTCTATGAAATCCCAAAATAAGCTAATTAGAAGTTATACAAAAATTTCCCTCCATTCTCTGCGCTAACATCTCACATATATAACTCTTCATTCTTCTAGATGTGATGTTGCTCATGGATGCTTGGAAATCCTCAAAGCTCTTTTCAATAGCTGATGACAAATAACAAAAAAACAACCTCATACACAGGGACTTTGTGCCATTACACATTCACCCTTATGTATCGCTTTACTTAGATACAGGCTGAGCATCCCCAATCCAAAACTATGAAATCTGAAATGCTCCAAAATCTGGATTTTTTAACACCATGACACCACATGTGGAAAACCACACGTGACATCTTTCCTTTCTTTTTTTTTTTGAGACGGAGTTTCGCTCTTGTTACCCAGGCTGGAGTGCAATGGCGCGATCTCGGCTCACCGCAACCTCCGCCTCCTGGGTTCAGGCAATTCTCCTGCCTCAGCTTCCTGAGTAGCTGGGATTACAGGCACGCGCTACCATGCCCAGCTAATTTTTTGTATCTTTAGTAGAGACGGGGTTTCACCATGTTGACCAGGATGGTCTCGATATCTTGACCTCGTGATCCACCCGCCTCGGCCTCCCAAAGTGCTGGGATTACACGCTTGAGCCACAGCCGACATCTTTGCTTTCTGATGAGTCAATGTATACAGTTTGTTTCACTCAGAAAAATTATTTAAAATATTGTATACAATTATCTTCAGGTTCTGTGCATAAAATGTACATGAAATAAAACTAAATTTCATGTTTACATTTAGGTGCCATCCCCAAGATATCTATTACGTATTTGAAATAGTCCAAAAAAAAAAAAAGGACAGAAAGAAAGAAAATCCAAAATCCCAAACATTTCTGGTCCCAAGCATTTCCTATAAGGGATACTCAACCTGTATCACGAAAATCCCTATTAATGAAAGCACCTTGGAATATACATAGTACAGTTTATATTCTAACTACCTGTAAGTGAAAATTTATGCTACTCAGTTGATTCTGAGTGCTCCATGAATAAATTTCACACTAAATTAAAAAAAAGAGTTTAAGCTTTATTAGTAACCTTGAACAAGTAACATTATTAAATACCAAATGTGTATGGCATGAATACATTAAGGCATCCTTTTTCTGCTTTTTGGTAGTAACGACCAGAAACCAATGGAAAACAGGATGTACTACCACCTTACAACCTATTTTACAATTTATCCAAGAAGTTTAACACAATTTCATCTAATCAATTATTACAGCATGTTCCTATAAATACCATTTTAGTATAATGTGTTAAGGAATCTACATTATATAGAAATACTAAAAAAAACTGTAACTTATAGAAAATGTAATTTGCCTGATATAGAGCATAAGCCTTCAATAGCATCCTCTGGAGGTCTTCTGCTTATTCTCTGACCCTCCAAAATTAGGTGCAAATTTTCAAAACTAATATTTCCCAATTTGTAACTGGACATTTTCAGTGGAATCTTAATGTCATTAAGTATTTTTTAATGACAAATTTTCATTTGTAGCAAATAGTTTCAATCTATCAAACCCTTCATAATTTTAAAGAATAAAATGGCTTATCTTTTTTTGTGCTTCAAGTAGATTTTACAAATAGGACATTTGCAAACTGCTTTTATTCTTCCACATTTTCCTGTATCTGTTTCCCTTGTATATACAAGCTCAACTTGCCTTCAGGTTCTTTGGTGTGGTGGTAAGCATCAATTTTTATCACATTTTCTGCTTCAACATAAAACAAAGATCCAGAATTCAAAAATTAACTGCCAAGAGAAAAGTTTACTTCAGAAAGACTTTAATTTTATCTATTAACAATTCACTTTAGGCCGGATGCGGTGGCTCATGCCTGTAATCCCAGCACTTTGGAAGGCCAACGCAGGCAAATCATGAAGTCAGAAGTTCAGACCAGCCTGGCCAAGATTCTCTACTAAAAACACAAAAATTAGCCAGGTATGGTAGCACATGCCTGTAGTCCCACCTACTCAGGAGGCTGAGGCAAGAGAGTCACTTGAACCCAGGAGGCAGAAGCTGCAGTGAGCCAAGATCACGACATTGCACTCCAGCCTCGGTGACAGAGTAAGAATCTGTCCCAAAAAAAAAAACACTGCTTTGGTTACAGCAAAGTAAAATAAAAGCATTCACAGAATTTATAATTTTAATTTTACCATCACAAAATCCAAAAAAAAAATCCTCAAAGCTATAACAATTATGTATCTACTGAAAATAATTTTTCTATTTGTAAAATATTGACTATTTTTAATCTTCTGCAGTAAAATGCTGAAAGCAGCCAGGATAGTGGAGGCATGAATTAGGAATCCTAGAAAAGAGACCCAAGAGCCTTAAAACTTAATATGGCTACACACCCACTAAAATAGCTAAAATTAAAGAAACTGACAATATCAAAATGCTAGCATGGATATGGAGCATGAGGAACTCCCTCCCATGTATCTTCATTTGATGGTATAGTAAAATGATACAAGCATTTTTTTTTTTTTTTTTTTTTTTTTGAGACGGAGTTTCGCTCTTGTTACCCAGGCTGGAGTGCTATGGCGCGATCTCGGCTCACCGCAAGCTCCGCCTCCTGGGTTCAGGCAATTCTCTTGCCTCAGCTTCCTGGGTAACTGGGATTACAGGCATGCGCCACCGTGCCCAGCTAATTTTTTGTATTTTTAGTAGAGACGGGGTTTCACCATGTTGACCAGGATGGTCTCGATCTCTCGTGATCCACCCGCCTCGGCCTCCCAAAGTGCTGGGTTGTTGTTTTTTTTTGAGATGGAGTTTCACTCTGTTGCCCACGCTGGGCCTGATCTTGGCTCACTGCAATTTCCACCTCCTAGGTTCAAGCGATGATTCTCCTGCCTCAGCCTTCAGAGTAGCTGCGATTACATGCACCCATCACCACAACCAGCTAATTTTTGTATTTTTAGTAGAGGCAGAATTTCACCATGTTGGCCAAGGCTAGTCTCAAACTCCTGACCACAGGCAATCCACCCACCTCGGCCTCCCAAAGTGCTGGGATTACAGGCATGAGCCACCGAGCCAGGCCCACAAGCGTTTTTAAAAACATACTTTCTCAGAAAATTAAAACACACAATTGCCCTATGACCTACTCAAACCAAATCTAAGTATATAACCATGAAAGATAAAAGAGTAAGTCCACAAAAAACTTGTATAAGACTGTCCGTAGTAACTAACTGGAAACACCTCATGTGACCCTCAACAGTGAATAGATTAATTATGGTATATACATACAGTGGAAAACTACATAGCAATAAAAAGGAACTACTGATATACGAACACGAAACTCAGACACATTATGCAGAGTGGGGAAAAAAAAAAAAAACACCTTACCCAGAAAAATACACACAGTACTATAGACTCCTCTAATTTACAGCACCAAAAAAAAAAAAAAAAAAAAGGCGAGGTGGTTGATGGAAGGTAAAGCTACTAAAACGACTGGGAAAAGGCAAGAAAAAACTTTCTAGTCAATTACAATGTTCTATATCTTGATGGGGCTTGGGTTACACAGGTGTAAGCATTTGTGAAAACTCATGGAATTACAACCATATGCATTTCATTGCATATCAAAATTAGGTCACAAACGTAAAAAATGAAGTTGAATATGAGCAAGTAAGTTCACATCGCTGAAGTGACATGTACTGTTGTCATCTACTGATACATGCAACTTACTCTGAATTGCTTCCCCAAAATAAAATGGACTTATAACTAATTACAATACAGTAAAATGCTAACTGTAGATGATGGCCATGTGTGTCCACTGCCAAATTCTTTCAACTTTTCTGTATGTTTGAAAATACAAAAATGGTAAGGAAAATTTTCACAAGCATTGGGAGACAAAAAAAAAAAAAAAGGTGATAATTCAGATGGTGGTAAAAGTTTCTGTTATTTGATGTTACACACCTCACTGCCTCACAAAACACACTACCTTTGGAATTCGCTAAACCAACACCCCAATCACTTACTATTCCTGAGGAAACTTATAGGTACGTTTTCGGAACTGTTTATTTCCTGTCACAAACTGTTCACATTGAGATCTTCAGCGATTAAGTCAATAATTATGGAAAATACGACATATTCAACAATACACTAAAATTATTTGTTAAATTCCACCAAGATTCTTAATTAACAGCAAGATTTGTATTCCTGAACAAAGCTTAAGTACCATTCTCCATTAACTCCAATTTTCTTTTATTTGGTTGCAACCGCTAATATCAACATTGCTCTCGCCCCTCTAAAATCAAACAAATACCTACCGAATGATTGGCATCTAAGAAACGACAAACATACTAAAAGGGAAAGAGCAAGTCATCATCATTCATTCATATTTCTCCTTAAACCTAGTACTATTACTATTAACAAGGAGCTAAAAACGATTTCTACGTCATAATTTTTTTTTTTTTTTAAGAAAGCTTTCAAGGTGGGAAAGATTTCAGGAGTTAAAATGCAGAACTAAATGTATACGTGCACCTCACCCCAAAACCTACCTTAACAAACAGGCAGGTAAAACAATGAGGATCCTATCCACCCTTTTTAAATAATTCATTAAACAAAATCGCAGCTTGAGCTAAGGGAACCCTCGCCCCCGCCCAGCCTCCACCCCGCCCGGAACCAGGCGGTGGGTCCCTTTCCTTTGTGAAGAGTTGGAGGGGAGGCGACTGAGGGAGAACTGGGGGAGGAAGCTGAGGGGCGACGGATGCTAGAGGAGGAAGGCTCCGAGAAAAGCAGCGTCGGCCGGTCCCACAAACAGGCCGCGCGGCAACGCCACAAACCACTGCGGTGTCCCAAGGCGCAAACCCACGAACTTGGGGTGTGATCTTATTTGGGACGACGCCCGGGAGAATGGCCGAGGGCACCTCGGAGGGTCTCCCCATACCCTTCCAAAAGGTCTCCAGAGGCTGCAGGCCGAGGTCCTGCCGCCACCCCCACCCCGGCCCGAGCCCCAGACGGCCTCACCTGCTGGACGGAGCTATTCTCGGGCACAGCAAATTCCTCCTTCTCCTTCGGAGTCTTCACGGTGACTTTCATAATTTTGGGCTCCGCAGAGGCAGCGGCCGCGGAGGCGCCGGCACCTTCGGCTCCGGCGGCGCTATCCTGGGAGCCAGGAGGGCCGCCGCTTTCACCACTCTCGGCCATGGCGGCGGCGGTGGTGGCGGCGGCGGTGACTCAGGCGAGCAGGAGGGAGCGGGTGAGCGAGGAGGAGCCGGCAGGCCTGGGCAGCGAAGAATGCAGAGCACCTCGCCTCAGTAGCAACGGGCGCAGGGCCACCCTAACGGGTGTGGGGCCTCAGAGCTCAGTGCAGGCTCTGGCGCAGGCCCGGGTCAGGCGCTAGGCAGCCGCGGTGTGTTCAGGCGTCGCTCGCTCACATCCACATCCGCAGCAGCCACCGCTTCCTCCTCCCTGCCCCTTCCCCCACGTCCCTCCACCGGCCCCGCGCGGAGCACGCCGGGTAACGCGTCTGGCGGCGTCGCCGAGTCATCCCCGTCTGGCACCGCTTTGAGCTCAGCCTACGTGCGTTTTCCTTTCCCGCTCCATTGCCCAAAGTGTAGGCGAAGCCAGCGTGAAGGACTGAAACCAAAATGGGGCGGGGTAGGTCAGTTCATTTTTTTTTTTCCACTCCCTTCACCAAAAACTAAATCACAGTTTGTAGTTAAGCACTGTAACGGCGCGCAGAGATGACGTCACGGTTAGCGAAATTACTAGAAAGAGACCACTGGGCTCTGCGGTCGCTGATGCGCTTGCGCGCTCGCGGTATAGGTAGTCTTCCTACCTTACCTCATGCCCGGCTGGCCCGTGCTCATCCTTCCGCGCCTTCACTGTCGCCTTGGCCTGCCTTGCCTTTCTGCGTACTCTGCGTTCCCCGCTGGGAGGAGGGTCTGGTGATAAAATAGCGGCGAGGTATTTTGTTATTTTAATACATTTAGAGTTTGATATTTGGAGGGCTCGTATTGCTCTGTGCGGGGGAGTTGGGGTAAAGGCCCTCAGCTCAACGAACGGAAAATGGCGTAGACGCCCGTGACTGCCCTGCGCAATCCCGCGGAGTCAATGCTTCATGGCCAGAGCTTATATACTGCCCTCAGGTCAGCCTGGTTTGGTCAGACGATCGATCAGGCGACCTGTATTGACAGTGGCCTGCTGCTGTCATGACAGCGACCTCTGCTGCTGTGATGACAGCTGTGCGCGAGCCCTCCCAGATTCTCTGTGAACTCGAGTTCCTACAGTGTGTGGAGCCGAACAGGGTGTCGAGGAGTGTCCACCCAACTGGGACAATTAAATATAGCTAAGGTGTTCACTTTATATTCTGTCAGATTAACTTACTGCTCTATTTCAGGTTTTAAGTGGCATTAAGGATATTTCTAAAATTATTTTCAGTGTAATACAGATAGAACTAAGAAATAAATTATATCTGAGAATCCTAATTTGAAATTACGTCATTTGCTTTTAAAGATGACTTGCAAGGAATGTACAAACCAGCACATTAACTATATTAACCAGTGTTGCACATTTTAAATCCTGACAGCCCACTGTGACCCAAATCCGCAAAGATGCATTCTGCATTTCTGCTCCTAAGCCGTCCAACCTTGTTCTGAGAATAAATACTGTTACATAAACACGACTTTTTAGCAGAGCTCTATGGAATCTGGGTCTAAGAGAATTCTGAGGATATCAATTTCAATATAGACATCATTTGATATCACCTAAATTTCTGGCAGCGTGGCTCAATAACAAGGCCTGCTGAATGAAGGATGACTACTTGATTATGTCTAGGTGTGAGGTAATCAGTGCTTCTCAAGGTAGAAAGTGTCACAACTGGACAAGCAAGCATTTGGAATTTCTTCCATACGTCTAAATAAAATTTTTCTTCAACTTCATTAGCTCCCCCATTACTTGTTATCCCCTGTCATGCTGTGTTTTACCTGCACACTTTTCCTAGGCTGCCTTCCTGTACCTAGAATGACTTTTCTCTTGCCTTCACCTGTCTAACTTCTACTTATCCTACATCACATTCCCCAGGAAGACTTCACTCCCTACCATTTAGAGGTACGTTTTTCTCTTGATTCTCCAGTAAATATTCTGTATGTGTGTGTGTGTCTCTCCCTGCATTTATGGACTTTGCAGTTACCTGTGTCTACATTATTGTCTAAAAACTTTTGATGTTTGTGACACCATAAGGTAATAAGATTTATCTGTAAGAAGATACTGTTTGTTTATTGGTTGCTGTGGCACTTTTTAAGATATAATCCTGACCTGTAAGAGACATTGGAGGTGAGGGGACTATGGTCTAAATCAGAGATTAGCAAACTGTCTGGGAGGACTAGATAGTAAATATTAGGTTGGTGCAAAAAAAAATTGCAAAAACCCCCGTTATTTGTGCAGCATCTAAAATTTTAGGCTTTATGGTTCACAGGATCTCAGTCTAAAATACTCTTGTTCTGCCCTTGTATCACAGAGGAACTGTAGACAATGCATACATGAATAATTGTAGCTGTGTTTACTGAAAACTGCTTGCAGAACAAAAACAGACATCGAATCTGATTTGGCCTACAGAAGAGAGTTTACCAACCCCAAGTCTAGATGTTTATTTGTGGCATTTTCTTCCGAGTGGTTTTTGTTTGTTAAATGGTCTGTCTGGAGAAAATTTTAAGAGCATATTTTATCACAATTAATGTCCCAATACTGTATAATATGGTATTGAATTGAAGAATAATAAGACTCAGTTTCTGCCGTCAAAAACTTAGAGTGATAGTTGGATGGTGGGGGTGAGGGATGGGAGGGAGATTGGCAGTGATGTGCTGGTAAATGACTAATGACCAATCCTCCTGAAAATAAGCTTCGATTTATAACATTTGCCAATTTCCTTGATGCAGTTGCTTACCAACTTGAGATCACCTGCCTCACAAAACACCTGAAACTTTACCAGTAAGCCCCCTCACAAGCCAGTATGAGCCAGCTCCAACTGAAGAAGTTTCATTTTGAGAAAATGTTATTCACAGTTCAAGTATATTGATAGGTTATTCACATGATAGAATAATTCTTTTTTGACAAAATGATTTGGTCAACTCAATAAGAATTCATTGAGTATCTTCTGACAAACTTTAATCCTCTAGTCCTGTCCAGGAACATACCTTTAATACAAGGTAGTACATATGTCATGTAAGTGATATAAATAACATGCTTTATCTTGTTACTACCTTACACAAAAATCTATCTTCAGTTTCCCACTGCCTAGAAAATAAAGCCAAAGCTTCTTAACTAGGTCTTCCACAGCTAACTCCTGGTGTTCACTCCTGTTGCTCTCAATATATACACTCCATTCCAGTTAAATACCTTTATTACCCTCTTTGGAAGCACTTGTACATTATACTTTTCTTACTTCTGAACATTCCTTCAAGTCACTACACCCACCTCCTTGTACCCATTATTGTCACCTGCTCTCTAAAACTGTCCTTGAATACCCAAGCTACAGAATCATTTCATTTGTCTGACATTCCGTCATAATTACCTGCACAATTCACTTGACCATTCATCACTTGTAGCACAGCTTCTGTCATCTTAAACCGTTTCTCCTGCTACAACACTTTACACCCTCATTAGTTCTGGCCTAGATTGCAGCAATAACCTCCTACTCATTCCTCTGCCTTAATCTAAAGTCTCCATCCTGAACTCTATTTTCCAGTGATGCCATATAGTATCCTAGAACAAAGCTTTGATCATGACACCTGCTTGAAAATTTCTAGTCACTCTCACGAAAGTGTTAGGAATAATGTCTAAACTTTGTGGCATGATGTCCAGGGGCTTCTGGGACCCAAAGACCTTGTTCTTCACTCATATTGTATTCTCAACCAAACTGGTCAACTAAGCTCTCCAAGCATGTCTCACACTTGCCAGCTTCAACTGCAAGTAGAAATTCTTCCCCCTTATTTTGACCCCATCATTTTACCCATCCCGCAAGACTCAAATGTGACATTCCCTAATAACTGTTTTTGGATCTGAAATAGTCTTTAAATCCCATATATTCCCATATAGCTTTATTACCTTTTTGATGTAAAAGTTACTACATTCTGCCTTGTATCATACTTCTGTGCATATCTCCTTTATTAAAGGCCTTGAAAACATGGATCAAGTCTTAGTCATCATTTATACCAGAGGTCCCCAACACCTGGGCCGTAGACCAGCACCAGTCTGTGCCTGTTAGAAACTGGGCTACACAGCAGGAAGTGAGTGACAGGTGAGCAAGCATTACTGCCTGAGTTTTAACTTCTGTCACATCAGCAGCAGCATTAGATTCTTATAGGAGGGTGATCCCTAATATGAACTGTGCCTGTGAGGGATCTAGGTTACGTGCTCCTTATGAGAATCTAACTAATGCCTGATGATCTGAGAAAGAAGAGTTTCATCCCAAAACCATCTCCCAGTCCATGGAAAAATTGGTTCCATTGGATGGAGACCCCCAGTCCATGGAAAAATTGACTTCCACAAAACCAGTCCCTGGTGCCAAAAAGGTTGGGGAACTGCTATTCGATGCAGAAGTAATTGTGGTTTTTGCATTGTTGGAATTTGTCATTTGATATTGAAATACATTCTTAAACAAATGTGGTTACGTTATACATCATTTTAATGTGAGTTTCTTTATTTTTTTGCTAATGACTTACTGCTGTTTATATTATTTTACACTGTGGAAATGATGTTAGACATAAAACGAATTCAAGCAGTTTTCTTTTTTCAAGTTCAAAATAGGTTATAAAGCAGCGGAGACAACTCACAACATCCACAACGTATTTGGCCTAGGAACTGCTAATGAGAATGTACAGTGCAGTGGTGGTTCAAGAAGTTTCGCAAAGGAGAGGAGAGCCTTGAAGATGTGGAGCATAGTGGCTGGCCATTGGAAGTTGACAACAACCAATTAAGAGCTATCATAGAAGCCAGTCCTCTTACAACTACACGAGAAGTTGCCAAAGAACTCAACGTTGACCATTCTGCAATCATTTGGCATTTGAAGCAAATTGGAAAGGTGAAAAAGCTTGATAAGTGGGTGCCTCATTAACTTAGTGAAGATTTTAAAAATCATCGTTTTGAAATGTCATTTTCTCTTAATCTACGCAACAACAGTGAACCATTTCTCGATCAGATTGTGAAGTGCCACAAAAAGTGGATTTTATAGGACGACCAGCTCAGTGGTTGGACCACGACACTCCAAAGCACTTCCCAAAGCCGAACTTGCACCAGAAAAATCTCATGGTCACTGTTTGGTGGTCTGCTGCGGGTCTGATCCACTACAACTTTCTGAATCCTGGGGAGACCCTTAATCTGAGAAGTATGCTCAGCAATTCGATGAGATGCACCAAAAACTGCAATGCCTGCAGCCAGCATTGGTCAACAGAAAGGGCCCAGTTCTTCTCCATGACACTGCCTAACCGCATGTTGCCCAGCGAGCGCTTCAAAAGTTGAACAAATTGGTCTACGAAGTTTTGCCTCATTCTCCATATTCACCCGACCTCTCACCAACTGACCACCACTTCTTCAAGCAACTCGACAACTTTTTGGAGGGAAAATGCTTCCACAACCAGCAGGATGCAGAATATGCTTTCCAAGAGTTTGTCGAATCACAAAGCATGGATTTTTATGCTACAGGAGTAAACAAACATTTCTTGTTGGCAAAAATGTGTTGATTGTAATGTTTCCTCTTTTGATTAATAAGATGTGTTTGAGCCTAGTTATAATGATTTAAAATTTACAATCCAAAATAACAATTACTTTGCATCAAGCTAATCACACAGTGCCCAATGTAATTTCTTGGCATGAGACCATTTATTGTTGAGCTGAATTGTTGAACTGTCATGTTTTCCACCAGAGTGGAAACTCCTTTAGAGCAATAGATCATATAAACTTTTGTCTCCCAAAGTTTATGGTGTAGTGACATAGATCGATGATTGATTAATTCAAAGAATGATAGATGTAGAACTTACTTGCTTTACAATAGAAGTTCAGAGGAAGGAAACATTCATTCACTGCCTGGGACAGGGGAAGGTGGAAAAGTAAGAGGTTTTCCTTAAGGAATGGATATGATTTTAAGTGTGTTGAGAGAGACAGTGTCTTGAAAAAGAGTTCATAATGGGAAATAGAAACTCTCCTAAAATACCAGTCATAGTCTAGGAACAATTGGAACACTTCATAAATATCACTAGGGCTACTTCAAAATCAAAGGGAATAAACTTCCAATTGTTTCCAAGCATTAGGGCTGCACAATAGGTGGTGGTAAAGAGGGGTGTCTATTAATTTGCCAACTAAAACTTTAGACACTGGGTAGGAGGTGCAAATATTAGATTGCTACAAAAGTAATTGTGGTTTTTGCCATATTTTAATGACAAAACTGCAGTTTCTTTTGCACCAAACTAATATATAGCCACTACAAACTTTGGATAAAAGTTTCTATGTAGGATCCCACATTTTTCTTAGTGCTGTGCCAAGCACTGCATAACACACAGAAGCAAAGAGGGGGCCGCAGCAACACAAGGTAAGGAGACATAGCAGCCTCTGAAGAACACACCTAGGGCTCTTATTTGTTTTTTCGCTTTTTATTTTGAAGTAATTTTAGGAAGTTGCAAAAAAGAACAGAGTCCTGTGGACCCTTGCTTCTCCCAGTGGTGGCATTTGATATTGTTGTATAATATCAAAATTAGGAAATTGACTTGACTACAGACCTTATTTGATTTTTGTCATATTTTAACCTGCATTCATTTGCACATATATGTGTATGCATGTAACTACGCAGTATTCCATGCATAAATGTGTGTAACCATCACTGCAGTCAAGATTCAGAATTATTCTATCACCAGTCTATTTTTAATCCTTCCTATATTAATTACAGGGATTTTTGACCTTGATACTATTGACATTTGGGATCAGATCATTTTATGTTGGGGGCGGCTTTTCTGTGCATTGTAGGATGTTTAGCAGAATCCCTACTCACTAGATGTCAGTAGCAGTCCCACCCTACCCCTGTCATGACAATCAAAAATGTCTCTAGACTGTGCCAGATGTCCCATGGGAGGCAAAATTGCCCCTGGTTGAGAACCACTGCTGTAGAGAGAGCTGGTGGAATCCTCCCTACCATCTGCATCTTTCCATAAGAGGAAAGTGGAGTAGCAAACGTTATCAAGTATCAAAGAATGATATTTCACTACAAAGTCTTTTTCATTCTGAGTTTATTGGAATACTCAAGATAAACTTCACTGTGAATTTTTCCCAGTAGATGCTGAGTATTCCCAGGATTCTATTATAAATTTCATCTTAGTTACTGCATTTCACCTGCTCATCTCTTATCAAGAGTCTGGAATTTACTCAGGTCTTATGAAAATGCCCGAAAATACTTCCAAGACTATTCTTTTTTGACCTCTCTTACAAATAGGTTACTGCTGATAACCTAAGAGACACAGTCCCTAAGGCAAGCAGAAGTGGTAAGACTAGTTCTCCTGGAAACATAAATAGAAGGATACATATTTTGATAAGTAGACTCAGGCTTGGTCTTTTTTTGTGTAAAACTCTAAGCTTAATGATTTCAGTGGACAAATTTTTTCAAAACATATTTGGAATGTGTTTCTTGACTTAGGAGGTTAGTTTATGTGAAGAGTCTGCCATCATGTATAAACTAAGTAAATGAGCCATGGGGAAATTATAGGTGCTTATTGAGGACAGAGAAAAGAAGCTTAGAAATGTTCAACATCTATAGTATGATGCCAGTCATTGAAGAATTCCCCAGAGTGCTTCTGGGGAAAAAAAAAAAAAAAAACTTCTGGAAGCTGAGGGGTGTTTTAAAAAGAATGTATTGTCTTCCCATCATTCATTGCATTTGAATAATTCTTACAGCCTTTGTTCCCATTTGAGAATAGTCAGTGAATTTAAAGGTCAAGGCAGAACCTGTAGCTTATCTGAGTTGTTCTGTAATCCGCAAAGAATTGTGAGGGATCTGGGTCTCTAATTACAAGCTATCTATTTCATGAATACTAGCAGAAAACACAAGATTCCTACATGAGAAACAAAGGTGTTTGTTACAGCAGTATCAGTGGCCAGCGTGTCAGCATTTTCTGGCATCATTACCCAAGCCCTAATTTCCACAGTGATACAAAGAGAGCTAGATGACACCTGTACACACAGTAGTTTGCATTATAGGAGAGGAAATTCAAACATGGAAAACAAATCTTTTATAATGGGCAGTAAGCATGACTTCCCTTTGCTCTGTAAGAAGATACTTAAAGTCTAAGACTGGTCACTATAGAAATATTCTTGGAAAAAATTCTAGGCTGGGTTTGGTGGCTCATGCCTGTAATCCCAGCACTTTGGGTGGCTGAAGCGGGCAGATTGCTTGAGCTCAGGAGATGGAGACCAGTCTGAGCAATGTGGCGAAATTCCATCTCTACAAAAAATGCAAAAGCCAGGTGTGGTGCAAACCTGTTGTCCCAGCTACTCAGGAGGCTGATATGGGAGAATTGCTAGCATGCAGGAGATTGAGGCTGTAGTGAGCTGAGATTGTGCCACTGCACTCCAGCTTGGCCCACAGAGCAAGACTCTATCTCAAAAAAAAAAAATTGTCCAGAAGAAAGACAATATATTAGTTTGCTATTGCTGCTGGAACAAGTTACCTTGAACTTAGTGGCTTAAAACGACACAGATTTATTAACTTCTAGTTCTGGAGGTCAGGAGTCTAAAATTGATCTGACAAGGCTAAAATCAGAGTCTATGTTCCTTCTGGAAGTTGCAAGGGAGAATCAATTGCTTTTTCAATTTTCTAGAGGCTGCCCACATTTTTTGGCTTGTGGCCACATCACGCTAACCTCTACTTCATTGTTATATCTCCTCTGACTCTCTGCCTCTTTCCTTCATGAGGATCTTTGTGATGATGCTGGGCCCACTCAAGTAATCCAGGATTCTCTCCTCATGTTAATATTCTTATTTGCATCCTGCAGAGTCACTTTTGCATGTAAGGTAACATATTTTCAAAGGTTTTTTCTTTTTTTTTAAGAGATAGGGTCTCAGTTACCCAGGCTGGAGTCCAATGGCACAATCACAGCTCAC
Organism: Callithrix jacchus; assembly: GCF_049354715.1. Classification (NCBI taxonomy): domain Eukaryota; kingdom Metazoa; phylum Chordata; class Mammalia; order Primates; family Cebidae; genus Callithrix; species Callithrix jacchus. Next base: position 99,300,654 of record NC_133502.1, on the reverse strand, counting down.
TGCAGCCTCAACCTCCCAAGCTCAAGCAGTCCTCCCACCTCAGCCTCCCCAGTAGCTAGGATCACAGTATATACCACCATGCCTAGCTAATTTTTTTCTTTTCTTTTCTTTTCTTTTTAAGAGATGGATTCTCTCTTTATTTCCCAGGATGGTCTCAAAATGCTGGGCTCAAGTGATCCTCCCACCTCAGCCTCCTAAAGTTCTGGAATAATAGCCCTGTGTCACTGTGCCCAGTCTCAAAGTTTCTGCAGATTAAAATGTGGACATCTTTGGGCAGCCATTGTTCTATCCAGTCTAGGCAGGCAGTGCCTCTATTCATAAGATGTGCAGAATCAGGAAAGACCCATAAAGAATTGTCATTCAACAATATCCACCCCTTGTTTCTGTACATTGTTGACTTCTGGCAAACTTTCCCATGAGTATGCCACACTGTTAGTCCAATGAATCTGAACCAGGGGCTGGGACCAAATCTTTTCAATTTGTTTCATACAGCATTAATAAGGCTATTGTCAATGAGACTCCTGGTAGCAAGATAAGGCCAACCTGCAATATTAATAACCATGCTTTCCACTGTTCCAGGCCCAGTTAGCCAAACAAATCTCATAAAGCATTAGGGTCTACTTTGGCTGCCTCTGTGGCATTGTTTATGTATTGATTTTTTCCACTTGGCCCAAGGAATAAATCCAAGTAAGTACAGGAAGATGTATTAGTATTTGCACATATTTTGTCATGGCCTGCAAGGAGGAAATCTAGGACAATTATATCAATCAACAACCCTAAACAGTAAAGTGAGGTGGATTTGAATCCCTTCCAGAGCCAATATGATGCTACTGATCATTTCAGCTAAAGTTAGGAAAAATTTTTTTCCACTCTTAATTGGCTGGCTTACATTGTAGGAATAATTGGCACAGGTGCGTACACATAGCAAGTCAGTTATCCCTCTGAGAAAATCCTCTGAGTAATCTAAAGTAGCCTCATTTGGATAGCCCTTCCAGTTATCTTAGGACAATGTGACTACTGATGGTGTTTCCTTAAACATTTGAAGCTTTCTTATGACCATCCCTATGGTGTAACTCACTGTAAAGTGTTTTGGGGTTTGGTTTTGTTTTAAGTTGAAGTCTTACTCTGTCACCGAGGCTGGAGTGCAGCGGTGCAATCTTGGCTCACTGCAACCTCCACCTCTCAGGTTCAAGCAATTTTCCTGCCTCAGCCTTCTGAGTAACTGGTACTAAAGGCACGTGCCACCATGCCCAGCTAATTTTTATATTTTTAGTAGAGATGGGATTTCACTATGTTGGCTAGGCTAGTCTCAAAAGTCCTGAACTCAAGTCATCTGCCTGCCTCAGTCTCCCAAAGTACTGAGATTACAGGTATGGGGCTGTCCCCAGAAAAAGATCATTTCCGCTTGGCCAATTCCTAGTAATGATGGCCAAGGGACAAAGGGGATGGGATTGGGTGGGGTGTGCGTTGCTTATAAATCTGCCTTGAAACTTCAGAATTCTACCCTGGAAATTCCTGGACATGACGCTTCTCTCTTTCCCATAATGGCAGTCACAGGCTGGCCCGGTTGGTACATCCTCTGGGTGGCAGTCCAGCCAAAAGGGGGCCTAAGGGATTTAATTCTGGTTCAGTTACTTATCTGTTGTTTAGCAAGGTTCCAGATCAAAAGGATAATGACCATGTGGTTGGAAACATTTCTCCCTAGGTCCCCCTATAGTGGCCCATGTGGACCAAAATCGGGGACACAATGAGTCTCTATAAGTTTTAGAAAAATGTCCTTTTGTTGTCGTTGATACACCTTACCTTTCTGGCTACAAGGTCTGGATGTGAGAAGGAAATGATTGGGAAAAAAAGGTGAAGCTATAGCTATTAGAAGTGGATTGAGACACTAATTTTTTTTTTTTTTTTTGAGACGGTGTTTTTCTCTATCACCTAGGCTAGAGTGCAGTGGTGCAATCTTGGCTCACTGCAAGCTCCACCTCCCAGGTTCAAGAGATTCTCCTGCCTCAGCCTTCTGAGTAGCTGGGATTATAGGCATGCACCATCATGCTCGGCTAATTTTGTGTGTGTGTGTGTGTGTGTGTGTGTGTGTGTGTGTGTGTGTCTATGTGTGTTCGTTCTTAAAAGAGATGTAGTTTCATCATGTTAGGCTGGTTGGTCTCAAACTCCTGAACTCAGATGATCCACCTGCCTCGGCCTCCCAAAGTGCTGGGATTACAGGCGTGAGCCACTGCGCCTGGCGTGGTAGTGGAGGAGGTAGATTAAACAACCCCAGCACTAAGAGAAGAAACATCTTAGAGCTTGGGAGGTACAGGAAAGGTAGAAACATTAGTATCTTCTATCTTTCAGAGCCATCACTGGATCTTTACTTATGAAGGAAAATAAACTGGTGAGGCTCTCCTGAACTAGCAAACACTTCTAATCTAACTGACTACTGGGTCTAACACATCCTGCCAGACAGCTCTGACTGCAATTGATTGCCACACTCCTTCACCTTAATAAGAAATCTACTGAAAAGAGCAGAAAATGGCCCAACTCCTGCATCTCTCATGAAAATAATCTGTTGACACCTCTGGATATCTTTCCCACTCCTATTCCTGTAAACTTTGCTAGTCATTCTATAGAGTAAATGAATACCACCTGGCCGGTGGCAAGGACAAATAGAATGGTATGTACTGAAGGCCCTCAGGCAGTTGGTTTCTCCATAAATAACAACTGGGCTCAATTATTCAAACTGTACTGGGAATCCTAAAAATGCTAATTGTAGGACCTACCTAATAGTCTTTTTTTCTTTTTCTTCTTCTTTTTTTTTTTCTAGATGGAGTCTCAGTTTGTTACCCAGGCTAGAATGCAGTGGGGTGTGATCTTGGCTCACTGAAACCTCTGCCTCCCTGGTTCAAGCAATTCTCCTGTCTTAGCCTCCTGAGTAGATGGGACTACAGGCAGGCGCCACCATGCCCAGCTAATTTTTGTATTTTTAGTAGAGACAGGGTTTCACTGTATTGGTCAAGCTGGTCTTGAACTTCTGACCTCAGATGATCTACCTGCCTCAACCTCCCAAAATGCTGAGATTACAGGTGTGAGCCACCTCACCCAGCCTCCTAATAGTCTTCAATTAAGTTTAGGGGGAATGCTCAACTCTTTATAAGATAAACTCCAAACTTTCTTGAAAGATTAAACATTCTATTTCTATTGTGTATAATCAAGGTGTAATATATATATTGACCATCTTAGTCTGTTTTGTGTTGCTATAACAGAATAGCTAGGGCTGGGTCATGTTTAAAGAATAGAGGTTTATTTCACTTACAGTTCTTCAGGCTGGGAAGTTCAAGGGAATGGCACTGGCTTTTGGCAAGGGTTTTCCTGTTATGTCATAGCATGGCAGAAGATCAGAGGGGGCAGTGGACATGTACACAGGGGGCCCAAACAGAAAGAAACTCACTTTGTAACAATATGCTCTTGAGAGAACTAATCCACTCCTCAAGAGTGAGAACTCACTTGGCATTAATCTATTGATGAGAAATCTGCCCCCCATAACTCAGACACCTCTCACTAGACCACACCTCCCAATACTGCCACATCAGGAATCAAATTTCAACATGATTTTTAGTGGGGACATACCATCATTGGCAGATGGTGTCACAGCTTGAGTAGAGTAAGCAAAAAGTTTATGTATAGGATTGGTAACCTAAATGTGGAAAGCAAAATTTAATAGCTTTTAGAAGCTAGGAAAGGATTTATTTTAAAAGATGCAAAAAGCACAAATTATAACAAAAACACTTACATAATTACATTAAAATTTTAAAACCCCATCTCTACTAAAAATACAAAAATTAGCCAAACGCAGTGGCCCGTGCCTGTAATCCCAGCTATTCGGTAGGCTGAGGCAGGAGAATCACTTGAACCAGGGAGACGGAGGTTGCAGTGAGCCAAGATCGTGTCACTGCACGACAGAGCAAGACTTTGTCTCAGAAAACAAACAACAACCACCAAAAAAAAAAAAAAAAAAAAAAAAAAACACTTCAATGGCTCACATCTGTAATCCCAACACTTAGGGAGACCAGGCAAGAGGATCACTTGAGCTCAGGAGTTTGAGACCAGTCTGAGCAACATAGTGAGACATTACGTAATCTCTACAAAAATTAAAAAAAATTAGCCAGGTATGTTGGTGCATGCCTTGTAGTCCCAGCTACTCAGGAGGCTGAGGCAAGAGTATCACTTGAGCCCAAGAGGTCAAGGCGGCAAGAAGCCATGATCACACCACTGCACTCCAACCTGGATGACAGTTAGACCCTGTCTCAAAATAAATAAAATAAAAATAAAAAACTTCTCTACGTCAAAAACTTCATAAACAAAATAAAAAGACAAGCCATACTGATGAGCAAATGTGGGAAACATATAAACAACAATTCACATCCAGAATATATCAAGAATGCTTGCATATAAATAAGAAAAAAAATACCTAAAAGGAAAAAGGGCATTTCACTCAAATGAAAACACCTAAGAAATGCTCAATCTCGTTGGTTTATATGTAAAAATACAAATTTAAACAAGATATTATTTCATCCCCATTATACTGGCAAAAACAAATCTGACAATAAGTGTTGTTAAGGATGTAAAGAAAAGGGAACTTTCACATACTGCTACTGGGAGTGTAAATTGGTATAGCCACCTTGGAAAACAATCTGACAGTATCTAGTAAAGTTGACGATATCCACGTCCAACAATCCCACAATTCTACTTCTAAGTATAGGCCTTAGAAAACTCCCTTACAGATCACAAGAGACATATACAAGAATATTTTTTGCAACACTGTAATAATTAAAATGGGAAATAACATAAATATTTACCTATCTTACTCATATAGCAGAATATGATACAAGAACTAACATGAGCAAACCCCGAGATATAGGTATCAAAAACATTCAGCAAAAAGAAATGCAAGTTGTATATCACTACACATAGTATATCATTAATATCAAGTTTTAAAATATGCAAAACAGTATATTATGGCATAAAAACATGTATAGGAATAACAACAAATAAATGAAGGTAGTAACCACCTTTGAGAGAGAGAAAGGGAATGGAATTGGGGATTAATACATGGAAAGATGTCCCTCAATTGTATCCGTATTACTTTATTCCTTAAGCTCAGTGAGATATACATAAATTGTTATTTCTTCCTACATCTGAAATACCTCATTGATTTAGACAGATTCTTTTTAAACTCTCAAAGTGAAGTAGTATTATTCTCCTTTCTCTTCCTTAATAATTCAGTCCTAAAGTCAATAGGTGGATTCAAGAGTGAAGGAGAAGGTGGCGGGGCATGGTGGCAGGCACTACAGCCAGAGCTGTGTCAGAGACTGAGCAGGCTAAGGGCATTCCCACAGTGGAGTGGAGAGGCAGCACTGATGGGAGATGGGTTATAAATGAGGACATTCATCAAAGAAATATAATTGATCCTCATTGCTTGTTGATTCCATATTTGAGAATTTGCCTACTTGTTAAAATGTACTTGTAACCTCAAAATGTGAAGCTTTCGTGGCCATTCACAGACATGCACATAGCAACAAAAACTTAAGTTGCTGGATGTACACATTCCCAGCTGAGGCTTTCTTGTTTCATTTCAGCTCTCATACTGTAAAGAAGTATCTTTTCCACAGTTTATTTAGTGCCAATTAAAAAAAATTTTTTTTTGCTTTTTGTGGTGATTTCACTGTTTAAAATGGCCCCAAGCATAGGGCTGAAGTGCTGACTAATGTTCTTACTCACAAGAAGGCTGTGATGTGCCTTACGGAGAAAATACATGTGTAGATAAGCTTTGCCTGGGCATGAGTTATAGTGCTGCTGGCCATGAATTGAATTTTAATGAATGAAGAATATATACTAAATAAGGCGTCCTTAATAAAAACACACATAAAAGAAGGTTATATATTGATTAGTGGATAGAAATGTTGTGACCAGAGACTTGCAGGAACCTAACCCTGTACTTCATCTGTGACCGGTTTTTCATCATCTAATAATTCAGTGTTCCTGGGGACTTTATAGAGTATAACTACTGTGAGTAATAAGACTCAATTGTAAGAATATTAAGGATAATGGGAGCCAGGTCTCTTATTGTCAGAGAAGAAAATTACAAATATGGTAATGGAGAAAACTAGAATGAAATTTACAATACTGGATTAGAATCAGTTGAACTCATGGTTTTCAATATAGATACAGATACAACTATAGATGGAAATCTGTGTATCTATGAGTGTGTGTATTCTTTTTCTTAAAATAATTTCAACTGTTATTTTAGATTCAGGGGTACATGTGCAGCTTTGTTACATGGGTATATTACATGATGCTGAGGTTTGGGGTATGAATGATCCTGTCACCCAGGTAGTGAGCAGAATACCCAGGTAGTTTTTCTTTCCTTTTTTTTTTTTTTTGAGACAGAGTCTTGCTCTGTCACCCAGGCTAGAGTGCAGTGATGTGATGTCAGCTCACTGCAATCTCTCTCTCCCAGGTTCAAGCGATTCCCCTGCCTCAGCCTCCCAAGTAGCTGGGACTACAGGCACGCACCACCATGCCCGGCTAATTTTTTTGTATTTTAGAAGAGATGGGTTTTCACCATGTTGACCAGGATGGTGTTGATCTCCTGACTTCATGATCCGCCCGCCTCAGCCTCCCAAAGAGGTGGGATTACAGGCATAAGCCACTGCCCCCATTCCCAATTGGTAGTTTTTCAACTCTTTCCATCCTCCCTCCCTCCCCTCTCTAGTAGTTCCCAGTGTCTATCATTGCCACCTTTATGTCCATGAGTACGCAATGTTTAGCTCCCACTTGTAAATGAAAACATGCATAATTTTGAATATAGTGAAAGGTGGTGTTGCAGGATCCTTGGGGTGTTGCTTTTCTGGGCAGAAACCTCTGTGGCTAATGGTGCCTGTTGCTCAGGCCTGCTGGGCTTATTCTGCCCACTGGGCCTGGCAGGTTGCCCTTAGCTCATGCTACCAGCCTAGGTCCCATGCCTGCCAAGGGCAAGCAAGGCATGGAGCATCAAGGGTTGTATGAGTGAGACAGCATGGGGTCTGGCCACTGTACACAGTCAGACACAGGCTGCTGCAGTGGGCCAGAAAGCTCCAGGTACCAGGATGGGCACCAGCTCTCTGCATGGTTGTGGCTGGAGCAGGCACACCATAAGCAGCTTCCATGGCTGCCACTGGGGAACGCAGTGGTGCCTGGAAGCTTGGAGATTCATAGGGCCCCAAAGAAGAAGTCACAGCCCTGGCGCAGCTTCTAGGTCTGGGCTCCCTGAAGGGCCACAGCTCTTCTCTCCTTCTCTTTACCTACAACAGTCGAGCAAGGGGTATGTTTCAGCCCTGTTCATATTGCAGCTCTTTCAGCCCTGCCATTCAGCAGGTTCCAAGTTCTTACCCTGTATCCAGGAAGAATGAGGTATGCAGACAAGTGGAGGGTGAACAAGGTTAAGAGGAGCTTTATTGAGTGACAGAATAGCTCAGAGGAGGCCCTGGAGTGGGTAGCCCCTCTGTAGCTATTCATCCCTATGTTTGCTCAGCTCTGGCTGAACCCTGAGATTTTATGGGCCTCAGAGGGAAGGAAGTACACACTGATTGGTCCATGGGCAGACCATGGGCAGGCCTGGAAAAGTCACCACAAGTTCCCACTCTGGTCTGTGGGACTGGCAGCCTGGCCCCCAGCCTTCAGGCCTTCCTTGGCCTGAAGGTGGGGCCTCACCAGAGACCCACCCAATTCCACCCAGGAACCTGTCTGCCTCCTGCTGCCATTCATGGCATCCAGGCTGTAGGTGCCAAGGGGTTCCTGCAGGTCAGTGCTAAGCTTCCCTAAGCACCCCCATTGGCTTCCCTCCTATACTCATTGTTGCCCAAAGTCTGGAGGGGGCCAAGGTGGCAGGGGGCTGGCAAGCCAGCACTGCCCCAAGTGTGTGCACACCTGGCCAGGTGTGACAGCTCTTGGGTTGGCCCCAACTGAGCTCTGAGATTGGAGTGGGAATCAATAGCAGGGAGAAGCCAGGCAGTGGGAGCAGACATTTCTGAGTCTGTGAGGGCAGTGGGGGCGTTCCCAGGCCCCCAAGAGTGCAAGGATCCATGAGTCCACAGCTGCAGTTTGGGCAGCAGCCCCTGTACCTTGGGCAGGGGGGCTCCTTCCTGTTCTTTCCACAGCCACAGCTTGGAGGCTCATATCCACAGCCACAACTTGGGTAGCTGTGGCTGCACCTGCTCCTGCCCCAACAACTTGGAAGAGGTGAAGGGCCCACTTATCCCTGGCTCCCAATGGCGCTACAGTGTGTGCAACCCTAGCCATGCCTCCCTGCTGCAACTAGCATGATGGCAGTGGCCACTCCAAATGGGTTGCTGCTGCTATCAGTAGCAATCCAGTTTCTTTCCTTTGCATATAGCTAGCCAACTATCCCAGCACCATTTATTGAAAAGAGAGTCATTTTCTCATTGCTTATTTTTGAGGACATTGTCAAATATCAGATGGCTATAGGTGTGTGGCTTTATTTCTTGAGTTCTCTATTCTATTCCATTGGTCCACATGTCTGTTTTTGTATCAGCACCATGCTGTTTTGGTTACTATAGTATAATGTAGTTTTAAGTTGGGTAATGTTATACTTCCAGATTTGTTCTTTTTGCTTAGAATTGCATTAGCTACTTGTGTTCTTTTTTGGTTCCATATGAATTTTAGAATAGTTTTTTCTAGTTCTGTGAAAAATGACATTGGTAGTTTGATAGGAATAACATTGAATCTGTAGATTGCTTTGGGCAGACTGGCCATTTTAATGATATTGAGCCTTCCAGTCCATGAGCATAAAATGTTTTTCATTGGTATGTGTTATCTATGATTTCTTTCTGAAGTGTTTTGTAGTTCTATTTTTCTTTTTCTTTTTCTTTTTCTTTTTTTTTTTTTTTTTGAGATGGAGTTTCACTCTTGTTACCCAGGCTGGAGTGCAATGGCACAATCTCGGCTCACCGCAACCTCTTCCTCCTGGGTTCAGGCAATTCTCCTGCCTCAGCCTCCTGAGTAGCTGGGATTAAAGGCATGCGCCACCATGCCCAGCTAATTTTTTGTATTTTTAGTAGAGATGGGGTTTCACCATGTTGACTAGGATGGTCTCGATCTCTTGACCTTGTGATCCACCCGCCTCGGCCTCCCAAAATGCTGGGATTACAGGCGTGAGCCACCATGCCCAGCCTGTAGTTCTCTTTATAGTGATCTTTCATCTCCCTGGTTAGATGTATTTGTAGATACTATATTTTTTGTGGCTATTGTAAAAGAGATTTATTCTTTATTTGCTCTCAGCTTTAACAATATGAATATATATAAATGATACTGATGTAGTACATTGATTTTGTATCCTGAAACATTACTGAAGTCTTTTCATCAGTTCTAGGAGCATTTTGGTGGAGTCTTAAGTGTTTTCTAGAAATAGAATCCTACTATGATGTTGTTAGCTGGTGGCTTTATAGTTTCTATTGTGTGGCTGCTTTGTAAGGTATGTGGGCTATGTACTGATGTCTGTTTTTTTGATAGTAGGTATTATTCTGTCAGTAGCCTGTTTAGAACTCCCTTAAGGAGCTCTTGTAAGGCTGGTCTAGTGGTAACAAATTCCCTTAGTGCTTGTTTGTCTGGAAAAGACCTTTCTCCTTTATTTATGAAGCTTAGCTTGGCAGGATATGAAATTCTTGCTTGGAATTTATTTTCTTTAAGAATGCTGAAAATAGGCCTCCAATATCTCCTGGCTTGTCAGGTGTCTGCTGAAAAGTTCACTGTTAGCTTGATGGGGTTCTTTTTGTATATGATCTGACCTGTCTCTCTGGCTGCCTTCTTTTCTTTCGTGTTGACCTTGGACAATCTGGTGATTATTTGCCTTGGGGGTGTTCATTTTGTATAGTATCTCACAAGTGTTCATTAGATTTCTTTTTATCTGGACGTCTACCTCTCTAGCAAGATTATGAAAATTTTCTTGAATTATTCCCTCAAGTACGTTTTCTAGGTTGTTTACTTTTTCTCCTTCTTTCTCAGGAATGCCAATAGTTGGTAGGTTTGGTTGCTTTACACATAATCCCATATTTCTCAAATACATTGTTCATTTTTAAAAAGTATTTTTCCTTATATTTATTTGACTGGGTTATTTCAAAAGACTATTCTTCATGCTCTGAAATTCTTTCTTCAGCTTGGTCCAGTCAATTGATAATGTTCTCAACTGTATTTTGAAATTTCTTAAGTGAGTTTTTAAATTCCACAAGCTCTGATTGGTTTCACTGTAAGCTGTTCATCTCTTCCGTCAGTTCTCGAATTGCTTTAGAAGTTTATTTGTGTTAATTTTCAGCCTTGTCTTGGATCTCATTGAGCCTTCTTGTAATCCATGCTTTGAATTCTTCTTCTTTTTTTTGAGACAGGGTCTTGCTCTGTCACCCAGGCTGAAGTGCAGTGGTGCAATCACAGCTCACTGCAGCCTTGAACTCCTGGGCTCAAGCAGACCTCCCACCTCAGCCCCTTGAGTAGCTGGAACCACAGGAAGGCACCACCATGCTCAGCTAATTTTTTGAATTTTTGTAGGAACAGGGTCTTGCTGTGTTGCCCAGGCTGGTCTGAAACTCCTGGCTCCAAGTGATCCTCCTGTTTTGACCTCCCAAAGTGCTGAGATTACAGGTATGAGCTACCACAAAGCCTTGTTATAAATTCTTTATCTGTCATTTCTGAGTTTCCATTTTGGTTAGGGACCATTGCTGGAGAGCTAATAAAATCCTGTGGTGGTGTCACTATATTCGGATTTTTATGCCAGTTCCTTCTGGTGCCAGTTCCTTTTTATGGTGCCAAAATTTTTATGCCAGTTCCTTCTCATTTGGAGACACTGGCACTTCTAATTTTTGTAAGTATTTGTATGAGGGTATGTTATTTTCCTATAATATTATTGGGTTCTTTTCTCCATTCCCTTCTCCAACCCTCCCCCCTGACCCTGGGGGTGTGACTGTAGAGAATGCTGGATAGGGTCTTTCGGCTTTGCTTCTATAGTCCTATATACTTCTTTTGCCAGGTTTTATAATGTGTTATATAGTTTGACCTACAAGACAGTAGATGGAGCTTATATGTAAGAGTCATCTGCAGGCAACACAGATGTGTATATACTTGATCCTGATTTACTGGAAGAAGCTCCCTGTTGCCTCAGGCAATGGGCTGATCTGTGGAGTGCACTGTGGTCCGAGCTCTTTGCTCAGTCCTGAGGGGGTGAAGCAAGATGGGCAGGGCCAGACAGGGCAGGCCCACGTACAGGTCCCTTGATGGCAAGCATAAGCATTAGCACCAAGGGAGTATCCAGTGGGTGGCCACAAGGCACCCGGAGGTCTACTTAGGCATGGAGCTCAGAAACTTCCTTGGTCCTAATTTATATGCATGGGGTAGGAGGGAGAGGGAACTAAACTCCTAATCTAGGATAGTAGGTATTCCAGGTACCTGGGTATCTGCCTAATTTTGGAGTGTAGTGGACCTTGCCGCACCATAATCTCTGCAGAGGAAAGGTGGGGTAGCTCAGGCTGCTAATCCAGGTCAATGGGTGTTCTAACTCCCTGGATATATGTATGCCTGGTTGTGGGGCAGAGAGGGGTCTGTTTCACCATAGTCTCCACACAGGAAGGATGGGCCAGCTCAGGCTACTGATTCAGACACATGGGTACTCTGCATGACTCGTATCTGCCTGGGCATGAAGTAGAAAGGCCCCTCCTGCACCAGGATCTCTGCATAGGAATGGTAGGGAAACTCAGGCTGCTAACACATGCAAATAAGTGCTCTGAATGCCTAAATCCTTCCTGGGTGTAGAGTGGAGAAAGCCGTGCTGCACCACAATTTCTGAAGAGTAGGCTGGTATACCCAGCAATGACATACAGACCAGGTCTAGGTCATCAATCTGGCCCTGACTGCAAGTCTTGTTTCCCAGGAGAAGCTGCAGTGGTAGCAGCTTTTTCTGCCCCAAGCCTGTCGTGGGGAGAGCTTAATTCCTTTACCTACTGTTGAGGCCCTTTCTACAATTCTGGCTATAGAGGGCCCTCATTCACTCCAGAGCAGGTTCTCCAGTCTTTGGCCTAAAACTAAAATACCTGCATGACCACACTGAAAAGTTACCAAAGAATGACTAATTTTGTACGTGCCTGGATTAAAAAATGGCATCCTGCTCCCAGCCCTAACTCTGAGAAAATGCCTGCAGCTTTTCCCAGTGTTGTTTCCTCTCAGTGCCTCCAATCACTCTCCCCAGGTTAGCTCCAGGGCCTGGGACAGACAACATGTCCTCCTTTGTCCTGGGTTGCTTGGATCCCCAGTAGAAAGGTGACATGGTTTGGCTGTGTACCCAACCTAAATCTCATCTTGAATTGTAGCTCCCATAATCCCCATGTGTTGTGTGAGGGATCCAGTAGGTAACTGAATCATGGGGGTGGGTTTTTTTCATGCTGTTCTCATGATAGTGAATAAGTCTTACAAGATCTGATAGTTTTATAAAGGGCAGTTCCCCTGCACAAGCTCTCTTGCCTGCCACCATGTAAGACATGCCTTTGCTCCTCCTTTGCCTTCTGCCATGACTGTGAGACCTCCTCAGCCACATGGAACTGTGAGTCCATTAAACCTCTTTTTCTTTATAAATTATTTAGTCTCAGGTATGTCTTTATTAGCAGCTTGAGAACAGACTAATACAAAAGGCAAGTCACAGAGGAAGATTCTCTGTCTCTCTCCCATACTGAGGCTTCACTCACTTTATCAGCCAGATGCCATCATGAGGGCTATTTGCTTGTGTTCTCCTCCCTGGGATCTCGGGTGTCCATCACGATTTTGGTAGATTCCCATTTTCCTTCTTGAATTAAAGCTCACAGTGCTGATCTTTATGTAAAATTTTGCTATTTCCAGGTGGCTCAGGCATACTAAAAGCCTCTAACCTACCATCTTGAAAAAATAACAAAAAAAAAAATGTGTGTGTATATTCTTAACTCTGTACACTGAAAGACCTAGGAGCAGCAGTATCACAATAGCAACAAGCATACCTAGCACACAGATCTTGGCTTTTAAATACCATTCTCTAATAAAAGAAACCAGGGCTCACTGGATAATTCCCAATTCACAGGGCTGATTAGGAAAAGTACATCTTTTTTGTTGTACCAGAAAGCAAAAGAGTAATAAATGAATTATGGGACATGTCAAAGGGGCACCAAAAACAGCTTAGGGAGGCTCCCAATAACCAAACTGAGGACAACTCGAACAATAAAATAATAGATTACAACTCACTGAATGAGAAATCATGAGTACACAAAGATATAAATAAAGGAATACATTAAAAATTTTGTTAAGATAGTATATTTACATAGTTTTAAAGGAACTGCCACAAAAAAAGTTATTATACAAAGGGGAAAAGAGTATATGAGAAAGGCCTGGCAGACACCATCTTAAGCCATCCAAGTTAACATCATCAGGAATGGGACAAATCTGTCTCATGCATCACTTAATATGATGCAGTGAGAGGAATGCTGCATCACAATTATGATTTTCCAGCCTAAAATGAAGAATTTAAGTCTAATAATGAGTAAACATTAGACAAATGTGGAGAGGCATTTTACTAAATAAATGGCCTGTGTTCTCCAAAAGTATCCAATCTATGAAAGTCTAAGAAAGCTGAGAAACTGTTTCAGACTGAGGACAGCAAGTGAGACATGACAACAAACTGCAACATGTGATTCTGAGCTGAATGATTTTGTAATAAAAGACATTACTGGCCAGGTACAGTGGTCAAGATTGCACCACTGCACTCCAGCCAGGGCAACAAAGCAAAACTCTGTCTCCAAACAAACAACAAAAACTTAACAAAATGAAGCAGTGACCACTAAAAGACAAATGAATTTGGTGAGAATATTGTATTGTGCCAGAGTAACTTTATTCACAAGTTTTGACAGAATAATTGGGCAATATCTGATATGGTTTGCATGGTTTGTCTCCTCCAAATCTCGTGTTGAAATATGACCTCCATTGCTGGAGATGGGTCTAGTGGGAGGTGTTTGGGTCATGAGATGGTTTGGTGCTATTATCGCAGTAATGAGTGAGTTCTCATTCTATGTGTTCACATGAGATATGCTTGTTTAAAAGAGCCTAAAACTTCCTCTCTCTCACTTGAAAGAAGTCTCTAGCATCATGCACCAGGACTTTATACTTGTACTGTATATTCTGTCCACAATTATTGTCAACTTGGGAGACATGAGTGATCTTGATCAAGTGCACAGATATATGTACAACTAATATGTATCCATAAAAATTAAAAATAAAAAAGTATAGAAGATAGCAGTTAGAAGACTAGCTAATATAGCAGATGACAGAATCATTAAAAAATTCTCTAATGTTAGGCCAAAGCAAATGTAGGAATAGTGAAGAGGCATAACTATAAATAATTTTTCACTTGGGCATACAAAACTAAACAAATACATTCTAAAGAGTTGATTTGATGGTAGTGCATTTAAAAAAATACTTGTGGGTTTTAGTTGATTAGAAACTTAAGTAGCCTCACTACCAAAAATAATTTAAGTTTAGGCTGCATTAAAATGAGGTTACTATCTAAGGCAAGAAAGTTTTTTTGTTCTATGAACTATTAAAACTACAGTAAAACGACTAAGTTCTGGGAGCCACTCATTAAGAGCAATAATGACAAACCAGAGTGTACCCAGAGGAAAATGATTTCAATGAAAGATCTATAAACTACATGAAAGACATCTAAATATAAATTGCTATTCTCTCAATGCTTACTATAAACTAGGTCCTGTCCTAAATGCTTTACATCCATTATCTGATTTTATCTCCTCACAAGGGTCCTATGAGGGTGTTGTTATGCTTAATTTACAGGTAAGATCATTGATGCTTAGAGAAGTTAGGTATCTTTTGTCGAATCACAGGACTAATAGTAAATGGTGTACCTAGGCGATAAGCCCAGGTTTGTTTTGATTTTAAAGCCTGTGTTCTTAAACACTACTACACTGCCTTCAAAAGACTGGGAAAGTTCAACTTGGAAAAGAAAAAAGTCTCAGTATGAACATAATTGTTTTTGAATACACTACTGCCAATTATGTGGTTCCTGAAAACAGAATTATGACCACTGAATGGAAATTAAAAAGAGGCAGATTCAGTCTATCTCAAAGTATATTATTCCGTTCTCACACTGCTATGAAGGAATACCCGAGACTGGGTAATTTATAAAGAAAACAGGTTCAATTGAGTCATGGTTCAGAATGGCTGGGGAGGCCTCAGGCAACTTAAAATCATGGCAGAAGAGGAAGCAAACACGTCCCTCTTCACATAGCAGCAGCAAAGAGAAGAATGAGCAAAAGGAGAAAAGCCCCTTATCCCTTATAAAACCATCAGATCTCATGAGATCACACTCATTATCACCACTAGAACAGTGTGAAGGTAACCGCCCCCATGATTAAATCACCACCCACTGGGTCCCTCCAGCAACACATAGGGATTATGGGAACTACAATTCAAGATGACATTTGAGCAGGGACACAGACAAACCATGTTGTTAAAAGGAAGGGGCTTTAATAATTAGAAGTGCTCAACAATTGACTAAATTTGCTGGTGAATGTTCATAAAAGCCAAATGAAAATATAGTATTACAAATGTTACAGAAGGACTCTCGTATTGGCTGAGCCTGACAGGGCCTGGCAACCTCCAGTACAATTCTCACTGTAAAATCTGGTGGAGAAAAAAGCAACTAAAATTTTTCAGCATAAATATTGTTTTTTCAACTTGAAAAGAGTTGAATTTCTCCTATGAAACTGTGAATTTTTTAAAAATCAGTATAAAAATACATCTAAGTGAACAGTGTAATTTGAATGTTATTCTAAATATAGGCTGAATTTTATAATTAAATGAGAATTCAGGCAGGCTAGACTGGGCTTACACCTATTTTTGTAGGATTTTAGATTCTGTAAAATATCTTACACAACAACTAGCCATTTTTTTTAGAAGACTGTATTTTCATATTCACTGCCAAGCAAGCCAGTACAATACAAGGGAAGAAGGGAGAGAGGAAACAAGAGGAAGAGGAGGAGGAGTAGGAACAGGAGGGAGAGCATGCTTTCAAAAGGAGTAGCTTTTCTCCAAAGTAGAAGCCAAATCTATTAGGTTCAGTTGTACTAAACACACAAGTTCAGTCATTGTGAAAAGCAATTTGGTGATTCCTCAAATAACTCAAAGCAGAATTACCTCTCAACACAACAATTCCATTATTGGGTATATGCCCTCCCCCAAAAATAAATCGTTCTACCATAAAAACACATGCATGTGTATGTTCATCACAGCATCACAAAACTATTCATAATAACAAAGACATGGAATCAACCAAAATGCCCATCAATGGCAGACTGGATAAAGAAAATGTGGTACACATACACCATGAGTACTGCACAGCCATAAAAAAGAACAAGATCATGTCCTTTACAGTAATGTGGATGGAGCCAGTGGCCAGTATCCTAAGTGAATTAACACGGGAACAGAAAATCAAATACCGCATGTTCTCACTGACAAATGGAAGCTAAACTTTTGAGTTCACATGGACACAAAGAATGAAAGAACAGACACCAATGCCTACTTGAAGACAGAGGGAGGGAGGAGGGTGAGGATCAAAAAACTACCTATCAGGTACTATGTTTATTAACTGGGTGTAGAAATAATCTGTACACCAAACCCCTATGATATGCAATTTACATATATAACAAACCTGCACATGTACCCTGACCCTAAAATAAAAGTTAAGAAAAAAAGAATAAAAGAAATAGATCACATGGCCCAAAAGTAAAAGGGACGAGGCTGGGTGCAGTGGCTCACACCTGTAATCCCAGTACTTCAGGAGGCCAAAGCAGGATTACTTGAGCCTGGGAGTTTGGGACCAGCCTGATCAACAAAACAAGATCACCACATCTAGAAAATGAAGAAGGAACAAGGAGGAGAAAAAGGAGGAAGAGGAGGAGAAGGAGAAGAAAAAGGAAGAGGAGGAAGAAAACATAGCCTTTACTGAAATGCAGAAATTATTTTTGTCTTGTTTGGAATTGGTCCATTAAATCTATTTTACCACTTTATGCTTCATCACTGCCCCTATTCCAACATGCTTCAAAAGATAAATGCAAATCTTTATGAACTATGTATTTCATAATCAACATTTTAAGTCTTAGAATGAAGAGAGTGAGACAAAGGACAACTAAATGGCTATCATCAGGTAAATGGTCAACACATCCAAAACATAGTCTGGGTTTTCTGAATTTTCATCCCATTTTCCTTCTTATTAGACATTCACTCACTAGAGGCTGCTGCATCTCACAAGTGTCTACTATCTACATTTCTCTTCAGAAGGGATAGTTTTCCAATTAGTGGAAAAGCTGGATAAATAATACTTCTGTATCCCTGAATAATGCAATAGCAATAAAAACTGTAAAGGCCTTTATTAAATAGCTTCAGGGAGCGGGGGCAAAGAGAAAAAAATTTTACATAAAATACTAACACATTAGCTCCAAATTTCATGATATTCCAAATGGGGAAACTGCCTCCATGTTTTTACCTCCAAAGAACAGAGGACAGTCTTATTTTTCTCCTAATACAACATTTGGAAGTAGAACCCAACTGCTCAGCAAAGTGCCTAAAAAGGAGACTATTTCAGTAATTTTTCTTTTTCATATTAGCAGCAAAATGGAAGGGGCATGGTCTAAGGCATGCCAAATTGTGTTTATTCTTCCATTTTTTTCTACACTTTAATTTATTATTTTCTGAGTTTTACATCAATTCAGCTCTCTTGTTAGAGATGCTTACTTTTTTTAGTCCTAAGAAATACTTGACTGCCTTGACAGAGTTGTTTGTCAAGCAGGTTAAGTTTCTCCAAAGATATAAAAACTAATGAAAAGAAAGTTTAAACTTATATTCAGAACTCTTAGTCCTTAAGCAGTGGTGTGCTGATAAATGTTTAACAAATGTCTGGGGTGGAGATGGGGGTGCATTTGCAGCTAGTATCATTTGCCAATTTCCAGGCTGTAAATATTCCACCATACTCAATTTCAAGCTATGAATATGATATGACATTACTGAGTATGAACTTGGGAAAAGATGCACACAATCAACGCTCTGGAGCAAGTAAGAGCTACAACCAATGCATCACTGTGATCTTAAATCACAGATTACTATCCAACATATAGTATTCTCATTTGTAGTCATGTATATTTTTTAAAGTAAACTTTTAAAATTTACATGGTGTTCACAAATTCCCCCTTTTGCTCATAATTTATTATTAAAAGGGCAAAATTGAGAGTTTTTAAAATCACAAAAAAAGGCAAAATAGGCATTTAGAGTTTTCCAGGGCCCCAGACATATCCATTGTCTTTAAGAGGGAGGAAAAAGCCTAATTGTTTCTTCCTAGAAATATTTAAATAGTTTATTTTATTTAAGGGTCTAGAGTGTAGAATTATTTTAGTTTTCTAACGTAACATGGAACTGCCTTATGGAGAGTATTTAAAATGAGAGATGCTTGCAAACAGTCCCCCTTTTATAAATTAATTTTGTGATATATATTACATGGTACATAAAGTACATCATATATGTAAATATAATTTACATATATATTAAGCTATGCATAAATATATAATTGTATCCAAGGTCAAGAAATAGAACCAGCAGCCCAGAAGATCCCCCTGGTGTGTTTCTTCCTATCATAATTCTCTCCCAGCCCCTAGAGGTAAACAATAAAATGACTTTCAGTATAAATATTTATTTGATTTTGTATGTTATCATCTGTAAAATATCAATATGCAATTAAATTATTTTTGCCTATTTTCAGATTTCTTATGTCTAAAATCACACTGTATCTTTTCTTTCTTCTTTCACATTATATTGTTTGAGATTCATCCATATTGTTACTATATAGGGGAGTCTTGTTAATCTATTTTAGATGGACTTCTTTTCTCCAGTTTTTTAATATAACAAATTATGCTTCCATGAATATCCTTACACACATATACATAAGATTCTCCAGGGTATATATACTTAAGGGTGGAATTGCTGGGTTATGGGATCCATGAATCTTCAGCTTTGCAAGTTAATGCTAAAATATGTTCCAAAATGATTGTAACAATTTACACTCCCACCAGTTCTGTAAGAGAATTTTGGTTGGCCCCAAATTTCACTAAACCTGGGTATTATCTGGCTTTTAAATTTTTTTCCATTTTGGTAGAGGTGTAAATAATTTCTCATTGTGGTTTGAATTTAAATGAAGCTAGACACATTTTAACACATTTAGACACATTGGCCATTTAGATTTTTCTTTCTTTCTTTTTTTTTTTTTTTTTGAACACATGACTACTATGTTTAATTTAACTGTTACATCCAATTCTGCCTTGGAGAAATAACGAAATGCTCCTATCAAAATGATGTTGTGACGTGAGTACAGGCTTTCTGTTTTGATACAGCTCTAGAAAAATGTTGGCACCAAATGCACTTAAAAAAAAGAGTTAAGGCTTAATACCAATAGAGAGACGAGTCATTTCTCAATGCAACTTTCTGGGTGAGAAGAGGATGCTAGGTTTTTCAATCTTCCAAATACAGGCAGTCCCCAATGTACAGAGCACCTCCCAAATGCAGATGACAGCCACACAGCAGGCTTGCATGTGCAGGAACTCCTCCTCTCCCAGTGACCAGACTAAGCACTGGGAAGAGAGCCCCATGGCCTCGAAGAGGGAAAGAAGGCAGAGCAGGCACAAGGAGAGTAAGGTGAGGGGCTCCTTCACAGCTGCCCAGGGGCTTTTGCTGTAGTTCATGTTTTCCTCATTCCCATCTCTGGTTTCTCCCATCATCCAGAAGTCCCTGCCAAGGGCAGAAGCAAAGAGCTTTTCCTCTCACCTAGTGGACAGCAGGGGCTGGGAGAGTCACAGGTCCCAGCACTGTAACGTCCTATTTCTTCCTGGCAATCTGATTTGGAATTCGTAAATCATTTTTTCTCAATTAAAAAACACTGTTATAAATGTTATTTCATTTCCAGCATTAAATTGTTTCAAGTGACCTAAGTGACTTTGAAGCACAAACCATTCGAAGTGTGTGTAGAGCCACAAAGTCACAAGACTTTGTTTCTTGGCTCCAAAGTCTACAGGCAATCAAAACGGGGAAAGTGTCTTTGGTTGACACAGCCTTGTGCAGACCCTCAATGTGCCAGGTGTGGGAAGGGGAGCTGGGCAGGCAGGCAACTCCTGCAGGTACTTAAGCAGTGAGGCGGCGTGAACCTGACTGAACACAGCTGCTGCTTTTCTAAAGTTAAACAATAATGATGTTTGTAGCACCAAGCATTAGCTTTGTAGGCATTCAGAGCAAAGCTGCCACCACGCAGACATTCTCCTGTAAACAGATGCCCACCCAAGGGAAGCATGAGAACTGAGCCTGCAGCCCTTTAGGGGGATGGGGAGGGGCTTCTGACAATGAAAGCAACACTACCTTTGCATCTCATTAGCTGGGTTATTGAAGCTCAGAGAATTGGACAGCTGTGACTTCACTACTCTACTCCTTCATCTCCTGGCCTAAGGTCTCTAGTCTCTTCTGGAACCTTGTTCGTCAGTTAAATCCATAAGTTCTATAAAGCTTTGCAGAGGGTGGCCTACACAGCTATTCTTCCTCTTTGGTGTACCTGAACAACTGACTTTTTTCTGAAAAGGTGTCAGAAACAGATCAGAGTCAACAGTCATTTATGTAAAGCTGGTATTTAAAATAGCTTTTTATATAGTATTAAAGAATCCAAACCTAAGAACACAAGGTTCCCAAGCATCTCTTCTTTCCACCAACCAATTCAGGAATAAAGGAAGACACAGGAAGAACTCAAATAAGCCACTTACTCGGATATAACTGGATAGATTTTTAAAGTCCTGCAGAGGTCAGTGGGCCTTATTTATGGGAAGAACCGTGGCTCGTGAAAGGAACTGTCTACATCACTGGCGAAAAACAAAACGCCTAGACTTAAGGCTGATGAAAGGAAAAAAGGAAGAATTCACAAGCAAAATTGACAAGTAATGGATCAAGAGGCCTGCTTCTTTGGCGCTGCCTTTCTCACCCGGTTCTGGTCCGGCTGGGATGCTCATCACAGCTTTAAGATTCGATTGGCCGGGCGTGGTGGCTCACGCCTGTAATCCCAGCACTTTGGGAGGCCGAGGCGGGTGGATCATGAGGTCAAGAGATCGAGACCATCCTGGTCAACATGGTGAAACCCCGTCTCTACTAAAAATACAAAAAATTAGCTGGGCACGGTGGTGCGTGCCTGTAATCCCAGCTACTCAGGAGGCTGAGGCAGGAGACTTGCCTGAACCCAGGAGGCAGAGGTTGCAGTGAGCCGAGATCGCGCCATTGAACTCCAGCCTGGGTAACAAGAGTGAAACTCCATCTCAAAAAAAAAAAAAATCCGATTTTGGTTCTCCTTCATATAAGAAAACATGGTCCTTGGGTTTGTTTGGGTGTGCCAAGCGTGAAGTGGCAGTGACCGGGGACCCAAAAATGTCGCTGGTCTTCCCTGCAGGTGGGGTCAGGTGCTGTCGAATCTGCATGGGGGTTGATTCGTCAAAGATACCGCTTCCTTTACCCACTGGGGGATTTGTCCTCTTGGGTAAGTTCTTTGGTTCTTCCGTTGGTCCAAAAATATTAGATACCATCCTATTAGGCCCGCTGGAAGGAGTAGCTTCTTCTGGACTTCCAAAAAGATTGCTCGATTCTCCTCCTGGGGGCTTCGTGGCCCTGGAGCCGGGGCCACCGCCCTCGCTTTCCGGGCCCTGGAACATGTCGCCCACCGCCACCCTCAGCTCGCCGCGCCTAGATTTTTCTTTATGTGAAGAGCCTAGTATTCTTTTTTTCTCTACTTTTTTATGGTAGGGAATACATATAACATAAAATTTATAATAATCATGTTTAGGTGTATAGTTTAATGACATTAAGTACATTCATACTGTTGTACAATCACCACCATTCCTCTCCTATCAGGTACAGAGTTTTCTTTCTTAAAACAAAACTTTGATTATTGATTCAATCTTCTTACTAGGTATAGGTCTATTAAAAACTTCTATTTATTTGTGGTTTAATCTGGGTGAATTTTCTGTTTCTAGGAATTTTTCTATTTCATCTAGGTTATCAAATTTGTTGGTATATAATTGCTCATAGTACTCTATAGACCTTTTTTATTTCTGTAGAATTTGTAGTAATGTTTCCACTTTGATTTCTGATTTTAGTAATTTGAGTCTTCTCACTTTTTTCTTAGTCTATCTAACTTCAGTCAATTCTGTTAATCTTTTTGAAGAACCAACTTTTGATTTTGTTAATCTCTATTATTTTTCTATTTTCGATTTAATTTATCTCTGCTTTAGTTTTTATCACTTCTTTCCTTCTACTAGCTTTAGGCTTAGTTTGTTCTTCTTTTTCTAATTCCTTGCTTTGTAAAGTTAGGTTGTTGGTTTGAGATCTTTTATTTTTTAATATAAACATTTATAGCAATTAATTTTTCACTTAGCAATGCTTTCACTGTGTCCCATAAGTTTTGGTATGTTGTGATTTTGTTTTCGTTTGCCTCTAAGTATTTTGCAACTTCTCCTGTAATTTCATCTTTGTTTCATTGGTTAACAGTATGTTGTTTAATTTCCACAAATTTGTGAATTTTTCTATTTTTTGACTTGAAACTGATATCTAACTTCTTATCTTTGTGGTTGGAAAAGATACTTTGATAAATATCTATCTTTTAAAGTCTATTGATGGAAGATGAGTCAGATGAGACAAAACAAATAAATGGAAAGTCTTTTGAGACTTAGCTTGTGGCCTAATATATGGTCTGTCCTGGAAAATGCTTCATGTGCACTTGAGAAAAATAGGTATTCTGTTGTTGTTGGGTAGAGTGTTCCATATGTGTCTGTTTGATCCGATTGGTTTATTCTGTGGTGCAAGTCCTCTATTTTCCTTATCTTCTGTGTGGTTGTTCTATTTATTATTGAGAATGGGATATTGAAATCTTCAACTATCATTGTAGAACTATTTCTCCATTCAATTCTATTAGTTTTTGCTTCATATATTTTGATAGTTTGTCATTAAATGCATAAATCTTTATTATATCTACTTGCTGTATTGAATATTTTGTTAATATATAATGTCTTCTTTGTCTCTGGCAACCTTTTTTGACTTAAAGTCTATTTTGTCTGATATTACGTAGCCACTTCTATTCTCTTTAGGTCTCTATTTCCATGGAATATCCATTTCTATCCTTTCACTTTCAATCTATTTGTGTCTTTGGATCTAAAGCAAATGTCTTGTGGAGAGCATTTAGATGGATCATGGTTTTCATCTACATCCATTTTGCCAGTCTGTTCTTTTGATTAGATTATTTGGTCCATTTACATGTAAAGTAATTACCAATAAGAGAAGACTTCTGTCATTTTGCTGTTTGTTTTCTATATGCTTTCTAGCATTTTGGTTTCTCATTTCCTGCATTACTGTCAGAAACACTTACATTCTTTCTGTGTATATTCTTTTTTTTTTTTTTTCTTTGAGACAGAATTTTGCTCTTGTTACCCAGGCTGGAGTGCAATGGCACAATCTCGGATCACTGCAACCTCCACCTCCTGGGTTCAAGCAATTCTCCTGCTTCAGCCTCCTAATTAATTGGGAATACAGGCATGTGTCACTACACCCAGCTGATTTTTTGTATTTAGTACAGATGGGATTTCACCATGTTGGTCAGACTGGTCTTGTACTCCTGCCCTCAGGTGATCCATCCACCTCAGCCTCCCAAAGTGCTGGAATTACAGGTGTGAGTCACTGCGCTCAGCCTCTGTGTATATTCTTTAGCCATTTTCTTTGTGGTTACTATGGGATTAGATTTAACATTCTAAAGTTATGTAATACTCAAATTTGAATTTATTTAAGCTTAACTCAACCTGCAGAATTCTGCTACTTTAACAGCTCTATTTCCACACCTTTCAGTTGTTTATGTCATAAAATTACATCTTCATACCTGTGTGTCCAAAATCATAAACTAGTAATTTTTTAATTGACTAGGATCGGTGTTAGTTCTTTTTTAAAATTTTTAATTAATTAATTTATTTTGATGTGGAATCTCACTCTGTCACTCAGGCTAGAGTGCAGTGGCATGATCTCAGCTCACTCCAATCCTGTCCCCTGGGTTCAAGTGATTCTCCTGCCTCAAGCCCCAGAGTGGCTGAGATTACAGGTACCTACTACCATGCCTGCTAATTTTTGTATTTTTAGTAGAGACAGGGTTTCACCATGTTGGCCAGTCTGGTCTTGAACTCCTGATCTTAAGTGATCCTCCCACCTCAGCCTCCCAAAGTGTTGGGAGTACAGGTGTGAGCCACTGCACCTGGCCTTAGTTCTTCTTTAAATGTGCAGTATAATCCAGCAGTGAAGCCATTAGATGCTGAGCTTTTCTTTGATGAAAGACTTTTTATTATGGCTTTAAATATTGTTACTTGCTATTGGTTAGCTGAGGTTTCCTATTTCTTCATGGTTCAATCTTGGTAAGTTGTATGTGTTCAGGAACTTATCCACTTCTGGGTTTTCCAGTACATTGGCATATTGGTATTCATAATAGTCTGTAATGATTCTTTATATTTCTGGGGTCTCATTGTTATGTCTTCTTTTTTGTTTCTGACTTTCTTTATTTGGATATTCTTGCTTTTTTTCTTCATAAGTCTAGCTAAAGGTTTGTTAATTTTGTTTATCTTTTCAAAAATCCAACTTTTGACAGGGCATGGTGGTTCACACCTATAATCCCAGCACTTTGGGAGGCTAAGGTAGGAGGATTGCTTGAGCCCGGGAGTTTGAGACCAGCCTGGGCAACACAGTAAAATGCTGTTTCTACAAAAAGTTATTAGCTAGGTGTGGTAGTGCACACCTGCAGTCCCACCTACTCAGGAGGCTGAGGTGGGAGAACTGCTTGAGCCCAGGAGATCAAGGTTGCAGTGAGATGTGATCATACCACCACACTCCAGCCTCAGCAACAGAACAAGACCCTGTTGAAAAACAAAACCACAAACAACAACAATAAAAACAAAAACCCCAACTTTTCCTTTCATTAATCTGTATTTTTTTTGTCTCAATTTCATTCATTTCTTCTCTGATCTTTTATTTTATTCTACTATTTTGGGTTTGATTTCTGGGTTACCTTGGAAATCACTGACTTTCCTTTAAACTGTTCATTCTTAGAGAGCTCACAATCACCATCTTGTTAGAGTCAGTTACAGATTTTTGCTTTGTCCTTTCGGGGAGGTTATAATTCTGTGTTGTATGAATCTATTTGCATTGCTATAAAGGAATATTTGAGACTGAGTAATTTATAAAGAAAAGGGGTTTAATTGTCTCATCATTCTGCAGGCTGTACATGAAGCATAGTGCTGGCATCTGTTTCTGGTGAGGGCTTCAGAAAGCTTACAATCGTGGCAGAAAGTGAAGGGGAGCTAGCATGTCACATGACAAGAGAGGGAGCAAGAGAGATAGGAGGAAGTGCCAGTCTCCTTTTAATGAACAACTCTCCTGTGAACTCATTACTATGGGGAGAATATCAAGCCATTCATGAGGGGCCCACTCCCATGAACCAAATACCTCCAACTAGGCCCCACCTCTATCACTGAAGGTAACATTTCAACACGGGATTTTAGGGGACAAATATCCAAACTGGTATCACCTGTTTGCTGTTGTTTCTTTTGGATATATGTCTATGTCTTTTCATTGAGGAATTAGTTCTTTCAGTTTTCTGTTTTCTGTCTTTACTTGCTCTAGAGCCCAGGCTGGAGTGCAGTGATGCTATCTTGGCTCACTGCAACCTCTACCTCTCAGGTTCAAGCAATTCTTGTGCCTCAGCACCTGAGTAGCTGGGATTACAGGTGCATGCCAACATGCCTGACTAATTTTTGTATTTTTAAAGTAAAGACAGGGTTTTACTGTGTTGGCCAAGCTGGTCTTGAACTCCTGACCTCAAGCAATCCACCTGCCTCAGCC
Organism: Callithrix jacchus; assembly: GCF_049354715.1. Taxonomy (NCBI): domain Eukaryota; kingdom Metazoa; phylum Chordata; class Mammalia; order Primates; family Cebidae; genus Callithrix; species Callithrix jacchus. Next base: position 99,274,593 of record NC_133502.1, on the reverse strand, counting down.
TCCCAAAGTGTTGGGATTACAGGTATAAGCTACCACACCTGGCATAATTTTTTTTTTTTTAGACAGGGTCTCATTCATCACCCAGGCTGTAGTGCAGTGATGCAATCTCGGCTCACTGCAACCTCTGCCTCCTAGGTTCAAGCAATTATCCTGCCTCAGTCTCCTAAGTAACTAGGATTACAGGCACATGCTACCATGTCCAGCTAAATTTTGTACTTTTAGTAGAGACAGGGTTTCACCATGTTGGCCAGGCTTTTCTGAAACTCCTGACCTAAAATGATCCAACTTAGGCTCCCAAAGTGCTAGGATTACAGGCATGAGACACCATGGCTGGCCTGCTTAGCAAATCTTTACTGCTAGGTTCTTCCTCTTTTTCAGCTTTACGTGGTGCCTTAAACCCAGATTAACCTCAGCTCCAGTAAATTATTGGAGCACTGTCTGTCCTGAATGGAGGAGGTTCTAAAGGAATCATCATGGCAGTGTGAGAACGCTGGCAAGGGGTTTGTGCCCAAGGGATATGTTAAATTACCTCCTTATAGTGTGGAGCTGGTGAACAGCCACTCTGACTTGCCATCCCATTTGGCTGAGTTACAAAGCAATTTCCAGAGCTAAGGATGGTAGTCACACCTTCCCCTTTTGTTTCTACCTGTCCTCATTGGCTATTTCTCAATACTGTCCCTTCAGACAGTCACAGTGTTTCCTGTGGGTAAAGGCAAGGATAAGTCTCCTGCCAGGGAAACCAGGATGGTGGAAAAGTTGGTTGGCCACCTAAATCTCACTTTTTTCAGTGTAGAAACTGAGTTGGGGAAATTTTTTTTTTTCTTTTTTTTTTTTTGCACGCTTACTGCAGGGCAGAATGGGGGATGAGGTAGGCTTTGCAGATGAGAAAGTCTAATTCTCCTACTGTCTGCTCAGAGCTTATTCACTTCTCTGTAGTCCTGGGATCTGTCTCATCCTTCTGTTTGAAGTCTGGGTTGTTGCTGGTGTAAATCTCATCACTGTTTATCAGGTTTTTGTTTTCTGTGGAAGAGAAAGTGAAGCCAGCTTGTTTCTATGCTGTCATTTTAAAATCAGAAGTCTCTAATTTCAGTTCTTTTAAATGTACTAAAGCTTATTTTGTTGCCTAGCATATGATCTATATTTGCAAATATTCCATGTGCCCCTTAAAAAGATACATATTCTTACAGTTTATGGGGATTTTATAAATAACAACTAGGTCAGATTGGTTGATTGGTTGTTCAAGCATCTTACGTCCTTACTGATTTTCTCCCTGCTTGTTTAATCAATTAACAAGTGTTGAAATCTTCAACTATAATTATAAGGTTATTTCTGTTTTCAGTTAAGTCAGTTTCTGTTTCATGTACATACACATTTAATACTTTATTATAAAAGGTTCACTATTGTTCTAAGTAATAGTCCTTGTTTTGTCTCCTATTAGGTAGTCAAGATTTATTAAGATCAGTGTTTACAGAGTATATATTATTCCATCCTTTTACCTTTAATCTGAATCTTTGTATTTAAAATGAGATTTCTTGTAGATAGCACATCCTTGCTTTAAAAAATCTAGTTGGATAATCTTTGCCAATCATTTGGGAAATTTAGATCACTTACATTTAACGCAGTTATCAATATGCTTGGATTTAGATCTACCATCTTATTTTTATTTTCTCTCTGTTACATCTGTTTTTTATTTCCTTGTCCTTTTCCTGCTTTCTTTCAGAGTATTTTAAGTTCTGGGATACATGTGCAGGTTTGTTACATAGGTAAACATGTGTCATGGTGGTTTGCTGCACCTATCAACCCGTCACATAGGTATTAAGCCCAGCATGCATTAGCAGTTTTTCATGATCCTCTCCCTACCCCTGGCAAACCCCAACCCTGATAGGCCCCAGTGTATGTTGTTTCCCTCCCTGTGTCCATGTGTTCTCATTGTTCAACTCCCACTTATAACTGAGAACATGCAGTGTTTAGTTTTCTGTTCCTGCATTAGTTTGCTGAGGAAGCTGTTATTCTTGGCAAACTAATGCAGGAATGGAAAATGATCATGTTCCTTTTTGTGGCTGCATAGTATTCCATGGTGTATATGTACCAACTTTTCTTTATCCAGTCTATCATTGATGGGCATTTCAGTTGATTCCATGTCTCTACTATTGGGAATAGTGTTGCAATGAACATATGCACGACTCTTTACAATAGAATGATTCATACTCCTTTCAGTAATGGGTTTGCTGAGTCAAATTGCTGGTACTTCTGGCTCTAGATCTTTGAGGAATTGCCACATTGTCTTCCACCTTGGTTTAACTAATTTATATTCCCACCGACAGTGTAAAAGTGTTCTTATTTCTCCTCACCTGCATTTGTTGTTTCTCAACTTTTTAATAATTGCCATTCTGTCATGAGATGGTATCTCATTGTGGTTTTGATTAGTATATCTCTAATGATCAGTGATTTTAAGCTTTTTTTCATATGTTTGTTGGGTACATGAATGTCTTCTTTTGAGAAGTGTCTGTTCATTTAGTGTGCCCACTTTTTAATTTTTTTTTGTAAATTTGTTTAAGTTCCTTGTAGATTCTGAATATCAGACCTTTGTCTGACGGATAGATTAAAATATTTTCTCCCATTCTTTAGGTTGCTTGTTTCCTCTAATGATAGTTTCATTTGCTGTGTAGAAGCTCTTTAATTAGATCCCACTTGTCAATTTTTGCTTTTGTTGCAATTGCTTTTGACATTTTTGTCATGAAATCTTTGCCTGTGCCTATGTCCTGAATGGTATTGCCTAGATTTTCTTCTAGGGTTTTTATAGTTTTGTTTTACATTTAAGTCTAATCCATCTTGAATTAATTGTTGTATAAGGTGTAAGAAAGAGGTCCAGTTTCAATTTTCTGCAAATGGCTAGCCAGTTCTCCCAGCACCATTTATTAAATAGGAAATCCTTTCCCCATTGCTTGTTTTGTCAGATTTGTCAAAGATCAGATGGTTGTAGATTTGTGGTCTTATTTCTGAATTCTCCATTCTGTTCCATTGGTCTATATTTGTGTTTTTGTACCAGTACCATGCTGTTTTGGTTACTGTAGCCTTGTAGGATGGGTTGAAGTGTCTGATGCCTCCAGCTTTGTTGTTTTTACTTAGAATTGTCTTAGCTATATGGGTTCTTCTTTGATTCCATATGAATTTCAAAGTAGATTTTTCTAATTCTGGGAAGAATTTCAATGGTAGTTTAATGGGAATAGCATTGAATCTATAAATTACTTTGGGCAGTATGGCCATTTTCACAATATTGATTCTTCCTATCCATGAGCATTAAATGGTTTTTCTTTTTTTGTGTGTCCTCTCTGATTTCCTTGAGAGTGGTTTGTAATTCTTCTTGAAGAGTTCCTTCACTTCCCTTGTTAGCTGTATTCCTAGGTATTTTATCTCTTTGTAGCAATTGCCAATGGGAATTCATTCATGATTTGGCTCTCTGCTTGTCTATTGTTTGTGTATAGGAATGCTTGTGATTTTTGCACATTGATTTTGTATCCTGAGACTTTGCTGAAACTGCTTATCAGATTAAGAAGCTTTTGGGCTGAGATGATAGGATTTTCTACATATAGGATCAGGTCATCTGCAGACACAGTTTCTGACTTCCTCTCTTCTTATTTGAATACGCTTTATTTCTTTCTCTTGCCTGATTGCTCTGGCCATAACTTCCAATTCTATGTTAAATAGGAGTGGTGAGAGATGGCATCCTTATCTTGTGCTGGTTTTCAAGGGGAATGCTTCCAGCTTTTGCCCATTCAGTGTCATGTTGGCTGTAAGTTTGTCATACATGGTTCTTATTGAGGTATGTTCCATCAATACCTAGTTTATTGTTTTTAACATGAAGCAATGTTGAATTTTATTAAAGGCCTTCTTTGCGTCTATTGAGATAATCATGTGGCTTTTGTCATTCATTCTGTTTATATGTTGAATTATGTTTATTCATTTGCATATGTTGAACCAGCCTTGCCTCCTGGGGATGAAGCCAACTCGATCATGGTGGATAAACTTTTTGATGTGCTACTGGATTCAGTTTGCCAGTATTTTATTGAGAATTTTTACATTGATGTTCATCAGGGATATTGGCCTGAAGTTTTCTTTTTTTGTTGTATCTCTGCCATGTTTTGGTATTAGGATGATGCTGGCCTCATAAAATGAGTAAGGGAGGAGTTCCTTCTTTTCAGTTGTTTGGAATAGTTTCAGAAGGAATGGTATCAGTTCCTCTTTGTACCTCTGGTAGAATTCAGCTGTAAATCTATCTGGTTCTGGCTTTTTCTGGTTGGTAGGCTATCTATTATTGCCTCAATTTCAGAACTTGTTATTGGTCTATGCAGGGATTCAATTTCTTCATGGTTCAGTCTTGGGAGGGTGTATATGTTCAGGAATTTATCCATTTCTTCTAGATTTTCTATTTTATTTGCATAGAGGTGTTTATAATATTCTCTTATGGTTGTATGTTTTTCTGTGGGGTCAGTGGTGATGTCCCCTTTATCATTTTTATTATGTTTATTTGATTCTTCTCTCTTTTATTGTTTATTAATATAGCTAGTAGTCTTATCTATTTTATTAATTTCTTTCTCAAAAAGCAGCTCCTGGATTTACTGATTTTTTGGGGTTTTTTTTTTGTGTGTGTGTTTCTGTCTCTTTCAGTTCTGCTCTGATCTTGGTTATTTCTTGTTTTCTGGTAGCTTTGGGGTTTTTTTGCTCTTGGTTCTCTAGTTCTCTTAGTTGGGATATTAGGATGCCAAATTGAGATCTTTCTAGCTTTTTGATATGGACATTTAGTGCTATAAATTTCCCTCTTAACACTGCTTTAGCTGCATCCCAGAGATTCTGGTACATTGTCTCTTTGTTCTCATTAGTTTCAAAGAACTTCTTGATTTCTGCCTTAATTTCATTATTTACCCAGGAGTCCTTGAGAAGCAGGTTGTTCAATTTCCATGTAATTGTGTAGTTTTGATTGAGTTTCTTAATCTTGAGTTGTCATTTGATTGTGCTGTGGTCTGAGAGACTGTTACGATGTTAGTTCTTTTGCATTTACTGAGAAGTATTTTACTTCCAATTATATGATTAATTTTAAAGTGCCATAGGGTGCCAAGAAAAATTCATATTCTGCCATTTTGGGATGGAGAGATCTGTAGATAACTATCAGGTCCACTTGATCCAGAGCTGAGTTCAAGTCCTGAATATTTTTGTTAATTTTCTGTCTTGATGATCAGTCTAATATTGATAGTGAGGTGTTAAAGTCTTCCACTATTATTGTGTGGGAGCCTCTTTGTTGGTTTCTAAGAACTTGTTTTATGAATCTGAATGCTCTTGTATTGGGTGCATATATGTTTAAGATAGTACCTCTTCTGGTTGAATTGAGCCCTTTATCATTATGTAGTACTTTTCTTTTTAATTGTTGTTGGTTTAAAATCTGTTTTATCAGAAACTAGGACTGCAACCACTGCTTTTTTTCTGTTTTCCATTTGCTTGGTAGATTTTCCTCCATCCCTTTATTTGGAGCCTGTGTTTCTTTGCACATGAGATGAGTCTCTTGAATACAGCCCACCTATGGGTCTTGACTATCCAGCTTGCCATTCTGTGTCCTTTAATTGAGGCATTTAGCCCATTTACATTTAATGTTAATATTGGTATGGGTGAATTTGATCCTGTCATCATGATGCTAGCTGGTTATTTTGCAAACTTAATACTGTTGCTTCATAGTGTCATTGGTCTGCGTACTTCAGTGTGCTTTTGTAGTGGCTGATAATGGTTTGGAATTTTTTTTTTAGTGTTCCATTTGATCTCCACCTCTGGGTGTGTGTGTGTGTGTGTGTGTGTGTGTGTGTGTTATGTCTATATATAGATACAGATATATACAGACACACACATATACACATTCTTTATATATATTGTATATATATTTTTGTGGCTGCTCTAAGGCTGTAAAACAGTGTTTCTCAACCAGAGTTGATTTTTCCTCCCCAAGGGATATTTAGCACTGTCAAGACATTTTTGGTTGTCACAACTGGGGGGCAGGGAAGCCTGTTTGGCTACTATTGGCATCTACTGGGTGGAGACCAGGGATGCTGCTAAATCTCCTTTTGTGTACAGGATAATGCCCCTCAAGAAAGAATTATCCAGACCCAAAGTCAATAGTGCTAAGACAGAGAAACCCTTCTCTAAGTTTCACAAGTAGCATCTTGAACTCATCACAGTTTACCTTCAAATAATGATATACCATTTTTCATATAATGTAAGAATCTTGAAAGACTATACTTCCATTCTTTGAGCAAGATAATGTTGTCCTGCACTATATATGTAATCAACTCTATAATACATTATTATTACAGCTATCTTTAAAGAAATTAGACTATGAGGAAAATGATTTTTTAAAATATACTTATTGAACATTCCATTTCCACTGATTTCTATTTCTTGGTGTAACTCGAGATTTCCATCTGCCATTATTTTCTTTCTGTATGGGGTATTTTCTTTAACATTTCTTGTAATACATATCTGCTAACTGTGATTACCTGAGTCCTTGTTCATCTGAAAATGTCTTTAAACTTTATTTTTAAAGAATACTTTCACTGGTTATACAATTCTGAATTGATAGGGGTTCCCCCCTCTGCCCCAACCTTTCAGCACTTGAAAAATGTCATTCTGTTTTTCTGGCTTGTAATTTTCTGAAAATAAGTCTATAGACATTATTTATTCAGCTATTAAGAATTTTTTTTTCCTCCACGTGCTATTAAGCTGTTTCTATGTGTCACTGGTTTTCAGGAATTTGATTATGAAGTGTTTGGACATAATTTTTAATTTCTTTTATGTACTATCTTTCTTGGGGTTTGTTGAAGTTCTTGGACCTGTGGGGTTATAATTTTCATCTAATTTAAAAATTTTCAGCCATTATTTCTGCAATATTTTTTCTGTCCTCACCCTATCTTCTGGGACCCAAACTACATGTATATAAGCCTACTTAATGTTGTCCCCAAATTTCCAAGACTTGGCTAATTTTGCTCAGCAGTTTTTCTCTCTTTGCTTCATTTTACATAGTTTCTATTTCTATGCTTCAATTTCAATAATCTTTTCTGCAACAGTGTCTAATCTGTATTAATTCCATTAAATTTTAAAAATACCATATATATTTTTCATCTCTAGAAATTATAGTTTTAAAAATTTTTAATTTCTCTCCTGCTCATTCTTCCTTTTGAATACATATAGTTATCATAGTTATTTTAACACTCTTATTGCTAGTTCCATCATTTTTGTAATTTCTGAGTCTGTTTCTATTGACTGGATTTCCTTTTATGTGCTACATTTTTCTGCTTTCTAGGCACTTGTAATTTTTTATTGGATGTTGGATACTGTTAATGTTGATTAGTTCAGATTAGGTTTGAATTCCAACTATACTCAGAAGTGAGAAGAAAAGTTTTCAGTCTTTTGCCTAATATGTATTTCTCATTAGACTGACAAATTTGTAAGACATTTAAATCTTCTGACTGGTGATATCTAGCTTTTTTCTCCTTATTGCAGGATGTTAATGTTGCTTGAAAATTAGTGTGATTACTCCTGAACTTGGATTTTACTTTGCTGTTTTGATCTAAATCAACCACACCTTTCTGCTTTGAGTTGCCTTGTCCACTGCAAATTCAGCAACTGATGTCTTCACAAATAAATCCTGGTGAATTAGTAAAATGCTTATTTTTAGTTAATATCACTTTTTAAAAGTCAAGCTGGGCTGGGCATGGTGGCTTATGCCTGTAATCCCATCACTTTGGGAGACTGAGGAGGGTGGATCACTTGAGGTCAGGAGTTTGAGACCAGCCTGGCCAACATGGTGAAATTTCGTCTCTACTAAAAAATAAAATAAATAAAAAATAATTAGCTGGGCTTGGTGGCAGGCGCCTGTAATCCCAGCTACTCAGGAGGCTGAGGCAGGAGAATTGATTGAATATGGGAGGTGGAGGTTGCAGTGAGCCGAGATTGCACCACTGCACTCTAGCCTTGGCGACAAGAAGGAAACTCCATCTCAAAAAAAAAAAAAGTCAAGCTGGAGCTAGTTGACATTTTTTTCACAAGGTACAGTGGGTCTGTTGCTAAAAGAAAAAAGAGGCAGTTATCAGAAGTTATCTGTGATAACTTATTTTTGAAATATTTTCATTATAAAATTTTAAATCTTTTTTCTCTTTGTAGTTTAGAAATATGGTACTTTACAATGAGTTCATTTTATTCACAATGTACCATTTGAAAGCAGTTCTATTTCAAATGAAGCTCTTTTAAAATAGGCTTCCACATATAGGAGACACTGTTACCTCTAATCTTTTTGGGTGATTCTCTCCCTACCTTCACATAGATTTCTTGTGTGCAAGCACTTGTAAGTACTCTGTTGGATGATCTTGGTAGAGCACTGCAGATATATGGAGTTCTCGCTGTGTGTTGCTCTCTTTTCTCAGATATGTTGTCCTGTAGACTTTAGCTGCTTTGTTCACTCTGAACTCTCAGATTCATCTCCTTAACACAGGGAGTGTGCAGGGCTCTGCCTGGGTTTTCCTGTCTGATCTGTGGCCTGGAACCTCTTTGAAGGCAGTAAGCTGGGGCAAGAGTAGGGCTTATGTTAGTTGTTTACCATCTCTCAGGGATCACTGTCATTTGTTGCCTGATACCATTTTGAAAACTGCTGTATCATACATTTCGTCCATTATTTAGTTGTTTCAGGTGGGTAGGATGGAGCCCTTGGTGACCTTAGAGAACAGTTTTAATGAAGTAGTGAGAACAGCAGGGTTGAGTGAATGAGAAGTAAAGACATGTATCGTTTGAGAAGTTTTGCTGTTAAGACAGACGAGAAGTCAGGTTGTAGCTAGAGGGGAATATGGTTTAAAGAGGTTTTTCCTTTAAATGATAAATGATAGAGCATATTTGATGCAGATAAGAATTATCTAATTGAAAAGAAGAGGTGGATAAAGCAGTAGAGAGGGGTGAAAGATTGAGGCCTTTCTAAAGACACAGGATGAGACCCAGAGTACAAGTTCAAAGAGTGGACTTTGATAGGGCCAGAGAAATTTTTTCTCTTTAACTTGGAATATGATTACAGATAAAAGTTCTGATAGTGGTAAAGAGAAATAACTCAACTCATTGCTTTCATTTTTCCAATAAAATATAAAAAGGGTCATTAGATGAGAATAGAGTGTGGGAAGGGAGGCAAGAGAGATGTGTGAAAGAAGTTGAGAATGGAAGAGAAGCTATGAAACGATCATTTTGGAAAAGTGGAAAGGCAAACTCGCTAGGGAAACTTGGCCTGCTTGGCAGTGTTCAGTGCCCACTTGAGGTGTGTGTTAGGGTTCTCCAGAGGGACAGAACCAATGGGATATATGTATATTAAAAAAGAGTTTATTAGGGAGAACTGGTTCACACAATTACAAGGTGAAGTCCCACAACAGGCCTTTTGCGAGCTGGGGAAAGAGAAGCTGGTAGCATGGCTCAATCCAAGCCTGAAAGCCTCAAAACCAAAGAAGCTAACAGCGTAGATCTCAGTCTCAGGCCAAAGGCCTAAGAGCATCTGGGAAGCCGCTGATGCAAGTCCCAGAGTCTACAGGCTGAAGAACCTAGAGTCAGAGACACCCAAAGGCAGGAGAGGAAGCAAGTGCCCCGCAGGACATGGGAAGAGACAGCAGGAGACTCAGCAAGCTGCTTATCTCCATTTTTCTGCCTGCTTTGTTCTAGTTGTAATGGTAGCCGACTGGACAGTGTCCACCACACTGAGGGTGGGTCCTCCTCTCCCAGTCCACTGACTCAAATGCCAGTTTCCTCTGGCAACACTTCATTCACAATCACATCCAGAAACAATGCTTCATCAGCCATCTGGGCATCCCTCAATCCAGTCAAGTTGACTCCTAACATTAACCATCACAAGGTGTATGATCTTGAATTTAAAGTAAAACCAACCAACAAACATTGTTATGCTTTTTCCTTGACAATATCCATTACTTTGGTGCTAGTATGGAGAAGACAGACATTTAGATTCAATCAGAGTGAGGCTTTGTGGTAAATATGATAGAGTAAGAGGGAACAAAGGAGTCAGCAGTCTTCACTAGTATATGATTTTAATGATGTATCATGAAACTCAAGCTGAGTAACAGCAAAAAGGGTAATGGTTTGTGGACAAAGTACTGGAGTTAGAAAGTAAGGAAATAATCAAATAATTATTGAGGCATACCAAGAGGAAGAAGCCAATTTGAAGAGGCACCAAGTGGCCAAATCTGGGGAAATCTGAGCAACACAGTCACGATAGCTAAAAGATATCCTAAAGAAAAAAATGTGCCCTAGATCACGTCAGGGTCACCACCTGAGATGTGGGTCCCACCACCATGGAAGTCTGACCGGCAGACCCTGACTCAACGATGGATGAATGAATGCATTTTCACACCATTACAGCATTCCAAGTGGGCTAGGGAATGGCCACTGGCTGCTTTCAGAGGGCGAAATGCAATCAATCCACCCAGACCCTCTGTCTGTCCATACTTTCATTCATAACAGAGGTTCTAAGTTAACATACTTGTGAATAATTAACATGGTTAAGAGAACAGTTTTATGACTGACAAAAGCTTTAGGTTTGGGGCCCAGAGTAAATGCTATTCACAAGTAATTCCGCTTAGATCTTCCCCAAGGCCATCCAACACAAAATTAACATGAGTAAACAGAGTGGAGACAAATGGGTGTAGGGTAAGGCCTTTGATCATCTCTCTCTCTCCCTAACTTAATGCACTGGCCGCCTTCGGCCTGCCCCAATAAAACCCTTTGGCCTTCCAAAAGGTTTGAGGCTAATCTTTAACTTTCCCTAATATATATTTAATATTTTCTGAAATATTTTGACAACCACATCGAGTGAATCTAAACAAAACAATAAACATCTAGGATTCCATTTTATTATTTCATTTATTTTTGAGACTGAATCTCAATCTGTTGCCCAGGCTGGAGTGCAATAGTGCAATCTTGGCTCACTGCAACTTCTGCCTCCCAGGTTCAAGTGATTCTCCTGCCTCAGCCTCCCGAGTGGCAGGGACTACAGGCATGTGCCACCAAGCCTGGCTAATTTTTGTATTTTTAGTAGAGACAAAGTTTCACTAGTTTAGCCAGGCTGGTCTCAAACTCCTGACCTCAAGTGATTTGCCTGCCTCAGTCTCCCAAAGTGCTGGGATTACAGGCATGAGCCACCATGCCCGGTAGATTCCATTTTAAAACAAACAAACAAACAAATGGTGCAAAGGAGCTGCTTTTTATTCTAGTAGAATAACAATTAATAAATGCAAGAGTAATGGTAGCAATGAAAATCACCACTTGGCCAACACCATATTATGCTGCAAGCAAGAATCATTGACCATGCTAAAATTTGTGGGCAAATGCATGATGGTAAGCAGGATATTTCCACAGTGTCAAAGTATCTCTTCACAAAATACTCATTACCAAGAGAAAAATGGTAATTCTGCAGTAATAAAACTGGCAGACAGCACCTTAAACAAGTGATCAAAGTTAACATCAGCACTAATAACAAATATTGACATCATGTACTCCCTTATGTGATGGGTTGAAAAGGCCACAATATCCATTCTGTTATATTCTTGCCAAAAATGCATAATTTTCATTTAAAATTATGAGAAAGCAACATCGAAATTGAAGAACATTGTACAAAATAGCTGGTCAGTGACTTCAAAACTGTCAAAATCATGAAAGATGAAGACTGAGGAAGTATCCTAGGTTGGAAGAGATTAAGAAGACATGACTACTAAAGGCTATGTGGGATCTTAGATCTTGACAAGAAAATGAGCAAAATTTTTGCAGTTTGTGAAATTTAAATAAGGACTGTTGATTAGTTACTTGTGTTTTATCTGTGTTAATTTCCTGTTATAATTGTATTATGGTTATAAAAATGTTAATCACAAGAGAAGCTGGATAAAGGATATACTGCAACTGTGTACACTAGTTTTGCAACCTATTTGTAGGTGTAGAATTCTTTTAATTCTTGATAAAAAGTTAAAAAGTCAGGAGTTAGTGGATTTAGAGATCTGAATGAAATTAAACAAATATTTTTATGACGTACTAGCAAAAGCCCTGGAAATATAGGTGCTCTTCAGGGAGTGGAATGTTTGATGTTAAGATTTTGGGGATGCTAGAATGTTAAAGTGGTGTAGGAAATGTAGAAAATTACTACATCAGAAGTATTTACTCCTAATAGTTAGTAGTATTTCAAGTGGGATGCAGGAAAAGAGAGTTGAAGGTAAAAATTTTAAGGAAAGAGGCCACTGGCTGGGCACAGTGGCTCACACCTGTAATCCCAGCACTTTGGGAGGCTGAGGTGGAGGGGATTACTTGAGCCCAGGAGTTCGAGATCAGTCTGGGCAACATGGTGAAACTCCATCTCCACAAAAAACACAGAAATCAGTTGGTCACAGTGAGGTGTGGTCATAGTCCCAGCTATGCTGGAGGCTGAGGTGGGAAGATAGCTTGAGCCTGGGAGATGGAGATTGCAGTGAGCTGAGATTGTGCCACTGCACCCCAGCCTGGTTGACAGAGCAAGACCTTATCTCAAAAGAAAAGAAAAGAGGCCATCAACTCAACAACAAAAGACAAGTAACCCAATTAAAAATGGGCAAAGAATTTGAAAAAACATTTCTCTAAACAAGATGTACCATGGCCAATAAAGCACACACAAAGATGCTTCACATAATTAACCATCAGGGAAACACCAACAAAACCCCAGTGATACCACTTCACATCCACTAGTGTGGTTACAATAAAAAAGACAGATGATAATAACTATTGGTAAAGATGCAGAGAAAGGAACCCCCATATATGGCTGGAGGGAGTGCAAAATAGTGCAACCACTTTGGAAAACAGTTTGGAAATTCCTCAAAAGATTAAACTTAGAGTTACCATATGACCTGGCAATTCCACTCCTAAGTATATACCCAAGAGAACTGAAAACGTATGTCCACACAAAAACTTGTATATGAATGTTCACAGCAACATCATTAATAATAGCAAAAAAGTAGAAACAATCCAGATGTCTAATAATTGATGAATAGATATGCAGAATGTGGTATAGCCATACAATGAAATACTATTCAGCAAGAAAAAGTAATAAAGTGCTGGTACATGCTGGTTGTCCTGAGAACACTGGTGCCATTGAATTTCTCTCAAATGGCACTGGTTTATCACAGCATTTTCAAGGTTCATCCACGGCTCTGGTTCCTCAAAGTTGGATCAAAGTTCATCAAAGTCACTTACTGGCCCTGATATACATGGGAGTATGAGAGGATGTATCTGCCATTAGAGAGGACTTTAATGACAACAGTGTTCTTAGGATAACCAGATTTCAACTAAGTTGTAAGGAGCTTGTGGTAGAGAAAGCAGATCACATAAGCTTATATCGCAGTGAGTATTACAGAAGGAAAATAAGTTTTTACCCATTTGAAAGATTAAAATGATATATGCTATAAAAAACTAACATAATCTTCTTGCCTTTGTAGAAATAGGTCTCTATTGAATGTATTTTGCTAGATATTTTGGAATTACTTTGTTAACATATTCACTTACAACACTGTCATGAATGCCATGTAGAAATAAAAAATTCAGTTGGTTTAGAGTCCAAAATTCAAACACTCCTAAACTTGGACAACAAAAATGATGATGAGTTCACTATCTGAACTCATAAACCTTGCAAAAGTAACACCATCCTCAACTGGGCAACATAAGGTTTTTCCATACTGTTCAGGCTAAAAAGGAGGTTTAAAAAGTGCTGAAGCTTCAATATTGTTGCAATTTCAAGATGTTCATGATTCTTTATAAATAGGCAGCTGATGCCAAAAAGGAAAGACAAAGGTGGTTTTAAATATTAGAATATTGTATCTCTTTAAGCTACTTAACCAATAATCCAACCACTATTTTGTATTATCTCTCATTGTGCAGTGAATTGACTGAGTTCAGCTTGTCAGATCTTTCTCTGGGTCTCTTGTGTTTGCATCAAATGAGGGCTGGAGTAATCTGAAAGCTAGATTGGACTGGATATCTAAGAATACACAGATAGATATATATATGTATATATTATTTATGTGTAAACATAATATATAGATACATATATACATATATTCTTGTGGAATTCACTATATTCCACATTTTAATTACTTTTGTGCTATGCTCTTTTATTCCAAATTATAATGAAAATAATTTGAGGGTAGAGAGTGTGTCTTACACAGCTTTCACAGTACTTTCACAATTTGTTCTCATTTGAAACTCAATTTCACTGTCAGTTGCTTACTGAATACCCAGTATGGATCAAGGTCACACAACTAATAAGTAATAGAACTGGGACTTAAAAGTTGCTCTAGCTCCTCTGGCTTTACTAACACATTATAAAAGATATCAAAAATATTTGTTGAATCTGACTATATTGCCATAATCACATTTTAAGACATTAATGGACTTTGAAATAATTAAATGTCTAAAATACCTTTTAAAACAGTAAGATGTATTTTCTTTTATAATACAATCAGTGTGAACATACTAGTATTATTAGAATATTTTATGATTATTTCTTTACATTTCTTTCCTCCCAAATGACTGCAGACACCGTATCAGGATGTCTTATTAGATTTGCATCGCCAATATTTAACACCATGCCTGGCACATAATGAACTATCAATAATTTCATGCAACATTCAGAAACCTGAGAAGAATCTAAGCAATGATATTTATTAAAATGAAATATATGAGAAGTCAATTAACAAAAGAAATCACCAATTGACCACTGACTATCTTTTCTTTTTCTTTTTTTTTGAGATGAGAGTTTCACTCTTGTTGCCCAGGCTTGAGTGCAATGGCACGATCTTAGCTCACTGCAACCTCCACCTCCCAGGTTCAAGTGATTGTCTTGCCTCAGCCTCCTGAGTAGCTGGGATTACAGGCTTGTGCCACCACGCCTGGCTAATTTTGTATTTTTAGTAGAGACAGGGTTTCTCCATGTAGGTCAGGCTGGTCTCAAACTCCCGAACTCAGGTGATTCACTTGCCTCAGCCTCCCAAAGTGCTAAGATTACAAGCATGAGCCACAGCGCCCAGCCTGTCTTTTCTTTTACTAAAGTTTTCCCTGAAGAAATTGATATATTGGTCTAGACTCAATTAATAAAGCCACAGGAGTGAATACATCAATAAAAGAAGAATAGCAGGCCAGGAGTAGTGGCTCATGCCTGTAATCCCACTGCTATGGGAAGCCAATACAGGAGGATTGGTTGAGGCCAGCCTGGGTAACACAGCAAGACCCCATCACTAAAAAAAAAAATTTTTTTAAATAGCTTGATAAGGTGGCATGCACCTGTACTCCCAGATATTTGTGAGGTCAAGGTGAGAGGACTGCTTGATTCCAGGAGTTGGAGGCTGCAGTGACCTACCATTGCTCCATTGCATTCCAGCCTGGGTGACAGAGTGAGACCCTGTCTATAAAAAAATGAAAATTTAAAGAGAAAGAGAGAGAATAATTTAGGGGCAAAAGCCAGAGCTATGAATACAGTACTCTAGGAATGCCCAACACAAAAAAGAATGATCAATGGAGAATTTTATGTCAATGAAGAATTTTCTGTGTCCAGGTGATTTTTAACCAATAGGCATGAGTAGAAAATAGCATATCTGTTGAGTGTCTACTATGTACCAGCCATTGTACAAGGGTGCTAGATAATGTACCAAATGGATAATGTGCAGGTAGATAATCAAAAGCAGGTGATAATATAGTGTGCTTTGACAATGTAGGTCAATAACAACTTGGATAATTAAATTACAATTGAAACAATTCTGATACAAGTTCTATTCTTGTTTATATAAGACAGCATTAGAAATCTTTATCACTGGTTTGAAAAATTTGTTATCATGGAATACTACCATACGTTTAATATATTAATTACCGATTCTTAACCAAAGGTAAACTTAGGAGAAAACTATCTTTAAAAGCCTTACGATTTTGTTAAATATTTCTTTAGCACCTATTCTGTACTTCATAGTAGACTAGCCTCTGGGAATATAGGAAATAATAGGTTGAATTCTTTGCAATGTTCATATAACCTCATGGGAGAGGCCAGACATATATAGGTGATGACAATTTCATTACCTTTGTGTTTTATTCTTCAAAGACTGTCATGAAGTGTAATTTTTCATATAATGCTGGTTTTGGAGGCCAAGACCAGCATTTTAAAAAGTTTTAAGTTCATGGGTACATGTGCAGATTTGTTACATAGGTAAACTTGTGTCACAGGGGTTTGTGGTACAGATTATTAAATCATCCAGGTATTAAGCCTAGTATCCATTGGTTATTTTTCCTGATCCTCTCCCTCCTCCCACTCTTCACCCTCCAGTAGGCCCCAGTGTATGTTGTTCCCCTTATGTGTTCATGTGTTTTCATTTAGCCCTCCACTTATAAGTGAGAACATGAGGCATTTGGTTTCCTGGTCCCGCATTGGTCAGCTAAGGATACTGGCCTCCAGCTCCATCCATGTTCCTGCAAAGGACACAATTTTTTTTTAATGGCTGCATAGTATTTTATGGTGTATATGTACCACATTTTCTTTATCCAGTCTGCCATTGACGGGCATTAGGTTGATTCCTCATCTTTGTTATTTTGAATAGTGCTGCAATGAACATATGCATGAACAATTTATATTCCTCTGGGTATATACCCAGTAATAGGATTGCCGGGTCAATTGGTATTTCTGGTTTTAGTTATTTGAGAGATCGCCACCCAGTCATCCTCAATGACTGAACTATTTTATACTCTCACCAAGAGTGTATAAGCATTCTTTTTTTTCCACAACCCCACCAGCATCTGTTATTTTTTGACTAATAGCAATTCTTACCAGTGTGAGATGGTATCTGCCTTTTGATCTGCCTTTCTCTAATGATAGTGATGTGACCTCTTTTTCCTATGACTATTGGCCGCATGTATGTCTTCTTTTGAAAAGTGTCTGTTCATGCCTTTTGCCCACTTTTTAATGGGGTTGTTTTTTTCTTGTAAATTTAAGTTCCTTATAGATGCTGGATATTAGACCTTTGTCAGATGCATAGTTTGCAAAAATTTTCTCCCATTCTGTAGGTTCTCTGTTCACTCTGTTGACAGTTTCCTTTGCTGTGCAGAAGCTCTTTAATGAGATCCTGTTTGTCAAATTTTGCTTTTCTTGCAATTGTTCTTGGTGTCTTCATCATGAAATCTCTGCCCATTTCTATGTCCAGAATGGTACTGCCTATGTTGTCTTCCAGAGTCTTTATAGTTGTTTTACATTTAAATCTTTAATCCATCTTAATTTTTGTATATGGTGTAAGGGGTCCAGTTTCTGTTCTCTGCATATAGTTAGCCAGTTATCCCAGCACTATTTATTAAATAGGGAATCCTTCCCCCATTTCTTATTTTTGTAATGTTTGTTGAATATCAGATAGTTGGAGGTGTGTGGCCTTATTTCTGAGTTACCTATTCTGTTCCATTGAAGACCAGCATTTATGTGTTCATCTTTGTTACCACACATACAAAATTATATTTTTATTTTTTTGAGACAGTCTTGCTCTGTCACCCAGGCTAGCATGCAGTGATGTGATTTCAGTTCACTGCAACCTCCACCTCCAGTGTTCAAGCAATTCTTGTGCCTCAGCCTCCTCAGTAGCTGGGACTACAGGCATGCACCACCACGACTAGCTAATTTTTGTATATTTAGGAGAGACAGGATTTCACCATGTTGCCCAGGCTGGTCTGGAACTCCTGGCCTCAGGTGATCCACCTGCCTCAGCCTCTCAAAGTGTTGGGATTACATGTGTGAGCCACTGCACCCACCCTACAATCCAGTATTTTAATAAATCATAATTGCATTTTACTGCCTCTACTAAAAGCAACTGAATCCCACAAACTACTAATTATTCTAGCAATTGATTAGCCCAGTGAAAAAAATCTCTCATTTATTCCTCCTACACACCAATGCTTTTTTTTTTTTTTTTTTTAAAGACAAGGTCTTGCTCTGTTGCCCAGGCTGAAGTGCAGTGTTGCAATCATGGCTCACCGCAGCCTCAACCTTCTGAGCTCAAGCAATCCTCCTACCTCAGCCTCTGAAGTAGCAAGGACCCCAGGCACATGTCACCACACCTGGCTGATTTCAAAAATTTTTTGTAGGGATGGGTTCTCACTATGTTGCCCAGGCTGGTCTCAAACTCCTGGGCTCGTGATCCTTCCACCTCAGTTTCCTAAAGTGTATGAGTTTCCTACAGGTATGAGCCACCAAACCCAGCTATCAGTACTCTTTCTATTCCCAGCCCTTATGGTGAAAGCATTCATAGACTTATTATTTTTATAGAGAAAGGGTTTCACCATGTTGCTTAGGCTGGTTACAAACTCCTGGGCTCAAGAAATCTATTCACCTCAGCCTCCCAAAGTGCTGGAATTGCAGGTGTGCCCTAGCCCTAATTCCTTTGTCTTCCAGGACGCAGTGGTAAGATCACAGGTTACTGCAGCCTTGACCTCCCAGACTCAAGTAATCCTCTCACCTCAGCCTCCTGAGTAGCTGGGGCTACAGGCATGTGCCACCACACCTGGCTTTTTTTTTTTTTTTTTTTTTTAAGAGACAGGGTCTCACTATGTTGCACAGGCTGGTCTCAAACTCCTGGGCTCAAGCACTCCTCGTACCTCTGCCTCCCAAAGTGCTGGGATTACAGGAATGAGCCACCATTACCAGCCTACAGACTGTTCTTCATTCTGTCTGCCTGGAATGCCTGTCAACAAATTTACAGAAAAAGTATCTATCCTCTAAAAACTATCTCATGCAAGTTTTCTCAATATCCAAACAGTGCGACTTCACACTCATATCTATGGTAATTATTTTTTGCTCGTTTTACCCACCTCCCCTTTTTTCTTTTTTTTGAGACAGGGTCTCTCAGTGTCGCCCAGCTCACTGCAACCTCTGCCTCCCAGGTTCAAGCGATTCTCCTGCCTCAGCCTCCTGAGTAGCTGGATTACACGTGTGTACCAGCATGCCAGGCTAATTTCTGTATTTTTAGTAGATATGGGGTTTTGCCATATTGGCCAGGCTGGTCTCAGACTCCTGGCCTCCAGTGATCTGCTCACCTCGGCCTCCCAAAGTGCTGGGATTATAGGTGTTAGCCACCACACCTGGCCTATCCACTCTCACCTTCTATTTCCCCCATATTTCATCTTGCATGTCCTGTAGGATTTAGTGTGCAGAAAGTGCTGAGAAAATACTCACCTAACTGATAGGCTGTGCTGTAAGCAAAAATACTTTCACATTTCTGAAACTTAACATATCAAACATATTAGTGGAAGAGTAAATTAACTTTATTGACTGATGAAAAACTAAAGTGATAAGAAGTGGATAGTAAACAATAACCACTGACTTCTGCTGGAATTCTCTATTTCTTCTTTTTCACTTTAAGCCAAAAGAAATAAAATTATAGACTGTTAGTGAGCTAGTTGCTTTTAGTTCCTTCAACAAAACTGCATAGTTTAGCAGTTGCACAGCATTAAATATATACAATTTTGCAAAATCTTGAAAGTTTTAAACTTTGTGTTGACTTCAAAGGCTAATGTAATCACCTACACTGGTCAGATTCAGAGTTTCTTTTCCCTTTTCTGCCACCCTGTAAAAAAAAAAATAGAGCAAATTATTTAGGACACACCATTTTGGGGCCATTTCATTTTAAGAATATAGACCAAAGGCATTTTGGGGCATGAGAAGGAAGCAGTTTCTTTTTTGATTTTGTTGTAAATTTGAGTCTACACACCACTAAATTATTTTAATATGGTTATTTTTATAAATGGTTTAAGTCGGTTTTTGAAAAGTTACTTCTATTTGAGTAAGTCTTGCCTTAGGTAAGATTACCGGTATCTTATTTTTATAGAGCTCATTTTGACTGTTCCAGAATTTTTTAAAAAAATAGTTTTTGATCAATACTAAAAGAAACCATACACTTAATTTGTTCCATATGATCAGAAAATTTACTAATTCAGTTCATTACCTTTTGGGTAATTCAATTTATAATTCAAGTTCTGTTTAGTGTTGCTCATACTAGCAGTAGAAATTTGATTTTGTTCATTAGTGGACTGAAAACTAGGTTGGGCTTTTCATATTGCTCAGTTGCATATATAATATGTATTTAATCTGTTCCATATGAAACATCACTTATGGTATTTGACTTGAGCCAAGGAAAAGGAAAGGCAGCATAAACGACAAGAAGAGTTTTACATAACTATTTTAACATAAGCATAACATCTTCTGTTTATTCTGATTTAAAAAGCAAATACTCATTTGTAAAAATATGGAAAGTATAAATATAAAAAGAAGAAAATTAAAATCATCAATAGCTATTCTATCCCCCTTCAACTTAACCATAAATAATTGTTTGATATATTTACCTTATAATAGTTGTATGCATAGTTTTTCCCATTTTATAAACTTTGGCAATGGTATCTAAACTTAGCTGATCATCAGAATCACTTAAGTAGTAATATTTTTAGAATTCTGACATCTAGGCTTTGTCCCACACCTATTTAATTGGATAACAATCTGTAATTCAAAGTTTCCAACTGATGCCAATGATCAGCCAAGTTTGGGAACTACTTTCTCTGTGCAAGTGCATTTCTTAAAGAGAGGTAGTTGTATTATGGGCAAGCCCAAACTCATTTGATAATGATAGCAGCTTCTCTTCATTTCTTTTACTGTTTTTCTGACTATCACCTCTCTCTCGGAGTCAAAAACATTTCTACAACAACATTATAAAACAAAATGAAATAATACTGAAGTATAATAATGCTGTCATTCACTTCTGACCATATAAAAATTATCCCAAGATTTATTCAGAGAAAAAGAGTATGAATAGATTTTTCGGAACATAAGATGTGTAATGATATATATTAAAAACAAGATTTATTTCCTGGTAGCAGAAAAATTAAAATAAATTTAGCAAAAATATTTTTTGAAGTAGATACCCCCCTAAACTCCTACCATGCTTCTTGATGGGATTTCTTAAAAATCCAAAACAACACACACACAAGAATTATTTTCAAGGTCTCTCAGGTAAAGGGAATTCTCTTTCCTGGACTGATTAAAATTTAAAGCCAGGGCTAATCAACTGCTATGTTCTCCACATTAGTGGCTTTTGAGCTTTTTTGGCTATGATCCCAGTTAATGTATTTTATATAATTTTGAAACACATATATACACATAAATATATATTACACACACACACACACAGAGAGAGAGAGAGAGAGAGAGAGACAGAGAGAAAGAGACAGAAACAAAGCAGTGGTATTTTTAATTGCTTCATCCAGGAACAAAATGCTGAATGCTAGCTTATAAATGCAGAAGAAATGGTAAGAGTTAGAAAATCACTATTTTGCAATCACCAAAACAAAAAACAAAAAACAAAAAAGGATGCTAAAGCCACTGGATGAAAAGGATATTCATACAATCTCAAAGTATCACCTCACATGTTAATTACAAAGGGGAAAAATATATATTTACAATGGAGCTATCTAGGAGGTATCACTGTATCCAAGTGATCAACCTTATAAACAAGACAACTGTCCTTTTGTACCTATCCCCAATATGATTCAATGGTATGTATGCTGTATCTATGTATTACCAAGGATTTTCCTAAATTATGCTAGTTATTGCTGTATATACCACTATCTAGAATAACTTTAACATCTTCTAAATTGTAAATTATATGACCAATAACAAAATTGTCAATATATTTGTGAGTAAGTTTTGGCCTAAGAATAAAATACTGCATTTATTCCCACACAGTATCTACTCCAAATGTATTATTTGTGATAAAAACACTTCTAAATTATAAAAGCATACCTGGTATTTGGCTAATTCTGCTTGTAATACTTTCACTTTAGATCTTTCTTGTTCTAATGCAGCATGAAGTGAAGTCACCTATAACCAAATATTCAATCATAAAAAGACATTTTTGGGTCTTTTTTGGCAAATACGCTACTTCTTAACATATTCACAACGATAGGTTTTTGACAACTAAATGGATAAGCAGCAGAGAAGAAACTCTCCCCATAATTTCCATTTGGTATTTTACACAGCTCTATATTAAAGATGGGGCAAACTGACTGTCCTGAGAGAAGAAGACAATAAGGATGTGAAGGGAGGAAAAATCAAGCCCGGATATAGAGTAAGTTCTATCTGCCCTTTCTGTCTCTACAGTCACAGTTCATTAAAATACAACCTTATTGTCCCCCATTCTTCAGGGAGAAGGACATATCTACCTCTTTTAGTGCTATAAGCAGAATCTTCATTTATGTGCTATCATATAATAATAAAGTATAATTTATACCACTTTCTTACAGTATTGATGGGCTATATTTGTTTAGTCAAGTTTAATAATTCAAGACTAGAGACAGCTTAAGAAAACCAGTCATATATACTCCACAGTTTCTCACCTGAATAGTGAGCTCATTCTTGATACTTTGTGATTCATCAACTTGCAGAAGTATTTCTGCCTTATCTTTCACTGACAAAAAAAGAAAAACAGCAGTTGAAAACAATACTTCAGAGAACTAAGACATAGCAGTGCAATCAGAACAATGATTTCTTGTCTTACTTAAAGAATGTACTTCTTGACCTTGTATAGCTCTTACTTTTCATTGGTAAATTTTTGTTTGTTTTACATTTTCACCGGTAAACTCTGATCATTATCACCACAGCATTTTTTCTTAGAAATTTTACATTTTCTATAGTGTTAAAATATTTATTGCTAGGCGTGGTGGCTCATGCCTGTAATCCCAGCACTTTGGGAGGCTAAGGTGGGCAGATCACTTGAAGCCAGGAGTTGGAGACCAGCCTGGCCAACATGGTGAAATCCCATCTCTACTAAAAAATATCATACAAAAATTAGCCAAGTGTGGTGGCACATGCCTATAATCCCAGCTACTTGGGAGGCAGAGGCATAAGAATCCCTTGAACTGGGGAGGTGGTGGTTGCTATGAGCCGAGATTGTGCCACTGCACTCCAGCCTGGGTGACACAGCAAGACTCTGTCAAATAAAAAATACATACATTTTTTAAATTGCACAAATATGACCCATGATTAATTTTTAATCTTCTCTAGGAGAAGTATACAAGAAAATAAATACATTTCACATATGGCAAAAACTTTAAATACCTTGAAAAATCTTAAAGCAAGATTTTAAAAACAATCTTGGTAGCTCACACCTGTAATCCTAGCACTTTGAGAGGCCAAGGTGGGCAGATCACCTAAGGTCGGGTTCAAGACTAGCCTAGTCAATATGGCGAAACTCTGTCTCTGCTAAAAATACAAAAATTAGCTGGGCATGGTGGCGCATGCCTGTAATCCCAGCTACTCGCGAGGCTGAGACAGGAGAAACGCTTGAACCCATGAGGCAGAGGTTGCAGTAAGCCAAGATCGTGTCACTGCACTCCAGCCAGGGTGACAGAGTGAGACTGGTCTCAAAACAAACAAACTATAAAAACAATGTAGTGTTTTTTTGTTGAATTGTTGGGGTGAGCAGACTATAATGCCAATAAAATTATTCTTTGACTTTTCATACCAATAAAGCACTGTCAACTAAATGTAGCTCATGATCACAAATGATCGTATGACATGTGTGGTCTCTTAGAACTATTCATTTGTCTAGAAGCTTCTCTCTCAGGAGAAGCAAGATATCTATATTTTGGCCCTATGCTTACTAAGCTTCAGAAATTTTCACATGGCAAGAACGTCCTTAATTCATGGTAATGGCTAATGTATGAAAAACTAACTCCCCCCTCTAAAAACAAAGTAGGAGAGACTAAAGAGGTAAAACCGTAATAAAATTAGCAAAAGAGGAAATGTTGAAATATGTAAGTACTGATATGATATGATACACAGCTCTGCCAATGTAAGATTGTAGTTCAAATTTATTTTCATGTTTAATATGACGCTCAATAAGATGAAACACCCTATCAAGAATCAATTCAGTCTCTCAAGAATCAACTAGGCAACTTTTACAAATTATGCTTTCTATTCCTCCATTCCCAGGATTATAAGCACTTGCTAAAAACTAGTGATTTTTAATAACTATGTAATATTTCAATTATAGCCAGTTCTCCTATAATCCTTGTTTTGAAAACACAAATTTGTTTCAATGAGGTTGACGTATTAGGTAACAACTTGAACATAACACATTTTCAATCCACTTAAGTACAATTTTATGAACAGAGAAAACCACACCCACATGTACTCCCTGAATATCTACCAGCTACCTTGGTTCACTATGTTAGGGGCCCAACTTTCAATCCTTCCATCATGAAACAGTAACACACAACCTGCAACCCTTCCAAGACCTACTCCCCACAAGCAAGCTTCAGGTTTTTTTCAAGGTAAAGCACCATATTTATGTAATATTTATGTATTTAACCATTTTAACATGTGTAAAACTGTGTTACTGTTTTTATTCGTTTCCCATCTTTTTTTAAAATTATACTTTAAGTTCTGGAATAGATGTGCAGAATGTGCAGGTTTGTTAATATAACACGTGCCATAGCGGCTTACTGTACCCATCAACTGGTCATCTACATTAGGTATTTCTCCTAATGCTATCCCTCCCCCAGGCCCTCCCTGCTGACATGCCCTGGTATGTGATGTTCCCCAGCCTGTGTTCATGTGTTCTCATTGTTCGACACCCACTTATGAGGTGTTTGGTTTTCTGTTCTTGTGTTAGTTTGCTGAGAATGATGGTTTCCAGCTTCATCCATGTCCTTGTAAAGGACATGAATGCATCCCTTTTTATGGCTGCATAGTATTCCATGGTGTATATGTGCCACATTTTCTTTATCCAGACTATCACTGATGGGCATTTGGGTTGATTCCAATCTTTGCTGTTGTGAACAGTGCTGCAAACATTCGTGTACATATGTCTTTATAGTAGAATGGGTATATATACCCAGTAATGGGACTGCTGGGTCAAATGGTATTTCTGGTTCTAGATCCTTGAGGAATTGCCACACTGTCTTCCACAAGGTTTGAACTAATTTACACTCTCACCAACAATGTAAAAGCGTTCCTATTTCTCCATATCCTTTCCAGCATCTGTTGTTTCCTGACTTTTTAATGATCACCATTCTAAGTGGTGTGAGACAGTATCTCATTGTGGTTTTGATTTGTATTTCTCTAATGACCAGTGATGAGGAGCCTTTTTTCATATGTTTGTTGGCTGCATAACATCTTCTTTTGAGAAGTGTCTGTTCAAATCCTTCACCCTCTTTTTGATGGGGTTGTTTTTTTCTTGTAAATTTAAGTTTCTTGTAGATTCTGAATATTTAGTCCTTTATGAAATGAATAGATTGCAAATATTTTCTCCCATTCTGTAAGCTGCCTGTTCACTCTGATGATAGTTTCTTTTGCTGTGCAGAAGCTCTTTAGTTTAATTAGATACAATTTGTCTATTTTGGCTTTTGTTGCCATTGCTTTTGGTGTTTTAGTCATGAACTCTTTGCCTCTGCCTACGTCCTGAATGGTATTGCATAGGTTTTCTTGTAAGGTTTTTATGGTTTTAGGTCTTACATTTAAGTCTTTAATCCATCTTGAGTTAATTTTTGTATAAGGTGTAAGGAAG
The DNA here is from genome assembly GCF_049354715.1 of Callithrix jacchus. Lineage (NCBI taxonomy): Eukaryota > Metazoa > Chordata > Mammalia > Primates > Cebidae > Callithrix > Callithrix jacchus. The sequence goes on along the minus strand of NC_133502.1, from coordinate 99,248,926 downwards.
GGGTCCAGTTTCAGCTTTCTACATTTGGCTAGCCAGTTTTCCCAACACCATTTATTAAATAGGGAATCCTTTCCCCATTGGTTATTTTTGTCAGGTTTGTCAAAGATCAGATGGTTGTAGATGTGTGGCATTACTTCTGAGGCCTCTGTTCTGTTCCATTGGTCTATATATCTGTTTTGGTACCAGTACCATGCTGTTTTGGTTACTGTAGCCTTGTAGTATAGTTTGAAGTCAGATAACATAATGGCTTCAGCTTTGTTCTTTTTGCTTAGGATTGCCTTCGCAATGCGGGCTCTTTTATGGTTCCATATGAAATTTAAAGTAGTTTTTTTCTAATTCTGTTAAGAAAGTCAATGGTAGCTTGGTGGGAATAGCATTAAATTTATAAATTACTTTGGGCAGTATGGCCATTTTCACGATACTGATTATTCCTATCCATGAGCATGGAATTTTTTTCATTTGTTTGTATCCTCTCTGATTTCCTTGAGCAGTGGTTTATATAGTTCTCCTTGCAGAGATCCTTTACATCCCTCTTAAGTTGTATTCCTAGGTATTTTATTCTCTTTGCAGCAATTGTGAATGGGAGTTCACTCATGACTTGGCTCTCTGTTACTGGTGTATAGGAATGCTTGTGATATTTGCACATTGATTTTGTATCCTGAGACTTTGCTCAAGTTACTTATCAGCTTAAGGAGATTTTGGGGTGAGATGATTGGGTTTTCTAAATATACAATCATGTGATCTGCAAAGAGAGATAATTTGACTTTCTCTCTTCCTATTTGAACATGCTTTATTTCTTTCTCTTGCCAGATTGCCCTGGCCAGAACTTCCAGTACTATGTTGAATAGGAGTGATGAGAGAGGGCATCCTTATCTGGTACCAGTTTTCAAAAGGAATGCTTCCAGCATTTGCCCATTCAGTATGATATTGGCTGTGGGTTTGTCTTAAATAGCTCTTATTATTTTGAGATACATTCCATCAATATCTAGGTTATTGAGTTTTTAGCATGAAGGGTGTTGAATTTTATTGAAGTCCTTTTCTGCATCTATTGAGATAATCATGTGGTTTTTGTCACTGGTTCTGTTTATGTGATGAATTACATTCACTGATATGCATATGTTGAATCAGTCTTGTATCCCAAGGATGAAGCCGACTTCATTGTGGTGGATTTTAATGTGCTGCTGGATTCAGTTTGCCAGCATTTTATTGAAGATTTTTGCATCAATGTTCATCAGGGATATTGGCCTGAAATTTTCTTTTTTTGTTGTGTCTTTGCTAGGTTTGGGTATCAGGATGATGCTGGCCTCATAAAATGAATTAGGGAGGAGACCCTCTTTTTCTATTGTTTAGATTAGTTTCAGAAGGAATAGTACCAGCTCCTCTTTGCACCTCTGGTAGAATTTGGCTGTAAATCCATCTAGTCCTGGGCTTTTTGGTTGGTAGACTATTAGTTAATGCATCAATTTCAGCACTTGTTATTGGTCTAATTCAGGGATTTGACTTCTTCCTGGTTTAGTCTTGGGAGTGTATGTGTCCAGGAATTTATCCATTTCTTCCAGATTTTCTGTTTGTGTGTGTATGTGTGGAGAGGGGTTTATAGTATTATATGATGGTAGTCTGTATTTCTGAGGGATCAATGGTGATATCCCTTTTAATATTTTTTATTGCATTTATTTGATTCAGCTGTCTTTTCCTCTTTATCAGTCTGGCCAGCAGTCTATCTATTTTGTTAATAGTTTCAAAAAACCAGCTCCTGGATTCACTGATTTTTTGAAGGGTTTTTTTTGTGTCTCTTATCTCCTTCAGTTCTGCTCTGATCTTAGTTATTTCTTGTGTTCTGCTATATTTTGAATTTGTTTGCTCTTGCTTCTCTAGTTCTTTTAGTTGTGATGTTAGGGTGTCGATTTTAGATCTTTCCTGCTTTCTCCTGTGGGCATTTAGTGCTATAAATTTCCCTCTCAATACTGCTTTAGCTGTATCCCAGGGATTCTGGCACATTGTGTTTTTGTTCTCATTTGTTTCAAATAATTTCTTGATTTTTGCCTTAGTTTATTTTCCCAGGAGCATGTTGCTCAGTTTCCATTTAGTTATGCAGTTTTGAGTGAGTTTCTTAATCCTGAGTTCTAATTTGATTCCACTGTGGTCTGAGAGACTGTTTGTTATAATTTCCATTCTTTCGCATTTGCTGAGGAGTGTTTTACTTCTAATTATGTGGTCAATTTTGGAATAAGTGCAATGTGGTGCTGAGACAAATGTATATTCTGTTGATTTGGGGTGGAAAATTCTGTAGATGTCTATTAGGTCCGCTTGGTCCAGAACTGAGTTCAAGTCCTAGATATCCTTGTTAATTTTCTGTCTCGTTGATCTGTCTAATATTGACAGTGGGGTGTTGAAGTCTCCCACTATTATTGTGTGGGAGTCTAAGTCTCTTTGTAGGACTGTAAGAACTTGCTTTATGAATCTGGTTGCTTGTGTACTGGGTGCATATATATTTAGGATAGTTAGCTCTTCTTGCTGTATTGATCCCTTCACTATTATGTAATGCCTTTCTTTGTCTTTTTCAATCTTTGTTGGTTTAAAGTCTGTTTTACCAGAGCCTAGAATTGCAACCCCTATGTTGTTGTTTTTTGCTTTCCATTTGCTTGGTAAATATTCCTGTATCCCTTTATTTTGAGCCTATGTGTGTCTTTGCACATGCGATGGGTCTCCTGAACACAGCATGCTGATGGGTCATGACTCTTTATCCAATTTGCCAGTTTGTGTCTTTTAACTGGGGCAGTTAGCCTATTTACATTTAAGGTTAATATTGTTAGGTGTGAATTTGATCCTGTCATTATGATACTAGCTGGTTAATTTGTCTGTTAGTTGATGCAGTTTCTTCATAGTGTCTGTGGTCTTTACAATTTGGTATGTTTTTGCAGTGGCTGGTACCAGTTTTTCCTCTCCATATTTAGTGCTTCCTTTAGGAGCTCTTATAAGGCAGGCCTACTGGTGACAAAATATCTCAGCATTTGCTTCTATGTAAATGATTTTATTTCTCCTTCAATTATGGAGCTTAGTTTGCTGGATGTGACATTCTGGGTTGAAAATTCTTAAAGAATGTTGACTATTGGCCCCCACTCTCTTCTGACTTCTAGGGTTTCTGCAGACAGATCCACGGTTAGTCTGACGGGCTTCCCTTGGTGAGTAACCCGACCTTTCTCTCTGGATGCCCTTAACATTTTTTCCTTCATTTCAACCTTGATGAATCTGAAGCTTATATGTCTTGAGGTTGCTCTTCTCAAGGAGCATCTCTGCTGTTCTCTGTATTTCCTGAATTTGAATGTTGGCCTGTCTTGCTAGGTTGGGGAAGTTCTCTTGGATAATATCCTCAAGAGTGTTTTCCCACTTGGTTCCATTCTCCCCATCACAACAATCTTTGGTCTTTTCAGAGTCCCATATTTCTGGGAGGCTTTGTTGGTTCCTTTTCATTATTTTTTCCTTAGTCTTGTCTTCATGCTTTATTTCATTAAGTTGATCTTCAATCTCTGATATCCTTTCTTCCACTTAATTGATTTGGCTATTGATACTTGTGTATGCATCATGAAGTTCTCATGCTGTTTTTTTCAGCTTGATCAGGTCATTTATGTTCTTCTCTAAACTGGTTATTCTAGTTAGCAATTCCTCTAAACCTTTTTTCAAGGTTCTTAGCTTCCTTGCATTAGGTTAGAATATGCTCCTTTAGCTCATAAGAGTTTGTTATTACCCACCTTGTGAAGCCTACTTCTGTTAATTTATCAAACTCATTCTCTGTTCAGTTTTGTTCCCTTGCTGGTGAGAAGTTGTGATCCTTTGGAGGAGAAGAGGCATTCTGGTTGTTGGAATTTTCAGCCTTTTTGCTCTGGGTTTTCCTCATCTTCATGGATTTATCTACCTTTGGTCTTTGATGTTTGTGACCTTCAGATGGGGTTTCTTTGTGGACATCCTTTTTGTTGATGTTGATGCTATTGCTTTCTGTTTGTTAGTTTTCCTTCTAAAAGGCCCTTTTGCTGCAGGTCTGCTGGAGTTTTCTGGAGGTCTATTCCAGACCCTGTTTGCCTGGGTATCACCAGTGGAGCCCGAAGAACAGCAAAGATTGCTGCCTGTTCCTTCCTCAGGAAGTTTCTTCCCAGAGAGATGCCAGCTGGAGCTCTCCTCTATGAAGTGTCTGCTGAACCCCTGCTGGGAGATGTCTCCCAGTCAGAAGGCACAGGGCTCAGGAACCTGTTTGAGGAGGCAGTTGGCTTCTTAGCAGAGCTCAAGTGCTGTGCTGGGAGATCCACTGCTCTTTTTAGAGTAGGCAGACAGGAATGTTTAGTTTAAGTCTGCTGAAGCTGCGCCCATAGCCACCCGTTCCCCTAGGTACTCTGTCCCAGGGAGATGGTGCTCACCCAGGCTGCAGGACAGTGGTGCAATCTCAGCTAACTGCAACCTCTGCCTCCCAGGTTCAAACAATTCTCATGCCTCAGTTTCCCAGGTAGCTGACATTACAGGTGTGCACCACCACACATGGCTAATTTTTGTATTTTTAGTCAAGACCTTGGTCTCTACTAAAAATACAAAAATTAACCATGTTGGTCAGGCTGGTTTCAAACTCCTGGCTTCAAGTGTTCTGCCCTCCTTGGCCTCCCAAAGTGCTGGGATTACAGGTGTAAGCTACCACGCCTGGTCAGCTATCCAGCTTGTATCACTCTGAGAAACCTTTTTACTTTGAGTCTTTTTTTCAATTTTTTTATTGGCACATAATAATCATAAATATTTATGGGGTGCCTGTAATATTTTGATACATGCATACAAAGTGTAATGATCAAATAGGTATTTAAGATACCTGGTAATGCAAACATTTATCATTTCTTTGTGTTGAGGGTACTTAAATCTTTTCTTCTAGGCATTTTGAAATATACAAATTATTGTTAACTATAGTCACCCTATTGTGTTATCAAACACTATTTTGTTGAGTTGATAAATCACATATTTGCAAGTTATCTTCAGATATTAAGATAAACTTTTAATTACAAAAACATAAAATTCACTTACTTTCACCTTCCTGAAGCATTTTCAGTAATTGTGCATTTCTTGCCTTTACTTCCTTATACTTTGCCTAATAGTCAAAGAAAAAATATTTAGTATTTTTAAAAGTAAGTGATATAATTTACTGTCAACTTACAGAGCTCTGAATTCTAGGCTTGCTTAAAGATATAATAACTTTTAAAAGAAAAAGGATGGAGGAAAATGTATTCAGAATTATCTATAACTTAAAGGACTGGCAAAAATAATAGATATCAATATTATACATGACTGAAAATTAAATAAGAGAGGGCTAAAAGTGGAGAAAACTCAGGAAAATACTAAATTTTCTAAAGAATCTTCTTTTCTTCCTCAGATAACCCTTATACAATTCAAAATAATTTAAATGAAAACCAAAAGGAAAATGAGTCACAGTTCTAAACCAGTACTGTTCGGCAATATACTAGGACTTTCTACATCTGCTCTGTATTTGCCACTGTCCAATATACAGCTACTGAAAGAACACTAGCAATGTGGCTAGTGTGACTGAGAAAAATTAATTTTTAAATTTAAGCTTTAATTTTATAGGGCAGTTCTATACCTTCTCAGTTGAGGATTCACTAATTGTTAGTTATTTCACTGACTAATCACCATTATACTTTTTGGCTTGTGTGCATTAGTGATTTACCCAAGTATCTTTCAAGTCTTTTTTAATTTCTTTTTCCAGATGGCTTAGCTTCTTCTCACACTACATAAATAATACAACTACATATTTATGAGCAAGAAGGATTGTTCCCACATTAATATCCAGATTCTAGGCAATTTTACCCCTATGCTACCTTTATTCAACATGTCTCATAACACTCTCTGAATCACTTATTTACTTTTTATTTTTTGAGACAGAGTCCTGTTCTGTCACCCAGGTTGGAGTGCAGTGGCATAATCTCAGCTCACCACAACCTTCACCTCCCGAGTTCAAGCAATTTGCTTACCTCAACCTCCCTAGTAGCTGGGAATACAGGTGTGTGCCACCACACCTGGCTAATTTTTGTATATTTAGTAGAGATGGGGTTTGAACATGTTGGCCAGGCTGGTCTTGAACTCCTAACCTCAAGTGATCCACCTGCCTTGGCCCCCTAAAGTGCTGGGATTACAGGCATGTGCAACCATGGCCAGGCCTGAATCATTTATAAAGCTGTAATACATTAATACACTAGAAAAAACAATGCATTTAACATAGTATAGAAAAACAAGATGGTGCTGTAGGACAAACTCAGGATTGCAGCTCCCAGTGAATCCGCAGAGGGTGAGTGGACACCACATTTCCACACGGATCTTTATTGTCCACAGACCAGGAGATTCGCAGGTGTAAGAGCCCCATGGGCCGCCAGTGCGGCTGTTTGGGCCGGCACGGCTGTTTGAGCTGAGGCCGCAGCACAGTGACACTCCATACAAAATACACTGGTTTGGTTGCCCTGTTAAACCGGCAACTGGAGATGTCAGAAGGCAGAGTAGCACATTCATCTGATTAAATGGGACTTAAACAGAAAGCCAGGCCAGAAGATTCCCAGGCAGCAATGTGGTTTGAGCCGGTGCAGTGGGTCGCTGCACAGGAAATCACACAGATACCGGCGCCCCCTGCAGCAGGCGACAGGAACACCTGGGAAAGAGTCAACCATTCAACTTAAAAAAAAAAAAAAGAGCTCTGAGGCAGGGAGCCAGGTAAAGAGGTTCGGCGGGTGCCACCCCCACAAAAACAAAACAGCAATTGGAAACACTCAGGGTTGAGAGTTTCACAGCAAGCACAGCTGAACCCAGGACAGTACAGCTTGGTGGGGGACGGTCGTCTGCCACTACTGAGGCACGGGACCCCTACAGAGGTACTCTGCCATTGCTAATGCAGCCTGCCATTGCCGAGGCAACCCACCATAACAGAGACAGTCTGCCACTACAGAGGCAAGCCACCATTGCCACTGCAGTTCTAACCACACCCATATAAACAGGACTACAGGGAATTACACACCACAGCAGGGCAGAGCCCACGACACCAAGACAGAGCCCACTGCAGCAGGGCAGAGCCCACGGCAACAGGGCGGAGCCCACAGCAGCTCATCATAGCCACTACAGGCACGCAGTGACTAGACTGCCTCCTCGCTGGGCAGGAAAGTGCAACAGATACTAATAAATGAAGCCCTAACTCCCCAGGAGAGAGTACCTGAGGGAAAAAGAAAAGGGGGCTTTATGAGTTCTGCTGCAGCAGACTTAAATATACCTGCCTAGCAGCCCTGAATGAACAACGGAGCTCACAGCTCAGCATAGGGCTCCTATAAAGTACAGACTGTCTCCTCAAGCAGCTCCCTGTCCCGCATATATCCAAAGAGTCACCTCACAAAGGACTGATCATACTGACATTTGGCGGGCCTTATTCAGAAACAAAGATAGCAGAAGAAGAATCTGGTAGCAACCCTCACAGTACCACAGCTGCTACAGGAGTTCAACAGGCAAGCAGGGCCTGGAGTGTACCTCAGCAGTCCTACAGCATTGGGCCAGACTGTTAGAAGGAAAACTAAGGAACAGAAATACTTCATCTTCAACAATCTGGACGTCCACTCAGAGACCCAATTGGAAAATCAGCAACCACTCAAATGACAGGTGGATAAATCCACACAGATGGGAAGAAACCAACACAAAAAGGACGAAAACACTCGAAACCAGAACACATCACCTCCTACAAAGGAACAAAACTCCTCACCAGTGAGGGAACAAAGCTGGACGGAGAATGAGTGGGATGAAATGACAGAATCAGACTTCAGAAGCTGGGTAATGAGAAACTTCCGTGAGCTAAAAGAACATGTTCTAAATCAATGCAAAGAAACTAAGAACCTTGAAAAGAGATTTGAAAAAAGATTTGAGGAAATAACAAGAATAAACAACATAGAGAGGAATATGAGTGAATCGAAAGAGCTGAAAAACACAATACGAGAACTTTGTGAAGCATGCACAAGTTTCAACAGCCAAATTGACCAAGCAGAAGAAAGGATATTAGAAGTCAAAGACCAACTCAATGAAATAAAACGAGAAGCCAACATTAGAGAAAAAAGCGCAAAAAGGAATGAGCAAACTCTCCAAGAAATGTGGGACTATGTGAAGAGACCTAATCAACATTTTATAGGTGTACCTGAATGTGATGAAGAGAATGAATCCTTCTCTTCGTCCTGGAAAATACTCTTCAGGATATTATCCAGGAAAATTTCCCAAACCTAGCAAGGCAGGCCAATATTCAAGTCCAGGAAATACAGAGAACACCACAAAGATATTCCGCAAGAAGAGCAACCCCAAGGCACATAATCGTCATATTCACCAGGGTTGAAATGAAGAAAAAAATCCTAAGGGAAGTCAGAGAGAAAGGTCAGGTCACCCACTAAGAGAAGCCCATCAGACTCACAGCAGATCTCTCGGCAGAAACCCTACAAGCCAGAAGAGAGTGGGGGCCAATATTCAACATCCTTAAAAAAAAGAACTTTCAACCTAGAATTTCCTATCCAGCCAAACTGAGCTTCATAAGTGTAGGAAAATTAAAATACTTTGCGAACAAGCAAGTACTCAGAGATTTTGTCACCACCAGGACTGCTTTACAAGAGCTCCTGAAAGAGGCACTACACATAGAAAGGAACAACCAGTACCAACCATTCCAAAAACATACCAAATGGTAAAGAGCATCAACATAATGAAGAATCTACATCAACTAACGGGCAAAACAGCCAGCTAGCATCAAAATGGCAGGATCAAATTCACACGTGACAATATTAACCCTAAATATAAATTGGCTAAATGCACAGATCAAAAGACACAGACTGGCAAATGGGATAAAAAGCCAAAACCCATCGGTGTGCTGTATCCAGGAAACCCATCTCACATGCAAGGATACACAAAGGCTCAAAATAAACGGATGGAGGAAGGAAGATTTACCAAGCAAATGGAGAGCAAAAAAAAGCAGGAGTTGCAATTGTCGTCTCTGATAAAATAGACTTTAAAGCAACAAAGATCAAAAGAGACAAAGAAGGACATTACATAATGATAAAAGGATGGATACAACAAGAAGAGCTAACGATCCTAAATATATATGAACCCAATACAGGAGCACCCAGATATATAAGGCAAGTTCTTAACAACTTACAAAGAGACTTAGACTCCCACACAATAATAGTGGGAGACTTTAACACTCCACTGTCAATATTGGACAGATCAACCAAACAGAATATTAGCAAGGATATCCAGGGCTTGAACTCAGACCTGGAACAAGCAAACCTGATAGACATTTACAAACAAGCAAGTTCTGATAGACATTTACAGAACTCTCCACCCAAAATCCACAGAATATACATTCTTCTCAGCACCACATCACACCTACTCTAAAATTGACCACATAATTGGAAGTAAAGCACTCCTCAGCAAATGCAAAACAACTGAAATCATAACAAACAGTCTCTCAGACCATAGTGCAATCAAGTTAGAACTCAGAATTCAGAAAATAACTCAGAACCGCACAGCTTCATGGAAACAGAACAACTGGATCTTTAATGTTGATTGAATAAACAATGAAATGAAGACAGAAATAAAAAAGTTCTTCAAAACCAATGAGAATGAAGACACAACATACCAGAATCTGTGGGACACATTTAAAGCAGTCTCTAGAGGAAAATATATAGCAATAAGTGCCCACATGAGAAGAGTGGAGAGATCCAAAATTGACACCCTATCGTCAAAATTAAAAGAGCTAGAGGAACAAGATCAAAAAAACTCAAAACCCAGCAGAAGACAAGAAATAACTAAGATCAGAGCAGAACTGAAGGAGATAGAGACACGAAAAACCCTTCAAAAAATCAATAAATCCAAGAGCTGATTTTTTGAAATGATCAACAAAATAGACCACTAGCCAGATTAATAAAAAAGGAAAGAGAGAATAACCAAATAGATGCAATAAAAAACGATAAAGGGGAAATCACCACAAATTCCACAGAAATTCAAACCATCATCAGAGAATATTACAAACAACTCTATGCACATAAACTAGTAAACCTGGAAGAAATGGATAAATTCCTGGACACTTGTGTCCTCCCAAGCCTAAACCAGGAGGAAGCCAAAACTATGAATAGACCAATAACAAGGTCTGAAGTTGAGGCAGCAATTAAGAGCCTACCACACAAAAAAAGCCCGGGTCCAGATGGGTTCATAGCCGAAATCTACCAGACACACAAAGAGGAGCTGGTACCATTCCTTCTGAAACTATTCCAAATAATCCAAAAGGAGGGAATCCTTCCCAAATCATTTTATGAGACTAACATCACCCTGATACCAAAACCCGGCAGAGACTCAACAAGAAAAGAAAACTTCAGGCCAATATCCATGATGAACATAGATGCAAAAATCTTCAATAAAATACTGGCGAACCAATTGCAACAGCACATCAAAAAGCTTATCCATCATGATCAAGTACGATTCATCCCGGGGATGCAAGGCTGGTTCAACATACGCAAGTCTATAAATGTAATTCACCACATAAACAGAACCAAAACCAAAAACCACATGATTATCTCAATTGACGCAGAGAAGGCATTCGACAAAATTCAACAGCCCTTTATGCTAAAAACCCTCAATAAACTCGGTATCGATGGAACGTATCTCAAAATAATAAAAACTATTTATGACAAACCAACAGCCAATATTATACTGAATGGGCAAAAACTAGAAGCATTCCCTTTGAAATCAGGAACTAGACAAGGATGCCCTCTCTCACCACTCCTATTCAATATAGTACTGGAAGTTCTAGCCAGAGCAATCAGGCAAGAAAAAGAAATAAAAAGTATTCAAATAGGAAAGGAGGAAGCCAAATTATCTCTATTTGCAGACGACATAATAGTATATCTAGAAGACCCCATTGTCTCAGCCCAAAAACTCCTCAAACCAATAAGCAACTTCAGCAAAGTCTCAGGATATAAAATCAATGTGCAAAAATCACAAGCATTCCTACACACCAATAACAGACTTAAAGAGAGCCAAATCAAGAATGAACTGCCATTCACAATTGCTACAAAGAAAATTAAATACCTAGGAATACAACTCACAAGGAACGTAAGGGACCTCTTCAAGGAGAACTACAAACCACTGCTCAACAAAATGAGAGGACACAAACAGATGGAGAAACATTCCATGTTCATTGTTAGGAAGAATCAATATCGTGAAAATGGCCATACTGCCCAAAGTAATTTACAGACTCAACGCTATCCCCATCAAGCTACCATTGAACTTTCTTCACAGAACTGGAAAAAAACACCTTGAACTTCATATGGAACCAAAAGAGAGCCCGCATAGCCATGTCAATTCTTAGCAAAAAGAACACAGCAGGAGGCATCACACTACCGGACTTCAAACTATACTACAAGGCTACAGTAATCAAAACAGCATGGTACTGGTACCAAAACAGAGATATACACCAATGGAACAGAACAGAGGCATCGGAGGCAACACAACATATCTACAACCATACAATCTTTGATAAACCTGACAAAAACAAGCAATGGGGAAAGGACTCCCTGTTTAATAAATGGTGTTGGGAAAACTGGGTAGCCATGTGCAGAAAGCAGAAACTGGACCCCTTCCTGACACCTTACACTAAAATTAACTCCAGATGGATTAAAGACTTAAACATAAGACCTGGCACCATAAAAACCCCAGAAGAAAATCTAGGCAAAACCATCCAGGACATAGGAGTAGGCAAGGACTTCATGACCAAAACACCAAAAGCATTGGCAACAAAAGCCAAAATAGACAAATGGGACCTAATCAAACTCCACAGCTTCTGCATGGTAAAAGAAACAGTCACGAGAGTGAATCGGGAACCAACAGAATGGGAAAAAATTTTTGCAGTTTACCCATCTGACAAAGGACTGATATCCAGAATTTACAAAGAACTCAAACAGACTTACAAGAAAAAAACAAACAAGCCCATTCACAAATGGGCAAAGGATATGAACAGACACTTTACAAAAGAAGACATACATGAGGCCAACAAACATGAAAAAATGCTCATCATCACTGGTCATTAGAGAGATGCAAATCAAAACCACATTGAGATACCATCTCACGCCAGTTAGAATGACAATCATTAAAAAATCTGGAGACAACAGATGCTGGAGAGGATGTGGAGAAATAGGAACACTTTTACACTGCTGGTGGGAGTGTAAATTAGTTCAACCATTGTGGAAGACAGTGTGGCGATTCCTCAGGGCCTTAGAAATAGAAATTCCATTTGACCCAGCAATCCCATTACTGGGTATATATCCAAAGGACTATAAATCGGTCTACTATAAGGACACATGCACATGAATATTCATTGCAGCACTGTTTACAATAGCAAAGACCTGGAACCAACCCAAATGCCCATCAATGATAGACTGGACTGGGAAAATGTGGCACATATACACCATGAAATATTAAGCAGCAATCAAAAACGAGGAGTTCGTGTCCTTTATAGGGACATGGATGAACCGGGAAACTATCATTCTCAGCAAACTGACACAAGAACAGAAAATAAAATAGCGCATATTCTCACTCATAGGCGGGTGATGAACAATGAGAACACATGGCACAGGGAAGGGAGCACTACACGCTGGGGTGTATTGGGGCGAATAAGGGAGGGACAGCAGTGGGGGAAGCTGGGGAGGGATAGCATGGGGAGAAATGCCAAATGTAGTTGAAGGGGAGGAAGGCAGCAAAACACACTGCCACGTGTGTACCTATGCAACTATCTTGCATGTTCTGCACATGTACCCCAAAACCTAAAATGCAATTAAAAAAAAGAAAAACAAAAGCCTAAAGAAAACATTAATATAAGAAACATTTTTTCCTTTCAACATATACATACATATGTATAGAAATTACCAGATTCAAATCTTTTTTGAAAGCAAATTAAAATGTATTTTAAATCCAATAAAGATGGTTTTTACTATATAGTACTCTGTCCATTAAATTGCGGATAAGTCAATAATGTTTATTGAGTAATATTGCAGTCACTACAGTGAACCAAAGTAAGCACCATATTGAATATAAACAGAGGAGGACTGCTGAGAATCTAAGAAATCAACAAGGGAGATCAGTCAAATGGAAACATAAAAATATAATGGGGGAAAACACATACACTCAACTACAACTATATTCGCTATGAATATAGAAATATTCAGTGTGAATATGAAACTACATTCACTATGAAATTCCCACTCTCAGGGCTTCAATCTACGTTAGTATTTTACCAAACTCTATCTCTGGCTCAAGCTTTTATTCAAGGGTCAGATCAGTCTTCACAGAGGTACATCTTATTCAACGTTTAGGGTCTACAATCAACTCATAAACCAAAAAATTGCAAATGAGCATGATTACCTATGACAATTATTTGCATTGCTTAAAAAATGCATATATAAAAATGTAAATGTACAAAATACCAATAACATATAGCTTAATAATAAAGTGCGTAATAAAGCATAATAGCATAATAAAGAGCACATATGAAATACATAACATTCTTACTAGTATATTTAATTTCATGAGGGGATACAAAGTTGATAAAATTAAATACACATGTGTAGTTACTGCACTGTGTCTAAAAAAGCAGCCATTTCAAATGCAACACGTCCAAAATAAAATCTATCAGTTCCCATTCCCCAAACCAGTTAAAGATGTGCTCTTCCTCTTACACTCTATACTTATCCATTGTTTTACCAGACTGTCTTTACTCCAAGCCTCAGCTACATGCATTATCATTCCAAATATCTTCCCAACATCATCTCATAGCAGCTGCATAGTTTTACATTTCCACCAGCAGTGAACAGGTTCCAATTTCTCGACATCCTTTCCAGCCCTTGTTATGTATACATTTTATTTTCAACCGCAAATCTTACCACCTCCCTTAGGCTTTTTAAAAAGTATACTTTAAAATCTATTATTCATCTCAAGTATCATTCTTCTTTGACAATATTAACTAATGTAACAATTTATTCAGTGCCAATAATGTGCCAGGTACTTAATAATTATCATGTCACTTCCCTTCTAGAGATCTTTAATGCCCTAATATGCCTTCAAATTCTGACCCCAACTCATATCTGCAATTTCAACTTCTAGTTTCCCATTTCTCTAAATGTCAGCCACAATGTACTTTCCATCATATTCCCATGCCTTTGTATACACAATTTTCTCTACCTGAAAAAAATCATCTTTTCTGTGATATCCTTACCAATTTTTGATAGCAGCAACTCATTTATTCCTTTGTGTGTTCTTCTGGAGCACTGCCAAATCCTACACTGTACTGCAACTATTTATATGTTTATCTTCCCCATTAATCTGTAACCTTCTTGCTAGCACATCTTTGTATTACCTGTGCCTAGTACAACAAAAGCAAAGGAAAATATAAATTAAAAGCCAAGGTAAATGAGTGAGTGCAGTCAGAAAAGGTTTTAGTAGGAATGATTCTTAAAGGCTCAGGGCTGGAACTTGATTTATATTTTTTCACCACCACATACACAGGGTTCAAAAAGTATCCGGCACGTTATAGACACTAATAAATAATTGTTGAGTAAATTAACATTAGTAAAAAAAAGAATATTTGAGATGAATAATAGATTAAAAAATAGATTTTTTAAAAATCTAAGAGAAGAAGTAAGATTTGTAGTTAAAAATTAACTGTATACATCATAAGTGCTGGCAAAAACGTGAAGGTATTGGACCCGTGATCACTGCTGAATCTGGGAATGTAAAATGACATGGGTGCCATGGAAGAGTCTGGCAGTTCCTCAAAAAGTTAAACGTGGAATTACATAATCCAACAATTCCACTCTTACGTATGTATATGCCCAAAAGAACCGAAATCACGGACTCAGATACTTGTGCACCAGTAAACAAAATATGTTATATACATACAATGAAAAATTACTCAGCAATAATAAGGGATGAAATTTTACATATGCTAAAATGTGGATGAACCTTAAAAACATTATGCTAGGCTGGGCGTGGTGGCTCACGCCTGTAATTCCAGCACTTCGGGAGGTCAAGGTGGGTGGATCATGAGGTCAGGAGTCCAAGACCAACCTGGCCAACATAGTGAAACCCTGTCTCTACTAAAAATACAAAAATTATTTGGGCATGGTGGCATGTGCTTGTAGTTCTAGCTACTTGGGAGGCTGAGGCAAGAGAATCACTTGAACCCAGGAGGTGGAGGTTGCAGTGAGCCAAGATCACACCATTGCACTCCAGTATGGGCAACAGAATGAGACTCCATCTCAAACTCATAAATAAATAAATAAATAAATAAATAAATAATCATTCAGACTTTAAGCCATTAATCAAAGCTTAAGAACATAAAAAATAGAATGACTATTCCCATCAATTGCATATTAAAAATACCTACATATAAGAAAAACACAAAATGAGATAATTTATAGAATTATTTTCTTTAACAACAGTAAATGGACACAAACCTCCCATTGAGTGATCACATTTTTCAGCTTCTGGATTTCAGCATCTTTCCTTTCAAGCTCTAACTTTAGTCTTTCAATTCTTCCATCTTTCAGAACCATTTCCTGAAAAGAGAAACAACATTTTAGGACTTTGATTGTTCTGCTAATCGTGGTTTACAATTTCCTTTTTTTTTTTTTTTGTGAACCCTAGAAGGTAAGGATCATGGAGGCCTCCTTAAAAGTTTGTCTGCCTAATGGGTCTGGAGATTATGCAAATCCTATTTGCAGGGTGGAATTAATGCCTTATCAAAGATGGTTTCTGTACCTCAAAAGGCAATGGAGTGCCTTGTTTTTATTTTTTTCCTCTTCTATGCTGCAAATAGGCAACTCTCAGAAGGGTATTTTTTTTTTTTCAGAGACACTGCATATTGTTTATATTTTTTTTTTTTGCAGCACTGTTTACAATAGCAAAGACCTGGAATCAACCCAAATGCCCACTGAAAATAGACTGGATTGGAAAAATGTGGCACATATACACCATGGAATATTATGCAGCAATCAGAAATGATGAGTTTGTGTCGTTTGTAGGGACATGGATGAATCTGGAGAACGTCATCCTCAGCAAACTGACACAAGAACAGAAAATGAAACACCGCGTATTCTCACTCATAGGCGGGTGATGAAAAATGAGAACACATGGACACAGAAAGGGGAGTACTAAACACTGGGGTCTACTGGGGGGAAAAGGGGAGGGCCAGTGGGAGGGGGAGGTGGGGAGGGATAGCCTGGGGAGAAATGCCAAAAGTGGGTGAAGGGGAGAAGGAAAGAAAAGCACACTGCCATGTGTGTTCCTACGCAACTGTCTTGCATGCTCTGCTCATGTACCCCAAAACCTAAAATCCAATTAAAAAAAAAAAAAAAAGAGAGAAGGAAAGAAAGGAAAAAAGGAACGAAGGAGAGGAAGAAAAAGGAAGAAAAAGAGGGAGAACAGGAATGTTGCTTTATTCTAAAAATGGGTATTGAAAACCTCTTTTACGCCAATAATTGTGCTTAATAATGGCCAATCAATATTTCATTTAAGCCTATGAGTAGGGGTGATGTGGTACTGACAAGAATGTATGTTGTGTGTATTTAAAGTGGAGAGGTCTATAAATGTTTATTAAGTTTACTTGTTCCAGATCTGAGTTCAAGTCCTGGATATCCTTATTAATTTTCTGTCTTGTTGATCTATCTAGTATTGATGTTGAAGTCTCCCACTATTATTGTGTGGGAGTCTAGGGAGTCTAAGTCTCTTTATGGGTCTTATGTATCTGGGTGTTAGGGTTGTTAGCTCTTCTTGTTGCATTGATCCTTTTACCACTATATTTTTGTTGCTTTAAAATCTATTTTATCAGAGGCAAGAATTGCAACTCCTGCTTTTTATTTATTTATTTATTTTTTGCTCTCTATTGGGTTGGTAAATCTTTCTCCATCCCTTTGTTTTGAGTCTTTGTGTATCCTTGCATGTGAAATGGGTCTGGATATAGCATACCATTGAGTTTTGGCTATATCTTTTGATTTGGGGATTTAGTCGATTTAAATTTAGGATTACTGCCATTTGATGTTAACTGGCTGTTTTGTCCATAATATAATATATATTGTCCATAATATAATATATATATTTGTCCATAATATAATATTCCTTTGTGAGAAGTATAGGAGGAAAAATTCTGACCTTAATTTTCTGAGGCCATCTTATGCTGTTGACTACATTTCCATTTTCACTCAATTATATAATCCTAACATATACAATGCAAACAAGGAAGTGTTCATAATTAACCTAAGCACACTGACGAACAGTATCAGGGCTTTCAAAGGATATTTCTATTCTGGAATAAACATATTAAAAGTGCTTTGTGACAAGTTGTTATTAGTCTATCTTAAAAATCCAAAAATTTGAAAAATGACTAAAAATGCAAATAGTAGAAAATATTTTTAAAAAACTAAAATAAATAGCTTTTCTCTATATTAGCCATTAACAGGTAGAAGACATAAGAAGAAAAATAATTTCCTCATAATAGCAAGAAAAACTAACCAGAAAAATAAAACTAAGAAGTGATTAGAAGCAACACTAAGAAAAGTATAAAATCTTGAAAATGACACAGAACAAAGTATTGTTTGTAACTAGGAGGGTTATAGGTTACTTTGTAAGTTCAATAACATTTCAACAGAAATTCCAATAGGATTTTGTTCTTTGGAACTTATAAAGATAGTAAAAACTTCATCTGGGAGAATTCAGGATGGAAACAAAAGTTAATTTGATGAAGGATTTGCCTATGAATTATATACTGTAAGGCAAAATAATTAAAATTATGGCACCTAGGTTGACAGAACAATGTTCTAGAAAAGAAAGTCCAGAAAGAGACTTGAGATATAAGAACTTATTGTAATGTAAGAATGATACTTTTAAAAAGTGAGAAAATGCTGAAAAATAGAATAATGATAGGTTATAAGACAAATGGCTAACTGGGAAAAATCAAGTTATACCCCTGTCATCTTGCACTATATACCAAAATAAACAAATTCAGTTTAAATAATCACCCCAAAGTCATACTTTTGATGAGAATACGAATGTTCTATTTACCTAAGGAGTAATGTAGCAACATCAATGTAGTCCTCTACAAATACTGACTGAGCATCTAAACTTCTAGGAGCTGGGAACACAACAGTGAACAAAATTGAAAGATTCTTCTTTCCTTGATTAGTAAAGCTCTCCAAAGTGCTGACACTTAAATTGAAACTTGTGTCATGAGTAGGAACTAAGTAAAAAAGGGAAGTTAGAGCTTTCCAGGTAGAAAAAACAGTTATGTTTAAAGGCCTTGAGACAAAGAAGAGCCTGCAGAATTTGAAAAAAAAATAAAATAAGCCAGCATGTTAAGACAGTAAGGAGGAAGGTGGTACAAGATGACTTTAGAAAAACCAGTAGAGACCTGATCTTGGAGGGCCTTGTAAGCCATAAGAACAGTCTGCACATTATTCTAAGTAAAACAGAAAGCAGTGAAGGATTTTAGATTTGATTACGTGAGATTTATGTTTGTAAAGGATCCCTTTTCACACTGTGTGGAAAATGAATTGGAGTGAGGTAAGACAGGTAGAAATATCCTTTAATTGCTACTATAACCCCAAAATAAGATTATACAGCAAAACTTTAATTATAACTGTCTGTGAACCTGAGATTATGAAATATTTCACTGTCTAAAATTTCCTTTTATCAAAATTATTTTATACTGAGTAAATAATCATAAAATAATAGAATACTATTTTACTTTTGAAAAAACCCATATATTATTAAAAATCTAGATGAATATGATTATTATCTTTGAATAGAAAGCCTTTGTGAAATTGACATTTAAAAAAAGAGTACAAATCAAAATATTATTTGGTGACTTGTGTTTTTCGTTAAATGCTATGCTCCTGATATACATCCATGTTGCTAATGAATAACTACAGCTCATTCACTTCTCTTATTCTTTTGTTATCACAAACAACTGTGTTTTGAACATGTTTTTGGACATGTCTTCAGGGTTTAATCTAGGGATAGAATTTCTAGAACATAAGGTCATGCCCACTATCTTCAACTTTAAAAGCTAATGCCAATTGTTTTCCAAAATGGTTAAACCAATTTACATTCCAACTAGTGGTATGTTAATGCTGTTCTATATCCTTACTAATAATTAGTACAGTCTTCACTTTCTTCAGTATTTTCCTAGGCACTGCAGTGAAATTAATATTACCATAATAAACGTTGCTTTCTACTCAAAATCCTTCAAACATTCTTTAATGTCTTCTGACTGATAAACGAGGCTTTAAATCTGACACAATTTTTTCCAACTTAACTTACCAAATTTATATTACATTCCTCTATAAACCTTCTATTTTAATTAAACTGGTTTATACTCCATTACCTCCATACTTATACTTAAGGGATCCCAGTTTCTTCTTCATCTCTGCATGTTGAAATTCGATTGTCTTTATAGAATGGCTGAATGGATTAAAAAAATAAGACCCTATAATCTGTTGCCTACAAGAAACACACTTTACATGCAAAGAGATATGCAGAATGAAAATAAAGGGATGGAAAAAGTATTCCATGCCAAGGGAAACCAAAAAAGAGCAGGAATAGCTATATTTATATTAGACAAAATAGATTTCAAGACAAGAACTATAAGAAGAAACAAAGAAGGTCACTATATAACGATAAAGGGGTCAGTTCAGCAAGAGGATATAACAATTTTACATACATATGCACCCAACACTGCAGCACCCAGATATATAAAGCAAATATTATTAGAGCTAAAGAGAGAGATGGGCCCCTATTAATAGCGGGTGACTTCAACACTCCACTTGAAGCACTGGACAGATCTTCTAGAAAGAAAATTAACCAAAAAAAAAAAAAAACAAAAACAAAAACAAAAAACCACTGAACTAAATCTACACTATAAACCAAATGGACCTAAATAGATATTTACAGAACTTTTCACCTGACAGCTGCAGAATACACATTCTTTTCTTCAGCACACAGATAATTCTCAAGGCTAGACCCTATGTTAGGTCACAAAACAAGTCCTAAAACATTCAAAAAATTGAAATACTATCAAGCATTTTTTCTGTCAACAATGAAATAAAACTACAAATCAAGGACAAATGGAATTTCAGAAACTATACAAATACATGGAAATTAAACAATATGCTCCTAAATGATCGGTGGGTCAATAAAGAAATTAAGAAGGAAACTGACAAATTTTTTGAAACAAATGATAATAGAAACAACACACCAAAAGCCATGGGATACAATGAAGGCTAAGAGGAAAATTTATAGCTATAAGTGCCTACATCAAAAAAGAAGAAAAATTTCAAATAAACAACCTAACAATTAATGTTAAAGAATTAGAAAAGCAAGAGCAAACCAAACACAAAATTAGAAGAAATAATAAACATCAGAGCAGAAATAAATGAAAGTGAAATGAAGAAAGCAATACAAAAGAAATAAAACTGAAATAAAGATAGCAACCCAGAGGTTGATTTTTTGAAAAGTTAAAATTGAAAATAAAAAATAAATTTAAAAACTTAAAAAACAAAAAAAGATTTAAAAAATTAAACAAAATTGACAAACCATTAATCACACTAAGAAAAAGACCCCAAAAAACAGAGATTTGTAAAAAGACATTATAACTAATACATTATAACTAATGAAAAGTATCATTAATGGCAACTATGAGCAACTATATGCCAATAAATTGTAAGATCTAGAAGAAATGTACAAATTCTTAGACACATACAACCTACCAAGATTGAACCATGAAGAAATCTAAAATCTGAACAGACTGATAATAAGTAACAAGATTTAAGTAATAATAAAAAGTCTTCCAGTGAAGAAAAGCCTAGGACCCAATGGCTTCATTGCTGAATTCTACCAAACACTTAAGGAATTAATACCAATCCCACTCAAACTATTCTGAAAAAAGAGGAGGAAATACTTCCAAACTCCTTCTATGAGGCCAGTATCACCCTGATACCAAAACCAGACGAAGAAACATTGAAAAAAAAGAAGACTAGAAGCCAATATCTCTGATGAATATTGATGCAAAAAATCCTGAGGAAAAAAATACTGAATTCAACAACACATTAAAAATATCATTCATTTTGACCAAGTGGGATTTATGCCAGGAATGCAAGGCTGGTTCAACACATGTAAATCAATCAATGTGATACATCATATCAACAGAATGAAGGACAAAAACCACATGATCATTTCAATTGATGCTGAAGAAAGCATTTGATAAAATTCAACATCCCTTCATGATAAAAACCTTCAAAAAACTGGACATAGGAGAAACGTATCTCAACATAATAAAAGCCATATAAAATAAACCCACAGCAAGTATCATACTGGACAGGGAAAAACTGAAAGCCTTTCCTCTACGATCTAGAAGAGGACATTATTCAACACAGTACTGGAAGTACCAGTGAGAGCAATCAGATGAGAGAAAGAAATAAAGGGCATCTAAATTGTAAAGGAAGAAGTCAAATTATCCTTGTTTGCAGATGTTATCACTTTATATTTGGAAAAACCTAAAGACGCCACCAAAAAAACTATTAGAACAGATAAATTCGGTAAAATTGCAGGATACAAAATCAACCTTAAAAAATCAGTAGCATTTCTATATGCCAACAGTGAACAATCTGAAAAAAAAATCAAAAAAGTAATCCCATTTATAGTAGCGATAAATACAAGTAAATACCTAAGAATTAAGCAAACAAGATCTCTATAATGAAAACTATAAAACACTGATGAAAGAATCTGAAGAGACAACAAAATGGAAATATATTCCATGTTCATGGGTTGGAAGAATGAATATTGTTAAAATGTCCATGCCACCCAAATCTACAGATTAAATGCAATCCCTATGAAAACCAATGATATTCTTCACAGAAATAGAAAAAAAACTCCTAAAATACATATGAAACCACAAAAGACACAGAATAGTCAAAGATATCTAAGGCAAAAAGAACGAAACTGAAGGAATCGCTTTACCTGACTTCAAACTATACTACAGTGGTATAGTAACCAAAACAACATGGTACTGGCATAAACACACACACATAGACCAATGGAACAGAATAGAGACCCAGAAACAAATCCACACACCTACAGTGAACTAACTTTTGGCAAAGATGTCAAAAACATACACTGGGGAAAAGACAGTCTCTTCAATAAATGGCACTGGGAAAACTGGATATCCATATGCAAAAGAATGAAACTAGACACCTATCTCTTGCCATATACAAAAATCAAATAAAAATGGAGCTGCCATATGATCCAACAATCCTACTGCTCAGTATATACCCAAAACAAAGGGAAATCGCTATACTGAAGAGGTATCTGCACTCCCATGTTTATCACAGCACTGTTTATAACAGCCAAGATTTGGAAGCAATCTAAGCGTAAATCAACAGATGAATGAATACAGAAAACGTGTATTTATACATGGAGTACTCTTCATCCATATAAAAAGATTTTGTTACTTGCAACAACATGGATGAAACTGGAGGTCATTATGCTACGTGAAATAAGCCGGGCACAGAAAGGCAACCATCACATGTTGTAACTTATTTGGGAGATCCAAAATTTAAAACAACTGAACTCATGAAGTTACCAAGTAGAAGGATGGTTACCAGATGCTGGGAAAGGCAGTGAGGAGGTGGGCAGGAGGTGATAGTATTTGATAGCAAAACAGGGTGACTATAGTCAATAATAATTTAACTGTACATTTAAAAATAACCAAAGATGGCCAGGCACGTTGGCTCAAGCCTTTAATGCCAGCACTTTGGGAGGCCAAGGTGGGTGGATCACGAGGTCAGGAGTTCAAGGCCAGCCTGATCAAGATAGTGAAATCTTATCTCTACTGAAAATACAAAAATTAGTCAGTTGCAGTGGCAGGCGCTTGTAATCCAGCTACTCAGGAGGCTGAGACAGGAGAATCACTTGAACCCGGGCAGCAGAGGGTGCAGTGAGCCGATACCGCACCACTGCACTCCATCTTGGGCAACAGAGTGAGACTCTGTCTCAAAATTAAATAAAATAACCAAAAGGGGAGACCAACTCAAGATGGCGCAATGAGAACAACCCAGGATTGAAGCTCTCGGTGAACGCACGGAGGGTGAGTCAGGTCCGCATTTCCAGACGGATCTTCATTGCCCACAGAACGGGGAAATTCCCAGGTATAAAAGAGATGTGGGACGCCAGTGAAGCGGTTTTGGCTGGTGCTGCCGGCGGCCGGTTCAGCCAGCGGCTGGCGCTGGAGCGCAGCGGCGCTCCACAGCGCTCCGCACAAAGTGCACTGGTCCGGGAGCCCTGTTTAACTGGCAATCTGAGACGTCAGAGGGCAGACTGGCATATCCATCTGATTGAATGGGACTTTGACAGTGAGCCAGGCCAGGAGATTCCAGGGAAACGGCGTTTGGGCCAGAGCAGTGGGACAAACAAAACGGCGATTCCAAATGCTCCAGGTGGAGAGTTTCACTGCGGGCACAGCTGAACCCAGGACGATGCAGCTCAATGGGCGAGGGGCGTTTGCCATTACCGAGGCAACCCGCCCCTACTGAGGTATACTCCCATTGCTGACGCAGCCTGCCATTGCCGAGGCAACCCGCCACAACAGAGAGACTCCACTGCAGGGCATAGCTCGTGACAATAGGGCAGAGACCACAGCAGCAGGGCAGAGCCTGCAGCAACAGGGCGGACCTCACACCAGCAGGGCAGAGCCTTGGCAGGCAAATAGTGACTAGACTGCCTCCTAGCTGGGCATGACAGCACAACGGACACTCACAAAGAAAGCCCCAATCCCCCGAGACAGAGCATCTAAGAAAAAAAGGATTTTTTTATGAGTTCTGCCGCAGCAGAATTAAATGTAGCAGTCTAACAGCCCTGAATGAACAACAGAGCTCACAACTCAGCACTTGAGCTCCTATAAAGTACAGACTGTCTCCTCAAGCAGCTCCCTGACCCCTCTATATCCAGAAGACTGACATTTGGCAGGCATCATTCTGGAACAAAGATAGCAGAAAAAGAAACCGGTAGCATCCCTCACTGTTCCGCAGCTGCTATAGGTGCACCCCAGACAAGCAGGGCCTGGAGTGGACCTCAGCAGTCGTACACTGGAGGGGCTAGACTGGTAGAAGAAAAGCCAAGTAACAGAAATACTTCATCATCAACAATCTGGGCATCCACTCAGAGACCCAATCGAAAAGCCAGCAACTACTCAGACGACAGGTGGATAAATCCACAAAGATGGAAAGAAACCAGCGCAAAAAGGAGGAAAACAGCTGAAACCAGAACACCTCGCCTCCTACAAAGGACCAAAACTCCTCACAAGCAAGGGAGCAAAGCTGGATGGAAAATGACTGTGATGAAATGACGGAATTAGACTTCAGAAGGTGGATAATGAGAAACTTTTGTGAGCTAAAAGAAGATGTTTTAAATCAATGCAAAGAAACTAAGAACCTTGAAAAAAGATTTGAAAAAAGATTCGAGGAAATGATAACAAGAATGGATAACTTAGAGAGGAATAAGAATGAACTGAAGGAGCTGAAAAACACAATATGAGAACTTCACGAAGCATGCACAAGTTTCAACAGCCGAATTGACCAAGATGAAGAAAAAATATCAGAAGTCAAAGACCAACTCAATGAAAAAAAATGAGAAACCAAGATCAGAGAAAAAAGTGCAAAAAGGAATGAACAAGGTCTCCAAGAAATGTGGGACTATGTGAAGAGACCTAACTTGCGTTTGATAGGTGTACCAGAATGTGATGAAGAGAATGAATCCAGGCTGGAAAATACTCTTCAGGATATTATCCAGGAAAATTTCCCCCACCCAGCAAGGCAGGCCAACACTCAAATGCAGGAAATACAGAGAACACCACAAAGATATTCCGCAAGAAGAGCAACCCCAAGGCACATAATCGTCAGATTCACCAGGGTTGAAATAAAGGAGAAAATACTAAGGGCAGCCAGAGAGAAAGGTCAGGTCACCCACAAACGGAAGCCCATCAGACTCACAGCAGATCTCTCAGCAGAAACTCTACAAGCCAGAAGAGAGTGGGGCCAATATTCAACATCCTTAAAGAAAAGAACTTTCAACCCAGAATTTCATATTCAGCCAAACTGAGCTTCATAAGTGAAGGAAAAATAAAATCCTTTGCAAACAAGCAAGAACTCAGAGATTTTGCAACCACCAGGCCTGCTTTACTAGAGCTCCTGAAAGAGGCACTACACATAGAAAGGAAAAACCAGTACCAGCCATTCCAAAATCACACTAAATGCTAAAGAGCATCAACATATTGAAGAATCTACATCAACTAACGGGCAAAACAGCCAGCTAGCATCAAAATGGCAGAATCAAATTCACGTAACAATATTAACCCTAAATGTAAATGGGCTAAATGCACCAATCAAAAGACACAGACTGGCAAATTGGATAAAAAGCCAAAACCCATCGGTGTGCTGTATCCAGGAAACCCATCTCACATGCAAGGATACACAAAGGCTCAAAATAAATGGATGGAGGAAGATTTACCAAGCAAATGGAGAGCAAAAAAAAAAAGGTGAAGTTGCAATTCTCATCTCTGATAAAAATAGACTTTAAAGCAACAAAGATCAAAAGAGACAAAGAAGGACATTACATAATGGTAAAAGGATCGATACAACAAGAAAAGCTAACGATCCTAAACATATATAAACCCAATACAGGGGCACCCAGATACATAAGGCAAGTTCTTAATGACTTACAAAGAGACTTAGACTCCCACACAATAATAGTGGGAGGCTTTAACACTCCACTGTCAATAATAGACAGATCAACCAGACAGAAAATCAACAAGGATATACAGGGCTTGAACTCAGACCTGGAACAAGCAAACCTGATAGACATTTACAGAACTCTCCACCCCAAGTCCACAGAATATACATTGTTCTCAGCATCACATCACACCTACTCTAAAATTGACCACATAATTGGAAGTAAAGCACTCCTCAGCAAATGCAAAACAACTGAAATCATAACAAACAGTCTCTCAGACCATAGTGCAATCAAGTTAGAACTCAGAATTCAGAAACCAAACCAGAACCGCACAGCTTCATGGAAACTGAACAACTGGATCTTTAATGTTGACTGGATAAACAATGAAATAAAGGCAGAAATAAAGAAGTTCTTCAAAACCAATGAGAACGAAGACACAACATGCCAGAATCTCTGGGACACATTTAAAGCAGTCTCTAGAGGAAAATATATAGCAATAAGTGCCCATATGAGGAGAATGGAGAGATCCAAAATTGACACCCTATCGTCAAAATTGAAAGAGCTAGAGGAACAAGATCAAAAAAACTCAAAACCTAGCAGAAGACAAGAAATAACTAAGATCAGAGCTGAACTGAAGGAGATAGAGACACGAAAAACCCTTCAAAAAATCAATAAATCCAAGAGCTGGTTTTTTGAAAAGATCAACAAAATAGACCACTAGCCAGATTGATTAAAAAGAAAAGAGAGAACAACCAAATAGATGCAATAAAAAATGATAAAGGAGAAATCACCACAGATTCCACAGCAATTCAAACCATTATCAGAATATTACAAACAACTCTATGCACATAAACTAGTAAACCTGGAAGAAATGGATAAATTCCTGGACTCCTGTGTCCTTCCAAGCCTAAACCAGGAGGAAGCTGAAACTATGAATAGACCAATAACAAGGGCAGAAGTCGAGGCAGCAATTAAGAGCCTAACACACACAAAAAAGCCCAGGTCCAGATGGGTTCACAGCCGAATTCTACCAGACAGACAAATAGGAGCTGGCATCATTCCTTCTGAAACTATTCCAAATAATCCAAAAGGAGGGAATCCTTCCCAAATCATTTTATGACACCAACATCATCCTGATAGCAAAACCCAGCAGAGACCCAACAAGAAAAGAAAACTTCAGGCCAATATCCATGAAGAACATAGATGCAAAAATCTTCAATAAAATATTGGCAAGCCGATTGCAACAGCAAATCAAAAAACTTATCCATCATGATCAAGTAGGATTCATCCCGGGGATGCAAGGCTGGTTCAACATACTTAAGTCTATAAACGTAATTCACCACATAAACAGAACCAAAAACAAAACCACATGATTATCTCAATTGACACAGAGAAGGCATTCGACAAAATTCAACAGCCCTTTATGCTAAAAACCCTCAATAAACTCGGTATCGATGGAACGTATCTCAAAGTAATAAAAGCTATTTATGACAAACCAACAGCCAATATCATACTGAATGGGCAAAAACTGGAAGCATTCCCTTTGAAATCAGGCACTAGACAAAGATGCCCTCTCTCACCACTCCTATTCAATATAGTACTGGAAGTTCTAGCCGGAACAATCAGGCAAGAAAAAGAAATAAGGAGCATTCAAATAGGAAAGGTGGAAGCCAAATTGTCTCTATTTGCAGACGACATGATACTATACCTAGAAGACCCCATTGCCCTAGCCCAAAAACTCCTGAAACTGATAAGCAACTTCAGCAAAGTCTCAGGATATAAAATCAATGTGCAAAAATCACAAGCATTCCTCTACACCAATAACAGACTTAAAGAAACCCAAATCAAGAACGAACTGCCATTCACAATTGCTACAAAAAGAATAAAATACCTAGGAATACAACTCACAAGGAACGTAAGCGACCTCTTCAAGGAAAACTACAAACCACTGCTCAACGAAATCAGAGAGGACACAAACAGATGAAGAAACATCCCATGTTCACGGCTAGGAAGAATTAATATCGTGAAAATGGCTATATTGCCCAAAGTAATTTACAGAATCAACGCTATCCCCATCAAGCTACCACTGACTTTCTTCACAGAAGTGGAAAAAACCACCATGAACTTCATATGGAACCAAAAGAGAGCCCGCATAGCCAAGTCAATTCTAAGCAAAAAGAACACAGCGGGCAGCATCACACTACCGAATTTCAAACTATACCACAAGGCTACAGTAATCAAAACAGCATGGTACTGGTACCAAAACAGAGATATACACCAATGGAACAGAACAGAGGCATCGGAGGCGACACAACATATCTACAACCATACAATCTTTGATAAACCTGACAAAAACAAGCAATGGGGAAAAGATTCCCTGTTTAATAAATGGTGTTGGGAAAACTGGCTAGCCATGTGCAGAAAGCAGAAACTGGACCCCTTCCTGACACCTTACACTAAAATTAACTCCAGATGGATTAAAGACTTAAACATAAGACCTGGCACCATAAAAACCCAAGTAGAAAATCTAGGCAAAACCATCCAGGACATAGGAGTAGGCAAGGACTTCATGACCAAAACACCAAAGCATTGGCAACAAAAGCCAAAATAGACAAATGGGACCTAATCAAACTCCACAGCTTCTGCACGGCAAAAGAAACAGTCACTAGAGTGAATTGGCAACCAACAGAATGGGAAAAAATTTTTGCAGTTTACCCATCTGACAAAGGGCTGATATCCAGAATTTACAAAGAACTAAAACAGATTTACAGGAAAAAAACAAACAAGCCCATTCAAAAATGGGCAAAGGATATGAACAGACACTTTACAAAAGAAGACATATATGAGGCCAACAATCTATGAAAAAATGCTCATCATCACTGGTCATCAGAGAGATGCAAATCAAAACCACATTGAGATACCACCATCTCACGCCAGTTAGAATGGCGATCATTAAAAAATCTAGAGACAACAGATGCTGGAGAGGATGTGGAGAAATAGGAACACTTTTACACTTTTGGTGGGAGTGTAAATTAGTTCAACCATTGTGGAAGACAGTGTGGCGATTCCTCAGGGCCTTAGAAATTGAAATTCCATTTGACCCAGCAATCCCATTATTGGGTATATATCCAAAGGAGTATAAATCGTTCTATTATAAGGACACATGCACATGAATGTTCATTGCAGCACTGTTTACGATAGCAAAGACCTGGAACCAACCCAAATGCCCATTGATGATAGACTAGATTGGGAAAATGTGGCACATATACACCATGGAATATTATGCAGCAATCAGAAATGATGAGTTCGTCTTGTTTGTAGGGATATGGATGAATCTGGAGAACATCATTCTCAGCTGACACAAGAACAGAAAATGAAATACCGCATATTCTCACTCATAGGCGGGTGATGAAAAATGAGAACACATGGACACAGGGAAGGGAGTACTAAACACTGGGGTCTATTGGGGGGAAAAGGGGAGGGCCAGCGGTGGGGGGGAGCTGGGGAGGGATAGCCTGGGGAGAAATGCCAAATGTGGGTGAAGGGGAGAAAGGAAGCAAAACACACTGCTATGTTGTGTACCTATGCAACTGTCTTGCATGTTCTGCACATGTACCCCAAAACCTAAAGTACAATAAAAAATAAAAAATAAAAAACCAAAAGGGTATAATTGGATTGTTTGTAACCTAAAGGATAAATGCTTACAAGATATGATTATGTCAGTACTGCATGCCTGTATCAAAACGTCTCCTGGAACCCATACATAAATATACCTGCTATGTACCCACAAAAATTTAAATTTAAATTAAAAAGAAAAAAGCCAAGAAAACCCAAATTCTACTCTGTTTCTAATTCAAATGCTATTTTCTCCTCACAAAGCCTTCTCTGATCCCCCTTCCTGTAAATTACTGTAGCATTTTAACAGTGTATCTTTTGGGGGGCTTACCATTATTTGCTTGTACAAAGAACAATTATTAAGTGCATACTATGTAAAACATATTCTGCTAAACATTTTAAATCATAATCCATAACTTTCC
Organism: Callithrix jacchus; assembly: GCF_049354715.1. Taxonomy (NCBI): domain Eukaryota; kingdom Metazoa; phylum Chordata; class Mammalia; order Primates; family Cebidae; genus Callithrix; species Callithrix jacchus. Next base: position 99,219,020 of record NC_133502.1, on the reverse strand, counting down.
TAATAGTGTAAGAAAGACAGGTAATTTCATTCCAATGCAATACAACTGATAAAACTTTTATTTCAAAGTCTGTTTTATTTTCAGTATGTCATACTGTCATACTGTCACTTCGGTTTTATTATATCATACTGCTACCTCATTATGTAATTAAACTTGTATATACACAACTTTGTTCTATAAAGGCCCTGAGGAACCTAAGTATTTGCTGAAATATACAAATATGATTTCTTCTAACCAAAAATGATCTCAGGTGGCTTTAAAAAATAAGAAGATATGAACTACAAAGGGGAAAATCATAATGAAAAAGGAAAATCATAACCAATCAATAAGGAAGAAGTGAATATGCTAACCATAAATGTTAATTAACATGGTTGTTTGGTGATATGGTTTAGCTGTGTCCCCACCCAAATCTCATTTTGAATTGTAATAATCTCCACATGTCAAGGTGGGACCAGGAGGAGATAACTGAATCACAGAGGCAGTTTCTCCCACACTGCTCTCAAAAGATCTGACGGTTTTATAAGGGGCTTCCCGTTTGCTCGACACTCATTCTCTCTCCTGTCGCCCTGTGAAGAGGTGACTTCCACCATAACTGTAAGTCTCCTGAGGTCTCCCTAACCATTCAAAACTGTGAGTCAAGTAAATCTCTTTTCTTTATAAATTATCCAATCTCAGGTATTTCTTTATAGTAATGTATGAACAGACTGATACAGTAAATTGGTACCACAGAGAGCCAGGGGCTGCTAAAAAGATACCTGAAAATGTGGATGTGACTTTGGAACTGGGTAACAGGCAGAGGTTGAAACACTTTGGAGGGTTCAGAAAACAGGAAAATGTGGAAAATTTTGGAACTTCCTAAAGACTTGGAGGGCTCAGAAGACAGGAGAATGTGGAAAAATGTGGAACTTCCTAGAGACTTGTTGAATGGCTTCAACCAAAATGCTGATAATGATATGGACAATGAAGTCCAGGTGGTCTCAGATGGAGATGAGGAACTTGTTGGGAACTGGAGTAAACACTAATCTTGCTATGCTTTAGCAAAGAAACTGGTGGCTTTTTGCCCCTGCCCTAGAGATCTGTGGAACTTTGAGCTTCAGAGAAATGATTTAGGGTATCTGTCAAAAGAAATTTCTAAACAGCAAAGAATTCAAGAGGTGACAGAGTATAATCCAAGCACTTTGGAGGATAAGGCAGGTGGATCACCTGAGATCGGGAATTCAAGAACAGCCTGACCAAAATGGTGAAACCCTGTCTTTAAAAAAAAAAGATTAAAAATTAAAAGTTTGAAAAATTTGCAGCCTGACAATGCAGTAGAAAAAAAAAACTTGGGCCAGGCGCGGTGGCTCAAGCCTGTAATCCCAGCACTTTGGGAGGCCGAGGCGGGTGGATCACAAGGTCGAGAGATCGAGACCAACCTGGTCAACATGGTGAAACCCCGTCTCTACTAAAAATACAAAAAATTAGCTGGGCACGGTGGCGCGTGCCTGTAATCTCAGCTACTCAGGAGGCTGAGGCAGGAGAATTGCCTGAACCCAGGAGGCGGAGGTTGCAGTGAGCCAAGATCGCACCATTGCACTCCAGCCTGGGTAATAAGAGCAAAAAACTCTGTCTCGAAAAAAAAAAGAAAAGAAAAGAAAAACTCACTTTCTGGGTAGAAATTCAAGTCTACTGTACAAGTAAGGAGGTGCCAAATGCTAATCACCAAGATAATGGGGAAAATGTCTCCAAGACATGTCAGAGACCTTTACAGCAGCCCCTCCCATCATAGGCCTAGAAGCTTAAGAGGGAAAATTGGTTTTCTGGGCTGGGTCCAGAGCCCCTCTGCTGGGTGCAGCCTTGGTGCCCTGTGTCTCAGCTGCTCCAGCCATGGCTAAATGGGACCAAGGTAAGCTTAGACCTTTGCTTCAGAGGGTGCAAGCCCCAAGCCTTGGCAGCTTCTACATGATCTTGATCTTGTGGGTGCACAGAAGAGAAGAATTGAAGTTTGGAAACCTCTGTCTATATTTCAGAGGATGTATGGAAACATCTGAATGTCCAGGTAGAGGTATGCTATAGGTGCAGAGCCCTCATGGAGAACCTCTGCTAGGGAAGTGCAGAAGGGAAATGTGGGGTTACAGTCCCCACACAGAGTCCCTACTGGGCACTGCCTAGCAGAGGTATGGGAAGAGAGCCAGACCCCAGAATCATAGATCCACCCAGTTTGCACCAGAAAAACCACAGACACAAAACACCAGCCATGAAAGCAGACAGTAAGTGGGGGCTATACCCTGCAAAGCCACAGAGGCAGGGCTGTCCAAGGCTGTGGGAGCCCATCTCTTGCATCAGCAAGACCTGGATGTGAGACATGTAGTCAAAGGAAATCATTTCAGAACTTTAAGGTTTAATAACTACCCTACTGGATTTCAGACTTGCATGGGAGCCTAGAGCCCCTCTATTTTGGCCAATTTCTCCCATTTGGAATGGGTGTATTTGCCCAATGCCTGTACCCCCAATGTATCTAGGAAGTAACTACCTTGCTTTTGACTTTACAGGCTCAGAGGTGGAAAAGACTTGCCTTGTCTCGGATGAAACTTTGGACTTGGACTTTTGGGTTAATTTGGAATGAGTTAACTTTGGGAGACTGTTGAGAAGGCATGATTGTGTTTTGAAATGTGAGGACATGAGACTCAGGAGGGGCCAGGGGAAGAATAATATGGTTTGGCTTGTCCCCACCCCAGTCTCATCTTGAATTGTAATAATTCCCCTGTGTCAAGGGCAGGACCAGGTGGAGATAACTGAATTATGGGAGAGTTTCCCCCATACTTTTCTTGTGATAGTGAGTACTCACAAGATCTAATGGACTCAGCACTCATTCTCTCTTCTGCCACCCTGTGAAGAGGTGCTTTCTACGATGATTATAAGTTTCCTGAGGCCTCCCCAGCCATGTACAACTGTGAGTCAATTAAACTAAATTACCCAGTCTTGGGTATTTCTTCATAGCAGCATGAGAACAGACTAATATGCTTGCATTGTACATAAAATTTGGAAGTCGAGGAATGATAGGAAACCATTAAATTTAATTCAATGTCAGAAAGAACCTCACAAGTCCATCAGGGTAGGCAAGGATTCCCCACTACTAAGTTAAAATAGATTTTCCATAAGAAATAGTGTTATTTATATACAAATCTTATTGCTGCATTAGAGTAAAAAGTTATTAAAGCTTTCCTTGTATACCATATAACACAAATATTAATAGATGGTATTAATTTGCTGTATGACTGAATTTACCAGTCTTTGTAGTAAACAAAGAGATAACATCCACTGAAGAGAGGAAAAGATGAAAACAGATGGGAACCAGATTCTTCGAATTTATAATGGCTACTATAGGAATCTATCAAAGTTAGAAAGACCAAAGGACCATAAGTAGAAATGAGACTATGGCAAAAGTTACATAGCATTGATTTTCAGATGAGAACATTAGAAGTGTTTTTAAAAATACTTTTTAAACACCCTGTGGCCGGAGAATTAAAATAGGCAAGGTAGACAATAATGTGAGAGTCAATGCTCCATACCGGCAAGAAGGGCATCACAGAAAATAAAGGTAAGGGTAGTGTTCATGGGGACATTACCAAAATTACTACAAGTTTCAAGCTGGGAGAACTGATAGATTGGAGGTCAATATAGGGTAAAGAACAGGTTCATAGTTAAGATGCACTAAGAGACTAGTGGTTATGGTGAGAAAAATAAATGCAGACATAGAGGTCTGAGAGGTAACACACCTTCTCTGCATGATGAATTTAAGATGTGGCAGTGAGGGTCTTGGAGTAGGTCACAGTCTTCCTGGTCCCATATACCCAGGACTGGGGTATGAGGAGAGAAAGCATCATTTTCTCCCTCAGATAATATATTTTGGGTAACACTGGTCTGTAGCAGAGGCTCACAAAATTTTTGTGTAAAGGGCCCAACAACAAACATCTTAGGCTTTATGGGTTTTATGCAGTCTCTGTCATATAATTTTTTTTTTTTGAGACAGTTCTGTCCCCCAGGCTGGAATGCAGTGGTGCAATCTCGGCTCACTGCAATTTCCGCCTCCTGGGTTCAAGTGATTCTCCTACCTCAGCTTCCTGAGTAGCTGGGATTATAGGTGCCCACCACAATACCCAGTTATTTTATTTTTAGTAGAAACAGGATTTCACCATGTTGGCCATGCTGGTCTTGAACTCCTAACCTCAAGTGATCTGCTGGCCTCAGCCTCCCAAAGTGCTGGGATTACAGGTGTGAGCCACAGCATCCAGTCATATTCTCTTTCCTTTTATAATTTATAAAATCATTTATTTATTTAATTTTCAAACAGAGTCTCGCTCTGTCACCCATTCTGGAATGCAGTGGCATGATCTTGACTCACTGCAACCCCACCTGCTGGGTTCAAGCAATTCTCGTGCCTCAGCCTACCAAGCCGCTGAGATTATTGGCATATGCCACCATGCTTGGCTAATTTTTGTATTTTTAGTAGAGATACGGTTTTGCCGTGTTGGCCAGGTTGGTCTTGAACTCCTGGCCTCAAGTGATCTGCCCACTTCACCCTCCCAAGTTGCTGGGATTAAAGACATGAGCCACCATGCCAGACTGTTCTGTTTTTAAATAGTATTTTGAAAACATGAATACCATTCTTGGCTTACAGTCCTTATAACAACAGACCACTGACCAGATTTGATTCATGGGCTACAGCTTGCCCTGCTGTATAGGATAAAATTCTAACTTCTTAGTTTCACAGAAAAGACATTTATGACATAAATCCCATCTATTTCTCCAGTCATGTCATCCATACTTGCTTAACCATAAACTTCTTAGCTGCAGAATTTTTTAGTTTCCTAAACATTCAGTCTCGGGCCTTTTATAATTCAGGACATCTGTTCTTGCAGTTCCCTTAGACCCAAAGTCTTTCTCTATTTCTCAGTTTATACAGTTCCTCATTATTCATAATCCATCCCAAATGTCACTTTTTTATATGCCCATCACAATTCATCCAAGAAGTGATCAATTACCTTTGCTATTCAAAACCTCTTTTTTATTGTTCATATCTCCCTTAAAGTCTTCATTTGTGCTGAATGATGATCCTTTTACAGGTCTACCTCTCCATATCCCCACAACTCTGAGTATCTAACTGAAGAAAGGTCTTACCCATCTTCCTGTTTCCACTCCCTCGCACTAGTGCCGAATAGTACACAGTTATGGCACATGCTCAGCAAATAGTCATCAATGAATGAACTAATTCATATAGTTATTAGTAAACGTCATACTTTTTAATATGAATATCTTTGCATGATAATTACTATCATATCCTAAAACTACTACTTTATACAATCATAATTTGGTTCCACTGCTTAAGAAATAAAAATTACATTTCAATTTCACTGTGATTTTAAGAGAATTTTCTACTTTACATGCCTGGTTGTGTTCATGAGTTGTACAATTATCTGTTCCATTATATTCTGTAAGCTGTTCTCTTCGTTTTTCTCTAATAAGAATTTTATGAACATCGTCTTCCAGTCTATTGAAGAATCCTCCATCATGTGATAAAGTCTGAGAAGAACTCAATTCCTGTCAAAAATAAATTACAATTTACTGTCATTCAACACAAAAGCATATGCATTTAATAAACCTAAACATCCACTAAAAGGATTAAAAAAAACACAGACAGCTAAGAGACAATCAAACACTTGATCCTTCTCTATCTCCAGAAGGTAAACAGTAGAGACACATTTGCAAATTTCCTTTCTTACTTCATTTTTTGATTTAGATATTGCTTTTTAAATGCTATTTATATACTATACAACTCAGCCATTTAATGTGTACAAGACAGTGGTTTTTAAAATATATTTAGAGTTGTACAATCATCACTCCAGTCAACTGTATGACATTTCCATCACCTCTAAAAGAAACTGTACCCATTAGCAGTCACTCCCCATTTCCTCCTAATACCTGCCGCCCACCCCAGGCAACACTATTTACTGCCTGTATAGATTTGCCTATTCTGTATATTTTGTATATATGCAGTCATCCAATACGTGAACCTTTGACTGCCTTCTCTGACTTAGCAAAATATTTTCAAGATTCATTCACGTTATGGCTTACATCAGTACTTCATTCCTTTTTATTGCCAAATAATATCCCATTCTACATTTTACTTCTCCATTCGTTGGTTGATAGACATTGCAGTTGTTGCTACTTTCTGGCTATTATGAATTATGCTGCTATAGTATTCATGCACAAAACCTTATGTGGGCTTATTTTCAATTCTCTTGGGTATATAACTAAGAGGATAACTGCTGGTGACTCTATGTTTAACCTTTTCAGATATTGCTAGATAATTTTCTAAAGCAGCCCACCATCAGCAGTCTCAGTGGGTTCCAATTTCTCCACATTCTCATAAACACTTATTATTATTGGCCTTTTTCATGATAGCCACTGGGTATGAAGTGGTATCTCATTGTGGTTTTCAGCTGCATTTCCCTGACAGCAAATGGTGCTGAACATCCTTTTGTATATCTTTTTGGAGTAATGTCTTCTCAGATCCCTTCCCATTTCTTAACTGGGTTGTTTTTAATTTTTGGGTTGTCAGAGCTCTTTATACATTCTATATGTCTGTATCTTATTCAATATGATTTGCAAACATTTACTCCCGTTTTGTGAGTTGTCTTGGCATATTCTTGATGGTATCCTCTGTATTGTATAAGTTTTTTTTTTTTTTTTGAGATGGAGTTTCGCTCTTGTTGGAGACTGGAGTGCAATGGCGCAATCTCGGCTCACCGCAACCTCCACCTCCTGGGTTCAGGCAATTCTCCTGCCTCAGCCTCCCAAGTAGCTGGGATTACAGGCATGCACCACCATGCCCAGCTAATTTTTTGTATTTTTAGTAGAGACGGGGTTTCACCATGTTGACCAGGATGGTCTCAATCTGTTGACTTTGTGATCCACCCGCCTCGGCCTCCCAAAGTGCTGGGATTACAGGCTTGAGCCACCAGGCCCGACCCCGTACAAGTTTTTAAATTTGATGAAGTCCAATTTTATTCAAGAAACCACTGCCTAACTCGAGGTCACAAAAATTTACTCCTATATTTTCTTCTAAGTTTTATAGATTTACCTCCTATGTTTAGTTCTGTGATTCATTTTTAGTTAATTTGTGAACACGGTGTGAAGAAGGGTTCAAAATTCACTCTTCTGTATGATGATATCCAGCATCATGTATTGAGAAGACTGAAGTGTGTTGAAACTCCTATCCAAAATCAAGTTTGTTTCTGAACTCTTAATCCTACTCTATCAACCTGTAAATGTTTGTTCTTATGCCAGTACCACACTGTCTTGATTAATATAGCTTTTGTTGCTCAATCTTTCACATGGCTTTTTAAAAATTTTTTGAGACAGAGTTTCACTCTTGTCGCCCAGACTGAAATGCAACAACATGATCTCAGCTCACAGCAACCACCACCTCCCGGGTTCAAGCAATTCTCCCATCTCAGCCTTCTGAGTAGCTAGAATTACAGGCATGTGCCACCATGTCGACTAATTTTGTATTTTTAGTAGAGATGGGGTTTCAGCATGTTGGCCAGGCTGGTCTCGAACTCCTGATCTCAGGTGAACTGCCCACCTCGAACTCCCAAAGTGCTGGGATTACAGGTGTGAGCCACCGTGCCCAACCTTACACTGCATTTTAAAATAATTTTTGTATAAATTCTACATGCCAATAAAATTTTTAAAGATAAGATTTTGGGGAGGACTCAAGATGGCGCAGTGAGAACAACCCAGGATTGAAGCTCTCAGTGAATGGGCGGAGAGGGTGAGTCAGGGCTGCATTTCCACATGGATCTTTGTTGCCCACAGAACATGGAAATTCCCAGGTATAAAAGAGAGGCGGGACGCCAGACAGAGGTTTTGGCTGGTGCAGCTGGCAGCCGGTGCAGCCGGCGGCCGGCGCTGTAGCGCAGTGGCACTACACAGCGCTCCGCACAAAGCACACTGGTCCGGGTGCCCTGTTGAACCAGCAATCTGAGATTTCAGAGGGCTGAACTTGAGACTGAATGGGACGTGGACAGTGAGCCAGCCCAGGAGATTCCAGGAAAACAGCTTTTGAAGTAGCGCAGAGGGACAAACAAAACGGAGACTCCAAACGCTCCCGGTGGAGAGATTCCCTTAGGGCACAGCTGAACCCAGTACGGTGCAGCTCCGTAGGGGAGGGTTGTCCACCATTTCCGAGGCAATCCACCCTACTGAGGTAAACGCCCATTGCTGTGGCCGAGGAAACCCGCTACAACAGAGGGACTACGCCGCAGGGCATAGCCTGTGACAGCAGGGCGGAGACCGCAGCACAAGGGCAGAGGCTGCAGCAACAGGGCGAACCTCACACCGGCGGGGCGGAGCCTCGGAAGGCAAATAGTGACTAGACTGCCTCCTAGCTGGGCAGGACAGCACAACGGACACTCACAAAGAAAGCCCCAACCCCCCCCCGCCGAGACAGAGCATCTGAGAAAAAAAGGGCTTTTTTTATGAGTTCTGTTGCAGCAGAATTAAATGTAGCAGCCTAATAGCCCTGAATGAACAACAGAGCTCACAGCTCAGCACTTGAGCTCCTATAAAGTACAGACTGTCTCCTCAAGCAGCTCACTGACCCCTCTATATCCAGAAGACTGACATTTGGCAGGCATCATTCTGGGACGAAGAGAGCAGAAAAAGAAACTGGTAGCATCCCTCATTGTTCCGCAGCCGCTATAGGTGCACCCCAGACAAGCAAGGCCTAAAGTGGACCTCAGCAGTCATACAGTGGAGGGGCTAGACTGGTAGAAGGAAAACCAAGTAACAGAAATACTTCATCATCAACAATCTGGGTGTCCACTCAGAGACCCAATCGAAAAGTCAGCAACTACACAGACGACAGGTGGATAAATCCACAAAGATGGGAAGAAACCAGCGCAAAAAAGGAGGAAAACACCTGAAACCAGAACACCTTGCCTCCTACAAAGGACCAAAACTCCTCACCAGCAAGGGAACAAAGCTGGACGGAGAATGACGGTGACGATATGACAAAATTAGACTTCAGAAGGTGGGTAATGAGAAACTTTTGTGAGCTAAAAGAACATGTTTTAAATCAATGCAAAGAAACTAAGAACATTGAAAAAAGATTTGAAAAAGGATTTGAGGAAATGATAAGAAGAATGGATACCTTAGAGAGGAATATGAATGAATTAAAAGAGCTGAAAAACACAATACGAGAACTTCGCGAAGCATGCACAAGTTTCAATAGCCGAATTGACCAAGCAGAAGAAAGCATATCAGAAGTCAAAGATCAACTCAATGAAATAAAACGAGAAACCAAGATCAGAGAAAAAAGCGCAAAAAGGAATTAACAAAGTCTCCAAGAAATGTGGGACTATGTGAAGAGACCTAACCTACGTTTGATAGGTGTACCGGAAGGGGACAAAGAGAATGAATCCAAGCTGGAAAATACTCTTCAGGACATTATCCAGGAAAACTTCCCCCACCAAGAAAGACAGGCCAACAATCAAATGCAGGAAATACAGAGAACACCACAAAGATATTCCGCAAGAAGAGCAACCCCAAGGCACATAATCGTCAGATTCAACAAGGTTGAAATAAAGGAGAAAATACTAAGGGCAGCCAGAGAGAAAGGTTGGGTCACCCACAAAGGGAAGCCCATCAGACTCACAGCAGATCTCTCGGCAGAAACGCTACAAGCCAGAAGAGAGTGGGGGCCAATATTCAACATCCTTTAAAAAAAGAACTTTCAACCCAGAATTTCATATCCAGTCAAACTGAGCTTCATAAGTGTAGGAAAATTAAAATCCTTTGCGAACAAGCAAGTACTCAGAGATTTTGTCACCACCAGGCCTGCTTTACAAGAGCTCCTGAAAAAGGCACTACACATAGAAAGGAACAACCAGTACCAGCCATTCCAAAATCACACTACATGCTAAAGAGCATCAACATAATGAAGAATCTACAACAACTAATGGGCAAAACAGCCAGCTAGCATCAAAATGGCAGGATCAAATTCACATATAACAATAATAACCCTAAACGTAAATGGACTACATGCACCAATCAAAAGACACAGACTGGCAAATTGGATAAAAAGCCAAAACCCATTGGTGTGCTGTATCCAGGAAACCCATCTCACATACAAGGATACACAAAGGCTCAAAATAAATGAATGGAGGAAGGAAGATTTACCAAGCAAATGGAGAGCAAAAAAAAGCTGAAGTTGCAATTCTCATCTCTGATAAAATAGACTTTAAAGCAACAAAGATCAAAAGAGACAAAGAAGGACATTACATAATGGTAAACGGATCAATACAACAAGAAGAGCTAATGATCCTAAACATATATGGACCCAATACAGGAGCACCCAGATATATAAGGCAAGTTCTTAACGACTTACAAAGAGACTTAGACTCCCACACAATAATAGTGGGAGACTTTAACACTCCACTGTCAATACTGGACAGATCAACCAGACAGAAAATTAACAAGGATATCCAGGACTTGAACTCAGACCTGGAACAAGCAAACCTGATAGACATTTACAAACAAGCAAGTTCTGATAGACATTTACAGAACTCTCCACCCAAAATCCACAGAATATACATTCTTCTCAGCACCACATCACACCTACTCTAAAATTGACCACATAATTGGAAGTAAAGCACTCCTCAGCAAATGCAAAACAACTGAAATCATAACAAACAGTCTCTCAGACCATAGTGCAATCAAGTTAGAACTCAGAATTCAGAAACTAACTCAGAACCGCACAGCTTCATGGAAACTGAACAACTGGCTCTTTAATGTTGATTGGATAAACAATGAAATGAAGGCAGAAATAAAAAAGCTCTTCAAAACCAATGAGAATGAAGACACAACATGCCAGAATCTGTGGGACACATTTAAAGCAGTCTCTAGAGGAAAATATATAGCAATAAGTGCCCACATGAGAAGAGTGGAGAGATCCAAAATTGACACCCTATCGTCAAAACTGAAAGAGCTAAAGGAACAAGATCAAAGAAACTTAAAACCTAGCAGAAGACAAGAAATAACTAAGATCAGAGCAGAACTGAAGGAGATAGAGACACGAAAAACCCTTCAAAAAATCAATAAATCCAAGAGCTGGTTTCTTGAAAAGATCAACAAAATAGACAGACCACTAGCCAGATTAATTAAAAAAAAAGAGAGAGAATAACCAAATAGATGCAATAAAAAACGATAAAGGGGAAATCACCACAGATCCCACAGGAATTCAAACCATCATCAGAGAATATTACAAATGACTCTATGCACATACACTAGTAAACCTGGAAGAAATGGATAAATTCCTGGACACTTGTGTCCTCTGAAGCCTAAATCAGGAAGAAGTCGAAACTATGAAGAGACCAATAACAAGGTCTGAAGTTGAGGCAGCAATTAAGAGCCTACCACACAAAAAAAAGCCCAGGTCCAGATGGGTTTACAGCCAAATTCTACCAGACACAGAAAGAGGAACTGTTACCATTCCTTCTGAAACTATTCCAAATAATCCAAAAAGAGAGAATCCTTCCCAAATCATTTTATGACACCAACATCATCCCGATACCAAAACCCAGCAGAGACTCAAAAAGAAAAGAAAACTTCAGGCCAATATCCATGAATAACACAGATGTAAAAATCTTCAATAAAATAATGGCAAGCCAATTGCAACAGCACATCAAAAAGCTTATCCACCATGATCAAGTAGGATTCATCCCGGGGATGCAATGCTGGTTCAACATACGCAAGTATATAAACGTAATTCACCACATAAAGAGAACCGAAGAGAAAAACCACGATTATCTCAATTGACGCAGAGAAGGCATTCGACAAAATTCAACAGCCCTTTATGCTAAAAACCCTCAATAAACTCGGTATCGAGGAACGTATCTCAAAGTAATAAAAGCTATTTATGACAAACCAACAGCCAATATCATACTGAATGGGCACAAATAGGAAGCATTCCCTTTAAAATCCGGCACTAGACAAGGATGCCCTCTTTCACCACTCCTATTCAATATAGTACTGGAAGTTCTAGCCAGAGCAATCAGGCAAGAAAAAGAAATAAAGGGTATTCAAATAGGAAAGGTGGAAGCCAAATTGTCTCTATTTGCAGACAACATGATAGTATACCCTGAAGACCCCATCGCCTCAGCCCAAAAACTCCTGAAACTGATAAGCAACTTCAGCAAAGTCTCAGGATATAAAATCAATGTGCAAAAATCACAAGCATTCCTCTACACCAATAACAAACTTAAAGAAAGCCAAATCAAGAATGAACTGCCATTCACAATTGCTACAAAAAGAATAAAGTACCTAGGAATACAACTCACAAGGAATGTAAGGGACCTCTTCAAGGAAAACTACAAACCACTGCTCAACGAAATAAGAGGACACAAACAGATGGAGAAACATTCCATGTTCATGGCTAGGAAGAATCAATATTGGGAAAACAACTATACTGCCCATAGTAATTTACAGAATCAATGCTATCCCCATCAAGCTACCATTGACTTTCTTCACAGAACTGGAAAAAACCACCATGAACTTCATATGGAACCAAAAGAGAGCCTGCATAGCCAAGTCAATTCTAAGCAAGAAGAACACAGCGGGGTGCATTACACTACCTGATTTCAAACTATACTACAAGGCTACAGTAATCAAAACAGCATGGTACTGGTACCAAAACAGAGATATACACCAATGGAACAGAACAGAGGCATCGGAGGCAACACAACATATCTACAACCATACAATCTTTGATAAACCTGACAAAAACAAGCAATGGGGAAAAGATTCCCTGTTTAATAAATGGTGTTGGGAAAACTGGCTAGCCATGTGCAGAAAGCAGAAACTGGACCCCTTCCTGACACCTTACACTAAAATTAACTCCAGATGGATTAAAGACTTAAACATAAGACCTGGCACCATAAAAACCCTAGAAGAAAATCTAGGCAAAACCATTCAGGACATAGGAGTAGGCAAGGACTTCATGACCAAAACACCAAAAGCATTGGCAACAAAAGCCAAAATCGACAAATGGGACCTAATCAAACTCCACAGCTTCTGCACGGCAAAAGAAACAGTCACTAGAGTGAATCAACAACAAACAGAATGGGAAAAAATTTTTGCAGTTTACCCATCTGACAAAGGGCTGATATCCAGAATTTACAAAGAACTAAAACAGATTTACAGGAAAAAAACAAACAAGCCCATTCAAAAATGGGCAAAGGATATGAACAGACACTTTACAAAAGAAGACATATATGAGGCCAACAATCATATGAAAAAATGCTCATCGTCACTGGTCATCAGAGAGATGCAAATCAAAACCACATTGAGATACCATCTCATGCCAGTTAGAATGGCGATCATTAAAAAATCTGGAGACAACAGATGCTGGAGAGGATGTGGAGAAATAGGAACACTTTTACACTTTTGGTGGGAGTGTAAATTAGTTCAACCATTGTGGAAGACAGTGTGGTGATTCCTCAAGGCCTTAGAAATAGAAATTCCATTTGACCCAGCAATCCCATTATTAGGTATATATCCAGAGGACTATAAATCGTTCTACTATAAGGACACATGCACACGAATGTTCATTGCCGCACTGTTTACAATAGCAAAGACCTGGAACCAACCCAAATGCCCATCGATGATAGACTGGACTGGGAAAATGTGGCACATATACACCATGGAATATTATGCAGCAATCAGAAATGATGAGTTCGTGTCCTTTGTAGGGACGTGGATAAATCTGGAGAACATCATTCTCAGCAAACTCACACAAGAACAGAAAATGAAATACCGCATATTCTCACTCATAGGCGGGTGATGAAAAATGAGAACACATGGACACAGGGAGGGGAGTACTAAACACTGGGGTCTATTGAGGGGAAAAGGGGAGGGCCAGTGGGAGGGGGAGCTGAGGAGGGATGGCCTGGGGAGAAATGCCAAATGTGGGTGAAGGGGAGAAAGGAAGCAAAACACACTGCCATGTGTGTACCTATGCAACTGTCTTGCATGTTCTGCACATGTACCCCAAAACCTAAAATGCAGTAAAATATTTTTTAAAAAATGAAAATGATAAAAAAAGGAAAAGAAAAAGAAGAAGAAATAAGTCGAATCTATCAAACTCAAAAGCTAATTAATAGTGTATAAGAAATTCTGTAAAGCTATAATCCTGAGATCCCCAAGTAATCATGTTATCTAGCCTGAAGTGAAGTAACAGATAGCAGCTGAAAGTAGGGAGTGAATTGCAGAGTCCTAAAGCTGTCTAAATGCCTGGAGCCAGTCAACTATGAGGTCAGGTCTCCCCCTATTCTTACATGGTGTGGCTGTATTAACCAAATAACCATCTCTGTTTTGTTTATCCTGATTATGTTGGGCTTTTGTTGCTTACAACCAAAAAGAGCTAACAAATGTAACACATACAAACAAGGAAAGGCTTAGTGACAAGAATGAGCTCAAACACATTGAGAATAGAAAATAGGTTAAATTACTTAGGTAAAACCAGATTCTAGGTGAGATTTACTTAAAGCCAGATTAAATTTATTTGCTTTTTAAATGTAATAGTCTAAAAAAAAAAAAACAAAATAAAAAATGTAATAGTATATTATTACTGCTACTCTCCCGTGTGTTGGTAGCATTAATAGAGTTCATTTTTTAGCATATTTTTCTTTATTGTTTATTTCAATTGCACTTGATCATTTATCATAATTTTAGAAATCAATAGATGCAACATTACTCTTCATAATATAACTAGGGCCTAAAGTGAATAAATTATTTGTCCACGCTTATAACCAGCTGAAGGCAGACATGTGGAAGCATAGTGCTGTAAGAAGGAAGTAAGCTGTAAAGACAGATAGGACTGGGTTTGTTTCCTGGTTCCTTCCTTCACCCAGTAATTTTTGGTTTTAATATAATTTTTACATAAGTAGTACATGGACATGACAGAAAATTCAGAAGCTTATATTGTGAAAAGCAAGCTATTCCTCCTATCCGTTTGTCCAGTATCTACCCCCCACCACCTCTGACAACCACTGTTAAAGTTTCTTAGGTACTCTTCCAATGATAGTGTATTCAAGCATATTGAAGACTTGACTGTTTAGACTTAAAGACATACAATGATCACTAAGATTTTAAAAAGTACAAACATACTAGAAAGATTGAAGTTTGGAAGGCCAGATAAAAGTGGGACTAGAGAGAAATGAGTATCTATGAGATACCCTTCCCAACAGTTCTGGCATATAAAAAGCAACAAACTAAAATTTAAAAACAAAATGACTTCAACAGAAAAAAAAAAAAAGACAGAATCAAATAAAAGTCCTGAAAAGGCATGATTCGTTGATATTTTATGAAGAGGTATATACAAGCACCTACTTTAGACAGAAGAAGAAAAGAACAATGAAATTAACCTGACACCATGTTTAGCTAGCAGTTAGAGGAATACAAATACACAGTTCAAGAACATCTCATCACCTGTCAATAAAGTAAAATCTTTTCCCTCCTGAATTTTATCCAATAAATAACTGATTTAAGGGGAGGTAGAAAAGAAAGATATTATTCTCCACAGATGTGAGGAACTTTAGAGTAGCCATGAAAAAAAAAAAAAAAAAACCCTTGGCCTAGGTTACATATTAAAGATCGAATGAAGTCAATCATTCAGCATACAATGTTAACAAAACTACATTTGTAGGAGCAAAGAACGTATTTTATTTAAGAGATCAAATTGAAATTTTCTTTAGGCTTTTATGGATTCTCTGTGGAAAAAAAAGATCTTCTAAATTTCTAGAGCAGTGGTATAACCATTGTAACATTTAAATATTTAAGTCCCAGAAAGTAATACCTCTGATGGAAATGGAAAATAATTTTTGCATACTTTTAATAAGTATCAAAAGGTAATATGTCCCACACCAGTCAGAATGGCTATTAAAAAGTAAAAAAATAAATAAATAATAACAGATACTGGCAGTTACAGAGAAAAATAAATGCTTATACACTGTTGGTGAGAGTGTAAATTAGTTCAACCATTCTGGAAAGCAGTGTGGCAATTCCTCAAAGAACTAAAAACAGAAATACTATTTGACGCAGCAATCCAATGGGTATATACCCAGAGGAATATATATCATTCTATTATAAAGACACATGCACGTGTATGTTCACTGAAGCACTATTCATAATAGCAGACATGGAATCAACCTAAATGCCCATCAATGGTAGACTGGATAAAGAAAACATGGTAAATATGCACCATGGAATACTATGCAGCCATAAAAAAGAATGAGATTGTGTACTCTGCAGAGATATGGATGGAGCTCAATGCCATTATCCTTAACAAACTAATGCAGAAACAAAAACCAAATACTGCATGTTCTCACTTATAAATGGGAGCTAAATAATGAGAACATATGGACACACAGAGAGGAACAACACACACTGGGGCTTACCAGAGAGTGGGGGGTGGAAGGAGGGAAAAGATCGGGAAAAATAACAAATGGTTACTCGGCTTAATAGACAGGTGATGAAATAATCTGTATAACAAACCACCATGATGCAAGTTTACCTATGTAACAAACCTACACATGAACTCCTGAACTTCAACATTAAAAAAACAAAAACAAAAATAAAGGTAATGTGAATTACATATTCTTACAACCAATTTTTTCATATAGTTAAGAGAAATAAATTATAATTAGAATGTATTTACAAATGTGGAACTTAATCATTAGAAATCTTCAAAATGAATTTTATTATATGTGAAATTATTTTACAAGACAGAACACAGCTCTAAAATTGTAAGAGAAAATATATTATTCTACATACAGAAACTTTTTTAAACACAACCATCTTTAATATATTAATAGGATCCTGTCAATTTGCATTTTTTGTCTTCTTTCAAATCAGGAAAGAAGAAAAAGCAAGCATGAAAGTTTACAGAATCATCTTAGGAGTAGGGTGTGTACCATATGTACCTACTTTCTCATTTGTATAACACTATCCCTTAAATCAATGAACAGAAATAAATTGGAATCCGTCCAAAAGCATGTTTTCTACCTTCAAACACAGAATTAATATTCAGTCTATATAGGTAGTCATTTAAATTTTAATCTAAGAAATGATAACAATGGTTTGCAAATAACTTTTAAAAAGTTCAGCCATCTGTTTTAACAACAGATCAATTCTGTGTTTGCATGCACAGTTGTTAAAGACTAAATTATTAATACAGAATTATTTAGATGTAATTTTTTTTTAAAGAGATGGATTTGTTTTCCTAGCCTGTCAAGCAAATGTCTGAAACAAAAAAAAAAGGTCAGAAGCCATATATATATCTTTTAAAACTATTAGCTATTTTATTTAGAATATATATATACTAAAGGGAAATCAAGAACCATCTTGATTAAAAAAGTTAATCAATGAAATTACTAATAAGAACACATATAGAATGAAACTTTAAAATTCCCTTAAAAATAATTTTAATATTTTATTAGTATCTTTCTCAATGTTAAGAGAATTTTTTAATACCACAATCTCCCAACTAAAATTATTTGTAGAGGCTGTACTACGGTCTTTAAATAACAGGAACAAAACAACCCAAAATCCCCAACACTAGGAAGTACAGGCTACACTAACAAGAGAAGTATATTATCAGGTTACTCTTACCCATGAGTGTATCTAAAGAATCACAGTTCATTTCAAATCTCCATAATTCCAAAATACTATCAGACATCTTCTCAGGATAAGTTTTTAATAAAGTAAAATATAATGTGGGAGATTAAACCACTTTTCTCTGAGATTTTAAGCTTGGCACACAGAAAGTAACCTTTGGTTCATTCACACATACACACAAATTAGAATGATAAGCCAAATGATATTACGCTTCTTGCAAATAATCGTATTTTTCTATAATAATGCATTTTATATTCTTATATAATGCCAGAATCATTACTGGCTTCACTCAAGACAAACCTATGGGTTGTCCTTTAAATGGTTACATCTCACAAAAGACTTATTGATAAATATTAAAGTATTATTCTTAAAATCATCAGTGTTTTCTACAATATGGCTACAATAAGACTTACCTCAGTCTTTTTACTAACGTGATCTGTAAATGAAAAAAAAAAAAAGATGAGACTTCATTGAAGGAATTTAACATATAAAAGAAAAAAAATGAAAGAATTTCAAAATTATAATAGGAGTTACAGAAGTCACTTAAGGGTTTTCTAGGATTCTCATTTACTTTTCCAGGTTTAAGATGTTAAAAGTCAGTATACTGTTACCAATTTACTCAGCTTAAGGATCAAGTCTTATTATCCTAGTAAATGCCACCCATATCAAGGGATATTACTGCATTTTAAGCATATGAGTTTCACATAATTTAGTTTTTTGGTTCCACATAATTTGGGAGGCTGTGGGGAGCAAGTCAAGGGGCCACAAATATGTCCAAAATCAAATCAGAGGTTACTATAACTACAAAAAATGTTCAGATTACTGCTTTTGTGTAACACAAAGGTAGGATAGTAATTTGTGTCTTTTAAAACTATTTGCTATTTTATTTTAAAAATGTGTATCATAGTGATCTGATAGTACTATGAAAAGATCCTAAAAACTGATATATATATATATATTTATAGAATAAACACAAAAAAATAACCCACAACAAATATATCTAGATGAAACAAATTATTGGCCTAGAAATAACACAGCATTTCTGGAAAGAAATTACCAAGAGCAGAATGAGGACAGGCTAAGGGAATCTACACAGATACACAGTTGAAACTAAAGTACAAATAAGGCCAGGGGCGATGTCTCATGTCCGTAATCCCAACACTTTGGGAGGCTTGAGGCGAGCAGACCACCTGAGGCCAGGAGTTTGACACCAGCCTGGACAACATGGTGAGACTCCATCTCTACTAAAAATACAAAAAATTAGCTAGGCGTGGTGGCACACACCTGTAATCCCAAGTACTTGGGAGACTGAGGCATAAGAATCATTTGAACCAGGAGGCAGAGGGTACAGTGAGCCAAGATTGTGCTACTGCACTCCAGCCTGGGGGACAGAGCAAGACTCTGTCTCTAAGTGAATAAATAAAGTACAAATAGTTAGGAAGTATTTTTATTTAAATTGAAGATGATCAGGATATCTAATACTTAATAATGCTTCTTGTGGATAGAGAAGTTTTCTATTCTCAAGGACTAAAAATAATATGACTTTCTTACGACTGAGAATCAAAAAGTTGGTCCAGTTCTCTAAAGAATTTCTTGATCAGAATAGTGTCAAAAAAAAATAGTGTCCATAAACACAGTAAATGCCAAAGTCATCAACTTCATATCAAACTTCCAAATCCTGGTAAGTTAAACAGTCATTCTTCTAGCATGTTCTATTTGGCATACAGTGTGATGTCAGAACCCAAGAAAGAACCTCAACTGCGTTCATCATGACATGCAAAAGCTGTGTAGCTTCTCTTTAATAACATATGGATGTTTTTCTCAATGGAGCTAATAAATTTACATACTAAAGAAATCAAATGTGGAAAATAGGAGTTTTAGAAGGCATTCTTTCCATCTTTCTCCCTAGTTTTTAATACAATATATTTCTTCCTTTTTTTAAGAGACAAGATCTCACACTGTTGCCAAGGCTGGAGTGCAGTGGCATATGTATAGCTCACTGTAGCTAGCCTCTGGCTCCTAGCCTCAAGCAATCCTTCTGCCTTGGCCTCCCAAATCAATGGGATTATAAGTATGGCCCACTGCATGTGGCCCAAAATAGATTCCTTAGGTGCAGTTTCAGTCTTGTTGCCCAGGCTGGAGTGCAATGACACAATCTTGGCTCACTGCAACCTCTACCTCCTGGGTTCAAGCAATTCTCCTTCCTCAGTCTCCCGAGTAGCTGGGATTAAGGCATGCACCACTATGCCTGGTGAATTTTTCTGCATTTAGTAGAGATGGGGTTTCACCATGTTGGCCAGGCTGGTCTCAAACTCCTGACCTCAGGTGATCCACCTGCCTCAGCCTACCAAAGTACTGGGATTATAGGCATGAGCCACCCGGCCTATTTTTTTTTTTAAAGACAAGTCTCGCTCTGTTGTCCCAGGAGGGAGTGCAGTGGCGCAAACTCGGCTCACTGCAACCTCCGCCTCCTGGGTTCAAGCGATTCTCCTGCCCCAACCTCCGGAGTAGCTGGGATTTCAGGCCCTGCTAATTTTTATATTTTTAGTAGAAGCAGGGTTTCACCATGTTGGCCAGTTTGGTCTCAAACTCCTAACCTCAAATGGATCCGCCTGCCTTGGTCCCCCAAAGTGCTAGGATTACAGGCATAAGCCACCTCACCCAGCCAAAATTTGGAAATTTTAATATGTATTTGTTCTTTAACCCCAAAACAAAGCAACTTAATCACTGGAAGCCTATGGGTAAAAGCATTCTTGATCCTCAAAGGAAAACAATATAATCTTCTAAACATATTCTCTGATTTTCAAAAAAAAGGCTCATTTCTGAAAGCAGTATTTAGGTTCTTTTCGAAATTACCGCAATGGTAATATTTATCATTAAACAATGCCCAATGTACTAAAGCTGAATTCATAAGAATCAAATAAAATGCTCTGTCAATGAACAAACAGCTGTTCATATGGTGAGCAACTATTCTGACTGGTATAGACAAAGCAGTGTTCAATAAGTTTCTGTGATGATAGTAATGATCTATACCTGGACTAACATGGAAGCCACTAGTCATATGTGGCTACTGAGCACTTGAAATATGGCTAATGCAATTAAAAACTACATTTTCATTTTAATTTTTATTTAAGCTGCCACACAGGAATAGTAGCTACCACATTGCACAGCGGAGGCTAAGGATTTTTAGCATTTCCCATATTAAAAATAATGTGCTTTGTGGTTTGTCTTCAAAAGTTTAGTGGATAGTAAAATTCCTTCTGTCTTCTCCATTTGATAAAAAATACAAATGGACCAGGCACGGTGGCTCAAGCCTGTAATCAAAGCACTTTTGGAAGCTGAGGTGGGAGGATCACCTGAGGTCAGGAGTCAAAATTTCTGATTTTAAATTACTTTAAAACGCCAAATGGTTTTAGTTTATTTCCAAACAGTTTTGTCCCTTCTAAAACTCATGCTGAAATTTAATTGCTGCCAGGCACAGTGGCTCATGCGTGTAGTTACAGCACTTTCAGAAGCTGAGGCTGGTGGATCTCCTGAGCTCAGAAGTTTGAGACCACCCAGGGCAACATGGTGAAATACAAAAATTTTGTAAAAAATACAAAAAATTAGCTGGGCATGGTGGTACGCACCTGCAGTCCCAGCTAATCGAGAGGCTGAGGCATGAGAATCGCTTGAGCCCCAGAGGGGGAGGTTGCAGTGAACTGCGACTGTGCCACTGCACTCCAGCTTGGGCTACAGAGTGAGACTCTGTCTTAAAAAAAAGAAGAAAGAAACTTAATTGCCATGCAACAATATTAAGAGGTGGGATCTTTAGGCTCATGAGAGCCACATCCTCACAAGTGGCATTGGTTATAAAAGGGCAAATTTGGTCCCCTCTTGCTCTCCCACCCTCTTGCTTTCACTCTTGCATGTGATCGCTTGTTAAGAAGACCCTCACCAGATGCTGGCATCTTAATATACCAGCTTCCACAACTGTGAGCCAGTAAATTTCCATTCATTATAAATAACCCAGTCTCAAGTACTCTACAGCAGTACAAAGCAAACTAAGACACAGGTTTACATTTTTTAACATTCTACACAATACATAAACAACTTTTACTTTTTTAAAATTAGATATTTACAACTGAAGTATAAAATAGAGGTAAAATAGTTATTTTAGGATAATAGCACTGTATATATATTACCTTCTGAATGAAAATCTTTTAGTGATACTGTGAGAGGTTTGTCTTTTCCCTGATGATTTTTTCTTTTATCTTTTTTATTCATAACTTTGGACTGAGTTGAAGCATTTTCAGCATTTTCATACTCCTAAAAAGAATTAGCAACGATTAAGTTCAGTTTACAAATTGTAAAATAAACTCATCAATAAGTAATATGTTTCTTAAAGTTTACTTTTTAAAGATAAAAGGCTAATAAAAAAATAAAATTTAGGCTAGCCAAATTGCATAAAGGGATACCTCCTTATATATTTACTCAATCCTTACGTCTTAAACATTAAAATAAAACAAACAAACAAAAAGTCATACTTAGTTTGTAACCCCCCTCCTCATTGCTACCTTCTTCCTTTCAAGACCAAATTTAAGACCATAATCAGCAATTTCCTGCCTCAGCCCACTGAAATCTGGCTTCTGCCGGTTCTCTGACACTAAAATTAAGGTAAACCTCCTATTTATTGCCAAATCCACAAACACATTATTTTTTTCAAGCATCTCTTGGTGTTCTTAATATATTTCTAACTACTGCTAAGTCTCCTTTGCTGGCTTCTTTTCTCAACCTTCTAAAAAATGTAGCTGTTGTTCACATTATCGCACTCTTAACCTATTTTTTTATGCTTTATACCCACTGCTCTTCAATCTCAAAGTTTAAAGTTCTGCCAACAAACTATTTCTGTACAGAGACAACGAAACTGCAATGTTCAATAAGCATCTCCACAGTAGATGTATTCTATCTTCCCATCTCACCACCCTGCCTTCCCCACTCTATCCTTTATGAAGTACCTTGTTATGCTGCCACCACCTACGTGTCTAAGTTGGAAAGCTCAGAGTATCCCTGCCTACTCTCCTATACACCTTATAGCCAATTAATTACTAGGTCTTGTTTAACTTATCTCCTGAAGATCTCTTAAATATGTTCTCTCTTCCTTGTACATTTTGTCATTCACCCTATCTTCTTTTGCTTGGATACTGCAACAGTCTCTAATTTTAGCTCCTCAATCCATCTTGTATACTGTTACACATGAGTTTCTAAAATAAAAACCCAAAATCAATCTAAAAGTTAAAATGATTAAACAGCTTTCTGCTGATGGACGTATAAAACCCAATCTCCTTGCTGAGTACATGAGGTAATTTATGTCCTATCCTTCTGGCTGTATCTCCAGAAGTTCTAGGTCCTTAAATGACAGTTTTTCAAATTATGCTATATTCTTTCATGGGTACATGTTATATACTTGCCATTCCTTCCTTCATGCCTACCTTTCCTCTTGTCTATCTCATGAACTTCTAATACATCTAATAAGACTCTTTTTTGAGAATCCTTTCCTGAAATGTATACTCAAAGGCAGTCAAAAGTCTTCTATTTTTCTGAATTTCCACTGCACTGAGAACACACATCTATCTCTCAATACTATACACTATGTCTCCTTCCACTAAACTCAAAGGGCGCATTTTAGCTATTCAATAAATACTTGATGAATAACTGGTAGAACAGAGTAGAAAATGCCATCCCAAACTGTAGTTATCTGTTATAAAAATCCTTAGGCTAAAACAATTGTATTAAGAGTTATTTTATTGGAATATTGACTTTTATCTCAATGACTACACATCAGTATAATCACATCAAACTACCTATTGCATACAAAAGAAGTTCTTCCTTTCTCTTAGTCATTATTGTCTGCTAAAACCAATGATTTTGAGTACTGCACCTATGACTGCACAAAGAACACCGGCTGGGAGTATGACATTTTATCAGCACTATTTACTTCTCTTCTAAGGATACAGGTGAACCTTCTAGCTTTAGAATCTAGACATACATCCATAAATCTAACAGCAAGAAGTCACCTTTGTATGATAATATTCTATTTTATAAATTTTATCTTCTAATTGAGCAAGACAGGATTACTTTTCCAGTGTAACCTGATAGTCCACTTAAATGATTAAATCATAGTAAAACCAGCTGTATCAATTTTTGTAATTTTTCTGCTTTGTGTCTAAATGTATATGTAACAATAATGGTCATAGTTCATTCTTCATCATTTGGCATAACAGAAAGAGGAATATAGAAAAGAAACACACATAATATACACAGCCCACTTTATTGACAACTTTTTTCCTCTTCCCTTGAACTATAAATAAGTAGCAAAATCAATGCTGTGAATTTTTTTGTTAAGATGGGATCTCCCTTTGTTGCCCAGGCAGGAGGAGTACAATGGCACGATCATAGCTTACTGCATCCTCTAACTCCTGGGCTCAAGGGATTCTCCCACCTCAGCCTCCCAAGTACCTGGGACTACATGCTCACACCAACTACCATGCCCAGCTAGTTTAAAATATATATACGTATATATTTTTAGAGATAGGGTCTTGCTGTGTTAACCCAAGCTAGTCTCAAACTCCTAGCCTCAAGCACTCCTCCTGTCTCAGCCTCCTGAGTTGCTGCTGTGAATTTTAATTATTTGCTTCTTTCCATTTTGGATGAAGACACTAATGTCCAAGAACATGGCCAAGAAGTCTTAAAGATGACCAGAGGCCATTTATGATCAACCACTGAGTAATCACAGCTTAAACAAATGTTATGAACCAAAAAACAATCCCAATAAATGTTAAGGACTAAACTATTAAATGAGATTAAGATAATGAATACTCACACAATTTAAATACAGAAACTGTAAACCAACACTTCTCTTTACTTAAATACTCCTACAATAACAAGCTATAAAATGGATTTCAACACACAACCTATTATCAAAGCTCAGTGACAAATGCTGAGTTTTCAAGGCCAAAATTTCAGAAATGGCCTATTTACTTGATTATAGTGCATCTCTGGCAGAGGGTCTCTTAATAAATGCCCCTGTAGTAGTAGCCATGTTAAAATTTTAAATCCACTTATTTCTATGTTCATTTAAAATGAAAATAATCGAAAATTTACGCCTGTAGCACTTTGAGAGGCCGAGGTAAGTGGATCAGCAGAGCTCAGGAGTTCAAGTACAGACTGGCCAACATGGTGAAATCTCATCTCTACAAAAAAACAAAAATTAGCTGGGTGTGGTAGCTCACACCTCTAGTCCCAGCTACTCAAGAGGCTGAGATGTGAGAATCTCTCGAACCTGAGAGGCAGAGGTTACAGTGAGCTGAGATCATGCCACTGCACTCCAGCCTGGGCAACAGAGTGAGACTCGGTCCCAAGAAAAAATAATACTAAAAATAAATTAAATTAATCATCTTTTGTGAATTTTATTTTCTCTCTTCCCTTAATCTTGGGTGGGGAAACTCCTTAACCAAACATTCCAAGTCACCGGACAAAGCTTAGTCCAATTATTTCTGTTCTCTCTCAAAACAAGAAGAAATCCTATTATAAACATGTCTTGGTAATATTTTATTACAATAATTAATTTTTTGACAAACTTTATAAAAGAAATTTTATGTAAAATTCAAGTAGGTTGGTTTTAACTTTTCACCAGTTAAACTTCTAAAATATCAAAATCAATAACTATGTAAATACCTTTTTGCGTTCTTCATATTCTAATTTACTTAGCAACAATGCCTTCTCAAGATCTGCTTCAAACATTTCAGATGTCAGCTAAAAAAAAAAAGTTTCACAACAAACAGTATCATTACATCACACGAGCAAAATAACCATACACATGACTACATATAGAGGAAAAGAAAGCAAATACGTTTTAAAAAAATATGGAGTCCCCAAAGTTATCTTAACCACGTCAAACTAGGAAGCCTATATTCTATAGAAGATATCAAAATACAAACTTCCAATTTTGAGGTTTCTATTTTTCCTCTTCATTGTTAATTATCTGTTGTATATGATATAACCTTATTTTTTATCTTAATAAAAAATCTTAAACAGTTGGCACTGTAATAGATGTCAAAGACAATATTCAGTTTAGGAAACCAAAAGTCATGAGTGATTATTATTCAAAAAATATTAACACTTAAAAATAACTCAACAAGAATTATTAAACACAATATACCATTTCCTGAATATAGAAAACAACCACAGGTACAGAATAAGGTTGCCAAATGTCCTGGTATAAGGTGTTACAGAGTAATTGTTTATAGTGCATCTTTTTACTCTTAAAATGACAATGTGGTTGCTTTACCTTTAAGTCATCTAATGAAGATCATTTAATTTGTGATCTCTATTTGTTTATTTTTCACCAATCTCACCTAACTTCTTACAATCTAGCTTCCACCACCCTCCAATCAAATTAATCTCTACAACTTACTTTTCCTAATTATCAAACAAAATGCTGCAGTAGCTGGATGGGACTTTAGGTTTCCACTACTGGGGATAAGGTGAGTGTGTCTGCAGCTGTATGTAAGATAGCTGCAACATGACATGGGTAAGCATCCTGGACTTGTGTACATGTATGTATCTGACAACAAAAGCATCATTTTAGTGGATACCTCTTGTTTTTATCTGTCCAGAATCCCTTCCTTGATTCATTTAAATAACTACACTTCATTCCAAAGTCCAATGGTTTCAGCAGGATAGCCAGTCACATAATTCTGTATACTAAGCACTACCATACCACACAAACACACAAGCTATCATCACCAATGACAAAAGGTGGAGGCAAGTCATTCAACTCATTTTTTTTTTTTTGCTCTCCGAGGAATTAAATTTTGAGAACAAAGAAAAAGCAATGGGGGTTTATTAGCTGATGGTAACCCTCAAAAAGTGACATCTTCTAGCTCATGCCTCTGAGCACTCCCAAATCCCTTGGTTTCCAACTTTCCCATGACCTAATTGTTTAGTTTTTAATTCAAATCTGAGAATCACTCAGTATCCTTCAAAAAAGTTTTCTTGCCTAAGCTAATCATAACTGTTTCTACTGCTTAATGATTTTTAAAATCTAAACTAAAATAGAAACCAACTCCAAAAAAGAAGTGATCTGTTTCAAAGAAATACCCTAAAAACTAGAAAAATGTTAATACTGGACACTATGAACTAAACCTTTCATTTCTAAATAAAGTCATCCCTTTGAAAGCATCTCATCTAATCTTATGGTGCGACAATAAGAAGAAAGGAAAAAAGATTAAGTTTACACAGAAAAACATTAATCTTACACAGAAAAACATTAACTCAGAAAAATACAATTAGAATTAAAATGGTAAATAATGGTATATAGGACTAGAAAATCAGATTAAACCCAGTGTAAATTACACATTCTTTATGGAATAACTGAAAAGAATTGAAGAATTAATTTAAATTAGTAATTAGCAGGAAAAAGTAATAAATTACTCTTTTAGACTTGTATATATTTGTTATGTACATGGGTATTCAATAGTTATAAGGTAAAAGGAAGTTTACATCAATGTATCCACCTAACCTCAAAGCAAACTGATGAAAAATGTTTCACTATAATTAAAGAACAGCAGTCAGCTGAGTGCAATGGCACACGCCTATAATCCCAGGACCTTGGGAGGCCGAGGTGGGCAGATGATGAGGTCAAAAGATTGAGACCATCCTGGCCAACAAGGTGAAACCCTGTCTCTATATTTAAAATAGAAAAATTAGCTGGGCGTGGTGGCAAGCACCTGTAGTCCCAGCTACTGGGGAGGCTGAGGCAGGAGGATTGCTTGAACCCGGGAGGCGGAGGTTGCAGTGAGACAAGTTCACAGCATTGCATTCTAGCCTGGTGACTGGCGACACAGCGAGACTCCATTAACAAAAAAAAAAAAAGGTAACAAAACTAGGCTGACATGGTGGCCCATGCCTGTAATCCCAGCACTTTAGGAAGCCAAGCTGGGCAGATCACCTGAGGGCAGGAGTTCAAGATCACACTGGCCAACATGATGAAACCCCATCTCTACTAAAAGTATTAAAAAAAAACAGGCTGGTGTGGTGGAGCGTATGCACTTGTACAGTAGCTGGGACTACACGTGCATATGGACCATACAAGGCAGGACAATTGCTTGAACCTGGAGGTGGAGGTTGCAGTGAGCTGAGATTGCGACACTGCGCTCCAGCCTGGGTGACAGAGTGGGACTCTGTCTCCAAAAAAAAAAAAAAGTAACAAAACTACTTAAGTTTATTCTGAACACAGTTGGTTCAATTTGCCACTAAACTTTTAATCCCTATTGATGACATTTATTAATTGTAGAACGGGCATTTGAGATTATTTCTAATATGTCACATAGTCTGATGATATTCCAAAAATAAGTTACTGGGCAGATCAGGTCAGGAAGTTGAAAGTCTTACTAGATGTCATTTTTATTTTTCATCATATTAACTCACAGAATTTAAATATTAAGACAGCTCATTCTAATAGCATCATAAGAACTGAATGAAATGAAATTTTAAAGTAAAATATATGGCCCTCCCAGCAATTAATTCTAACTGTAGTAGTTCAGACTTTAAATTTACCTTTTAATTATTAACACAAACTAGTATAGGAGAAGATGCAGGTAGACAAAAATGATTTAAATTTAAATTTTTGAAAACTAGAACAAATCTAAAAATTTCACTGCATGATCAATCAGCCACTAAAGATTTATTTAGAGTCTTCTAGGGTCTGTGCCCTCCCTGCCTATGGAGCTTTAAATTTAAAGCAGCAGCATAAATTTGGCTTTTGCCCTTGAAGAATTCCTACCCAGTTGAGAATGTAAGATTAACATGTATAAACTACAGAAAATAGAATAAGACATTAAGAGAGCTACAAAAGTTCAGAGAAAGATTAACAACAAAGGTAATTTCAGAGATATAGACAAAAATCAATTTAAGTTGGTATTTAAACATAGATACAATTTGGATAGGCAGAAATAGAATTGCAAGAAGAGCAAGCCACATTATAATGTTATCATATTAAAAATAGATATGCTATGGGATACTAAGAAAAGTCATTCTGACAAAAAGTGATTTTAAACATTACAAGAGAAAGATGTGGAAAAAACACAGGAATTGGGGGATCTTAGAAATGAATAATTCAAATTCCTATTCCACCCATGCTAACTGTGATTTTGAACAAGTTTTATTAACTTCTGTGAATCTCAGAACATTTAAAAAGGACATTGAAATATCAACTGTACAAGGTAGTTTTGAGGATTTAAAGTTGTAATATGTATGAAGTGCTTAGCACATTTCCTGGCATAAAACCAGTACTAAGCAAATTAGAGTTACCTTCCCATGTTGGAGAATAGCAGAAAATATGATTGCTTAGGGCAGCATTAAGTTCCAGACACTGTCTAAACTTTGAGGACATAAGGCAGATAAAAGAGGAATGCTAATACCAAATAAAAGTAATTTTTAAGACATAAACTGAAATATTAGAAGAAGGAGAACCTAGAATCAATGTGTCTGACTAAGCCATTGCAATCTCAGACAGCATATGGGCACCTGGACCAAAATGTAGCAGTGTAGAAAATAAAGAAGGTTCTATCTTAGAAGAGACTGATTAAGTTTTGGAACACTGACTACATGAAAAGTGTGAAAGAATCAAAGATAAGCTTTTTGACCTTAGATAATAGGGAGATGGTAGCACAAGACTAACACATCAGAAAAGAGAAAGAAAACATGATTTGAAATTCTGTAAACATAGCTTTATTCTCTGTCAGAGACTGCTATGAATGTAGCTGACAATCTAATCAGTAAATGTATAGGTAAAAGAGAGAGAGACAGAGACTGGGCCTGTAAGGCTGGCTCCAGGCAATAAAATGAAAATAAAACCATACTTTTAAAAAAGTACCTTGTTTAACTTTGTGAATGTTAAGTTCCTTACTATTTTCTTTTTATTTCTGGGAGAAGGAGGAAAGGAAGAAAAAGAAGAAATAGTAGGTACTAAAATGCCTACAGAATTCAAGAAGATACTTACATGTGCATAAGATGGAGTACTTCAGATCCCCTTTCTCTTGACTTCCTCATTGCCTCCTAGTCCCCATCTAATTGTAAAATTTATTTTTTCTATTTAAGCAAATCTATAGCTCAATCAGTTAAAGAGTATGAAGAACCAATGAAAAACCTAAAGGAAAGTAAATATTTTGGTACGAAGACTTTTTTTAAAAATTAATTTTTAACTCTAAGTACCATTACAATTTTCCCCATTTACATCCAAACAAAACAAAGTGCAAATGAACAGTCTTCAATTCTTATAGTAAGCATGGAAATATAGTTATTATAAAACAAAAGAGATAACCATTCTGAAGACATCTAACACTTGCAGTCAACTAATTAGACATAATAGCATTAGTGCATTGTGGTCCTCTAACTCAGCGATTTTCAAAGTGTAGACTACCTATCTTTCAGTAACTTGGAAGGTAGGATTATTGTCCCAGAAATCTTACAGTAGTCTTATTGAACATAATTATTTTAAAGGTTGTCAGAGTTCTACAAATACTACATATATCATTCACATTCATTACCACATTAAGTTCATCTCAGCTAATGTATTTTTATGTCTTTTGAGTGCTGCTTGCATTTACTAAGTCTGCATTTTTGTTGTATGCTTTATCATATCTCCCAGCAATAAAAATGGTTCAATGAGTCACGAAAGAATTAAAAGTAGTGAAAACAGAACCGTAAATAATGCAACTTATAAAAACAATAAATTTTGAAATTAACAGGACTCCAATACAGTGAATATAGACTATAAATGTGAATGTATTAGGATGAGAGTGACATCACAAAAGCAGCAGAAAAGCAAAGTTATAAATAGAAAATTAAGATAATGGGCCGGGCGCAGTGGCTCAAGCCTGTAATCCCAGCACTTTGGGAGGCCGAGGCGGGTGGATCACGAGGTCAAGAGATTGAGACCATCCTGGTCAACATGGTGAATCCCCGTCTCTACTAAAAATACAAAAAATTAGCTCAGCATGGTGGCGCGTGCCTGTAAACCCAGCTACTCAGGAGGCTGAGGCAGGAGAATTGCCTGAACCCAGGAGGCAGAGGTTGCGGTGAGCCGAGATCGCGCCATTGCACTCCAGCCTGGGTAACAAGAGCAAAACTCTGTCTCAAAAAAATAAATAAATAAATAAAAAGAAAATTAAGATAATGAATATTTAAGTTTTTAACTTATTGAGTCATCAATCTATTTGCTCCTAGCTACCTGCCATTAAATCTGGTCAGAAGACTGGGTGTTGTGGCTCATGCCTACAATCCCAGCACTTTGGAAGGCTGAGGTTGGTGGATTGCTTGAGACCATGAGTTCAAGACCAGCCTGGGCAACACGGCAAAACCCCATTTCTACTAAAAATACAAAAAATTAGCCAGCCATGGTGGAGCATGCCTGTAGTCCCAGCTACCTGGGAGGCTGAGGTGGGAGAAACATCTGAGCATGGGAGTCGAGGCTGCAGTTAGCCATGATCACGTCACTGCACCCAAGCCCAGATAATGTGAGTGAGACCCTGTCTCAAAAAATATATAAAAATTAAAAAAGAAAGAAACTTGGTGACCAGTGGCCTGAAGACATCACAGTTTTTGTTTCACTTTCAAACAAAGCCTAGAGACCTGTAGGAGTCTTTCCAGAACAAGTACTAAATAATGCTTTCCAGCACAAAAGTGATGAATTTTCTTGTTAAAGAGCCAAAAATACAATGGATTTATTTGAATTTACATTACTTATAAGGAAATCAGGTACAAGTCAAACTACTGCCAATGGATTTATTATAGAAGCCACAAAGTTAGTGATCAATTTATACTCACAAACAAAACCAGAACAAGCTATTGGAAAAATACTTTTATCAAATGAACTGAAGGATGTCAGGTGAGAGAGAACTTTCTATCACGCACATGCTAACAGACATTTCACTTTAGAGGGAGAAAAATACCAGAGATGTGTAGAGTTTGAATCAATACAGTAACAGGAAGAAACACACAATAAAATTTGGTCTGTTTATCACTGAAACCCTTAAGAAGAGATTTTTCTACTTAGTTAACTTTTGAGTCATGACTTTTAAAAAAAGGTACACTGCCCATTCAGTATGATATTGGCTGTGGGTTTGTCATAGATAGCCTTTATTATTTTAAGATACGTTCCATTGATAACTAGTTTATTCAGAGTTTTTAGCAGAACGGGCTGCTGAATTTTGTCGAAGGCCTTCTCTGCATCTATTGAAATGATCATGTGGTTTTTGTCTTTGGTTCTGTTTATGTGATGGATTATGTTTATAGATTTGCCTATGTTGAACCATCCTTGCATCCCCAGGAGGAAGCCTACTTGATTGTGATGGATAATCTTTTTGATGTGCTTTTGCATTCAGTTTGCCAGTATTTTACTGAAGATTTTTGCATCTATGTTCATCATAGATATTGGCCTGAAATTTTCTTATTTAGTTGTGTCTCTGCCAGGTTTTGGTATCAGAATGATGTTGGTCTCATAAATAAGTTAGGGAGTATTCCCTCTTTTGGTATTGTTTGGAATAGTTTCAGAAGGAATGGTACCAGCTCCTCTTTGTACGTCTGGTAGAATTCGGCTATGAACTCATCTAGACCTGGACTTTTTTTGGTTGTTAGGCTATGAATTGCTGCGTCAACTTCAGACCTTGTTATTAGTCTATTCAGGGATTCAACTTCTTCCTGGTTTAGTCTTTGGAGGGTGTAAGGAATTTATCCATTTCTTTTAGATTTACTGGTGTATGTGTATAGAGTAATTTTTAGT
This sequence comes from Callithrix jacchus, assembly GCF_049354715.1. NCBI lineage: Eukaryota > Metazoa > Chordata > Mammalia > Primates > Cebidae > Callithrix > Callithrix jacchus. The sequence continues at coordinate 99,186,478 of NC_133502.1, read as the reverse complement.
AATCTCTGTATTCCCTTTGAAAATTGTCACTAAACAAGGGTTCCTTCTCTCACCATTCCTATTCAATGCAGTATTGGAAGTTCTAGCCAAAGTGATCAGGCAAGAAAAGGAAATAAAGAGTATTCAATTAGGAAAAGAGGAAGTCAAATTGTCTCTGTTTGCATATGACATAATTGTATATTTAGAAGACCCAACTGTCTCAGCCCAAAATCTCCTTAAGATTATAAGCAACTTCAGCAAAGTCTCAGGATACAAAATCAATATGCAAAAATCACAAGCATTCCTATACACTGATAACAGAAAGAGAGCCAAATCATGAACAAACTCCCATTCACAATTGCTACAAAGAGAATAAAATACCTAGGAATACAACTAACAAAGGACATGAAGGACCTCTTCAAGAAGAACTATAAACCACTGTTCAACAAAATAAGAGAGGACACAAACAGACGAAAACATTCCATGCTCATGGTTAGGAAGAATCAATATTGTGAAAATGGCCATGCTGCTCAAAGTAATTTATAGATTCAATGCCATCCTCATCAAACTAGCATTGACCTTCTTCACAGAACTGAAAAAAACCACCTTAAACTTCATATGGAACCAAAAAAGAGCCTGCTTGGCCAAGACAATCCTAAGCAAAAAGAACAAAGCTGGAAGCATCATGCTACCTGATGTCAAACTGTACTATAAGGCTACAGTAATCAAAAGAGCGTGGTACTGGTACCAAAACAGAGATACAGAGAAATGGAACAGAACAGAGGTCTTGGAAGTAATGCCACACATCTACAACCATCTGATTGTTGACAAACCTGACAAAAACAAGCAATGGGGAAAGGATTCCCTGTTTAATCAATGGTGTTGGGAAAAGTGGCTAACCATGTGCAGAAAGCTGAAACTGGACCTATTCGTTACACCTTATACAAAAATTAACTCCAGATGGATAAAAGATCTAAACATAAGACCTAGCACCATAAAAACCCTAGAAGAAAATGTAGGCAATACCATTCAGGACATAGGCATAGGCAGCATAGGCAAGGACTTCACGGCTAAAACACCAAAAGCAATCGCAACAAAAGCCAAAATAGACAAATGGGATCTAATTAAACTTAAGAGCTTCTGAACAGCAAAAGAAACAATCATTAGGGGGATGGAGGCAGCAAACCACATTGCCATGTATGTACCTATGCAACAATCCTGCATGATCTGCACATGTACCCCAGAATCTAAAATACAATTAAAAAAAAAAAAAAAGAAACAATCATTAAAGTGAACTGGCAACCAACAGAATGGGAAAAATTTTTTGCAAGCTACCCATTTGACAAAGGGATAATATCCAGAATCTACAAAGAACCAAACAGATTTACAAGAAAACAACAACCCCATCAAAAAGTGAGTGAAGGATATGAACACGCACTTTTCAAAGGAAGAGATTTATGCAGCCAAAAAACATATGAAAAGATGCTCATCATCACTGGTCATTAGAGAAATGCAAATCAAAACCACATTGAGATGCCATCTCATGTCAGTTAGAATGGCGATCATTAAAAAATCTGGAGACTTAAATGAAAGTTGCCAGGAGTAAAAAAGAAAAAAAAAATCTGAAGACAACAGATACTGGAGAGGATGTGGAGAAATAGGAACACTTTTACAGTGTTGGTGGCAGTGTAAATTAGTGCAATCATTGTGGAAGGCAGTGTGGCAATTCCTCAAGAATCTAGAAATAGAAATTCCATTTGACCCTGCAATCCCATTACTGGGTATATACCTAAATGATTATAAATCATTCTATTATAAAGACACATGCACACATATGTTCACTTTGGCACTGTTTACAATAGCAATACTTGGAACCAACCCAAATGCCCACCAAGAATGGACTGGATAAAGAAAATGTGGCACATATACACCATGGAATACTATGCAGCCATAAAAAATGATGAGTTCGTGTCCTTTGTAGGGACATGGATGAATATGGAAACCATCATTCTCAGCAAACTGACACAAGAACAGAAAACCAAACACTGCATGTTCTCACTCATAAGTGGATGTTGAACAATGAGAACACATGGACACAGGGAGGGGAACATCACACACTGGGGTCTGTTGGGGGTTGGGAGGCTAGGGAAGTGATAGCAGTGGGTGGGGGGGTTGGGGAGGGATAACATTAGGAGAAATACCTAATGTAGGTAAAGGGGGGGATGGAGGCACAGCAAATCACCATGGCATGTGTAATAATCCTGTAAGATCTGCACATGTACCCCAGAACTTAAAGTATAATAATAATAATAATAAACACTGCATAGATAATTCTTTCAAAAAAAAAAAAGGTACACTGGAATTAATAATATCAGTGCATCATGAATAAAACAATTATACCTGAACAACATCTACACAGAGATTTACTCATAGGCAACAGCTGTTGGTGAAAGTTTCTTGATCTTGTTCAATCATTTTAAAGAACTAAAAATTATGCCTACAACCAAGTCAAAGCCATGCCCTACATGTTTTTTTAAAAACAGCTTTACTGGCCGGGCACGGTGGCTCAAGCCTATAATCCCAGCACTTTGGGAGGCCGAGGCGGGTGAATCACGAGGTCAAGAGATTGAGACCGTCCTGATCAACATGGTGAAACCCCGTCTCTACTAAAGATACAAAAAATTAGCTGGGCATGGTGGCGCGTGCCTGTAATCCCAGCTACTCGGGAGGCTGAGGCAGGAGAATTGCCTGAACCCAGGTGGCGGGGGTTGCAGTGAGCCAAGATCGCGCCATTGCACTCCAGCCTGGGTGTCTCAAAAAAAAAAAAAAAAAAAAAAAACAGCTTTACTGGGATATAATTTACATATCATTTCTATACATCATATATCATAACACCCATTTCAATTAAGAAACATATACATCTTCTGATATGTACATCTCTACGCAAATAATAAGTGGGTAGAGGATTTTTCACAATGAAGTATGCTGGGATAGATAAAAGTTCGCTACTACTTAGAATTAATTATTTATTTAACTAGCTTAAATACTCAGCACCAGTGTTTTTTGATTGTTGGTGCTCTTTATTTAGATTTGTTTTTTAATTGGCAGGAGCACATTTCAGAAAAATTTGCAGAAAGTATAATGGTGGTATACTTTCTCAGTTATTGTATATCTGAGAGTGTTTTTATTTGTTTTTTGAGATGGGGTCTCTGTTACCCAGGCTAAACTGCATTGGCATGATCACGGGCTCACTGCAGCCTTGACCCCCAGGCTCCAGCAATCCTCCCTGCTCAACACCCTGAGTAGCTGAGACTACAGGCATGCACTACCACACCCAGAAAATTTTTGTATTTTTTTGGTAGAGATGGGAATTTGCCATATTGCCCAGGATGGTCTTGAATTCCTGGGCTCAAGTGATCTGCCTACCTTGGCCTCCTTAAGTGCTGGGATTACTGGCAATGGCTGCTGCACCGGACCTCAGTATATTTCTTTCACATTCACACAAATGACTTCTTGGCTAGATATGGAATTCTTGGTCCTAACATTTTGGTTCTGGTATTTAAAGTAGCCAGCCTGATTCTTTACCCTGTGTAGGCAACCAGTTTTCTCCTGTGCATATATTTATACTATTATTTCTGTATTCTTCATTCTTAAAATTAGAATCTAATTCTTAAAAGACTTAAATTTGGTGTTATTTTCAAGCTTAGATTCAAATCTTAAGCTTAGGGAAATTTTTATCAACATAATATTTTTTGTAGAACTGGGGTCTCGTCAGGTTGCCCAGGCCAGTCTTAAACTCCTGGCCTCAAGCAGTTTTCTTGCCTCAACCTCCTAAAGTGCTGGGATTACAGGCATGAGCCAGTACACTTGGCCTATCAATATAGGCCTGCCTCTGTTCTGTTTGTTTCAGGGACAGTAATTATGCCTCTGCTGGATTTCAATTCAGTATTCCAATCTATCGTGTCAATTTTATCAGCAAAATTTATCTCAAATTTTCCTTCACATGATTGGCTCAGCTTTCTTTAGCAGATACTCTGGTCCTTCTAATGAAGTTTTTAATCTGCTATGATGTTATTTCCTAAATTTTAAAATTCACCCATCTCACTTTTAATTCACCCATCTTCCCTTTTAATTTCTAACTTTTTAAATTTTAGTCCATTATTTTATCTTAACTTGTTATGTAACACTACTATTCCCTTGACTTTTACAAAATGTTCTAGCCTTTTTTTATTAAAGCAAAACATAGGTGTTATCTCAAATCAACTTATTTCCTGAAGCAAATCTTTTTCAAGGTGTGCTTTCACTCCAGACACTAAGTACAATGTTTTTTTCCTTCATGTGGCAGAAACTTTTCTTCAGTTGACATGAGATCAACTAAGATCCAGTGTTTGCTCCTAAGTCGGTGAACAGGGTGCTTCCCTACTGTCCATCTGATTGGTTAATTCTAGTTCTCAGACTGAACGCTGAGGCTTAGTTGATGTAAATCTGCATTATCAATATGGAGATTTGGAAGTAGGAAAACTCTGTCTTAGTATGATTTCTCTTTTGTGTTTGACATAAGCAGCCAAGTAACAGCTAAGTTTTCCACATTCAGCTTTGTCTGGCTCAGCCCTCCATGCCTGAAATTTCTCATACTGTATCAGGAAAACACCCACCATACTGTATGCTTTCTGCTTAGTATGTAATCATTGACTGATCCCTCTACATGTAGCTACTTTTGAAATCTATTATTAATCTATTAATCATAATAAAATAGATTCCAAACAGTATACTGTCCATCAGTTGCAAGGCTTACCCTTGTCTCTTCCTCACCTCTCAGGGTAATTATCCCAAGATCTACTCTACTTCCACACCTTTGATTATTTTCTTCCAAGTGAGGCTCCCACATAAGGTTCCAGGTCTTCCTAAGTGACCCATCAGTAGTATACTCAGCAGAAATTTGTGTAAGTTCCTGGGCCTTGAATGGCATCCTCATATAGGATCAGGGCCAAGAGTCAGACTATTTCCTTTTCATCATTACCTGGTCATTTCAACAGCAATCACTGGGAGCAGAAGAAAAAGCAATCAGACATCTGTGCTCAAGTTCCCATGTTGCATGGAATTTATTTTGGGGCAAATTTGAGTAGTTTTCCTTCATCAGTTCTCCAGTGCACTTTGGGCCACTAGGAGAAAGTCTCTCCAATGAAAACACTAGTAAATTCTATTACTGGCTAAGCAAGTAGATCATCAAAACATTTATACTTGTAAACAAGAATCGGACATAATGAATATCTTATAAAGAAAAATAAATCAAATAACCCCTAGAAACAGTACAAGATTATTTATCCAGTATAGCAGTGCCTGGAACTGCCATTTGAACAGCACTACCTCATGGCTCTACAGTAATAATTGATGCTCATAATGATGAGCCTGAGGCACTGCAAAATTATTTCCTTCCTAAAAGAAATGTTATAATTTGCATAGTTTATGTTAAGAGAATAACTTAGTACAGTCTATTTCTTTTAAAACTGGCAACCCAAGAATGATAGGAATAGCCACTCTACTAGATCTAACATTTGCTAGAATGATACTCATTCTCAAGACATCAAATGACAGTTTAACAGGCAAATATTCTCATCACTTACTATACATATAGCATCTCTTAGAGTACCTTCCAGGCTTAGTATGTTATTTTCCTGGACTCCACACACAAAAAAGAAATACATTGGTCTTAATGAGTTATCTATTTTATTTGGTTGTTAATAATGACATTTAATAGAGACAGAGAAGAACAAAATATCATGTATAGGTTAAAGAAACAAACAACAGTCAAGTTTCCCAAAGACTTTATATATTTTATACATATATAAATAAAAAAATATATATTTTTTATTTATATATAAATAAAATATTTACTATATATATATTGTATTGCACTTTAGGTTCTGGGGTACATGTGAAGAACATGCAGGACTGTTGCATAGGTACATACATGGCAATGTGGTTTGCGGCATCCATCCCCATCACCTATATCAGGCATTATTCCCTATGTTATCCTTCCCCCCCCTACTCCCCACTGTCCCTCCCCTAGTCACCACCCACAGACCTCAGTATGTGATGCTCCCCTCCCTGTGTCCATGTGTTCTCATTGCTCAACACCCGCCTATGAGCGAGAACATTCAGTGTTTGATTTTCTGTTCTTGTGTCAATTTGCTAAGAATTATGGTTTCCAGGTTCATCCATATCCCTACAAAGAACACAAATTCATTGTTTTTTATGGCTGCATAGTATTCCATGGTGTCTATGTGCCACATTTTCCCTGTCCAGTCTATCATTGATGGGCATTTGGGTTGGTTCCAGTTCTTTGTTATTGTAAACTGTGCTGCAATGAACATTCATGTGGATGTGTCCTTATAGTAGAATGATTTATAATCCTTTGGGTATATACCCAGTAATGGGATTGCTGGGTCAAATGGAATTTCTATTTCTAGGTCCTTCAGGAATTGCCACACTGTCTTCCACAATGGTTGACCTGATTTACACTCCCACCAGCAGTGTAAACATGTTCCTATTTCTCCACATCCTCTCCAGCATTTGTTGTCTCCAGATTTTTTAATGATCACCATTCTAACTGGCGTAAGATGGTTTCTCAATGTAGTTTTGATTTGCATTTCTCTAATGACCCGTGATGAGGAGCATTTTTTCATATGTTTGTTGGCCTCATATATGTCTTCTTTTGAAAAGTGTCTGTTCATATCCTTCGCCCACTTTTGAATAGGCTTGCTTTTTTCTCGTAAATCTGTTTTAGTTGTTTGTAGATTCTGGATATAAGGCCTTTGTCAGATGTAGATTGCAAAATTTTTTTCCCATTCTGTTGGTTGCCGGTTCCCCTTGATGATTGTTTCTTTTGCTGTGCAGATGCTCTGGAATTTAATTAGATCCCATTTGTATATTTTGGCTTTTGTTGCCATTGCTTTTGGTGTTTTAGCTGTGAAGTCCTTGCCTATGCTGCCTACGCCTATGTCCTGAATAACTTTGCCTAGGTTTTCTTCTAGGATTTTTATGGTGTTAGGTATTATATTTAAGTTTTTAATCCATCTGGAGTTAATTTTGGTGTAAGGTGTCAGGAAGGGGTCCAGTTTCTGCTTTCTGCACATGGCTAGCCAGTTTTCCCAACACCATTTATTAAACAGGGAATCCATCCCCCATTGCTTGTTTTTGTCAGGTTTGTCAAAGACCAGATGGTTGTAGATGTGTGGTGTCGCCTCCAAGGCCTTTGTTCTGTTCCACTGGTCTATATCTTTGTTTTGGTACCAGCATCATGCTATTTTGACTACTGTAGCCTTGTAGTATAATTTGAAGTCAGGTAGCATGATGCCTCCAGCTTTGTTCTTTTTGATTAAAATTGACTTGGCTATGCAGGCTCTCTTTTGGTTCCATATGAAGTTTAAGGTGGTTTTTTCCAGTTCTGTGAAGAAGGTCATTGGTAGCTTGATGGGGATAGCATTGAATCTATAAATTACTTGGGGCAGCATGGCCATTTTCACAATATTGATTCTGCCCTAACCATGAGCATGGAATGTTTCTCCATCTGTTTGTGTCTTCTCTTACTTCATTAAGCAGTGGTTTATAGTTCTCCTTGAAGAGGTCCTTTACATCCTTTGTTAGTTGTATTCCTAGGTATTTTATTCTCTTTGTAGTAATTGTGAATGGCAGTTTGTTCTTGATTTGGCTCTCTTTAAGTTTGTTACTGGTGTATAGGAATGCTTGTGATTTTTGCACACTGATTTTGTATCCTGAGACTTTGCTGAAATTACTTATCAGTTTTAGGAGATTTTGAGCTGAGACAATAGGGTCTTCTAAATATACAATCATGTCATATGCAAACAAGAGACAATTTGACTTCCTCCTTTCCTAACTGAATACCCTTTATTTCTTTTTCTTGCCTGATTGCTCTGGCTAGAACTTCCAATACTGTATTGAATAGGACTGGTGACAGAGGGCGTCCTTGTCTAGTGCCATATTTCAAATGGAATCCTTCCAGATTTTGCCCATTCAGTATGATATTGGCTGTGGGTTTGTCAAAAACAGCTGCTATTATTTTGAGATACGTTCCATCAATATCTAGTTTATTGAGAGTTTTTAGCGTACAGGGCTGCTGAATTTTGTCAAAGGCCTTCTCTACATCTATTAAGATAATCGTGTGGTTTTTGTCTTTGGTTCTGTTTATGTGGTGAATTACATTTATAGACTTGTGTATGCTGAACCAGCCTTGCATCCCCAGGATGAAGCCTACTTGATGGTGATGGAAAAGCTTTCTAATGTGCTTTTGCATTCAGTTTGCCGTATTTTATTGAAGATTTTTACATCTATGTTCATCATGGATATTGGCCTGAAATTTTCTTTTCTCGTTTAGTCTCTGACAGGTTTTGGTATCAGGATGATGTTGGTCTCATAAAATGATCTGGGAAGGATTCCCTCTTTTTGGATTGTTTGGAATAGTTTCAGAAAGAGTGGTACCAGCTGCTCTTTGTATGTCTGGTAGAATTCAGCTGTGAACATATCTGGACCTGGGCATTTTTTGGTTGGTAGGCTATTAATTGCTTCCTCAACTTCAGCCCTTGTTATTGGTCTATTCAGGGTTTCAACTTCTTCCTGGTTTAGGCTTTGGAGGATTCAAGTGTCCAGGAATTTATCCATTTCTTCCAGGCTTACGGGTTTATGTGCATAGAGTTATTTGTAGTAATCGCTGATGGTGGTTTGTATTTCTGTGGAATCTGTGGTGATAACTAACCTCTTATCATTTTTTAGTGCATGCATTTAATTCTTCTTTCTTTTCTATTAATCTGGCTAGTGGTCTATTTTATTGATCTTTCAAAAAATCAGCTTCTGGATTATTGATTTTTTGAAGTTCTTTTGGTGTCTCTATCTCCTTCAGTTCTGCTCTGATCTTAGTTATTTGTCTTCCGCTAGCTTTTGAGTTTTTTTGATCTTGCTCCTCTAGCTCCTTCAATTTTGATGATAGGGTGTATATTTTAGATTGAAAATTGGGCGTTTTCTCATGTGGGCATTTATTGCTATAAATTTTCCTCTAGACACTCCTTTAAATGTGTCCCAGAGATTCTGGCACATTGTGTCTTTGTTGTAGTTGGTTTCAAAGAACATCATTATTTCTGCCTTCATTTCACTGTTCATCCAGTCAACATTCAAGAGCCAGTTGTTCAGTTTCCATGAAGTTGTGAAGTTCTAAGTTAGTTTCTCAATTCTGAGTGCTAATTTGATTGCACTATGGTCTGAGAGACAGTTTGTTATGATATCCGTTCTTTTGCATTTGCTGAGGAGTGATTTACTTCCAATTATGTGGTCAATTTTAGAGTAGGTGTGATGTGGTGCTGAGAAGAATGTATATTCTGTGGATTTGGGGTGGAGAGTTCTATAAATGTCTATTAGGTTTGCTTGGTCCAGGTCTGAGTTCAAGTCCTGGATATCCTTGTTAATTTTCTGTCTGGTTGATCTGTTTAATATTGACAGTGAAGTGTTAAAGTCTCCCTCTATTATTGTGTGGGATTCTACATCTCTTTGTAGGTCATTAAGAACTTGCTTTATGTATCTGGGTGCTCCTGTATTGGGTGCCTATATATTTAAGATCGTTAGCTCTTCTTGTTGCATTGATCCCTTTACCATGATGTAATGCCCTTCTTTGTCTCTTTTGATCTTTGTTTGTTTAAAGTCTATTTTATCAGAGACGAGAATTGCAACTCCTACTTATTTTTGCTCTCCATTTGCTTGGTAAATCTTCCTCCACCTGTTTATTTTGATCCTATGTGTATTCTTGCATGTGAGACGGGTTTCCAGGGTACAGCACACTGATGGGTTTTGACTTTTTATCCAAATTGCCATTCTGTGTCTTTTGATTGGGGTATTTAGCCCATTTACATTTAAGGTTAATATTGTTGTTACCTTGCCATTTTGATGCTAGCTGGTTGTTTTGCCTATTAGTTGATGTAGTTTCTTCATTGTGTTGATGCTCTTTACCATTTGGTATGTTTTTGGAGTGGCTAATACTGGTTGTTCCTTTCTATGTTTAATGCTTCTTTCAGGAGCTCTTGTAAAGCAGGCCTGGAGGTGAAGAAATCTCTGAGCAATTGCTTATTCATAGAGGTTGTTATTTCTCCTTTGCTTATGAAGCTTAGTTTGGCTGGATATGAAATTCTACACTGAAAGTTCTTTTGTTAAAGGATGTTGAATGAACTCTCTTCTGGCTTCTAGGGTTTCCGCTGAGAGATCTGCTCTGAGTTTGATGGGCTTCCCTTTGTGGGTAATCCGACCTTTCTCTCTGGCTGCCCTTAGCACTTTTTCCTTCATTTCAACCCTGGTGAATCTGATGATTATGTGACTTGGGATTGCTCTTCCTGAGGAATATCTTTGTGGTGTTCTCTGTATTTCCTGGACTTGAATATTGGCCTGCCTGGCTAGATTGGCCAGGTTCTCCTGGATAATATCCTGAAGAGTGTTTTCCAGCTTGGATTCATTCTCTCTGTCATATTCAGGTATACCTATCAAACGTAGATTAGGTCTTTTCACACAATTCCATATTTCTTGGAGGCTTTGTTCATTTCTTTTCACTCTTTTTTCTCTAATCTTGCCTTCTCATTTTATTTCATTGAGTTGATCTTCAATCTCTGATATCCTTTCTTCTGTTTGGTCGATTCAGCCATTAAAAGTTGTGTATGCTTTGCAAAGTTCTCCTGTTGTGTTTTTCAGCTCCATCAATTCATTTATATTCCTCTCTAAGCTGTTTATTCTCATTAGCATTTCGTCAAACCTTTTTTCAAGGTTCTTAGTTTCTTTGCATTGGGTTAGAACATGTTCTTTTAGCTCAGATAAGTTATTACCCACCGGCCGGGCACGGTGGCTCAAGCCTGTAATCCCAGCACTTTGGGAGGCCGAGGCAGGTGGATGACGAGGTCAACAGATCGAGACCATCCTGGTCAACATGGTGAAACCCCGTCTCTACTAAAAATTACAAAAAATTAGCTGGGCGTGGTGGCGCGTGCCTGTAATCCCAGCTACTCAGGAGGCTGAGGCAGGAGAATTGCCTGAACCCAGGGGGCGGAGGTTGCGGTGAGCCGAGATTGCGCCATTGCACTCCAGCCTGGGTAACAAGAGCGAAACTCCGTCTCAAAAAAAAAAAAGTTATTACCCACCTTCTGAAGCCTGTTTCTGTCAATTCATCAAATCCATTCTCCATCCAGCCTTGTTCCCTTGCTGGTGAGGAGTTGTGATCCCTTGGAGGAGGCGAGGCATTCTGGTTTTTGGTGTTTTCATCCTTTTTGCGCTGGTTTCTTCCCATCTTTGTGGATTTATCTAACTGTGGTCTTTGTAGTTGGTGACTTTCAAATGAGGTCTCTGAGTGGAAGTCCTTTTTGTTGATGAAGTTATTTCTTTTGGTTTCTTAGTTTTCCTTCTAACAGCCAGGCCCCTCTGCTGTAGAACTGCTGGAAGTCCACTCCAGACCCTGCTTGCCAAAGGCTTTCTTTTTTTAAGCAAAACTGTCACTGGGTATTTTCTGCTTTGTTTTTGTTTTGAGAAAGGGCCTCACTCTGCCACCCAGGCTGCAGTGCAGTGACAGAATCATGGCTCACTGCAGCCTCCACCTCCTGAGCTCTGGTTCCTCAGTTACTGAGTAGCTGGGACCACAGGTGAGCACCACCATGCCCAGCTAATTTTTCTATTTTTTCGTAGACACACAGGGTTTCGCTATGTTGCCCAGGGTGGTCTTAAACTCCTACACTCAAGCAATCCACCCACCTCAGCCTCCCAACGTGCTGAGATGACAGGTGTGAGCCACTGCTGCCAGCCTAGTCACTGTGTATTTTTAACAAGAGACCTCTGGTCCTATGAATGTGATTTTCTTACTTGGAATAATTTAACACTGTTCCCCTATGTTTCCCTGTCACTCCCTAATTTGTAAAAGGCAGATAATTTTTAAAACCACAAAATAACTGCTTTGTATTGCCAAAACTAACAAACAACAAATGTATCAATTTTCTTTTTGAGTAGATCAAAAACAGAACCTCTTATTAAAAGCAGCAAATGTGAATTAATCCAATACAAATTCCTTCTAAAAACAGTGGTGATATAAATTCAGAGGCACTGCCATCTTAAAAATCTATAAATTCATCGCTTCTCGGCCTTTTGGCTAAGATCAAGTGTAAAAATCTATAAATTCAATGAAAAACAAAGTAATTTTATTTACTTAGTTGTACCTGCTCATCTCTTTGTCTCCATTCTTGCCAATTTTCTTCTCGTGAATCCTTCTGTACTGGGTTTGACAGTGGAAGATCATGTTGAGCGTTACAAACAGCATGAGAGGATTTCTGGGGAATTTTCTTAAAAGCAAGATTCCTGAGCTACAACACAAACAAAAAATATTAAATTTAGTTTATTGATCCTGGGATAAAAATGATTTTTTTATTAAAAAAAATGACATTTTTATACTTCTACTCCAAACACTCGTATGCTAACTCACACAACTAAAGTCATTATTTGTGTTTTCTATAATCTTTGTAGAATGTTAATTTTGCCAGCATTTGAGATAATGCTCTTAGATCTATATATGAAATGATTAAGTGAAAAATGTATTATACTATATTATGCCACCATTTTAATCACTCTTCTTTCCTAAAGAAAAGTTTATAGGAGTAGAAAACAGTAAAACAAGTTTGCTTTTAAAATGCAAAACATAGCTGAGTTTACCTGTAATCTTAGCCCATTGGAAGGCTGAGGTAAGGTGGACTGCTTGAGCCCAGGAGATTGAGACCAGCCTCAGAAACATGGCAAAACCCCATCTTTACAAAAAAATACAAACAAACAAGCAAAATAAAAACTAGCCGGGTATGATGACACACACCTGTGGTCCCAGCTATCCAGGAGGCTGAGGTGGGAGGATCACCTCAACCCGGGGGTTTGAGGCTGCAGTGAGCAGTGATCATGCCACTGTACCCCAGCCTGGGTGACAGAGTGACACCCTGTCTCAAAAATAAAAATAAAACACAAAACAATACAGTTCAGAAAGCGTGCACATCTAAAAGTTTAAATAGTTGAGAGATCAACTAAGCAACCACGACAACTACTTTGCTAGTACTGAAAAATACAGGTCCTAGTCCACAAAGTACACAATGAACTAAAACAGTATGGACAAAGCCACTCCCAACAATAAAAATAATCTAAGACAAAGGAGTTGAAACAAGAGAGAAAAACACTGAGAGGGTGTTATGAACTGAATTTGTTAAATTAGGTCTAGCCAGCAAACTCTGGACATACTGCCTATGAGCTAGCTCTGCTCAGAGCAGTTAAAAAAAAAAGAAGTTTAGTCAAAAGCTGCCTCCTTACATATTTTAAGTTCAACTTGAAAGTTTCACCATACATAATAAACTATAACCTAACAATGTATAAACAAACTGTAACCTACTCTTGTACCAATCACCAAGTTTTAGCCAATCACAGGTGGCCAATTGTTCAAACCACGTTCAAATAAGGCAAAGGTAGAGCTGTAACCAGTCCAGCTCTTTCTGTACCTCACTTCCTGTTTCTGCCCTTAAGTACTATGTGACCATCTGACAGCCCAAGAGTAGCTCTGAACCTATTTTCTGGTTCTGGGCACTGCCAAATTGTGAATTGCTCTTTGAGCATTTGAACTGTTCAACTTAAATTGTCTGAAGTTTTTAACAAATTGTAGCCTCCCTAAAGATACCATGAAGCCCTAACGCCCAGTGTTTGTGAATGTGACCTTATTTGAAAATTGGGTCTTTACAGATGTAATCAAGTTAAGCTGAAGTCATGCTGAATTAGATTGGGCCCTAATCCAATAGGACTGGTGTCCTTATAGAAAGAGGTGAAAACACAGACACACAGAGAATGCCACATAACAACACAGGCAGAGATTGGGTTGATGACACAGCAAGCCAAAGGAATGCCATGGATTGGGCATTCCTACCACCCAGAAGCTAGGAAGAGGCATGGAAAGATTCTACTCAGAGTCTCAGAGAGGGAATGGCCCTGTTGACATGTGGATTTGGACCTCTACTAGACTCTAGAACTGTTAAAAAGCAAATTTCTGTTGTTTAAAGCCACCAAGTTTGTGGTATTTTTTCTGGCAGCCCTTAGAAACTAACAAAGAGGCTTTAAATTGAGGATCAATAATTTTAACTGGTCATATTAGATTGGTGCAAAAGTAATTGTGTTTTTTACCTGATATATTGTTCTATAAACAGGAATAAGATAAAAACACCACAGTAAGTAGCTGGTTTCTGATTCGGAAAGGACATTCAGAAGGAGATGCTGCTGGAAATGAAGCACTGGCTGCTATCTACTTTACAGAAAGTAAAGACTGATGGACTAGAACTGCAAATGGCTGAAGTAGAAAGTATCCTTCACACTCATTGTTTTACATGTTCTTATTCTCTAATATAAACTCCACTATTGCCTTATTTTCTGTTTCTTCCAAATCATCTTTAATTCCTCAAAGAAAATAGTGGCAATCAAAAGTTCTGAAAGATCTTACTTCTGAAAGGTCATCATCCAGGGAGGAAAATGTCTTTCCTTTAAAGTTACTGTGTGGCAAGCATTTTAAAGAATAGTTAGAAAGCAATGGAGGTGGAAATTTAATGGGAAAAAATAATTGAAAAGGCTTTTTTCTAAGTCTTAGGACATCATAAAATAACTATGATAATAAAATACTTTTACTACTTCTCACATTAAATAATAATGAGAAAAACCCTTATATACCTGACTGCTCCTTCTATTAAAACAAAACACATGCTAGAGTTGTATATCAGCATTTCTTTTAAAAACAATGGGCATATTAAATGTTGGTCATATAACTAATGCCAAAGATGTCTAGGAAAAAAAGGGCCTTCCATACAGTTTTTACTCTGAAGGAAAAAATGACCATCGAATGCATAAAAATGTCCATTCAAGTTGAATTACAAAGGGCCAGGCATGGTGTCTCACACCTGTAATCTCAGCACTTTGGGAAGCTGAGGCTGAGGTAGGTGGATTGCTTGAGCCTAGGAGTTTGAGAACAGCCTGGGCAACATCCTGTGACCCTGTCTCTACAAAAAAAAAGAAAAAAGAAATTAGCTAGGCGTGGTGGTGCTTGCCTGTAGTCCTAACTACTTAGGAGGCTGAGGCGAGAGGACTGCTTGAGCCCAGGAGTTTGAGGCTACAGTGAGCTATATCATGCCATTGAACTCCAGCCTGGGCAACAGGGAGAGATTCTGCCTTCTCTTTGGAGAAAAAAAAATAAGACGCCAGCACAGTGGCTCGTGCCTGTTTAATCCCAACACTTTGGGAGGCCAAGGCAGGTGGATCACCTGAGCAACATGATGAAACCTCATCCCTACCAAAAATACAAAAACTAGACTGGCATAGTGGCATGTGCCTGTGCTCCCCGTTACTCAGGAGGCTGACATGGGAGCATCACTTGAGCCTGGGAGGCAAAGGTTGTAGTGAGCCGAGGTCACACCACTGGATTCCAATCTGGGTAACAAGAGTGAGACCCCATCTCAAAAAAACAAAAACAAAAACAACTAGTCATATGATTTTTGCCTGTAACAGTAAGAAACAGGAAACAACCCAAATGCTTATTCTGAGTTCAATTAAACAACGTATGAAATAACCGTGTAATTAAATATTGTAAACTGTGGATTCATTTAAAATATCATAAATCTGTATTTACAAGTATGGAAAACTGCTCATGACTAATTTTTTTAAAAGCCAGTTATAAAACAGTCTATTATATAATTCCATTTTCATTTAAGTGTAATATGGATACACATATACATGTATATAGGCAGATAAATTTATATATGTGTACAGAAAACATATACCAAAATATTAATTGATTATATCTCTGGTTATATCTATAAATGACCTTTGTTTCCTTTAAGACTTCCCTATTTTAAACTTTATGCAATGAACACACAAGCTTCCACAGTCAGAAAAATTATATTTTAAAAATGTTCAGGCAGGGTATGGTGGCTCATGCCTATAATCCCAGCAGATTATAAGCCCAAGCAAGCAGATTGCTTGAGCCTAGGAATTCGAAACCAGCCTGAGCAACATGGCAAAACTCCATCTCTACAAAAAATACAAAAATTAGGCATGGGGGCATGTGCCTGTAGTCCCAGCTACCCAGGAGGATAAGGTGGGAGGATACCTTGAGCCCAGGAGGTTGAGGATACAGTGAACTGTGATCATCTCACTGCATTCCAGCCTAGGAGACAGAGTGAGACACTGCCTCAAAAAAAAATGTTCATTACATTTGACTTTAAATATACACAAATTCACATCCATTCACTGAAGTAATATTTACAGAGTACCTGTGAAACAGGTACTATGGATACATAGGTGAACAAGATAGTATCTGTTCTCAGGATGATTATCGTCTATTGGGAAAGCAGACAACACAAAAAATTATAATTGTTATTACCTCATTTGCTTCACTCTGTTGCTGTTCCTTCTTTTTTCTTCTTTTCTCTCTCTTTTTCTCATTTGTAGTTGATTTGCTTCCCAAAGTTTGAGACTTTCCGGTATTTCGACCTTTACCTTTTCCAGGTTCAGAATCAGAACCACTGCCACTATCCACTTGTAACAGGGCAAAACGAGAAGCGGTGGTGGGAACAGAGCTAAGTACTGCTGAGGCCATAGTAAAGATTTTTCTTCTAAAATATTTCTGTCAAGAATAATTTCTGTGGGGAGAGAGAAGAGTAGGCAGATGAGTAAACACTCAGTAAAATCTTTTCTAGATTCTAAACACAACCATATGAATATAAATTTCTTCTGACACTGGATGAAGTAAATTTGGATTTAATACCCACAGCACTATTAGCAATAACATACTTTTAGATTTAAGTAAACAATGTAACATTTTACAATAGAAAAATGATATGAGATTTCAAATGTACTCATTTTTCCATACATACTCTAGAAAAATTCATGGTTTTCCTCTCAATAATTCTGTAAATATACATACTTATAAAGAATATCCTAAATCAATATGGTTTACAGTGGAAAAGAATTTTTTTCATTATACACAAAAAAGACCTTTACTCCAACTATATGTTAACTCCCAATTCCAATACAAGAAAAAAAGGAGTAAAGACGGGCTATCATTCTTATCATGTATAAAGACTACCATAAGTTTGATTCTAGAGACTGTGATTCAGAATGGACAGCAAAAATAAAGAGCTTAAATTCTCTCAACTAAAGGAAACTTTTCAAAATGCCTTCCACATTATGTTTTAGTTCATTAGTTTCCATGCAAGCATAGGTGAGTGTAGCTTCATTCTGTGTGCTGTCAGCTTTTCCACAACCATTTAAAATCCTTTAGTTATACAGCTAAGGTAAGTGGAGTTTAGGTTGGTTATGTGACTTCCCTTAGTTCTTCCTGGAAGTTAGTGGCTGAGTCTGCACCTGGACCTAGATTTGCTGAACCTTACTCTGAAAGTCCAAATTAAGAAGCCCTATAACAACCAGAAGACTAAGTACTCTTCCAATTAAAAAAGACATAGATTGTCTTAATAGAATGGCAACTCAGACATTTATTTTTATTTTGAAATGTTTCAAAACTGAATACTCAGTTTTGAAAAAATCAAGATGAACATTCCAAGTAGCCAGGACAATGGTTACTAAAATGTTGACTGACTCCTATGCCTCCCCCAGTTGCATTCCCCCACTGCACCAGCCAGCGATAACAAGTATCCTGATTTTTGTATAACTTATTCCTTTGCTTTTCTTTATAGTTTTATCCTATGTCTTGATTCACAGTGCTCATATCTGAACTCCTGTCATTTCACAATATCCCACTGGTTACACATATATTTCTTCCTATATCGCATTATCACACAGGTCCACCCTATTCATTGTGGGAAAGGGCTATGTAAAGGTGAATACTAGGAAGTAAGGATCATTAAGATCCATTCTGAAAGCTAACCACACACTATCATTTATTTGTATGTTTTCCGGAGGGAAGAAAAATGAGAAGCATGTATAAAATCTTCCACCTTAAGTAACCGGAAAAATATTTGGAAATCTTTCACACTTTTGGTATACAATGAAGAAAAATGATAGTAAGAACTGATGTCTAAAGATGTCACCTAACAGTCATTAAATGATAGCATTTTTATTATACCATGTTAAGACAAATTACTCCTGTGCCTAGAAATATGCAAATCAAGATGTACAGAAATGACACCACATTGATAAATTGTGGTATTTTAGGTTCCAATCTCTCCTGCAAGCATGAGAATGAAAGCTCCATAAGTTATGACAAAGAAGAAAATATTTCAAAATGGAAAAGAAATTCTAGACTCAAAAATATCATGGAAAAGATGAATTCTGCTTCAACCTCAACATAATCCTATAGGTCGGGTGCAGTGGCTCAGGCCTGTAATCCCAGCATTTTGGGAGGCCGAGGCGGGAGGATCACTGGAGGCCAGGATTTTGCCACCAGCCTGGACAACATAGTGAGACCCTATCTCTACTAAAAATACAAAAAAATTGCTGGGCATGGTGATGTGCACCTATAATCCCAGCTACTCTAGAGGCTAAGGCATGAGAATCTCTTGAACCTAGGAGGTGGAGACTGCAGTAAGCCAAGAATGCACCACTGACTCCAGCCTGAGCAAGAGTCAGACTCTCTTTCAAAAATAATAATAATCCTACATAAAATTTTAGTTTCTTGAGCCCTCGAGGTACAATAATCCCATAGAGCTATTTAACTATCATTATATCCAATTTTAAATGTTGGGACTATTAACTGGAAGTGCCAGCTCTACTACTGTTCACAAATATTCACTGTCCCTCCCTGAAGGGGAATTATACTATATTCCACTTCATATATATATATTCCCCCTATGATATATATATCACTTCTCTGTTGAAGGCAGGCATAACCAGGTAACTTACTTTGGCCAGTGAAATATAAACTTTAAACAGCTTTACAAGTCAGTGTGTGGTTCGATATGTCCTCTTTTCTCTGCTTCTGTGATTGTGGAAGCATATGCTGAGATGGAGTCTCCATCAGCCAGATCTAATAAAGTCTGCAACCTCAGTGAACAAAGCCCCCTTACTAACCTGTGATGGACGTGTAGCTTGACCAAGAAAGCAACTTTGCTGCTTTCAGCTGCTGAGATTTTCAGATTGTTATTGAAGCCTTATCATGACTTACGTCATACACAAAAAATTTCTTTCCGTTCTAGGACTGATTAGAAAACTATGAATTTCACAGCTGGATTGTTTGCATGCATTAAGTGTTCATAAATGTCTATTCTGAAACATCTCTCCAAGACTCATAGCAATTTTCTTTCTGTAGCGTAAGACAGAGCTATCTTACCAGGGTATCCTTAGATAAAGTTTTTCTTAGGCCTTGGGGCAGCATAGAAAACCTTGAAAAAGTGAGAGCCTCTGTTCCAGTCACCTCCAGATACAACCAACCTCATCTGGTGCTCCTCAGTGGGTAACTCCTGCACTTGCTGCTTTGCGATTATGTCAGCTACGAAAAGGGAAGTGTGATCTACCTCATTAGACAACTGCAAAATGCACAGCTACCCATTATTATAGATAGGCCTGTGAAACTGTTGGAAGATTATGTTCAAGGTGCCTCAACAGCAAAGGCACACAACAAGCAGCAAGTCAAGTACATCAAGGAGCAAGTCAAGAACAGGGGAGCCCAAAATCTAGTGAGGAATGTTTCCATCAACAGCCTTATATCTCTATATTGATTATATTTTCCCCATTTGCCAGTGACATGCATTTTCAGCAGCATCAGATCTAGCTGCAAGGTGACTGCTCAAACAATGCATATGTTTTCTGTCACCTAGAGCTTTGTCATTATTTTTAAACACTTGAAATTAGAAAGTCCAGTTGAATTTGGAATCCTGTCATTCACTCATTTATTTATCTGTTTGTTTTTGAGACAGGGTCTCACTCTGCTGCCCAGGCTGGAGCGCAGTAGCATGATTATTGTTCACTGCAGCCTCAACTTCCTGGGCTCAAGTGATTCTCCCACATCAGCCTCCTGAGTAGCTGGGACTACAGGTGTGTGCCACCACACCTGGCTAATTTTTTCTTTTTTTTGAGACAACATCTCACTCTGATGCCAGGCTGGAGTGTAGTGGCACAATCTTGGCTCACTGCAACCTCTGCCTCCTGGGTTCAAGCAATTCTCCAGCCTCAGCCTCCCGAGTAACTGGGATTACAGGCATGCTCCAGCACACCCAGCTAATTTTTGTATTTTTAGCAGAGACAGGGTTTCACCATGTTGGTCAGGCTGGTCTCGAAGTCCTAACTTTGTGATCCTCCTGCCTTGGCCTCCCAAAGTGCTGGGATTACAGGTGTGAGCCACTGCACCCAGCCAATTTTCTCTGTTTTTTTATAGAGGTGGGGGCCTCCCTATGTTGCCTAAGCTGGTCTCGAACTCCTAGGTTCAAGTGATCCTACCTCCTTGGCCTCCCAAAGTGCTGGGATTACAGGCATGAGCCACTGCAACTGCCCCAAATCCTTTCATTTTATTACAAGAAATTTTCTATTACATTTTTGATGTAAAGAGCTGTTAGATTATTTAAAAATAATTCCAACTGTCGTAAATTACTGAATGCTTAGATTAAAGTTGTTTGTTTTTATTACCTACTCCTACAAAGGAAATTTTAATGGGCACTCGATTCTAAGAAATCATTATTTAAAAGTCTAGATCAGGAACTGAATAGTCTTATTTCATGGATAAACTTATTTTAAAATGAAAATTTTATGTTCACAGAAACAAGTACAATTCCCATTAGAAACCGTGAAAAGAGTTTGAATTTTTATAGAAATTCAACATTTTATATTTCCTATTAATTTATATTACGTTTTACTTATCCTAATCATATACTATAACAAAAATGTTTTCCGTATTTTTGTCCATCTAGTTCAATACAGATACTTGTAAATCTCTTTCCAGTTCTGAGACAATGAGACACTTCTGGTTCTTTATGTCAGTAACGCAAAAGGCAAATGGCAGGGAGCACCAGCACAAGACCACTGACCTGGAGCCAGATGCCTATCAAACCCAACTTGCTATGTACTCTAAGTCCTCAAGCAGCCTACTTAACCTCTGAGTTGTTGTAAAGACTGAAGAAGTTAATATATGGAAAGTATTCAGTACAGTAACCAGAAGAACTCAGTAGTCATGCATCACTTAATGATGGGGATATGTTATGAGAAAAGCATCATTAGGTGATTTCATCATTGTGTGAGTATCACACATTATACTTACACAAACCTAACTCGTACAGCCTACTATCCACCTGGGCTACATGGGATGGCCTATTGCTCATAGGCTACAAATCTGTACAGCATGTGACTGTATTGGAGGCAACTGTAACAAAATGATCAGTATTTGTGTATCTAAAGAAAAGTTACAATAAGAATACCACATTATATGTCCATCATTGACCAAAACAAAACATAGTTAATGGACCACATGACTATATAAGCATTTACAGGTGTTCTTACTATTACTATTAGACTGAAATACCATGAGGCGCTATGAGGCATAGGAGAATTGGTACAAACTATTTAAAAAATTGACTAAGCATGCCTGACTCCATTGCAAAGTGTTTTGAAACTTAACATCTGGCCCCTACACAAGCTAAGGCTTTAATCTTTGAAATAGAAGAAAAGCCAGGCATGGTGGCTTATGCCTGTAATCCCAGCACTTTGGAAGGCAAAGGCAGGCAGATCACGAGGTCAGGAGTTTGAGACCACCCTGACCAACATGGTGAAACCCTGTCTCTACTAAAAATACAAAATTAGCCTGGCGTGGTAGTGCATGCCTGTAATCCCAGCTACTTGGGAGGCTGAGACAGGAGAATCGCTTGAACCTGGAAGGTGAAAGTTACATTGAACCGAGATCCTGCCATTCCAGCCTGAGCAATAAGAGTGAGACTCAATCACAAAAAAAAAAAAAAGAAATAAAATGAAGACAGCAAACCACCATGGCATATATGTACCTATGCAACAATCGTGCAAGATCTGCACATGTACCCCAGAACCTAAAGTATAATAAAAAAAATTTTTAAAAAGAAAAAAGCTTTAGGCATTGAGTAGGTGAGTGGTCAGCCACTGAAAAGAGTCAAAGACCTAAAGATTAACATGACATACTATAGAAGGAAAACACCTCTCTACCAGAAACCCGAGAGTCAGTTTAGACTATATCTTAAATAGTGGGTATACAATAGATAGTAAATGTTTCTTGAAAAGAAATAAGAAAAAAAAGACAAGGCAAAAAGAAAGTACTACGACAAATACTGTTAACCAAGAAAAGAACCAATGGTAAACACTCAAAAGACAAAATTATATTTCTGGTAAAGCAGCTACCTATGCTATGTCATATCAGCAACCTACGTGCCAACATATTTTAATTTACGAAAGGATAAAATAGAAAGGGAAATGCTCACCTATAACGATCCTTGTTTTATCAGAGTAAGGTACAAAAAAAGAATAAGACAGTGGCAGCCACTTGCATTATATTATACTTTACATAACAGTAAATATTAAAGACAAAAAATAGCACTACTTAATCTGCAGCTAAGGGGATAGATGAGACAACAGGAAGGGCTCTATCATCTGTGCTATGCTACTTAAAAAAATAAAACAGCCAACAAGTCAACAAGTCATCTACCTCAACAGCCCTGACAGAAATCTACATACTATGTCAAAAGGTACACTGACCAGTATTTCAGAAGTGGAAGTGAAGGAAATTTAATTTTAAATGAAATAAGGGAATAAAACTTACTATGATAATAATCCCCAATTTGTAAACGTGTATTTATACACATACCAAAAAGAAGAAATGCATGGGATTACTCATTATGCTTATTTTCCTTTATTTTATTGTGTGCGCAGACAATATGTGCGCGCGCGTGTGTGTGTATGTGTGTGTGTGTGTGTGTGTCTTACTCTCATATCCAGGCTAGAGTGCAGTGTTGCGATCATGGCCTTGACTTCCTGGTCTCAGGTGATTCTCCCACCTCGGCCTCCCCAGTAGCTGGAACTACAGGCATGTGCCACCATGCCTGACTAATTTTTTGCAGAGCCAGGGTTTTGCCATGTTGCACAGGCTGGTCTTGAACTCCTAGACTCAAGCAATCCTGCCACCTCAGCCTCCCAAAGTGCTGGGATTATAGTAATGAGCCACCATGTCCAGCTCTACAACAATCATATTTCTTCTAAAAAAAAAAAAAATCTCAAAAAGAGAAAATGGTTACCTATACTCAAGTTGAAAAAGTTAAGCATAATGTAATCAATACAATATTGATTTTTTTTTTTGCCCTGTGTCAAAATTTAGAAAGGGCAACCACAGGTCAGAATTGACAACGAGACGCCTTTGGCCATCCACATTAGTGATGCAGAACACAAATGACAGACAACTATCAAAGACTAATATATGTTGCATACTTTTAAGAGAACATTACCCTTGTTAACTAATTTTTCGGAATTTTCAAAAAGATAGTCGTGTCATGCAATTTAGGAACTTCTTTGTAATTTTTTCTTAAACCTTAATGAGAAAGAAATAAGGAGACCAAGAAAACATTAGGCTTTTTAAAGATACTATATTTCAGGTCATGGCGAGGATTAGTATTCCTTCAGTCTTGTGTCCTCAACTTCAGCATTTCCACATACAGTCACATGTAAGAGATGTTAGGATAATAGATTTAAACACAGCTCTTCTCTTTTCCTCTCTATACTTTTTCTTTCTCTTTCAAATATACTTGGTCTTTAAAATTTAGATGCTTCTATGCTCAGACATTTATATACACATAATAATATAATTAAGGTATACAATGCAAATGAAAATACACTGGACTGCCAATTAAGTTACATACATTAGTCTATGAATATGGTGGCTAATACTGTATGTTAAACATTTACGTATTATTAAAATAGTATACAAATCAGGTTTTTGGGGCAGAAATCTAATGATTATTTATATTTTTCCCCTCTTCCCTTTGAGTGTCCTTTTAAAAATAATTTCAAGGATATCTGGGCTCAGTGGTACACATCTGTAATTCCAGCTACTTGGGAGGTTGAGGCAGGAGGTTCACTTATGTCCAGAAGTTTGGGACCAGCCCAGACAATATAACAAACCCTATCTCAAAAAATAAATAATAAAACTAATTTCAAGGATAATGTATGGCTGAAGACAAAATAAATTTACAAGATAATTTTAAAAACAGAAATCTTTCAGAACAAAATGTGAAACACATATTCTCAATATGCAGGCAGCTCACCATATATAAATGTATCTTCTATTATTTTCCATAATTTATTGACTACCACAATTAAAATCTATTAATTCCATTATACTTAAGATGGCAGCAGGCCAGGCGTGGTGCTTCATGCCTGTAATCCTGGTACTTTGGAAGGCTGAGGTGGGTAGATCACTTAAGCCCAGGAGTTCAAGATCAGCCAGGGACAACACGGCGAAACCCCTTCTCTACAAAATGTACAACGGTTAGCAGGCATAGCGGTGCATGTCTATGGTCCCAGCTACTTGGGAGGCTGAGGTGGGAGGATCACCTGAGCCTGGGGGTTCGAGGCTGCAGTGAAGTGATTGTGCCACCTCACTACAGCTTGGGCGGCAGCCTAAGACCCTTTGTCAAAAAAAAAAAAAAAAAAGATGGCAGTAATGTCAAAAGTATAACAAAGTCTCTATTTCACATAAACTTCATAACCAAAAGGCCAATTATTTGTAATAGCAGTTTGGGCTTTCTATAGCAACCCTCTTTCTTCAGATTTTGCATGTACTCCAAGAAAAAACAACTTGAAATTTCCTCACACACAATTATTTTACTTGTTCTTTCTTATCTTTATGCTGTTCTCTTTTGCCTATGATGTCATTCATCTCTTCCATTGAAAACTTCCACTTATTCCTCAAAATCCTGCTCAGGTGCTAGAATATCTATGAAGCATTCTCTGACCTGTTCCTGAAGTCAAACATACTCTTCTCTGTAATATTTTCATACTTTAAACATACCGCTATTGAATGTATTCAAAAAAATTCTCTCTTTATTGTTGTGCCTAAGCCCAATGATCATGATTTCCAGATCCTGAAAGATAAGAGTTTCTTTCTATCCCTTACAAATACCACAGGAACTGGCATATAAAAGACACAACTACTGAACTTAGTGTTTTCTTCATGTTATATTCCTCAAGTATACAGCTATCTATGCAGTGAAAGATGTGCTCTACAAACAGAAAAAGAAAAATGTGAAGTGCTCTACAGATAATCCTCAATTCCCATAATGCAGATGTGCATGAGCAATTATTAGCAGTTCAAAGTTGTTTCATCATGGTAAGTACCATTCTACCAACTAATCACCACAACCAATTTTGTCTAGGAAGCATATCTGATTTTAAAGTGTTCATTTAAAAGAATTAGGGTGCATTAGTTACTTAAGTAAACTGCTTTTAAAAATGAAACCTAAACTACAAGCAGAAGAATTTCTTTTTTTATCTTTCTGTATACATGGGGTCTCACTATGTTGCCCAGCCTGATCTCAAACTCCTGAGCGAAAGCAATCCTCCAGCCTCAGTCTCCCAAAGTGCTGGGATTATAGGCATGCACCACCACACCCGACCCAAGCAGAAGAATTCCTAAGCAGCTGGTAGTGTTGACCTCTACTGAGGTCTGGAGGTACACTGCCATTATGATCTTATCCCTCTACACTATGACCTCACTAGAGTCAAGACAGACAGACAGCAGCCATATCTCAGTCCAGAAGACAATAACTGGAACACTTCAGAACACATACACACACAATTATATACATAAAAATTTTAAATCAAGAACAACCAAATATCACTTTTTATAAGATGAATGATAGTCATCTTCTATTAACACTACTAACCAATTAGGCTGAACAAAAAAGATATTACTATGGATGCTAATTAGTATGGCCTCACTGAAATATAACTTAGATCTAAATTAACTGAGCATAATATGAAATGGCACCAAGTATCACAGATTTAACACCTGGTGAAATCAAAATTGTGTTATCTCATGTTCTGTTCTTCAAATAACCAAACAGTATCTTCACTTTGGCTTTTTAAAAATTAGGATTCACAGGCCGGGCGTGGAGGCTCACATCTGTAATCCCAGCACTTTGGGAAGCCAAGGCAGGAGTTTGAGATCAGCCTGGCCAACACGGTGAAACCCCATCTCTACTAAAAATACAAAAAAACAAACCAAAAATAGAATTAGCTGCAAGTCTGGCAGGTGCCTCTAATCCCAGCTATTCAGGAGGCTGAGGCAGGAGAATTGCTTGAACCTGTAAAGCAGAGGTTGCTGTGAGCTGAGATCGAGCCATTGCACTCCAGCCTGGGCAACAAGAACAAAACTCTGTCTCATGGAAAAAAAAAAAAAATTAGGGTTCACAGTCAGCAAGTGTGAGGTGTATACTAAAACTCTGCTCAAAACACACTTACTGCAAACGATGTAAACCCAATGGGCACGCCCCAAACTACATTTTTTCCTCATAGTTAAGTACTGCCACCCCTCTCCAATCTGCAGCTCCCACTTTCTGTAGGCCGAGAAAGCTAAGCAAAAAATACACAAGCAGGTACCGAGTGAGGACCTGAGGGATTCTCCCATGAGTAAAGTATATGTATTTTCATTTCCCTGCAACGTTCTTTTGGTCAGCTTCTGGGTTTTGCTCTTACTCCAGAGCTGAAGTGTTATAAACCTGTTGAGAAAATAAATCTAGATTTCTATGAAGGTTTTAATAATTTGCCAAAAAGCTTCTCAAATATTCTTATAGCTACAAGTCGTATTTATTAAATAATTCGAGTTACAATCCCAAGCACATTTACTACACAAAGAGACAATGCTAAATGGTGAGGAAAAGTGTCTCTGGCTTTTTAGTGTAAGACAGATGATATTTCATTAGTCGTCCTAATGAAGCCATTAGCATCTATTCTAAAAAATCTGGCGAAGGTAAAGAGTGAAAAAGACGATGAAGAGAAAAGGCAATCAGAAATTTAATAAACTATTTTTGCTATTACTGCTCAATATTTATGACGCACCTTAATGCTAGAGATCTGACAAAAATCGCGAAGGCTCTTCCAAACAATAACAGAATTAAAAAGATCCTGTTCATTTACTTTTTAATAGCTGGCGGGGGAGGAGGAGGATCACTATATTAAAAAAGTAATTCACTATACCTCATTCATGAATGAAAGCCAAATTCACCCATAGGCTGTTAAGCGATGCTCTGAAACTTATTCGCAAAGTACATAGAGAAAGAAATTGCGCTGGGCGAGACCTAACTCCCGCAGAGAAGCTGCTTCAAAACCTAAAAGGGAGAAAACAACGAATCAGGTTGTTGCTCCAGAAATTTCCGAGCGCCTGGCTCTCCGGGAGGGAGCACGGGCGCCAGCGGCGGGGAGGGGACGGTGGCACCTGTCACTCGAGCAGCCCCCGCGGGGTCTCGGGAGGCTCAGCTGCCGCCGGAGCGCCGGGCCTGGGGGTAGGGTGCGTGTCCCTCTTCGCCGCCCGGAGCCTTGCGCCGAGCGTCGGGCCGCGGCCCTCCCGTGCCCTCTGCCCAGCGGCTCCGGCCAGTGGGGCCCGTCGCCTCAGGCCGAGTCCCCACCATCCGAGCCCGGGGCGCCGAGGGGAGCACGGTCGAGCCGCCGCCAACGCCTCTGGGGCGCTCAAGCGGACCCCCGCAAGGCGGGCCCGCCTCCGCGTACTCACCGGGCCTCCCGGGCCGCCGGCTCCGCTCTCCTCTCCCTCCTCCCCCCGCAGCCGCCTCTCTCGCGGCTCCCCGGGCGGCGGTACTGGGCGTTGGGACTGGGCTGAGTCAAGTGTCGGCAGGGGTGCGGACAGGCTCACGCTGGGCAGGGGTAGCGGTCGGCCCGTGGGCCAGGCACTGACGGGTCCCGGGTCGCCGGGGCGGACCGCGGCGGTGAGCGCGGCTGCAGGCTGCTGTGAGGGGCGGGGAGAGCGCGGCTGCGAGCTGGCGAGCGAGCGGGCGGGCAGAGGGGTGGAGGGAAGCCCGGGCGGAGGGGGCGGTGTGAGAGCCGCGGGGCGGGGGCGGGGCCTGGCGCGTCCTCCGCGCGCGGGGGTTTGTTTATTATCGCGGTTGGTAGCGGCGCTGGTGCTGGTTAGAGGTTCGCCAGTGACGTGAGCGCCCGAGTTGGGGGAGAGGACCAGAACCACCTGCTGGAGAAGGGGAGCTACGGGGGCCGGGCAGGGTCCAAACGGCTCACGTAGGCGGCGGCGCCACGGTCTTCGGGGTCACAGGGAGGAGAAGGTCTCTCCTGGAGCGGGTGGAAGGAGGGCGGCCTCCCGAGGGAATGGGACTCCAGGCCACTCCCCCGCAGCAAGGCAGGATCACAGGCGTCGCGGAGAGCAGTTAGAGGGCCTATGGTGGAAAAGGGCGGTGGGACCTGGTAGCTCGGGTTCCCTGCAACTTGGGGCTTGACCTCCAGGCAATGAGTAGGGATGGTCCTGCAAGTCAAGATTCCAATAGCGAGACTGCATCAGATCTTCGTAAGGAAAATAACGAACGTCGCTCACTTCCCTGTAGAGTTGGAGGGCGCTTTAACGTTATCTCCCTTGGTGCTCCATCAGGTAGTAATGGTCTAATTTTACAGGCGAAGTTAAGTGACTTACCCAAAGTCATGCAGCTAATAAACGGCAGAGCCATCACCCAGCTGTACTGGCTTCCAATCTCTATAAATCCCCGATTCAACTAATATTAGACGCCCCACAGGTAAGATGCTGTAGAGTTACAGAGGGAAGTTGAAGATAACTTTGCCTTCAAAGACTAAGGAATAAAACAAAGATAAAACAGACAGTAAAAGCAAACCATGATAGGTGCCATGTGAAAAATGGCAGAGTACTGCAGGGAATCAAAGAACCGTGTATATCTGTCTTGGGGAAAAGGAAAGAAAGGCAGTATGAAGGAGTAGGCATTTAGGATTGACCTTGAAGGAGGTGGGGAGGGTTTTACAGCAAGAGGGATCGCATGAGAATATATATGAAGGTGAATTAGTGAAAGCTGTGTTGGGGAAAAAGCAAAGACTCCAGGATATCTTGAGAAGTAGCGAGACAAAGGAGTATGGGGCCTAAGATCCCAAATGGATGAATTTGTATTTAATTCAGTATTTTGAGTTTTCAGAGTTCAGAAATTTGGGGGAAGAAAATGATTTTTTTTTCTTTGTGCTATTGATTTATCTGTGAGGAGAAGCAGAAATTAGAGGTAGAAATACTGTCAGATCTACTGTAGGCCAGGTAAAAGGTAATGATGAGTCTGACCTAAAGGGACAGCGTGGGTATTTAAAAGAGCGTGGTTGAGAGATGATGTGCATGCAGAATCTGTAGAATTTGGCAACTGATTGATTAATTGTGGGTAGGAAGAGAGAAATCAAAGATAGTGGAGGTTTTGAGTTTGTAAATAATTGTAAGACAGAAAAGAGACAAAGGAAAGAAGGAGCTACTTCTTAAGAGAAGATCAGTTTAGATATGAACACTTTAAGGATTCAAAGGATTGTCAAGACAGCCAGAGAGACATGAACACTAGTAAGTTAGAAATAAAGGTTTTGTAATATGGGAAAGGGGACTGAACTAGAAAGTAGACTCATAAATAATCAGCCTAGGAGTGATATCACTGTGAGATAAAAGAAGAAAACAAAGGTCAGAATCTTGGAAAACACCCTCTTTAGAGTATTGCTATTCAAAACATGGTCAATGGCCCAGCAGCACTGACGTGAGAATGTTAGTTAGAAACTCAGAATCTCAGGCCCCGTCCCAGACCTGCTGAACCAGCATCTTCAACTTAAAAAAAAAAACCTGAAGAGATTTGTGCCACATCAAAAAATTTGAGAATCTCTGATCTAGATGAGCAAAGCCAGCAAAGAAACAGTGGGGTGGGGAGGTGCAGAAAGTGGGAGGAGAATTGGGTAATGCAGAGGTAAACTGGTGTTTCACAAAAGCATGGCTGGAAGGAGTGTTGATCAAGATCCAAAACCACAGAGGTTGAAAAGCACAAGGAAAGAAGGTATGTTTGCATTTTGTGATTAGGTAGTACGGTCTTTAAGACCACATTTTTCTCATTGAAAGCCTGGAAAGAAAGATCCCCTTTGTGGTCAAGGTTAGTCTAGGAACCCCATCTTCCCCAGTTCCCACATATATGGGGCATATTAAGATAAGTAGATAGATTTGACAGTGGGAGAAAGTAGTTCTCTTCCAGTTGCTTCTATTTTCTCAGCAAAATGAGGAGGAGTAAGGTTATTTCGGCAGACTACTAATTGTCCATCACAATTTAGTCTTCCCTTCTCCCTGAACACACAGACTGCTTTTCTCAGCCTCTGTTTCAGGTGCATATGGTCAAGTATTAAGTTATAGAAAGTGAGCAGATGTTATGTCTGCCACTGTCAGGCCAGGGCCTTTACTTTGAGAGTGCTTGTGCCTCTTTCATGCATTTTCCTTTCTGCCAGCTGGACCCTGGACATGGTGACTCTGCTTCAATTATGCAGATGACTGAAAGCCTCTGGGGTTGGCAGAGCCACAAGAAAGAAGGTGCCTGGATGAAGGAGAGCTATCCACTGACCTGGACACCTAATTATGTGAGCAACATATATTTCTATTGTGTTGGAGCCATAACATTTTGCATAACATTTAGAGTAGGCTGACCTGCTATTTGTTATAGCTTAAGTATTCACTTTGCCATCGTTCATTACATCTGTACATCTTAAGACCCAGTGGCAAGGGGACTTCTGGTTAAGCATAGTGTATTGAACACATATTTGTCTCTACTTACTCCAGAGACCTCATTAAAATGACAGTAAAGGGATTAAAAAATACATATTTTTTTAAAAAAGCAGACAGGGAAAGAGATCTCTGCTGAATTAAATGCCAACAAAACTTAGGAATGTGGAAAGCGGATGGATGAGTGATCACTGACTTACCGAAGCCACCACAGTGAATATTTAAGCTATAACAAATAGCAGTTTAGCCCACTCTAGGTAATGTAGTCCTTAACTGAAAGTAATGAGAAGAGAGAAGAAGGGAGGTGAAATCAGAGTTTATGAATGAGGGAGAGTGAACTGACCAAAGAACATGGTAAGGTTTCCAGGCATTACTAAGAGCCCCATTGAGTAAGTGGTCATGAATTTATAGTGAGGCCAGCCACTTGGTTATGCAATTTTCTCCAGCCGTATTCAGCTGCTCATGTGCAGACACTGAGTAGGCAGTTTTGGCTGTAACCAGGACTGAGATTTGGCCAGGCAAGTATAGTGAGGAGAAAAGGGCAGAGTTGGTGGTGGTAGAAGCAGAGGCCTTATGATTTCAGAAGTGGTAAGAAGTTATGAAAGGAGTGAAGAACGGTAGAAAGATGGTAGAGTGACTGAATTTTGTTGAAAGTTGATCAGATTGAAGAATTGTTGAAGTTTAGTTATTATATGGAATGACCTTGGAAAGATAAGAGATGGCTGGAGAGTGGAGGCTTGAATTAAAGGAAGGGCTATAGTTATGGTTATAGAGTGTAAGTAATGCTCATGAGAATGGATAATTGAGGTAGCAGAGAGAATGAGATCCTTTGAAGGGAGGTTTAATAATTGAAACACAGTAAGGATTTTGAAATGAATATCCATATATATATATAGTACATACATATGTACACATATACACATACCCCTCACAAAGAATTACCGCAAGAGCGGTACCACAATAGTGTTGTAGTAGTGAGTAGTTTTGGAGAGAGTGATAGCAGCCACAGTACAAAAATCTTTAATGTATAAGGGGTTGAATTCTTCAAATTAGGCTGCACAGGGACATCAGTGGTTTCATATGTTAAACTCTTGCATATATCACATTTTATTAAACAGATGCTTTTACATTTTATGTTGCTAAAGTGAGATTTCTAATTACTTCTCTCTGACCTCTCAAATTACAATGGTAACTGCCTTCTTTTACAGGAAATGCCCATCTGTCTGTATTATAAACTGACACATGCCAGGTTTCTCAATTTAAATGGCAGTGCTTTAAAACTTGTCATAGACTACTCTGTCCTACTTCCAACGTATATTTCAAGTAGATACATCAACAGTGATGCCAGCTTTGCCACATTAAATGTTTCAAATCTACATTAAAACCTTGGTTATAAAGAGCTAGATACCCCATTTTATATGACGTGATTATTACACATTGCAAGCCTGTATCAGAACATCTCATATACCCCATAAATATATGTACCTATTGTATACCCACAAAAAGTAAAGTTATTATTATCATTTGAATTGGAGTCTTGCTCTGTCATCCAGACCAGAGTATAGTGGCACAATCTCAGCTCACTGCAACCTCTGCCTCCCAGGTTCAAGAAATTCTCCTGCCTCAGCCTCCCAAGTAGCTGGGACTACAGGTGCATACCACCATGCCTAGCTATTTTTTGTATTTCTAGTGGAGATGGGGTTTCACCATGATGGCCAGGCTAGTTACAAACTCCTGACCTCAAGTGATCCACATACCTCAGCCTCCCAAAGTGTGGGGATTATAGGCATAAGCCACTATGCCCAGGCCAAAAATTAAAATTAAAAATTAAAAAATTAAAACTTCAGTTATAGCTTAAGTTAACAATAAGTAGGACTTGACTAAAGACCTGATAAATTGAAAGTAAGATTACCTGTAGCTTGGGAAATGATGAGCCATGTTATATAAGATAGGGGCTTTGGAGTCAGACTGCCAGGGGTTGAATTATGAGGTTATTGTGAGGATAAGACATATTATACACACACACACACACACACACACACACACACACACACACACAGGCATTTTAAAGACTAAGTATGTATAAGCATTATGTCAGTATGGTTATTCTGTTATCATACTTATATCTAATTCTTACTGAATTGCTATAACTATACATGGACTTTTACTACATCGAAAATGTTCATTACATCTGTACATGCTAAGACCCAGTGGCAAGGGGACTTCCTGGTTAAGCATAGAGCATTGAACACACATTTGTCTCTGCTTACTCCAGAGACCTCATTAAAATGACAGTAAAGGGATAAAAGAGATATAAATCTATGAAGAAAAAGCAGACAGGGAAAGAGATCCCTGTTGAATTAAATGCCAACGAAACTTAGGAATGCGGAAAGCAGATGGATGAGTGATCACTGACTTACCGAAGCCACCAAAGTGAATACTTAAGCTTTTGGGAGGAGGCAGAGCCAGCCAGAAGTGAACGTATCCATGTCACAGCACCCTGGAAAGGCTCTAAAACTAGAGCTGCCTTCCCTCCAAAAGCAGAGGTTGAGCAAGGCTGGAAAGGAGAATTCACTGTGAACGTTTTCTAAAGAGCAGTGAGATCCTGCCTCCCCCATATTCCCTACTCCATTTCATGCTGCCCAAATTCAGCAGAAGATATCTATCTTTTACTCTCTGGAGAGGTTGACTCAGAGTTCTCCTAGGCACCAGACAGAACTGAGGACAGGGATGACTCACTACACAGAAAAGCAGAATTAAGTGAAGTTGTGTATATTAAATTATAAGGCAGACCCCTTTCCCCCAGCTTCATTCACAAATTCAGATCCTGGAATGTTGGGAAAGCTAGCTGGTCCAAGAGAAGAGGTCTCCAAATATTGAGGTTTGGGGATCCCATGGTAAAGACTGTGGCTTGTTACCTGTCTCTTACAGTCAGTCCAACAGTCAGCAAACCCTGATCGTGTGTACCTATAGAAGCTCTCATCAACATTGTATTGCCTCATTCTTTTACATTATTTAAAAAATGTTGGCTGGGTGCAGTGGCTAACACCTGTAATTCCAACACTTGAGGAGGCTAGGGTGGGAGGATCACTTGAGCCCAGGAGTTCAAGACCAGCCTGGCCAACATAGTGAGATCCCATCTCTACAAAAATAGAAATAAAAAATTAGCTGGGCTTGGTGGTACATGCCTGTAGTCCTAGCTACTTGGGAGGCTGAGGCTGGAGGATCATTTGAGCCAGGA
This sequence comes from Callithrix jacchus, assembly GCF_049354715.1. NCBI lineage: Eukaryota > Metazoa > Chordata > Mammalia > Primates > Cebidae > Callithrix > Callithrix jacchus. The sequence continues at coordinate 99,152,462 of NC_133502.1, read as the reverse complement.
GTTTAAGGCTGCAATGAACTGTGATTGCACCACTGTACTCCAGCCCTCGTGACAGAGTGAGACCCTCTCTAAAAATAATAAAAATTTAAAAAGTTTTTAAGGATGGGGTATTTCTGTGTTGCCCGGGTGGGCCTCAAATTCCTGGCCTCAAAAGATCCTCCTGTCTCAGCCTCCGAAGTAGCAGGGACTAAAGGCAAGAGACACCACACCCAGCCATCAACTTATTCTTAAATGTGATGAATAGTTGAGGATCTGCATGTATTTGAAGAAACCTCCTTACATGAAAGACAGAGAACCTACAGTAAACAAACAAGAAAAAAAAAAAAGAACGTTAGAGGCTGGGAGTGGTAGCTCACACCTGTAATCCTAGCACTTTGAGAGGCTGAGGCAGTGGATCACCAGAGGTCAAGAGTTTGAGACCAGCCTGGCCAACATGGTGAAAACCCACCTCTACTAAAAATATGAAAAAATTAGCTGGTCGTGGTGGCACATGCCTATAATCACAGCTACTCGGGAGGCTGAGGTAGGAGAATCACTTGAACCCAAGAGGTGGAGGTTGCAGTGAGCCAAGGTCACCCCACTATGCTTTAGCCTGGGCAACAAGAGTAAAACTCCGTCTCAAGAGAAAAAAAAAAAAAAAGAACTAGGAGGAAATAAAAGCTGTGCAGAAAATCAGAACACATGTCAAAATCAAGAAATTCTCAAATTTTTAATTTTCATACACTCTTCTCACTCAGGAAACTGCTAGAAGGAGCACTCCACCCAAGTAAAGGTATAAATCAAGAAACAGAAAAACATGTGACTGGGCACGGTGGCTCACACCTGTAATCCCAGCACTTTGGGAGGCCAAGGGGGGTGGTTCACTTGCGGCCAGACGTTTGAGACCAGCCTGGCCAATATGTTGAAATCCGTCTCTAACAACAACAACAAATAACTGATATGGTGTCACTTGCCTATAATCCCAACTGCTTGGGAGGCTGAGGCAGGAGAATTGTTTGCACCTGGGAGGCAGAGGCTGCAGTGAGCTGAGATTGTGCCACTGCACTCCAGCCTGGGTGACAGAGTGAGACTCTGTCTCAAAAAAAAAAGAAAAAGAAAAACATGGGATCTGGTAAACAGGAACTCCAACAAAGCAGAAAACAAAGAGAATTCCCTAGACCAAGCTTGTCCAAGCTGTGATGTGTGGCCCAGGATGACTTTGAATGTGTCCCAACATAAATTTGTAAACTTTCTTAAAACATTATTCCTTTTCGTGGTTTTTCTTTTTTTTAGCTTATCAGCTATTGTTAGTTTATTTTATGTGTGGCCCAAGATAATTCTTCTTCCAGTGTGGCCCAGGGAAGACAAAAGATTGGATACCCTTGCCCTAGATGAAGGTGAAGGGAGGTTCCAGGAAGTCAGCTATGTAGCAGGCCTGGAGAGCACACTAGAGGATGGAAGGCTCTAGAAGGGATGTCTCCAAGAAAAGAAAATGGAAATGATGCATTATCTAGTATGTTTGAACCTTTTGAACAAAATTCACAATTTTATGGAACATAAGAATATGTAATGGTAATAGGTATAGAGAAAACTAAGCAACTGCCAAATGTGGTGGCTCACACCTGTAGTCCCAAAGTTTTGGGAGCTGAGGCAGGAGAATTGCTTGAGCTCAGAAGTTTGAGAGCAGGCTCGGCAACATTTTGAGACTTTGTCTCTCTCTACCTTAAAAAAAAATTAGCCAGGTGTACTGGTGCATGTCTATAGTCCCAGCTACTCAGGAAGCTGAGGTGGCAAAATCACTTAAACCTGAGAGATTGAAGTTGCAGTGGACTATGATTATGTCACTACACTCCAGCCTCAGTGACAGAGTGAAACCCAATCTCAAAAAAGAAAAAAGAGCAAGAGAGAGAGAAAGAGAGACAGTGATAGATAAAACTAAGCAACTTAAAAAAGAGGGAATTAACTCCAGGAAAACAAAATATTAGCCATAAAAAAGGACGAAATCATGTCCTTTGCAGCAACATGGATGCAACTGGAGGCCAATTATCCTAAAAAGTTCGTGCAGGAACCAGAAAACCAAATACCATGTGTTCTCATTTACCTGACCCCTAAAAGTTAGATGCCCTTCCTCCATACTCCCACAGTACCCTCTATATTTTTACCAGAGTTATTATATTCTGCTTTACCTCGTGAGCCCCTTAAAAGCAGAGACCTGGTCTGTTTAACTCATTGGTATGTCACTACAGTGTCAGGCTCATTGTTTACATTCAAATGACTGTTGAATGAACAAACTCCAGTGTAACTGCCTGTTTACTCGTCTGTCTTTCTTCAACAGGCTGTATGTTCCTTGGTGGATGCATCTGTGGTTTATTAAACTTTTTTTCTTTTAGCATCTAGCACATAGAATTTTTTTAATAAATTAACTTTGTCAGCATTATAATTAATCTGTAAAATATGGTATATATAACATTGAGGAGTATATAGAAAGTATTCTCAAGATACAGAGAGACATGGGTTGCTCAGGATTGTTCCTTTGTGTTTCACTTACAGGAAAAATACATATGAAAGATCTCACATTATAGACTGCAAATGCCAAATGACCTACTGTGCTCTCACCACCCTTAACCTAGAAATAAAATAGAAACAACTTCTAAGGAAATAGTCTTTAAAATAACCAGCTAAAATTTTTATCAACAATAACAAAAAAGTAGCTGGGGTTTCTGCTCATTAAATTAGTTTGTATGGGTAAGCACCATCTAAGTTTTTTGATTCGGGGGAACGATTCAAGATGGCCGATTGCTAACATCTCAGGATTGCAGCTCTCAGTGAAAGCGCAGAGAACGAGAGGATGCCATACTTTCAGACAAATTTTGGTCGCTCACAGAGCAGAAGATTCCAAGTGGACGAGCTGCACGGGTCGCCAGCGCGACTCTTGTGGCCAGCGCGGCAGCTCTTGGTGCAGAGTAAACGGGACTGGTTTCCCTTCTGACCGAGGTTCAGAGGAGCTGCAAGGGTCGCGAGCGCAACTCTTGTGGCCAGTGCAGCGGCTTTGCCGGCATCTTGGCGCGGCAGCTCTTGGTGCAGAGTAAACAGGACTGGTTCCCCTTCTGACTGAGGTTTGGAGCTCTGGGAAGGCAGAGTCGCCTATTACGGACTCAAGAAGGAAGCCAGACCTGAGATTCCCGGGCAGAAAAGCACCATCAGTCTTAACGCCACTGTTTTGGCCGGCGCAGTGGGTTGCTCATATTTTGGCCCTGGGAATTAACAACTTGGACGTCCACCCAGAGACCTAATCTGAAAGTTGGTAATTACAAAGACGACAGGTGGATAAATTTACAATGATGGGAAGAAACCGGCATAAAAAGGCTGAGAATACTCAAAATCAGAATGCCTCTCCCTCTAAAAAGGATCACAATTCCTCATCAACAAGGGAACAAGGCTTGATGGAGAATGAGTGCATCCCATTAACAGAATCAGGCTTCAGAACATGGATAATAAGAAACTTCTGTGAGTTAAAAGAACATGTTGTAGCCCAATGTAAAGAAACTAAGAACTTTGAAAAAAGGTTTGACAAAATCCTAATGAGAATAGACAACTTAGAGAGGAATATAAGTGAATTAATGGAACTGAAGAATACAATACAGGAACTCCTAGAAGTATGCACAGGTTTAAACACTCGAATTGTTCAAGCAGAAGAAAGGATATCAGAGGTCGAAGTCCAACTTAATGAAATAAAACGAGAAGATAAGATTAGAGAAAAAAGGATAAAAAGGAATGAGCAAAGTCTCCAAGAAATGTGGGACCATGTGAAAAGACCAAATTTACGTTTGACAGGTGTACCTGAATATGATGGAGAGAATGAATCCAAGCTGGAAAATATTCTTCAGGATATTATTCAGGAAAATTTTCCTAAACTAGCAAAACAGGACAATATTCAACCCCAGGTAATACAGAGAACACCACAAAGATATTCCTCAAGAAGAGCAACCCCAAGGCACATAATCATTAGATTCACCAGGGTTGAAACGAAGGAGAAAATACTAAGGGCAGCCAGAGAGAAAGGTCAGGTTACCCACAAAGGGAAGCCTATCAGACTTACAGCAGATCTCTCAGCAGAAACTCTACAAGCCAGAAGAGAGTGGGGGCCAATATTCAACATCCTCAAAGAACAGAACTTTCAGCCCAGAATTTCATATCCAGCCAAACTAAGCTTCACAACTGAAGGAAAAATAAAATATTTTATGAACAAGCAAGTACTCAGAGATTTTATTACCACCAGGCCTGCTTTACAAGAGCTTCTGAAAGAAGCATTACACATAGAAAGAAACAACCAGTATTAGCCTTTCTAAAAATATACCAAAAAGTAAAGAGCATCAACATGAAGAATTTACATCAACGAATGGATAAAACAGCCAGTTAACATCAAATGGCAGTAATCCCAAATTTACATCAACTAAATCCCCCAATCAAAAGATACAGCCAAAACCCAATGGTATGCTACATCCAGACCCATTTTACATGCAAAGATACACAAAGACTCAAAACAAAGGGATGGAGAAAGATTTACCAACCAAATGGAGAGCAAAAATAAATAAATAAATAAAAAGCAGGAGTTGCAATTCTCGTATCTGATAAAATAGATTTTAAAGCAACAAAGATATAGTGGTAAAAGGATCAATGCAACAACAAGAGCAAACGGTCCTAACACCCAGATACATAGAGACTTAGAGTCAATGAGACAGAAAATAAGGATATCAAGGACTCGAACTCAGATCTGGAACAAGTAAACTTAATAAATATTTATAGAGCTCTCCACTTTAAATACACAAAATATACATTCTTGTCAATACCACATCACACCTACCCATAGGTTTAAATGAAATATTGATTGGCCATTATTAATACCTATTTTTTTTAGAATAAAGCAACATTTCTGTTCTCTCTCCCTTTTTTTCTTCCTCTCCTTCATTCCTTTTTCTTTCCTTCTCTCAAAAAAAGAAGAAAAGAAATCAACTTGTAGAACTCTAGATCCAGGTCGGCAATGTCTCTCTCATTGCCTGATTTCCTTCCTTCCCTTCTTCCCTCTCTCCCTCTCTCCCTCCCTCCCTCCCTCCCTTCCTCCCTTCCTACAAAAAAAAAAAATTTTTTTTATTCATGGCATGTGTTTCTAAACCAATTTACTATCCACTAAAAATAAATAGTAATCAATATACAAAAAGCAGTTGTACTTCTTGACACTAGCAATGAACCATCTGAAAATGAAATTAAGAACACAATTCCACTTATAGTACCATCAAAAATAACATATTTAGAAATAAATTTAACCAAGGAAATGCAAGACATGTACACTGAACACTAAAAAACATGGTTAAAAGAATGGAAAGAGAGCTCATGTTCATGGAATGGAAGACTGAATATTGCTAAGATGGCAGTACTCCCCAAACTGATTTATGGATTCAATGCAATCCTATCAAAATTCCATCTGCCTTTTTGTAGAATTTTACAACTGGTCTAAAATTCATATGGAAACTTAAGGGACCCCAAATAATCAACAAATATTGGAAAAGAAGAACAAAGTTCATGGATTCACACTTTGACTTAAAATTTGCTACATAATGAAGACAGTGTGGTACTGTCATAGGATAGACCAATGGAATAAAATTGAGTCCAGAAATAAACCTGTGTGGTCAATTGGTTTTCAACAAACATATGAAGACAATTTATTAGTTTTTTTTTAACAAATTGATAGACACAACTGGATATCTACATGTAAAATAATGAAGTTGGACCCCATCCATCTCATACCATGTACAAAAACTAATTCAAAATTTATCAAACACCCAAACATAAGACTTAAAACTGTAAGTGCTCTTCTTCCATCAAAGCTGGTTGGATGTGATTTCTGTGTTCAGATACAATTTATGATACTTGCTCCTTTTGAGCATGCATACATTAGAAAAGCATTTTTTGGTAAGTTTACATATAGTTCTTACAGCTTTATGTATGTATGAGCTCAGAAACACATTTCCACCTGAAAAAGCACCCCTAGTTTTCTATTTCCTTACCCTGTTTTACTCTCTCCATAAGTAACATCACTGGACTATAAGTTCCTTGAGGGATAGGACTTTTAGTTTTCAGCTCTATCAGCAAAAATAAAAGGTTGATAGAAAACATAAAGCAGGAAAATGTCTGTAAATTAAAAGCCTGTGGAAATTTTCATGTTTACATATAGACAACACCATTTTTTGATGTTTTCAGAAAATACATAACTTTAGCTACCAGCTCACCCTTTAGAAGAGGCATGGATTCTTTCCCATATAAGAACTAAACCCCACAGTACTGGCCCATGTCCTGAAGGGTGAAGGGCCAGCTATACTCACATAATCAGATGCTTAAACCTACCTTCTTTTCTCATGGGAAACACTGAATTTTTAAATAAATCTTACTAAGACTACCTCATACCACTGAAGGTAACTCAGGAAAATTGTATGTTAGTACCCTTTTCTGATTTATTTGTTCACAATCCACTGGAATACTTATGATTGTAGGTTCCATTACCCTTGAAGTCTTGACCTTCTCTTTACTTGGCTACTGAGATTCTATGAACTAGAGATAAAATATTCTTTACACTGGCAGCTACTTGCAAGCTAAGGGGAATGAGCTTTCCTGTGAATGTTTATGAAGGAGAGGCCACTATGGTAATGTTAAATTTAATTCTAATACACTTCTTGTATTTAGGAGCTAAAAGTCTCAGATGCTAAATGAAGACTGATTTGCTTTTTATTTGATCATATACCTATACATGTGCAAAAAATTAACTTCTTGTTTTATAGTTTCTTTGAGGGAAAATAGAGTCTAAAATTCTTACCAGTTTAAAGTTATTTTCTAGCCATAGTTCAATAGTTCACAAATGTAGCTGTTATTAAAAAAAAAAAAAAAAGTAATAATTAGCCAAAAACTGGTGCTCAAAGATCCAGTAGAAAACATCCTCTTTGGGGCCGGGCGCAGTGGCTCAAGCCTGTAATCCCAGCACTTTGGGAGGCCGAGGTGGGTGGATCACGAGGTCAAGATTTCAGCATGGTGAAACCCCGTCTCTACTAAAAAAAAAACAAAAAATTAGCTGGGCATGGTGGCGCGTGCCTGTAATCCCAGCTACTCGGGAGGCTGAGACGGGAGAATTGCCTGAATCCAGGAGGCGGAGGTTGCGGTGACCCGCGCCATTGCACTCCAGCCTGGGTAACAAGAGCGAAACTCCGTCTCAAAAAAAAAAAAAGAAAACATCCTCTTTTACTCATAAAGCAAAGAAACAGTCATGAAACACTTCTATAGCTATAAAAATAAATTCAGCAAGTTTTTAAAATGTTAGAATTCACGAGTCTTCCCAGAGACTCTTATTTATACCGTTGATAACCCATATAACTAAAACATATAAATAATTTGTTTAGAAGATGTCTTACGATATGCATTTATATAAAATAAACAACCATGTGTGCCAAACAGTTATCCCATTTTGGCAGCCAACTGTATGGAAAACCTACTTATAATTTAATCTTAAATATATATGATGCTTCAGTTTCCAAAGTGCTTTCATTTGATCAAGGTTTTTTTGGTAAAGCAAGATTATTTTCTATATAGCAAAAATAGTAATTTCCCTCCTAATTATTTTGTGTTGAATTTGAAAATTTTGATTTTAAATGCAGGGTAGTGATTCATAGATTTTTTTTAAAAGGCTGATTTAGAAAATATTATTTAATGTACTCCATTAATAAGATGATAGCCTGTGTCATTCTAGTCATGTCTTAACAGCTGGTGACACCTGGAGCTAGCCAGGAAAGTGTCTAGAGAGACCGATGTGCTTAGGCCCAGGCCTTGAATGTAACAATTCAGATGCTGCCCAACTCTCCCAGGTGATGGGAATTTCGAAAGGAGATTGACTCCTCAGTATTAAGATACCCTTCCCTGTTCTCATTATTCCCATCTAGAAAAAGCATGCTAGAAAGTAACAACAAAACTTTGACAATTTTAAGAGTTCTAAATTATCAAAATTGTCAATTAGTTGAACTCAGATAACTCCTCACTCCTTTTCACTTGTAGAGGACAGGACAGTGAAGTGCAACTACAAGCCACAAATGAAAATGAGTAACATTAATCTAGCCTCTCAAGGCATGCCAATAGCTGCTGGTTTGTTATCATGAATTAAAGTTTTTTATACACAGGTTTTTTTGTAGAAAAATTCAGGGATATTTTAGCAGAGGGGAAAAAATAAGCAAACTAGTTGAGATATTGTTTTATAAAAATAAATCCTATTCTGCCTACAATCAAATGCGGGGGGTTTTGGTTTGTTTTGGCATATCATTCATGATTCTTCAAAGGTAAAACCACTTAAGACCTAACTGCTCTCTTCAGTGTAGGTTGTTAGGCCACTAGAATTTATCCCAAACTGCAATTTCTTGTAATTCTCTATTGAATGGCTCCACTATTACTATTCAAATTCAATCTAGGATGGCTTCTTCTCATGATATTCTGAGTGAATAAACAAAGGAAAAGGAACCAGTATAAAAACTGAGTTGTCTATTTTTATATGGCAAAGTCAGTACTAACCAAGAGGATTCTTTAGTGGGTAGAGATAGCCAAAGGTTGAATTTAAGTTTCAGTCCTTACGCCAGAGAAATATATTCTCTCAAAATACTTTTTGAAAATCCTTTGCTCGTCTATGGAATGCTTTCACATAAACTTCTTTCCCTCCTGTCTCCCTCCCACTCCAGTCATCTGTCTTAGAACTACTGGAATCCTGGATCACTGTGGGAAGTGAAAAGTATATGCCTATAATTTGTTGTTGGTAATTGGGGTGTGGGGTCCAAGGAATGGTTCATTTAAAAATAAGACACATTAGATCACATAACTTCTAACAATATTTACCACTTTGGACTTGAAAAATTATACGTTGCTTTATATATATGCTATAGTAAGCTTAAAAATACAATAAAAATACAAGTATGGTTTTAAAATAATTCCTTTTGTTCTACTTCAATTATATAATTATTAATAGATCATTTTAAATTTCCAAGAATCATTAAGTAGACATTTAGAAAAATATTTCGTTTTCTGTTCTTTTCTGTTGTGAATGGTTTTGTTCCTTGGGGATATAGGGATCTTGCTTGTTGTAACAGATTGTGAGATTGTTGGATTTTGCTCTTAAAATACTATAGAGATAACTCAATAGAGCTGTGTGTTATAATTAACCAGTAGAATATAATATCTAGGTCTAATTGAATATATTTGGGTTTAATCAAATTATACCGTTAGCATTTCAAATATTGCTCATCGAAGAAATTCCTAAAAGGAAATATAAAAACAGACAAATGAGAACTATGTAAAATATCAAAAGCCATCATTATAACATCAACTTTTTCTGGGATTTCTTTTCATAATTTCCTTTGTTCTAATTACATCTATTATGGATTCATGTTTGGGCTCAACCTGAAAGCCATTATAGGCCAGGCACAATGGCTCATGCCTGTAATCCCAGCACTTTGGGAGGCCGAGGTGGGTGGATCACAAGGTCAGGAGTTCGAGACCAGCCTTGCCAATATGGTGAAACCGTCTCTACTAAAAATACAAAAATTATCCAGGCATGGTGGAGGGCACCTGTAATCCCAGCTATTGGGAAGGCTGAGGCAGGAGAATCACTTGAACCCAGAAGGTGGAGAGGCTGCAGTGAGCCGAAGTCATGCCCCTGCACTCCAGCCTGGGCAGCAGCACGACTCCGACTTAAAAAAAAAAAAAAAAAAAGCCATTATAAATATCAAACACTATTCCTGTGTTTGATGCTTTGTATGCAGTACATTCCAACAGCAAGGAATCACAGCAGTCAACCTTAGCGTAGGCAATAAGGGGTGCATCGTTTGTGATAATTTAAAAACAACATAATCTATGAAGTCAGCCTGCTTTTAGCAGCAGCAATGACAGTGATAAAATACTTTTCCTTATTGGGCAGAGGCTCCCCAGTACCCTACCCTTGGTACACTTCTGCCAATATAAGCTCAAAAGTACTACATGCCGAATGCTTTTGAGATGCTTATTGTAGATGGATCTCATTCTCACCTTTATGTCAATTTTTGAAAATATAAATGTAGAAGAGTATATTATCAGTGTTAATCAAGGCAGCTTACAATCTGTTATAACTTTAAATGTAAAATATACATAATGAATTTTTTAAAAAATTCCAGTGAAGTTGAGAGAGGAATTGTGGACATAAGTAACTTTCTATCTCAACTTTTAAATACTGATATCCCACTGTTTTAAAGTCATGAGTAGGTGCCTAAGGAAATACGTGAAAGATCAAAATGTCATACTTGCATTTAATGTATGAGAATTTATTTTGTCCACAGAACCCAACTCCCACTAAGGATTTCACTCCATGACATTCATTCCAAAACTTAGTATAGACTTTTATTTTTTTTTAATGTAAGGAATTTAGTCTCAAATAAGCGTTCCTCACTTTATTGGCCTACACTGAATAAGGCAACAGCTAGTGGCAATCTAGACCACATTAATGAAGATCATAGGTATTTTTACTGAGTCTCTGGACCCTGAGTTCATGAAGATATGAAGAACTGAGGTAACAAAAAAAAAATACATTAACAAAATAAAGCAAATATTAAAGCACAAAAGCACTTTCATCAATGTTCTCACCACCTATGGTTCCCAACTTAAAAAACTTTCCATCTCTGTTAGCTATAACACTCTACAATTAGGAAAGTAACTGGTACTGTATAAATATTTTTCCTTTTCAAATGCTTTATCACAGAGAAACAAAAGAAAATCACAAACATTTTATATACATGCAAAAGGCAATAAAGTGACAAAATGTTTAGACAAAGCATGTGAAAAATAGTAAAATCATTATTAGAATATGTAAAAAAACAATTTTACTTGCCTTGGGTAGGTGTCTAATTTTTTCTTTCCTTTGTGAGAACACCAACTAAACTAGAATGACCAGAGGTTCATTTCCAGAATATATTATTCACATTATTTATATGTGTGTTTGCATATGTAGCATGAAATCTGTCATCGTATATAAAGGATATATGTTTAACCAAAAGGAAGAAAAAAATCATATCTTTGTTATTAAAAATCAACTCACATTTGTATAATCAAACCTAATCATTGTTGTTTTGATATCCATTTTCTTGCTTTATTAGTGACTTGCTTTGAGGAAATGCATATTTCCACAGGTAATTAACAAGTATGTGTTAATTTCTTGAGCAAGTAGGATTCCAGTATCAGGATACATTCTTAAATGAATTATTTCTAAATAAGGCATGGCACATTACTTAATCTTATAAGGAACTTATAATTAGGATCTTCATTAATAAGTATTTATTTATTTATAAAAATATTATTGACCGGGCGTAGTGGCTCATGCCTGTAATCCCAGCACTTTGGGAGGCCAAGGTGGGTGGATCACAAGGTCAAGTGTTCGAGATCAGCTGGCCAACATGGTGAAACCCTGTCTCTACCAAAAATACAAAATAAATTAGCTAGGCATGGTGGCGTGCAGCTGTAATCCCAGCTACTCAGGAGGCTGAGGCAGGAGAATCGCTTGAACCTGGGAGGCAGAGGTTACCATGAGCCAAGATCACACACTGCACTCCAGCCTGGGTGACAGAGCAAGACTCCATCTCTAAATAAATAAGTAAATGCTGTGGTTATTATTAAAGGCACAGACCTTCAGCCATTATATATATGTATAATACAAGTGTATCTCTATATATATTATAGCTATATATAATAAAAAATCATATGAAATATATTATAAAATGAAATTATAATGTATACCCTATAGATATATCTATATTTATATACAAGTGTATATATAATACTATATATACGAGTGTTTATATATAAGTGTATATATAGATATAGATATAGATAATGGCAAAAGGTCAGTTCAGTGCCTTCAACAAGGCACAGCAATAATGTATTTATAAATAAATATGTATTTATTAATGAATGTCCTAATTATAAATGCTTCGTAAGATTAAGTAATGTGTTATGCCCTAATTAGAAATAATTAATTTACACATACTGGTTTTACCTGTGGAAATACAAACACATTTCCTTATATCCTTGCATATATACGTGTGTATATGTATATATATATATATATATAAAATGGCAAAAGGTCAGTGCATTTATACATATTTATAACATGTATGTTTTACCTTTGGTTTGTGTAAAATTTTCCAGTTAGTTTCTAAATTAGTTGTTTGAAATTTAGAAAACAGTAACTCATTGGATGAATATTATAAATTGTTTCATTCCCAGATAAGTCCACAGAAATCTATTTAATTTAAATGAATTTTAGTACCATGCTTAAGAGATAAACTATTACCCATTTCATAAGTTTGTTTTGTTTTGATCTGCTTCCTAAAGGAACTGGATTTTAGCAAGGAAAACAAGAAACTACTCCCTAGGGGCTAGCAGCTAGAGAAAGGAAGCCTTCAGTCTTTGAGCACAGGGTGACAGCTTGGGTCCTATGTGAAATGCTCAAGTCCACGGCAACAGAGGAAAGGACAAAAGGAAAAGGTCTGTGGTAGTGCTACATCAGAAAAAATGGATTCAGCAAGGAAGTGGGTGACTCTAATTAAGTAAGCATCCGTGTCAGGATGGTTTTGCTATTGCCCACACCCAAACAGTAATTAGTTTAAGAAACTCAACTTTGGTTTACAAGTGAAAGTTTGGAAAAGTAACAACAACATAAGTAACAAAATAATTCCTCAGGTCACTACAATGGATGTTTCCTGAAAAGTATAGTTAAAAAGTACAAACTACATTTGGTGGGCAAATTGTTTAGTTCTTAATACCAAACTAAATTGTACATTATATAGTAAAATTTTGACCAGAAAAACTTGGAGATTATAGTAAAAATTTCATTGACATATTTATAGCCCCAATGTAGTTTAGCCAGTTTGTAAAACCTAACTACGGAGGTTGTAGAGAAAAATCTGACTTAAGCCCATCAGATCATTAAAGATGCTTTGGCCAGACTTCAAGCTTTACAGACACAGTCCATGTGACCAGAGATGTCGTAACCAGTGTTCTTTCTCTTGAAATGTTAGAATGCTTTAGGTTTTATTCTATTGTTTCCCTGTTCCATGGAACAGCATCCATTTCTCCCAATTTTAGTAGCATAATGAGAGATATATTGAGTGTACAGAGCAGGAAAGACATGAAAACTTATATTGCATAATATGAGCAAACCAAAAACACAACATTACAAATATAAAAAAGTTCCAGAAACAGAACAGTGAGCAAGTTTAAAAAGTCACAACTGACCATTTCTGTGAGCTCTGAGGACTGTAAATTAGCCTCAATCCATAAAGCTGACAGGTTGTCTTAGCCCACATATGCAGCAGGTGACTCCCTCTGACAAAAGCAAGATTTAGCTGGATCTTTTAAAAATAACAATATACTTGTATATGAGAATAACAATAATATAGTCATATCATATACTTTTATAATGTACATGTATATAATAATATATACTAGATATTTTAGTCTATTATTAGTTTTGTTCTTCAAATATGCCTGGAAAAAACATTAAGCATATTTGTAAATGTAAATACTTAAATGTTATCAAGTATTGGAAACGTGTTTGGTTACTGGGAATTTAAATTAAAAATCCCCAAATGTTACAGAAGATGTACATATCTATAGTATATAAAAGGATTAGGGATTCCTTCCTCCCCTTCTTCCTTTATCCTGAGGAAAGAGGTAGTGAGCTTGAGCTTTCATTTTTAACAGGTTAGAAAAAGGAATCTTTTTACATGTCTACTGAAAGTTCTGTTATTAAATGCCTAAGTTTTTAAGTCACTTGGTTTAGATACTTCGACAGAATCAGCAGCTATTGATCCAACCCCAACTCCAAGACTGGAACGTCGCAATGATAGTTCCAAGGCGGAAACCTGACGTAATTCTTTTCGACATAATTTTACAGGTGTAACACCATGAAGTTGCCCCACATTTCCCACAACCTGAATTTGGGATGGTAGTCGACTGTGAGATTTTGTAAACTGATTATCATCTATTTCTGTTTTATCCTCATTGCTTAACATATGCCCACTGGGGGGTGCTAAAGAACTATGAATTGGAGGTAATTCTGGGACATCTTCCCAGAGTTTGTGGGGATTTGGTTGTGTTCTTAAGCTGCATGCTGTACAGTCCATTTCTCTTTCTCTTCCACTTAATTTCGTACTTTCAGGCCTGGATGCCCATTTTAATTCTTCTGAAAGCATGCCTGCTTCTTCTGGCTTCAGGACTCCATCTCCAGCCTCATGATCTAAAAACAATCCCCAAACCAAAAAATTAGAGATTATTTCCTCAAAATTAGGTATTTTAATCATATCTTAACATAAATACATTATCATCCAATATGCATAATGTTTTTCAACTTTTTTGTTAAATGACTTATTTTAGATGAACAGATGTGTGAATATGAATATTTTTATTTTACTTATAGCCATCTTGCATGTGAGTAACTCACAACTTTAATTCATGGAACAAAGTTGAGAAATAGTCTTTTGGGGGTTTGGTACTCCCTGGAAACATGAGTGCTTTGAGCACCTCTGGTGCCTTTCCACACCTGCCTTCTCTGCTGGTCTTGCTGCTAGTAAATTCCAAATCATGGCCAAGTGATGCCAGCACTGGATAATACTGGCTCTGCCCCACATTTCCAGGGAAAACTCTGGGACTTGGCATTATATGTGTGGAAATCTGGTCTTGGTTGGCACTCCCAGCATGATAGCAGGGTTCTGCTGTCTGAATGTACTCTGGGGTGTGTGCCACAACTTCCACCATCAAAATGGAGATGACAGAATACTCCCTTGGGGTGGGGGGAACACCCCACTGGAATTACGGTGAAGAGATCAAAGCTAGAGGTTCTTAAAGAATATCTAATATCAAAGAGAAAAACTTGCTTAAAGGAAATGCATTTAAGTACTAGATCTAATATAATGAAAAATGCCAACTTTAACATATTGATACATGCTTAGTATACTTTCAGTCCTGCAAAGACAAAGTTTTAAAACACACAACATTGGCAGCTCCCAAGTCAAATCTGGCCCATAGACATGTTTTATTTAACCTATAATGTAGTAACACTTGACCCAAAATTTAAAAATTGAAAAGTTTCATATAAAAATACAGATTTACAGCTTTTCTAGAAAAGTTATGAGTTAACAGTTTCTGAATTGCAACAGCAGCTGGAACACAGTTGCCACTGACCATTTAGATGGCTGCTGCAGTCCCCATTGCTCACTCTGGCTTCCCTGGCTCAGGTAGGCATTCTCATTCGTAACCCCTGGCTTAAAACATAACTTTCTAGTTTTTTAAATTCTCTCAAAATCAAATAACCTGAACTAGCAAATGATCTATCTAGATCTCATACATGAAACTCATAAAAAACTGACCACAGACAGTGGCTCTCAAACTTTGCTGTAAATGAGAGTCACTGGGAAGCTTTTAAAAATCCTGCTCCCGGTGCTCGGGTGTGATCAGCATTGGTGTCTGAGTGTAGTGGGCAGAAAAGACTTGGCCAGGCAGATGGCTTCTCGGTGGCAGAGCATGGGGACCTCCGTGCACTGGAGATCTCTCCGGCACCAGGAGCAGCTGGAGAACAGCAAGGAGCTGCAGCCTGTGGCCAGCCATCAGGAGACCTCCTCCGGGGCCCTAGGGTCCCTGTGCACAGTTCCAAAGGAGGCTGCCCCTGAAAGCCGTCAACCTCAACCTCCGCGCAGGCCCCTCCTGGAAATGCCTGGAAACCCCAGAGCCAGGGCAGCAGGGCCTCCAGGCAGCAGCTCGCTCAGCTAAGAGTGCCTTGGGTGCCATGTCCCAGAGAATCCAGGAGTCCTGCCAAAGTGGCACCAAGTGGCTGGTGGAGACCCAGGTGAAGGCCAAGAGGAGGAAGAGAGGGGCACAGAAGGGCAGTGGATCCCCAACTCACAGCTTGAGCCAGAAGAACACCTGGCTGTCTGGAGCCTCCCCTGCCTACTCACTTGCAGACCCCTGGGAGAAGGAGCATCACTGCCTCTCTGCCCGGATGGGCTCATGTGCCCACCCATTACGGCAGTCGAGGCGAGAGGCAGCCTTCTGGAGCCCCTACTCGTCTACAGAGCCCCTCTGACAGTGATCTAGAGCCTGTGGGGGCGGGAATTCAGCACCTACAGAAGCTGTCCCAAGAGCTAGATGAAGCCATCATGGCAGAAGAGAGGAAACAAGCCCTGTCTGACCGCCAAGGCTTCACACCCAAGGATGTCTGTGCTTCCCCATGCACTTCCTGGAGGAAGTCCGCAGGAGTCACCAGTACCCCTGGGCCCCTGCTAATGAGGACCTGACTAACAAGGGGCCTGGAGCCCCCATGCTCCGGCTACATCTGGACCCATCAGTGACTGCCAGCCATAGCCCGAGAGTGTCTTGGGGAGAGTAATTTGCAGAGGTGGGGAGAATTGTGCCTTCTGCTTTCCCCAGGGGACTCTTGAGCTTAGAAACTCATTATACACCTGACTTTGAGCTTTGTATTTGCCTCATCTGTAACGTGAACTGCTAGCATCCGATGTTTGAGAGCTCTTAGCCGTGTACCCAGGTGTCTGGTTTTGGGGGTGTCATCCGCAGAGTCACTCACTGTCTCTGTTTCTGGTGCCAAGGCTCCTGAGGGCCCCACTCTCATCCCTACTTTCCCTACCAGGGACTCAGAGGAAGGCATAGGAGATATTTCCAGGCTTAAGACCCTGGGCTCACAGGTACCTATTTATATGCTCTATGCAGAGTGCTGTGGGTATGCCGGGAGGGGTAGCCTATTCGAGAGCAATTTCTGCCCTTTGTAAATTATTTAAGAAATCTGCTTTGTCATTTTATTAGAAAGAAACCAGCGTGTGACTTTCCTAGATAACACTGCTTTCTCATAATAAAGACTGTTTGCCTTTGGGAAAAAAAAAAAAAATCCTGCTCCCTAGCTGGGTGCAACGGTTCATGCCTGTAGCCCCAGGTACTGGAGAGGCTGAGGCAGGAGGACTGCTTGAGCCCAGAAATTTGAGGCTACAGTGAGCCATGACTGTACCACTACACTCCAGCCTGGGCAACGGAGCGAGACGCCAACTCTAAAAAAAAAAAAAAAAGTCCTGCTCCCCAGGTGACAGTATCTGGGGGAAGGAGAAAGCCATCTTATTTTTAAAAGATCATAAGAAAAGAGATAGGCTTATTGCTGAGGCTCACTCCAAAGCCCACTTGGATTTTTCACAAGGAAGTTTCCCTCTTCCGGAGTTTTATAATTGTCAGAGTTTTATAAAAGTCAGATCTTCTGACTCTATTATCCTTACATATAGTTTTATAATGATTTAAATTGATACAAGGATAGGTTTAAATATAAGTAGAGAGAATGCAGGTTCATATAAAACTGATTTTATCCTTATAAAATGTTAGAAAACAGATACACTGTAACAGAGGCATGATCATCAAGTGACCAAGATCTTTTAGTCAAAAGATGAATTTTTCTGCAATTTGAAAAAGCCAAAAATATTCAAAGAAAATACAAATATAAGTCTTATAGGCAGACTTCTATCAAAACCCACTGAACCACCAGGCACAGTAGCTCATGCCTATAATCCCAACACTTTGGGAGGCTAAGGTGGGTGGATCACCTGAGGTCAGGAGTTTGAGATGAGCCTGGCCGACATGATCTCTTCTAAAAATACAAAAAATCAGCCAGGTATGGTGGCAGCACCTGTAATCCCAGCTACTAAGGAGGCTGAGGAGGGAGAATTGCTTGAACTGGGGAGGAAGAAGTTGCAGGGAGCTGAGATAGTGCCATTGCACTCCAGCCTGGGCAACAAGAGTGAAACTCCATCTCAAAAACAAAAAACAAAAACACTGCACCAAATACCAAGATACTTATTAACTATGATGCTGATTATTAAGCATGTAAAACATTTTATGGAACTCAGAGTTTGATATAAATAGCTATATTTTTTAGTTCAAGCAAACCTTGTTTCATGTCATTACATTAGAGTAGCATTATAAGATAGGATATAGCATATATATATCTCTCCCCAATATAATTGCAACTGTATATTTTAAAGCATGGGAAAAATATGAAAAGAATTATGCTGAAATGTGGGTAGGATTATAACTTACTTGTTTTCTTCATTTTCAGATTTTCTATAATGACTATATATTACTATTTATAGCCAAATATAGAAGTTATTTAAATGTTTCTAGGTAGAATGGCAAATTAGCTGAAATAATATCTCCAACATCATTATCAAGACTCCACTCTGGGTAAGTTGGTCAGAACAGTGTCATTCTCATTTTACACCTCTCCACAATTAACTTTGTTTGACATTTCTGTTTGTTTGGTTAAAGAGCAGGATGAGCCTTCAGATTTCTTAAGCCTGTCTACGACCATACCTCATTGTCATTTAAAGAAATGTCTAGTAGATTCAGTGGTATAAACATAGGCCATTTACAAACTAGATGTCTAATATCAGAAACCTCAAATATGACAGTAGACTTTTTTAAAAGCTAAAGCAGTCTTATGGTGATTACTCTATCTCTTACTTGATACCTGTTTACTTTTAAATGTTTGACAAGTAATGTTCCAAGTTAAAGTTTTAGCTATATATAGCAGGCAGTATTTCAAGTAAATGAGTTACATTAGTAAGCACCTCTGTATCACTAGAACTGAGAATCAGAAAGTGTAGTCTCTTTGGCATCACATCTTTATCCTAAGACAACTTTTAACCTGGAATACTGAACCATCAGTCAGAAGATGAGGGACTTAAGACTATGTTATAATTACTGTTCTGTCCAGAAGTCACTTGCCTAGGTGTCAATTCCTTCATCTGAAAATGGAGTTAGCAGATCCCAGCCTATCCTGAGTTTGAAGGCCAAAGGGAATTATTTTTAGAATGTCTATACATGATAAATGCCACAAATATAAGTTAGTATGACTTTTCTAAATAGTACTGCCTTTTAAATTTTAAAACTATGTTAATTCTACTTCTTCTTTTTCCTTTTTTTTTGTTTTGAGACAGAGTTTCACTCTTGTTCCCCAGGTTGGAGTGCAATGCCGTGATCTCGGCTCACTGCAACCTCCACCTCCCGGCTTCAAGCAATTCTCCTGCCTCAGCCTCCTGAGTAGCTTGGATTACAGGCATGCACTGCCACGCCTGGCTAGTTTTGTATTTTTTAGTAGAGACAGGGTTTCACCATGTTGGTCAGAGTGATCTCGAACTCCTGATCTCTGATGATCTGCCCGCCTTGGCCTCCCAAAGTGCTGGGACTACAGGTCTGTGCCACCACGCCTGGCCAATTCTACTTCTATTACATATTCAACATATATCACTTCATTGCTCATCCATATAATTTTTCATTGTCTTCTTACATTTTATGTGCCCATCTTTAAGCAGTTTTTCCAGGTAAAAAATAAGTGTGTTCCTAAAAGATTTTAAAATCAACTTTTCATAAACCATACTTAAATTATTGAAGTTATTAAAATTATTAGAAATTATTAGCTAATTCTTTTATAAAATGTAGAATTTATTATTTTAGAAATATTGATTCTTCTCTATTCAGCTATCTTAAAGAGGGTATATTTTAATCATAGCAATTTATTATTTTCATAGTATTTTTTACTTTTGCAAAGTATAATATTGTCATATGTTATGTCATTTAGGAATGTACTTAATCTACATATTTACATATAATTATACAAGGAAACATCTTTGTCTCAACAATGGGTTCTGTTACACTTTTGAATTTCCAGGAGTCATGATATATAAAGACTTGATTTATCTTTAAAATACATACTTTTGGCCGGGCGCGGTGGCTCAAGCCTGTAATTCCAGCACTTTGGGAGGCCGAGGCGGGTGGATCACTAGGTCAAGAGATCGAGACCATCCTGGTCAACATGGTGAAACCCTGTCTCTACTAAAAATACAAAAAAAATTAGCTGGGCATGGTGGCGCAGTGCCTGTAATCCCAGCTACTCAGGAGGCTGAGGCAGGAGAATTGGCTGAACCCAGGAGGCGGAGCTTGTGGTAAGCCGAGATCGTGCCATTGCACTCCAGCCTGGGTAACAAGAGACTCCACCTCAAAAAAAAAAAAAATACATACTTTAACTTTACTTTTACTCTTACCTGCCATACATCTTTTTTTTTGGTGATAATCAGAAGGCTTAATTTACGATAAAATAGAAAAACAACAGCTATGTTACAGAGTTAATGTAGGGATTAAATGAGTTAAGGTCTACAAGCCCCTGGCAAATGGCAGACAATCAATAATTGAGCTTTCCTTTGCATCTATATATTTGTTCATTCATTCATTCATTCACTTCTCATGTGGTTCAGTCTTAGACAACGATTTTTATCTACAGAGACAAACATAGAAGTATCTAATCCTAAATAACTCAGTCAGTTGGTAAAGGCTACACTACAAAGCTGGCATGACTTCGCCAAATGCTACAGAAAGTGTTATCATGAAAAGTAACACTAAAAGTCTTACGCTCTGATGGTGCTAGTTGCCGCCGAATTGCTTCCCCTACCAGTTCCTTAAGTTTCTTCTTAAGATCCCGGCTAGTTTTCTTATAGAAATAAAGATCTTTTTCCAACTGCTGGATTTTATCTTCATATGTTTTGAAAGTTTCCATAATGCCTTCTGCATCTTGTTCTACATAACAGAAATTTGCATTTAAAATCAGTTTTAAATAAATGATGAAAATTATGTTTTAACATATCCCCTGGCCTCTATTTAAAGGACAAGAAGCATCTTACACAAATCTGTTACCTGAATAGGTTTATTTTCAGCTACAATTTGGATTTTTCTGCCTGTAAAATTTTCCAAAGTAGTATTGAGCCATTAGTCACCTCCGTTCCTACCCCTACCAACCGCTCACACTTTTGTAAGAATTTTTTTGCAGTTGCTACCAACTAGACCTATCCTTAGAATACCAGAAGTAAGGTGTTTTCTATAAAAAGTTCACTTGTGGAACTCTGTTCACTGGCTGCTTTAATATTTTGTATAAAGTTTATATCAGGAACTGTGGTTATATAAAGTCATATAACTAGGATTTACAGGCCCAAGAAATATATAGCCGAACCCCCCAGAAAAACAAAAACCTGTTAAAAGAGTCCATAAAGATTAAATCACAAAGGAAGACGCCACAGAAAAAGAGGGAATATAGCTAGCCAGGCCTAGTTTATGCCAGAGTGTAACTTAAAGTTTCTAAACTTTAAATTTAGAGGTAATAAAGTTTAGAAACTTTATTAGTATGTTCATTAATATTTATGAATGTCTAACATTGTTTCCCTTGGGTTATGCTCTTGAACCAGTGTAATCCAGTGTACTGACCTTCAGAAAAAAAATAATTTCAGACCTGCTCTCTCTCCTACTGGTGTATTTATAAAATGATCCTACTGGTTTGTGATTTTCTTTGGTTACAATTGTTTTGTAGAATTTTGTCCAAGTATATTTGTGTATTTTAAATTAGTCCATCATCTTGTTTTAAAAAATACTTAAAATTAATGACATAATAAATCAGAATGCCTGTATTTATTTATAACAGATATTCAGTTGAAATTAGAAAATTCATGAATTGTTAACACTGTCAGTTATAACTTTGTTTTTATTTTTATTTTCTATTACTATTATTTTTTGAGATAGCATCTCACTCTGTTGCCCAGGTTAGAATGTGTTGTGGTGCAATCAAGGCTCACAACTTCCTGGTTCAAATATTCTTCCCATCTCAGCCTCTGGGGTAGCTGGGACCACAGGCACATGCCATGACGCCTGGCTAATTTTTTTAAATTAAAAAAAAAAATTGTGGTGTGATGGTTACTATGGAATGTCATCTTGATTGGATTGAAGGATGCAAAGTATTGATCCTGGGTGTGTCTGTGAGGGTGTTGCCAAAGGAGGTTAACATCTGAGTCAGTGGGCTGGGGAAGGCAGACTCACCCTTAATCTGGTGGGCACCATCTAATCAGCTGCCAGTGAAGATAAAGCAAGCAGAAAAACATAAAAGACTGACCCAGCCTCCCAGCCTACATCTTTCTCCCATGCTGGATGCTTCCTGTCCTTGAACATCAGACTCCAAGCTCTTCAGATTTGAGACTTAAGATTGGCTCCCCTTTATCCTCAAGTTTGCAGACAGCCTATTCTGGGAACTTGTGATTGTGTAAGTCAATAATAAACTCCTCTTTTATATATACACATACTATTCTGTTCCTCTAGAGAACCATGACTAATACAGGTTTTGGTAACAGGAGTAGTTCTAAAATAACAGAATATTAAGGATGGAGCTCTTAAGGAACAGAAATGGTTCTAAAGTGGTTCTAAAGGAACAGAATAAAAAGGATGGTTTTGGGGTTTCTGGAGTTGGCTGCTTAATCTGATTATACCCCAAAATGCTAAAGACTCTACTCTCATAGTATAGAGAACACTGATAGTCCTTGGCATGAACTGTTTAGAGAATTATGCAGAATAAATGCATTTGACACTCCTGATTCACTGCTTGTGAGAAGCAAGGAGTTTAGTGACTCTATACATATACCTTTGACCATATGTGGAGAACCAGTGAAGCTGGTTGGTTGCACCTAAGTTCAGTGGACAAAGTGATGAAAGGAAATGATAAACTCAGGGATTCTGTCTCCCAGCTTCAGAAGGAGATACTGAGCCTCAAATCTGCTAAGATTGCCCTGAGTGAGTGTCTTATCCCCAGCAGAGAAAGAACTGAAATTGTAGAAAAACAGACCCAAGCTCTGTTTTATTTATTTTATATATATATATATATATTTTGCACTTTAGGTTCTGGGGTACATGTGCAGAACATGCAGGATTGTTGCATAGGTACATACATGGCAATGTGGTTTGCTGCCGCCACCCCTCCATCACCTATATCTGGCATTTCTCCCCATGTTATCCCTCCCCAACTCCCTACCTCCCGCTGTCCCTCCCCTAGTCCCCCACAACAGACCCCAGTGTGTGATGCTTCCTTCCCTGTGTCCATGTGTCCTCATTGTTCAATACCCGCCTATGAGTGAGAACATGCAGTGTTTGATTTTCTGTTCTTGTGTCAGTTTGCTGAGAATTATGGTTTCTAGATTCATCCATGTCCCTACAAAGGACATGAACTTATCATTTTGTATGGCTGCATAGTATTCCATGGTGTATACGTGCCACATTTTCCCTGTCCAATCTATCATCAATGGGCATTTGGGTTGGTTCCAGGTCTTTGCTATTGTAAACAATGCTGCAGTGAACATATGTATGCATGTGTCTTTATAATAGAATGATTTATAATCCATTGGATATATACCCACTAATAGAATTGCTGGGCCAAATGGAATTTCTATTTCTAGGTCCTTGAGGAATCGCCACACTGTCTTCCACAATAGTTGCACTAATTTATACTCCCACCAACAGTGTAAAAGTGTTCCTATTTCTCCACATCCTCTCCAGTATCTGTGGTCTCCAGATTTTTTAGTGATCCCCATTCTAACTGGCGTGAGATGGTATCTCAATGTGGTTTTGATTTGCATTTCTCTAATGACCAGTGATGATGAGCATTTTTTCATATGTTTGTTGGCCTTATAGATGTCTTCTTTTCAAAAATGTCTGTTCATGTCCTTTGCCCACTTTTGAACGGGTTTGTTTGTTTTTTTTCTTGTAAATCCGTTTTAGTTCTTTATAGATTATGGATATAAGTCCTTTGTCAGGTGGGTAGATTGCAAAAATCTTTTCCCATTCTGTTGGTTGCCAGTTCACTCTAATGATTGTTTCTTTTGCTGTGCAGAAACTTTGGAGTTTAATTAGATCCCATTAGTCTATTCTGGCTTTTGTTGCCAATGCTTTTGGTGTTTCAGTCATGAAGTCCTTGTCTATGCCTATGTCCTGAATGGTTTTGCCTAGGTTTTCTTCTAGGGCTTTTATGGTGTTAGGTCTTATGTTTAAGTCTTTAATCTATCTGGAGTTAATTTTAGTGTAAGGTGTCAGGAAGGGGTCCAATTTCTGCTTTCTGTACATGGTTAGCCAGTTTTCCCAACATCATTTATTAAACAGGGAATCATTTCCCCATTGCTTGTTTTTCTCAGATTTGTCAAAGATCAGATGGTTGTAGATGTGTGGTGTTGCCTCCGAGGCCTCTGTTGTGTTCCATTCGTCTGTATCTCTGTTTTGGTACCAGACACAAGTTCTTAACATGAAAGTAGCCGACCTGGCACAGCCTTGCCAAGTGTCTACTGTTAAAGTGAGGGCACTGCTTAGAAAAGAATGGGACCCTGCAACTTGGAATGAGGACATGTGGGAGGACCCTGATGAAGCTGGGGACACTGAGTTTCTAAATGCTGATGAATATTTTTTGCCAGAAGGAACAGCTTCCCCATTCCCAGTAGTGACAGCATCCCCTCCCTGGCCCACATTGCCATCAGTCTTTCCACCTTTGTCTGAGGAGATAAACGCTGCACTGCCTGAGGCAACAGTGATGGCCTCCCCTGAGGCAGTTACCAGGAAAAATAATGTTGATTCTCCTCAGGAGCCACCCCCAACACCCCTGTTTGATTCTAGACCTATAACTAGACTGAAGTCCTGGCGGGCCCCTCAAGGTGAGATTGAGAATGTGAACCATGAGGATGTGCACTACACTCAAACTGTTTTGAGTTCTCTACAGAAACAAAAATCTGGACAACAGGCATGGGAATAGGTATTAAGGGTATGGGATAATGATGGAAGGAATACAGAGTTGGATCAGGCAGAATTTATTGATTTGGGCTAACTAAATAGGGACTCTGCTTTTAATGTTGCATCTTGGGGAGTTAAAAAAGGTTCTAATCATTTATTTGCTTGGTTAGCTGAAATATGGATTAAAAGATGGCTCACTGTGAGTGAGGTGGAAATGCCTGATCTCCCTTGGTTTAATATAGAGGAAGCGATCCAAAGGCTTAAGATCCCTTGGAGTAGGGTGGTGGAGTGGATTAGTCACTTTAGGCCTACTCATCACAGCTGGGAGGGTCCGGAAGATATACCCTTGACCAATGCCTTGCAAAATAGACTTGTGAGGGTAAAACCTATGTCTTTAAAGAGCCCTCTACTTGCTCTTCTCTGTATGGCAGATTTAACAGTGGGAACCACAGTCACTCAACTACAAAATTTAAATACAATGGGAATAATTGGATCCAGAGGTGGTAGGGGCAAAGTGGCAGCACTCAACCGTCAAAGTCAAGGTGGGCGTAGTGACCATAATGGACAGCGGAAACAAAGCAGCAATCAGAATAGTCTGACTCATGTAGAGCTCTGGCATTGGCTAATTAATCAGTGTTGCTAAAAGTGAAACTGATAGGAAGCCTACTACATTCCCACTTAATTTATACAAGCAGAAAACTTCTAGATTGAACGGAAGACTAATTTGAATTAAAAAAACAGAGAATCATGACCCCTCAATTTCCAGACTTAAGCCAGTTTACAGACCCAGAACCCCTTGAATGAAGGGGGGCCAGGTCCCCTTGAGGAAGGACCACACTACATTAACAACAATTTATGTAGTAAATCTTTCTCCCATCCTTCCCCAAGGAGACCTCTGGCCTTTTACCAGGGAAACTGTGCACTGGGGAAAGGGAAATGATCAGACATTTCAGGGACTACTGGACACTGGTTCCGAGCTGACGATTCCAGGGGACCCCAAACATTGTTGTGGTCCTCCAGTTAAAGTAGGGCCTTATGGAGGTGAGGTAATTAATGGAGTTTTAGCTCAGATCTGACTTACAGTGGATCCAGTGGGTCCCTGGACTCATCCTGTGGTCATTTCCCCAGTGCCAAAATACATAATTGGCATAAACATACTTAGCAGCTGGCAGAACTCCCACATTGGCCCCTGACTGGGAGGGTGAGGGCTCCTATGGTGGGAAAGGCCAAATGGAAGCCATTAGAGCTGCCTCTACCTAAGAAAATAGTAAATCAAAAACAATTTTCTGGAGGGAGTGCAGAGATTAATGCTACTATCAAGAACTTGAAAGACACAGGGGTGTTGAATGCAACCACATCCCCATTCAGCTCTCCCATCTGGCCTATGCAGAAGACAGATGGATCTTGTAGAATAACAGTGGATTATCCCAAGCTTAACCAAGTGGTGACTCCAATTGCAGCTACTGTACCAGATGTGGTTTCATTGCTTGAGCAAATTAACACATCCCCTAGCACCTGGTATACAGCCATTGACTTGGCAAATGTATTTTTCTCCATTCCAGTCCATACGGCCCACCAGAAGCAATTTGCCTTCATTTGGCAAGGTCAGTAATATACCTTTACTTCCTACCTCAGGGGCATACCAATTAACTGGCTTTGTATCATGATCATATTCAGAGAGACCTTGATTGCTTTTCCCTTCTGCAAGACTATCACACTGCTTCATTACATTGATGACATGCTGATTGGATTCAGTGAGCAAGAATTAGAAACACACTAGCCTTACTGGTGAGACATTTATGTGGCAGAGGATGGGAAATCCAACTAAAATTCAGGGACCTTCTACCTCAGTAAAATTTCTAGAGGTCCAGTGGTATGGGGGCTGTTGAAATATTCCTTCTAAGGGTGAAGGATAAATTGCTGCATTTGGCTCCTCCTACAACCAAGAAAGAGGCATAATGCCTAGTGGGCCTATTTGGATTTTGAAGGCAGCACATTCCTCGGTTGTATTACTCTGGCCCATTTATTGAGTGACCTAAAAGCTGCCAGTTTTGAGTGGGGTCCAGAATAGAAGAAGGCTTTGCAATAGGTCCAAGCTGCTGCACACAAGCTGCTCTGCCACTTGGGCCATATGACCCAGCAGATCCAATGGTGCTTGAGGTGTCAGTGGCAGATAGGGATGCCCCATAGGTGAATCACAGCGGAGCCCTCCAGGATTTTGAAGCAAGGCCCTGACAACTTCTGCTGATAACTACTCTCATTTTGAGAGACAGCCCTTTGCCTATTACAGGGCTTTAGTTGAAACTGAATTTTTGGCCATGGGTCATCAAGTCACCATGCAACCTGAACTGCCTATCATTGAACTGGGTGCTTTCTGACCTATCTAGCTATAAAGTGGGTCATGCACAGCAGCATTCCATCATCAAATGGAAGTGCTATATACATGATCAGGCTCAAGCAGGTCCTGAAGGCTTAAGTTACATGAGGAAGTGGCTCAAATGCCCATAGTCTCTACTCCTACCACCCTGCCTTCTCACCCCAAGCCTGCACTGATGGCCTCATGGGGAGTTCCCTATGATCAGTTGACAGAGGAAGAGAAGACTAAGGCCTGGTTCATAGATGGTTCTGCACAATATGGCTGCACCACCCGAAAGTGGGCAGCTACAGCCCTAGAGCCCCTTTCTAGGACATCCCTGAAGGACAGTGGTGAAAGGACATCTTCCCACTGCGCAGTGAACCTGGTTGTGCACTTTGCATAGAAGGAGAAATGGCCAAATGTGCAATTATATACTGATTCATGGGCTATAGCCAATGGTTTCACTAGATGGTCAGGGACTTGGAAGAAGCATGATTGGAAAACTGGTGAATGGAGGTTATGCATGGGCTTAGCAACATGGACTTCCACTCACCAAGGCTAACCTGGCTACAACCATTGCTGAGTGCCCAATTTGCCAGCAGAGACCAACACTGAGCCCTCAATATGGTACCATTCCTCGGGGTGATCAGCCAGCTACCTGGTAGCAGGTTGATTATATTAGACCTCTTCCATCATCAAAAGGTCAGAGGTTTGTCCTCACTGGAATAGACTCCAGATATGGGTTTGCCTATCCTGCATGCAATGCTTCTGCCAAGACTATCATCTGTGGACTCATGGAATGTCTTATGGTATTCCACACAGCATTGCCTCTTACCCAGGCACTCACTTTAAGTGTGACAGTGGGCTCATGCTCATGGAATTCACGGTCTTACCAGTGCCATCATCCTGAAGCAGCTGGATTAAAAGAATGGTGGAATGGCCTTTTGAAGTCACAATTACAACACCAAATAGGTGACAATACTGTGCAGGGCTGTGACAGAGTCCTCCATTAGGCCGTATATGCTCTACATCAACCTCCAATACATGGTACTGTTTGGATTCACAGGTCCAGGAATCAAGGGGTGGAAGTGGAAGTGGCACACTCACCATCACCCCTAGTGATCCACTAGCAAAATTTTTGTTTCCTGTTCCCGCAACATAACATTCTGCTGGCCTAGAAGACTTTGTTCCAGAGGGAATAACACTACCACCAGGAGACACAACAATGATCCCATCAAACTGGAAGTTATGATTGCCACCTGGACACTTTGGGCTCCTCCTACCTTTAAGACAACAGACTAAGAAGGGAGTTACAGTGTTGGCTGGAGTTACTGACCCGGACTATCAAGATGAAATTAGTCTACTACTCCATAACAGAGGTAAGGAAGAGCACACATGGAATACAGAAGATCCATCAGGCATCTCTTAGTATTACCATGCCCTGAGATTAAGGTCAATGAAAAACTACAATAGCCCAATCCAGGCAGGACTACAAATGGTCCAGACCCCTCGGGAATGAAGGTTTGGGTCACTCCACAAGGAAAAAACCACAACCTGCTGAGGTGCTTGCTGAAGGCAAAGGGAATACAGAATGGGTAGCAGAAGAAGGTAGTCATCAATACCAGCTACGACCATGTGACCAGCTATAGAAACAAGTACTGTAACTGTCATATTTCCACATTATTTTAATACATGTTTGTGTATATATACACTTGTACTAAGAAAATATCTTCATTTTATTTCCTTTTCCTTTATCATGTGACATATTTATTGACTTCACATCAGCATTTAAGTATCGTTGACTTTATGTAATAGTATTTGGGTTGGGGACTGCTGCATTTCCGGTTGTATGAAGGATAGTTGTATTATGTTAGATTTAATTATAACTTTATTATTGTCTTTATTTGAAGATTATGTGTGATCTCAGGAGATGTATATGGGTTCAAGTTGACAAGGGGTAGCCTTGTGATGGTTAATACTGAGTGTCAACTTGATTGAACTGAAAGATGCAAAGGATTGATCCTGGGTGTGGCTGTGAGGGTGCTGCCAAAGGAGGTTAACATTTGAGTCAGTAGGCTCGGGAAGGCAGACCTGCCTTACTCTGGTGTGCCATCTAATCAGCTGCCAGTGAATATAAGGCAGGCAGAAAAGGGGAGACTGGCCCAGCCTCCCACCCTACATCTTTCTCCTGTGCTGGATGTTTCCTGTCCTCCAACATCAGACTCTAAGCTCTTTAGTTTTGAGACTTGGACTGGCTCTCCTTGCTCCTCAAGCTTGCAGAAGCATATTGTAGGACCTTGTGATCATGTAAGTTAATACTTAATAAACTCCCCTTTATATATATATATAGTTAGTTCTGTCCCTTTAGAGAACCCTGATTAATACAGATGGGGTCCCACTATGTTGCCCAGGATACTTTCAAGTGAGCCTCCCACCACAGCCTTCCAAAACACTGGGATTATAGGCATTAGCCACTGCACCCAGCCACAATTTTCTTATGAATAATTTGTACAGCTATAGAAATGATATTTTAATTTTTTTTTTTTTTGAGACAGGGTCTCACTCTGTCACCCAGGCTGGAGTGCAGTAGTGTGATCAGAGCTTACTGCAGGCTCAACCTCTGGGGCTCAGGTGATCCTCTCATCTCAACCTGTGAGTAGCTGGGACTACAGGTGTGTGCCACTATGCTTGGCTAGTTTTTTTTTAATTTTTTTGTAGAGATGGGGTTTCACCATGTAGTCCAGGCTGGTCCCAAACTCCTGGGCTCAAGCAATCCTCTTGACTCAGCTTCTCAAACTGCTGGGATTACAGGTGTGAGCCACTGTGCTCAGCCGAGTTTTTATATATTATTTTTTGGCTACAGCATGACTTCTGTAGTATAATCCCAGTCACTTTAAAAAATATTAAAGTAGGCCAGGCGTGGTGGCTCATGCCTATAATCCCAGCACTTTGGGAAGCCGAGGCTGGTGGATCACGAGGTCAAGAGATCGAGACATTCCTGGTCAACATGGTGAAACCCCGTCTCTACTAAAAATACAAATATTAGCTGGGCATGGTGGTGCGCACCGATAGTCCCAGCTGTTCAGGAGGCAGAGGCAGGAGAATTGCTTGAACCCAGGAGGCGGAGGTTGCAGTGAGCCGAGATCGTGCCATTGCCCTCCAGCCTGGGTAACAAGAGCGAAACTCCGTCTCAAAAAAAAAAAATTAAAGTATCAGTTTCCGAACTAAACTAAGGTAAGGAGAGCATGTTGGAATGTAATGATGTGTGAGATCTTGCAAGGAAATTCTGTCATTAGGCAACTGGTTGCTAATTAACCAGTGACGAAATTAACTTAGAGGCAAATTGCCTCAAAACTCAAATTGATAGATTTTCTAATTTTCTGCTTACTCAGGTTGCTTCTTCCAGATCCCTTTTGACCTATTTTCAGCTATGGGTTCATAGATTTATGAGAATCAAGACTAAGCAGCCTTAGTTAAAGCAGTAACAGTATCACCTAATAATTATTTTGCTGCCATAGTAGCTGTTTGTATACTGGCCATATACCCAGGTAAACTGAGGCCAGATCACTATCAGAATTTTCTATCAGAGTTGGTGGTGAACTACTGCTCACTGATAATGGTGTGTGCCCATCAATGGCAGTCTAATTTTGACGCAAGATGTAACTTTAATGCATAAAATTTTACAATCAACTGACAATTAAAACAAGAAATATAACTAGGAATATGACAGAACCAGTCACTTTAATTTTGTGAATGGAAAATAATTTAAATTTGATAGTATTATATCCCTAGAAAATAAAAAAATTTCAACTGTATACCAAAAAGCCTGAATTAGTCCCACATCTCTATGTAAAAACTAGACCAACAGCAAGTTCACAGGATTTCAGCAGTTCTTATGTGCATACTGGGGGCAAGGAGAAGGAATGGCATTCCAAGCACAAATAGCCCTACAACAAAGTCAGCTTTCCCAAAATGCGGCAACCAAAACATGTAAAGCCTAAAAACTGATCTAAGTAGCAACTATTTAAACATGTTGAGCTTTTAAGTGATCAAATTCTGTCCTATATTCCTCCAGTACCCCCACCTACACACCAACTTTGCATAACTGTCAAAAAGGGGAAGTTTACCTTTGAAATGATGTAACAGCAACTGCGTCTTTTGTTCATGTTCCTTTTGCTGAAGGGTCAGTCTCCGGTCACACTGCAATTTTAGATGGTCCAATGCAGATTCTAATTCACGAACCATATTATCCCGTTCCAGAACTTTCATTTTCATTTCTTCATTATATAACTGTTGTTTCCGTTCAGCTTCTCGCAAATTCACCACCTAGCAAATACATTTTTTGACCTGTTAAGTGTGTCTTAGATAGCCTAACATAATAATCTACTTTTCTTGGACTACTTAAAGATGAACTTCCTTAACCTCCATAGTGTAAATTATTCCTGCCAGGTATTGGGTCCTTAAGCAAATGCTTTGTAACATATTCATAAAACAACTTAACAGCCTTTTGAATTTGTTGGAATTCAGGCCAGGTGGCTCACACCTGTAATCCCAGCGCTTTGGGAGGCTGAGGTGGGTGCATCACTTGAGGCCAGGAGTTTGGGACCAGCCTGACCAACAAGGTGAAACCCTGTTTCTACTAAAAAAAAAATACAAAATTACCTGTGCATGGTGGTGCATGCCTGTAACTCCAGCTACTTGGGAGGCTAAAGCAGGAGAATTGCTTGAACCCAGGAGGCGGAGGTTACAGTGAGCCAAGATGACACCATTGGACTCTAGCCTGGGCAGCAAGAGTGAAACTCCATCTCAAAAAAAAAAAAAAAAAGCAATTTGTTCACTTTCATTTCTAGTATACTGTTGAAACATCTAGACAATTCCAAGTTTTAACTCCAGAATGGATATTATAAGTAAGTGACAGTTTTGGGTTTTTAAGATAGAGTCTCACTCTGTCACTCCGTGCAGTGGTGCAATCATAGTTCACCGCAGCCTCCAACTCCTGAGATCAAGGGATCCTTCCCACCTCAGCCTCCCACACAGCTGGGACCACAGGTACATGCCATCATGCCTGGCTAATTTTTAAAATTTTTTTCATAGAGACAGAGTCTCACTGTGTTGCCCAAGCTGATCTTGAACTCCTGGCCTCACATGATCCTCCTGCCTTGGCCTCCCAAAGCACTGGGATTATAGGTGTGAGCCACCATACCCAGTCAGATTATGCATTTTGTCTACTGGATTCTTCCCTGCTGATGTGAAGTAAAAATACTTCAGACAATGTCTATGTCCTAAAACTTGTTAATAATCTAATGACCTTTGTCCAAAAAAATAATCATTAATACAAGGGTTCTCAGGATCAGAAAATCCACTGACCTTAGCCAAGTTGCCCTGCTTTAAGGGTAGCATAAGGTCTGGGCATGGTGGCTCATCCCTGTAATCCCAGCACTTTGGGAGGCAGGTGGATCATGAGGTCAGGAGTTTGAGACCAGCCTGCCCAACATGGTGATACCCATCTCTACTAAAAAATGCAAAAATTAGCTGGGCATAGTAGCACATGCCTGTAATCCTAGCTACTCAGGAGGCTGAAAAGGAGCATTGCTTGAACCTGGAAGGTGAAGGTTGCAGTGAGCTACGACTGCACCACTGCACTCCAGCCTGGGTGACAGAGAAAGACTCTGGTCTCAGGAAAAAAAAAGGAACAGCATAAAATTTATCTGTATCAAAGCACTCCATTGTCTTTCTACCCTCCAAACATGCAATAGGATGCACTTTCATAATTTACAGACTCAACGCTATCCCCATCAAGCTAAAGCTACCATTGACTTTCTTCACAGAACTGGCAAAATACACCTTGAACTTCATATGGAACCAAAAGAGAGCTCGCATAGCCAAGTCAATTCTAAGCAAAAAGAACACAGCAGGAGGCATCACACTACCGGACTTCAAACTATACTACAAGGCTACAGTAATCAAAACAGCATGGTACTGGTACCAAAACAGAGATATACACCAATGGAACAGAACAGAGGCATCGGAGGCAATATAACATATCTACAACCATACAATCTTTGATAAACCTGACAAAAACAAGCAATGGGGAAAGGATTCCCTGTTTAATAAATGGTGTTGGGAAAACTGGGTAGCCATGTGCAGAAAGCAGAAACTGGACCCCTTCCTGACTCCTTACACTAAAATTAACTCCAGATGCATTAAAGACTTACATAAGACCTGGCACCATAAAAACCCTAGAAGAAAATCAAGGCAAAACCATTCAGGACATAGGAGTAAGCAAGGACTTCATGACCAAAACACCAAAAGCATTGGCAACAAAAGCCAAAATAGACAAATGGGACCTAATCAAACTCCACAGCTTCAGCTTCTGCACGGCAAAAGAAATAGTCACTAGAGTGAATTGGCAACCAACAGAATGGGGAAAAATTTTTGCAGTTTACCCATCTGACAAAGGGCTGATATCCAGAATTTACAAAGAACTCAAACAGATTTACAAGAAAAAACAAACAACCCCACTCAAAACTGGGCAAAGGATATGAACAGACACTTTACAAAAGAAGACATACACGAGGCCAACAAACATATGAAAAAATGCTCATCAACACTGGTCATCAGAGAAATGCAAATCAAAACTACATTGAGATACCATCTCACTCCAGTTAGAATGGCGATCATTAAAAAATCTGGAGACAGGCTGGGCGCGGTGGCTCACACCTGTAATCCCAGCACTTTGGGAGGCCGAGGCGGGTGGATCACGAGGTCAACAGATCAAGACCATCCCGGTCAACATGGTGAAACCCCGTCTCTACTAAAAATACAAAAAATTAGCTGGGCATGGTGGTGCGTGCCTGTAATCCCAGCTACTCAGGAGGCTGAGGCAGGAAAATTGCCTGATCCCAGGAGGCGGAGGTTGCGGTGATCCGAGATCGCGCCATTGCACTCCAGCCTGGGTAACAAGCGCGAAACTCCGTCTCAAAAAAAAAATCTGGAGACATCAGATGTTGGAGAGGATGTGGAGAAATAGCAACACTTTTACACTGCTGGTGAGAGTGTAAATCAGGTCAACCATTGTGGAAGACAGTGTGGCGATTCCTCAAGGACCTAAAAATAGAAATTCCATTTGACCCAGCAATCCCATTACTGGGTATATATCCAAAGGACTATAAATCAGTCTACTATAAGGACACATGCACACGAATGTTCATTGCAGCACTGTTTACAATAGCAAAGACCTGGAACCAACCCAAATGCCCATCGATGATAGACTAGACTGGGAAAATGTGGCACATATACACCATGGAATATTATGCAGCAATCAAAAACGATGAGTTCGTGTCCTTTGTAGGGACGTGGATAAATCTGGAGAACATCATTCTCAGCAAACTGATACAAGAACAGAATATGAAATACTGCATATTCTCACTCATAGGTGGGTGATGAACAATGAGAACACATGGACACAGGGAGGGGAGCACTACACACTGGGGTCTATTGGGGGGAATAGGGGAGGGACAGCGCGGGGGGGAGCTGGGGAGGGATAGCATGGGGAGAAATGCCAGATATGGGTGAAGGGGAGGAAGACAGCAAATCACACTGCCACGTGTGTACCTATGCAACTATCTTGCATGTTCTGCACATGTACTCCAAAACCTAAAATGCAATTAAAACAAAAAAAAAAGGATGCACTCTCATCAGTAACAGTAGCTTACTGTTGATGATTATCCAAGAGAAGGCTTTGCATAACATTTGCATTTAATCCTTATTTCACGGAATTATAATTTTATTTAACTCTTTTTGAGACAGGCTCTTGCTCTGTTGTCCCAGGCTGGAGTGCAGTAGTGATCATACAAACTCAAACTCCTGGGCTCAGGTGATCCTCTTGCCTCAGCCTCCCAAATAGCTAGGACTAAAGGTATATGCTGCCACACCTGTCTAATTTTGTTATTTTCTGTAGAGACAAGATCTCAAATTTCTGGGCTCATCACTGTACCTGGCCTTAGGGCTTTATTTTAAAATATCAATGTTTTATTTTTCATTAATTATGTGATATTCCCATAAACTGAATGTACTTTTCAGAGAAAAGAGTTATCTCATTGTTTAAAACTTCATAATATACATCTTAAGTGGAAAAGACATTAGAGAAAAGATGGATATAGTTCTCAATGCTATGAGACATCTGTGGATCAATAAATTGTCTAATCTGTAAAAAATACAATATTTAAATTGATTTAAGCACATTCAGGTTAATAAAATCTATTACTATCTTTGCCACTGATACACTACTTCATCTTAATTTCAACTTATACATTATGAGAAAATATAGATTCCCCTACCCTAGAGCAATGAAGAAAAGGGAATCAAAACTTGGCGGGTGGGGCAGGGGACTGGGGGAGACTCGATTTTTCATGAGTGCTGGTTAGCAACATCCAAATCTAGAAAAACGTCCAAGAAATAATAAGGAGTGTAATAAATTATTTGGTTTTAAAAACTTTCTAAAAAGACCTTCTTTTGAAAGGCGCTCCAACTTTAAGAACATCACAAAGTTAGGCCTACATATTTGGATAATCACAAAGCTTTCAGGTGACAACATTTAGTTCTATAAAGAGAAATCATGCTTAAATTTGTAGTTACACCATCAAATCTTTAAGCCTTTCAATTCTTTAAAAATTCAAAATAAATATAAGTATGTAAGCATCTTGACCCATCTTTACAAGAAAAATACTCTGACTCTCAAAAACAAACCTTATTGAAATATCTGAAAAGAATAGCTCTAATCTCAACAGGACTCAGGCAAGCTAGTTTTCCCAAGACATTTGCTTCACTATGAGAGAGGTTATGGAATGATGCTCTAAGTGAGTTCTGGCGACTCTGGATACTTTCATTCTTGTATTCAATTGCAGCTTCCAAAGCTTCAATCCCTTCTTCAAGTTGGAAAAGAACATGTTCTTCCTAGATATAACAGAAATCACTCATTTTAAATGAGATACTGTAACTTTGACTTTGTCATATATTCAGATCCTACTAAACTATTTTAATCTAATGGACATTACCACTCTTTTACTAAATTTTTAAAAAATGTTTTTTGAGTGCTTGCTATGCCACATAATGCAGTGTGTGTATAAACACACACACAAACATATTAATATAATCATTAAGCCCTCACAATAAACCTGGTGGAATAAAGTGGAAAAGACAAAGTTTAGGTGAGTTCTGAAATGTTCCAAGGTCACACAACAACTGCTGATCATCTAATCCAAGGAATATACTTGAACAAAGCCTAAGTACACAGGATTAGCAGTATTGTGAAATATCTCCTCCATAACCGCTTAAGTCCATATTATGCGTCAGTATTTCCACTAGTGAGATCTAGAGACTCACTGTTGTCCCTTCAATGATCTATCAAAACAATATACTGCTTCAAGGTATAAGGTATATATTTAGAATAAGTTATTAAGAACGAGTAATTTTAAATGCACAATATGGCATTTAAAAAGTAATGAGGATTTAAGTATGTGAAATATTTCCTAAGATTCCTATGAAATGTTGTTAGAAGGAAAATGTAGATGTTAAAAATAGGGGCAACATAGTATTTTTTCAAATACTAGAGAAGACTGATGAATCTCTGTCAGAAAACCTGTAAGTTCTTTTCTTTTTTTCTTTTTTTTGAGACAGGGTCTTGCTATGTTACCCAGGCTAAACTTAAACTCTTGGGCTCAAGCAATTCTCCTTCCTTGCCCTCCCGAGTAGCTGGGACTACAGGGACATGCCACCATGCCCAGGTCTTCCAGTTCTTTGAACTATCTAAATACATGTTATTTGGGTGATACAAATCTCTGGTAAGGAATTACTTCAGATTGGTGAGGTTTGGATATATGTTTCTGTATACCTGTAACTATTGTGGAGGCCACCTCAGTAAGTTCCTGTGGCAGACTGTCTTGTCCATATGTACACCCTAGCACAGTACCTATCACATAGTTTGAATTCAGTAAATATCCGTTGACTTAACGAAGAGGAGAAAAAATAACTTCATGTATCCTTGGCTACAGGACCCATGTTATTTCTCTCAAGTCCTCCTCCTAACATCCCAAAGGAAAATAATGTGAATATTTCTTTTTTTGTTTTTTTCTGAGACAGGATCTCACTCACTCTGTCAACCAGGCTGCAGTGCAGTGGTGCAATCTCAGCTCACTGCAACCTCTGCCTCCTGGGTTCAAGCAATCTACTGCCTCAGCCTCCCAAGTAGCTGGGGTTACAGGTGCACACCACCACGCCCAGTTAATTTTTGTATTTTTAGTAAAGACAGGGTTTCATCATGTTGGCTAGGCTGGTCTTGAACTCCTGATTTCAGGTGATCTGCCCACTTGGCCTCCCAAGGTGCTGGGATTATAGGAGTAAACTACCATGCCCAGCCAATAGTGTGAATATTTCTGATCTACCTAAAGAAAAATGATCAACAGCCATTCTATTTCTCTGTGCAATCATTAACCATATGGAATTTGATGGTTTGATAATTGCTCTGTAAGGAATAAAATAATATTTACCTTTTCAAGAAAAAAACCCTTAAATACTAAAATGTACTTCGCTGAATGAATAAGAGGAGCCACAAATAAAAGTGAATTTTCTAATATAGAGTAAGTCCTTACTTATCATCAATAGGTTCTTAGAAACTGTGACTTTAAGAGAATATATAAGGGAAATTTTTTTTCTTATTAACTTTATAATAAAAGCAACTATGCTGAAGGAAAACAATGTAATTTGAGGACCTGATATACATGGTGTCTCTTAAAGTCCCAATTTCCAAGAACCTATCCACAATGTTCAGTAAGTACTTTACTGTACCTGACTTTTCAATTCATACTGTGATTATATTTTATCAAAAACAAATGTTAAGAGTTGGCCATGTCCAGGGACCACTATGTAAGGATATCTCAGTCTCTAGTCAAGCATGGTTTGTGGTCCAAGTAAGTGACAAGTGAACTCACTACATCTGACAAAATCTCAAGGAACCAAGTTTACCAAATTTATCATATATATGATTATGTGAAAAAGACTTGAGGAAATCACTCAAGTGATCCATCATACAGCACCTCCAGTTCCAAAGAATACTGACTTACTTCAGGTGATAGTACTCTACCATTCTTAAGTTTTTCATCCACGCTGTGTCTTCGTCTCTGGAGCTGATCCTTTTCTTTCTGGAGGGCTTCCACTTGTTCTGAAATCTTTATTTTCTCCTCAGCTGTGCTGCTCTGAAGCTGCACATTCTTTTCAGACAATTCTTGTTCCAGTAAGTTCAGGCGAGTTGATATTTTCAAACTATCTGTGTTTAAGGCCTAAAAATAGATACCCCAAAAATAGTTACTAGAAATCTAGACTGCATAAAAATTAGGAAAAACAGAGAAAATTGCTAAATATATTTTTAGTTTTCACATTATTGTTTGCTCCTATGGATCTTTTTGAGGGAGAGGGGTGTTCATTTTTATTTTTTTGTTTTTGAGATGGAGTCTTGCTCTGTTGGCACGACCTCAGCTCACTGCAACCTCTGCTTCCCAGGTTCAAGGGATTCTTCTCCCTCAGTCCCCCAAGTAGCTGGGATTACTGGCGCCCGCCACCTGGCTAATTTTTTGTATTCTTAGTAGAGATGGGGTTTTACCATGTTGGCCAGGCTAGTCTCGAATTCCTGATCTTGGATGATCCACCTGCCTTGGCCTCCCCAAAGTGCTGGAATTATAGGCGTGAGCCACTGCGCCCAGCCAGGGTGTTCATTTTCTAAAATCTTAAGTTGAATGCCTTTTTAAAAAAATGTCTATTTAAACTCTGAGTTTACTACCAAGAATTTCCTTGACTAGGTTTTCAGAGGCAGTGTTTTTCTTTTTATTATTTTCTAAATTGTTCTTTTTTTTTTTGATACAGAGTTTCGCTCCTGTTACCCAGGCTGGAGTGCAATGGCGCGATCTTGGCTCACCGCAACCTCCGCCTCCTGGGTTCGGGCAATTCTCCTGCCTCAGCCTCCTGAGTAGCTGGGATTACAGGCATGCGCCACCATGCCCAGCTAATTTTTTCTACTTTTAGTAGAGATGGGGTTTCACCATGTTGACCAGGATGGTCTCGATCTGTTGACCTTGTGATCCACCAGCCTCGGCCTCCCAAAGTGCTGGGATTACAGGCTTGAGCCACCGTGCCCGGCCTGAACTTTTCTTTATTGGCTTACATTCTACATTGTAGAATTATGTTACAATTTCCTAGGGGTTGAGAGTTGGTGTGTTTATACATATGATTGGTTGGCTTAAACATATAATTTGTTTTGCTCTTATTTCATTCTGATGAGAAAATAAGGCTAGATTTATGGAGATGTTCATTGTGGTCAAATTTCAGGTAATCTGTAAAGTATTTTTCATAGTAATTATTTGTATATACTACCATAAGATTTATTATATAAACACACACTTTCATAAAGTTTATAATTTTAAAAACGCATTCCCTTCCCCAAGCTTTTAACTGAATCCTACTCCCAGACAGCCACCTTCAACCGTTTCAGTTGGTTCTTCCGGTGTTTATGGCATGTTTCTAAATGGCACTGTCAATTTTAGACATTGTCTATTGACTATGTATTACAGGAGATAAAGATTTAGCACCCCTATACCTACTCTACTTCTCCAGTCTCCCAATATGTTATATTACAGTTTTTAGTTTAAAAAAAACTGTGATTTTATTATTCATAGGTGAATGATCTAGTGTGAAATGATCATGCTTCTGTTTTGATACAACTTTTTATTGCACCTTATAGCTAATTCCTCTCCAACAGAACTACAAAATTCCTCTCAACACTTTTTCATTCATCAAACTTATCAGGAAACCTTTTCAATCTATTCTTTTATGGAAACATTTTGCCTGAAGCATTCATCCTCCCGCTCAACATTGGACCAGTTGTCCTGGGTCTTCCCTTTGGTATTTCCTGAGAATTTCCATGTTGGAGCACATTTTCAGAATAGTGAGTCTTCCTTTTTCATAGTTTGTGCCGTTATTTTTGTGGAGCACATTCTCTAGTAGTTTCCTTGGACTTGATGGGATATACAAATTTTTTAACCTAAAAATGACCTTATTCTAGCTTCACTTTTGATTGAGAGTTTGGCTAAGAAGAAAATTATTTTATTAGACATAATTTTCCTTAGGAGTTTGAAGACGGCTTCAGATCTTTAAACTTCTAATGAGGAGAGGTGAGAAGTCCAATGCCATTCTGATTCTTGAGATTTACAAGTAGTTTTTTTTGTCTAGAAGCTTTCAGGACCTTCTTCTTTCCTTAGTCAGTGTATGCAAATCTTCACAATATTATGTTTTAGGTACTCATTTTGCTGGGCTACTTCAGTCTAGAGCTTCACATTACTAGTGTTAATTTTTTTTTTTTTTTTTGAGACAGAGTCTCACTCTGTCACCCTCGCTAGAGTGCAGTGGTGAGATCTTGACTCACTGAAACCTCTGCCTCCCCAGTTCAAGCAATTCTCCTGCCTCAGCCTCCGAGTACCTAGGACTAGAGGTGTGCACCACCACGCCCAGCTAACTTTTGTATTTTTAGTAAAGTCAGGGTTTCACCATGTTGGCTAGGATGGTCTTGATTCCTTGACCTCGCAATCCACCTGCCTCAGCCTCCCAAAGTGCTAGGATTACAGGTGTGAACCACCGTGCCTAGCCAAGAAAATTTTTTATATGATGTCTTTGATGATATCCTCTCTTCTGTTTTCTCTGTTGTGTCTTTCTATAATTTCCATTACTTGGATCTTGGGCTTCCCAGATTTATCTGCCAATTAAAAATGTTTTTCTCTTACTTTCTATTAACTTATATTTTTACTTAACTTTTTGGGATATTTCCTCAACTTTATCCTCCGACTATTTTTTTCTTTTTTTTTTTGAGATACAGTTTTGCTCTTGATGCCCTGGCTGGAGTGCAATGGCAGTCTCGGCTCACTGCAACCTCTGCCTCTGAGGTTCGAGTGATTCTTCTGCCTCTGCATCCCAAGTACCCAGGATTACAGGTGCCCACAACCACACCTGGCTAATTTTTGTATTCCTAAAGGAGATGGGGTTTCACCAAGTTGGTGAGGTCGATGTCAAACTACTGACCTCTGGTGATCCCCCGACCTTGGCTTCCCAAAGTGCTGGGATTACAAGCATGAGCCACTGTGCCCAGCCTATCCTCCAACTCTTTTAATTTCAAAGAGTTATTTCATGTTTTTAACAACTTGTAGTTCTTTATAGTCATCTTTTAGTACATTGAGGATATTAAGATTTCTGTGAAGTCTTTTCAGCTTCTTGCTCTAATGTCTGAGTTCATTTTTTCCTTTTGTTTGTTCTTTGTCTTTAATAGTGGCATTCCTGAAATGTCCATCCTATTTCAGAGTCAGGTATCAAAAAGCTGATAAGATCTGTGATAGCATATCTGAGGGCCACTTAGTTGGTGGCTCCCAAATTTAAGTGTTTTTGTATCTTTTTAGATGTTTCAGAAAATATGCCAATTTATACTTCTAGGAAGTATAAATCCGGCTGCCAGCGTTTTTGGATCTAGGCAGAGATTAGGAAAGAGATGTTTCACAATTCATGTACAGACTTGCATTCATTCCCTATTTGGAGTTTTTTGACTTACCACAAACTTTGCTATGCCTGGTTCAATCTTCAGAAAATAAATCGGTCACAGAATGAGAAAAAATAGTTTCCTGACTATGCCGTTTTCATTTTTATGCTACTCCTGCCTTCTGAAAATTTTGGTTTCTTAATTTCTGAGTCTTTTTGATGTTCTATGTGAATTACATCTCTCTAAAGCTGTTATTTTTAAAAAAGGAAAACATCTAAAGCATTCTTAAAATGCCCATCACATTTCAGAGTCAGGTATTAAAAAGCTGGTAAGATGTGTGGTGATAGCATATATATAGGATCTTGGCCTAGCTCTCATTTGTATCTCTCTAGGTTCTTGGATTGCAGCATCTTCTGTTCTGCTAGGTTAATAACCTCTCATCTATTTGCTTTCTATCTTTTCTTTCTTTGTACTCTTTTGTTCTCTGGTATCTCCTCTACTGTCTTTTCCCCTTTATGGCTTTTCAAAACATGTAATAGCTTTAAGGAAATATGATCTACGTACCATACAATCCACCAGTTCAAAGTATATAATTCGGTGGTTTTAGTATATTCACAGTTATACAATCATCACCACAATCAATTTTACATTTTCATCACCCCCCAAAACAAGAAACCCCACACCTATTAGTATGCCTTCTATTTCCTCCCCAATCCCCCACCAACATTAGGTAACCACTATTCTACTTTTTGTTTCTGAACAGAAATGGAATTACCTATTCTGGACACTTGATATAAATGGTGTTATACAAAGGTGGTTTTTTTTTTGTGATTGGCTTTTTTCACTTACCATAGGTTTTCAAGGTTCATCCATGTTATTGTATATATCAGTACTTAATTCCTTTCTATTGTCAAATAATATGCTATTGTATAGATAGTATGGATAATCACAGTTTGTTTAACCATTCATCACTTGAACATTTGTGCTGTTTTCAGTTTTTAGCTGTTATGAATAATGTTACTATGAACGTTCATGTTCAAGTTTTTGTGTGCTTTCATTTCTCATGGAGACATACATATAGAAATCTCTCTCTAGGAGTGGGATTACTGGGTCACATAGTATCTCTCTCTCTCTTTCTCTTTCTCTCTCTCTCTCTCTCTCAGAGTGGGATTACTGGGTCACAAAGTTTAGCCTTTTGAGGAACTACAAGATGGTTATCCAAAGCAATTATACCATTTTCCAATTTCACCAGCAGTGTATGAAGGTCCCAATTTCTCCACCTCTTCCCCCCACATTTCTTATTATCTGTTTTTCTGATTATAGCCATCCTAGTGGGGAGTGGGGAGTGGTTTACAACCAGAATCAAGTAGCAGATTAAACAGAATACCTGACTAGATCTCAATTTCTTATTTTCCAGGTGACTTTTCTCTTGTAACAGGGTCTCCTTCTTAGAAACTATAGCCTCTCGTTTCTTTAAGTCTTCTTCCAGCTCCTCTAATTCTTGGCGTTGGTTCAGAACTTTCTCTACTTCTTCATCTAACCACTTCTTTTGCTCATCCAATTTCTACATTAAAATTCAAAAAAAAAGTTACTTGCTTTTCCTTCTGCCATAAAAATTACATGATAATTATGTAATTTCAGATTGGCTGAAATCTCTTTAATGAACACTTAAAAACTATCACTCAGAGTAACTCATGTTCCCATCTGAAATCCTAAAGACATCAGTGGTTCTAGTCAAGATGTAGCTAGGTTGTTTTATAAAGAATTAAAATGTACTCCCAGATATGTTAAACAGTCTGAGATTTTTTAGCCTGACAATGAAAGGGCTGATAATTTTCTATACCTATAATAAGAACATGTTGGGAGTCTTTTCTCTATTACAGTGGTGCATACTTCCATCATTAGCACTTATACTAATGGTTATACTCTTATATACTACTATAAGTAGTATCCACTTATACTCTATAATCTATCTCCCCAGCTTGAGCTCCTTGATTGATTGTAGGGACTGTAGTTTTTACCTGTCTATCCAGATGCCTGGTATACTGCCTGGGCCACAGCAGGCATTCAATAAAATGTTAAATGAATGAGTGAATGAATGCCTGATTCAGTCCATCATTGAAGTGAATAAATGAATATACACCGTGGAAGACAGAGAAGATGGAGCATGGAAGGAAACCCAATTTGCATTGTAGCTTGTCAACAACTTCATATAATTAATTAAAAAAAAAAAAACTGCTGAAAAGATCTTCAAAATAAACATCTTAATACTCTCTTGAATTAAAGATACCTAGAAACAAGTACAAACATAAATATAGATGAAATATGACTGTTGAAAAGGAACTCTACCAAATGGACACCATAATGAAGTACTGCCACCAAAACAACAAATAAATAAAAAAAGAAAACAATATAGTATTATTTCCCAGTCCTTCATGAACCTTATAGGAAGGGTTCCTAGAAATCTGTAACAATGACACAGTGAAGACATATGAGATAAAGAGAGCAAAATGGCCAAGGCAAAGAAGATGCTTAGCTCTTCAGTCTTCCAATAATACCAAGATATTTATAGTATGATCTTTTAAGCACTATCATGTCCAGGTAACACTGGAGCCTAATTGTAATTGTAGCTCTACAGTTACTAGGAACAGAAAGAACAACTATAAAAATGTTAGTTTTGTTATATCCATAGATACTCCAGGAGGAGACCCTATGAAGTCTAGCAAGTAATTTAAACATATTCTATAAACATTCCTAAACTGTGAGTGGGGTTTGAAAGATGAGTAAGAGATTCTTTTTAAGCTCCACTTAAAATGAAAAAAACTAAAAAATTACAACTGGTAATGACATTTCTAGGTGGAATGGGTGTATGTGGGAATGCATCCATGTCACTATTAAATGTCACTAATAAAATGTAAAATTTATGAAGAGAGAATAAATCTTCCTAAAGTAAGGTAGATTTAATTGCATTCTGGGTATTTTAAATACAATATTTTCTTCTTATATAAAATTTATAATTTCATTTTCTTTGAACTTTGAAATTAGTTTGTGGTTTATGACTTTCTTTTAAAAAGGTGGCACTAAAATAATGGCTTTTTAATATATAGAGTACATATACAATTTGGTTTTATTTGAATGTAGAGCTCTGATTTTTAGAAATATATTTGTCTACATGAGATGGGAATAAATACAATCCAGTGAACATGGATTTCAATTTATAGTCTACAACATTCAAATAAACTCACTTCTACTGAAATAAGAATATATTTATTTTGCTGAGAGCAAAAAAAAATATAGCACATTTCTGGATGAGAAAATAATTTTGTAATCATAAAAGTTTCATTACTT
Organism: Callithrix jacchus; assembly: GCF_049354715.1. Taxonomy (NCBI): domain Eukaryota; kingdom Metazoa; phylum Chordata; class Mammalia; order Primates; family Cebidae; genus Callithrix; species Callithrix jacchus. The sequence continues at coordinate 99,107,478 of NC_133502.1, read as the reverse complement.
GGGCGACAGGATTATTAGAAGTCCAAATCTTAGCATCACACAATATACCCATGTAATAAACCTGCAGATGTATCCCTAAATCCAAAATTTAAGAAAAGAAAAATAATAAAGTTTGAAAACAAATACCAGAAATTTTGCATTTGGATGGCAAACAGTTTAGTGTTTAAAAGCTTTATTCGGAGTCCACCAGTTTTTACATCTATCTGTCTATCAGTCTGTCTGTCTAGGGAGATTTGCTCTTGTTGCTCAGGCTGGAGTGCAATGGCATGGTCTCAGCTCATTGCAACCTCCACCTCCCAGGTTCAAGTGATTCTCCTGCCTCAGCCTCTCAAGTAGCTGGGATTACAGGCGCCCACAACCACGCCCAGTTAATTTGTGTATTTTTTAGTAGAGATAGGGTTTTACTGTGTTGACCAGACTGGTCTTGAACACCTGACCTCAGGCAATCCACCCACCTTGGCCTCCAAAGTGCTAGGATTACAGGCATGAGTTTACCTCTATTTAGACAACCATCAGATTGAAGAGAAACCAGGAAACACTAAGTAGAATTGACAAACCTGGAGTTGGTCTATACTTCCAAACGAACCTTTTCTCCTTTTCAAGTTACATGCATCAGGGTCCTCAGCTTTCGGTTTTAGACCGTCTTCCTGTCCTGTTTTTGACTGTAATTCCTATAAAAAACAATTGAAAATACCTTATTGCTTTTATACCTGACCATCATTAAGTATGCAGATAATTCTTTTCTTTTCTTTTTTTTGGAGACAAGGTCTCACTCTGTCACCCAGGCTGAAGTGCAGTGGCACAATCATAGCCTCAAACTTCTGGGCTCAAGCCATCCAGCCACATTTTCTTAACATTTACTTGCTTAGTCACAGAAAGAGAAAATGAATAGATGATGGTTGGGGCTATTTGAGAAGAAAATAATGTGGAGTTTTTTTGTTTAAAAAAGTTTTTCAGAGATAGAGTCTCACTCTGTCACCTAGACTAGAGGGCAATAGCGTGATCACAGCTCACTATAAACTTGAGCTCCCGGGCTCAAGTAATCTCAGAGCCTCCCAAGTAGCTAGGACTACAGGCATGCACCACCACGTCCAGCTACTTTTTAAAAAATTTTTTTGTAGAGATTGGGTCTCACTATGTTGCCCAGGCTGGTCTCCAGTGATTCTCTTGGCCTTCAGGGATCCTCTGGCCTCAACTTCCTAAAGTTCTGGGATTACAGGCATGAGTCACCAAGCTCAGCCTTTTTAGTTGACAAACAATAATTGTACATATTCATGAGGTACATAGTGATATTCCAATACATATAATGTATAATGACAAACCAGGGCAATTAGCATATCCAAGAAGAAAGGAATGTTAGCTCTCACTGACGCAATAAAATGTAACTGCAAAAATTAGGATATACTAACAAAACTGAGGATTTTTTTCATTCTTCGTGAGTGTTACAATTTAGCACAACAGGGATAAGATTCTGAAATTATAAGTGCGGTTTTCTCTTCTGCCTTTCTGAGCTTATTACTTTCATAGGTTACTCCACCTACGACATCCATCTGCTGTGGGTATATTAAAATTTATTATAGTAGAAATGCAAAAAGAAACGTTCAATATCTGGTGTTCAAAAATGGGAGTTTGCACTATGAGAATAGCCTTAAAAGACAGATCATGGTCTTAGGAAGCATATTTTCCAAATTCTTTAGTTTCCATCCACAATGTTTTTCTTTGAGTCAGAGTCTCACTCTGTCACCCAGGCTGGAGTGCAATGGCACAATCTTGGCTCACTGTAACATCCGCTTCATGGGTTTCAAGTAATTCTCATGCCTCAGCCTCCTGAGTAGCTGGGATTACAGGTGTGCCACCACACCTGGCTAATTTTTGTATTTTGTTTTTTTCAGTACAGATGGGGTTTCACCATGGTGGCCAGGCTGGTCTCGAACTCCTGACCTCAGGTGATCCGCCTTCCTTGGCCTCCCAAAGTGCTGGGATTACAGGTGTGAGCCACCATGCCCAGCCTTCATTCACATCTTAAGGGTCAAGGCAACAGGTTCAATGCTGGCCAGGTGGGGTGGCTCACACCTGTAATCCAGCACTTTGGGAGGCCGAGGTAGGCTGACCACTTGAGGTCAGGAGTTCGAGACCAGCCTGGCCAACGTGATGAAACCCCGTCTCTAATAAAAATACAAAAATTAGCCGGGTGTGCACCTGTAATCTCAGCTACTCAAGAGGCTGAGGCACAAGAATCGCTTGAACCTGAGGCAGAGGTTACAGTGAGCCACAATCACACCATTGCACTCCAGCCTGGGTGACAGAGTGAGACTCTGTCTCAAAAAAAAAAAAAAAAAAGGCACAATGAACATCTCATGATGTTCATCACTAAAGCTTAGCAGGAATCAGGAAGGAGGCCCTGAGTCAAAGTGGGCCAGTCCACAGGTAAGTACACAACTGAAAGTGCTGAGATACTTTTATAGCAATTTGACAGAATAATTTTATGTCTGATGACTTTAATAATTTTTAAAATGGACTTTTATTTGTATATTTTAAATTTCAATTTTCTACTAATTCATGTTTTACAAAAGTGTTAGGCTGTGACAAATTTATAACAAACTATAAAAACTATACCTTCTCCACAAGTAATTTCAGAAGCACTGATAGAAAGTAAAAGAAAAGCCTAGTGTTCTCCAGCCCTGGGAATGGCAAAAAGGAGAAAAGAGACAGTAAGAAAGACTTGTTTTCCTCTGTCTGAGTTTTGGTCCAGAAAGGAGAATGATAAGTAAAGGTATCAGTGAAGACAGAGGTGCTCCTAACTCATTTGGGAGAGAAAATGCAGACTGCAGTGCAGAAGCCCCACACCCATATATGATTGCCCAGTCTTACTGAAAGAGCAGAGAGGTACAATTAGGAAAGACACCCGGCTGGGCACGATGGCTCACGCCTGTAATCCCAGCACATTGGGAGGCCAAGGTGGGTAGATCATGAGGTCAGGAGTTTGAGACCAGCCTGACCAACATGGTGAAACCCCGCTTAAAAAAAATAAAAAAACCAAAGACACCCTAATTGGACTCCTTGGTCTTACACGGCATGGATCCTGAGTTGAGAGCTAATGTAGGTAGTTACTATGAAGAACTGGCTCCCAAACTGGGTATTAGAACAGGCCACTGGGCTATCAAGCTAGACAGAATGCCTAGTAGCCTCGATTGGGGCTTATAATGCTAGTGGGAGATGAGATGAAGGGAAAGCACCCTCATGCTCTAAACAGAAGCAAGACCAGACTATGATTTATGTCAGGCAGGGGTTTCATCATTGGGGCAGCAGATTAGGCAGGGTAAGGTGGACAAGGGAGAACAATTTCCAGCTGGTCACATTCCTCAACTCCAAGGCATAGGATAAAAGAAACCTATACACCCAACCATAATATACAACTGGATGCCATCTTAGGAAGAGAAGCACAGGAAGAAGAGGCTAAGAGACTAAGCATTCTTATTCGAGAGACCTGAGAAGTATTTAAAGGAAGTGTTTACATTTTCAGAATAAGGTTTGAACAGAGAGAACATCTGATTAGTTTCCACCGTATTTCCAGCAATAATCATGATGTGGATAGAAGAGGAGAGGGGCACTCACAAAGACGACAGGTGCTACAGACTAAATAAAGAAAAATTTTACACCCATCTGAATGATGAGTGAATGTGGACCCTATTATGTTTGCCGCCACAGTTCTTCATGCTTCCCTAGCTCTAGTTCATAGCTACAGTTTAGCCCCTGTCATAGTCCTAGAAATTTCAGGATGATGAAATAAAGCGACCTTAAATAAAATAACCTTATATAGAGTTGACTCTCTGCTATTTCTGCTTGTCCACATACACTTTATAAGTATACTGCAGTAGTTCTAATTCCATCTTCCACATGTTGCTCCAGACAAAACCTTTTTTCTTGTATTGTAATCTTTGTTATACATATTAAAATAACTCTGTACCAGGCACTGTGCTAGACTTTTTATGTCTATTTAATTATCCCATTTAGCCCTCAAAACAATCCTATGATATAGGGACTATTATAAGATCAATTTTATAGATGAGGAAATGAATGGTTAAAAAGCTCAAGATCATACTGCTACCCATGATTTCAGGAGTTCTCACATCTTTTCTTCAAAGCCTATCCATGGACCTCAGTTAAGAACTGCTGCTCTAAAGAAAACCTATGCAGAAGTTGTACTATACTTTGGAAATGGTTTACTCAAGTAGAAAAGGAACAGACAGGAGTGTCAGAAAGTTAGCTCCAAACAGACAGCAAATATCCTTTACGACTGTAAGCAGGTTTTCTGTTTTTTGCATTAAGTAGTGGATACATCAATGTATCTTTGGGACAGTCTGGTTCCTTTTTCTCGAATACTTGCTATCCCCCATAAATGAGTCATTTCACTAGAATTAGAGATGTGGCTAGATGGAATAAAAGTGCCCTAAATGGCCAGGTGTGGTGGCTATGCCTGTAATACCAGCATTTTGGGAGGCCGAGGCAGAAGGACCACTTGAGCCCAGAAGTTCGAGACCAGCCTGAGCAACAGAGTAAGACCTTATCTCTACAAAAAAAATTAAAAAATTAGTGAGGTGCACTGGCATGTGCCTGAAGTCCTAGCTACTTGGGAGGCTGAGGCGGGAGGATTGCTTGAGCCCAGGAGGCCAAGGCTGCAGTGAGCCGTGATCATACAACTGCACTCTAGCCTGGATGACAGAGATCTTGTTTAAAAAAAAAAAAAAAAAGTAGCCAGGCACAGTGGCTCACACCTGTAATCCCAGCACTTTGGGAGGCCAAGGTGGGCAGATCACAAGGTCAGGAGTTCGAGACCAGCCTGGTCAACATGGTGAAACCCCATCTCTACTAAAAATACAAAAAAAAAAAAAAAAAAAATTAACTGGGCATAGTAGTGGCGGGCACCTGTAATCCCAGCTACTTGGGAGACTGATGCAAGAGATTCACTTGAACCTGGGAGGCAGAAGTTGCAGTGAGCTGAGATCTCACCACTGCCCTCCAACCTGGGCAACAAAGTAACAAAGTGAGACTCCGTCTCAAAAAAAAAAAAAAAAAAAGTGCCCTAGATAAGAAGGTAAAAAATTTGAGTTATAGGCAGAGTTGCATTTCAGCAGACTTCTACTCTTTAAAGAAGAGAGTTTTTTTCTTTTTTCCAAACATGGATTTAGAGAATGCTATGTCTTTCTGGTTTAAGCCATGACCTATAAGAGACGAGGAGCTAAAACCCAAGGACCACAGCACTGAACAAGCAGGCCTGACCTTCGCATGGGAAGAAGAGCTAAAACAAAACAGACTATATTGGTGGCAGCAGAAATGAAAATTGGACGGATTCTTGGTATTTTAAAGATAATACCCTAAAGGCTTCAGTGGTTCACTGGATATGCATGATAAGAAAGAGGCAAGAGCCAATGATGATGCCTAAATTTCCAGCTCACCCAACTGATATATCATGTAAGGCACACTGGAGAACTACATTTTTTTCCTCCCATTAAGGGAGCAGGGAGTAGGGAATCATGAAAAGATAAGTAAGAAAGACCATGAATTCATCTATAAGACAACCTAATGAAGACAATGGAGCTCAAAGAACAGATCTGGGATTAAGCACTAAATGTGGGAATTTTCAGTTTAATTGCAGCCATGAAAAAGTATCCTACACTCACCTAGGATAGAGTATAGCAGATAAGAGGGAGGGCAGAGACCAGAGCCATGAGGAACTCCCATATTTAAAAGGACTGGTGGAGTGGAATGAGCTAGCCAAAACAGAGAATGAGCAATCAAAAAAAGAGGAAAAAACAAGGGAAGTATAATGTTACAAAGGCAAGGGGAAAATACTTCAAGATGGAGGGAATGCTGAACTGTGCTGGATGCACAGTGTTAAACTAAGCACATTAGTGACAGAGAGCACCAGTGAACTTCTCAAGAGTTGTGAAGTGAATGATAGAGCCAGAAGCCAGCTGGAGAGGATAAGTGAATGAATGAAAGCAGAAGTAACAGAAACAAATGCAGTCAACTTTTCCAAGTTCTATTACAAAGGGGAGGTAAGAAAGGGAGGGGTAAAAAGGTTGAAGGAGGATAATTTCAGGATGAAAAAAATCTAAGATGTTTAAAGACAAATCCACAAGTTGAAAATAAAAGGATAAAAGATGACACATACATGCTTAGCACAGTATTGCTTGAATATAAATATCAATGTTAACTATTGCTATAATTACTATTACCATTATTATTATGCATATCATTATTATTACCAGTTCTTTTAAATACAAGAGTTCCTCATAGCTCTAATTTTTGTCCTTGTATCTTCTATACTTCATCCTAGGTGACTGTAGAATACTTTTCCATGGCTGCAATTAAACTCAATACTCTGGATTGTCTTATAGTGTCAAGGAAATTTAAAAAGCAATTCCATTTATAATAGTGTTTAAAAGGATATCTAGGAACAAGTTTAAGTAAAAAGGTAAAATACTACTAGTACACTAAAAATTATAAGACATTGCTGAAAGAAATTAATGAAGACCTAAACAAATGGGAAGACTTCCAATGCTCGTGGATAAGAAAATTTAGTATTGTCAAGATGTCAGTACTAAGAACAATCTAGAGATTCAACAATCTCTATCAAAATTTCAATAGCCTTTTTTGTAGAAATGGAAAAGCCCATCCTCAAAAATCACATGGAAAATTGTAGGGGCCCTGAATAGCCAAAATCATCCTGAAAAAGAAGAGCAAGGTGGGAGGACTTACTTTCCCATTTCAAGACTTAATACAAAACTACAGTAATCAAAATAGTGTGATACTGGCGTCAGGACAGACATATAGACCTATGGAACAGAATTGCGAGTTTAGTAACCACACATCTATGGCAAGTTGATTTTTTTTTTTCTTTTTTTTTGAGACGGAGTTTCGCTCTTGTTACCAGGCTGGAGTACAATGGCGCAATCTCGGCTCACCACAACCTCTGCCTCCTGGGTTCAGGCAATTCTCCTGCCTCAGCCTCCTGAGTAGCTGGGATTACAGGCACGCGCCACCATGACCAGCTAATTTTTGTATTTTCAGTAGAGACGGGGTTTCACCATGTTGACCAGGATGGTCTCGATCTCTTGACCAAGGATCCACCCGCCTTGGCCTCCCTGTTGGGATTACAGGCGTGAGCCACTGCGCCCGGCCACAAGTTGATTTTTTAAAAATAAAAATTGGGGCCGAGCATGGTGGCTCACGCCTGTAATCCCAACACTTTGGGAGGCCAAGACCAGAGGGTCACTTGAAGCCAGGAGTTCAAGACCAGCCTCGGAAATATAGCAAGACATTTTCTACGAAAAGTAGGAATTGAAATTAGCCAGGTGTGGTGGTAAGCGTAGGTAGTCCCAGCTACTTAGAAGGCTAAGGTAGGGGGACTGCCTGAGCCCAGGAATTGGAGGCTGCTGTGGGCTATGATCATGCCACTGCACTTCAGCCTGGCTGACAGAGCGAGACCCTGTCTCAAAAAAAACAAAATTGTACATATGTAAGATATACAACATGATGTTTTGATAAACATAGTGAAATGATTACTCTAGTCAAGCTAACATATTTATTTCTTCATGTAGTTAGCATTTTGCTTTTATGTGGTAAGAGCACCTGAAATCCACTCTCTTAGCAAATTTCCACTATACAATAGTCAACATGCTGTACATTAAGTCTCTAGACTTATTTATTCTACATAATCACAACTTTGTACCCTTTGACCAACATCTCGCCATTTCCCTCATCAGCATCACCCTATTTCCCCCTCCAACTGATTTTTTATAAGAGTGCCAAGTCCATTCAATGGAGGAAAGAACAGTCTCTTCAACAGATGGTACTAGTACAACTGGAGTTCCACATGCAAAAGAATAAATCTGAAACCACTACTTCACACCATATACAAAAACTGACCCCCAAATAGACCAATGACCTAAATATAAAAGCAAAAACCATAAAACTCTTAGCAGAAAATATAGGGGTAAATCTTCATGACCTTGGATTTAGGCAATGGATTTTTAGACACGACACCAAAAAGTACAAACAACAAAAGAAAAAAAATAGATAAATCAGACTTCAACAAAATTAAAATGGACAATTCAAGTGACCATTGATGGATGAATGGATAAAGAAACTGTGGAATAGCCATACAATGGAATATTATTTGGCAATAAAACAGAATGAAGTTCTTGTACATGCTGCATTGCGGATGAACCTTGAAAATATTATGCTAAGTGAAACAAGCCAGACACTGAAGTTAAAATATTATATGATTCTACTTATATGAAGTATCTAGAATAAGCAAATTCATAGAGAAAGTAGATTAGAGATTACCAGGGGCTGGGGTAAGGGGAAAATGAGGAGCTATTGCTTAATAGTTATAGAGTGTCTGTTTGGAGTGATGAAAATGTTTTGGAAAGAGATAGTGGTGTTGGTTGCACAAGATTGTGAATGTAATTAATGGCATTGAATTACTCACTTAAAATAGTTAAAATGGTAAATTTTATGTTATATATAATTTATCACAACTTAAAAATGAATAACACAAAAAAAGAATGTCTAACCCATTGAACTGTATAGTTTAAATGAGTGAATTATATGGTATTATATGAATTATATCTCAATAAAGACTGTTTAAAAAAAATAGAATGAGTAACTTGGTTTAAATGTTCTTTAAGTTCACTTCCATTGCTGAATTCTGTGATATTTTTAAGGTTGGAAAATAGGTTATGTCCATTGTTAAAAGTCTAGGAAATCTGGGGCATACTGATAATGGGAGAGGCTAAATATGTGCAGGGACAGGGCGTATATGGCGTTATCTCTGTACCTTTCTTTCAATTTTGCTGTGAACCTAAAACTGCTCAAAAAAAGTAAAACCTTAGTGGCCAGGTGCAGGGGCTCATGCCTTTAATCCCAGCACTGTGGGAGGCCAAAGCAGGTGGATCACAAGGTCAGGAGTTCGAGACCAGACTGACCAACATGGTGAAACCCTGTCTCTACTAAAAATACAAAAATTAGCCAGGCATGGTGGTGCTCACCTGTAACCCCAGCTACTCAGGAGGCTGAGGCAGGAGAATTGCTTGAACCCGGGAGGCGGAGGTTGCAGTGAGCCAAGATAGTGCCACTGCACTCCATCCAGCCTGGGTGACATAGCAAGACTGTCTCAAAAAAAAAAAAAAATCTAAGAAATCTCCAATTATGTCCCTTGCCTTGGGTTCAGCTTAACATTTCAATGAAACAGAGCCTAGCATACAGTACTAGATAAATGTCTGTTATTATGATCATCATCATCTTTTCAAAAAAGCTCTGTGAGACAAATATGATTAAAGCCATTTTCGATAAGAATAATTAGAGAGGGTAAAATTTTTGAGAAATTTGAGAAAATTTATTTTTTCAATAAATCTCTCACCCAGCAACCAAGAGAGCTATGATTTGAACACATGATAGACTAGTCCAAGAGCCCAGGCTGACACCATTAAGTTCCTCCCCAGCCCAATCTATTCTAGAACTGCTGTACATACAGGTCTGATCATTGTTCTGCTGTGAATGAAATGGTACCACTTTACCTATGTCCTATGTAGCCACATGGACAATGCAAGTCAAAACACTTTGAAAACAGAAAATCCTATTCAAATGGTAGGTATTATTTACAAAGTTGGCTTTATAAATGTATGTTTTTGACAGCCTAAAGTTAAGATCCTACTAAGAGAAATTATCATTGTACCTTCTTTTGTGAAGTCAAAGCCTTCAAGACAGTACTCGGAATTCAATAAATAGGTTTTACTATGTAGATGAACAAAGCTTTAAAGTGAATAAGGACAGCAGTGAAGGGCAGGTCAAGGATAGATATTTCACAAGCCAACTGAATCAAGACCACGGCTTCGTTAGCTCTGAGCCGTTTAACATTTCATATTATACTTAGCAGGAATGTATGACAATATTACTTTGATTTTTTGTTGGTCACGCTTAATTGCTGCATCCAGTTGCTTCCTTTTTTCATTTTCTTCTCCAAGTTTTCTTTGTAGCTGTACCTTTTGATACTTCATGTGATCTACATTCTGCTCTAGTTCATTAGCACGTTTCTCATTTTGGATTGACAGTGATGCCAATTTCTTACTATCTTGTTGCTTTCTCTGTAAGACCTGAAATCATATGGAATATTTCAAAATGAAAAACTGAATCTCTCACATTCCCTAACTAAACTTAATCTTTTCATTTAATGATAAAAGAAGAAATTTTCCCTAGATTTTCATTTATTTTTGACAGGTTCATAAACAATTGGTTACTCTCCTACATTTGCATTTTTGCAATTAGGGAAACCATCACCACTTTCATCACAAATGTAAAAGTATAAAGAATGATGAGACTTCCTGATGCGGACAACAAACAAAATAAAATGGATGATTTGCTTTTTATTAATAAGCATTTTAATTTAAAAATTAGTTAAAACAGCATAAAACTGAATTTATATTTTAAGAGTCACTCTTACCATACACCCCGAATTTACCTGTCCTGCTTCCCAACACAAAATTACCAATTTCTTAAATATTCTTCCAGAAAAAAATGTATGCATATGCATGCAAACAGCTTCATATATATTCTATATAGACTACTATCTCCCTTTTTCCCTAGTTATCTCAGAGGTCTTTTCATATAGATGTTCTGTGTGGGGGCACAGCATTCCAATGTGCTCTTGGTTTTGTTTTGTTTTTTTTTTAATTTTATTTTTAAAAATAAAGATGGGCTTTCACCATGATAACCAGGCTGGTTCTGAACTCCCAACCTCAGGTGATCCACCCACCTCAGCCTCCCAAAGTGCTAGGATTACAGGCGGTGAGCCACCACGCCCGGCCACAAACAAGACATTTTATTTGCCACTATTATAGGTCTGAACTTTAAACAGATTCTTGGACTGGTGGTTCATATCCATCAGCTCATTCAACTTTAGCACCTGTCTCATCCCCAGTGGCTTTTCCAGAACTACTGCCTTCACCATGAAGCTCCATGAGTTTTCCCAATTCAAACTTGGGCTTCTTCAGCATTTTTACTTTTCTAATGAAGACATCATGGAGAGAATAAATAGATAGGCAGGCCTTTTCTATGTCTTTTCCAATGCAGTCTGGAATCAATTTATTGACCACTTCTTTCAAGTCATTTGTCTGCACCTCTCGGGTCATGATTTCCATCATCTTCTTCCAGATTTGGCGGACCTGTTGGTGCTGAGCATAAGAGGTCTTCCGTATCTGATTGTTGCGTTTTTCAGTAAAACCAACACAGAACAGACGAAGCAAGTAACCATCGGTAGTCTTGACATCAACATGAGCTTCAATCATTGTCTGCCATTTTTTGACCATAGAACACATTTTGTCACAGGTAAGATCCATGCCATGGAAGTTAGTCAGGCAGTTTTTGCCCTGAACATCTTCAGTAATCAGTCAGAATTTCCTAAATGCAACTTCATCATTCTGCAAATCAGCAAGACTAACTTCAAACACTCGACCCTTGAGGCCATCAGATGCAATTTTGGTTCCTTGGGTCCTGATGACTAGCGTCTTTTCAATATTTCTTATATTGAACATAGCGGGTGCTTTCACATCATACCAATCTTTCTTAGAAAATGGATCAACCACTTTCTTCTTGGCTCCCTTTTTGCCGCCTTTCGTAAGGAGCTTGTTCTTGCCAACCGCCATGGTGCTGCTCAGAGAGCCAAAAGGGGACGTTCTTGTTTTTATAGCTACAGCTATAGCCTCAATCGTTAATCCCTGAGCTAAGATGATCAGAGCTGATAACATTTTCTGAGAGTGAACATTATAATTACTGTTTTAACATTTATCTTAAATTCCTTTTCATCTAACTAAAATTATGTATAGATAGCATTAGGGTTTCAAAGTGTGCACACCACTAATATAAAATACTTGTGTTACAATTTAGTCCTGACCAAAATTAGGCTTGTATTATGTGATTAGCATTGCACTAAGTACCAATTAGGTGGCATAAAAAAGTTAAGGGGATGTCATTCATAAATTATGCAGACCACAATTATTTCCTTTATTTTGGCAATAAAGTGTTAGCATAAGCAGGTTTGGTTTTAACTAAATTAAGTATCCAAGAGGCACTGCAATTTACAGCAGTTGCTACTCGAAATGTGATCTGTGGACCAGTGTTAGTTCACAGACACTGTTGTCAATTTGCACCCCTCAGCATACTATTAGATTCAGTTGATGTTTTCATGCAAGACTTTTTTGATGAAGGAAGCTGTGCAATGATTGACCTTTATCTCATCACAGAACAAGAACGATCTGCAGATGGACTACTTTGGGTACCACTGGCTTGGAGGCCACAAGCCTTTGCACTTTCCAGTACCTAAATCTGGACACTGGCTTTGCCACTTACAATTGACAATAATTACAATACTGCAGCAAAAATTATGATACCAGCATTTTAGTGTCTTTTTCACATAATATTAAAAAGAGTGTACATCCTGAAAATCGTAAGAGTGAGATACTGTTCCCACTGTCTTTTGCAATTATTCCATAGTTGCTCAAAAGTGCATCAGCATTAAACTATTAATGCAGCATGTAACACTCTACATATACCTAAAAACATTAAAAATATAGGTTTTACAAGTTTCTAATTTAAAATTTTTTGTTTTAAAAATGGAAATAACTGTATTCTACTAATAAAAATACTAGTATTTCAGAATTTTAAAACAGCATGATATGGCTGGGTGCAGTGACTCACACCTGTAATCCCAGTACTTCGGGAGGCCAAGACGGGCGGATCACTTGAGGTCAGGAGTTCAAGACCAGCCTGACCAACATGGTGAAACCCCATCTGTACTAAAAATACGAAAATTTGCAGGTATGGTGGCAGGCACCTGTAATCCCAGCTATTTGGGAGCCTGAGGCAAGAGGATCACTTGAGCCTGGGAGGTGAAGGGTGGAGGTTGTAGTGTCCAGCCTGGGCAACAGAGCAAGACTCTGTCTCAAAAAAAAAAAAAAAAAAACCATGTTATGTTAGCGTACTGAAAACTGGTATTGTCATCACCACTACGGGACTCTGACTGGGTTATTTTACCTTTCTAAACCTTTGTTTCCACATTTATAAAATGGCTAAAAATGCCCACTTCAAAGGATTAAATAATGTATATAAACCATTTGGTATGTATAGGCCTTCAACAAATGGTAACTACTGTCCTCCTCATCCTCCTTATCATCCTATCCCCATCAGTAGTGCATGGATATGTCAAAGGTACAAAATTTCTAAACTATGTTTTGTTTCTGTCCTCTGCTGTATCAGATGTTTCTTTTGACGTTAAGTTCTACACCTTTCTTTCCCTTTCCTTATCAGTACTCTTAGCAGAAAAGGATATACAGCAGGAAGCATAGAAAACATGGAAAGACATAACAATTCACAAATCCTATTAATAATCTTTAATCTTTTAATCTCTCCCATTTTAGTTGTGTGAGACATAGGAAATACAAAAATAACCTCTGCTGAATTCATAAACAAGGCTTAAACTATAGATGTATATGATAAGTAACCTCCCTAGAAAAATAATAATTTTGGTTTTCAATGTTGAGAATAAGAATTATATTAAGAACTGAAGCTAGAATACAAACCTATTAAATTATAAATAGAATTTCAAAATAAACACAAGGAAAAATGTTAATCATTATATTCTACTAATGTTTTGTTACGAGTACTTTGTTAGACATCACAGCCCTAATTTAAAGAATTAAGAAGTGAAAAAGAATTCATCCCAACACTTTCAGAGGTGAATTCCAAAGTGAAAATATGAATTCCGAAGGAAAATGGAAGGTGTGACATAGATAACCACCCTATGTCCTCCTTTAAGCAATTCAAATATTCAAGTCTTATTATTTTAATTTGGTATTGACTTGAGACGCTATTTAGGTAGTAACTTTTAGTGGAAATATCCAGATGTTTGAGGTGGCATAAGAAACTCCAGGAGGGACTTTTCTGGCCCGTTCACCTCCGCCTCCCTACCTAGATTAGGACTAGGCACACGAGAGGTATATCGCAAATATCTATTTTGTTGAAAGCAAATAAATGTGGCATAGTTCAAAAATAATAATAATGCTGTGAATAGGTTAATTACAACTCTACCTATAATGAAAACAATATAAAAATGTTTCTATAGCACGGAAGCAGTAGATCATGAGATCATGAGAGGTAAAGAAATAGAGAAGGCATCCTAGAAAGTTCATTATGATCAGACTAACAAAGCACTGTGACTATCTCCAAAGCACCTGGAAATGGCTTCATCACATAAAATCTCTATGTGATGGAATATTTCTCATAGAATAGAATTCTTAAATGTAGCTATTTCTAAAGTTAAAGCTAAAACCAGGCATTAGGAAGTTAAGGATAAGTTGCAGTACACAAAGTTATTAACTCTTCTTAAGCCAATCAGTTATGGTTTCAGAAAACCGTATCTCAAAATTGTTCCCATTTGTTGAGTGTCTACAAAGTGTCACATAGGTACCACCTGTTTTATATGTATTATTTAACCATTATTTAATCCTTTGTCCTTCAGAAAAAAACACTATTTTGTGGTTATCTGTATCTCTTACCATGTGGTTTTCTGATATGAAGATTGAAAGAATACATATTTCTTGAATGAAGAAATATACAACCCAGATTTTAAAACAGGTAAATCGACCAGCACTCTACGAAAGAAAAATTGACACCCTGTTTCTCTTGCTTGTATAAACTGAATTCCAATTCTTTCCTAACTCAGTACAAGAATCCTCAAAAGCAAGAAAGCTTAAATAAGTTTTCTCAATTACATTTTTTAAATTACCTGAACTCTCAGCTTTGCAGCATCCATCTTTTTACGGAACTCTTTCTGTAATTTTACCTTCATTGCAACATCAGAAAGATCTTTGTTGTCCAGCTCCTGTAGCTGTTTTTGTGTTTCAAAGAGTTTGACTTTTGCCTGTTTTGCATCATGCTCTAGTTTTGTTACTTTCAAAGAATACTGCTTGCTTACAGACTTGGCATCGTTACCTTAACCATAATAATTATTATTAGTATAAATTATGTAAAAAGAAGTTAAACATCAAAAACATAAAAATACTCTACTCTAAAATCCAGCCAGGCAGTGATACTATTTAAGATACAGAATTAAAAACCAAGTTGTCCCCACCCACCCCCATCAAACACAGCTTGCCACCAGGCCTCTTAATGATTAATTCCTTAATGACTGTTCCCATCTGCTGCCACTCAGGCTCCCTTTTAATCTTTTGCATTTTAGAGTGACATTTCTGGTCCTCTGAATTTGTAATTGAGCTTTGCTGGCATCAAACTCAGTTAAGAACAATATTTGGAGTGACTGTCCTCTTGCTTAGTATACTCTAGCCTCCTGCTACCAATGATCTGTCTCCTTGAATTCCTTTTTTAAATTACTGTTAAAAATTTTAAACATAACAAAAGAAATAATAAAATGAACCTCCATCACCCAGATTTGGAAGTTATCAAGATTTTGCAATAGCTACTTAATATGCCTTTTGTTTTACTTTGCTTAACTATTATAAAGCAATCCCAGATGTCATATCATCTCACCTATACATACTTCATTTTGTTAAATTCCTTTTTACTTATACATACTGCAATAACCATTTATATAAAATATGGACATAACCAAAAAGTCATTATCACACTAACAATATTAATACCAATTAGTCCATAGTCAGACTTTCCTAATTGCCTCAAAATGTCTTTCACAATTGGTTTATTTTAATCAGGATCTAAACAACATCCACAATATATTTGATTGTTATGTCTCTTAAGAATCTTTTCATCCAAAGCTGATTCTCCTTTTTCACTGCACTTATTTGAGATTAATTCCTTTTAAATTATTTTCTTATAAATATATAGAACAGAAAAAATATACTATAGATATTTCTACATCTCTTTTCATTCTAAGTCCAGCTACTAACCCTAAAAGTTTGGTTTTGATTTGCTCTGAATGGGCAACTGTCCCTGAACTAGACTGGAAAACTCGTGGCAATAAAAAATAGGAGTCTAAAGCTTGGGGGATGCTGATGAATAATCACCAGAGACAGTTTATTATACTATGTATTTATTTATTGATTTGAGACAGAGTCTCACTCTGTCACCCAGGCTAGAGTGCAGTGGTGCAATCTCAGCTCACTGCCCCCTCTGCCTCCTGGGTTGCAGCAATTCTCCTGCGTAGCTGGGATTCCAGGCACATGCCACCATGCCCAGCTAATTTTTGTATTTTCAGTAGAGACGGGGTTTCACCATGTTAGCCAGGCTAGTCTCAATGTCCTGAACTCAAGTATCTACCCACCTCGGGCTCCCAAAGTGTTGGGATTACAGGCATGAACCACGGCACCTAGCCTATTATACTATTTATATAGCTGGTTATACCTGGTATCCAAAAATGCTCATCATTTTAAAATAAAAGTTATTTAATTAAATGCATTGTGAGCTGTCCTCTGACTCTAATTTACTCTCTATTTGACTACCTTTAAAATTTATACAACAATGATTTAAATAAATCATTTTGGACTATTCATTAATTGTTCAACACACCAATATTTTATGAGCCACTACAAAAAAATACAGTGCCAGGCCAGGTGCAGTGGCTCACGCCTGTAATCCCAGCACTATGGGAGGCTGAGGCAGGTGAATCACCTTAGGTCAGGAGTTCAAGACCTCCCTGGCCAACATGGCAAAACCCCATCTCTACTAAAAATACAAAAATTAGCTGGGCATGGTGGCAGGTACCTGTAATCCCAGCTATTTGGGAGGCTGAGGCAGGAGAAACACTTGAACTCAGGAGGCAGAGGTTGCAGTGAGCTGAGATCACGCCACTGCACATTAGCCTGGATGACAAGAGAAAAACTTCATCTCAAAAAAAAAAAAAAAACAGTGCCAATTACATGTTTGTTTATTTTTTTCAGATAGGGTCTAGCTCTATCGTCTAGGCTAGAGTGCAGTGGTGCAACCATGACTCACTGCAGCCTTGACCTCTGGGGCTCAACAAATCCTCCAACCTCAGCCTCCCAAGTAGCTGGGACTACAGACATATGCCACAATACCCAATACGCTCCTGTAGTTTTTATAAATTTTTTTGCAGTGTATCAGAATTGATAAAATATAATATAGATGTCCTGTTATTGTTAGTTGGCAGAAGTAGCTGCTATTCAAGAGAAGTCTTCAGTGAGAGGGCATTGAAAAGTAAGCACTCACTGACACTTTCACGAGTCACCATCTCTGAGGATTTTTAGGAAAGCTCCAAATTGCCCTTGGTTCTAATGAGCAAGAAAGGACCTTCTCTGTGTAAGCTCTGGTGTCCTCTATTTTAAAGCAACCATGTTGGATATACCAGGCTACAAAAACATGTTTGTTTAATGAGATCCATGGTAAGATAACCTTTCTGAAAGAAAGTAATTCATTGTAGTTGGCAAATATCCTCAAATTCCACAGGCAGTACCCTGAAATCTTGGGAACGGAGAAGCCATTCTAGATCAGCTCCTAGATACTCCCAAGGGGTCAAGTGGGGTTTGATCCTGCCTCTGAGGAAGCAGCATGGTCAAACTTATTTAAACATCTGGGTAACTGGAGCTAGGATGATGCATAGCACATATGTCACTAGGAATGAGAAAACAAAAAGCTTTGGGAAAGTAGCTAAGCAGAGGATGCTTCTTAAAAAATGTAAAAAAAAAAAAAAAAAAGAAAAAGGAACTCATAAGTGCCACAGAATTTCAGCACAATGCAGAGTTCACACTGGTTAGAACAATTCAGAGGTGTAATCCCCGAAGAAAAAAATTCTTTTGATAAATAACCTCCACATATTGGCCTAAAAACTCACCTTGTTACACCAATCCAAGCTAAGTGGATAGACCTGAGCTTCAAAAACTAAAGTAAATGTTACCACATCAGAAACAATTTTAGAACTTTTCTTTGTCATATAAGCTGGTTCACAAGATACTATTACCTGTTTTTATTAATTCTTTAATCAAATCTTCCTTCATCTTTATGTTAATTGTAAGTTCTCTCATTTTTTGTTTAGCTTCAGTAAGTATGCATTCTGAATTCTTTAATTTTTGCAGATTCAATTCTTGACTCTCCTGGAGACATTCAATCTTTACATCTTAAACAAAACAAAACAAAAAAACCTACCAAAACGGAGAAATAAAACTATCTGCTGGTAAGACATTCAACAGAAGCAGAGTTAAGAAAAGCAGACACAAAGGCAATTTAGAGGTGGCAGTGGAAGAGACAAAAAGAAAAGAAAGGAAAAAGTATACATCAACTGGGACTCTAGCATTCCGGCTTACAGTAAGAGTTTTCATTTTCTTACAAATTAATATATATGTATATATTATTTCATAATATCCCATAGGTTCAGACACACAATTTTTCATTGCTTTTAACCTGAGTTATTTGAAACAGGTATAAAATTTCCAGATGGAAAGAGGGATGAATTTGTTTCCTATTAACTTCTACTTTTATTGTAATAGGAGAATGCAGTCTACACAAGGCTACTCAGCATGTGGTCTAGCACTGTTTCTTACTATCCTGCACCAGAATGTACATGAACTGTGTCACTAAGCACACTGCTTTAGTTCAGGTGACATTTTTTTCATCGCCAGACTTTCTTATGGAAGGAACTAGTGTAAGCTCATTTACATTCTGACATAAGTTTTTTCCCTGGTTGCAGAGCAGTAAGAAACAGCTCAAGCATGGCTGCTTGAGTAGCACTTACCTTTATCATTTTTACAGTTTGAAATTTATTTTCGTTATACTTAAATTTTTGGCTCATTAAGCCATGTATAGGTTCTTATAGAGATGCTCTATATTTTCAAAGTGTAGCACTTATCATGTTATTTATATTCACTATTCCCTTATTTTTTGTGAGTCAACCACACATTGCCCAAGAAAGATGAGTTAAAATCTACTACTGCCAGCTGGGCACAGTGGCTCACACCTGTAATCCCAGCACTTTGGGAGGCTGAGGCATGCAGATCACAAGGTTAGGAGTTTGAGACCAGCCTGGCCAACATAGTAAAACCCCGTATCTACTAAAAATACAAAAATTATCTGGGTGTGGTGGCACGCACCTGTAGACCCAGCTATTCGGGAGGCTGAGGCAGGAGAATCACTTGAACTCAGGAGGTGGAGGTTGCAGTGAGCCAACACTGCACCACTGCACTCCAGCCTGGGTGACAGAGCAAGGCTCTGTCTAAAAAATAAATAAATAAACAAACAAACAAACAAATAAATAAATAAATAAAATGTTTTGAAAACTATAGGGTAGTAGTAGTTTTCTTTTTTGTTGTTTTTTGTTTTGTTTTGTTTTTTTGAGAAGGGTCTTGCTCTGTCACTCAGACTTAAGAGTACAGTGGTGTGATCTCAGCTCACTGCAGCCTCGAACTTTTGGGCTCAAGTGATTCTCCCACCTCAGCCTCCCTCCTGAGTAGCTGGGACTATAGGTATGCACCACCATGCTGGGCTTATTTTCTGTAGAGAGAAGATCTCACTATGTTGCTCAGGCTGGTCTCAAACTCCTGGCCTCAAGCAATTCTCCCACTTCAGCCTCTCAAAGCACTAGGATTACAGGCATGAGCTACTATGCCTGGCTCATAAATGTTTTTGATGCTGTTACTGATGCATAAAAATTCTTAGCAGTTGTATACTAAAACATTACCAACACCCAGTATATTAACTGAATTTTAATGCCAAATACATCATTGATGTTAGTGAAGGAGCAGAAACCTACTACAATTACTTACACTGTATTTTAAAGTCATCAGGAGTACAAAGCATACCAATTCAGATCTGAATATAAAAATCCTTATTCTGAGGGAGTTAGCCTATATCTCTAGCCATAATTAATTGACAGAAAATCTTTTCTATTAAGGAGTAGAAAGAGTGAAAGAGGTTAAAACAGAGAACATAAAAGAAGTTCTACCAACCAGGAGTGCATTTGTACCTAGTTATGGTCTTTGAGAATTCCTGGATGTTTCTTAATTATCAACTGAGGCAAAAGGTAAATATCCTATAACCATTAGGTCTAAATTATTTATGAAAATCTATGTACCATCATTTTCCAAATTTGACTTTTGTGTTTCATCCTGAGTATCATTCAATTCAACAAGGGAACAAACAGAGTCTGGCTTCTGAATCCATGAACGACTAGTACATCTAAAAAAAAAAATCAGAAAATTAACTTATGTGTTAGCATTTTCTAATCTGCCCTCAAATTAGTTTCCCCAAAAAAGTGACAGCAATGTTAAAAAAAAAAATTAATTACATTTATAAACAGAATTTTACTATTATTGTTCAAAATGAAAGGATGCCTCCCCATGTTGAATCCAGTAGAAAAGTCATGTTTGTTGAAATCATGGCAGATGAATAAGGAAATTAAAAAAAAAAAATTCCCTCTGAAAATTAGAATCTGATTACTATAAAAGCTCCGAAAGCAAAAGCAAAATTATTTTTCAATTATAAGTCTGATGATTTGGATTCAAATACTATTTTCATAATATATTCGATGATAGTACTTTTAGCAAAAGTTATCTACTCTTATATTAAACGGAAAAGATATACTCCAGTGTAAAATACCTACACTTCTATATTTATTGCATCACATAATTCTAAATGTTTATTAAATCAGTGTATATTTAACATACCTAGTTCCAGATTTCTCTTGGCCTTCTGATTCTTCATCATCACTGTTATCAGAAAATTGGCAATGGAGGACTTCATCTTGTTCTTCTATATGACCCAAGAGCATCTGACTTCGTGTTCTAAATCCAGCAAATATTCGATCCAGAGAGTACATAGGCAGACTTGTACAGACCTTGCAAGTGATTCCCCCACCACCAACAAAAAAAAGATATTTTACAAGTCTAATTTTATCCTGTTACTCTAGATGATTTTAAAGGGGTTGTTAAATAGGCACTCTTAAAATAGCCAATCAATGGAAAATGCTCCCCTCAAACAAAGGTCAAAATTAATTTAACAATATTGTTGTGCCTCACAGACAAATACTTCTTTCAGAATATACACAGCATCTTCTCTTCTGGACAACTCTTCTATCTTCACTTATGGAAAGTAGTATTCAAAAATGAAACCAAAAGGTGTAGAAAACATCCCAGCTTTTAAAACACAGCACAGACACAGCCCAAAAAATGTTCCCGTTTCCCCATCTTCCCAGTTCAGAACACCTGGAGAACTGTGGTGCTGCTGCCAAAAGTCTGCATCCTCTCCAATCCAAATCCCACCACAGGAAGAAACTCAGAGCCATCTCCACTCCTTCTGACAGGCCAATACTCCCAATTTGAAATCATAATGTATCTACTTATTTTTTATAGATGGTGGTTAGGTATAGCTGAATTAAGGCTCCAGGAAAAATAGTTAATATATTTCATAAGATAAGTAAAATTGTATGGGCTAGCCTGGGAATTTTCTGTATTATAAAATTTTTCCATTGGAAATGCACTTTAAATTCTAAAAAAAATGACTTTAGAAAACAACAACAATAAATTAGAAATTGCCTTTATACCTTTGCTCTGGTTTCTATTGCAAAATATTTCCCTTTTCATCACCTCTATAACCAAACCTCGAGATGAATTATCACAAAAGGTAATAAAATCTTAAGAGGAGACAGTCCATTTATCAATATAAATTACTATAAGCTGTTAAAATTGTAACACATAGTAGAATATGAGTATCATATAGTGTTTGGGATTTAATCACTTGACAAACAGGCCCCTCATGTATTCTCTCCTAAAAAAAATCCTACGTGATTCTGAAAATCATCTTATGTCTGATTTTTGTGCTTCCGCTGTCAGCCACCTTACATCATCTATCACAACAGCATCATGACAGATGGGGCTAAAGTTTTTTAGTTGGCATCCCAGTGGAGTATGAGGAAGGGGAATTCTTTAAGGAAGAACCAACTCAAGAAGTATTGATCTAACAAGTATAATACATGGCTATTTTGTCCCATAACTGGCAGGCATCTAGGTTTCTCTTGTGAGAGTGTGGGAATTATTGAAGGAACAAATAAAACCTTTGGTTCAGAGTCAAAGTTTGTTCTCTGGGATTGTAATTTCCTTTTAAAATTTCTTTTTACAAAGAAAACCAAATGTCCAGAGCTACTACAGTATTCATACCCAAGACTGCCTGATGCAAAGTCTATGGCACTGCTTATACATCACTTGCCTTTCATTTCTTATCCTTCTGATTGTAACAACCAGATGGAGCTGACATAAATAAGTCATTTTCCTTCATAAAATTAGGAAATATGGCCAAGTGTGGTGGTTCACATCTATAATCCCAGCACTTTGGGAGGCCGAGGCAGGTGGATCACGAGGTCAAGAGATCAAGACCATCCTGGTTAACGTGGTGAAACCTCATCTCTACTAAAAATATAAAAATTAGCTGGGCATGGTAGCACACGCCTGTAGTCTCAGCTACTTGGGAGGCTGAGGCAGGAGAACTGCTTGAACCCAGGAGGCAGACATTGCGGTGAGCCGAGATCGCGCCATTGCACTCCGGCCTGGGTAGTAAGAGTGAAACTCCGTCTCAAAAAAAAAAAAAAGAAATAAAAACCAGAATTCATGAACCTGCTAAACCAAAACTCATGAATCTGCTAATGAAGTCTTTTCCATAATAGAGATTCCTTGAGGATTCTTATATCTGTGTGTATATATATTTACCAACCACACACAACCTAAAATTCATATTGATATTTATAGTCTTGATTATGTCTACTTAGTAAGACTGAATAACATATAAATATTATTTCAAAAATAATGACAGACCAAACAAGTTGAAATAAATACCCTCTAACATCTCAGCTTTGTGTGGTGAAAGGAAGAAATAAATTCATGTAGATATTAAACAAGATCATATCTGAAAATATCATAGCAAAGGATATCTTTTTCACATTGTTGAAGTATAGACATTATATCCACCCAACTATTCCCTCCAAATATAACTATGTATTCTCATTTATTAGTTTTTTATTAGAAAGAAATATGCTTAAAAGATATACACAAAATTCCATAAAACCAAACTGATATTTGGTTTTTTGTATAGTGCTGAGACTGTACAAATACACTGTGATATTATATATAGCTAAATTTTTTAAACCTCAAAATAAGAAAAAGATTAATGTTTGAACTTTACCTTCCTGGAATCTTGTCTTGATGGGATATAAATATAATGCCCCAAACGACTATCAAATGGTACAGTATATGGTCTCTTTTCAGGGATCATGGCATCTGGCCCATCTCCACAATTTTCCTTAGCTGAAGAAGTCACTGACAGGTTAAGTTTTGTTAGTTCTTCACTCAGTTGATCCACAAGAAGTTGTTGTTCTATTATTTTTTCATTCTTTGTAGAAGAGAGATGAAAATTTTAAAAACAGAGCCTTTCAGGACATTTGGATTTTGATTAAAAATGAATTTTACATTGACCAAAATCACAACTACTTTAATAATACAGTCAATTTTCATTTATCCAGAGACTAGCCCTCTGGTATTCATAAGTAACTAAGATTATTCTGAGTGGCAAAACCTTTTTAATAGCAAGAAGCAACAAACAGTCAAAAAAAGTCAAATACTCAAAGATAATACACCATCCACTGTGACTGGTTGCTGTGCAAACCTCAACATTTTGATCAGCTTTCTTTATTAAAATATGGACTTTCTGAGTAAAACCTAAGAAGTAAAAGAAACAAGAAAGTTGAAAAAGTGCAGAAAGAATTGTAGACAGCAGAGGTTGCAGCAAAGGAGGCAGAAGGAGGTAACAAGTGCAGGGAAGTAAAAGCCTTAATGAAAATGGAAGCAAAAAGCACAGAAATAGTATACAGCCAACTGATAATCCTGAGAGGAGAGAGAACTTGGAAACCAAAGGTGCAAGGACTATGCACACAGGGCTATGTGTGTGTGTGTTAGTGTGTGTATGTGGTTTAGTTTTTTATGTAATCTCTAAAGAAAATTTTTGAAGTGTATCTAATCCAGAAAGCTCTAATGTCAATCTTTGTTTTACAAGCACAAATTTATGTAAATAAGAAACAGTCACTCATCTTTTTATTTTTGAGATGGAGTCTCACTCTGTCGCCCAGGCTGGAGTACAGTGGTGCAATCTTGGCTCACTGCAACTTCTGCCTCCCAGGTTCAAGCAATTCTCCTGCCTCAGGCTTTCAAATAGCTGGGACTACAGGTGCCTACCACAATGCCTGGCTAATTTTTTAGTAGAGACGGGGTTTCACCATGTTAGCCAGGATGGTCTCGATCTCCTGACCTTGTGATCCACCCACCTCAGCCTCCCAAAGTGCTGGGATCACAGGTGTGAGCCACCACGTCCAACCAGTCATTCATCTTAATACTTCACATGTACTACAATGTTGAAACAGGAAAAAACAAAAAACAAACAGAAAAAACACCCCTTACATTTTCATTGTATAAATGCTGAGCAATAAAAATGCAATCTTATTTTAAAATCATGTATTCAGATAATTAAAATATACATCAATAGCATATAAATTAAAAAGGATTCAGTGGAGTTCTTACATTGTCTGGGAAAGGGATAAAAGTACCAATTAATATTAGGGTGCATGTACTCTCTAGAATAACCACTATAAAAACAGCAAAACCTTAACTTCTAAATTAGTGGAGAAAACAACAGAAAAAGTAAAAATACCCAGTGGATCCAAAAAAAGGGTAAAAAGAAGAGAAAAAAGAACACAGAGGAGGAAGGATAAATAAAAGGCACAATGGTGGATTTTTACCAAAATAGTAATTATATTAATAAATAAATTAAATAATGAAATTAAATACAAAGACTATCAGGATTTTAAAATTATCTAACCATATGCTGATTACAAGAAACATATCTAAAATAGACACAGATTAAAAATAAGATAGTAAAAGAGATGCCATGTAAATATTAATCAAAAGAAAGCTGGTGTAGCTATAGTAATATCAAGGTAGACTTTAAGGCAAAACTCATTAGAAGAGATAAAAAGAGGTAAAATTGATTAAAAGAGCAATTCTCCAGGATGATATAACAATTCTACATTTGTATGCACTTAATAAAACAGTTTCAATATTTATAATGCAAAAATTTATCAGCACTTCATGGAGAAGTAAGAAAAATCCAAAATTATAATAGGGTCAGGCTCACATCTATAATCCCAGCACATTGGAAGGCCAAGGCCAGTAGATCACTTAAGTCCAAGAGTTTGAGAGCAGCCTGGACAATGTAGGGAAGAACCCCTTCTCTACAAAAAAATACATAAATTAGCCAGGCATGGTGGTGTGCACCTGTGGTACCAGCTACTCAGGAGGCTGAAGTGGGAGGATTGCTTGAGCCCAGGAGGTCAATGCTGTAGTGACCCATGATTGTGCTACTATGCTCCAGCCTGGGAGACAGACTGGAGATCTGTCACATGCGAGATTTTAACATCACTTTATAAATTAGTGATATAACAAAAACACTTCCAAGATAAGTTAAAAATGTAGATTTGAAAAACAAGATTAACAGTGCCCAATGATTGCAGAATGCATATTCTTCTCAAGTACTTCTGTAATATTTATAAAAATTTGCCTTATTCTAAGCCAAAAAGCAAATTTCAATACCTTCAAAAGGACTGAAATCAGACATAGTATGTTAACTGATCACAATGCAATAAAAATTGATGAAACAAAAATAAATCCCCCATGTCCTGTAAGTAAAATAATTATGTTATTCACAAGTCAAAAAGAAAGTCACAATGAAGATTAGGAAACATTTTGAGCTCAACGTGGAGTGCAATCAAGATAAACTTAGAAATACACATATAATGTTAAATGCATATATTATCAAAGAAGAGAAGCTAAAAATCAATATACTAAATATTCATCTAAAGATGTTATAAAGATAACAGATTACCCCAAAAGAAGAAAGAATTAAATAATAAATGAAATAGTGAACGAACTAATGAAATAATGAAGTACTTGACTTTTGACTTTGTTAATCTAACAAACAAACATTAGTGAAGATTAACAAAGGGAAAAATTGTCTCTTTGAAGAGACTAATGAATTGGTAGTTTTACTAGTGAAACTACAAGCAAAAAAAAAGTGAGAGAAGGCACAAATAATCAGGAATGAGAAAGGGGACATGTGACTACATAGCGAAAGATATTAATGAGATAAAAGACTATCATAAACTTATGCCAATACATTTGGAAATTAGATACAGTGGTCAAATTCCTAGAAAAATAAACCTTATCAAAACTGGAGAAAAAGAAAATATTAATATAATTTAATTCATAAAACATTCCCCCAAAGAAAATTTCCAGTCCCAAATGCTTACCAGGCTAATTCAACTAAACATTTAAGAAAGAAATAATGGCCGGGTGTGATGGCTCACACCTGTAATCCCAGCACTTTGGGAGGCCAAGGTGGGCAGATCACCTGAGATCAGAGGTTCAAGACCAGCTTGACCAACATGGAGAAACCCTGTCCCTACTAAAAATATAAAATTAGGCCAGGTGAGGTGGCTCATCCCTGTAATCCCAGCACTTTGGGAGGCCAAGGCAGGCAGATCACGAGGTTAGGAGTTTGAGACCAGCCTGACCGACATGGTGAAACCCCATCTCTACTAAAAATACAAAAAAATTAGCTGGATATGGTGGTGCACACCTATAATCCCAGCTGAGGAGGCTGAGGCGGGAGAAGTGCTTGAACCCAGGAGGCAGAGATTGTAGTGAGCTGAGATCATGCCATTGCACTCCAGCCTGGGTGACAGAGTGAGACTCTGTCTCAAAAAAAAAAAAAAAAAATTAGCCAGGCCTGGTGGTGCATGCCTGTAGTCCCAGCTACTTGGGAAGCTGAAGCAGGACAATCGCTTGAACCCAGGGGGCGGAGGTTGCAGTGAGCCGAGATGGCGCCATTGCACTCCAGCCTGGACAACAAGAGCAAAACTCCAACTCAAAAAAAGAAAGAAAGACATAGTATCAATTTTTTGGATACCCTTCCAGGTATAGGGGGACACTAAATAATCTATCTTATGAGGCCAGTATAACTTGTTATAATACCTGACAAGAATATTATAAGAAAGAAAAATATAGGACAAGCTCACTGACAAATATCCTAAACATCACATTAGCAAACCAAATCTAGGACAATTGTGCAGAAAAAAGTTAACATAGCAGATTTGACTGCTATCTTTTAGAAGACCTGCTATGAGGTTGTCAGATATCTGAGAACTTAGATTTCGGGAGTGTTCCTAAACACCCTGATAACACTGACTCACTATGCTTAATTACTGGCACAATCAATGCGGTTTATGCTCTACACCTGCTTTCCTTCAGGTAGTCTGGGACTTTGATTCATGCTAGGCAAAGGACGCCTTCATGACCCACTGTCCTCAATATAACCCATGGACACTGAGTCTACTGAGTTTCCCTAGCAGGTAACATTTTATAGGTGTTGTCACAACTCCTTGCTAGGGGATTAAGCACATCCTCTGTGACTGCTCCATTCTAATAAAAATTCTCAGTAATTTCCTTAGTTTGGGAAAGGGTAAATTAAAAATACCTATAGAAAATATAATACTTCAGAGTGAAATTTTGAAAGCTCCTCTATAACTGGAAACAAGACAAAGATGCTTTCTATCACCACTTGTATTCAACACTGCATTTGAGATCCCAGCAAATATACGTTATTTTTATAATAACTTTATTGAGACAAAATTCACAAACTATAGAATCCAACTATTTAAAGTATACAATATAGACAATACAGAAGAAAAAGATACAGAAAGATAAAGGATTATAAAGAAATGAAACTGTCATTATTTGCAGGTGATATAATTACAAATGAAAATCCAAAAGAATTTACAGATAAAATATTAGAATTAAAAAGTGAGTTTAAGCTGGGTGTTATGGCTCATGCCTGTAATCCCAGCACTTTGGGAGGCCAAAGCAGGCAGATCATTTGTAGTCAGGTGTTTGAGACTAGACTGACTGACATAGTGAAACCCTGTCTCTACTAAAAACACAAAAAAATTAGCCAGGCGTGGTGGCACATGCCTGTAGTCCCACCTATTCAGGAGGCTGGGGCAGGAGAACTGTTTGAACCCGGGAGGCAGAGGTTGCAGTGAGCCGAGATTGCGCCACTGCACTCCAGCCTGAGTGACAGAGAGACTCCATCTCAAAAAAAAAAAAAAAAAAAGCAGCAGAAGCAGTAAGTTTATGGCCAGGCATGGTGGTGGGTTCCTAGAATCCCAGCTACGTGAGAGGATGAGCCAGGAGAATCGCTTGGGCCCAGGAGGGAGAGGTTGCAGTGAGCTGAGACTGTGACACAGTGAGACTCTGTCTCTGGGAAAAAAAAAAAAAGGAATTACTTCCAAAAAGTTTGGATCTTTCTATTTATCTCAGGAATTTTTAAGGCTTCCCACCTAGTGACAACTGGACACTCCTGATACCATCAAAAAGTGAGTTGTCAGGTTGCTGGATAAATGAAGTATTAATATGGACAACATGTTCCATACCAACAATTAGGAAATCAGAAAAATGAAATTTTTTAAAAATACCATTTATAGTGACAGAAAAAAATCAAGTACCTACAAAGAAATCTATAAATTATTTGCAGTATTTCTGCACGAAAAAATGTAGGCCATTACTGAGAAAAACCAGACTAAATACAAGTAAATAGAGAACTATACCATGCTTACGAATTAAGAGACTCAATCAAAATATGTTCATTAATTCTAAACAGATATATAAATGTAATTCAATGTTAATTAGTGAATTAATGTTAACCAGCTTGATTGACTCTTTCTATAATGTATACGTACATCAAAACATTACATTGTATCCTAGAAACATACACAATTATTATTTGACCATGAAAAATAAATGAAAATAGCATACTAAGTGAAAGAAGTCACATACAAAGGCCACTTACTGTATGATTCCAGTTATATGAAATGTTTAGAATAGGCAAATCAATAGAGGTAGAAAGTAAAGTGGTTTTTGCCAGAGGCTAAGGAAAGAAGGAAAATGAGCAACTGCTAATGGATACAAGATTTCATTTTGCGGTGATAAAAATATTTTAAAATTAGATGGTGTGATGGTTAGACAATTCTGTAAATACACTAAAAAAAATCACTGATTGTATATGTGAAAAGCTGAATTCTACAGTATGGAAATTATATCTCAATAAAATTATTATTTAAAAATGTTTAAATTAAAATAAAATGTATATGGAACATCCAAGACATTTGGAGAGTGAGGAAGGAAGGAGACTAGCAGAAGGCCTTGCTCTACAAAATACCTAGACTTATAAACCTACAATAAATAAGAAATGTGATGCTAGCTGAAGTATATACAAATCAACCAACACAATAGAAGGCAAAGAAATAGATAAGAGATGCCGGGCGCAGTGGCTCACGCCTGTAATCCCAGCACTTTGGGAGGCCGAGGCGGGTGGATCATGAGGTCAAGAAATCGAGACCATCCTGGTCAGCATGGTGAAACCCCGACTCTACTAAAAATACAAAAACTTAGCTGGGCATGGTGGTGCGTGCCTGTAATCCCAGCTACTCGGGAGGCTGAGGCAGGAGAATTGCCTGATCCCAGGAGGTGGAGGTTGCAGTGAGCCGAGATCGCACCATTGCACTCCAGCCTGGGTAACAAGAGCAAAACTCCGTCTCAAAAAAAAAAAAAAGAAATAGATAAGAGATTCATGCACAAATAGACCTTAATTTATAATAAAGATAGCACTCAAAACAGTTGTAAAAAGATGGATTCCAATAAATGTTGCTGGGACAAATGAGTATCTCTGTTTAAAAAACGCAATTTGATCTTTATTTTATCCCATACACAGAAATCAATTCCTGAAGGACTATACAGCTAATATGAAAGACAAAACAATAAAGCTTCAGAAGATAATATAGAAAATATCCTCAGAGAAAACAATTGGGGAAAGGAAAAACTTACTAGGGAACAAATATCACTAACCATAAAGAAAAAGACTGATAAATTTGATTACAGTAAGAACTCTTCATCAAAAACACCACTAAGAGTAAAAAGGAAGCCACAGAAAGAGAAAAATTATTTGCAATCATACCCAAAATATCCAACAAGAGCTCATACCCATAATATATAACAAACTTCTACAAATTAATTTAGGAGACAGGTAACTCAATCGAAAAATAAGCAAGAGACTTGACTGAGTACTTCACAAAGGAGGATATGCAGATAGCCAAAAACCTATGAAAAAAAAATGCTCAACCTCACTCGTCATCGTGGAAATGCAAACTAAAACCACAATAAAATGATGCTACATATCTACCAGATTGGCTAAGATTTAAAAATTAACAATAACAAATGTTGAGAAGCATATGGAACAGTGGGAATGCCCACATAGTGCTGGGTGGGAGTGTAAAATGGAAAACAATCTGGTATTACCTATAAAAATTGAAGATACACCTACCCTATGACCTAGCAATTCAACTCCTAGCACGAAATCTGAAAGAAATGTGTGTGCATGTGTACCAAGAGACACTGAAAATTCACGAGAAAATTTCACAGAAAACCACAAATGTCCATCAAACAGTAGAACAGAAAATAAATTGTGGTATAGTCACACAATAAAATCCTATGTAGCTATCAAACTAAACAAACCACAGTTACGCATTATAGATAAAATATTACAATTTACAGAAAAAATATTACCATTAAAAAGTGGATGAATCATAACAATGTTCAACAAAACCAGTCAGATACTGAATAATGTATACTGAATAGATTAACAAAAATTCCAAAAACTAAACTGTAGTGTTTAAGGCACATATTTAGATAATAAAACCATAAGAAAAGGCAAAGAAATGATTACCATGTAAGTCAAGAGAGTGGCTCTCTTTTAAGGAAGAGGGAGTAACAGTGATTGTAAGGAGGCACTAAGAATTTTGAGGCACTGGCAGTTAGCAATTTCTTGACCTGGTGGTGGTTACCCAGCCATTCTCTTTGTGATAAATCACTGAATAATATGTATTGTTTTGTATATACTTAAGTTTTACGTTTTTAAATTATACAATTATGGCCATGCATGTTGGCTCATGCCTGCAATCAATCTCAGCACTTTGGGAGGCTGAGATGGTAGGATCACTGAGCCCAGGAGTTTGAGATCAGCTTGAGCAACACAGTGAGACCCTGTCTCCACAAAAAAATCAGAAAATTAGCCAGGCATTATGGTGTGCATCTATAGTTGCAGCTACCCAGGAGGCTGAGGTAGGAGGATCACTTGAGCTCAGGAGGTCGAGGCTGCAGTGAGCTGTGACTGTGCCAGTGCACACCCACCTGAGCAACAGAGATCCTGTCTCAAAACAAAAACAACAACAAAACACAATTAGAAGGGTTAAAAAAGAAAACAAAAATCAAATAATGTGAAAATCAAAATCTGGTATGTCCTGGATTAGATTATTTCTCAGGGCATTAGTTATTCCCTGATAGGAAGCTAAAGGCTTTAAATGATATTAGCTATTTGGGCTGATGGGAGAAGCCACAGCCAGGGAGCATAATATTTAGAGGCATACTATGTTATACTGTAGACATATCCATGTTAATAATAGGAAAGCTAAGACAGAAAATTTGAAATAGTTAAGCAAAGTTAAAAAGCAAATCACTCACAAGGTATAAGAGGATAACTTAAATACATTTTAAAGTTTAAATTATTGTATTTACCTTTCAACTCCTAACAATATTGCATTGCCTATAGTACCCTGGCAAACAACAGGAGGGAAAAGTATGGAAAAATCATAACCATAATATGATTTATAAATTAATTTCCTGGATATTATCTTTATATTTCTAAAACCAAAGTCAAGCTAACAATAAAAAATGTTTCCATTTAAGCAGATTTAAGGGAAAAGCTAATAATTCTTTCAGGTGCCTATGTTCAGAATTCTTCAAATGAACATAAGTTCCCATTTAGCATTTAAAATGCTACCGTGTTTAGTTAGGTACTATTTCAAGTAAATCTACAGAGATAGATACGTTAAGAAACCTACCCGCAATCTATTCACTTTTTGTACTTCTTTCAAAGATACAGCATGCCCTTTGTTTTCCTGTACCATCATCTGCACTTGATTCTTCAGCTCCTTTACCTCCAGTTCCTTCTGATTAAATACTACTTCTTCAGCAGCGAGAGCATACTAGTGGGGAAAGAAGGCACAAGTGACACTCACCATGGAAAATTACCAAGAAACCCCATATAGTAACAAAAAAGGTGACTTGATTATACCTTGATGATGTCTCACAAATTGTTTTTTTCATTTTCAACTTTCTCTGATTTCTTTCTAAGAAAGGCAGAAATAGTTGAGAGAACCTATCATTGCTACAACATAGGAATTCATTACCATGAAGACAGGAAGATTTTCCTGAGATGGATGGATAGATAAATAGATAGATAGATAGACAGACAGATAGATGGATTTTTTTTTTTTGAGATGGAGTCTCACTCTTGTTGCCCAGGCTGGAGTGCAATGGCATAATCTCAGCTCACTGCAACCTCTGCCTTCCGGGTTCAAGCGATTCTCTGCCTCAGGCTCCCAAGTAGCTAGAATTACAGGCGTCCACCACTACGCCTAATTTTTATATTTTTAGTAGAGATGGGGTTTTATCGTGTTGGCCAGGCTGGTCTGGAACTCCTGACCTCAGGTGATCCGCCTGCCTAGGCCTCCAAAAGTTACAGGCACAAGCCACCACACCCAGCCAATTTTCCTAATTTTTAACTTCCTGTATATGAAAACTGTCTACTTGAGAAGCTTAAAATATAATGGCTTTCCCATACTTAAATATTTATAATATTTAAAACATTATAAATAAGCATTTTACATATTTGAATCTGTAATTTTAGCTTCCTTAAATATTTTTTAAATATTTAGATATTTTTACATATGCTTTATAACTTAGTTTTATTTGGTTTATTATTTATTTAAAAGAGCATTTATCTGTTCAATGCATTTGTGTTCATGTATTTTTTCTGTGTTCAAAACTTGGATTAAAAAGGGCAATAAAGTCCCTTAAGAGATTATTTATGAGCAGGTGGAATGTTCCAAAAATTGACTCATGGTGCAAAATCAGGGTTGCAACAGCATCTGGCAGTTTCTAAAAAGAAGATGGTAACTTCAAAATGACACTTACTTCCCTAGCAAAAATCCAGCTGTTACTCCATCTGTAAGATGGCCCATGATCTTAACTTGACTAAGAATTTTTAAAATAAGTACTTACCTGCTTGCCTAATAGGCTCAAGGATAACAGGAGTTGAGAAAAGAATATCCTTGCTTATCACACAGATGTTCTGGTCACCTTGCCCAGCAATCTCCCTAAACAGCTGAGTTTACCAAGCAGCCTTCAGAGTAACCCCTGGGATGTATCCCTACCCACAACTACTGAGCTTAGCTACCACTGATGTATATCCTAGGCAAAGGCAGGTGAAAAATAAATGACAAGTATATATAGTAATAAGCTAACATATATTGAGCCTTAGAACAGGCCAGGCATCTCATTGCTTTATGGGAACTAACGCTTTAATATTTGCACAGCCCTATGAGGTGGGTATTACTGTTTCCGTTTTATAGATGGGTAAGCTGAAGCACAGAGAGGTCAACTATTTGACCCAGATCATACAGGTAGTAAGAAAAGGAGGCAGGATTGAAACTTAGGGAGTTTGGTATCCATATTCCTAACCAGTATGTTATTCTGCCTCTCACAGAAGAACAGAAAAGAAAGTTTTAAAAATGTTTTTTTAGCCAGGTACACTGGCACACACCTGTAGTCCCAAGATATTCATGAGGCTGAAGTGAAAGGCTATCTCCCAAGTAGCTGGGACTACAGGTGCATGCCACCACACCCAGCTACTTTTTTTTTTTTAATTTTTTGTAAAGACAGGGTTTCACTCTGTTGCCCAAGCTGGTCTTGAATTTCTTGATTCATCCACTTTGGCTTCCCAAAGTGCTGGAAATACCGGTGTAAGCCACTATGCTGGCCTAAACGGTTTTTTTTGTTTTTTTTTGAGACAATGTCTTGCTCTGTCACCAGGTTGGAGTGCAGTGGTGTGATCTTGGCTCACTGTAATCTCCGCCTCCCAGGTTCAAGTGATTCTCCTGCCTCAGCTTCCTAAGTAGCTGGTATTACAGGCATGCGCCACCACACCCAGCTAATTTTTGTATTTTTAGTAGAGACAGGGTTTCACCAAGTTGGCCAAGCTGTTTCAAACTCCTGATCTCAAGTGATCCCCCCACCTTGGCCTCCCAAAGTGCTGGGATTACAGACATGAGCCACTGCACCCAGCCCAAAACAAGTTTTAAAAGAGATACAAACTGGGCACAGCATTCACGCCTGTAATCCTAGTACCTTGGGAGGCAAAGTCGGGGGATCACCTGAGGTCAGGAGTTTGAGACCAGCCTGGCCAACATGATGAAACCCCACCTCCACCAAAAATACAAAAAACAGCTTGGGGTGTGGTAGCACGTGCCTATAATCCCAGCTGTTCAGGATTATAGGAGAATTGCTTGAACCCGGGAGGCTGAGGTTGCAGTGAGCTGAGATTGCACCACTGCACTCCCACCTGGGTGACAGAGTGAGAAAAATAAAAAAAAGAAAGATACACAAGGTGAGGAATGACACAAATCATTTTGCCATCTGCCATCCAAAAGGAAAGATTGGTATGCAAAGATTACTAGTCCTAGTCCTGCAAGATCCCAGACAAAAAAAGGAATCCATTTTTTAAAATCAGGTACCACATGTCTTTTACTTTGAGATTCATAATATGCATTAGCACTTTCAAAGGTCTGAGAGCTCCTGCGATTAAGAAAGCTGTTTGCTGGCATAAGATTTAGATTTTTAAAAAAGAAAGGTGGGTTGTGGTGGCTCATGCCTGTAATCCCAGCACTTTGGGAGGCTGAGGCAGGAGTTATCGCTTGAGCTCAGGAGTTTGAGACAAGCCTGGGCTACGTGGCAAGACCCTGTCTCTACAAAAAAATATAAAATTAGCCTCACATGGTGACCTGTGCTCCCAGCTACTTGGGAGGCTGAGGTGGAAGGACTGCTTGAGCCCTGGAGGTCAAGGCTGCAGTGAGCCATGATCATGCCACTATACCCCAACCTAGGTGACACAGGGAGACCGTGTCTCAAAAAAAAAAGAAGAGAGAAAGAATTCTGATTGCTTTTTGCAACCTACCATTCCCAAAATAATCTCATTATGGTACTTTTTCAACAAAACTGTTAACTTCTTTAGGATGTAATAATCTAGAGAACATAATCGAGAGCAAACTTAAATTTATTTTCCAGCATGTGGAAAGAGGAAGTTACTACCTACCTTACCCCCAAGCAATGGGTTTGATGGGCTTCCATTTCAGCCACCTTAGAAGCATGAAGGAAAAGTACTTCCTACTGCCAACTCCTATATGCGTTCCAACATTCAAGCTTCCAATTACCAGTACTTCCTGTTCCACCAGTTTTTTTGTTTGTTTTTTTGAGACAGTTTCACTCTTGGTCCCCAGGCTGGAGTTCAATGATGCAATCTTGGCCCATTGCAACCTCCACCTCCTGGGTTCAAGCGATTCTCCTGCCTCAGCCTCCTGAGTAGCTGGGATTACAGGCATGAGCCACCACACCCAGCTAATTTTATATTATTACTAGAGACAGGGTTTTACTATGTTGGCCAACCTGATCTCGAACTCTTGACCTCAAGGGATCCACCTGCCTCAGCCTCTCAAAGTGCTGGGATTACAGGCGTGAGCCACTGCACCTGGCAGTTTCTTATACTAACAAGGAACAGCCTACTCTACCTAGGCAGAGTTATTAACTTTCAGAAAAAAAAAAAAAAAACTCAAAAAAATGATTTCAAAAGTATTACATCTTTTTATGTTATTTATTTATTCATTTATATTTAGAGACAGGGTCTCACTCTGCCACCCAGGCTGGAGTGCAGTGGTGCAATCATAGCTCACTGCCGTCTTGAACTCCTGGGCTCACTTGAGCCTCCCACCTAAGCCTCCCGAGTAGGTGGGACCACAGCCACCATGCCTAAGTTTTTGATTTTTTGTAGAGACACATGTCTCACTTTGTTTCCCAGACTAGTCTCAAACTCCTGGGCTCAAAGCAATCTTCCAGCCTCAGCCTCCCAAAGTGCTATGATTACAGGCATGAGCCACTGTGCCTGGCTAAGACTAGTACATTTTTAATGTACAGATCTTAATGTAACAAAATAGTTTCAAATCTCATATTTCAGGCAACTAGAAATTTCTACTTGTTGAGTTTTGGTGTAATAGTAAAGAAGAATATCCACAACTATCTGAAAAAAATCAGTGAAATACTCCTCCCTTCAAACTACACAACTATGAGGCTATACTATAATATGAGGCTGAGGCTGAATTTTCTTCACAAACTTCAAGCAAAACAACATATTGCAACAAACTGAATGCTGAAGCAGATATGAAAATCCAACTGTTATTAGGCCAGATGTTAAAAGAGATTTGCAAAAATGTAAAGCAATTCTACTCTCATTAAAATTGTGTGTTAGAAAATATTTTTCATTAAAAATGCTCTTTATATTAACATGTAATTGGGTTACTGTTAGTTTTGAATGAATTAATAAATAGCTTAGATTTTTTTCAGTTTTAATGCTAACACGGTAAGTATCAATAGATATAACCCACATAAACAAAAGCTCTTTGAGGGATCTCGCTTTAAAAGCATAAAGAAGTCTTGTGATCAAAAATTTCTGAGAACTGCTGTAACAAAGGATGACACAAATGCCTTTTTTTATAATGCTACACATAAAAAGGCTTTGAGGAAATACTTCTAGCTAGATAAGAAGTAAGCTTAGAGCTTTAAAAAAAAGGAAATATACTTAAAGGATATTTCTTTTTTAACTAAAAAGCTCTTTTTAACTGTAAGTGTTCTTATTTTGAAAAATGGACAGAACCATGGAAGCTGGAAGCAATGTTATCTCAAGAAAAACTGAAGGACCATTCATTTGCTCACTAGATTGCAAACTTCAAGCAAGCAATAACGAGGTGTGTCCTGTCCTCCACTATTCCCACCATGACATACAATCTTCACACAATAAATAGTTTCTGAATGAGAAGTGGGGAAACTCAATATATGTACATATAACATGCACACATGTACATACATATATTCCTTAAATATTAATAAATATATTAACTTGTTGGTTTTTTTTAAAACCTATATTCCAAACACAAGGGATGAAGTATTTTTTTCTTTCAAGAACTACTGACCCATAGAGGGAGAAAAACTCAGTAGAAGATAACTTAATTTTATTTCTGAAACATGTTTATTTTCAATCTCTAAATTGACAACCAGGTCCACAAAGTTCTCTTTAATAAATATAACAAATTAAAATATATTTTAACCAAAGGAGAAAAGAGGAGGAGCCAAGAAGGGTATGAAGAGTGAGGAGGAAGCAATAGGAAAAGGGAGGGTAGAAAGAACAAAGTAAGAGAGGCAAGTGAGATTCTATATGTAAATCTTTTTAAAAAAAAAAAACTAAAATTCAAAAATGACTCTTAGAATTTACTTGCTCAAATAAATTTAGTCCTTAGTTATCCATAATAATGTCTATATATATTAACACATGTACCCCCAAAATATGTACATACATTATGTATCAAATAAATAAATAAATAAATAAATGATGTCTAAGTACCTGGCATTTCTTAAGCTCTCTCTTCAGCTGGAGAACTGTAACGTGCTGTGATCCTTCTTCCAGACTTGCAGTGCCTCCGATTCCTCGATATGAAGTGAGGACAGCCTTCCTGACCTCCTGGGTCATGTTAAACCACTCCTGCAATTTGTGTTGCTGCTTTTGGTTTAGTTTGACAGTATCTTTTAAGTCCACCAGGAAGGTAATGGCTTCTTCTATACAACATTGGTAACCCAAACATTCTCCTTGAAGCTGAGCTACTTGCTCCTCAAGAGAATGAATCCTATTTGTATCAGGACTCCCCTCTCGATGGATCTGGTTAGTTTGGCTGACCTTAGCCTGCTGGCTTTGCAAAGCTTCTCGAAGCAATTTAATCTCAAATTCCATGTCATCTATACGGTCTGACTCAGGGCTGAAGTTTACAATGGGTTTGTTTCTAATGTTCCGTGCTCTGTTGGCATATTTGAGAGAATTTAAGGACTCATCAAAATTTGAGGAGGATGGGCTGACACATGTAATCATGACAGTCTTGGCACTGCCTCCCAGGGAATCTTTCAGAAGCCGGGTAATTTTAGCATCCCTATATGGAATGTGTGAATTCTTCCTGTGTGGGTCCCCAAGAGCACTTATTACATTTCCTAAAGCCAGCAATCCACTATTGATTTGAATGGATTCTTTGAAGCGTTCACCAGTATTCCCCGTTTTGGTCACTCTTTCTGATCCTGCCAAATCCACAAAGTGGAACTTTGAGACAATATGCTGAGGGGAATACCATGATCCATCTTCAGCTGCCTCCATGTTTTTCTGAACTTGACAAATGCTGATTGTAAAAATCGCATGTGATCTGCTGGAGTGCTCATTCATTTGGGTGGTACTCGTATGTCTGGCTGCATTCCCCATCTCCAAAAGACTCATCACTTCATCTGCACTCTCCACATGGCATTCCTTGGCCCCAACAATCACTTAAAATAGCAACAACATGTTTTTAAGCCAAGTTTTCATCAAAACCTACTATAGTTAACAGTTACCATTTGCTAAACTGGCCAAGATAGTCTTTTTTTAAAAAGTCAACAGCATTTCAAATAATAATAATAACGTTAGCAAATAATTTTAGATAATCTCCCAAAGAAACTATTTTAACAGACAGCACTCATTTTAATGTTTAAATTCTAAAAACTATAATTTTTTTTAAACTATCTAGTTTATTTAGAGTCATGAGTCACATTCAATTCCTTATAATGACCGACAAGAGAAAAACTCTTCATTCCAGTCTTTTGATTTGTAAAGCCTAATAGATTAATCTTTTTTTTTCCTTGAGATGGAGTCTCAGCCTGTCGCCCAGGCTGGAGTGCAATGGCGTAATCTCAGCTCACTGCAATGTGTACCTCAGGTTAAAGTAATTCTCCTGCCTCAGCCTCCTGAGTAGCTGGGTTTACAGGAATACACTACCACACCTGGCTAATTTTTGTTTTATTTTTAGTAGAGATGAGGTTTTACCATGTTGGCAAGGCTGGTCTTGAACTTCTGACCTCAGGTGATCTGCCT
This sequence comes from Callithrix jacchus, assembly GCF_049354715.1. Classification (NCBI taxonomy): domain Eukaryota; kingdom Metazoa; phylum Chordata; class Mammalia; order Primates; family Cebidae; genus Callithrix; species Callithrix jacchus. The sequence continues at coordinate 99,068,181 of NC_133502.1, read as the reverse complement.
GCCTGCACCTCCCAAAGTGCTGGGATTACAGATGTGAGCCACCGCATCTGGCCTAGATTCATCTTTTATAAATTAATTAAATCTATAATTCAAAAGAGGTAATCAGTAGATTCGAAAAATTAATTAGTATCAATTAAAAATCATTATGTTTTTTTTTTTTTTCCCAATTTTGTTAATAATCAAACCATCCTTAGCTTTTAGGATTTTTTGGTATTGTGAGGTCATACTCAATGATGAGTAAAAAAAAAATCAATACAAATAAAGTTGGTTATTCATTTTTAAAACAGGTATGCTTGGCCGGGTGCGGTGGCTCAAGCCTGTAATCCCAGCACTTTGGGAGGCCGAGGCGGGTGGATGACGAGGTCAAGATATTGAGACCATCCTGGTCAACATGGTGAAACCCCGTCTCTACTAAAAATACAAAAAATTAGCTGGGCATGGTGGCGCGTGCCTGTAATCCCAGCTACTCAGGAGGCTGAGGCAGGAGAATTGCCTGAACCCAGGAGGCGGAGATTGTGGTGAGCCGAGATCACGCCATTGCACTCCAGCCTGGGTAACAAGAGCGAAACTCCATCTCAAAAAAAAAAAAAAAAAAAAAAAAACAGGTATGCTTTACATAATATCAGGGTGCAAGGTAAACAGATGAAATGGCAATTAAAAGAAAACACATCGAACGCCATAATTTATTGTACTCAAAAAAGAAAAACAGTTGTTATTTCAATGGCAAAATGAACTAAAAATAAACCACATTTACTACCTGCATTATTTGTTTATATTCAAAAATATTTCAAAAAGAAGTAGGTGGACTTAGGAACTAAATCAGAGAAGAAAAGCTTCTGGTTTCATGGTCGAATTATATTGCCATAATTCCTGTTTACTCAGATTGTGTCACATCACTATTTCTTTAAAAAGTAATCACTTCACTTTCATTATTTCCATCATGACACCTTTTTTTTTTTTTCTTGAGACGGAGTTTCGCTCGTTACCCAGGCTGGAGTGCAATGGCATGATCTCGGCTCACCACAACCACCGCCTCCTGGGTTCAGGCAATTCTCCTGCCTCAGCCTCCCAAGTAGCTGGGACTAGAGGCACGCACCACCATGCCCAGCTAATTTTTGTATTTTTAGTAGAGACGAGGTCAAGAGATTGAGACCATCATGACACTTTTTAAACAATCCAGTCCATTTAAATACCTGTAAATCACAGTAAAGCTTTCATTAAATTTTTCTAATGTTAGGCTATAAGTTAGCACTCTAGTTTTCAAACCCAGACACAAATCACCGGGTAGCTTTATAAAAAAGAAAGTGGCAATGCCCAGGCACCATCTCAGACCATTTAAATCAGAATCCCTGAGAAGTAGGACGCAGAAATCAGCATTTTTAAAAAGGTTCCCATGTGTACTAATTGTGCAGCAGTCAGCATGGACATCCCTGCTTCACACAGATATTCTAAAGAAATATGTCAAACAAATGCACTTTACTTGTGAGTGGGACATTATGTAAGACATACTGTAATTTAAGATAATTTGTAACATCCTTCCAAAATTTTTTCAGCATTATCAGATATGGAATATTTTGATCATCAAGTTTACCAAGAGTGATAGTGAAGTGTATACTTCTATGTCGCTTGATATCTTACAAGAAGCATGTATTATTATTATTTTTTTTTAGATGGGGTTTCGCTTTTGTTACCCAGACTGGAGTGCAATGGCACGATCTCGGCTCACTGCAACCTCCGCCTCCTGGGTTCAAGCAATTCTCCTGCCTCAGCCTCCCGAGTAGCTGGGACTAGAGGCGCGTAGCACCATGCCCAGCTAATTTTTGTATTTTTAGTAGAGACGGGGTTTCACCATGTTGACCAGGATGGTCTCGATCTTTTGACCTCATGATCCACCCGCCTCAGCCTCCCAAAGTTGCAGCCGCATGTATTATTTTTTAACTCTCTGATAAAAGATAAAAACATTTAGTAATTGTATTCCATAAGATAAAGGAGCTCAAAACATCAGTCTGAACTCTATCCAGAAGAGATAAACTGTACCGAATTATCTAGTAAGACCATAAACTACCATATATAGTTTCTTCCTCAAAAAACAAAAACAAAAATAATTTCTTCAACCATCCAGAAATGCCAGGACAGGGCTATAAAGAGGCAAGATTTGCTGCTTCCTGTAGACTGCTATTTGAACGACTAAAGACATCTTATTTTCCTGACTGCTAGGAACTTCCCTTCTCTGGCAGGATCTCCAGGAAGGTTTTACTAAATATGTTTTTTAGGAGAAAAAGACATCCAAGAATAGGCCGAGCATGGTGGCTCATGCCTATAATTCTAGCACTTTGGGAGGTCAAAGCAGGCAGATCACTTGAGCCCAAGAGTTCAAGACAGACCTGGGCAAACATGGTGAAACCCCATCTCTACAAAAGATATGAAACTTAGCCAGGCATGGTGGCAGGTGTCTGTAGTCCCAACTACTCGGGAAGGCTGAGGTAGGAGCATCATTTGAGCCTGCAAGGTTGAGGCTGCAGTGAGCCATGATCATGCCACTGAATTCCAGCCTGGGTGACAGAGGTGAGACCCTGTCTTAAAAAAAAAAAAAGAATAGTCACTGCAATATTATTAATAATAGTTAAAACCTGGAAACAGCCTAAATGTCTAATATTAAATAACTATAAATGCATTCATAAGACAAATTACCATGTAACCATGAAAAATATTTAATCACATGTGAAATTTTTCACAATATAAATATTAAGTGAAATATAAAATGCAAAACTGTGTGCAGGGTTGCAAGTATGTATTTTTAAAAATTACATGTATATAGAAAAAGAAATCTGCAAGGAAACACACCAAAAAGAGAAGTTGGTAAGTTGGTATTTCTAGGCTCTGGGATTAAAAATTATCTTTAACTTTCTTCCTTATACTTTCCTGTTTCCAAAATACTCTATGATGAACATATTAGCTTATAAACTAGAAAAGCAGAAATTGTTATTCTTTAAAATCCTTGCAGGTTGACCCTCCCATTCTAACCTTCTCCCATTTCCAACAAATGGGTATTGGTTAATGAAATTAATAGGCTACTAATGTAGAAAGTCAGACCTTGAGGAATACAACAAAAAACAAGGAAATGTCAATATGAAAATATATATATATATAAACTTAACTTAAAAAACAAAAAAGGAAGAAAGAAGCTGGGCATGGTGGCTCACACCTGTAATCCCAGCACTTTGGGAGGTTAAGCTGGGTGGATCACGAGGTCAGGATTGAGACAAGCCTGACCAACATGATGAAACTCCATCTCTACTAAAAATATAAAAATTAGCCAGCTGTGGTGGCACACATCTGTAATTCCAGCTACTTGGGAGGCTGAGACAGGAGAATCGCTTGAACCCGGGAGGCAGAGGTTGCAGTGAGCCAAGATGGCACCACTATGCTCCAGCCTGGGTGACAGAGAGACTCTGTCTCAAAAAAAGAGAGAGAGAGAGAGAGAGAGAGAGAGAGAGAGAGAGAGAGAGAGAGAGAGATTAATAATCAATAAGGCTATTCAATTTAAAAGTAAAAACAAATTCATTTTGCTTCTGTATCTGTTTAAAGATTCCTTGGAATATATCCAGAAACTGAATTACAGCATGTCTGTTTGCTAATGAAGGCAACTGATTAAGCAGGCTACTTTACCTGTGTTTCCTTTTTCATCTTCTCGGATGTGAAGATCCCTCATGGATGTCTCTAATTCTAGAAGATCTCTTAGGTCTTCCTTGTATACTTCTATATAAGATACTTTTACATTAAAGTCAATGCTAGGATGTTCAGAAATGCTTTGAAATATTTCTTGAATAGCTCGAGGAATGATACCCTTTTGGCTCTCCACAACTGAAGCTGAAAATTTAGAAAAAGAAAGAACACCTGGAACTTAAAACATAAGAAAAGCAACCCCAAATTTACAGTTATTTTATTACATTTCTCTATAAGTTTTTTTTTTTTTGAGACAGAGTCTTGCTCTGTTGCCCAGGCTGGAGTGCAGTGGTGCAATCTTGGCTTACTGCAACCTTCGCCTACTGGGTTCAAGTGATCCTCCTGCCTCAGCCTCCTGAGTAGCTAGGATTACAGGTACCCACCACCAGGCTACTATAACTTTTTTTAAACCACAGCTACAAAATTCACAAGTTTTCACAGGTATCCCCTTACCAATAATTCATTAATACATTCATTCAACAAATCTTTATTTAGTACCTACTGTGTGCCAGGCACTATACTAGGACTCTGGAATCCAACAATAGACAAAACAGAGAGAAAAGAAATCCCTTCCCTGGTGAGATTCTGTGAGGAAAGACAGAAAATAGCAAAAAAGAGTAACTGGTAAGTTATTAAAAAGTGTTCATTGTACCTGGAGGAAAAAAAATAGGGCAGGGTAAAGGGACTAGAAGCCTAACTACCAGCGGGGAGGTGCTTGCAACTTTAAACAGGAAGGTTATGGTGGGCATCATTTAGAAGGTGACATCTGAGCAAGAGTTGAAAGAGGCCAGGCGCAGTGGCTTATACCTGTAATCCCAGCACCTTGGGAGTCTGAGGCGGGTGGATCACTTGAGGCCAGGAGACCAGCCTGGGCAACATGGTGAAACCCCATCTCTACTAAAAATAGAAAAATTAGCTGGGCGTGGTGACTATGCCTGTAATCTCAGCTATTTGGTTGACTAAGGCATGAGAATCACCTGAGGCTGGGAGGTGGAGGTTACAATGAGCTGAGATAGTGCCACTGCAAGCCAGCCCAGGCGACAGAGAGAAACTGTCTCAAAAAAATAAAATAAAATAAAATAAAAAGATTTAATAAGAAAATATATTTGGAAAGCCCAGGAATGAAACAGACGTAAATGGCACAGGTGAATTTCAAAGTAGGTAGATGCGGTAGATGTCCATTTTAATATAAATGATAAAACTATATGGGGTGGCATTTTATTCCATACTATGGTGGCTCACACCTGTAATCCCAGCACATTGGGAGGCCAAGTTGGGTGGATTACTTGAGTTAAGAAGTTTGAGACCAGCCTGGGCAACATGGCAAGACTCCTTCTCTACAGAAAAAAAAAAGAAAATAAAATTAGCTCGGTATCGTGTTGCACACCTAAGGTCCCAGCTACTTGGGAGGCTGAAAAGAGGGGATTTCTTGAGCCTAGGAGGCAGAGGTTGCAGTGAGCCAGGAGACAGAGCATGGGTGACAGAGCAAGACTCTTTCTCAAAAAATAAATAAATATTTTATCTTTCCCAATTCACTGTTCATTAAATACTAGATCCAGAGAGGTGGCTCTTGGCTCATAAAAAGTCCTTCTACACAAAGGGATTCCCCTGCTGACTCCATTGCTAGGATATTCACTACTAGTGGGAGCCATGTTCTATAACTGTTGGTGCTTCTGTTTACAATAGCAAAAACCTGGAACCAACCCAAATTCCCATCAATGATAGACTGATAAGGAAAATGTGGCACATCTACACCATGGAATACTATGCAGCCATAAAAAACTATGAGTTCATATCCTTTGCAGGGACGTGGATGAATCTGGAAACCATCATTCTCAGCAAACTGACACAAGAACAGAAAAATCAAATGACACATTCTCACTCACAGGTGGGTGTTAAACAATGAGAACACATGGACATGGAGGGGAGCATCCCACACTGGGGTCTCTTGCAGGGGGCTAGGGGAGAGACAACAGGGGTGGGGAGGTTGGGGAGGGATAACATGGGGAGAAATGCCAGATGTAGGTAACAGGGGGATGGAGGCAGCAAACCACATTGTCATGTATGTACATATGCAACAATCCTGCATGATCTGCAAATGTACCCCAGAACCTAAAGTACAATTAAAAAAACATGTTGGTGCTTTTAGATGACATATAATTCTAAAGCAGAAAATAGCTGTAAAAAGCAGGAAACTGGCCCTAGGTAAGACCAACCTATTTCACAATCCTTTGCACTAAAATATCTTTCTCTTTACATCATTTATTATGATCTGGGTGGAATCTCAATCACTGGAGTACAATTCATTTATGTTAACGAGAATGCTTTTTTTTTCAGTTAGAAGAGTTATCTTAAGAGATTGAGAATGCTTTTTTAAAAAAATTCTTGTATTTTATTTCTTCGCACATCACCAAGTGTATCTGTTCTGAGATTTCTGGATGGCGTGAAAAGGTGCAAGGAGCTATAGAGTAGAAAGGGATAATAAGAAGAGACAGGAAAGCAAGCCAGAGTCGATGGTGACAGAAAACGTGTACAGAAGACAGGTGCAGAAAGGCCTGTCACACCCAGGCCTAGACGTCAGTTCAAGAGTGAGGAAGGGAACATCTCTACACCTCTTCTCCTCCAACACTATCTAAGCCCACAGCTTCTACAACCCAGAACACAGACTAGTACAATAACATTATGAGTGAACACTTATTTCTGTGCCCCCTTGTTTCAAAAAGGAATTAAAGCAACTTTACAAAAAGGCGTAGGAGGGACTCAGATACTTCTATATCAGTGTTCACAGCAACATTATTTACAGGAGCTACAACGGAGGAAGCAAACCAAATGTCCATCAAAAGAACGGATAAATAAAACACAGTATACACATACAATGGAATGTTCTTCAGTCAGAAAAAGGAATGAAGTTCTGATGCTAAGTGAGAAAAGCTAGACAAAGAAGGAAAACTACTGTATAATTCCACTTCTTTTTTTTTTTTTTGAGACATGGTCTCACTGTGTCACCCAGGCTGGAGTGCAGTGGTACAATCATGGCTCACTGCAGCCTTGGCCTCCTGGGCTCAGGCAATCCTCCCACCTCAGCCTCAGAAGTAGCTGGGACTACAGGGTTGCTCCACCACATCTAGCTAATTTTTTTTGTTTTTGTTTTTTTGTAGAGACAAACTCTCACAAGTTTGACCAGGCTAGTCTCAAACTCCTGGCCTTAAGCAATCCTCCCACCTCAGCTTCCCAAAGTGCTAGGATGTATGATTCTACTTTTTTTTGAGACAGTCTCGCTCCGTCAGGCTGAAGTGCAATGGGGCAACCTCAGCTCACTGCAACCCCTGCCTCCCAGGTTCAAGCAATTCTACCGCCTTAGCCTCCTGAGTAGCTGGGACTACAGGTGCCCATCACCACACCCTGCTAATTTTTGTATTTTCAGTAAAGATAGAGTTTCACCATGTTGGCCAGATGGTCTCAATCTCCTGACCTCGTGATCCACCCACCTGAGCCTCCCAAAGTGCCAGGATTACAGGAATGAGCTACTGTGTCCGGCCCACTTTTATGTGTTTGGTTTGGTTCTGTTTTTTTGAGACAGAGTCTTGATCTGTTGTCCAGGCTGGAGTGCAATGGTGCGATCTCAGCTCACTGCAAGCTCTGCCTCCCAGGTTCAAGCAATTCTCCTGCTTCAGCCTCCAGAAGCTGGGATTGCAGGTGCACAGCACCACGCCTGATTAATTTTTTGGATTTTTAGTAGTGATTGGGTTCACCATGTTGCCCAGGCTGATCTCAAACTCCTGAGCTCACCACACCCGGCCTTCACTTCTATGAACTATCTAGAACAGGCAAATTCAAAGAGACAGAAAGTAAATTAGGGATTATCAGATAATGTGGGGAGAGTTATTGCTTAACAGGTCATAGCTACTGTTTGGGTGATGAAAATTTTGGAAACAGTCATTATTATTGCATTAACAATTAATAGATGCTACAGAACTCTAAACTTAAAAGTAGTTAAAACAGTAAGTTTGATGATCTGTAAATTTATATGTACTTTATCACAATTGTAAAAACAGTAAAAATAAAGTGTATGAGATAAAATTTAAAATAAGTGGAGGGAAAAACTGGGACTTAAAAAGTTTTTGTAGACTAATTTTAAAAACAATGCCCATCATTTTTAGCATTGTTCCCTGGAAAATATATTCAAAGCAACAAAGAGTTGACTTACGAATAAACCTTAAAAACAGCTTGCTTCCAAGTTGAAGATTACCAAAGATTAGGGTTTTGGCAACAATATTCTGAAAATCTGAGTTTCCATCAACTTGTATGGCTGCCTTCCCCTAATTTAAGATGCAAGACTGCCATCATGTGGCAAGTAAAGCAAGTTGTGGGTTTTCATTTAATACAGTACAAACGAAGATTCCCTTTTAAGAGCTTATAGGAACTAGCCTGTGGGAAATATCTAAACCTTCCAAACTATAGTCTAGATAAGCAATCTTGATTATCCAGAATAAATAATTGACCAGAAATAGCTCATTTATTCCCCACATCAATAAAAAAACTTAATTTCAAATATTTATAATAAAGCTCCAATATGTATTTTGATAACTTAAATATAAAATTGGCAATATTAGTCTTATATTCCTGAAATAATCCATTTCCAAGAGAAAACCTGCAAAGTTTTATACCTCAACAGCTATCATTTAGCTATTACATGGTATTTAAAGAGTTCACAAAAGTTTTTGGAAAAGGCTCTACTTTGTAAAGGTAAGTCCAAGGTTCTCAAAAGCAGGAAAATGAGTATTAACTTAAATAAGCATCATATTTAAAAATAAACTCAGGCGTGGTGGCTCATGCTTGTAATCCCAGCACTTTGGGAGACCGAGGCAGGGCAGAACACTTGATCTCAGGTATTCGAGACCAGCCTGGGCAACATGGCAAAACCCTGTCTCTGCAAAAAAATACTAAAAAAAAAAAAAAAAATTAGCTGGGAGTGGTGATGTACCCCTGTAGACCCAGATACTCAGGAGGCTGAGGTGAAAGAATGTCTTGAGCCCAGAAGGTTGAGGCTACAATGAGCTGTGATTGTGCCACTGTATGCCAGCCAGGGTGACAGAGCAAGACTCCATCTCAAAACAAAATCAAAAACAAAACATAGTGAGACCCTGTTTCTACAAAAAAGTTTTTAAAATAAAGTAAAACACATTTTAAAATAAGAGAGTTTCGTTCTGCCCTAGTGCCCAGCATGGTAACTTAGATAGTGCATATGCTCAATAAATATTCACTGGGGGGAAAAAAACATTATTTGCACGGTCAACAATCAAAAAGCATGTAAGTGACCCACAACTGGTATCCTATAGAGACATTCTGGGAAATAGAAAATGCTCACTAATATACCAAAAAAAAAAAAAGCAACTTTTTTTTTTTTTTTTTTAGTCTGATCTTATTTATTTGTTACTCAAAAAATCTTATTTCTGGCTGGATTCAGACTTAGAAGTAGAAGCTCGCAGAGACGAAAGTCTGCGTCTCTTCGCAATTTGTTCCTGGCGCTTCTCTTTAGCCTCCTTCATTCTCTTGGCCAAAAGTTTAGCATATTCTGCAGCCTCTTCCTTGTTTTTCTTAGTACGCTGCTTCTTCAGAGCAATACGCCGCCATTTGTGCTGCAGGACACGTGGAGTAACAAGACACTGAATCTTGGGTGCTTTGGTCCTAGGTTTCTTACCTTCTTTGTTTAAGGGCTTTCTTACAACATATTGGCAGACGTCATCTTCTTTAGAGAGACTGAAAAGTTTGCGGATTCTGCTAGCTCTTTTAGGCCCCAGGCGACGAGGCACGGTGGTATCAGTTAGTCCAAGAATATCCTTCTCTCCTTTCTTTACAATAACCAAGTTGAGAACGCTCAGATTAGCATCCACAATGTAACCACGAACTGATTTTCTCTTTCTTTCTCCAGTTCTCCTTGGTCTGTAACAGGAATGCCCCTTACTCAGTAGCAGGCGGACACGGCCATGGGTCAAGACACCCTGCTTCATAGGGAAACCTTGTTTGTCATTGCCACCACTGATTCGGACCACATAACCCTTCCATTCTTCACCCAGAGCGTCAGCGGCAACTTCTGTCGCCATACGCTTCTCATAAAAAGTACGAAGTTTACGTTCATCGTCCACTTCAATGAGTTTCTGGCAGCCAGTGGCTGGGAAGGAGATGTTCAGCTTCATCTTGAAACAGCTATGCGCCTTTCAGGCACCACGGAAAAGAAAGAGCAACTTTTTTCTTTTTTAAGACAGAGTCTTGCTCTGTCATTCAGGCTGGAGTGCAATGGCGCGGTCTAGGCTCACTGTAGCCTCTGCCTCCCAGGTTCAAGTAATTCTCTGCCTCAGCCTCCTGAGTAGCTGGGATTATAGGTGTGCGCCACAACACCTGGCTAATTTTTGTATTTTTACCAGAGACAGGTTTTGCTACGTTGGCCAGGCTGGTCTCAAAAGTGATCTGCCTGCCTTGGCCTCCCAAACTGCTGGGATTACATAAGCCACCAATCCTGGTCTGAAATGATATTTTACATTGTTAAATGCAAAAAGAAAGTTACAGAATCATAGGTATAATATCTCATTAAACAAACAAAAACCCAAAAACACTACATATGTGAGTAATATGAGTTATATGCATCAAACTATTATTTCTTTGGGGTGAGAGGAGCTGTCACTTTAATTTCTTATACATCACTTGCAATCCTTGTTATAATAAGCATTTCTTTTAATTAAAAAAAAAAAGGAGAAGGAAAACATCCAAAATGTTCTTAATGGTGGTCTATTTCTTCTGATAGAGAAAATTTTAAAGCAATTAAAAGCTGTTAGGACAGTAGGTAACTTTAATAACTTTTTCCCTTACAAAATTAAAATAGTACTCATAGTTTCTTTTTTCTTCTTCTTTTTTTTAATCTAATGCCAATTAAACATCTCAGGAATCATGGTTTCTTAATTAAAAAAAACCAGTATAGCTATTATTTAAGTCACCAGCTTCTGAATATCTTATAACTCCTATTGGTATAAAGCACCTATTGAGTTATTAGGATTATAAAACATTTACCAATCCAAAAAAAAAAAAAAACCCTACAATCCTCAAGAAAAGCTAAAATATATACTAGAAAAAAACTGAATCCTTTTTATTGTGAGACCCTGAAACAATCTAGTATCTGTGATCTCCTAATCCTACAGAATATAGAGATTTTTCTCTTAGTTGGATAGTATTGGCCTCTAAAGGCTCCTCCATTTAATCTTTGGAATAAAGATTTCCTCAAACTACATGCTCTGATGTATATACATCATGCTCCCTTCCATGTATATAATGAGAGAAGTTTCTTTTTTAAAATTTTTTATTTTACTTTGTTTTAGCTCACATCTGAGCAGCTAGAGAAAAAGGCTTCTGATAGCCACGTTTTACATTTGTGAAATATGAAAATAGAAAAATATTGAGAGCCACTATATATACAGAGAATACTAAAATTTTAGACAATGATGCATATGTGCACTATTCAAAAGTTTGTTTTTAGTAGAAAAATATCAATACAGTAAACAATCTTAACAGAGGACTTGGCTGTCAAGTCCCTGACTCTATTACCAGACACTTAACTAAAAGGATTTCCAAGGTTCCCTCCAGCTCTACAGAAGATCCTATAATTCCATCTTTTCTAAATTATAATTACAAGCAGGAGAAATTATATCCTAAAATATTGTTTTTAAAAATGAAATCTGGCTAGAATATGAAAAAAAGATACCTTACATAATAAATTTTTCCTACTCTCCCTATGTCCTGATTGTGGGACTCAATATTTACAACTGGCTTGTTAAAGGATGCAAAATCTGATTATGTTAACTAACTCACTTACCTCTACTTTAAATTCTGTTCAAAACAACAGGGGCTGACCACTGAAAACTGTCTTAAACTTCTTTCCTCAAGCAAATATAATCCTAAATTAGATTACTTAATAAAACTTCAATATTTAAAAACAAATCTTTCAAAGACAATGATCTTATGATCACATTTGATTATATTATTCATTCCTTCACTATTCAATCAATATGCTAAGCACATACCATGTGTCAGGTATTGGTCATATTTTAGCTTCTTTCTAGTGTCACAAATAAAAGTCAAAGAGTATGAGAATCTTACCAACATGGCCTCCTCCGATAGTGTATGTCTTCCCAGATCCAGTTTGTCCATAGGCAAAAACAGTTGCATTATAGCCCTCAATGAGTGACAACACTAGGGGCTTTATACATGTATTATAAACTTCATCTTGAGTGGAATTTTTGCCAAAAACAAAATCAAAAGTGAAGACTCTATCTCTCCCAATGATAATTTGCTGGCTGTTTGGAATAACTCTCACACAAACTTGATGATTATGAAGAACTTCTTTGTAAAGCAGAGGTCTAATTCGTATAGCAACTTTTACTGGTATTTCTTCCATGGCACCTTAGATTTTACTAAATAGACTTTTTACTTAATGTTCAGCATCTAGTGTGAGAAACTTCCATCTTATGTAAGATCTGGATTCCTGTGTATCAAAAATAAACAAGTAATTTTATTTACTAATTCCCTTTAGCCCAATAAACAAACCACTTTCTAAAAGAGCCCATTAGAACAGGTTTTTCTTCCAATATAAAACAGGTTCAAAGAGTAAACCTATCTTGTAGGATACATCATTAATTTGTAGACAAAATAGTATGTCTTGGGTTTGCATCAAAACAATTTAGAGGGTGGGGTCCATGAGTTGATAAATGATGAAGCTAAGTGGTAAGTACATGGGATTCCATTGTGCCTTTATTTCTACAGTGATGTTTCCCAGTTCATTAATCTAAATACTGAATAATAACCAGGGAGCTAGAAAATTAAGCCAAGAAGATAACTAAGTAAGAAATTGTACATGTGTTTTTTGTTTGTTTTTTGAGACGGAGTCTCGCTCTATCATCTAGGCTGGAGTGCAGTGGCTCCATCTCGGCTCTCTGCAACCTCTGCCTCCCAGGTTCAAGTGATTCTCCTGCCTCAGCCTCCCAAGTAGCTGGGTTTACAGGCGCCTGCCACCATGCCTGGCTAATTTTTTGTATTTTTAGTAGAGACAGGGTTTCACCATATTGACCAGATTGGTCTCAAATTCCTGACCTCAGGTGACCCGCCTGCCTCAGCCTCCCAAAGTGGTGGGATTACAGGCGTAAGCCACCATGCTCAGGCCGTACATGTATTAAAAACAAACATTAGTATTAGATTTTATAGCTAGGCATTTAAAAATAGCATTTCCTCTTTGCCACAATTATTAGAAATAAATCCATGAAAATAGTTTTAAGAATTTCAATAAATCGGCCGGGCGCAGTGGCTCAAGCCTGTAATCCCAGCACTTTGGGAGGCCGAGGCAGGCAGATCACCAGGTCAAGAGATCGAGACCATCCTGGCCAACATGGTGAAACCCTTTCTCTACTAAAAATACAAAAATTAGCTGGGTGTGGTGGTGTGCACCTGTAGTCCCAGCTACTTGGGAGGCTGAGGCAGGAGAATTGCTTGAATCCGGAAGGTGGAGGTTGCAGCGAGCCAAGATTGTGCCACTGCACTGCAGCCTGGCGCCTGGCAACAGAGCGAGACTCTGTCTCAAAAAAAAAAAAAAAAAAAGAATTTCAATAAATTAATATAAACTTAAAACTAAATCTATTCAAAAATAACCAAAACTAACAGAAAAACTGCTTTTTCTACTTCTAAATATTATGTTGTACTTATTTCTGAAGATCTCTGCTAGAATTAATACATTAAAAACTAAACTGTTGGCTATAGTTTCCTGGCTAAAAGTATATGTAAATAAATAACTGGTAACTACATTTACAATTAACACTCTTAAAAATAAAATTAGGCTAGGTTTGGTGGCTCACACCTGTAATCCCAGCACTTTGGGAGGTAGAGGCGGACAGACCACCTTAGGTCAGTAGTTCGAGACCAACCTGACCAACATGATCAAACCCTGGTCTCTACTAAAAATACAAAATTAACAGGGCACGGTGGTGCATGCCTATAATCTCAGCTTCTCAGGAGGCTGAGGCAGGACAATCGCTTGAACTTGGGAGGCAGAGGTTGTGGTAAGCCGAGATTGTGCCATTGCATTCCAGCCTGGGCAACATCTCAAAAATAAATAAATAAAAATATTATTAGAAGAAAGCACAAGATGAACATAAATGAAAAAACATGTCATGTTTACGAATTGAAAGATAAAGACGTCAGCATTCCCCAAATTCATCTACGGACTCAATACAATACCTATCAAAATCTCAGCTTGTTTCTTTACAGAAATTGACAAGCAGATCCTAAAATCACAAAAAACTCAAGAGACACAGAATAACCAAAACAATATTGAAGAAGAACAAAGTAAGAGGACTAACACTTCCCTAATTTCAAAACCAAGTAATAGTAATCATGATATTGTGTTAATGGCATTAAGGATATAGATCAACAGAACAGAACTGAGAATCCAGAAATAAACCCACACATTTACGGGCAACTGATTTGCAACAAGGGTGAGAACACATTTCAACTGAGGTATAAGAATAGTCTTTTCAACAAATGGCACTGGGACGACGGATAAAATAAAGAAGTTGGAACCCCTACTTCACATCATATACAAAAGTTAACCAAAAATGGACCATACACCTAAATGTAAGAACTAAAACTATACAACTTTTAAAATACAGGAGTAACTCTTCATGACCTTGAATTTGGCAATAATTTCTCAGATATGACACCAAAAGCAATAAAATAAAGAATACCAATTTGAACATTACACATTGTATACATGTATTGAAATATCACATTGTACCCCATAAATACGTACAATGATTACGTCAACCAAAAATATTAATAAAAGCAAAAAATAAAGCTGAAGTATAGATTACAAAATAAATAAGATCCAGCCTGGGCAACATAGTGAGATGCCATGTCTACAAAGCCATTTTTTTTTTAGATGGAGTTTTGTTCTTGTTGCACAGGCTGGCGTGCAGTGACACAATCTTGGCTCACTGCAACCTCTGCCTCCTGGGTTCAAGCGATTCTCCTGCCTCACCCTCCCAAGTAGCTGAGACTACAGGCATGCGCCACCACGCCCAGCTAATTTTTGCATTTTTAGTAGAAATGGGTTTCTCTGTATTGGTCAGGCTGGTCTCAAACTGACCAGAAAGAAGCAGCTGCTGAATCTTGAAGATTACCAGTAAGTATCAGAGACTACTGGACTGAAATGACATTTTATTAATAACAGTGAACTGGTAATATTAATATTTACTAGCCTTAAAAAATAAACAAACTCTGGCCCAGCACGATGGTTCACACCTGTAATTCCAGCACTTTGGGAGGCCAAGGCAGGTGGATCACTTCAGCCCAGGAGTTTGAAACCAGACTGGGCAACATGGAGAAACCCCATCTCTACAAAAAATCCAAAAATTAGGTGGATGTGGTGGCACGTGCCTGTAGTCCCAGCTACTCGGGAGACTGAAGCGCGGATCCCTTGATCCTGAAAGGGTCAAGACCCTGTCAAAAACAAAACAAAATAAAACAAAACACTGCAACAGTATTTGTAATTCTGTGAGTGGATGGCGTGAAGAGGATGACAACAAAAACCATTTACATCACTCTTCTAAAAGTCCACTGAGAGTAAAAAAAATCAGGTCCCTTGGGCTGCAAAATCCCAAAACAGAGTCAACAAATATCTTTAATGACTAAAACAAAGAGATACACCTAACCTTAGTAGTTTTTAAATCATTCTAATCAATTTTATACTGGAAAAAAAAATGCTCATGTGTCTGATAAATCCTTTTTTGGATCTTAAAGAACTCTACAATTATTTGGTACTGGAAACTTTTCCAATTGCAGGAATGCTGAGTTAATTCTTCCAACATCTCTGAACACCAACATTTGAAGTTACTTCAAATTAATCAAAAATATTAGTTTATTTATTTGTATGCCATCAAATTAAAGCAAAACTCATGGACTATGTTAAGCCAAACCTAACTGCTTCTAATGAATTTGTTAATAAAAAATGCCAAATTTGCTAATAAAAAATGTCAATTTTCATTTCTTGGGTTTTTGCTTTGTTTTTGAAATAAGATCTAGCTCTGTGACCCAGGCTGGAGTGCAGGGGCACCATCTTGGCCCATCGCAATTCTCCTGCCTCAACCTCCAAAGTAGCTGGTATTACAGGTGCAGGCCACCACACCCAGCTAATTCCATGTTGCCCAGGCTGGTTTTGAACTCCTGGGCTAAAGAGATCCGCCTGCTTCAGCCTCCCAAGGTACTGGGATTACAGACGTCAGCCACCATGCCTAGACTCATTTCTTGGGGTTTTTTTAATGGTAATATCTGTAAATAATTTGGCTATAAAGGCAATTGAAACTCATTCTATGCATTGAAAAAAATAATGGGGCTGGGCACGGTGGCTCATGCCTATAATCCCAGCACTTTGGGAGGCCAAGGCAGGCGCATCACTTCAGCCCACAAGTTCGAGACCATGAGCAACATGGTGAAACCCTGTCTCTACTCAAAATACAAGAATTCGCCAGGCTATGGTGATGCACCTGTAGTCCCATAAGATGAGGCTGCAGCATGAAACTGCACTCCAGCCTGAGTGACAGAGCAAGACCCTGTCTCAACAAAACAAGCAAACAAATAATAATAATGGTCCACTTAAGGCCGGTCGCCTCGCCGGGAGCTCAGACACGCCCATCCCTCTACCGGCCTGAAAATTACATCACCAGAATAAGCTCATCATCTAGCTCCGCCTTGGAAATCCCCTCTGCACTCAACACTAAGCTCTGCACTCAGCACCTAGCCCGCTCACTGGAAATCCCGCCTACCTACCAATAGCAACTTGTTATCCACGTCCTGTTTCTCCACAGCCAATCAGGACGCCTTCCCTCCCTATATAACCCCAGCCTGAGAAGAGTCAGGCGTGACTTCTCTGGCCTCTTTCCCCGGGACAGCAGAACCTCGCCCAGGAGCCGAATAAATTGGCGTCTAATTGTTCTCATGCAGGCCTCAGTTTCCTCATTTTAAACTCGGCAATAAACCTCACAAGACAATAATCCTTACAGTCCACAATCATAGGGCTTGTAAACAAAAAACGTACAATAAAATTTTTACACAATCCATTTCACTAATACTTCTTCAGATTCTGATCAACTATAGTTATCAGAAACAAGTGTATTATGTCACCAATAAATGCCTAAAAAGGCAAAATCTGATTGGCTGGTCGTATTTAAGCATACTCAATGGGTTTTTGAAATCTGAGCAAAGGCAAGACAAATAGTTAATCCCTCATGTCATGTCACTGGTCAGGAATGAGTATCTCCAAAAACCGTTACCATTCCATACCTCTGATTTCCCAGAAAGCAGTGGTTGTCTTAAATGCATGATCTGTTCATTCTTTTCATAAGAAACTTCCCAGTAGATGCATAGTAAATTACATAAGGATCTCAGAAAAGGCTCCAAATGCTTAAAAGAGAGAAAGGAGGCCGGGCGCGGTGGCTCACGCCTATAATGCCAGCACATTGGGAGGCCAAGGTGGGCAGATCACCTGAGGTCCGGAGTTCGAGACCAGCCTGACCAACATGGTGGAACCCCGTCTCTACTAAAAATACTAATATCAGCAGGGCGTAGTAGTGGACGACCGTAGCCCCAGCTACTCGGGAGGCTGAGGCAGGAGAATCACTTGAATCCAGGAGGCGGAGGCTGCAGTCAGCTGAGATTACGTTATTACCCTACAGCCTGGGAGACAGAGTGAGACTCCAACTCAAAAACAACAACAATGGAGTACAGAAGGGAAAACAAGGATTTTCAAAATTGGAGAGGGCAGCATTACTTAAAAGCGGGTTCAAAGAATCTGGGCGCTCTTCTCTTTCTCTATAGTCACCTGTCTCCCAGAGAGGGGACTCTCGGGCTTGAATGGGCCAAAGTTTCAACTACGGTAGGAAAAAGAGGCCTGCGACAAAACAAAGCGCTCGGTGGCGGTGACCCTCGAGTTGTGCCTAATGCCCCACAGCGACGCAAGACGAACACGGAGTGCGCTCCGAGGAGCTGGGACCAGCGTTCGGATGGATCCCAGTTCCCCGGGCCTACTCCTCAGTGTGGAAACTACTTCCTCCGGAAGGGGCGCTCTGTCTCCAATCGCTCGCCGGATTCCCAACCCCGACCCAGACCCCTCGGGCGCCCCCCTCGGTCTCGCTGGCCCCCCAACCGCCCAACCTCCGCCCCACCCCGCGGCGGCCCTACTAGTCCCAACGGCGGCCTGGAGGCGCGGGCGCCGCGGGCTGGAGGGCGGGTGCCCGGGTGCCGAGGGAGGGAGGGCGCCCGACTTCCTCGCACCGCGGGGCCAGACCCGCCGCGCACTGACCGGCTCGGGACTGCAGAGTGCCGGGCGAGCGCAGGACTGACTAACTCCGCTTAGCTCTGCTGCGCCGCACCGCACCGCACCGCGCCGCCGTCGCCGCCGTCGGCGTCTTTTTTTTTGTTGTCGCGGGTTCTCCTAGCAACCGGCGAAGCACTCCGCCCCCCGCGTCCCATCCCGGACGTCGCGTCCTGGACCCGCCCCCGGTCCTGGCCACGCCCCCAAGCCCGCCGCGCGAGAGTCTTCTCCCGCCAGAGATCCTCAAAGAACCCGCCCCCGGGCTTCCCTGCAAATCCGAGTTTCGTCCCACCAACGCGCTGGAACCGGTCTATGAGAGCTGAGCGTAAGCATCATTCCACGGGTTGGTGAAATGAATCAGAACGATTCCACACTCCGTTTCAATATCTTAGCTACCAATGAGGTTTATTTTTATTAAGTAAAACGCATAGTATAACATAAACGATTTTAAAGCTCACAATTCAGTGGCGTTTAATGCATCCACACTATTATGCAACCACCTCTGTGTATATAGTTCAAAAACATTTTCATCACCCCAAAAGAAAATCCCCAAACTAGTTGGTAGTCATTTCTCCCGTTCCCCTCTTTCCACAACCCCAGCCAGCTACTAATCTATTTTTTGACTCTATGATAGATTTACTTATTCTGAGCATTTCATATTGATGGAATCATACAATCATATACTGTATGATTTTTTGTGTCTAGCTTCTTTTGCTTAATGTTTCAAGCTGCAGTGATGTTGTAACATCTATCAGGATTCTTTAGGGCTGAATAATATTCCATTGTATAGATATGGACATACAACATTTTGTTTATCCATTTATCGGCTGTGTACATTTGGGCTTTTTCCTTGTTGCTATGGACATTCACGTGCAATATTTGGATGTCTGTTTTCTGTTCTTTTAAGTATAGCCCTAGGAATGGAATTGCTGGGTCATATGGTAATATTTAACTTTTCCAATTTAGTTTAAAATACTTTAGTGCCACTTGTTTATAGTAACACAATCTAAGAATCTTCAAAAAGCCTTCCTTCTCTCATGAAATATAGGAATGAAGGTGGGGGAAAAAGCTGAATATTTTATTTATGGTTTTTATTTTTTTCTTTTAACTGAATTATTTAAAATTTTAAAAATTCAGGCTGGGCTCAGTGGCTTACACCTGTAATCTGTGCACTTTGGGAGGCTGAACTGGGAGGATCACTTGAGCCCAGGAGTTTGGCTCAGCCTGGGCAACATAATGAGACCCTCACCCCTACAAAAAAGTCAAAACTTAGCCTGCCAGGTTCAGGCAATTCTCCTGCCTCAGCCTCCTGAGTAGCTGGGATTATATAGGCAGGTGCCACCACATCCAGCTAATTTTTATATTTTTAGTAGAGACGGGGTTTCACCATGTTGGTTAGGCTGATCTTGAACTCCTGACCCTGTGATCCACCCACCTTGGCCTCCCAAAGTGC
The DNA here is from genome assembly GCF_049354715.1 of Callithrix jacchus. Lineage (NCBI taxonomy): Eukaryota > Metazoa > Chordata > Mammalia > Primates > Cebidae > Callithrix > Callithrix jacchus. The sequence continues at coordinate 99,048,598 of NC_133502.1, read as the reverse complement.
TAGGATTACAGGTGTGAGCCACCATGCCCAGCCAGTGGTGGCCTTTATATTCATGCTGTAAGTTGTGCAATTCAAACCCCTTCCTCTCTCTCCCCTGCAAAATCTTCAATAATGTCTGCATTGCTAACAGGCACATTTGTCCTGTCTGGTGCTGGAAAAAAACATAGGTTGACCACGTGGACCCAGAAGACAGAAGATTAGAAGAAAGCTGAAGGTGTAGGGGCTCATTTCTGCAATCCCAGCACTTTGGGAGGCTGAGGCAGTAGGATCACTTGAAGATAGGAGTTCAAGATCAGCCTGAGCAATACAGTGAGAACCCCTTCTCTTAAAAAAAATTAGTTGGGCATGATGGCATACACCTGGAGTGCTAGCTACCTGGGAGGCTAAGGCAGGAGAATTGCTTGAGCCCAAAAGTTGGAGGCTGCTATGAGCTATGATTGAGCCACTGCACTCCAGTCTGAGTGACAGAGCAAGACCCTGTCTGTAAAATAAAATAAATTTTTAAAACTAAAATAAAAAATCTTAAGATGTAAAAATGTTCAACAAAATTCACTAAAATAATAACCACCATCATCTCTGGATGGTGGAGTTAAATGTTATGATTTTTTTTAGAGATAGGGTTTTACTTTGTTGCCCAGGCTGGAGTGCAGTGGTCTGATCACAGGTCATTGCAACCTCAAACTCCCGGGTTCAAATGATCCTCCCACCTCAGCCTCCAGAGTAGCTAGGATACTGGTGCACAACACCATGCCTGGCTAATATTTTAATTTGTTTTTTTTGTTTGTTTGTTTGTTTGAGACAGAGTTTCACTCTTGTCACCCAGGCTGGAATGCAATAGCATGACCTCAGCTCACTGCGACCTCCGCCTCCTGAGTTCAAGTGATTCTCCTGCCTCAGCCTCCCGAGTAGCTGGGATTACAGGCACCTACCACTATGCCCAGCTAATTTTTGTATTTTTAGTAGAGACAGGATTTTGCCATGTTGGCCAGGCTGGTCTCAAACTCCTGACCCCAGGTGATCTGCCCGCCTCGGCCTCCCAAAGTACTAGGATTACAGGTGTGAGCCACTACGCCTAGCCTGTTTTAATTTTTTGTAAAGTTAGGGTCACCCTATGTTGCCTAGGCTGGTATTGAACTCCTGGTCTCAAGCCATCCTTCCCACCTTGGCCTCCAAAAGTGCTGAGATTAGAGGTGTGATCCACTATGCCCAACCTATTATTTATCTTTATGTCCCTCTTGTTGAGCACAGTCAATGACTAATATATAACAAGCACATTCCAGAGAGTTAATACATGTTTATGGAAATAAAAAAAATTAAAAAACAGAAAACAAGTAACTTGCTCAAGCCTACATGGTTAAGTAGCAGAGGCAAGACTGAAGCCTCCATCTGTCAGATAACAAAGTCAACACACCTCACCAAAGGCTGAGCTGAGCAGAGCTGCAGTTTTCTATAAAGTGCATCTCAAGTTTTGTTGTTTGTTTGTTTGTTTTGGCTCAAATCAGGATCCAAACATGGTCCATATATGGCATTTAATATGTACCCTAATTCTCTTTTTTTTTTCAGATGGAGTCTCATTCACTTGCCCAGGCTGGAGTACAATGGCCCAATCTCGGCTCATTGAAACCTCCATCTCCCCTCCTAGGTTCAAGCAATTCTTCTGCCTCAGCCTCTGGAGTAGCTGGGATTATAGGCATGTGCCACCACGCCCGGCTAATATTTTGTATCTTTAGTAGAGACGGGGTGTCACCATGTTGGCCAGGCTGGTCTCAAACCTCTGACCTCCTAAAGCGCTGGGATTACAGGCGCGAGACACCGTGCCCGTAACACCTTCTCTTTTAATCAATATAATTGCCCTCACCTTTAAAAAATTGTGGTAAATGTACATAACATAAAATTGACCTTTGTTTTTTTGAGATGGAGTTTCACTTTTGTTGCCCAGGCTGGAGTGCAAAGGTGCGATCTCGGCTCACCCCAACCTTCGCCTCCTGGATTCAAGCAATTCTCTTGCCTCAGCCTCCCAAGTAGCTGGGATTACAGGCATGTGCCATCGCACCTGGCTAATTTTTGTATTATTATTAGAGACAGGGTTTCTCTGTATTGGTCAGGCTGGTCTCAAACTCCCAACCTCAGGTGATTCGCCCACCTCAGCCTCCCAAAGTGCTAGAATTATAGGTATGAGCCACCACACCCGGCCAAAATGGACTATCTTAACACTGCTGAGCTGTATGTACACTTTTAAATGGTTAAGTATCGGCTTGGCATGGTGGCTCATGCCTGTAATCCCAGCACTTTGGGAGGCCAAGGCGGGTGGATCACCTGAGGTAAGGAGTTTGAGACTACCTGGCTAACATGGCAAAACCCCATCTCTACTAAAAATACAAAAAATTAGCCAAGCATGGTAGCACATGCCTATAATTCTAGCTACTCAGGAGGCTGAGGCAGGAGAATAGCTTGAACCCGAGAGGAAGAGGTTGCGGTGAGCCGAGATAACACCACTGCACTCCAGCCTGGGTGACAGAGCAAGACTCTGTCTCAAAAATAAATAAATCAATAAATTAGTTAAGTACCTTCACAATGTTGTATAACTAATCGCCAGAACTCTTTCATCTTGGAGAACTGAAACTGTATACCCATTAAACAATAACTCTGCCATTTTTTTCCCTAACCCCTAGCAGCCACTATGCTTCTTTCTGTCTCTATGGATTTGACTACTCTAGGTTATAGAAGCCAAGTCATACAGATTAGTTCTTTTGTGACTATTTCACATAGTGTGATGTCCTCAAGGTTCATCCATATTGTAACGTATATCATAGTTTCTTCCCTTTTTTTTTGAGACGGAGTTTCGCTCTTGTTACCCAGGCTGCAGTACAATGGCGCAATCTCGGCTCACCGCAACCTCCGCCTCCTGGGTTCAGGCAATTCTCCTGCCTCAGCCTCCCGAGTAGCTGGGATTACAGGCATGCGCCACCATGCCCCGCTAATTTTTTGTATCTTTAGTAGAGACGGGGTTTCACCATGGTGACCAGGATGGTCTCAATCTCTTGACCTCGTGATCCACCCGCCTCGGCCTCCCAAAGTGCTGGGATTACAGGCTTGAGCCACCGCGCCCGGCCCAGTTTCTTCCCTTTTTAAGGCTGAATTGTATTCCATTGTATGTATTTATCACATTTTGTTTATCCACTCACTCATCCATTGTTGGTCACTTGGGTTGTTTCCACCTTTTGGCTATTGTTAGTTATGCTGCTATGAACATGTATGCATAAATATCTCTGAGAATTTTTCAGTCTGGGGAGTATTGCTATGGATTGAATGCTTGTGTTCCCCAGAATTCATGTGTTGAAACCCTAAACTGCAATGTGGTGGTATTTGCAGGTAGGGCCTTTAGGAGGTAATTAGATTTGGATGAGATCATGAGGGTTGAACCCCATGATGGAATTAGTGTCATTTGAAGAGGAGGAAGAGGCCGAGTGTGGTGGCTCTCTCTCACCTGTAATCCCAGCACTTTGAGAGGCTGAGGTGGGAAGAAGGCTTAAGGCCAGGAGTTTAAGACCAGCCTGGGCAACAAAGGGAGACCCTGTCTCTACAAAATATTTCAAAATTGGCTGGGTATGGTAGCATGTGCCTGTAGTCCTAGCTACTTGGGAAGCTGAGGGTGGGAGGACTGACTGAGCCCAGAAGGTTGAGGCCACAGTGAACTGTGATCATGCCACTGTATTCCAGCCTGGGTGACAAGAGTGAGACCCAGTCTTAAAGAAAGAGAGAGAGAGAGAGAGACAGAGAGAGAAAGAGAGAGAAGGAAGGAAGGAAGGAAGGAAGGAAGGAAGGAAGGAAGGAAGGAAGGAAGGAAGGGAGGGAGGGAGGGAAGGGAAGGAAAAAGAAAGAAAGAAGCTGCCATTTGTCCTATAGGATTCCTCATACTTTAGAACTGGCTGACCATATCCTGTATTTTCATTTAACTTGTTCCTCTGTTTCCTACATTTCCTGTAAACTAGTAAGTTAGATTTAGATCCTTGATTAGATTCAGGTTCAATTCTGGCAAGAATAATTCGTAGATGGGGCTATATACTTCCTATTGCAACACACCAGGAAGCATATAATGTCTGCATATCCTGCTTTTGGTGATTTTAAGATTATAAATGAATACAGATGTTTTTCTTTTCTTTTTTTTTTTTTTTTTGAGATGGAGTCTCACATTGTTGCCCAGGCTGGAGTGCAATGGCGTGATCCAGGCTCACTGCAATCTCCGCCTCCCAGGTTCAAGTGATTCTCCTGCCTCAGCCTTCCGAGTAGCTGGGATTACAGGTGCCTGCCACCATGCCCAGCTAATTTTTTGTATTTTTAGTAGAGTCAGGGTTTTGCCATGCTGGCCAGGCTTGTCTTGAACTCCTGACCTCATGATCTGCCCGCCTTGGCCTCCCAAAGTTCTGGATTACAGGCATGAGCCACCGTGCCTGGCTGAGTGCAGATGTTTTTCAGTGTAATCCACCCATTAAAAAGTTCCTCATCAGCTGGGCATGGTGGCTTAGGCCTGTAATCCCAGCATTTTGGGTGGCCAAGATGGGCAGATCACTTAAGGTCAGGAATTTGAAACCAGTCTGGCCAACATGGTGAAACCCTGTCTCTACTAAAAATATAAAAATTAGCTGGGTATGGTGGCACACGCCTATAGTCCCAGCTACTCAGGAGGCTGAGGCAAGAGAATCGCTTGAACCTGGGAGGCGGAGGTTGCAGTGAGCCAAGATGGCACCACTGCACTCCAGCCTAAGCAACAGAAGGAGATTCCGTCTCAAAAAAAAAAAAAAAAGTTCCTCATCAACATTTTACTTAGTAGCCATTGATGATCATTTCCCAGTTCTATTATTTCATTAAGGATTACGCAATGGTAATGTTCTAATATTCCTTTTTGCATGCATTAGCTGGTATTCTTCTATAAAAAAGAGTTTTTCCTCTATCAGGTTATCCTGAAATGCAGTTAATACAGGAATTAAAGAATACACACTTTTTTCTTTTTATTTATCATTTTTTCAAAATAACAAATTGGTTCCTACCAACCTTCAAAGTTAAACAATATGGATTTTTTTTTGAGCATGTGTGTGGTGGAGGGTGAGTATGAACTACAGTTTTTAAATATTTTTTTACTTGTTTTCAAAATACTATTTTCAGTTCTCAAAGTAAGTATTTCTAGGCTTCTCAGTAAATACCATTGTGACCTATTTGTTTCTTTTCACATTGACTCAGGCTTCATCAAAGTTATTAAGCCTTGGCTGGGCACAATGGCTCATGCTTTGGAAGGCTGAGACAGGAGGATTGCTTAAAGCCAGCAGTTTGAGACCAGCCTGGGCAATCTAGTGAGACTCTATCTCTACAAAAAATAAAAATTAGCCAGGCGTGGTGGTGCATGCCTATAATCCCAGCTACTTGGAAGGCTGAGGTTCTTGAGCCTAGAAGGTTGAAGCTGCAGTGAGCCATGATCACACCACTGCACTCCAGCTTAGGTGACAGAGTGAGACTCTGTCTCTAAAAAATAAAGCAACACTTTTTTTAAAACAACAAAGCTATTGAGCCTTAATAATTGCATTCTACTCCTGCAACCGAATACTGATTAGTTTTCTATATCAACTGACTCTTAGTCTATCCTGAGAGTAGTGAAATGGGAATAATGAAGAAAGGGAGAGAGTTGCTAGACAGGAAGTTGGATTAGTGCTTTCTTTTTTTTTTTTGAGATGAAGTCTGGCTCTATTGCCCAGGCTGGCTGGAGTAGAATGGTACAATCTCAGCTCACTGCAACCTCTGCCTCCCGCGTTCAAATGATTCTCCTGCCTCAGCCTTCCAAGTAGCTGGGATTACAGGTGTGTGTCACCACGCTCAGCTAATTTTTTGTATTTTTTAATAGAGACAGGGTTTCGCCATGTTGGCCAGGCTGATCTCAAACTCCTGACCTCAAGTGATCCACCTGCCTGCCTCAGCCTCCCAAATGCTGGGATTACAGGTGTGAGCCACCACGTCTGGCCTAGGATTAGTGCTTTCTTTGGATCAACTCGGAAAATAGCCTCTCCTTGGCTGTTTTTCAACAGCTCCCAATCTGAAATGATCCCCCTGCTGAAAACTTCTGAACATATGAAGGTATTGGAAGCAAAGTTGTCTTGGCTGCCCACCATCCCTTTCCTTTCTGCTAGCAGACCTTTTTTTCCATTAAGAACTAACCCTGATCTGCCTGGTAGGCCAGCCAATCACATGGCCCTTGCTCCCAGACCAGGGTTGGGGACCTAGGACCCAAACCAGGCTCCTCAGCCAAGCCACTGATTTTTGCTTGACCTGTTGACAGTGATTTGCACTGTTTCCTGGAATCACCAGATGTTAAAATCATCTCTTTCAAGGAGCAAAAAGAAATATGAGGTGTGGATTTTAATCCCGAAACTGTAACTTTGCATTTTAATTTCTTGACAGTAACTAGCTGCATGATCATGGCTAAGGGCAGCTCTACCCCTAGGCTTATTTTTTTTTTATTGTTTATTTATTTATTTATTTACTTTTCTAGGCTTATTTTGTTGATCATTACAATTGCTTTTTCACTATGCTAGTTTTAGTTTGGTTTCTTTCATTTAAAACTAAAATATCCTTAACCCAAAGGGATAAACCAAAACAAAAAGGGAAAGAGATAACAGTGTATGGGAAAAAGAGTAATTTAGCTGAATGGCACAATATATTTCTCCAAACTTCCAATTGTTTAGTCAATAAATTGTAAACCTGCAAGGAATTTTACAAGTTACACGCATGGATCACATAACAATGTTTTGGTCACCCATGAACTACATACACTATGGTGTTATATGGGATTCCATGAGATTATCCCATCCCAGTGGGACAAGACCAGACACAGACCCTTCAATTCTTCATTCTTTTTTACAATTTTTTTTTTTTTTTTTTTTTAGAGACAGGATCTTGCTATGTTGCCCAGGCCGGTATTGAACTCCTGGGCTCAAGTGATCCTCCCACCTTGGCCTCCCAAAGTGCTGGGATTACAGACGTGAGTCACCGTGCCCAGCCCAATTCTCCATTCTTTGTCTCTATATTAGAACTCTTTGTCCACCCAAAACCAGCATGACACAGAGATAAATACTTCGTGTTTGGCAACTGAGACTTCTGATTGCAAAACAATCCCACCTGTAAGTCTTCCACCTGTAACTTGTATACTCCTCCCTATAAAAGTCTAAGGCAAAACCACCCTGCCAAGAGACTCTGATCTTTGGATTTGGAATGCTTTTTTTATTGTAATAGCCTGAATAAGATCAATTCCCTTACTTGTTCAGGTTTTGTATTTTACTATAGCACCCACCAAAAAGCTGGAAATTTTAAACTAAAGCAAAAAAAAAAAAAAAGTCCAAGCACACCTAAAGCAAGATGGGTCATAGAGTTGCAAGGAAAAGCAAGGTCTAGTTGCCTCAAAGCTGATTCCCTAAGTCATATACAGTCATTAAATCTGCATCTGGGGCAGACTGGGGTGCCAACCAGATTATTAAGCCATTATCCATTCAACTTCAGGGGAGGGGACACTGTGAGGAAGTTCAATACAGGATCTCTTAATTTAATGAAATGAAATCTATTAATTTGCTTTGGTGCTAATCAGGGGGAAGTTTAAAGTTAAGAAAGGAAAAAAAGCAGCCCCTGATAAAAAGCTGGCCTGCTTAGTCTGCATGTTAGTCTTCTGTTGGACATAATCTCACAGAACACTAACATCACAAAGGTTACTCAGAGACCCTGATAAAGTAAGCCTAAATAAGGCCACTTCAGAATTTTGCCTAAGCACAGACAAGTACAGGACCACTGTGCCAAACAAAGTGCCCAAACATCCTATCTCTACTAAAATGAGTGACTGCTAACTTCTTTACAAATGACAGCTTTATCCTTGCTCTTGTCTGCCCTCCCTATAGGTAAAATTTGAGGCAGCCAATGGTAGAGCAACCAGTGGTAGAACTGATCCTGCTTTCTGACAGTATCCAATCTCAACAGAATAGTTTCCTTAGACCCTGCCCCAAATAATCCTCCTACTGAGACACCCCATGCTACAAGTAATACATCTAACCTGTTTACTTTGGTTGGAAGGCATTGACAAGGTGCCTTGGCTAAACAACTTGAGTCTGCAGAGGGAGGCAAATCATTAGGAGGCCACTTAAGAAAAATAATTGAAATTTGTATGCAAAACAAAACATTTTATAACTGGCGGCAAATCAAAGGCTGCTAAAGGAAACCAAGTCACCAAGGAATTAGAAAGGACTTCTCTGAATGGAGGGCTGTGCAAGGGGGTTTCAGGAGGCTGTGTACATTTTCATTATCTTTAAAAGGGTGTGCAGAATGAATCAACACAACTAAAAACACTTTCAGAACTTAATTCTACATTCCATTCTCTTCTGGAATGTTGTGTTAATTATGTTCCCCCAGACTACCCTGAAATCCGAGAGGGATGTTATCCCCACACAAATCCCCAAAAACCAAAATGTTAGGACTAGAACATTACCATTTTGCAATCCCTAATGAAATAATAGATGTGAAAAATGATCACCGATGGCTGTTAAAGCCATTAGATAAAATGTTATTTTAGTGCTCTTAGTCTGTATCAGGTAAGAAAATTATAAAATCCATGCACTGGGTGGCAAAAACTTCTTGCTGTTTCCCAGTATCCATCCATACTTTTTTATTCTTTTGAGACTGGGGTCTCACTCTGTTGCTCAGGCTGAAGTGCAGTGGCAATCACTACTTACTGCAGTCTCGACCTCCCAGGCTCAAGCGATCATGCCCGCTTTGGCTTCCTAAAGTGCTGGGATTATAGGAATGAGCCACTGTGCCTAGGCCCATCCATTTCTATTTACACAGTTTAGCTGGTACCCAGTGCCCATAATACATGCCACTTTCCTACCCTACTTGGCAGTTAGTTGTGGTCATGTGCCAAAATGGAATGTAGTGGCTACCAGAGCCTTTCAACACTTTTTTTTTAAGAAACTGTATCTCACTATGTTGCCCAGACTGGACATAAACTCCCATGTTCAAGGGATCCTCCTATGTCAGTTCCTCCCCACCACCCAGTAGCTGCGACCATAGGAGACAGCCCCTGCACCCAGCTTCAACCCTTTTTTTATACTCTTCATTACTTCTTCAATCCTGCTGCCTAGATTAGAATGCAGACATCCAGGATTGTGAGTCCAGGTTATGGCAGTGGCAGAAGAGAAAAGGCAGGTGGATCTAGGAAACCATGGCTCACAGTAATCTCAGTGCTTTTAGAGGCCAGTGGTAGGAGGATCACTTGAGCCCAGAAGTTTGAGACCAGCCTGGGCAACATAGTGAAACCCCATCTCTACAAAAAGTTTAAAAAATTAGCCCGATGTAGTGGCATGCGCCTGCACGTCCCAGCACTTTGGGAGGATTGCTTGAGCCCAGGAGTTCAAGGTTACAGTGAGCTATGATCTCACCACTATACTCCAGCCTGGGTGACAGTGAGACCATCTCTAAGAAAAAAAAAAAGGCCGGGTGTGGTGTCTCACCTGTGTAATCCCAGCACTTTGGGAGGCAGGTGGATCACCTTAGGTCAGGAGTTCAAGACCAAACATCATGGCCGACATGATGAAACTCTATCTTTACTAATAATACAAAAATTAGCCGGGCATCGTGGCAGCATGCCTATAATCCCAGATACTCGGGAGGCTGAGGCAGGAGAACTGCTTGAACCCAGGACGCGGAGGTTGCAGTGAGCCGAGATCGTGTCATTGCACTCCAGCCTGGGCAACAAGAGTGAAACTCCATCTCAAAAAAAAAAAAGAGAGAGAGAGAGAAAGAAAGAATGAAGTAAGAGGAGAGGATAAAGAAGGGGGTGGGGAAAAGGGGAGGAAGAAGGAAGAGGGCAGAGAAGTAAAGGGAGAAGAGGGAAAGGGGGAAGGGAAGACAGGGAGAGGTGCAGGAAGGGTGGCAAAAGCAGAGGCCCAGAGGTTACATTGCAAACTGTTAAGATGCTTTCTGGTACAAGTTATAATGTGTTTATTAACTCAAGTATGAAGTCCATGGATGGATGGGCTTAGGCATGGAAGGTACAGCTGGGCTCTAGCTCTATAAAATAGCTACCATAATAGCAAGTATTATGCTAAAAGCATTGCTCAGAGGAAGAAAAGGGACCCTTTTCCTATATCTCTTTCTTATAAGAATCCTTTTCTAGAAGCTTCCCAGCAGACTTGCTATCCAGTGTCACTGGCCAGAACTAGATTATATACCCATTACCAAAGCAATCACAGGCAAGGAGAATAAGGTGACCAGGAGTAGTAAACCATTCATACCATACAAGATCTAACTCCAGAACTGGAGATAGAATCACCATCCCGAGTCACACAGGACAGGGACAGACATAGGACCACTGCTGTGGTTGTGCAAGTTGTGTACCGCACAACTCCAGGAGGCCTCACTCCTATTGTCATTTGTAAGGTTATTATGACAAGCTTCCAGCAGATGGCAGTGAATTGCTTGGGAAAAGGGTCTTTTCCTTATTTTTTTTTCAAGTCACAGCAAGCAGACAAGGTCTAAGAAAATCAAGATTCTGTTAGAAGGAATGTGGGGGTGGTGGTTGGAAATGAGTGCTTGACAGGTAATGAGAGTTCTGCAACAGAAGATATAAATAATCTAACTTACAGTAAGCTTTTTAAAAATTATATATGGTAAATTCTATTTTAATGAAATAATCCATTCCAGGTTTAAGAAAAATATTCAATATTTTTATTCAATTCCATTATAGTTACTCTAAAAAAACAAATTAAGGCTGGGCACGGTGGCTCACGCCTGTAATCCCAACACTTTGGGAGGCTGAGGCAGGCGGATCACGAGGTCAAGAAATTGAGACCATCCTGGCCAACATGGTGAAACTCCATCTCTACTAAAAATACAAGAAAAATAGCTGGGCATAGTGGTGCGCGCCTGTAGTCCCAGCTACTCGGGAGGTTGAGGCAGAAGAATCGCTTGAACCCAGGAGGCGGAGGTTGCAGTGAGCCGAGATCACGCCACTGCACTCCAGCCTGGTGACAGAGCAAGACTCCGTCTCAAAACAAAACAAACAAACAAACAAACAAAATTAGACAAACAGATGTCCTACATTGAAAATCATGATATACAAAACCCACTATCATTACCAATAATAAGTTTAAAGTGTCAAGATTGATTTTTACAAGGACAGCATTCATACATCAAAAACCTAACCTTTTTTATACCACATGATTAAGGCATACTAAAAATTACTACACCTCAAGAAAAGATATCAATAGATAAAATATTATCACTGAAGATTAATCACATAAGACATAGTTTTAGGAAATTTAAAGAAAATATTAAAGTTCCTTATTTCTGTCAACTACATGTCCACAGAAAATAAAAATATAAGCTAAAACTAAACAGGCAGAAAAATGATAAAGTTGGGAATACACAGTGACATGTCAGGAACTTTCTGCGGGGTTTTTTTTTTTTTTTTTTTTTTGAGACAGGGTCTCCCTCTGTTGCCCAGGGTAGAGTGCAGTGGCATGGCTATGGCTCACTGCAGCTGAGGAGGGAGATCCAGGCATTTGGGATTCCCTCCCCCTCTGTCATCCTCTGTGCATCTCAATAAAAGAGAGAGCAGGCCAGCTGGCACCTCCTGAATCTGCTTCCTGAAAACAACAGTCTAGGCCTTGGGGAAACTCTCCACAAGGCACTATTTTTACTTAAAACAAGATGAAACCAGAAACCTTTTCACATGTGAGTCCTAAAACTGTAAACCGGAACCCTTTCATATGTAATTCCTGAAAGTGTAAACTAAAACCTTTTCACATGTGAGTCCTAAAACTATGAACCTAAGATTCTTCCACGTGTAACATCTAAAGTATAAGCCTATGTAAAGGCTGAACCTCCCTTTGTTAGAAGAGCTTGGCTGTTAAACACCTATGCCACCTTGCTCCCAGCTGAAATAAATTTCTTCCTCCAGTATTCGGTGTCCAAGAGATCCTTTCCCGCAGCCGCTCCTGCTACATTTTGGTGCGTTGGCCGGGAAGCAAGTCTTGGATAGCAGACGGCAGGCAAAAGTCTCTTAGGTAGTTTGCCTGGCCCTGTGGAGCATCCCTGCAGGGGGACTCCTGCTCGCTGGGGTGACACATCCTGAGAGCGCTCCCGGGCAGGTGTTTGCCTGGTGGAAAAGCCTTGCCAGAGCAGAGCAAGGAGGCCCTGCAATGTCGATCCACCCAGTGGCTGAACACCGAGGAGGAACGAATATTTAGGGAAGTCTGGACACTGAATGTAGTCAGATTGAACCTGGCAAAGTAGCCCACCCCATTTTGGGTGGAGGCGTGGCCTGATCACCCACAGGTGCCAGATCGGCACGCTAAAAAGTAGCTCTCTATAACCTTGGAAGCTTTTGCTTATAGTTTTAAATTAGAGGGAGAGCAATCGGATGTGTGTCTGTGTGTGTAGGTGTGATGTGTGTCTGTGTGTGTAGGTGTGTCTGTGTCATTGAGCAATTTGTAAGAGAAGAGAACCCGGGAAAGTAGCCCACCCCATTTTAGGTGGAAGCGTGGCCTGATCACCCATGGGTGCCAGATCGGCACGTTAGAAAGTAGCTCTCCCTGTAACCTTAGCAGCTTTTGCTTATAGTTTTGAATTAGAGGGAAAGCAATTAGATGTGTGTCCCCGGGAAAGTAGCCCACCCCATTTTGGGTGGAAGCATGGCCTGATCACCCACGGGTGCCAGATAGGCACGTTAGAAAGTAGCTCTCTCTGTAACCTTAGAAGCTTTTGCTTATAGTTTTAAATTAGAGAGAGAGCAATTAGATGTGTGTCCCCAGGAAAATAGCCCACCCCATTTTAAATAGAAGCGTAACCTGATCACCCACAAGTGCCAGATTGGCACGTTAAAAAGTAGCTCTCTATAACCTTAAAAACTTTTACTTAAAATTTTAAATTGAAGGAGAACAATTGAATGTGTGTCTGTGTGTGTAGATGTGTCCGACCGGACTCATCAGTCATAAAAGGTATCAGGCCCATTAGGAAGGGCCTCATGCATCGAGCAATTTATAAGAATTAAAGACAGCCACAGAAAGCTTAGGTGAAGAAGCCTCTAGGCAATTATAAAAAGACTGAAGTGAATGTAAATCAGAGAGTGCTCCAGGCTGCGTCTTGCTAGGCAGAACTGTGGTGAGTAAACTAGCACTCTCCTAACGGTAAGAATTGTTTCTTTGAAGTGTTAAAATAGGTCACTCCCATAGCAAGCCCACCCCTTTAGAAACCATGCTGAAACATTTCATGAAAGGATTTAGTAGAAATTATAAAGTAACTATGACACCAGAGAAATTAAAGGCTTTATGTAAGAAAGATTGGCCAGCATTTGAAGTCGGTTGGCCCCCAGAGGGGACCCTAGACAGGTCCTTGTCTCCAGAATAAGGCATGAGGTTACATATAGCGAGCTAGAACACCTTGATCAATTTCCATACATAGACTCGTAGTTGCAGTTAGTGTTAAACCCTCCGAAGTGGCAGAAAGAGCAGGTAGCAACTGTTTTAGTAGCCAAAGGACAGACTGCTAGAAACCACCATCCCCCTCGCCGCCAAGATATGCAGAATCTCAAGGTCCTAGCAGAGACAACTCCCAAAGTTTTGGTCGACCCAGCGGCAGAATAGTTTCTGTCGATAATGCCTCCTCCTCCTCCTCAAGGACTCCCTGTCCCTGGGCCGGAGGCCTCGGCATTCCCACCAGAGCTGCACACCCCTAAAATCCTCCAAAGCAGACAAAAGAGAATGTAAAAAAACTCCGCCCGGGTGGACGTTTTGTTTTCTGTGAGGGAGGTGGAGCGTAGCCTACAGGAAGGCCACTACGCCCAGCGCCTGAGTCCCTCCGCACCAGTCTTCCTCACTGCAGTGATAGAGTACTTGACGGCCCAGATCCTGGAGCTGGCAGGCAATGAGGCCCACAACAACGGAGAGAGGACCATCACTCCGCAACTGCTGGACATGACGTTTCACAACAACGCGCTGCTGAGCACCCTCTTTGACACAACAACCATCTCTCAAGTGGTTCCCGACCAGGACTAGCTGCTGACAACGCCCGACTTCTGGGACCTAGCAGGTCCACTCGTCCGTCCACCCACCCATCAGCTGCTTATGCATCTTTTTTAACACAGACGAAAGGCGGAGAATACTCCCAAGCTGCTTCTAATTGGCTGGAGGAGCATGTTCCTTCAGATTACCAGAACCCCCAAGAGTAAAGAAAAAGGGAGTTCCTAGAAACCCCCCCAGTCTGCCCGCCCGGGCCTGCAATGCAGTGTGCATTCTGTTGAGAAATAGAACGCTGGAAGAAAAAATGTCCACAGTTAACTAAGGAACAGGACGATCCTAAGCAGGAGGATCTAAATGAGCTTGAAGGGGCTGTGTTCAATCTAATGGAAGGGCCACTGGACTAAAAGAGGGGGGCCAGACTCATGCCCCCAAAGAGCCCAGGTCCAGACGACAGCACTGTAACCCCTCCCATCGAAAGGAACAAAGCCAGTGTTGTTAAATCTATTAAAGTGTTAAGAGGACAGACTTTCTTGTACTTAATGAATTGCCCCTGCCCCCTTCTCCAGCAAAACCTGTTGTGCAAATCGAGGGCCACTATCCCATTCAACAAAGGAGACTACCTGCAGCTAAAACTGCCTGAGTCAGGGGTCAGCCAAGCTCTCACTGTCCCTTGGGAAGGAGGGTAGAGAGTTCCTAGCCAGAAGCAGAAGACTAATATTATCGCCCAGGTCAGTGCAGGGTTTGCGTGGCTTTGCACCCAACTTACACACGCAGTTGGGATTCTTGCCAGCAGCGGATTGTTAGTTCACTTAATTGGACTTAAAGAATACCTCCTTAGCATTAGACTAGCCTTGGAAGATCAAAAACTCTTTGCATTTCAATGAGAGAAACCCAGAAGCAAGTGTAACCACTCAATGCACCTGAACCCAGCTTCCCAGGGGCTGAGAAACTCATCATCGATGGGGAGGCATCAGCCTGTGACCATCCCCCAGAAGCTTCTTGCTTGCATGCTGTCTCCGTATGCTGTCAACCTTCTATTAGGAAACCCCACAGCAGTTGGGTGCACAAACAAATGCCTTACTTCGGCACCTGGAGGACTGTGGGTATTAAGTGTCTAAAAGGAAAGCCCTGATTTGCCGAAAAGCAAATGCAATAGCTGAAGCTCACCATCCGGAAGAGGAAATGCAGCCTAGAAGCAGACAGGAAGCAAGCCGCTTGCAAAGTAACAGAACCTGAGATGAAAAAGCAAGTAAGAGAGCTCCTAGGAGTGGTGAGTTTTGTAAATTATGGATTTCCAAACTTTGCAGTACTGGCCAAACCCTTACACACAGTGACAAAGGGAGGAGGGGAAAAGACAAGACACCCCTTGAATAAGGCAGAAGCTAAAAGTGACTTTTGTTAGCCCTGGCTTTAAGGTTAGCCGATTTTAATACACAGCCTTTTCATGCTGTCAAAAAGAAAAAAAAAAAAAAGAAAAAAATAGCAATCAAAGATTCTAGCCTCAACTCTGGGAAAAATTTAAATATCAAAGCACCCCACACAGCAGTGACTCTAATGAATACCAAAAGACCTCATTAGTAAGCCTGCCAAATACCAGGGCCCGCTATGTGCAGCGGTTGTACAAGCCATACATGAGACCACTCGTTTAGGTCAAGAGTCACTTGAAAAGATGCTAGGTCGGTACTTTTACATCTTACACTTATCAGTCTTAACTAAAACTGTGGCACAGTGATGCATTCATTACATGTCGGCAACACAACGTGAAGCAGGGTCCCAACTATTCTCCCTGGCATTCAAGCTTATGGAGCAGCTCTGTTTAAAGATCTCCAGGTAGACTTTACTGAAATATCCAAGTGTAGGGGGGGCATTTATTAGTCCTGGTGTGTACATACTCTGAGTAGGACTGAAAAGGCCCGTGTGCTACTTCGAGATCTTATCCCTAGGTTTGGACTGCCACTGCGCATCAGATCAGACAACGGACCAGCATTTGTAGAGGATTTAGTCCAGAAAACAGCAATGCCCTTAGTATCACCCAGAAACTGCATGCTGCCTACCGACCTCAGAGTTCCAGAAAAGTGGAAAAATGAATCAGACCATCAAAAACAGCTTAAAGAAAGTGTGTCAGGAAAACAAGATTAAAGTAGATGCAGGCACTTCCCTTAGTGTTATTCAAAATTAGAGGCACCCCCTTTAAAAAAAACAGGATATTCCCCTATGAAGTCTTATACCATAAGCCCCCCTCCCCTACTCTAAGCACTCCTAGAAACTCCTCGGGAGTGAGGAGAGATTAAGTAATCATGTGTGGATAAAGGACAGGAGTACAGTCCCTCTAAAGCCACATTAGAAAGGACCTCAGACCCGATCCTGACCAATCCCACAGCTATGAAAGTAAAAGAAATCCCAGCCTGAATCCACCACAGCCGTGTAAAAACCAGCAACACCTGAGACTTGGACCAAGGCAAAAACTGCAGAATCACCTTAAAAAGGACAACAAGCCTTGCTCCAGCCATGTCCTAGAAGCTGGCTGGTCCACACATGGCCGAAGCATGAGGAAATTCATCGTAGGATTTGTTCTTAATATTTAGACTTGTACAGTAGGAGCATTAATTTTAAAGAATGCCTTCAGTATGTACACCAGGTAAAGCGTAAAAGTTACTGCCATTCTTTTGTCCAACAGTTCTCATAAATGTACAGGGACACAGAAAGGAACCTGTTTATATAATGGTACTCAATATAAAGTGTGTAATCCATGAAATGGACAGATAGCTGTGTCACAGGCATCATTAAGCCCTCTTTCTTCCTATTGTCTGTTAAGACAGATAAGCTGTTAATGTATTCAGTCTACTCCGCTAGAGAGAAAAAGAAACCTAAAGAGTCGCCGCTGCCAGCTCACGTAGTGTTCTCTCGCTGCTCCGCTGCCCTACTCCTCTGCCGCTGGTCGCAATGGAAGAAGAAATTGCTGCTCTCGTCATCGACAATGGTTCCGGCACATGCAAAGCTGGCTTTGCTGGGGACGACGCTCCCCAAGCTGTGTTCCCCTCCATTGTCGGGCGCCCTCGGCACCAGGGCATGATGGTCGGCATGGGCCAGAAGGACTCCTACATGGGCGATGAGGCCCAGAGCAAGCGTGGCATCCTGACCCTGAAGTACCCCATCGAGCACGGCATCGTCACCAATTGGGATGACATGGAGAAAATCTGGCACCACACTTTTTACAACGAGCTGCGTGTGGCCCCGGAGAAGCACCCCGTGCTGCTGACCGAGGCCCCCTGAACCATAAGGGAGAATGGGTAATCAATTTCCTCATTCCTATAACCTCTATCATGTTCTTTAAATGTCAAAGCAAAATGTACAGATTATGATATAAAAATGCAGGAGGTTATCTGAATCACAGCACCAAAAAAAAAAAAAAACACACACACAAAAAAAAGAAAAATGAAAAGAAAAGAAAAATGCAAGGGGTTTTCTTTGGATCAGTTTACACTTGAGGTCAATAATATATGCAACGTGTGCGATGAAATGGAATTCCTTTCATATCTTCCCTATGGTCACGAGCATAGTCCCATAAGTAATAATCCAGAAGAATGGAGTTGATCTCTCCATTAGGTTTTTCACCCTTTTGTTCAATAAGCTCCAGAAGACAATCCCGGATCAGCTCAACACACCAAAGCGAGCACCCTCTGATTTCCACCTCTTGCCTGTCTCCATATGAGAGCATTTCTCCTGCAAGGGAGAAAAACAGAAAAATTAATAGTCAATGATACAAAATCTACTTAGAACTTTACTGTAGAACAAAACATGGTGTTTAAATAGTACTCATTTTAAAACTGTAAATCTCAGACTTTATTTATTTATTTTTGAGACAGAGTTTGGCTCTTTTGCCCGGGCTGGAGTAAAGTGGCGTGATCTCGGCTCACTGCATCCTCTGTCCCTCAGGTTCAAGTGATTCTCCTGCCTCAGCCTCCCAAGTAGCTGGCATTACAGGTGTCTGCCACCATGCCTGGCTAATTTTTTGTATTTTTAGTAGAGACAGGGTTTCACCTTGTTGGCAAGGCTGGTCTCGAACTCTTGACTCCAGGTGATGCACCCGCCTTGGCCTCCCAAAGTGCTAGGATTACAAGCATGAGCCACCACACCCGGCTCAGACTTTATTTTTGGTAATTTAAATAGTTTCAAAACGTAGGCACTGATTTTAAATTACAAGTTAAATTCCACAAAGACAGGGGCCACATCTGGCTTGTTTGTCTCAATATTCCCAGAATCTAGCATAGCACCTTGCACATACTAGCTCCCCAATAAATATTTGATAAATTAATAAGTGATCATAAATTTTAAAATATGACTGCTAGTTACTAAAAAGATGGAATTTAAAATTGGGTTTGATACCAGAAAAAAATATTATTGCAGGCTGGGTGCAATGCCTTACGCCTGTAATGCCAGCAATTTGGGAAGCTGAGGCGGGAGGATTACTTGAGCTCAGGAGTTCAAGACCAGCCTGAGCAACATGACAAAAACCTGTCTCTACAAAAAATACAAAAATTGGCCGGGTGTGGTGGCTCACGACTATAATCCCAGCACTTTGGGAGGCCGAGGCGGGTGGATCATGAGGTCAAAAGGTTGAGACCCTCCTGGTCAACAAGGTGAAACCCCGACTCTACTAAAAATACAAAAATTAGCTGGGCATGGTGGTGCGTGCCTGCAGTCCCAGCTACTAAGGGAGGTGGAGGCAGGAGAATTGCTTAAACCCAGGAGGCGGAGGTTGTGGCAAGCCGAGATCGTGCCACTGCACTCCAGTCTGGGTAACAACAGCGAAACTCCGTCTCAAAAAAAAAAAAAAAAAAAATTAGCCAGGCATGGTGGTATGTGCCTGTTGTCCCAGCTACTTGGGAGGCTGAGGTGGGAGGGTCACTTGAGCCCAGAAGACAGAGGTTGCAATTAGCTGAGATCACGCCAGTCTAGGCAACAGAGCCAACCTGATCTCCAAAATAATAAATATTTATTTTGGGAATATCTGATCCTGCAATGTAGGCACTGGCTATGCCTTGCCACTGAGACTAGAGTAGAACTCGTGAACCAATGCCTCAAAGAAGCATGCAGATAAATGCAGCAGTCGGATGCAAACTGTAGTGAGCTAGGTAGTGTATGTAGTCCTATGCAACGGTACTGTATGTTTCCATATTTTTCTTATGACAGAAGTTAGGAAGTTTGATTTTTATGTGAAATTTCCTAATTTTCAAATGTTGGAAACTAAAAATTCTTTACGTCACTGTTCAGGCTAAAGATAACACAACTGTAAGCTGTATTTGGCCTCTGACCACCAATCTGCACCCTTACACAAAGCCTTATAGTACCCAAGAGATCTTGTGATTTTAAGTAGTGTTACTTATGCCCCCTCCATCCAACTCTCCCACAGGCTTAGCAATGGTCAGTGGAACAGGTGGGAAAAAAGCAATTAAAAAGTAAGGAAATGGTCTCTCCATTTCCTTACTTTGCCTCAGGTGCCAGCATAGAAGCCAATACCTTCCTCTTCAGTTTTCCTGTTAATCATTTCCTCGAAATTTGACTATCAACGTGTTAAAATTGCCAAATCAACCAATCGAGTGGCTGGTCATGGAGGGAGATGCTCCCACCCAAGTAGAGCTATTAGATGAGACTGCTGCTCTAGTTCAAGGCTGGACTGTAACCTTGAGGCAGAGGTACCCAGTTAAGCAGCACTCAGATTCCTGACCCAGGATCATAAATGTCTGTTATTTTAACCACTACATTTTAGTGTAATTTGTTACACAGCAGTAGATAATAGGAGTGCATTGAACTGTGGCTCACAAAAAAATGCATTCAAGTCGTAACTCCTGGTAACTGTGAATGTGACTTTGGAAATAGGGACTTTCCAGATGTACTCAGGTGAAGATGAGGTCATACTAGATTAGGATCAGCCTTAAATCCAAAGAAGGAGAGGTGAGACCCTATCTCTACAAAAAATGGAAAAAGTAGCCAGGCATGGTAACATGCACCTCTAGTAGCCCCAGCTACTCAAGAGGCTGAGGCTGAGAAGGGAGGATTGCTAAGCCCAGGAGTTTGAGGTTGCAGTGAGTTATGATCATGCCACTCCAGCCTTGGTGACAGAGTAAGATCCTGTTTCTAAACAAAAGAGAAAGCATGTGAGAAAAGAACAGGATACAAAGGGACAGGAGACACAAGGATAAGAAGGCCATGACTGACATGATGCAGCTACAAACCAAGGAATGCCAGGAACTGCTGAAGCCACAAGGTGCAGGGAAGAGGCAAGGAAGAATTATTCCCAAGAGCCTTTAGAGGAAGGATGGTCCTGCCAACATCTTGATTTCAGACCCCAGCCTCCAGAACTGTAAGATAATACATTTCTGTTGCTTGAAGCCATCTAGTTTGTGGTAATTTGTTCTGTCAGCCCTAGGAAACTACAGCAACTTACAGTATGGGACAGAACATGGACTTCAGACAGAAAAAGACATTTGAGTGGACTGACAAACACAGCGTCAGGGAAGGTCACATGGCCTATATATTTGGTCTAAAAGCTGGCCCTGGAATCACAGTGAAAAGGTACATTTAGTCAAATTGCATTGTTAGTCTTTATAACTGGCCAAGTACTATGTCTTTGGTGAAGAGATGTAAAGAGAGTGCACAGTTTGTGATTTCCGCACATTAATTTTGTATCCTGAGACTTTGCTGAAGTTGCTTATCATCTTAAGATTTTGGGCTGAGACGATGGGGTCTTCTAAATATACAATCATGTCATCTGCAAATAGAGACAATTTGACTTCCTCTTTTCCTAATTGAATACTTTTATTTCTTTTTCTTGCCGGATTGTTCTGGCTAGAACTTCCAATACTATGTTGAATAGGAATGGTGAAAGAGGGCACCCTTGTCTACTGCCAGATTTCAAAGGGAATGCTTCCAGTTGTTGCCATTCAGTATGATATTATCTGTGGGTTTGTCGTAAATAGCTTTTATTGAAATGCAAATCAAAACCATATTAAGATACCATCCAACACCAGTTAGAATGGCAATCATTAAAAAATCTGGAGACAACAGATTCTGGAGAGGATGTAGAGAAACAGAAATGCTTTTACACTGTTGGTGGGAGTATAAATTAGTTCAATCATTGTGGAAGACAGTGTGGCGATTCCTCAAGGATCTAGAAATAGAAATACCATTTGACCCAGCAATCCTGTTACTGGGTATATACCCAAAGGATTATAAATCATTCTATTATAAAGACACATGCATACGTATGTTCATTGCAGCACTCTTCACAGTAGCAAAGACCTAGAACCAACTCAAATGCCCATGAATGATATACTGGATAAAGAAAATGTGGCACATATACACCATAGAATACCATGCAGCCATAAAAAAGGGTGAGTTCACGTCCTTTGCAGTGATATGGATGAATGTGGAAACCATCATTCTCAGCAAACTAATGCAAGAACAGAAAACCAAACACTGCATGTTCTCACTCATAGGCGAGTGTTGAACAATGAGAACACATGGACACAGGGAGGGGAACATCACACAATGATGTCTGATGGTGGGTAGGGCGCTGGGGAGGGATAGCAGGGGGTGGGGAGATTGGAGAGGGATAACATTGAGAGAAATACCTAATGTGGGGGATGGGGGAATGGAGGCAACAAACCACCATGGCATGTGTATACCTATGTAACAATCCTGCAAGATCTGCACATGTACCCCAGAAATTAAAGTATAATAAAAAAAAGGAAAAAAAGGTTTTAAATTACTAAATAAAATGTTAAAATCATGAAAAAGAAAAAAAGAGAGGGTGGACAGAAGTCCACCTTTCAAGAGCTGTCCCAGAGATACCCAGATAAGGGGAGAAGGGAAGGAATAAAAATGAAGCACATCCTCAAGTTTGGAAGTACCATTGGAAGCCAGTTAAGGAATGTCCTACCTCACCTAGTCCAACTAAGCTGGCCCTAGATTTCACTTAACGTAGTTTTTGAAAATCAGTACACTATGCTTATGTCTGTTACATTACATTTACAGTTTCTGTTTACTTTTCTCTAGTTTTGCAGTAAAATACTTTTTGGAAAACAAAATCCAAATTTTGCTTAAATGAACTAAGTGGCAAAAGAATTTGCCTACCCTAGCTAAGGATAGCAGAGTACCCTTTTAGAAGCAAGGAATAAATGGAGGCAGTAAAGGCTGCTGAAAGAGACTGGAAAAGAGCCTCTGGAGTTGAAATGAATAGGAGAAGAAAACTCTGACATCTCTGTACAACTATGCTGGATGATCCTGTCTCACTAAGATTTTTCTCATAGTAGCAGAGACAATTAAGTGCTATAAAAACTCAGAAGGAGATGGACAAATCACTATAAGCAAGGACAGAATTTGAGTAAAGCCTCTGTGTATGTAGGAGTTGAATTGATAAAAAGAAAATTTGGACAACAGAAATCATGTAAGAGAATGCTCAGAGACAGAAATAAATATTGTATATGTATGTGGGCCAAAAAAAAAAAAAAAAAGACAGCTCGATATGGCCGTATGAAAAATAAACACTGATTGTCCCTTTTAAAGGTATCCAATGATTAATGACACTTGACATGAGCATTATGACAAAAAAAAAAAAAATAGTATGTTCTTTTTCAAATGAGGAAAAGAAGACAAAATAGATTGCCCAAGGCAGCATAAAAACCCAGAATAGCCAACCATAGAAATAATGGTACTTTTATATTCTGTATTATTCTGATTTGGGGAGATTCAAATCTATTTCACAAGAGGAAGTTATTCAATCATAGAATCTACTTCTCTTAAAAAATACATAAAGGGCCGGGCACAGTGGCTCATGCCTGTAATCCCAGCACTTTGGGAGGCCAAGGCAGGCGGATCACCTGTTGAGAGTTCAAGACCAACCTGACCAACATGGAGAAACCCTGTCTCTACTAAAAATACAAAAATTTTCCAGGCGTGGTAGTGCAAGCCTATAATCCTAGCTACTTGGGAGGCTGAGGCAGGAGAACTGCTTGAACCCAGGAGGCAGAGGTTGCAGTGAGCTGAGATCATGCCATTGCGCTCCAGCCTGGGCAACAAGAGCAAGACTCTGTTTCAAAAAAAAAAAAATACAACAGGGTGGGCGCGGTGGCTCAAGCCTGTAATCCCAGAACTTTGGGCGGCTGAGGTGGGTGGATCATGAGGGTTAAGAGATCGAGACCATCTTGGTCAACATGGTGAAACCCCGTCTCTACTAAAAATACAAAAAATTAGCTGGGCATGGTGGCACGTGCCTGTAATCCCAGCTACTCAGGAGACTGAGGCAGGAGAATTGCTTGAACCTAGGAGGTGGAGGTTGCGGTGAGCCGAGATCGTGCCATTGCACTCCAGCCTGGGTAACAAGAGCGAAACTCCATCTCAAAAAAAAAAAAAAAAAAAAACATAAAGGAGCCAAATGCAGTGGCTCACACCTGTAATGTCAGCACTTTGGAAGGCTGAAGTGGGAAGACTGCTTAAGCCCAGGAATTGGAGACCAGCCTGGGCAACATATTTTTAAAAGAAAACAGTAGCAGAAAATACTGTACCTAAAAGAGAAATTAACATGAAAATTATATAATTTCTTTTCCTCATAAAAAGGATTGTTTAAAATACAAAAAGCTAATTTTCATACAAACTTTTCAACCCAATTACCTATGCTTGCTTATAAACCGTAAGGCTCCTAGTCTTGACATCAATAATCATAGCCAATAATGGTGAATAAGCCTAGAGAAGTAAGTGACTTGTACAAGATAACCCAGTGCAGATCTTGGAGTCTCTTCACTCAAAATCTGATTCATATTACCTAACTTTCAGCCTATCCTCCATATCACCATGTAGTGTACTCTTTTTTTTTTTTTTGAGATGGAGTTTTCGCTCGTTACCCAGGCTGGAGTGCAATGGCGTGATCTCGGCTGACCGAAACCTCTGACTCCTGGGATCAGGCAATTCTCCTGCCTCAGCCGCCTGAGTAGCTGGGATGTAGTGTGCTCTTAAGCTTAATTAACGCTCTTCATATACTATACCTGATGAAATGTCAGTGTTACATACTTTCATGCAACATAAATTTAGGTTTCATTAGGCTATGAAATTATAATGTTAAATAGCACAGTTTTCTACAATATCCACATTTCACAGTGTAAACAAAAATAAAAATCATTTTCTCCACATTTTGTCTTTGCATTTCCTTTACATATACTATGAACAATGAATAGTACTTTTTTTTAAAGTAAAGGAGACCTTTTGTAAAAGAAACCAAACCAAGACTCAACAATTCACAGTGTAACAAAGAATGACTTAAAGCTGCAAACCTTTGAGAAGCTTCTTCAGTAGTTCAGCAGAGTATTTCAGGGCTCCAAGATGAGCAAGAACCTGAGGTAATCTATAATCAGCAAACATGGTGATACTGGAGATGTCCTTAAAGCAGCCATCTCCTTTTCCTTCCAATACACTCCATGTATCTGCTACAAGGATCTGGGCTCGCTTATAAAAAGAAACTCTTTTCCCCTGAAAAAGAAAATATAAATGTTATCTGTAATCTCAGCACTCTGAAAGCTTTATATATGCTATTTTTTAAAGGTGCAGGTTGAAACATTTTTAAAAAGGAAGAATAATCTTACTTTGTTGGTAAGAATTTATAGATTGACCGGGCGCCATGGCTCCTGCCTGTAATCCCAGCACTTTGGGAGGCTGAGGTGGGCATATTGCTTGAGCCTAGGAGTTCAAGACCAGCCTGACCAACATGATAAAACTCTACTAAAAATACAAAAATTAGTCAGGTGTGGTGACAGGTACCTGTAATCCCAGCTACTCGGGGAGGCTGAGGCATGAGAATTACGTGAATCCAGAGAACAGAGGTTGCAATGAGCTGAGATCACCACACTGCACTCTGTCTCAAAATAAATAAATAAATAAATAAATAAGAATAATCATCCATAAGCTCAGGTCTGAAGAGAACCACAAGATTCATTTTTAACTGTTTCCTTTTAGACAATATGATTAATTTGTTTTATAGACAAAGACATTAAATGATCAACAGCTAGAAAATTATCAAATTTATCAATTTTGGAAATGGTCAAGGTTGATATGTAAGTCCAAATGTGAAAATAAAATAGCCACACCAGGTGCGGTGGCTCACACCAGTAATCCCAGCACTTTGGGAGGCTGAAGCAGGTGGATTACCTGAGGTCAGGAGTTCAAGACCAGTGTGACCAATATGAATAAACCCTGTCTTTACTTAAAATACAAAATTAGCCAGGCGCAGTGGCTCAAGCCTGTAATCCCAGCACTTTGGGAGGCCGAGGCGGGTGGATCACAAGGTCAAGAGATCGAGACCATCTTGGTCAACATGGTGAAACCCCGTCTCTACTAAAAATACAAAAAATTAGCTGGGCATGGTGGCACATGCCTGTAATCCCAGCTACTCAGGAGACTGAGGCAGGAGAATTGCCTGAACCCAGGAGGCGGAGGTTGCAGTGAGCCGAGATCGTGCCATTGCACTCCAGCCTGGGTAACAAGAGCGAAACTCTGTCTCAAAAAAAAGAAAAAATTAGCAGGGTATAGTGGCGCATGCCTATAATTCCAGCTACTCGGGAGGCTGAGACAGGAGAATTGCTTGAACCTGGGAGGCAGAGGCTGAGGTGTGCCAAGATCGCTCTGCTGCATTCCAGCCCAGGCAACAAGAGCAAAACTCTGCCTTAAAAAAAAAAAAAGAAAGAAAATATATAGAAAAGACAAATTTAACCAAGCATTATAAGGTAGCGAGTTATAATTTAACTCAAAAATTCTAGCCAACAAAAATTCTAGCCAAGTGTGGTGGCTTACACCTATAATCCCATCAATTTCGGAGGCTGAAGCAGGAGGATTGTTTGAAGCCAGAAGTTCAAGACCAGCCTGGGCAACGGTAAAACCTCATCTCTACAAAACACAGCAAAATCCCGTCGCTATCAAAAAATATATATATTTTTAATTACCCAGGCATGATGGTACATGCCTGTAGTTTCAGCTACTCACCAGGCTGAGGCAGGGGGATTGCTTGAGCCTGGGAGGTAGAGGCTACAGTGAGCTATGATCACATCACTGAACTCCAGCCTGGGCAACTGAGACTCTCTATCTCAAAAAAAAAAAACTTCCGTAAATCTACAAATGCAAATCAGCCTACACTATGAGATAATTACAATCTACTACTAGCCCCAATGGTAATAACCTTAAATCATGTTTTATAAATGTTTATCAATATTACAAGCTCCCAAAATATATCCTGACCACCTTGGAGGAGAATATTTTAACTAGTAAATGAAATAAACAGATAAATATGAGACTAAAATTTTAAGGAAAGGCTCTATACAAAAATTCATTAAGATGATACTACAGATTGTTTACCAAGAAAACTCCAGTGATACTGTTAAAATAAGAAATAACGTAACATTGCTTAACCTTAAGACATGCCTTTTGCAAGAGTTCCAGACCTACTTTTATTATACTAAATAAATTAAAACTTCTAAAGCTACATTTAAGAAAGTCAGAATATGTTTTCCAGGGCAAACATACATGCTCTTTTTCTGATGTGGTGTAATGTCTCTAAATTAAATTGAGGGGCTGAAGGATCAAATCACAATTTAAAACATTCCTACATTATGCTATCACCCTATATTCCCAAACCTATCTAAATATGACAACTAAATATACACACACACACACACACACACACACAATTTCAAAATACCTATGGCTGGGCACAGCGGCTCATGCCTGTAATCCTAGCACTTTGGGAGGCCAAGGTGAGTGGATCACCTGAGGTCAGGAGTTCGAGACCAGACTGGCCAACATGGCGAGACCCCGTCTTTACTAAAAATAACAAAAATTAGCTGGGCACGATGTTGGGCAACTATAATCCCAGCAACTCAGGAGGCTGAGGCAGGAGAACCGCTTGAACCTAGGAGACGAAGGTTGCAGTGAGCCAAGAACGAGCCATTGTACTCCAGCCTAGGCAACAAGAGCAAAAATCTCTGTCTGAAATAACAATAATAATAATTATTATATATATATATGATTTAAATATGACAACCTGGCAATTGTTCCTCTATATACACTGGATTTATATATGGCAACCAGGTTTCTAGTTCAAATCTAGTTTATAAAACAGCAAGACATAAGACTCAATTTATAAATGTCTATCAAATACAATTACTACACCATAAAGTTTATAATAGATAGAAGCCATTATCTGCTATTTTTAACAAGATTCATAGAGCAAAAATGAAAAAAACCTAGGAATCAAACTTATATAACAACCTACAGAGGGGAAAAAATAATAAAAATAAAAATAACAAAATCAGTGCTAGCGTCTAAGAAAACAAATTTTCATGTGACTGCTGTTTCCATAGTAGCAGACTAGTCTATATAAATAATAGGTTATAACAGATTTAATATTTTAAGATTAAAAAAGGACAAAAAGATTTAAGTGAGGAATCTAAAAATAAATTCAAATAATCTATAAAACATTTTCTTAGTAAGCTCATTATGGTTTTAGAAATCAAATGATTTTATAATCAAATTCTGGATCTCTAAAATACTAACTGGTATCACTAAAAATACTAGTAAATCTCCAAATAACTGTTCCCTACATGTTTCATGATATTGCTTTGTGATTAAATAGTTTCTCAACAGCACCTTTATAAAATAACTGTCAATAAAAAGCTCTATGACCATGAGTTAATTTTTTTGTTTGTTTTTTTTTAGACAAGGCCTCACTGCCACCCAGGCTAGAATTCAGTGGCTCAATCACAGCTCACTGCAGCCTTGACCTCCCTGGGCTCAAGCAATCCTCCCAACTCAGCCTCCTAAATAGTTGGGACTACAGGTGTGTATCACCAAGCCCAGTTAACTTTTTTGTTATTTTGCAGAGATGGGGTTTCACCACGTTGCTCAGGCTGGTTTTGAATTCCTGGGCTCAAGTGATCTACCTGCTTTGGCCTCCCAAAGTTCTAGGATTACAGGCAAGAGCCATCACATCGGGCCAGTTAAGTTTCCTGAAAAAATTTTTCCATAATTTTATCATGAATAATAGAAAGTTCAAGGATTACAAATACTTAAGAACAACACAGGCCCAGTGCAGTGGCTCACACCTGTAATCCCAGCACTTTGGGAGGGCGAGGCTGGCAGATCACCTGAGGTCAGGAGTTCAAAACCAGCCTAGCCAACACAGTGAAACCCTGCCTCTATAAAAATTAGCCAGACATGATGGTAGGTGCCTGTAATCCTAGCTACTTAGGAGTTGAGGTGGGAGAATCACTTGAACCCAAGAGGCAGAGGTTGCAGTGGGCTGAGATTGTTCCACTGCACTCCAGCGTGGGTGACAGAATAACACTCCGCGTCAAAAAAAAAAACAAAGGCCAGTCGCAGTGGCTCATGCCTGTAGTCCCAGCACTTTGGGAGGCCGAGGCTGGTAGATCACCTGAGGTCAGGAGTTTGAGACCAGCCTGGCCAACACAGTGAAACTCCATCTCTACTAAAATAAAAAGATTAGCCAGGTGTAGTGGTGCATGTCTCTAATCCCAACTACTCAGGAGGCTGAAGCAGGAGAATTGCTTGAATCCAGGAGGTGGAGGTTGCAGTGAGCCAAGATCACACGACTGAAGTCCAGCCTGGGCAACAGAGCAAGACTCCAGAGACTCCGTCTCAAAACCAACCAACCAACCAACCAACCAACCAACCAACCATAAAACGTTATCTATTGAAACATCAAAAAGCTTATGTTCTTCATATGTATTTATCAGTATGTCACAGTAACAATAAGAAAGTCAATTTGTTAATTAGAATTTTATTTATTTATTTATTTTTATTTTTTTTGAGACAGAGTTTCGCTCTTGTTGCCCAGGCTGGAGTGCAATGGCGCGATCTTGGCTCACTGCAACCTCTGCCTCCTGGGTTCAGGCAATTCTCCTGCCTCAGCCTCCTGGGTAGCTGGGATTACAGGCACGCGCCACCATGTCCAGCTAATTTTTTGTATTTTTAGTAGAGACGGGGTTTCACCATATTGACCAGGATGGTCTCAATTTCTTGACCTCGTGATCCACCAGTCCCGGCCTCCCAAAGTGCTGGGATTACAGGCTTGAGCCACCGCGCCCAGCCGGAATTTTTACAAAGTTACTGCATTACTCTAAATCAAAGTAAACTGAAGAGCTTAAAAAATAGCTCTTTCGGCCGGGTGCGGTGGCTCAAGCCTGTAATCCCAGCACTTTGGGAGGCTGGGACGGGTGGATCACAAGGTCAAGAGATTCAGACCATCCTGGTCAACATGGTAAAACCCCGTCTCTACTTAAAATACAAAAAAAAGTTTGCTGGGCATGGTGGCGCGTGCCTGTAATCCCAGCTATTCAGGAGGCTGAGGCAGGAGAATTGCCTGAACCCAGCAGGGGGAGGTTGCGGTGAGCCGAGATCACGCCATTGCACTTCAGCCTGGGTAACAAGAGCAAAACTCTGTCTCAAAAAAAAAAAAAAAAAAAGCTCTTTCACCTACTGATCAGGATCTTTGAGGGTGTTTAGAAATACATTCAAATTTTAAGCCTTCTAAGTGATTCTGGGGCATAGCCAGGTTGAGAAATCACTCATCAAAATCTGTCTAAATTAAAAATTGTCAACTTTATTAATCTGTTCATGTCTAAAAATGAATGATAATCTCAGTAAATATATATTAAAAACATATGACTATTTTGTGCAAATTGTTTATTTTCATTTATTTTGGAGACAGGACAAGGTCTTGCTCTGTCTTCCAGGCTGGAGTACAATGGAACAATCATAGCTCACTGCAGCCTCCACCTCCTGGACTCAAGCAATACTCCTGCCTCAGCCTCCTGAGTAGCTAGGAAAGGACCACAGGCATGCCACCATACCTGGCTAATTCTTAAATTTTTTGTAGAAATGGAGTCTCTCCATGTTGCCCAGGCTGGTCTTGAACTCCTGGGCTCAAGCAATCCTCTTACCTCAACCACCCTAACTTGAGGTTAGGAGTTTGCGACCAGCCTGGCCAAGATGGTGAAACCCTGTTTCTACAAAAAGTAAAAAATTAACAATTAGCTGGGCATGGTGGCAGGTGCCTGTAATTCCAGTTACTTGGGAGGCTGAGGCAGGAGAATCATTTGAACCCAGGAAGGCTG
Organism: Callithrix jacchus; assembly: GCF_049354715.1. Lineage (NCBI taxonomy): Eukaryota > Metazoa > Chordata > Mammalia > Primates > Cebidae > Callithrix > Callithrix jacchus. Next base: position 99,018,378 of record NC_133502.1, on the reverse strand, counting down.
CAGTAAGCCAAGATCTCACCACTTCACTCCAGAGTGAAACTGCATCTCAAAAAAAAAAAAAAAAAATCAGACTTAAAATTAATCTATATTTTGGTACATTTTTTAAAAATTGAACTTTTCAGCTAGGCAAAAGCAAAGCACTGTGCTATAAATGAAATTCAGCAAATGTTTGCTAAATCAATATTATAATCTACAAAAAAATTTACTCCTTTCACCCACAAAAATAAAAACTCATGACAACTTGAAAGTAAGCAAACTACATGGTGTCCTGAAGTCACATTAAACTTAACCTACCCCTTCCTCTACTACAACTGAACTGATTCTACAATACATAGACTATTAGTCACGTGGATGGCAGCTGGATTTTTTTTTTTTTTGAGATGGAGTCTCACTCTTATCACACAGGCTGGAGTGCAATGGCATGATCTCGGCTCACTGCGATCTCTGCCTCCTGTGTTCATGTGATTCTCCTGCCTCTACCTCCCAAGTAGCTGGGATTACAAGCGCCCACCACCACGTTCGGTTAATTTTTGTATTTTCAGTAGAAACAAGAGTTTTACCATGTTGACCAGGTTGGTCTTGAACTCCTAACCTCAAGTGATCTGTCCACCTCGGCCTTCCAAAGTGCTGGCATTACATGTGTGAGCCACCACACCTGGCCAATTTATTTTTTATTTAATTTTTTTGAGACGGAGTCTAGTTCTGTCACCTAGGCTGGAGTGCAGTGGCGTGATCTCAGCTCACTGCAACCTCCATCTCCCAGTTTTAAGAGATTCCAAAAGAATCTGGCAAAAACAAAATCCAGGTGTAGCCTGGGAAGGTGTAACAAAATGATCATCATTTTACAAGTATATCTATTTAATTTCTTTGTGCCAAAAAAAATCGTTCAAGTATGCTTTATGAAAAAGAAAACACAAAATATATATATACAGTACACTTAACTTTGCAAGAAATACTTTTTTTTTTTTTTTTGGAGATAGAGAGTATGTCGTTGTCTCACCCAGGCTGGAGTGCAGTGGTGCAATCTCAGCTCACTGTAGCCTCCACCTCCTGGGTTCAAGCGATTCTCCCACCTCAGCCTCCCAAGTAGCTGGGATTAGAGGCATACAACACTACACCGGGCTAATTTTTGTATTTTAGTAGGGATGGGATTTCACCATATTGACCAGGCTGGTCTCAAACTCCTGACCTCAGGTGATCCACCAGCCTCGCCTCCCAAAGTGCTGGGATTACAGGAGTGAGCCACTGTGCCCGGCCAGAAATACTTTTTGTTAGGAAGTTTTGCATACATCTGATCTTCATTCAATAAAGTAAACTTTTTGAAGTACTAAAGAGACCTAATTATCCATAAGGAGAACATTACATGGAGGGTTCCACGTTTTTTAGGTTTGAAACATTTTAAAAGAAAAAAAAATACAAAAGAATGAAATACACTGATTAGAAAACATAAGAAATGACTTCAAAACTACCAAATTTTGTTACTGTTTATTCCACAAGGAATACACTTAAAAATTTTAAGTTTTTATTCTCAAAATGAGTTCTGGAAGTAAAAGAGTTAACTCTGAGATGACTAAGACCTCTAAAGTCCCCAACAGAAGCAACTCACCCCAAACACAGTCACATCTCTGTAAGAAGGAAAACTTTCAACGACAAGGTGCATTAACTTCTGTGCACTATTCTCACTTTCTCTAATGCAGTTAAGAAAAGAGCCACCAAACTTCTCCAGCAGAATTTTCCCGGTTTCATTGAGAATCCGATGCCTCTCTTCTGTTAAAGGCATGGAAACATCTGTGTCAGAACGAAGTATATTTCGAACCTGATCCAGGGTCACTGTAGCGTAGTATGAGGCACTAGTTATTGGTATACCTTTAGTGAAAAAATAAAATTCAGAGGATCAATGTCATACTTTTATATTCATTAAACCCTTGCTTTTTATAACATGTAATTAATATGAAACCAAATAAGTGTTATAGGAATGCACCGAAAGTGGCTGAATAAAAAAATCACAAGCAAAACTCTCATTTGCTACTCGTCTGTACTTATTCACCCACTTCTAACTACTGCAATATTGTATCAGATTTATTTTGAGTAAACTGCTTTATAACATCAGTCCTTTTGTTCTTCAGGTGTAATTCAAATGGCATTCTTTACAAAACTGACTTTTATACTACGGTAACTTCCATGCTGCGATGATAAATATTAAGATCATTTCCCACTAAAATCCTTCCCTTTTCATACTTCTATTTTAAGCAGAAGGACTTGCAACGAAGAACTTCAGGTTTGCTTCCTATTATTCCATCTTCCAACCCGCTCCTTGGAACCCCTCTACACCTCCCCCCCAAGTAAATGGAAATCTCAAAAACTGTTGGGACCCACGGCGTGGATGGCACCAACCTTCGTCGAGGGCTCTGTTGACGGCGGCGCACAGGGACCAGTACCCACTGTACGTTCTCCCTCTGTACCTCACCACACACTTGTGCTCGTCCTGCTCGGACCAAAAGGAGAAGTTGAGCGTATCCGTCACGAACACCCAGTTGACCGCGGCCTCGTCGGCCGCCCTGGGATTCAGCTCATGAAGGGCTTTCCACCCCTCCACGCGCAGCTCTGGCCCCGCCGCCTTGGCCAGCAGCAACTCTGCCACCCTCCGTACGCCTCCGCTGTCGATAAACACATCCCGACTGTTTTCTGCAATGAATTTAGCGGATTCCCTGGGATTTAGGAGCCCGTCCATTCTGCCTTTTGGGACTCGCCGGGCCAAACTTTTTTCCCTCCCCAGGCGGGTCAAGGTCCAGGGTCCCTAGGCGCCTTGCGCTCCTACTAACCGCGAGATCACAGGGCCTAAAGTGGGTCCCGCCCTGCTAGGGAGTGGCGCTGAGAACTTAGTGTAGCCAAGGTAATGGTCCTCTTCCGCGGCCCTCCCCTGATTAGGAAACCGAACAGGCCGCGGGGCAAAGCGGGGCCCGAAGCCGTAAGCACTTCCGGTAAAGCGACCCCGTTAACGCTCTCTCGGGCGCGCTCCCAGGCGCCGCTTCCGGTTCCGAAAGTCCGAAAACTGCCAAGGGTCCGGCCCTTAACGGCCGTGAGTTGCCCGCCCTGGGAGGTGCCTGGCTTTGCCATCTTGTGCCTTTCCCCACCCCACTTCGGACAGGTGGGACTCGAAGACTGAGTCTCGCCGCGGTGGCCTGGGTCGCGATGCCTTCACCCGGCTCCCGCCCCTTTCCTTTCCTGCGGCTTGGGCAAGACGCCCTAGGCAACGCCCCACATCCGGGTTCCTGGGCCTCGAGGAGCATTATGGCGGTGGATCTGTGTGCTAAGGGCTGAACCACCTCCAGACTGGGACATGGGGTGGCGGTTTCCCCTCCCCAAGCCCCAGGGAGTCTGCTTTTTTTTTTTTTTTTTTTTTGTAATCTCGCCAGTGAATACCTGGCCCCGTTTGGGCAAACCAACGTTTAGGATTAGTTGGAAGGTTTAGAGAAATAGATAAGGAAATAAATGTATTAAACTGTTAACTTTGTGTGCCTGACAGTGTAGTGTACTTAAGTACTAAATCTCACCTAGGTTGGATCATGACAACAGCGACTAGCGACTATAGTGATAACCCTTTTGCAAGTGAAGCTGAGTGGTTCATCGATTAGCTCCAATCACAGCAGTGGTTTGGGCTAGGATTTGAACCTTTGATAACTGAGCCCCCTAAACCGAGGGCACTTTATGAGCCAATCACCAGTGCCAACCATTCTCGTCAGTCAAGTAGTGACTATATCAGTGGCCCCACTGAGAAGACATTAAAGATGAGGAAATAAGTGTCTCACAACTGCAAACTTAAAAGAGTACCTTATATTAGGAGAGAGGTATAGAAGCCAATTTAGCGATGATCCAAATTTGTCTGATGATGAAGTATTAGTATAAAGGTGTGCATTTTTATTCCCTTTTGGAGACTTACTTAAATCTCCATGGATAACGTTCACATCTTTGAAAATAACCTATTAAAAATAAACATCAGTACTTATCTCTAGTTACAGAAAAATGTCTTCCTTGGATTTTTGGAGGATTTGGAGCTTTTAAATTTGTTTGTTTGAGACAGAGTCTCACTCTGTCGCCCAGGCTGGAGTGCAGTGGCGCGATCTCGGCTCACTGCAACCTCCTCCTCCTGGGTTCAAGTAATTCCCCTGCCTCAGCCTCCCGAGTAGCTGTGGTTACAGGCGCCTGCCACTACGCCCAGCTAATTTTTGTATTTTTAGTAGAGACAGCGTTTCACCGTGTTGGCTAGGCTGGGCTGGTACTCCTGTCCTCAGGCAATCCACACGCCTCAGTCTCCCAAAATGCTGGGATTACAGGTGTGAGCCACCATGCCCATCCCCAAGGAACTTTTAAAATGGACAGCTGTTACCCTAGAAAAGCAGATCTTCATCCCTTCAGTTTCTTCATTTTGGTAAGAAAAAGGAACTTTTTTCTTTTTTTTTTTAATCTGCCTGCCTCGGCCCTCTAAAGTACTGGGGTACTGGGTGTGAACTATCACACCCAGTTAATATTTTTCAATGAATAAATTACTCCAATAAATACTTTAATCTCGCCAGTGAATACCTGGCCCCGTTTGGGCGAACCAACGTTTAGGATGAGGAAATAAATGTATTAAACTGTTAAATTAACTTTGTATGCCTGACAGTGTACTTAAGTACTAAATCTCACCTAGGATGGATCATGACAAAAGCGACTATAGTGATAATTCATGTTCTTAACCTCTATTATGACCTCTGTCTAAATTATAGTACTTATAGTACTATAATTATAGTTCATGCCATATAACCTAACCATTGTATATTTATGGCTTTATGTCTTATACTGTTTGCTATGATTTCATTCACATTCGGATTCAGCCTATTTGTGTGTGTGTTCAATCACTGATTCACATGAGCTGGTGCTGGCTTTCCAGCATGAACTTGTTGTCAGTGGACATCGGCATTTCCCATTTCATCCAGCAGAGGACATGACATACAGAGCCTCTCAAATGGCAGCTGTTGAGTGATTCAGAGTGAGGTGAGAGATGTCCAGTGCACTCTCTTCTGTCTTGTTGAACCCTCTTTGGGAAACATCCTCAATCCAGAATCAAAGTTTTCAGGTTTTTCTACTTCTCTTGACAATTCAGCTGCCTGGTTTTTGCCAAGCCCAAGTCCTGAGCCTACTGACATATCCTGGAAGTCACAAGCTGTTAAAAGTAAATTAACTCCTTCTTGAGATGATTTTCCACCGATTAAACTGAAGAACTGAAAAAAACATCTAAATTGCCAGCATTATGAAAAGAATGCTGCATGGCTGGCCAACATATTTTATGTCTGGAACATATCTTCTTACATTTTAATATTGAAGGAGCTCTTTGGAAATTATGTGCAGAAAGAGGAAGGATTCCTCTGATAATGTATCTGGCTGCATATAATGTAGGCAAATTGGGCTGCCATAAAAAAGGCAGGCAGGCAGACATACACACACACACACACACACACACACACGGAGAGAGAGAAAAGAGCTAAGTCCAAACACATTTGCTTACATAGAGTTTTTGCTTATATAGAGTTCTTTTTTTCTGTGAGTTCTTGCATTTTTATGATAGTTTATGGCATTTACTTTTAAAAAAAAAAAGAGGGAAAGGAAAAAAATGAAGGAGAGGAAGAAAGAGGAGGAGGAAGAAGAAAAGGGAACTTTTAAAGAAGAGAGAGAAAGGAACTTTAAGCACTCCACTATGATATGTTTTCCAGAAAAAGTCACTAGTACGTTAATACAGTTGTTAAGGAAATGTAAGTCTGTTGGCTTGGGATTTTTCCTTTCTACTATAGCACCTAAGTCATGGGAGATGAATTGACTTAGCAAGGAAATCTAGCAACCTACAAAAGAATCCAGAAGGGTAAATAACTTAGAGGTTATTTTTCTTCACTGAGGTTTATTGATAGAAAAAAATCAAATGCTGACCAGGTGTGGTGACTCACGCCTGTAATCCTAGCTCTTTGAGAGGTAGAGGTGGGCGAATCACTTGAACGCAGGAGTTTGAGACCAGCCTGAGCAACATGGGGAAACCCTGTCTCTACCAAAAACACAAAAAATTAAATGAGTGTGGTGGCGTGTGCCAGTGGTCCCAGCTACTCGGGAGGCTGAGGTCGGAGGATAATCTGAGCCCAGCAGGCAGAGGTTCCAGTGAGCTGAGATGGTGCCACTGCACTCCAGCCTTCGAAAAGAAGTGAGACCCCTATTCCCCCTCTCACCCAGAAAGTCAAATTCCTATCTATGTTCAAGGTATTTATGCACAAGAATACAACATGCTTCCTTCACTCAACATTGAAATAAACTTTGTGTGTCTGGGATTTTTGTTTTTGGTTTTTTAAGTGTGTCTACAAGATGCTGAGAATACAAAAAGTGAGTTGAGCTGGCTGTGGTGACTAACATCTATAATCCTAGCACTTTAGGAGGCCGAGGATCACTTGAGCCCAGGAGTTCGAGACTAGCCTGGGCAACATGGCAAAACCCTGTCTCTACCAAAAAAAAAAAAAAAAAAAAAAGCCAAAATTAGCCAGGTGGCTCTCACCTGTAGTCCCAGCTACTCCCAGAGGCTGAGGTGGGAGGATCCCTTGAGCCCAGGAGGCGGAGATTGCAGGGACTTGAAATCTCATCATTGCACTCCAGCCTGGGCAATGTGCTGTCTCAAAAAAAAAAAAAAAAAAAAAAAAAAGAGTTCTTCACCTACTTAACGTGGTTTTCCTGCTTTTTCCTTCCCAACAGATACTGTGATACTGTTCAGGAACTCCTCTCTTAACCACAGTCCGTTGTAGCTTAGTTTAGCATCCTCAGCCTCAAGAGTAGTCTGGACTGGTAATATCAACCTCTTGCAAGCAACTGAATTAGGTTTATGCATCTTTTCCAGTTTACCTCAGTGAACTGCAAGATTTGCAGAATGCTTGCAGAGAAGCTTTTCCTCACTGTTACAGGAAAACTTCCAGAAGTGATTCAAGCTCCCTCTGGACCTGATTGAACTTGGATGTAAGGCCTGGAATTGCTGCAGTCCTTTTGGTGGCAACCTGAGTTTGAAGTCAACACATGGGGAAGGGCAAGACCAAAAAAACAGAGAAATAAATGGACTTTAGTAAGGGGATTACATCAATTTTTCAATCTGTCCTACTTTTGATCTTTAGTTGTGTGAGTTAATAAACTTCCTTCTAGTTTAAAGCCATTTAAGTTGGGTTTTCTGTACTTCAAATGAAAGTAATATTTATTTATTTACTTATTTTTGAGATGTAGTTTCACTTTTGTTGCCCAGGCTGGAGTGCAGTGACATGATATCAGCTCACTGCAAGCTCTGCCTTCTGGTTTCAAGCAATTCTCCTGCCTCAGCCTACTGCATAGTTGAAATTACAGGTGCCCGCCACCACGCCCAGCTAATTGTTTGTATTTTTAATAGAGACAGGGGTTTCACCATGTTGGCCAGGCTGGTCTTGAACTCCCAACCTTGTGATCTGCCCTCCTCGGCCTCCCAAAGTGCTAGGATTACAGATGTGAGCTACTATGCCCTGCAGGCATAGGCTTTTGAAGAGATGGTGATGACCTCTAAATAACCTCTAAGCTTGCATTTTAAAGGTTAACAAAGGAAGAAGGCATGATCAATGATGTGTCCATATAACTTTCCCCCCTTGAACAGTATCCAAGTTAGATTATTCCAGTAATCAAGACAGTCATCATTTTTGATTAGCTAAATTACATATCAAGCTCTTGGCAACGATTATTGCTGTATCTTCTATTTTCTATGATAGGCTATGGCAGGTATTTAAAGAAATGGAGGGTTGGCCAGTTGTGGTGTCTCATGCCTGTAATCCCAGCACTTTGGGAGGCTGAGGTGGGCCCATCACTTGAGCTCAGGAGTTTGAGACCAACCTCAGCAACATGGTGAGACCCCATCTCTATAAAAAATAAAAATAAAAAAATTAGCTAGCTGTGGTGGCATGTGCCTATAGTCTCAGCTTCTTAGGAGCCTGAAGCAAGAGGACTGCTTGAACCCAAGAGGTTGAGGCTGCAGTGAGCTGTGTTTGTGCCTTTGCACTCCAGCCTGGGCAACAGAGGAAGTTGCAAAAGTTGCCTAGAGACACCTCTTATTTTTACTTCCCCTGACATACCGCAAATGACAGACTGAATGCCCAAGAAGCCATAGCAGAAAAGAAATATGGTTCACTACGGTGTCATTTTTCTGTTCCTTTTCTTCTTGATTTATTCATATCTAGTATTTAAGATTGAGCACCTCCTTGAAATTCTCCTTTGGCCTGCAGGGCATTTATAGTGTCCTAGTTTTCTTAGTGCCATAGATGTGCCATTGAAGGTTCTTCCTACTCTCTCCTTACTAAGTTTGGAATGTTACATTTATAGGATATGATTTAGGGATAGAATGGAATCTTTCTGTGAAAACCATGGCTCTTAAATACTTCAATTTCTGATTTAAAATATTAAATTATAATGGAATAAATCTATTGTTTTCCATTATTATTATTAACATTATTACCACAGTTCAATACCAATTAGAATTTTTTGAATAATATTTAGCTTTTAATTTGTGAAGTCAATATTTCATACTTAGGAAGAGCTAAGTATTATTTTAAAACAGTACAAAAATAAACAGGTACAAAGGGGTATTTAACTTGGATTCCCTTGAAAACAGAATCTGAGACAGGGGTTAAGTGCTAATATTTAATCTATGAGGTGCAGTCTTTGGGCATGGACATTGAGGGGGACATACTGTCCTGCCACTGCTTCATGATGACATGCTCAGAAAGACAGTCAGTAGGAGTGTTGGCACAATCATTGAGGAAGTTTCTAGACAAACTATATGGAGAAATTGCCTCAGTGCAGTTTTTGGGAACAAGGAAGGAGAACAAATTCCCTTTGGTTAGAGTTTGCCCCACAGGGAGTTGACTTCTCCATAATTCCAGGTTGCATCATCCAGTTCCTTTGTTGGCTACTCAGGAAGTCATATCCCTGTGAGGTGTGGCATTTTATCCAAGTCTTAAAGTGAAAGGAAAAGCTGGAAACCCTAGGAAGGGGCTGGGCATGGTGGCTCATACCTGTAATCCCAGCACTATGGAAGGCTGAGGCTGGCAGATCGCCTTGAGTCCATGAATTCAACACCGGCCGGGGCAACACGGTGAAACCCCGTCTCTACAAAAAATTTTAAAAGGTTATCTGGGTGTAGTGGCATGCGCCTCTAGTCCCTGCTATCAGGAGGCTGAGGCAGGAGGATGGCTTGAGCCAGCGAGGCAAAGGTTGCAGTGAGCTGAGATGGTGCCAACTGTATTCCAGCCTGGGCAACAAAGTGAGATCCTATTCTATCTCAATTAAAAAAAAAAAAAAAGCCCCAGGTATGTTACTCATTGCCCTGGCTGTTCAACCTTGAGGCAGAGCCTGGCACTTTCTAGGAAATGACTGATCACCCCCAGATATGGCCTAACTATGGTCCAGTGATACTGGTGGAGAGCAGAGGCAGCTGAGGTGGAGCAAGAGCTGTCATCCATATTTTGTTGATGTCCTCCCTGAAATTAGCAATGCTGCCTGTGTAAGATAAACCTCTCACTGAAGTGCTGCATGTAATAGCAACTAAATGGCTAATTAAAGCAAAATTTTAAAAAAGTTTTAACTGGCAAATACAATTATATGTACTTATGTATAACATGATGTTTTGAAGTATATTTGTATTGTAATGTTTAAATCTAGCTAATTAGTAAATGCATTATCTCATAGTTATTATTTTTGTGGTAAGAGGAATGTTTTGAAAGGTTATGAGAAAGCTCACATGATGGAAGAGAAGACCGGGAACCAGACTCAAACAGAAAACAGGCAGCTTTAGAGTACTGAGAGCAGGAACTGCCCAAAGTTCTCTTTCAGTAGTGCTATTTAAAAAATGAACTATAAAGGCTGGGCACGATAGCTCATGCCTGTAATCCTAGCACTTTGGGAAGCCAAGATGGGTGGATTGCCTGAGCTTAGGGAGTTCAAGACCAACCTGTGGCTGGGCATGGTGGCTCACATCTATAATCCCAGCACATTGGGAGGCTGAGGCAGGCGGATCACCTGAGGGGTGAAGACCAGCCTAGCCTACATGGTAAAACCCTGTCGCTACTAAAAATACAAAAAGAAATTAGCTGGGCGTGGTGGTGCATGCTTGCAACCCCAACTACTCAGGAGGCCGAGATAGGAGAATCGCTTGAACCCAGGAGGCAGAGGTTCAAGTGAACCCAGATTTCACCATTGCACTCCAGCCTGAGTGAGACAGAGTGAGACTCTGTCTAAACAAACAAACAAACAAACAAAACAGCTTGGGCAACATGGTGAAACCCCGTCTCTACCAAAAATTAGCTGGGCATGGTGGTGTGTACCTGTAGTTCCTGTAGTCCCAGCTACTCTGGAGGCTGAGGCAGGCGAATCACATGAACCCAGGAGGCAGAGGTTGCAGTGAGTGAGCTGAGATTGTGCCACTGCACACCGGCCTGGGTGACAGAGGGAACCTCTGTCTCAAAAAACAAACAAGAAAATCCAAAAAAACCTATAATCGTTACAGCTTGCTTGCATTATTCTGCTCAAGATTGAAAATCCCAGGAGAAAGAGTCTGGTTGGCCAAGCCTAAATCAAATGCCCACCCTCTGGAACCTGGAATCTGTAAGGACCAGGATTTCTTTCTCATCAAACTTATGTACCATGGAGAGAGAAAACTCCACAAGGAAAACTGTGTGCAATTAGAAAGAAGAAACGGATGTGGTATTAACAAGATGTCTCTTTCGCTGTTCAGCATTCAAAAGATTTTCTCATTTACTTTCAGAAATACTAGTATAATGCAGTTATCTTTCATAAAGAAGTTTCTCACCCTGCCTTCTGAGGGAGACAACCCAGTCCCATTATTTGCTGCATCACAATCTAAGTCCAGGATATGTGTACATTTCTGCTTTAGCTTAACTGTGTGAGATCAAGTCCTAGAAGCAGAGCCTAAGCCAGGGAGTCTTGTGCAACTGATTCACTAGGAGAGTGCTCTCAGGTGAAACAGAATGAGGAAAGGAGCACAAGGCAGGGAAAATTGGTCAAACCATGATGCAGTCTCAGCTGGAGATTAGTGTCAGCCTGATCCCAAGTTCTGGAGTCTGAATTATACACAGAATGAGTGCCAGTTTGATACACAAAGTATGAATAAATGATCTGCAGGCCCATTCCCCAGTGAGACCACCTCCAACTAGAATTTATGGTTTGATAGCATTGGTCTTAACTCTCCTGCTTCTTGGGAATTCCAGGGTCTGTAAATTTCTACATATGCTTTGAGTTTTTCTCATAAATTCCCATTCCCACTGATAGCAGATAGTCTTCCAGTTTTAAATGGTCTCAAGTATGGGAAATAGTTAAAGGTCAACCCCTTATTAGAGCAGTTTACTTTCTCCCCAAGGTCTTTCTTTCCCTTCACGTTTCCAAGATATCTTCTGAGTGCAAAGGGAAGTTTAGATGTTATTCTGATTTAGGGTTTAGATGTTACCCTTTCTCGAGAGGAAACGGTGCCAGCAAGCTGTCTGATCTCTAGCTGAGGTGTAATCTGTCCGGTGTGTGAATTTTGGTTTCTGCCCTCGCCAAAGCTACTATTGAATGACCAAAAACTAGTATAACTGGCACTCAACCCAGTGGTCTTCCTTGACTAAATTGATCTTGCCTTGGCTTTCACTGGTACTGCAAATCTTTTACTATTCTGCCATCTCCATCCAGCCGTAGGCTGGGCTTTTATCTTACAGCTGCTGATACGCAGTAACCATACTCACCCTATGATCCCATCACAAGCCCCACTGGCTCTCAACTGATGTACCTCTTATGACATATGGGAGTCAAAAGGAAATTCTGTTGTGCATGTCTGTAATCTCAGATCATTTCTGTGCCAAAACACGGTTTATCTCTATTTCTTCTGCGCTATCATGTGGTCATAATTTGCAGGGTTCCAAATTAGAAGTGAGGCTAGTGCCTTGTTTCTCCGATACTGGTGTCCTTTTCAACCCATCTGGAGTTCCTGCTCTCATCATCCCCCACTGGTCTTGCCTCAGGCTGAAATATAGGAAGGTCTCTGGGGATGGCCTGAGCTGGGAGCTGAGATAGCACCACTATACTCCAGCCTGGGTGACACAGTTAGACCATCTTAAAAAAAAAAAAGAGTACTCATCCCTTTTTTGGTTCCCTTTAACTTAAAATTTATTTACTGGATTGAAAGACAAAAAAAAAGAAAAAAATTTTTTTTACTGGATTGAGACAAGGTCTGACACCCAGACTGGAGTGCAGCAGTGCCATCAAAGCTCACCGCAGCCTCCACTCCTGGGGTCAGGCAAACCTCCCACCTCAAACCTAACTGGGACTACAGGTGTGCGCCACACTTGTCTAATTTTTTTTTGAGACAGAGTTTTGCTTGTTACCCAGACTGGAGTGCAATGGCACGATCTCAGCTGACCGCAACCTCCGCCTCCTGGGTTCAGGCAATTCTCCTGCCTCAGCCTCCTGAGTAGCTGGGACGACAGGGACGCGCCACCATGCCCAGCTAATTTTTTGTATTTTTAGTAGAGGCGGGGTTTCATCTTGTTGATCAGGATGGTCTCAATCTCTTGACCTCATGATCCACCCACCTCGGCCTCCCAAAGTGCTGGGATTATAGGCTTGAGCCACCGCGCCTGGCTCTCTCATTTTCTTTAGAGATGGGGTTTCACCGTGTTGCCCAGGCTGTCTCAAGAGATCTGCCCATTTTGGCCTCCCGAAATGTTGGGGCTACAAGTGTGTCACTGCACAGGGCTAATTTACTTCTAATCACTTTCAAGATTGAACATCTTTCCAGTAAAAATTATTTTTGATGGCACTAAACAATGAAAAGTTTTCACTGGTCTTAAAATTTGAAGAAAATTACCTAAAAGCAATCTCAAGCAATTCATCGCCTAATTCATATGGAATAATTTTGAATACTAAAACAACGTAAGCCAATGAAATGGTTTTTAAAAGAAAACTTAGTTTGGTTCCTTGATTCTCTTTGCCACGGATTTGATTACCAGGTTTAGGACCCAAGTATTTTATTAATGTTTTAGTACAGTAATGAAAGGCAAACAAAATTTGAATAGTAGGGGTATTAAAATTCTCGATAATAGCTTGGTTGTGACGAATGTCAGCGTTTTGATTTTCAAAGTTATGCTAAAATTTTGAAACCAACCCTATGTACCAGTAACTTCTTACAGAATTGGCTCAATGTTCCATTTTAGAGCTTATGTTCACTTCTCCCTCCCTCTGTGAAAATTCTCCCAACCTGTCTCTATTCTCACCCAAATTTTAAATATAATTTACCAATCAACAGTAGTGGTAATGCAAAAGGCCCCTCCCTCCCAAAGGTGTATATCCAAGATATCAATGCCAGATATTCTTCAGTAGGATCATGTGTTTAAGATCTAAAATTGCTGTAAAATGCAAACGTGAAAACATTTTCAGCTAAGAGTCCCTGTGTTACATTTATAGGTTAACAGATTACAGCTTTGAAAGCCAGCATTTGCTCTGGGGATGCTTTCCTCCAGTAGAACAATTTGACTAAAATGTCCTTATTAATTTTTCTCTAGCAATAAGGGCTCATTTCACCCTAAGCAACCCCAAGAGGGAGACTAAGTAACTATCAGGTGGCAATTTAACCTTTCACCTTTGGGGGAAATGGTATCACAGGTAGCATCCACTAATTTTAAGTAATATTTTGACATTTCATGTTTTTCGTTAACCAAAAGAACGTTTTATGCCCCTCCACAAACTAAATGTCGCTCAACTATAATTCCCTTAAAAGGCATTTCTGTTCATACCATTACTACTGACATGAATTCCAGACTTGCCCGACATTCTATTATACACAAGCCTCTTACCTAAATTCAACAATTACATTCATAAACGCATTTCTATATAGTTGTTCATCTGTTTTGAGACAGGAGGACTACTTGTGTCCCAAAGATGGAGGTTGCAGTGAGCCAAGATCATGCCACTGTACTCCAGCCTGGGCAAAAGAGCAAGACCCCTGTCTCAAAAAAAAAAATGTTTTCAAGCTTTCTGAACAGTTGGAGGTTGACAAGTAATGTTTTAGGAATATGAGACAGGAACCATACTCTGCAGCTATTTTACATTATCTCCAATATTCTCAGACATCAAACTAAAGCTATTTTGGAAAAGAAACCAATTAACTCACTCAAAATTTCTCAAAGGTAACACAAGGAAAGCCTCGGCTGTTAAAAAAAAAAAAAAAACAAAAAAAACCTGGGTAACTAGGCTCTCATTTTGCTAGATTACCACTTTAATAAATTACAAGTCCAGCTACCACAACTTTGCATCTACCACCCCTGCCAGCTTTCATTTGTAAATGCTAGAAAAACATTTCACACACTATATATATATAAAATTAAGATTACTGTATTTCCTTTTAAGAGGAAACTTTCGGCAAATTTTACATTTGTCAATCAACCCTTGTTCAAATTGGGCACACATCAAATCTAGCATCATGGGTGTTTTATTTATTTGGAAGTGAATTTTAACTATCAATACAAATGCCAAGAAACTACACAAAACATCCACAGGAACTTTTTTCATCTTTTTTGGAATTGTACACAAACATTTCCTACATAATCCAACATACAACAGAGAAATGGTACATCTTTTTCTTTCAATTTGCATACAATGGAAAAACAAGTATATATATATTTTACAAAGTTTAACTAATAAGAGACTAGAGCAAGTTGACAGTTTAAGTCTATAGGTGAGAAATTATCTAATAAAAATAACGAATTTTTTTCAGCATCAGTCACTTCCATAACCAAGTGTTATTTTGATAATAAAACTTGCTGCCAATCAGAATACTGGTATATATGCATACCATTACTCAACTTGTAGTACTGCTCCCCACCTTAGTTCTTTACAACTACTAACATAGAAAATTGTTGAAAAGTAGGGGCAAGCATTTGCAAAAACAAAAAGTCCCCAGCTTATTATAAGCATGAATATGTATGATGGAATTTCTTCCCAGCAATAGACTTTCAAACCACCAAGAAATCACCAGAACTAAGTTTGCCAAGTTATTTTGCCTATGCCCAAGAAGAGATCCACTTATATATATCCAACAGAGGAGCTGAAAATCAAACTTAGTGTTTAGTTTTGGGGGTGGGTTGGGAAATTCAGCCATTTTAAAATTAAAATGACTGTCTTTAAAAAAAATGACCACCAAAAATAGGTTCACTAAATTTATTTTAAAAATCATAAAACGTTTCTTACAAAAGAGCATTACATTCTGCACGCTGCTCTGAACAGATGCCAGGGACATGTGGACTATTGTTACTTTTCCTCCCTGTCCCTCCCCCCGAAATGTTACAGTGACCACAAAGCAAGGTGTTCACAATAATTACATGGGGGGAATTTTTTTTAAACCACCAACAATAACAAAAAATAAAATCCACTCACTCTGCTGCTGTTTCAAAATTTAAATGTTAGTTTTTGCACGCCCTTCCCCCCCCCAACCCTGTTTTTAAGGAACTAAAACATTACATCTGGTGAACAGCAAAGATTTCACTACACCTCAAATGCAGAACACCTATGAAGCAGAGGAATGTTGGCTTTTTAAACAGAAGCAGATAAAAAAAAAAAAGATGCAGGACTCCTTCAGTTCTTCACTAGTCTTAGAAAAACTTTCCAGAATACTGCTTCACACTATAAAAAAGAAAAAATATCTTGCATTAGAATCCTTCAACATCTGCATACTGCTTCACACTATAAAAGAAAAGAAAAAAAAGTGCGAATTAGAATTTTTGCTCGTAACATCTTAATCAACATCAAGACAATTTCAATGCTAAATTAAAATGATAAACATGTCCATTACAATTAGAAGAGTTCAAAAACCATTAGCAATTACAAATTAAAGCAATGTTAAGTGTCAAGAAAAATGATGAATAGTAAATCAGACATTAGTACAACAGAATTAAGAAAACGAAATTGAAAGTTGTTAATATTTGGTAGAAAAGACAAAGAATGCTAGTAAGGTGTGAAATGCTGCATTTTACAGCACCAATCATTTGTCCTGTAGAGGCATGGCCTGTGCCATATGGCAGACTGTGATTTGTTGTCAATTTAGTTATCTAAAAACAACAAAATCACTAGTCTTCCACACAGAACTAGGCCAATATCCAATGAATCTTCTATATTTTCTACAGGCTCTGTACAATTTTATAACAAGTGGTTTTGGCAGCAGTTTTCACCAGAGAAATGAGAGTGGTTGGTTAAAGCTTCTTCCAGCAAGATTAGTATTGAATATCTTCGTTTTTAGTAAGAAAGCAGGAGAAAATTAAGGCAAACTATTAGAATGTTTAGAAGTTAGGTCCCCAAAAGGTTGAGACACCATGGCTTCTAAAAGAAAAAAATCAATTCAGAAGAAAAGCTTTTTAAAGGTTTTAGTATGTATGCGCTAACACAAAGCTAAACTTAAACTGACCTGTTCTGCAGCAAATACTGTGCATTCTGTATCTGGTCCTGTGTTCCTGTAATGGTAATGATCCGATCTTCGGATCCTTCTAAAGGCTCATCAATTTTGATCGAAGCTCCCGACTCATGACGGATTTGTTTAATCCGCTGACCACCTTTGCCAATAATAGATCCAGCCAACTGAAAAGATTTTTTAAAAGTATGTGTTTATGATATACTTTTAAAATTTACTACCTGTATTTTCAAGGAGAATGAAGCGTATTAAATTTTATTATTCAGACTCTTAACTGATTAATGCTCCCTAAACATATCAAGGTTTAAGTTACAATCTATTTATGTCACACTTACTAATGTTTCCCTTAATTAGCTAATTAGGGCTCAAATCCCTCTTAGCTACTTTTATTAATAGAACTGATCACTTGCCAAGACTCAAACTGCAGACATCACAGGTCACTAAAGCCCATTATCATAATCTCAATACCAAAGGTGTTTTTGTTAAAACCTTCTGAATTTAAAAAAAAAAAAACAAAGGAGAAATAATCATAAAAATGGTATAATATTCCTGGTAGTATTAAAGATACTTACATCTTTGGGAATAGTTACTTGTGTAGTAATGATAGGTCCACCAAGATCACCATATGAGCCACGACCCCCTGCATAGGAATAATCTGATTTAAATAATGAGCAGTAAGTTCATTTTAAAAACATGATATTAATGTTTGATTTCACAAAGGAGAAAACTTACCATATCCGGAGCCACCCTAAAAACAAAGAAAAAAAAATTACTTTGCTTTTGTAATTACTACCAAGTACTCTAAAAAAATTTTATTCAACAAAATGGAGTCTTGCTGTGTTGCCCAGAATGGTCTCATACTCTCAGGGTCAAGCGATCTTCCTGCCTCAGATTCTTGACTAGTTGGGATTATGAGTGAGCACCACTGCACCCAGCTTCGCTATTTAAGTATTTTAATACTCATAAATCCCTCTACTCAGGAAACCAAAGTCCTCCTGTGTCCTCCCTATATTCAGTGAGTAAACTTCAGAAGACAATCCTCAGGGGAATAAAAATCTTACGGGAGAGCAGGTAAGCATCTTAAATTATCACTGATATACACATGAACAACCATGATACTTGACCTGTGGTTCATAAGCCATCTGCCATTCTGATGGGCTCCATGTGTCTATTGCAGAGTCCCAAGTTTCATCAGCACTGAAACCAACCTATGTTAGAGACAGAAATATTTAGAAATATTAACATGAACCCGCATTGTCATAAAGCTGTTTTATATACCTAATTTGCACGTCACCTTATTTTAAAAGTACATATATAGGCAATTATGTAATTGAGGGGAACAAAGCTCAATAAAGTCGCAATACTGCAGCAGCAAATAATAGAAGTAAGGATTTAACTGGTAATCCAAAACAAAATTTACTTTTAAGAAAAGCTTTTTAATTACTATAACCTTCAACAAAATGTGAACTATGTCCATACAGCCCTCACATACACACACTGGTAATAATAAACCAAAGTTCTTACCATGCCATCATAACGGTCTCCAGGTCTTCCTCTTCTGTCATAAGCCATGAGGTCTCTGCAAGCACAGTACTTGTTGTAATCTAAACTTGTTTACATGCCACACATATCAAATCAAAGTCTACCTTATCTAGAGCTCAGCACACAGCCTCTTTTATGTTAGTAATTCAGATGAAAAAAACTTACCCCCCTCTAGGTGGTGGCGGTGGTGGAAGAGGAAGATTCCGAGCTCTGCTACCACCCCGGCCACCCCGTCCGGGAGGAGGGGGAGGTGGTCCTCGACGAGGGCTCATATCATCATAATCTCTTCTAGATGGAGGCATGGGGCGCCCACCCCGACCAGGAGGCATTCTGTCAAAACCACCTCTTCCCCGCATGGGAAATCCCACTGGGCGTCCACGGCGGTCATCAAACATCATTGTAAAACCACCATAATCATAGGTTTCATCGTAAAAATTAGGATCATAAGGCTGTGCACGTCCTTTGATGGGAGACTAAAAACAGAGACAGAACAAACTGAAGAAAAAGTGCTCCACTTCCTACCAACCCTTCTAATATCATCATCATCAACAAAAAGTCATTCCCCCACCAGGGGGTACTAGAGGCAAGGATGAGAATTATGCCAACACTAACAGTAGCAAAGTAAGGGATTCCTAAGAAATGCAATACTGTTGGCAAATCCTAAACAAAAGTGAGTTCTTTTTTGTTTGTACAGGGAAAAATAACAGCTTGCTCTTACATGATTACATTGTTAAGAAACCACAAAGCTCTCACATTTTACACACGACAAACTACAATGCACATTTTACAAAGGGGTCTATGAAGAAGTGATCCTAACGGCTGAAGAGATCAGTATCTTGGCAAGCCTGTAATCCATACTGAGGCACCTGAGATAGGAAGCTCTGCAGTGTAGTTACAAAGATACAATCAACACTATAGGAAATTCATTAGAAGGATCAAAGGCTATAAAAATACCACCAACAAAAGACCACTCTCCACTTTTCCAAAACCATTTCTAAATTAAAGTGATGGCTGAAGCCAGGTGATAGAAAATTGCTGGGGAAAGGACAGATAAAGACTATAAGACTAAATGATCTGAAGCTACTTTTGCAAGTTATCACTTTGTTTCATAAAATAAAATGTAAACAAAAATGTTCTGAAGTACCTCAGATATAAGATCAAGGATGATCTTTATGCACTCTACAACTCTATCGGGTTTTCCTCCAATAAGAACAACTCTGTCAGTGGAATGAGGACAGCATTCCTGGAAAAGCTTGATGGTTGTTTGAGTGTTCTGTAATAAGAGCATAAAAAAATAATTAGAATAAAAGTACTAGAAATTAGCTTTTCAAGGTTCAGTGAAAATAGCTATTGAATTCAACAATTATCCCCTCATAATATAAATGTTTCATTAAGTATTTTACAGGACTTTGCAATGATGTAAAAATTTTGACAAAATAACATGTCTAGTAATGCCAGACATTTTTGTCTTTTGGGATAATTAATCTTCAGAGGGAACTCAGAGGGGAAGCGACACAAGCCCACAGAAACAAGTCTATACTAAAATTTACTTTCTAGCAAGAAATATGGCAAAAATTTTTTTTTACCTCTCGAAGTTCTTTGATTTTAGCACCTTTGACCCCAATAATTCCTCCTGCTAGACTCTGATGAATCAACAGCCTCAACTCGCAGTCAAAGTCACTTCCTTTATAGTGTTGGTACTGTGGAGGGAGAGTTACAAAATTTTAGTTTCAAATCAGCAATTCCCCAACACACACTTATCTGCTATAAGCGTAACAATAATATACTGTTGCAGTGAGCAACCTGAATTTATATTTCAATAACTTTACCAGTTATGTGCTTATTATCCTCAATAGCCAGGCCCAAAAAGGACATTCTGCACCACCTTAAAAAACTATTTTATTTTCAGGTCCTGCAACACCATACCCACACTGCAGCCATTTAGCATGTCGCTGTTACCACAAAATTATTATTAACATTCAAATAACACCATAATAAAAATGACTGCAAAGCACTTTGCAAATGTAGTTAATTCCCACTGCAGCATGGAGCAGGGTCAACAGTGAGTTGTAAGACCATTCATGTATCATGTTTTTAAGCCTTTTTCTATAGAGACGGGAAAAGCACACTATGTTAAAAATATAATCGATCCTATGGGCCAGGCTCCATACTTCAGTGGGGTTCAATGGCACTATGACATACATTTAAGCATTCCACAGCATCAGATTCGAGCGGGAGCTGGCTGGTTGCAGTGGGTGATGGCAACTGCAGGCCCTGAAAGTAGAAAAATAAGAGTAATAGGTTAAGTGTCTAGCGTGATCAGGCTATTGTTGCATATATTGGTAAAGCTACTACAACATATTTTAAACCTATATTATTAAATAATGAAACTTTTATTCAACATTAAGACAATATAAAACTTCTCTATATAAACCTAGTAAATTATGTAGAATCTTAAAATTCTAACAATCTAAATAATTCTCCTTTTCAACAGACTCCCACAAACGTTCTCATTTTAAAAGTTTCTCTTCTAAAACTAAAGCCCAGAAAATGCATACTAAACCCATGAGCACATGACCACAAGTAAGTTCGTATCTACTCCAGGAGTGGCCAACTTTTTTTTAAAACAAATTATGCACGTACAAAATTATGTAGCAGGTTAAGATACTGCTACAAACTGTCATATCCACTACTGTCTTTCCATCTCCCCTATTATGCCCCAATACAACAAACATTCCCCACCCTCATATTATCGAATACATTTAAAAAAAAAATGAGCCTACCTCTTCCAAGGTAGGGATGATTTTCTTCAGAATTTCTCCAATTGTTTCAATATCAGCACTGATACTCAATATGCTGTCAAACACCACAAATACCAGATAGTACAAAAAAGGTGGAAAAGAAAAATGAGTTTTGTGTTTGTCACCAAGTTATACAAACTTTTACAGAGATGTAACATATAATTATTTAATATTCCCCATTTAAAGTAGCCTATTTATAGATTTCTCACATGCATTTTGTTTTAGACCCAATACAGACATGATAACAATATTAGGAGACTTGCAGAGAGACAGAGAGAATGGGCTTTCGGAAGGGCTCAGATTAAGTGGGCAATAAACTGACCAGAACTGAAGCGGAGTTGAATAGTTATGTTCCCCGCCACCACTAAGTTAGGGATACCCTCGCTGTTACATTGGTAAAACTGGCACACCTTCTCTTAGGCAAAGTGGGAGAATATGCAAGTGGTGAACATTGTATCTGGAGTAAGGTTATGAATACCAGTTAGAAATTGGATCACTAATGGGCTCTGCAAGAAAACAAATACAAATGCAAGACAAAACAAAGACAACACAAATGAGAAGTGAAGGAAAGTGAACCAGAGTTAGCATTTCATCAGAAAAAATTATGAACAGGCAATGTTGGGAAGCAAGGTGGGCCACAAAGACAGAGCGAGAGACTATTTTGGTAACAATTTGATTTACAATGCAGCAAATATGCAACACTTGAAAGCTGTGCTCCTTCCATCGAAATAAAATTAGTGGATCGTTTCGGTGGGCAACTCACGGTAAAAGTTCAGTGACAAAAAGACTTAATGGGGAAAATAAGACAGAAACTTGAAAAACAATACACCGTCTAAAGGGGATACTATTTAATTATATAAAAGGCAGGTAATAAAATACATTTCTCTCTTTCTAATCAGGCAGTGAGGCATAAACTGTTGGGACATACCGCTCGGGGCCACTGCTGTCTGGGACTGAAACACTGGCATTGTACTGCATTGGTCATTGGCGTTCGTGGATGTTGGCATTGGGCATGGGCATTCAATCAGAAGTTGTCAAGTATGGTACCCGTTTGGCAACGAGCACATTTTTGGGCATAGCCAACCAGGGTTTTCACATGGGCGTTCAGGGGCGGATGGGCCAACGTCATGGTGGGCAACGCAGGGGTAAGTCGATCCAGTACATGGGCAACGGAGATATATGGCCAAAAAAACAAGGAGAGGGAAAAGGGGGAAAAGCAATAAATTTTAATTTAATACAAACTATACTCATACTCTCAATTAATGAAACAAGCTTAAGTTGTTCTGAAGACTAACACAATAATGGACTTCTCTAAATCTGACTGTGGCTTAACATTAAGGACCTCAAATGATGGTTTCTAGCCTTTTTTTTTTTTTTTAAAGAAAAACAAACGATGTTTCAGTAGCAGGCTGGCTCATGAGGGTAGACACAAAACCTGACTCAAAGTTTACTGAAATCTTGAGGAAATGGGGAAATATAATAACCCAGATAATTATACAGAACATCTGGATTAAGAGGAGAGAGGTTTATAAAAGACAAAACAAAAATTCCCACACCACCAAAAACCGTAACTAATAAAAGACTGGTTTGGTTTTCCGGAGGTATAAAACGCATTTCTAGATCCTAACAGCAAGTTTGTAAAATTCTAAACAAATTTTCAAGTTCAGTTTACAGTAATCAAGAGAAACATACAAAGATCTGCGACCAAGAGAGAAATGAAATACTGTCAAATAAGTACTCAACACAAAGTTATTATCTGCCTCATTTTTAGCAAGAAAACATTAAGAAATGTGTACACTACGAGAAAAAAAATTTAGAAATTTTAGTGTAGCCAAGTCCTATAAATGTGCTCACTTCTGGCACTGCCAACATTTAATGTGTCTAATCACAAGAGTCAACCCACTGTAAAATGAAGACTCAAACAAATCATAGGCATTGACAAACAGTTTCCCAATTATTAGATTAAGTGCCTACTCTATTCTTTACCCATATTTAAATCATGCAACCTCAACACTAAATTCTTTGTGCTCCATGTGCAAGCTGTTAAAGAACAGATGGACATTTTTCTTCCCAAAGGAAACAAAAACAGATTTTCTGGATTTAACCAGCCACCTGCAATGGTTTTCAGTAATTCTGTAATTGATTCAAACAGGAAATGGTGTAATCAAGGATTTTTACACTTTGTCCCTATTTCTAATTAAGATGTTATCTTGCTTGATGAAGTGAATAATTTGGTGGACTCATTATTAGAATGGGAAGAGCTTTAATATATACCCCCATCCTGCTCAATCTGGGCTTTTGTTAAAACAGGAATGGTTAACTTCGAAATCAACTCTGTGTTCAATTATTACAAATGTCTTGTAGCTAAACTATTAAATGATTTCTAGGATGTAAATCTTTAAATTTCTATAGACATACAAACTGAAGCTGCTCGTGTAGTAGTTTTAACTCTTTAATACTTACGTCTGTACGGAGAGCCTTAATATTCTTGCCTCCTTTTCCAATCACTGCCCCAGCATTCTGGAGAAGATACAAAGACAAAAAAATGACTTTGTCTTTCCCTAAAATGAATGTCTACCCACGCTCTTAGTTTTCACTAAAAAATCCCGTTACAAGAATAAAAAAATCTATTAGGGAATGTAAAAACGACCAGGCCCCAAACAACCCAAAAACCAAAATGTAATTCTAAGTGCTTTGAGGACTAAATAAGAGTATTCAACGTCAGAAATACACCGAGTATAAAATAAGACTAAGCACAGATTTTTATATCTCCTTTAATAAATCAAGTAATATTAGTGGGTACCTGCATATTGTGACACGAGACAAAACAATAAACTGCTAAGCAAGAAGCTTCCTAAGAAGTCCACACACAGGGCCAGGCGGAGTGGATCACCAGATCGAGACCATCCTGGTCAACATGGTGAAACCCCGTCTCTACTAAAAATATAAAAAATTAGCTGGGCATGGTGGCGCGTGCCTGTAATCCCAGCTACTCAGGAGGCTGAGGCAGGAGAATTGCCTGAACCTAGGAGGCAAAGGTTGCGGTGAGCCGAGATTGTGCCATTGCACTCCAGCCTGGGTAACAAGAGTGAAACTCCGTCTCAAAAAAAAAAAAAAAAAGAACTTCACACATAATTAAGATTTAATCTATTAATACTCTAAGAATCACACCCTTGGCCAGGAGTTGTGGCTAACACCTGTAATCCGAGAACTTTGGGAGGCGGAGGCAGGTGGATCTTGAGGTCAGGAGTTTGAGATCAGCCTAACCAACATGGTCAAACCCCCGTCTCCACTAAAAAATTTAAAAACTAGCTGGGCATGCTGACATGCCCTATAATCCCAGCTACTTGGGAGGCTGAGGCAGGAGAATTACTTGAACCTGGGAGGCAGAGGTTGCAGTCCAGCCTGGGCAACAGAAGGAGACTCACTCTCAAAAAGAATCACACTCTCCTCTCCTAGTTTGACCGGTAGTGGTTCACTACAAAGACTTTAATCTTAATTATTAGTGAAATAACAAAACCACCAGGGCCCTTCAAGTCTTTTTAGAAAGAACCACAAGCAAGTATTTTACATTCTCCATTCTGTGTAAAACTTTGATTTCTAGACAGCCAAACCAGACCTTATCTTAATTTCTACTTGAGCACGAACCACCTTCAAATTTTCAAGAATAAAATGTATACCTTGCTCTGAAGCAGAATGCGTAATTCAACCATCTCATCAGTGTTTCTAGATCTTTTAAATGCTTGTTCCTCTTCCATATCTTCTGCAGGGCGTTTACCTAAAAATTAACAGTTCAGATTTCAAACAAAGTCTCCAAAGCAACTTCATTCTGTTTCAAAAGACTTGTTACTAATCTCAGGCATGTTTTAAAAAGGCCAAAGGTACTGTTATAAACTTGAACCTTATGCTTCTATCTTATAACATGCACCAAACACAAAATACTTCGACAAAATACTTCAAAGGACTCAAAATAGCGAAATGCAAGAAAAAATTCTTTATATGCAAACCAGTTACTTCTACTTCATAAATAAAATCTAAGATGTAACTGATAAATCACGGAATGAAATCAAAATTACCTACATAAAGAGTAATAGCACGATTTCACCACACTCATAAGGTAGTATTAGCAGAATAAAAAAATACTGTTAAAATTAAAATTTCTTCTCACCAAATTCACCATTGGTTTCAGTGTTGGGGAAGGTTTCTTCTGGCTGTTCAGTTTCCATATTCTTGTATTAAATGGATACACCAATCTGTTGAAAAATAAAGAAGCTAGTACATGTGGCTTATTGGAAAGCAAGCTGAAAAAAGACATTGCTTCTAGAACGTACCAGTTATTATATATCCTCGCAGAGCAGAACTGAAGTGTTCTGGGTCGGACCAACAACTTGACACCCCAGTGCTGCAGTAGCCTATAAGAACCAACGCATAGATCAGTTTTGCTTTTATTTATTCTCATTACTGAATACTTGCTTCTGATTACAGCGAACACCCACTGATTGGACCCCAAGAAACGAGCTATTTCTAAGACCTGATTCTTCATTTCAGGGATTCACAATTCAAATGCCTAACAAATACGAAATTCAAGGGAGCCTGTTTGTTTTTTTCCTAAGTTAGAACACTAACTTAGCCGCTGGATTAAGTTCCACCGCAGCAATGAATTGTTTTATACGGTACATTCACAAAACTCTAAAAAAAAAATGTCATCCACAAAGCATACATTTATATAAAGTTACAATGCATCTTATTCACTGGAAAAACTAATTTTATATTAAAACCTCTAACTGCTTTTCTATTTCTTTCGACTCATGCTTGAAGCGATCTTCTGTGACGTCTCGAAAGTTTACAAACACAACGGCAATTGCGAGCACATCCAACAACAACCAGAAAAACCCACAGGAGGGATAAATCCAAAAATCTAATATAGGACCAGACCCAACCTGCTACCACCAATCTTTTTCAGCGAAGCTAATGGAGCCCTTGAAAACCAACAGTCAGTAGCGGACTATTTTAAACTAGGCTTCAGAGTACAACCGACAATTATGCCTGTAACACAAAAACTAGAGTCTGTGGGTCAGAACGGCCGATAGGACTGCAAACAGCCTCTTAAAGCTTCCCTCTTGTCGGGACTAAGAGTTGACAAGTTGCCTCTACTTGAAGGTTGTTGGTAAGACAGCAGAGAGCCAACAATCCAGGCACATTTATGCCTCCCATTGTCCGCACGGTTAACGGGTCGACTTACTGCTGTCCTAACTGAAACGACATCGTTTTGGGCCAGCAGTCACTAATTTCTGAGGTGTGGTGAGAGAAGACTTGGGTAAAGAAGTTAAGCAAAAACAGCAAGGTTTATCTGTAAGAATAACCCTGCCGCGTGCCGTTCACCCTTCGGGTCCTGCAGTCACTAGTCCCCAGGCCCCGAAAATCTCCTAAGTATGTGCCCGGCCGGCCAAACACAAACACGCCCTCCCCTCCCCGCCTCTCAGTACCGGGATCGCAAACAGCCGGGTAACTGGACTGGAAAAAGCGAGAGTCGACAGCAGAAGCGCCGCACCTCTCCTCACCCGGATCCGACAGGAAATGGCGGCCCGCGTAATGGCGACTACGTGCTACAAGGCGGAGCCGAGAGACGACCCCCCCTCCCCCACCCACCACGCGGTCCCGAGGTCTCATCCCCCGCATCCCCCCCCCCACCGCCCGAGACAAAGCCACCGAGGCAGCCCGGACCGTTCCATCCCGCCGCTCCAGCTCCGACCCTGGGCCGGGAGACCCAAGGTGAGGCGGGGCCCACACAAAGAGAGCGGCGGCACAGCCTTCTGCCCCCGCCGGCCTTCTTCCCTCCACGAGGTTCCTAGTTCCCAGTGCCATGTAACTCCAGCTTATCCTAAAGGAACATGCCTCGCGAATCCCCGAAGTCTCTAGGACCACAACGCGGGACTGCGGATACATGCTCAGGGAAATGGCGGAGGTGGGGGAGGGGACACCGGGCAACGTTCCCACTCGGAGAAGCGGCCAACCACCACACCAGCCCCCAGAACGCCTCCCTCAAAAGGAAAAACTGGCCTCCGACCCTCACCTCCACAAGTCGCTCCCCTAACCTGGCTTCTCAGCGCGCGAGGCCGCCGTCACTCCGCCGCGCCGCCTCAGCCGGTGGGAGCTAGACAGAAAACGAGCGCAGGCTCCCCTCCCCCGCCTTCTCGCGTCCTCCCCGCCGTCGCGCCCGATTGGCTGCTAGGGCTTCAGCGATGGCGCGAGGGCGTAGCGATTGGCCCACGGCCACGTCAATCAATGCAACGGAGGAGGCGACAACCCCACCTACCGCCAGCACCTCCCTTCGGGCTCTGAGGCCACTAAGGGCTCGAGAAAACCCGGGCTTGGGAAAAGTCAACGCAGCCTTTCAGGGAGGCCAGACCCTTGCCAGAATCAGAATTACCCAAGCTCCAATAACTCCAATTACCTATAGGCCGCGAATAAGTGGGACACAGGCAAGACGTCGAGGTCTGTGGAGGAGAGAAACAGAGGATAATGGCGTCTTCAGTGCTGTCGCCTGGAGCGCCCTCCTTCTTTCTCGTTCGCGCACTCACTAGCTGGGGGGAGGGGCGCTTAGGGGGCGAACCTCTCGCGAGATCTAACAACTGCCTAGTTCACGCGCACAGGGGGGGGGCGGGGAAAGGGCGTTTTTCTAGGCCCGAAGGAGTCCTTTGGGGTTAGAGGAGGGGCGCCAGCGCGCGGCAAATCGGGCGGGAAGTGCCAAAAAAGGATCAGGGAGCGTGCCGCAGCGGTTCCTGTTCTTAATAGTTGCGCGGCGCAACACGAGGGGAGTGCGGGACGCCCAGGACGGTGCTCGGCCCAGACTTATGCGCCTGTTTCCACAGCGCACACTCGCGCCGGAAGCCCCTTACCCCGCCCCGGGCTGTGGGCTCCGGGACTAGCCGCGCCGCGGTAAGTGCGGGCCGCCTGCGTCCGCTGGACCCGGCCGTCGCTTCGGAAACCCGCTGTAACGGTCCGGGGCGCCGATCAGCGGAGGCCGGGCCCCGGGGCACAGCTGGCGGTTCTCCGCCCGCCTTGCGCTGGGGCGGGAGCCGGGGAAACGCGGGGCGAGCCTGAGTCCTGAAGAACTTCTCGCCTTTGGTTTTCCCGATTCAGGACGCCCGAGAGGGCACAAACGGTTTCACAGGGCTCTTCGTTCTTACGAGACTTTCCTCTTGGGTAATGGGGCCTGAGATGGAAATATTTTGTAGTGTCGTCGCTGTAGTTTATTCTGAGAAAAATTTTAGGCAGTAAATATCGCACTGGTCTCCTAAAATGAATGCATATTGCTAAATATGTTGCATACTTTCACATTCCATTCAAAGCACCTTCCTTGTGGCAGTGATGAAAACGGACAAAAACCCTCGCCCTAAAATGTGCTCCCATTCTGGCGGGTTCAGTTCACACTTGAATTGTATACGGTTCCTTGCTTCTAAGGCCCCTTGCCAACCTTTCATGACTTCCTTTGTTAAGGCACATGAGGTCACTTTCAGTCGGTAACAACCTTGGGAAATCTCCAGCCCTGATAGTTCCCGCTTTCCACATCCTCACTCGTCAACCTTCCAGCCTCCGCCCACGATCCCAAACTTATTTTGAAGCATAAAGATGTTATAATCTGCACATTCATATTCATATATGAATAAGTTCATATGTTTTAGTGGTGATGAATTTGTGCTTATTCCTGTTACAATGTTTCCTTGGCTAATTTGCAAAATATATATACCAGCATTCTTTTAAATGGTCATGATTACATTCATCCCAGCATCTTTTACCTGCCTGATTAGAGGAAAACTCTTGTTAGGGTGCACTGAGGACTTCATGATAAACACCAGTATTTACATCCTGAGAGATACGTTAATGTCTGGGATTGCGGAGTTTATAAAAGTTCTCTTTGGTAATATTTTTTAAATGGTCCTCACCATGAAGTGTGTATAGTCTTGTTGGGTAGGTAAAATTTACCTCACATTTTAGTTCTAAAACACAAAGTTCGGAATTTTATTAAATATTCAAAATTGAGTTTATATAGGGCTGGGGATACTTAAATCATAGAGATTTAATCCGCCAGTTAGGCTTTGCAACATTTAATTGAGTTTGTCATTGAAAACTTGGACATGTCACTAACACTAATAGGCACAAATAGCAGTACTGTAATAATGATGCTGTGCTTTCTTTCAAGTTATTATTTATGTTGCAGTCATCATTTTCTTGATAAGCAGTGGTGATTGGGACGCCCAAGTAAGCAGCTCTATATAGGAACTTCTTCCTCCCAATTTCATTGTCCGAATTGGACCCCGACTGGTGTAAGCTATTATTCATCCCCTCTAGATACCTTTGTTAGATCATTGCTGTTTTTCCCCATTTGATTTCTTCCTTCTTTTAATTTAATTTTTAGGTTTGCTCTTTAAATAACAGGAAGGTCTGTCTTTTCTCCATCCTTTTATTCTCTGTTTGAAATTAAGAGTTTTCAACCCAACAATTTTATACCTCTGTGCATTCAAGAACTTACCAATACATTCATTGGTTCCAGTCTTATGTAACTGGTACAATGGTGTAATGGTGTAGGATAATTTTGGACTCAGTGAATTTAAACCAGATATTACTTAGATGTGGGATTTGCTTTAGATAGGCTAATATAATTGAGATTGTACACTAGCCAGCTGGATTATTGTTTATTATATGTAACTACCATTTCCTTAGTTCCCAACTGTATGCTAAATCTTGTGCTGGCAGTTTAATAGTTTTTAGAGTCCTTTGAGTAAGTTGTTATCTTTGTTTTATGGATGAAGGAAGTAATACTAAGAGAAGCTAAGGAACATATCCAAGGTCACATAGCAAAATTGGGTTTCAGATCCTAAACCTATTCTCTTTTTGTCTTTTCCTTACCTTAGGTTATGGAGGATCCACAAAAAGCTCCTCTGATTACTTCTTAATGATTTCAGTCATAAACAATATAAATTTTTCTTCCCTAATTTTCAGAGTATCTTCTTAAAAATTCCAGGGTTACCTTGATATCATCCTCAATGAATTAAAATGTAGACTTATCTTATTTAGATGAAGATAATGGAAATGTGGAGAGATTTAAGTATTTGTTAGTGCTTTTAAGTCTCAGCTGTTGTCTGAATGACACGTGTAAGGTCCAAAAGGATAACACTCCTGCCTTACTTTCTATTTAAAAAATTGGAATATGTGAGGCTGACAAATTAATTTATAAATCAAATATGCCTAGACTTTAATGGTAGCTGATAAAATTTTCCTACTTTATTCTCTTCTGTTCAGTTCCTGGCAGTCCAGATATAGAATGTAGATTAGTGTAGTCAGCCAAGTTTATCATTCACACAGTGCTAATCAGCTTTCCTAAAAATGTTTTTTCCTGATGATAAAATTAATGAGGATTAAACTGTATGTAATTTTATATCTTTTTTTTCCCCAAACAATGTGAATGTATTTCCCTGTCATTGATTCTTAAAAATGGTTTCTTTAAAGCTTTTATTGCTTTTCATTTCATGGTGGCAGTGCAAGGTATTTAACTTTATTCCAGTTTATTTATTTATTTTTTTAAAGACAGGGTTTCACCATGTTGGTCAGGCTGGTCTTGAACTCCCGACTTCAGGTGATCCGCCTGCCTTGGCCTCCAAAGTGCTTGGATTACAGGCGTGAGCTACCATGCCCGGCCACTTTTTTCCAATTTTGAATGTTTTGTTTGTTTTTTTCAAAATATAAAAACTTAGTGGTAAACACTTTGCCATACAAATCTTTGTTTTTATTTTGTTATTTATTGATGCATAAAAGATGTACATAATTTTCGGGTACATGCGATAATTTAATATATTCACTTAATTTGTAAAGATCAAATCACAGTACTTGGGATATTATCTCCTTAAACATATGGGTTTTTTGGGCCTTATTTATGATTGTGTCCTTAATTCTGGAAGGTTAAAGAAGTGGATCGAGTGCAGTGGTGCAGTCTTGACTCACTACAACCTCCACCTCCCTGGTTCAAGTGATTCTCCTGCCTCAGCCTCTCGAGTAGCTGGGATTTCAGGAATGTGCCACCACACTCAGCTAATTTTTTTGTATTTTTAGTAGAGACGGGGTTTCACCATGTTGGTCAGGGTGGTCTCGAACTCCTGACCTCAGGTGATCCACCCACCTCGGCCTCCCAAAGTACTGGAATTACAGACGTGTACCACTGCACCTGGTCTTTAACATATCTTAATGTACAATTTAAAATACATCTTTCCAAATTTATTATTCTTTTCTTGGACAGTGGAGTTCTTTAGGATCAAAGAGCTGTTCTTTGTACATTAGCACATGGGAATTTGTGCCACCCTAGCTAACTTTCTGCCTCTGAGAATTTGTGCTTCTACCTGCTGTGACTATGGTTACCCAATTTCCTAAACAAAGGAGAGATGAAAACCTTAGGAATTTTTCTAAAGGACTAGATGCCATTAATATAATTTAGCAAATTATTAAAGATCTCAATTATTAATATCTAGTCTAAACTTTATAATATGGATCTTACATAATATTTTTCCATTTGATTAAACATTTTAATAAACTTTCTAATCTGTAGGGAAAATAACCTATTATACATCATCTTTTTATAATTAAGACATGCAATTGTAGGAATTATATCTGTGTCCTAGATCGATCCTACTTTCTACTTTACTTTGCTGTTAAGTGAGGAAATCTGTGTAACAGATGTACATTAGCAATCATTTTTTTCCCCCAAAGTTCTTGACTTTTTGGTAAAATATTTGGGAATAGGTGTATTGGAATGTTTGTACAGTGTTAAGTATCTCTTATCACATTTGCATGTGTTTTACAAATGTCTTGGTTATCTTTTGGGGGTTTAGTCATGATTTTTTTTTCTTTGCTTAGTTATGATAACATTATTATGAATGTACAGTATGTCAGTTAGCTTCAGAAGTTGAGGGTAGTACTTAGAGTTATTAATTAGGACTGACATACATTTAATGGAACAGTTTAGTTGTTGGGATTCACTGAGCAGTGTTTTTCAGAATTCATCCCAACTCTTGACTTAAAGGAGTTTTGCCACTTGCGGTATTCAATAGCACATACAAGGAAGAGCCAAGTTTGGAATAAAAAAAAAATTTAAAAACTGATACATAGCCTTAGAATATCAGTTTGTAAGATTCAGAAAAAAGTAAAAAATATTTTATGTGGTATGTTAGCAGAGTTATAGTGAAAGGAAAAGTAGTACTTAACCATAGCACTATGTCAAAGTTATCACAAAGATAAATATAGTAGGTGTAGGTGATTCTTTTAAATTTTTCTTTCATTTGATTTTGTAAATGAAACAATTTAGAGTGGATTAGATGAGCTTGTTATTTACATGAGATCTGAGAAGTCTGTTCATTATAGTAGTAGCAAACCACTCTTACAGAATGGCCGTTTACATGTGGACTTTATACATAAGTGGATTTTATAGATGAATTGAGGGACTGGTTTTGCTTCCTCTTTCTGTTAACTGAAGTTGACAGAAAAAGGTATAGGAATGGAGATTAGCAGAATTTATGTTCTAGTTCTGGGTCTGCTGTTGGGTATGATGTTTATGCCTTAATCTTCATGCCTCAGTTTCATCACTGTCGAATAGATAATAATACTCTTTGTATCAAAAATTACTGTTTTGAGGTTTAGATAACATTTCAGATGTAGAGGTACATTTTTAAAATTAAAGTCTTTGAAAAAATTTTAAAGTCTTACAAAATAAGTTTTAATTTGTTTTTAGCAGAGTCTTCAGTTCTCTGTTTATACATCTGTACCTGGTGGGAAATACAGGATTAATATCTTTGAAATTTTTTCTTCATTTTCTGTCCAGCCTTGACGTTTTCAGTTCGTAACTAATCAGTCTTTCTTCTTTTCTTACTGATTCATTCCTTGTGAAGCCTCAAAGTCAACTGAAAGTACACTTTATCCTGATTTTAGTTTACCTAATGTCTGTCATCACATTTTTACACCTTTGAAAATTATACTAGGTCTGTTTGCCAGCACTGTTATTTTAATTTTACTGGAGGAAATAGGCACCTTATTGAATTGGTGCAACTAAAGGTCTCCTCTCCCCTCCTCCTCCCCTCCTCTCCCCTCTCCCTTCTCCTCTCCCCTCTCACTTCTCCTCCCCCTCCCTTCTCCTCCCCCCTCCCTTCTCCTCCCTCCTTCCTTCCCCTCCCCGCTCCATTCCTGGCCTTGATGTCACTTTTCTAAGAAAACTTAGGAAACCAAGGTCACAAAGATTTTTCTCCCAACTTTTCTTGTACAAATTTTGTAGATTTAGTTTTTACATTTAGCTCTGTGTTCCATTTTGAGTTAATTTTTATACATAGTTTGAGGTATTGGTTGAGGCTCATAGTTTTTTGCATATGGATATCCAGTTGTTTCAGCGCCATGTGTTCAAATGACTATCCTGTTTTTATTGAATTACTTTTACAACTTTGCGGATAATCAATTGATCATGTATATGTGTGTCTAATGTAGACTGTCTTCTCTTCCTATTTTGTCAACATCTCACTGTCGATTATTGAAGCTTTATATGAAATTTTGGTGTTAGATAGTGTGAATCCTTCAACTTTGTTTTTCTTTTTCAAAATTGTCTTGGCAATTCTAATTCCTTTGCCTTTTAATATAAATTTTAGAATCCGCTTGTCATTTTTTATAAAAAGATTACTGGGGATTTGAATGGAATTGCATTGAATCTATAGATGGGGAGAACTGAAACCTTAACCAGATAAAGTCTTCCAATCCATGAACACAGCATATCTCTCCATTTGCTTAAGTTGTTTTTAATTTATTTTATCTGTAATCTATAGTTTTCAGCATAGTGTTTGGCTTTTCGGTGCTATTATAAAATGTACTGTTTTGTCCATTGCTTGTACAGTCAACAACCTTATTTGAAGGTTTAAAGACACCTTGTTTAATATATCTTATTAAATTATTAACATTGAACTTATACAACCAACAGTGCTATAAATCATGCCTAAATGAAGCTTATCTAAAATACATATTTTCTCCATAAGACACATCACAGCTTTCCTGTGCTTAGGTAGACCAGGCAGCACTTGAGCACTGTGGCAGGGGGCCATTTTAAACATCAAAATTGCCAGGAAAAAAAAAAGCACAAAAACATGGCACCAAGTAGAGCACTAAAAGGAGACTTGGTTTTGTATGAAACCTGAATCAAAAAGGCACATTATCATTTTGTTTGACCTCAGCTGGGAATGTGCATGTTGGATGACTCAAATTTTTCACTGCTCTGCACATGTTCATGAATGACCATGGGAGTGCCTCAAATATTGATTTTGGGATTACAAATAAATTTTACTGAATAGGCAAATAAGGAATCTGTGAATGAAGATCAACTATATAAAAGTAAAATTGATTTTTGTCCTATATATTGGCCTTATATCCTAGATCAGGTGATATGGCTTTTTTTGAACTTTGCACGATGGCAGTATCGTAGCTAATGAGATTTATCTGAGGCACGATTATTGCTAATTAAAAACTTTTCTCAGGTGATAATAGCTTTTTTTATACATTCTTTGGCATTTTCATCATAAACATTCATGTCATCAGCAAATAGCAGTACATTTATTATTCCTTTTTTCTTCCATGTTTTTCTTCTTTTAAAATTGTAATTAAAAGCACATCAAATAAATTTACCCACTGGTCTGAGTGCAGTGCTGTTTACAAGTAATTGATCACAATCGGTTATAGATTTCTTTGTTCCTTCCCCGTTTCCACTGCTTTACTTGAGTTGCCCTAAAAAAAAATTACCCTCTTAACAGATTTTAAGTACACATTATGGCATTGTTAATTATTTACATATACAACAGTTATCTATAACTTTTTCACCTTTCATTACTGAAACGACCCATTAAGTGACAGCATCCCATTTCTCCCTCCTCACAACACTTGACAACCACCATTCTACTTGACATTTCTATGTGCTTGGTTATTTTAGGTACCTCATGAGTGGAATCATGCAGTATTTGTCCTTTTGTGATTGGCTTATCTTACTTAGCATAATGTCCTCAAGGTTAATTTGTGTTGTGGCATATGATAGGATTTTTTGAAAAAAAAATAATACTCAATATAATATGTTTTCTGTATCCATCTATCAGTGGTTGTTTCTATATTCTTCATGTGAGCAATGCTGCAATGAATGTGGATTGTGCAGCTACCTCTTCAAGATCTTGTTTTCAGTTCATTTGGAAACATACCTAGAAGTAGGATCATATGGTAGTTCTAGTTTTAATTGTTTGAAGAGGTTCTATACTGTTTTCCATAGTAGCTTTACCATTTTCCAATTGTACTAACAGTACACAGGGGTTCCAATTTTCCCTCAATCTTTCCAATACTTGTTATTTTCTGTGTTTTTGGTGTTGGCAATTCTAGCAGGTATGAGGATGAGATCTCATTGTAGTTTTGATTTGTATTTCTTTTATGATTAGTGATGTTGAGCATCTTTTCATATGCTTGTTGACCATTGTATATATATATATATATATATATATATTTTTTTTTTTTTTTTTTGAGATAGGGTCTTGCTCTGTCACCCAGGCTGAAGTGCATTCGCACACTTATGGCTCATTGCAGCCTTGACCTCAAGCAGTCCTCTCACCTCAGCCTCCTGAGTAGTTGGGACTAAAGGTATGTGCCACCATGCCCGGCTAATTTTTGTATGTTTTGTAGAGCTGGGGTTTCGCCTTGTTGCCCAGGCTGGTCTTGAACTCTTGGGCTCAAGTGATCCACCTGCCTCCGCCTCCCAAAGTGCTGGGATTACAAGTGTGAGCCACTGTTACTGGCTCATTTGTATGTCTTTGGAGAAATGTCTGTTCAAGATCTTCGCCTGTTTTCAGATTGGATTATTTTTTGTTGTTAATTATCAAGTTAAGAAGTTCTTTACATATTCTGGGTAATAACCCCTTGTCTGGTATGTGGTTTGCAAATATTTTCTCCCATTCTGTAGGTTGTCTTTTCACTCTGTTGATTGTGTCCTTTGGTGCACAGAAATTTTTCAGTTTGATGTAATCCCATTTGTCTACTTTTGCTTTTGTTACCTGTACTTTTGGTGTCATATCCAAGAAATCATTGCCCATTTCAATGTCATGAAGCTTTTTCCCTATGTTTTATTCTAGGAGTTTTGTGGCTTCTGGTGCTACCTTTAGACCTGTAATCCGTTTTGAGTTAATTTTTGTATATAGTGTGAGGTAAGGTCCATCTTTAATCTTTTGCATGGGCGTGTTCAATTTTCTCAACACTTTGCTGAAGAGAGTATTGTTTTTCCATTGTGGAGTATCGGCACCATTGTCAAAGATTATTTGATCAGGTCCCTCCTGGGCTCAAGTGATCCTCCCACCTCAGCCTCCCAAGTAGTTGGGACCACCAGAAGGAGACACCACACCTAGCTGATTTTTTTTTTTGTAGAGATGGGGTTTTGCTATGTTGCCTAGGCTGGTCTTGAACTCCTGAGCTCAAGTGATCTGCCTGCCTCGGCCTCCCAAGTATTGTGATTATAGGCATGAGCCGCCATTCCTGGCTTCGATGTTTTTATTATCTTGTATTTTAGATCCAGCTTGTTAGGACTTTGG
Source organism: Callithrix jacchus (assembly GCF_049354715.1). Classification (NCBI taxonomy): domain Eukaryota; kingdom Metazoa; phylum Chordata; class Mammalia; order Primates; family Cebidae; genus Callithrix; species Callithrix jacchus. Next base: position 98,981,875 of record NC_133502.1, on the reverse strand, counting down.
TAGTTTTCTTTATCCTTAATGTTTATATTTTGCTGTATTGCTGTGTATAAGTGTAGATTTTAAAAAACTGATTGGAAGTATAGAGTTTTTTCAACCTAGAAAATAAATAATATCTTGGAAAAATTTCAACCATTATTAAAAAAATTTTTTTTTCACCTCTTTTATTTTTTTCTTCTGGATTGTAATTACTTCACTGTTGGAACCTGTCTTCCCTACTTCTTAATTCTTTTTTCCTCTTTGTGTAGTATCTTTTTTTTTTTGAGATGGAATTTCACTCTTGTTACCCAGGCTGGAGTGCAATGGCGCGATCTCAGCTCACTGCAACCTCCACCTCCTGTGTTCAAGCAATTCTCCTGCCTCAGCCTCCCGACTAGCTGGGACTACAGGCACACGCCACCATGCCCAGCTAACTTTTTTGTATTTTTAGTAGAGACAGGGTTTCACCATTTTGACCAGGATAGTCTCAATCTCTTGACCTCGTGATCCACCTGCCTTGGCCTCCCAAAGTGCTGGGATTATAGGCGTTAGCCACCATGCTCGCCTTTGTGTAGTATCTAAATCTTTATACTGTGCTCTAAGTAACTTCTAATGCGTAAGTTATCTCTTCATTTGTTGTTAGCCAGGTGTTGGTCCCATCTACTGATTTTAATTTCAGAGACTGTTTTCTATTTACAAGATTTGCAGTAGATTATTTTTGTAAATGCTTGGGATCATTTAATTATCTTCTATTCTTCTTTTAGGATATTAGTCCCACTTAAGTATATTTAGTATGCTCAAAGACATTTAAAATTAAGATTCTTCATTTTAAAAACTGTCATCAGGTGTAAATTCTATTTGGTATGTCTACTGATGGTAGTAATTTTCCTAAAGTATATTATAATTTTAGTTTGCGGGCTCATGTTGGATAGTTTTGCCCCTTTTGTGTAGCTTTGGAGTTTACTCTCTGGCTGACATTGATATAGCTCTAGGTAAACTGTTTTATTAGGAATTTGGGTTGTTACTTATATGTGTTTTGCAGGCCCAGTGTTTATTCTCAGGGTAGTTCTGTTCCCGCCACATATAGGTGTTGCGTGGAACTTTTTTTGGCCCAGTTCCAGCAAGGAGTCTGTTTCTGGTTTTCTGTCCCATGCATGGCATGCTGGACTTTTAGAGCTTTGAAGCTTTAGCTATACTGTTCTTAGCTAAATGTCCTTTTCCTGGGGGCTGCATGGCTTTAGTGCCTACTTAACCACTCTAAGTTTCTCATCTGTTCCTGACTCAACGAAGATCTTACTCTTGTCATAGCTAAATAATTTAAGTTTTATCAAGTTTCTTGTATATCCTTCTAGAGGTACTTTGTGTAAGTCATAATGTGCTTATTTTCCTGTTTTGTATATAAAATTTGGCATACCGAATGTCCTTTATATTAGTTTGTTCTTACAGTACTGTAAATAAATACCTGAGACTGGGTAATTTATAAAGAAAAGAAGTTTAATTGGCTCATAGTTCTGCAGGCTGTACAGGAAGCATGGCTGGGGAGGCCTCAGGAAACTTAAAATTGTGGCAAAGGTGATGAAGGAGAAGCAGGCGTGGTCTTATGTGGCCAGAGCAGGGGTGTGGCAGAGACAGAGGGGGAAGGTGTCACACGGTTTTTTTTTTTAATCAGGTGTTTATAAACAAGAAAGCATACATTAATTACATCAAAATCATTTTCGAATAACAGTAAGCATCGTATTGTCATTAGCAACAACATTGGACATAGGGTGGGATGCTGGGCTCTGGGTGTGGTTTTAAAGGTAGAGGTGGGGTTTTTTTTCTTGATCGGAAAAAAATAGTTATCTGTTACTCCTAACTTAAAGCAAGAACAAATATCTCCCTGGACCCTGGTGGGCTGTGGGCGGGTCATGTAGGAGTGAGGCGGGCTGGCCTCGGCTGGAGCTCCACACCCTCTGGGAGGAGGGTGTCACATGGAAAACTGGCACAGAGGTTTCTTCTCTGTGACGCACACTTTTAAAACAATCAGCTCTCAGGCTCACTTTTTATCATGAGAGCAACACCAAGGGGAAGTCTACCCTCATAATTCAATCACCTCCTGCTAGGTCCCACCGCCAACGTTGGGGATTTGGTCTATATTTTGCTTTTCTTAATAAGATAGGGATTTTTTTTTTTTTTTTTTTTTTTGAGAGACAGGGTCTTGCTTTGTTGCCCAGGTGGAGTGCAGTGATGCAATCATAGCTCACTGTAGCTTCAACCTCTGGGCTCAGGCAGCCCTCCCACCTCAGTCTCCCTAGTAGCTGGGATTATAGGCATGCACCACCATGCTCAGCTAACTTAAAAATTTTTTTTAAAGATGGGATCTTGCTTTGTTGCCCAGGCTGGTCTTGAACTCCTGGGTTCAAGTAATCCTCCCACCTTGGCCTCCCAGAGTTCTGGGTTTACAGGCATGAGCTACCATGCCAAGCCAAGATAGGAAGTATTTCCATTTGGTAAATCAGAGAGCTGGCATAGAGATTTGGTTTCTTTGTTAAGGAGACCTGCTGATTTGATCTACATAGCTTAGCTTATCTTCGTCACAACAGGTAAAGACTTTTCCTACTTTTGATTTTTTATATTGTTTTTTACATATAGTTTAAAAAAGTTTATACTCTCAGTCATTTTCTTTTTCTTTTCTTTTCTTTTCCTTTTATTTTATTTTTTTTTTTTTGAGGCAGAGTCTGGTTCTGTCATCCAGGCTGGAGTGCAGTGGTGTGATGTCAACTCACTGCAGCCTCCACCTCCTGGGTTGAAGCAATTCTCCTGCCTCAGCCTCCCAAGTAGCTGGGATTACAGTCACACATCACAACGCCCAGCTAATTTTTGTATTTTTAGTAGAGACAGGGTTTCACTGTGTTGGCCAGGCTGGTCTTGAACTCCTGACCTCATTTCCCAAAGTGCTGGGATTGCAAGTGTGAGCCACTGCACCTGGCCACCAGTCATTTTCTTTAATATAAAGATTCATCCATTCTGTAATTGACCTTAACTTCCCTATGTTCTTTAAATGTTAACCATCCATCCATTAAATTAAATTAATAATGTACCCACTGTTTATAGGTTCCTGAGAGCTGTATGCTTCCATGTCTTCTTTTGTGGGATATTAAAGAATGGTAGCAAGCATTTACATACATTTATTTTGCACTAGGACAGAAGTATAGAACAAAAGAGGAGAAATTGTTTAGAGGCGTATAAGGAGTCTCTGCCACTGAGAAATATGAAAAGATGTTCAGCTGGGCGCGGTGGCTCACGCCTCTATTTCCAGCACTTTGGGAGGCTGAGGCGGGTGGATCACGAGGTCAAGAGATCAAGACCATCCTGGTCAACATGGTGAAACCCCATCTCTACTAAAAATACAAAAAATTAGCTGGGCACGGTGGTACGTGCCTGTAATCCCAAGTACTCATGAGGCTGAGGCAGGAGAATTGCCTGAACCCAGGAGGCGGAGGTTGCGGTGAGCCAAGATTGCACCATTGCACTCCAGCCTGGGTAACAAGAGCGAAAGTCCGTCTCAAAAAAAAAAAAAGATGTTCAACTGGTAGCGTTAGAATCAGCAATAAACTGGCATTTTAGTTCCTTCCATTTCTGAGGGATGTGCTGCATTTCTTTCAGCTGTTTTTGGGGATGCAATGTAAAATAGTTTTGTTACAATGGTAGCTTAATGTGAGCCATATTAGCATTTTCAGGGTTTAAACTCCTAAAGTCTCATGTAGGCGTATTGTTTGAGAATCTACAAAAAAGTCTCATTTCACTAATTTCAGAGCAGTGTAGGACTTATCCAATCTAGGAATTGGTCATTCAGTCTAAAATAATGGCTGTGGCTCACGCCTTTAATCCCATAATTCCAGTACTTTGGGAGGCTGAGGTGGGCAGATCACTTGAGGTCAGGAGTTTGAGACCAGCTTGGTCTCAAACTTATACTCAATAAGTAGTTTTTGAGTGGCTGTTTTTTGCCAGGTGCTGTAGTAGGCACTGTAAGTCTAATAATAGTATACATTTACTGTAGTAGGCACTGAAAGTCTAGTAATAGTATATATTTCTTGCTATGAGCCAGGTGCTGCTTTTTCCATATTAATCTAATCTTCATAACAAGCATGTGAGGAAAATCCTGTTATTCTTGTTTTACAAATGAGATAAGGATAAGTAGGATATTGTGAAGTTGAGTAACTTGTTTAGAGTCACAGAGTTTATAAGTAAGAGTGTATAAGTCTGGCACCAGAGATGTACTCTTAACATCAAATACTATGTCTCACCTCCTATCTTTAATTTTTACAGTAAACCTATGAGTTAAGTATATAGAAAGGGAAATAGGCTTAGAGAAAGTGCGTAACTTTCTCATGGTCACTTGTTTCTGATCCCCATGAACCATACTGTCAAACTCTTGCACTTAAGAAAATAGTCCAGTCTTTCTACAACTTCATCTTATAATTCTTACTGCTTCTTGTCTTATCTCCCAGGGCTATTTCTGAATCAGTGAAGGTTTCAAGTAAGCCACTGAACAACCAGTTCCAAATTCTGTCTTCAAACCCTGTGCTTCTATTCCAAGTGGTAAGTTTTCTTATGGGCATATTAAAAGTTTAATATATTCGACTTCAGAAATATCTTCATCTGTAGAAGGAAGAAATTATACTTTTGTGAACACAAGGATGATTAGGCTTTAGTGTTTTGCTACTACTTTATCATACTGACAAAATCAGAAGTTAAGTATTAATATATTTGTCTGGCATGACTTTTGAAAATATTTAGCTCAACACATAAGATGTTTTATATCTGTCAGCTCAGTGTCTGCTGTTTGTTATAATTTTATCTTTAGAACACATATTCAATTACTAAATGGACAAACACAGTGGTATGTTTTAGTAGAGTTATATTAGAGCTATTATACATACATAAAGAATGTTAGTGAACATCATTTCTTAGCTAAATTTTAAATGATTAAAATCTGTTTATTAGATCCATTATAATATACTGTAGTCTTCGTTTCTCCATGGTTTTGCTTTCTGTGGTTTCAGGTATCTGCAGTCAATCAAGGTCTGAAAATATTTAGTGGAAAATTCCAGAAATAATTCACAAGTTTAAAATTTTGTACTGTTCCGAATAGTGTGATGAAATAATACCCTAGACTTGAATAATCTCTTTGTCCAGTGTATCTGTGCTGTTTACGCTACCCACCCTTTAGTCACTTAGTAGCTGGTTGGTTATTGGATTTAAAAAAATAGTATATATTGGCCAGAGGCGGTGGCTCAAGCCTGTAATCCCAGCACTTTGGGAGGCCGAGGCGGGTGGATCACGAGGTCAAGAGATCGAGACCATCCTGATCAACATGGTGAAACCCCGTCTCTACTAAAAATACAAAAAATTAGCTGGGCATGGTGGCGTGTGCCTGTAATCCCAAGCACTCAGGAGGCTGAGGCAGGAGAATTGCCTGAACCCAGGAGGCGGAGGTTGCAGTGAGCCGAGATCGCGCCGAGCCGAGATCGCGCCATTGTATTCCAGACTGGGTAACAAGAGTGAAACTCCTCCTCCAAAAAAAAAAAAGTATATATTAAGTTTGGTAATATTTAGAGTTTCAGACATCCACTGGGGGTACTGGAGCATAGTCCCCACAGATAAGGGAGGCTACTGTAACTGCTGTTTACTGAATATCCTTTATAGGTCTGACATTGTGCATTACAAATATAATTCATGTGATCCTGATAACAATTCTGTAAGATAGATGGTAGTATTGACATATTATAGATGAAAAAACTGGTTACAGAAGTGGAGAATTTTATATTAGTTTACATAGCTTGTAACTTGACAGCCAGCTTTCAAACTTAGGTATAGCTGTCTCAAACCTTTTGATTTTCTCATTATACCATCTGACTATGTGTAGTGTTTGAATTTTGACCATGTAAAAAGTAAAGATTTTTAAGATGCTCAAGAGTGAAAAATCTAAAGGGTGTGCCTGTCTGTGCATTTTAGAGAATTACAGAAGCTGTGTTCAAATGTACTGAATTATCATAATTTTTTTGTTTTTTGTTTTCAGGTGGTAGATGCATATTATTTCTTATATTTAAAAGAAATGAGTGTGACTAGTATTGTATTAAGAGCTGAAACCTGGCTTTTAGCTACATGGCATATTAAAGTACCTCCAATGTGGCTGGAAGCTTGTATTAACTGGATCCAAGAAGAAAATAATAATGTTAACTTGAGTCAGGCCCAAATGAATAAACAAGTGTTTGAGCAGTGGCTCCTTACTGATTTGAGGGATTTGGAGCATCCTCTTTTACCTGACGGCATTTTAGAAATTCCAAAAGGAGAACTAAATGGATTTTATGCTCTGCAGATTAATTCCTTGGTTGATGTAAGTCAGCCTGCATATTCCCAGATACAGAAGTTGAGAGGAAAGAATACAACAAATGATCTAGTTACAGCTGAAACACAAGTAACTCTAAAATCTTGGGAAGCAAAGCCTTCACGAATGTTGATGCTACAGCTGACTGATGGAATTGTACAAATACAGGGAATGGAATATCAGTCTATTCCAGCTCTTCATAGTGATCTTCCTCCGGGTACAAAAATTTTGATTTATGGAAATGTATCTTTCAGTCTTGGTGTTCTCTTATTGAAACCAGAAAATGTAAAAGTGTTAGGAGGTGAAGTAGATGCTCTTTTAGGAGAATATGCCCAAGAAAAAGTACTTGCAAGATTAATAGGGGAACCTGATCCTATAGTTTCAGTCATACCAAACAATTCTAACCAAAACATTTCCAGAGTTACAGATGTTCTAGATCCTGCATTAGGTCCTTCTGATGAAGAACTCTTGGCAAGTCTTGAGGAAAATGATGAGCTTGCAGCAAATAATGGCACTTCCTCAGAAAGATGTTTCACCACAGGTAGTTCCTCAAATGCTATTCCCAGAAGACAGTCAAGTTTTGAGCCAGAATCTGTTATTTCTCCAAGACCAAAAGAGGATCCATTAAACCTATCTATGCCTTTCGAGGATGGGGAATTAGATGACTTTTCACTGGAGGAGGCCTTGCTTTTAGAAGAAACTGTCAAGAAAGAACAGGTGGAAACTAAAGAATTGCAGCCACTGACTTTTAACAGAAATACCAGTCGAAGTTTAGAGACATTTTCACATAATCCTAATACTATGAATAATTTTTCTTTGACTTGCAAAAATGGAAACAATAATTGGGGTGAAAAAAAGGTATCAGAACAACTGACTAATGAAGACAAATCTTTTGGTTGTCCCTCTGCTAGAGACCGAAACAGGAGTAATTTTTCAGTTCATCATAATGTACCCTTAGCCCATGATTTTACAAATGAAGATACGAACTTAGAGACAGATAATAAAATAAAACAAACCAGCAGTTCAGGTGGACATTTCTTAAATAATAAAATAATAAGTAGAGAGGCGGTCAACTGTGTACCAAAAAAGAGCTCACAAATTTCTAATACAAGTGATCACAATTTACAGACTTGTTCTTTAAGATCATCAGAGAATAGCACTAATCTTTCTGTTGCCATGGATTTGTATTCTCCACCCTTTATCTACTTGTCTATTCTAATGGCCAGCAAACCAAAGGAAGTTACAACAGTGAAAGTGAAAGCGTTTATTGTGACCTTAACTGGAAATCTCTCAAGTTCTGGTGGCATTTGGAGTATAACTGCAAAGGTGTCTGATGGTACTGCATATCTAGATGTAGACTTTGTGGATGAAATACTTACTAGTCTGATAGGGTTCTCAGTACCAGAAATGAAACAGTTAAAAAAGGATCCTCCTCAATACCAAAAGTTCCTGGAAGGTTTGCAGAAATGTCAGAGAGATCTAATAGATTTATGCTGTCTAATGACTATTTCATTTAATCCTTCCTTGTCTAAAGCAATGGTACTGGCATTACAAAATGTTAATATGGAACACCTTGAGAATCTAAAGAAGCGGTTGAATAAATAATTTTAAATAGTGTTAGGAACAATTAAAAACAACAAGGAAATATTTAGAATTTGTTCACAATTTTACATGTGAAACTTTATGTAAAAAGGAAAAATGAAATTTCATAGCTTATTTCAGTTTAATTTTAATCATGCTTGTTATATGTGGAGCTTTTTAAAATAAGTTAATCTTTTTTTTTTTTTTGGTGGTCAGGGTCTTGCTCTGTTGCTCAGGCTGGAGTACAGTGGCATGATTATAGATTATTGCATTGACCTCTGAGCTCAAGCAATCCTCCTGCCTCAGCCTCTTGAGTTGCTGAGACTGTAGACTTGTACCACCATGCCCAGCTAATTTATGATTATTATTATTTTGTAGAGACAGGGTTTTGCTATGTTGCCCAGGTTGGTCTCAAGCTCCTGGCCTCTCAATCCTGTCTTGGCCTCCAAGGATTAATTTTTTAAAAAAGTAACTGTTAGATGAAGGAATATGATGACCCACTATTGTTGAGAAATTTTTTTCCACTTGGCATGTCACATAAAATGATTGCTAAAATATTGTACTGATGTTCAGTGGTGATTCATATTGTTGAAAGTTAATATTTATAAATAGGAATTTTGCTTCTAATATATTGAGTACTGTCTGTGGCCATACCACCATGAACATGCCTGAGCTTGTCATAATATGTTGAATACTCCCAAAAGATTTGTTTATATTGTTAATCTTAGGGGGAAAAATCCAGTAGATTAGAACATCAGGCTTTCAGACAGAAATTGATTTACTGGTTTTTATTTTGCTGATTATAATATTTGGTATATTTAAGGTAATCCAGTTAACTAGATACTATTTCATACATTATATTGAATGATTTAAAGCCTTATTTTTAAGGATAGTTTATTTTAAATGGTATATTGAAAATGTCATTATTGAGATCCAGTAGGTAGGACATTTATTGGATTAAAGTAAGGCATTTGTCTATGTCTTTGGGTGTCATGGTTTCCTTTCTGAATTAGCTGTACATAAAAGCCTACCTTTAGTTTTAAGTGCTGATTTTTTTCTAAAAAGGGAGGCTGTTTACCGTTCTTCCATTGCGCTGTTACAAAGTTGTATTTGAAAGCTCATGTTATTTTTATTAATCATTTGTCTTAAAGTGCTTTGAATCTTAAAACATTAAATCTTTAACAAAATGAAGACATTGGCGTTTTATTGAAAATAATGTAATGGGAAATATCAGGAAGTAAGATAAATACACATATGAAAATGTGATAATAGAAGAGAAAGATTTTTAAAATATTTTCATTGTTGTATCAGGGTTCAATGCACCAGAACACAGATATTGCAGATACATGCCCTAGTAATGATCTTGTCTATATACTTGCATAGCTTTTTAATAAGTAATCTGAATGGGATAGCATTATCTTTCATTACTTTTCATTAAATGTTTTCCTCCTATACTCTTATCTCTGAATGGGGCTTGAAAATTGAGATTAGAACTTCTCTTCATATTATCATTAAAGATTGACTATTATACTTTTTATCAATCTATGCTACTATATTGGTTCTTGGTGCTTTCATTCTGTTTCTAGTCTTCTCTGGCGTGGATTATTGCAGTGGTTTACTAATTGGTCTCTTTTTTTGCCCTCAAACCATTGTTTGTAATGTTACCAGAGTGAACTTTCTAAAATAAATTTCTTCTTGTTTTCTCTTCATTAACATTTAATACCAACCTCCTCCCACCCCATTACTTACAGGGTGAAGTCCAAACTCCTCATTGAGTATGTATGGCTTTTTGTGATCTGGCCCCGACTTCTTTTTTAGCCTTATCTTGCCCTATTGCTCTTTGCCCCTAAGTTTTTTTTAGGGGTACCAAATTATTTGTAATGCAGTAAACATGTAGAAGAATATGCCTCTTACTTTCACACTCATGCTTATAGTGCCCATACTGCCTGATCCCCCTACCTTCCGAAATAATTTCCAATTCAATTTAAGCTTTAGGTGCCTGTTACAGTGTTTCTTGAATTCCCCTGCCCAATTGCATGCTCTCCTGTACATTGTACAGACTAATATTATATGCATTTTATTGTGCTTGTTTATCTGTTATTCTGCTACATTTTTGGCAGGATAAGTCTTGTGGGGCTGTCCTGTGTGCATGGTAGGGGGCAGCATCTTTGGCCTCTACCCACTGGATATGAGCAGCATCCTTCCAGTTGTGACAACCATAAATCTCTCTAGACATTGCCAGTTATTCCCTGGAGCTAGAGATGCCCCCAGTTGAGAACCATTGTTCTCTTGGAATGTAAGCTGCTTGAGGGTATGGTTGAGGTGTTTACCTTGTAGTTCCAATAAGTATTTCATCAAATATGATCATCTGTTGCTGAATATATTTTGTGATTTCCTGTAGTCCATTCCAATAGCATGGTACTTAAAGCCCTGACACCTATGCATACCCAACATCTCCAAGAGCTGCCTTCTTTAGTGAAAAAATAGATTAGAAAAATCTGCCCAAAAGTAAAGAGTGACTGTGAGAAAACTTGAATGATTTGGCTTAGATTCTGGTTGGTTGGGGGAAAAATTGTTCTTTTCCCTGAGAATTTGTAGCCCTATGTCTGTGCTTATGTGGGGCTAAGCAGACACTTAAGTTACCTGAATAATAATCTCCAGACTGAGAATTTAACACAAAAGAATGATGCTAAGAGTTCCTGGCAGTAGCAAATGGGGAGAAACAAATAAGCGTAATCAGATGAACTTTCTCTTTCTCTTGAGAGTGACTCTGCTTTCAGAGTACAATTGTCCCTTGTTATCCATGGGGGATTGGTTTTAGAATCTTCCATTATACCAACATCCAAATGCTCAAGTTTCTGATATAAAACGGCACCAGTATTTGTATATAACCTATGCACATACTCTCACGTACTTTAAATAATTTCTAGGTTACTTACAATTCGTTTTTTGTTTTGAGACGGGGTCTTCCTCTGTAGCCCTGGCTAGTAGTATGCAGTGACACAATCACTGCTTACTGCAGCCTTGACCTGCTGGGCTGAAATGATCCTCTTGCATCAGCCTGCCGAATAGCTGGGACCGAGTAGCTCGAATATTCAAAGTTGCTTTTATAATACTCAGTGTAGCCACTTTAAAAGATTTTTAGGAGTGTATTGCCACCAAGCTAATGGGACAAAAATGGAATAATATGGAACAAATTGCATTCAACCCAAAGGAAGGCAGGAAAGAGGGAATAAAGAGTGGCATATGGGAAAAAGCAACTGGTGAGGTGGTAAGTTTAAATTCAGATGTATTAGAAATTGCATTAAATGTTAATAGGCTAAATGCTCTAATAAAAGAAACAAGATAATAATACAACCAAATTATAAGATGCATAAAATGCAAAGATACAGAAAGATTGAAAGGGAAAGGTTATGAAAAGATGTCTAAACACTAACCAAAGAAAGCTGCTGTGGCTATAGTAATATCAAACAGTAGAATTTCAGTCAAAAGACTTACTAATTAAGTAAAGAGAAACAGTTGCTAATCATAAAAGGGCTAATTCACAAGGAAGGTTTAGCAATTCCAGACTTATAAAATTCAATAATAGCTTATAAATTTATCAGAGAATTACAAGGAGAAATAGAAAATCTGCAGCCATAAAGGAAGACCCACAATCAAAAAATGTGGGTTGGGCATGGTGGCTCATGCCTGTAATCCCAGCACTTTGGGGAGTTGAGGCAGGCAAATCACAAGGTCAAGAGATGAAGACCATCCTGGCCAACATGGTGAAACCCTTTCTCTACTAAAAATAGTGGAGATTATTAGTAGACACTAAATAGTGGAGTCCCAACTACTTGGGAGGCTGAGACAGGAGAGAGGTATAGAAAATACAATTAAACTTGACCAAGTCAACATTTATAGAAAACAATGTGCACTTTTTTTTACTTTTTGTTTTTTTTGAGATGGGGGTCTCGTTCTGTAGCCCAGGCCAGAGTACAATGGTGCAATCTCAGCTCATTGCAACCTCTGCTGCCCAGGTTCAAGCAATTCTGCCTCAGCTTCCCAAGTAGCTGGGATACAGGCGCTTGCCACCATATCCAGCTAACTTGTATTTTTAGTAGAGATGGGGTTTCACCATGTTGGTCAAGCTGGTCTCAAACTCCTGACCCCAGGTGATCCACTCACCTCTGCCTTGCAATATGCTGGGATTACAGGCGTGAGCTCCGGCGCCCAGCTTAGCTTGTTTATTGATGGTGATTAGAAGACTGTTTTGACTGGTCATGGTGGCTCACACCTATAATCCCAGCACTTTGGGAGGCCAAGGCGGTGGATGAACCACCATGCCTGGCCCTATAGTATACATTTTAATGTATATGTGGAACATTTTCAAAAACTGACCATCTGCTATACTATAATACAAGTCTGAATATGATTCAAAGGATTATAATGATACAGAGTATATTCTCTGATCATAAAGTAAGCTAGAAAAAAATGGTTAGAAATGTTACATTTAATAGGTTGGTGCAAAAGTAATTGTGGTTTCAGACTGAATTTTAAATCATCGTAACTAGGCTCAAACATGTTTATTGATCAAAATAGGAACCATTACAATCAACACACTTTTGTCAATGAGAAATAAGTTTGTGTATTCCTCTAGCATAAAAATCTGCTTCAGGATTCAACAAAGTCTTGGAAATTATTTTCTGCATCCTGCTGGTTGTGGAAGAGTTTTCCCTGAAAAAAGTTGTCAGGATGCTTGAAGAAGTGGTAGTCAGTTGGCAGGAGGTCAGGTGAATGTGGCAGATGAGGTAAAACTTCATAGCCCAATTTTTGAAGCATTGGTTGCACAATGTGTGGTTGGGCGTTGTCATGGAGAAGAACTGGGCCCTTGCTGTTGACCAATGCTGAATGCAGGCGTTGCAGTTTTCAGTGCATCTCTTCGATTTGCTGAGCTACTTCTCAGATGGAAGGGTTTTGCTGGGGTTCAGAAATCTGTAGTGAATGAGACTGGCAGCAGACCACCACCTAACAGAGTTCATGACCATTTTTTGGTGCAACTTTGGCTTTGGGAAGTTCTTTGGAGTTTCTTCTCCATCCAACCACTGAGCTGGTCTTCGCTGGTTGTTGTTTAAAATCCACATTTTGTGGCACTTTGCAATCAAATGATTTGTTGCTGTTGTGTAGAATAAGAGAAGACATTTCAAAATGATGATTTAAAAAAAATTTTTGCTCAGCTTATGAGGCACTCACTTATCAAACTTTTTCACCTTCCCAGTTTGCTTCAAAGACCAAATAACTGTAGAATGATCAATGCTGAGTTCTTTGGCAGCTTCTCGTGTAGTTATAAGAGGATTGGCTTTCATGATTGCTCTCGGTGGTTGTCAACTTCTGATGGCCAGCCACTATGCTCCTTATCTTCAAGGCTCTCATCTCCTTTGCAAAACTTCTTGAACCACCACTGCACTGTATGTTCATTAGCAGTTCCTGGGCCAAATGTGTTGTTGATGTTGCAAGTTGTCTCTGCTGCTTTACAATAAGAAAATTTTCCAATAAGAAAATCGCTTAAATTTGCTTTTTGTCTAACATTTCCATAGTCCAAAATAAACATAAACAGCAAGTAGTAAGTCATTAGCAAAAAAAACCCCAAAAAACATAAAGCAAGAAATGCCCATTAAGATGGTATGTAACATAACCACGCTTATTTAAGAATGTATTCCAGTATCAAATGGCAAATTCTAACAATGCAGAAACCTCACTTACTTTGCACCACATAACTATAAACTATAAAATGTACTCCAAAGGAACTTCAGATTAAGGAAAAAAAACAATAAAAATTAGAAAATAATTATAATAATAAAACATCAAAATTTGTGGAGTATCACTGAAGCTGTTAGAGGGAACTTTGTATCTTATTAGAAAAGAATAAAGGGTAAACATTAGTAAGCTTGAGCATTTATCCCAATAAGTTGCAAAAACTGCAAATTAAGCACAAAGAAGGAAGGAAAACATAAAGAGCTGAAGTTATTTGGGACAATTGGATAACCACATGCAGAGGAATGAAGTTGAATTTATACCTCATCAGAGAATGAATGCGTGGGTCAGATTTAAAAAAAAGAATTTATACTTCATACTATATACAAAAATAAGCTAAAAATGGATTAAAGACTTAAGTGTAAAAACTATAACTGTAAAACTCTTTAGAAGAAAATAGATGTAAATCTGTAACCATAGATGATGCAATGGTTTATTAGATGTAACATGTATAGCACAAGCAGTCAAGAAAAAACAAGTTGGAGATCATCAAAATTTTTAAAATTTTGATCAAAGGGCATTATCAAGAACATGAAATGACAACTCTCAGAATGGAAGAATATATTTGCAAATCATATATCTGATAAGGGACTTGTGTCCAGAATGGAGAGAATTCTAAGGAACAGAAAGACAAATAGCCCAATTAAAAAATGGGCATATTATTTGAATAGCTTTATCTTCAAAGATAAATAAATAGCTGGTAAGCACATGAATAGATGCTCAGGATTATTGGTCATTTGGGAAATGCAAATAAAAGCCATAATGGGATACTACTTTATATCCACTAAGGTGGCTATAACTGAAAAGAAAACAATGACAATTATGATGAGGATGTGGACAAATTGGAACCCTCATATAATGCTGATGGGGATATGAAATAGTACAGCCACTTTGGAAAACAGTGTGGCAGTTCCTCAAAAAGTTAAACAGTTACCATGTGATCCAGCAATTTTATTTTTACCTGAAAGAATTGAAAGGGTATGCTCACACAATAACTTGTGTGTGAATGTTCATATCAGTTTTATTCATAATTGCCAAAACATGGAAAGGAAATGACCTAAATGTCTAACTGATGAATGGATAAATTTTGTTATGTACATACAATGGAATATTACTGAGCCATAAGAAACTGAAATACTGATACATGCTACAACATAGATGGATCTTGAAAACATTCTAAAAAAAAAAAAAGAAAGCATTATTCGAAGTGAAAGAAGCAACAGAAAATACCCCATAGCATATAATTCAACTAGAAATATCCATAATAATCACTTTGTTAATTACTAGTATAAGATTAACCATGAAGTATCTACAATAGTTAAATTCATGGAGACAGAAAGGAGATTAGTGGTTGCCAGGGACTGGGGAGCAGAGGCATGGGGGTGAATAGTGAATGGTCTCCAGCCCTCTTGGCACCAGGAGCCAATTTTGTGGAGGACAATTTTTTCACTGACTGGGGGTGAGGGGCAGATGGTTTGGGGATGAAATTGTTTCACCTAGATCATCAGGCTTTAATTAGATTATCATAAGGAACATGCAACCTAGATCGCTTGCATTCAGAGTTCACAATAGGGTTTGAGCTTCTATGAGAATCTAATGCCGCCAGTGATCTGACAGGAGATGGAACTCAGGTAGTAATGCTTGCTCTCCTACCTTTTGCCTCCTGCTGTGCTGCCACGTTCCTAACAGGCCACACTAGTAGTCTGTGGCGGGTGTTGAGGACCCCTGTGCAAATGTATATGGATATGGAGTTTGTTTTGGAGATGATTTAAGTGTTCTAGAGTTAGTGGTGATAGTTGCACAACTTTGTGAGTGTGCAAATAAACCACTCAGTTGTATACTTTTAAAGGATGATTTTTGTGGTATGTGATTTAATATATTTCTAAAATTTAAAAACTAATGGAATCTGTAATTTGAAGACTTCCCACAAATTCTAGTCTTTCATGACATCTCCACTGAATTCTTCCAAAATATTAAGAAAAACAATACTCTACATAAACTCTGCCACATAATTGATATTATAATTCATAGTCAGTAGCTAATCAAAATGCACTACTCAACACCAAAGGCAAATACTTTTATCTGTTATGTAAGGACAATTCTGAATTAACGGATGAAGCATAGCCAACACAGATTATTTACTATTTAGAAATTCTGTCTGTTTCTCCTACCACTACTTCCATCCTACTTGGTACCATCACACTGGCTGATTGAAAAACAGTCTAGGGCCAGGCGCGGTGGCTCAAGCCTGTAATCCCAGCACTTTGGGAGGTCGAGGCGGGTGGATTACGAGGTCAAGAGATTGAGACCATCCTGGTCAACATGGTGAAACCCTGTCTCTACTAAAAATACAAAAAATTAGCTGGGCATGGTGGCGCGTGCCTGTAATCCCAGCTACTCAGGAGGCTGAGGCAGGAGAATTGCCTGAACCCAGGAGGCGGAGGTTGCAGTGAGCTGAGATCACACCATTGCACTCCAGCCTGGGTAACAAGAGTGAAACTCCGTCTCAAGAAACAACAACAGCAAAAAAAAAAAAAAAACAACAGTCTAATATGGGGTTATTCTCTCAATTAATAAAGTTTGTGTATTGAATATATTTTTTAGAGACAGGATTTCACTCTTGTCCAGGCTGGAGTGCAGTGGTATAATCATAGCTCACTGCAGCCTCCCATTCCTGGGCTCAAGCAATCCTCCCACCTCAGCCTCCTGAGTAGCTGGGACTACAGGCACACACCACTACGCCCAGCTAATTTATTTTTATTTTTCTGTAGAGATGGGGGTCTCCCTATGCCAGGCTGGTCATAAAAGTGATCCTCTCACCTTGGCCTCTCAAAGTTGTGATTACAGACATGAGAACAGTCTGTAATTTTTAACTCTTTAACATCCAAAGTGTTGGGATTACAAAGAGAAGGCTGGGCGTAGTGGCTCACATTGGTAATCCTAGCTCTTTGAGATGCCAAGGCAGAAGAATCTCTTGAAGCCAGGAATTCGAGAGCAGCCTGGGCAACATAGTGAGACTTCATCTCTACAAAAGTTTAAAAAAAAACTCTGAACAAGGCAAGAGTTGTTTTGCATTGCTATCAGTTATCTACAATTAACAGAGTTGTAAAATAACTCACAGAAATGTCCATTTTTATTCATAAGGAGCCTCTTTTGAATACATCTGAGTTTATGCTAATGAAGTGAGTTAGGGTGGGGCCCCAAAAAGGACTCGGGATCAAGCTGGTCACCAGAAAGTCCAAGTGATTAGAAGGTGGATACTTTCTGCCCCACCCACTGACCTCTGTATACAAACCTGAATAATGAGATTTGATGAGCTTCTAGGTGGTGAATACATCAAAGTACTGGGAGGGTGGCATAACTGGAGAGGGCATGGAAGCTATGACCCCTCCTTCATTGAATTGTTTGCTTTATAATAAACTTGTAAATGTAAGTATTATTGTTCTAATAAATTGTTGAACCCGAGGAAGGGCTTGTGGAAACCTCTGATTTATACCCAGTTTGTCAGAAGTACAGGTGGTCTGGACTTGGATGTGGGGAGCAGTCTTGTGAGACTGAACTCTTAACCTGTGGGGTCTGCTTTAGCTCCGGGTAGTTAGTATTGAATTGAATTGAATTGAATTCAGTATTGACTAGAATTGCTGGACACCCAGTTTGTGTCCAGAGAATCAGAGAATTGGTTGTTGGTGTTGGAAAAACACTCTAGAATTGGTGCCAGAAGTGGGATGTGATGGAGAAATGGTGTTCTTTTTTACTGTTTTTACCAAAGTAAGATTTGAAGCTTTTGTGCCATACATGGATCCAAGAATCTTTGCCATGGTTGTGAGCTCCTTGCTGAGTGTCAGGCACTGTGCTAAATGCTTTACAAAGAATGTTTCTTTAGAAGGTTTAAATCCTTTTATCAAAGTAATACATAAACATAATTGCAAAATTACATAGTATAGAAAGACCCATGATAAAAAGCAGCAATTCTCTTTTTCACTGTTTACCACATCCTACTCCCATTCTGCTCCCCAGAGGGACTACTGTTGCCTATTTAAGTCTGTTTTTAGTGTATCTATTGATTGTCCTCATTCTTTATATAATATGGAAATTTCCATTATTTAGACTTCTACCTGTCAAGTTAGCTCTGATAAAACTTTAACTCACTTGATTTCTGCATCTCTTCTTTCCATCCATTACAAAACTCTTTTAGTTCCTTTATTGGTTATTATTAAAACATGAAATGATGATCTTACACTTTGATTTCTTATTACAACTGTAGGCCATTTCTCCTGACTACTCATATTACAAAATAGTCTAATTAGTACGCCTAAATTTCTTTTCTACTTAATGCCTCCTCATACATCAACATTATCAGACTGATAAGTTTGCATTCTGTTAATTAATCAGAATTATGACATCTATTTTCCCAATAAGCTTATTCTAAAAGTTAAATGTCAAACAGTGATCACATTATTACAACTATTTAAATATTGGTGTTGCATAGGTTATGTGTAGTATATTGACATTACTAGTCTTTTTGTAGACACTGTTTTTGGGAGATAAGGAGGTTATTTGCCTGTCCATTTTGGGAGTAATTTCCCACCTTTTTCTTATCCTTAAGTTCTTCCAACTTCTTTTATTTCTTTTTACATCAGAAATTCCTGTTCATCGTCCAGCTTCTTAGGGACAATATCAAATCTCTTGCATCTCTTACTTTTCTAGATAACTCTTTTTAAAAAAAGCCTTTTTAGATTACAGAAAAATTGAGATGATAGTTGAGAGAGTTCTTACATACCTACACCAAGTTTGCTCTATTATTAACATCTTACATTAGTATGGTACATTTGTTACAATTGATGATCCAATATTGTTACATTGTTAACCAAAGTCTATATTGTATGCAGGTTTTCTTGGTTTTACCTAATGTCTTTCTCTTCCAGGATCCCATCCAGGATATTTAATTACCTTTAGTTTTCATGTTTCCTTATGCTCCTCTTGGTTGTGACAGTTTTTCAGACTCTCCTTGTTTTTGATGACCTTGACAACTTTGAGGTATATTGGTCAAGTACTGAATTTATATGATGTTTTTCTCATTATGATACTGGGTAATTGGTTTCTGGGAGGAAGACCACACAGGTAAAGTGTCATTTTTAATATATCATATTAAGGGTACACACTATCAACATGTTTCATCACTGTTCATGTTGACCTTGATCACCTGGATGAGGTAGTGTTTGTAGTTTTTCTGCTGTAGTTATTCTTCCACTCTTTCTTAACCTTTGCACACTGAATGCTTTGGAAAGAAGTAACTGTGTGTAACCTATACTTAAAAAGTGAAGATTTATGTTCCATTTATGTTCCTCCTTCCTTGAGGACAGAGTGTCTACATAAATTATTTGAAGTCATTTTGAAACAGATTTCTTTTCCCTCATGTATTAATTTATTCAATAATTTATATGAATATAGACTCATGGATATATATTTTATAATTTGGGCTATAATTCAGTAGTACTTTTTAAACTTTGTTGTTAAAATCGTTCCAGCTTTGACAATTGGGATCTTCTTTCTCTTGGTTCTTGTGTCCGTTGGACACACTCCCATTATTTCATTTATTTATTTATTTATTTATTTGGAGACAGATCCTTGCATTGTTGCCCAGGCTGGAGTGCAATGACACAGTCTCAGCTCACTGCAACTTCTACCCCATCGGGTTCAAGTGATTCTCGTGTTTCAGCCTTCCATATCTGGGATTATAGGCACCTGTCACCACGCCTGGCTAATTTTTGTATTTTTAGTACAGAAGAGGTTTTGACATGTTGACCAGGTTGGTTTAGAACTTCTGACCTCAAGTGATCTGCCTTCCTCGGCCTCCCAAAGTGTTGGGATTACAGATGTGAGCCACCACACCCAGCCACTCCCATCATTTTTTAAAGCACTTTACTTTCTGGTATTACAAGATGCTCAAGGCTTATCTTCTATATTTCCTTCTTCAGACCTAGAATCATTAATGTCTTCTTTTACTGGAGAATGGCAGTAGTAAAAATTCTGGACACTGTGTATTAAAACTTTTTTGGAGTCAATTTGTTTAATCTGTTCTCAGTATTTTCTAGCATGCTACTCAACTCTCATCTTGACTATCTTCTATTTTTATCTTCCATTTTTCTTTTAACTTGGATCCACTGCTTCTGGGATTTGATTTTATATGCTTTTTTTTTTTTCCCCCGATGTTGTCTCCCTCTGTTGCCCAGGCTGGAGTGCAGAGGTGTGATCTCGGCTCACGGCAACCTCCACCTCCCAGTTCAAGCAATTCTCTAGCTTCAGCCTCCTGGGTAGCTGGGATTATAGGCCCATGTCACCATGCCCAGCTAATTTTTACATTTTTTAGTAGAGACGGGGGTTTTACCATTTTGGCCAGGCTGGTCTTGAACTTGTGACCGTAAGTGAGCCACCACACCTGGCCATATGCTTTCATTTTGTAGAGGCACATACTCAAGTAACTATCTGAAAATGGGTGTTTGAGATAAATTTTCTAAGTCTTCAGATTTACAAATCTAAATCTAAAGGCATGTTCGAAAGCTTTTTGTAAAAAATTTGATATATAATATACATATTTTGGGGATTTTTGGCAATTTCATACATTTAGATAATTTGTAAAGGTCAAATCAGTATAATTAGGATATCTATCACCTTAAATATTTGTCTTTTCTTTATGCTAGAAACATTCTAATTGTTTTAGTTATTTGGAATAGTAAGTTATTGTAAACTATAGTCACTCTACTAATCTATCAAACACTAGGTCTTATTTCCTCTATGAAACTGTACATTTCAGCTGGGTACAGCGGCTCATGCCTGTAATCCCAGAACTTTGAGAAGCAGAGGTTACTAAAAATACAAAATTAGGCCGGGCACAGTGGCTCACACCTGTAATCCCGGCACTTTGGGAGGCAAAGGTGGGTGAATCAAGAGATCAGTAGTTCAAGACCACCCTGGCCAACATGGTAAAACCCTGTCTCTACCAAAAATACAAAAAATTAGCTGGATGTGATGGTGGATGCTTATAATCCTAGCTACTCAGGAGGCTGAGGCAGGAGAATTGCTTGAACCAGGGAGGCGGAGGTTGCAGTGAGCCAAGATCTTGCCACTGCACTCCATCCTGGGCAACAGTGTGAGACTGTCTCAAAAAAAAAAAAAAAAATTAGCCAGGGTGGTGGCACATGCCTATAATCCCAGCTACTTGGAAGGCCGAGGTAGGAGAATCGCTTGAACCTGGGAGGTGGAGGTTGCAGTGAGCCGAGATTGCAGCCACTGCATTCCAGTCTGGACTAAAGAGGGAAACTTCATCTCAAAAAAAGAAAGAAACTGTATCTTTCTACCCATTAATCAGTCTTTTGTTACCCACTGCCCTGCCAGTTCCTGGTAACCACCAAGCTACTCTCTATCTTCATGAGATTCACTTTTTAAGCTCTCACATATGAGTGAGAACATGCAATATTTGTCTTTTTGTTTTTGACTTGTTTCACTTAACATAATCACCTTCAGTTCTATCCATGTTGGTGCGAATGACATGATTTCATGTTTTTATGGCTAATACTCCTTTGTGTATGGGTATACCACATTTTCTTTATCTGTTCATTTACTGATGGACACTTAGGTTGATTCTGTATTTTGGCTGCTGTGAATAGTGCTGCGATAAACATGAAAGGGTAAATATCTGTTTGATATATTGATTTTTTTTCTTTAGTGGTGAAATGGCTGGATCATATGGCAGTTCAATTTTTAGTTTTTTGAGGAACCTCCATAATGTGTTCCATAGTGACTGTACTAATTTTCACTTCCACCAACAGTGTATGAGGGTTCCCCTTTCTCCACATCCTTGCCAGCATCTGTTATTCCCTGTTTTTTCTTTTTCATAAAAGCCATTTTAGCTGGGGTGAGATGATATCTCATTGTGGTTTTGATTTGCATTTCTCTGATGATTAGATGTTGAGCATATTTTTTACACTTGTTTTCCATCTATATGTCGTCTTTTGTGAAACTGTTTATTCAGATATTTCGCCTGTTTTTAAAATGGATTATTTGTTTGTTTGTTTGTTTTGCTATTGAGTTGTTTCAGCTTCTTGTATATTCTGGTTATTAATCCCTTGCCAGATGGCTGGTTTGCAAATATTTTCTTTCATTCTATGGGTTTCTTCTTTTTGTTGACTGTTTCCTTTACTATGCAGAAGCTTTTTAGCTTTATGCAATCCCATTTGTCTGTTTTTGTTTTTGTTACTTGTGCTTTTGAGGCCTTACATAAAAAATCATTGCCTGGATCAATGTCCTGAAGCATTTCCCCAGTGTTTTCTAGTGGTTTCATAGTTTCAAGTTTTAGACATAAGACTTTAATCCATTTTGATTTGATTTTTGTATATGGTGAGAAATCAAGATCTTTTTTTTTTTTTTTTTAAAGATGGGGTTTCATCATGATGGCCAGGCTGGTCTTGAACTCCTGACCTCAGGTGATCCACTCACCTTGGCCTCTCAGAGTGCTAGGATTACAGGTGTGAGCCACCATGCCCAGCCTAAGATCTGGTTTTATTCTTCTGCTTATGAATATCTAGTTTTCCCAGAATGAAGAGCATATCCTTTCTCCAATGTATGTTCTTAGCACCTTTGTTGAAAATGAGTAAATATGTGAATTTGTAGCTGGGTTCTCTATTCTGTTCCTTTGGTTTGTGTGTCTGTTTGTATGCCAATACAATGCTGATTTGGTTACCGTAGCTTTGAGCAGTATATTTTGAAGCCAGGTAGTGTGATGCCTCGAGCTTTGTTCTTTTTGCTTAGGATTACTTTGGCTATGTGGAGTCTTTCATGGTTCTACATAAACTTTAGGATTGTTTTTTCTGTTTCTTTGAAGAATTGTTATTGTAACTTTGATAGGGATTGTATTGAATCTGTAAATTGTTTTGGGTAATATTATCATTTTAATAATATTAAATCTTCCAATCCTTGAAAATGGAATATCTTTCCCTTTTTTTGTGTATTTATTTATTTATTTATTTGAGATGGAGTCTCACTCTGTTGCCCAGGCTGGAGTGCAGTGGTGTGATCTCGGCCCACTGCAACCTCTGCCTCCCAGGTTCAAGCAAGTCTCCTGTCTCAGCCTCCCACATAGCAGGGATTACAGATGTCCACCACTATGCCCAGCTAATTTTTCTGTATTTTTAGTAGAGACAGGGTTTCACCATGTTGGCCAGGATGGTTTCAAACTCCTGACCTCAAGGGATCCTCCTGCCTTGATCTCCCAAAGTGCTAGAATTACAGACATGAGCTACTGTGCCTGGCCATTCTTTTGCCATTCTTTTGTGTCTTTCTTTTTCTTTTTTTTTTTTTTTTTTTTTTTTTTTTGAGATGGAGTCTTGCTCTGTCCTCCAGGATGGAGTGCAATGGCACAATCTCGGCTCACGGCGACCTCCGCCTCCGGGGTTCAAGCAATTCTTTTGCCTCAGCCTCTCAAGTAGCTGGGATTACAAGTGCGTGCCACCATGCCCAGCTAATTTTTTGTATTTTTAGTAGAGACGTGGTTTTGCCATGTTGGTCAGGGTAGTCTTGAACTCCTGACCTCATGATTCGCCTGCCTCGGACTCCCAAAGTGCTGGGATTACAGGCGTGAGCCACACCCAGCCTGAGTCTTTAATTTCTTTCATTAGTGTTTTATAGTTTTGCTTGTATAGATGTTTCACTTCTTTGGTTAAATTGATTCCTAGGTATTTTATATTATTTGTAGTTGTTGTAAGTGGAATTGTTTTCTAGAACTCTTTTTCGGATTGTTCACTCTTCGTGTATCTAAATGCTGTTTATTTTTGCATGTTAATTGTGTATCTTGCAACTTTACTGAATTTTTATCCGTTGTAACAGGTTTTTTGTGGTCTTTATATTTTTCTAAAATCATGTCATCTGTTAATAAGGTTGATTTGACTTTTTTTTTTTTTCATTTTGGATGCTCTTTATTTCTTTCTCTTGCCTAATTTCTCTGGCCAAAAATTCAAGTATTATGTTGAATAAAAGTGGTGAAAGTGAGCATCCTTGTCTTGTTGAAGATCTTAAAGGAAAGGCTTTCAGTTTTTCCCTGTTTAGTACAATGTGAGCTGTGAATTTGTCAAATATAGCCTTTGTAATTTTGAGATATGTTCCTCCTATATCCAGTTTGTTGAGAGTTTTTTTTTAAGCATAAAGGGATGTTGAATTTTATAAATTTTTTTCAGTGTCTATTGAACAGAGCATGTTTTTGTTGTTGATTTTGTTGATGTTATATATTTATTTTTGTTTTTATATATTTTTTCTTTTTCTTTTTTTTCTGAAATTTTCTCCTATCCAAATGATATGTTTATTTATTTACTTTTTTTTTTCCTGAGATGGAGTCTTGCTTTGTTGCCCAGGCTAAAGTGCAGTGGCACAATCTTGGCTCACTGCAACCTCCACTTCCTGGGTACAAGCAATTCTTCTGCCTCAGCGTCCTGAGTAGCTGGGATTACAGGCATGTGCCACCGCACCCAGCTAATTTTTGTATTTTTTTTTAAATAGACATAGGGTTTCAATATCTTGGCAAAGCTGGTCTTGAACTCCCAACCTTGTGATCCTCCTGCCTCGGCCTCCCAAAGTGCTGGGATTACAGGTGTGAACCACCATTCCTGGCCTCATTTACATTTTTTAAGCCATCCTTGTATTATCTGTGAGATGAATCCCACTTGATCATAGTAAATGATCTTTTTGAGGTATTGTTGAATTTGTTTTGCTAGTATTTTGTTGAGGATTTTTCATCTATATTCATTAGTGATATTGGCTTGCAGTTTTCTGTTTTGTTGTGTCCTTGTCTGTAGCAGTTAGATGAAATGTTCTACAAATGTCAGTTAGGCTTATTTGGACTAGTGTGTTAGATAACTCTGATGTTTCTTTGTTGACTTTTCTGTTTAGATGATCTGTCTGTTACTGAGCGTGGGATGTCCTCTGCTATTATCATCCTGCATTTAATCTCTCCTGTTAGATCTATCTATGTTTGCTCGACACACTTGGCAGCTGCAGTGTTGGGTCCATAGATGTTTATAATTGTTACATCCTCTTGCTGAATTGACCCATTTATCATTATACAGTGACTCTCCTTTTATCATTATACAGATGACTTTGCAGGGTTCAAAACTTTAGTGGAGGAAGGAACTGCAGAGGTGGTAGAAATAGCAAGAGAACTAGAATTAGAAATGGAGACCGAAGATGTGAATGAATTGCTGCAATTTCATAATAAAACTTGAAAGGGGCCGGGCACAGTGGCTCAAGCCTGTAATGCCAGCACTTTGGGAGACCGAGGCGGATGGATCACGAGGTCAAGAGATGGAGATTATCCTGGTCAACATGGTGAAACCCCGTCTCTACTAAAAATACAAAAAAATTAGCTGGGCATGGTGGCACATGCCTGTAATCCCAGCTACTCAGGAGGCTGAGGTGGGAGAATTGCTTGAACCCAGGAGGCGGAGGTTGCGGTGAGCCGAGATCATGCCATTGCACTCCAGCCTGGGTAACAAGAGCAAGACTCCGTCTCAAAACAAACAAACAAACAAAACTTGAAAGGATGAGGAGTTGCTGCTTCTTCTTCTTCTCCTTCTCCTTCTTCTTCTTCTTCTTCTTTTATTTTTTGAGATTTACTGTTTTGAGATTTTTTTTTTTTTTTTTTTTTAGTTTTACTATTGTCACCCAGGCCGGAGGGCAAGGACACCTTCTTGGCTCACTGCAACCTCTCAGGTTCAAGCGATTCTCCTGCCTCAGCCTCCCGAGTGGGGGGATTACAGGCGCCCACCAGCATGCCTGGCTAATTATTTTGTATTTTTAGTGAGACAGAGTTTCACCATGTTGGCCAGGGTGGTCTCGAACTCCTGACTTCAGGTGATCTGCCCACCTTGACTTCCCAAAATGTTGGGATTACAGGCTTAAGCCACCATGCCTGGCCAAGGAGTTGCTTCTTATGGATGAGCAAAGAAAGTGATTTTTTGAGATAGACTCTACTTCTGGTGAGGATGCTATGAACATTGTTGAGATGAAAACAAAATATTTGGAACAGTACATAAACATAGATGATAAAGCAGTGGCAGGGATTAAGAGGATTGACTTCAATTTTGAAGGAATTTCTACAGTAAGTAAAATGCTATCAAACCGCATTGCATGATACAGAGAAATCTGTTACTAAAGGAAGAGTCAATCAATCTGGCAAACTTCACTGTTGTCTTATTTTAGAAATTGCCTCAGCCACCACCCTGATTAGTCAGCAGCCATCAACATCCAGGGAAGGCTGGGCGTGGTAGTTCATGCGTGTAGTTGCAGCACTTTTTTAAGCGTATGTGGGAGGAACACTTGAGGCCTGGACTTTGAGACCCGCCTGGGCTTGTCTCTACAAACAAACAAACAAACAAATAAATAAATAAATAAAAATTTAGCTGGGCATGGTGGGCACACGTGTGGTCTCAGCTATTCAGGAGGCTGATGTGGGAGGATCACTTGAGCCCCAGAAGTTTGAGGCTTACAGTGAGCTATGATCACACCACTGTACTCCATTCTGGGTGACAGTGAAACCCTGTCTCTAAAATTAAAAAAAAAAAAAAAATCAAGGCAAGACTCTCTACCAGCAAAAAGATTATTACTTGCTTGCTGAAGGCTCAGATGATCTGTAGCATTTTTTAGCAATATGGTATTTTACAATTAAGGTAGGTGCATTTTTTTTAGA
Source organism: Callithrix jacchus (assembly GCF_049354715.1). Taxonomy (NCBI): domain Eukaryota; kingdom Metazoa; phylum Chordata; class Mammalia; order Primates; family Cebidae; genus Callithrix; species Callithrix jacchus. The sequence goes on along the minus strand of NC_133502.1, from coordinate 98,955,422 downwards.
TGTTATGCTGTTGCACACTTAATAGACTATAGTAGAGTGTAAACATGTTTTTTTTTTTTGGTGTGGGGAACAGGGTCTTGCTCTGTCACCCAGGCTGGAGTGCAGTGGCATGATCTCGGCTCACTGCAACCTCTGCCTCCATCCAGGCTCAATTGATCCTCCCACCTCAGCCTCCTGAGTAGCTGGGACTAAAGGTATGCACCACCATACCTGGCTAATTTTTTGTATTTTTTGTAGAGATGGGGTTTTACGATGTTGCCCAAGCTGATCTCGAACTACTGGGCTCAAGTGATCCACCTGCCTCAGTCTCCTAAAGTGCTGGAATTACAGGTGTGAGCCACCACACCAGGTTGTAAGCATAATTTTTACAAGCACTGGGAAACAGATTTGTGTGACTTGCTTTATTGTGACATTTGCTTTATTGCAGTGGTCTGGAACTGATTCTGCAGTATCTCCAAAATATGTCTGTAATGTATACTCTTTTGTGTCTGGTTTCCTTCATTCAGCATAATGATTTTGAGGGTTAAGCATGTTATGTATCCAGGCATATATCAATATTTCATTCCTTTTTGTTGTTAAGTAGTATTCCATTGTATGATGTACACATAAACACATTTTGTTTATTCACCTGTTGATGGATATTTGAATTGTTTTCAGTTTTTGGCTATTGTTAATAAAGCTACTTTAAAAATTTGTGCGGACATAGACTTTCATTTCTCTTAGGTACATACCAAAGAGTAGAATGGTAGGATTATATCGAAGGTGTATTTAATTTGATAAGAAATGCCAGTTTTCCAAAATGATAATATTGTTTTGCATCCATGAGCAGCATATAGAGTTTTCTTAGGAACTTTTAAGCAAATGTTTATATAGGTAGTTCATTTTTGTTGTAGAAATACTAAAAAGTATATAAGAGTAAAGAAATACATCACTTAAAATCCTACCACAAGATATAATGATGTAACATTTTGGAGTACATTATTCTTAACTTTTTCTACCTATACTATTTAGAGTAAAACCTTATACTGTATGTACTTCTCTGTATTTTGCTTTTTCCATGTAATGCGGGACTAGATTTTCTGTTTCAATAAATAGCTGCATAGTATTCTGTTACATCAATGCAGGGTATACTAGCCATATGGTTTTTGTTGGACATTTAGGTTGTTTGTACGTCCTATCTTTATAAATAGTATTACAACAATGGACATTGTTATAAAAAATTTTTTCATATACATATATATATTTTTTGAGACGGAGGCTCCCTCTGTTGCACCCAGGCTGGAGTGCAGTGGCGCTATCTCAGCTCACTACAATCTCCCAGGTTGAAGCGATTTTCCTGCCACAGCCTCCCGAGTGGCTGGGATTACAAGCACATGCCACCATGCCTGGCTAATTTTTTTAAAATTTGTAGTAGAGACAGGGGTTTTACCATGTTGGCCAGGTTGGTCTTGAGCTTCTGATCTCAGGTGATCTGCCTGCCTCGGCCTCCCAAAGTGCTGGGATTACAGGTGTGAGCCACCGCAACCCGCCAAAAGTGTTTATTTCTATAATTATTTATGATAAATTCAAGGAGAATTGGTGGCTCTAAATATATACACATTTTAAAGGCTTTTGATACCTGATGCCAAATTGCCTTCTAGCTCTGTTTTCTTTTTCTACTAGTTTTGTGAACTTGAGTATGTTCCCTAATGTTTTTGAGCATCGGTTTCCTCATCCATAAAATGGAGAGAATAAAAGAATACATTGTTTAAAAATGCTTAGCATAGTGTCTCACACATGGTAAGTACTCAGTGGCAGCTATTACTACGTTAAAAAATTCTTACAGTTAATACTATTACCTGGAGTATTTAACAGTTTAGGACTTGGCCGGGCGCGGTGGCTCGCGCCTGTAATCCCAGCACTTTGGGAGGCCGAGGCGGGTGGATCATGAAGTCAAGAGATCAAGACCATCCTGGTCAACATGGTGAAACCCTGTCTCTACTAAAAATACAAAAAATTAGCTGGGCATGGTGGTGTGTGCCTGTAATCCCAGCTACTCAGGAGGCTGAGGCAGGAGAATTGCCTGAACCCAGGAGGTGGAGGTTGCGGTGAGCAGAGATAGCGCCATTGCACTCCTCCAGCCTGGGTAACAAGAGCAAAACTCTGTCTCAAAAAAAAAAAAAAGAGTTTAGGACTTCTAAACCTCTCAAATACTTATACAAAATATTATAATTTAAGAAATACCTGTGCCAATCTGATCATTTGTTTTCTGTGAATTATTTGTAACTACTCCCCAGTTATGATTTTAAATATTTCTCAAATGTTGGGATGAAAAATAGGATAGCAAGTTTTTGAAACTGTCTCTGATAATTAGGAGTGAGAGACAGGTGACTATTTCATAAATAAATCCAATACATTTGGTATCTCTCTGTTTATATGTTTGTAAATTAATGCTGTTGGTATTCATTGTAGCTTTGAGATTTGGGGCAGTAGGTCTATAATGCATTTAGGACCCAATGTAAATCAACTTTAAATATGTATTTGATGTTATTAGTTTTCTATGATTGCCTGGTTCTTTATGTCGATTTGATGGGACTTTGATGCTAACAAATGATACAGAGTTCTCTAAGCCCAAATGTATTTAATGTTTTTTTTTTTTTTTCTTTTTGTGGAAAAGAACCCGTGGACCAAGCTGTTTTTGTTATGTTACATTTCCAGGAAATATAGATCGAGAGGCTGTCCTTGGGAAGTTTACATGATGACATCACTAAATATTGTTCAGCTATTTCCTCAAGAGGATTTTAAGTTTTTAACATTAAACTCTGAGTGGAGGTAGGGGAAGTAGAGATAGAAATTGGAAGAGGAATGGAAAAGAAGTCTATCAAGCATTTCTGTTTTGGCTTTTAGTTGGAGTTAGCTAACTTTCAGAAGGGGAAACAAGTTCCTGACTTTTGCCTTTCTGTAATGGCATAAAAATGTAGCTAAGCGATATGGAGAAGGCACCTCCAGACCATATCTTCTCTCCCAAATCATCCCGAATATGCCAAAACAAAAACAATCCTTTCCCTTTTCCCACCACTCCAGAGATTTAAGAAATTAGTTCATCCTTCTGATTGTGGCTTATTAAAAAAAATTGGTGTATTAAAATGCCTTTAAAAATCAAGTTATTGAACATCCAAACCTTAATATGAATTGCAGTATTATAATTAGACATTCAACTTTCAACTTTTTTTTTTAATTATAATTTAGGTTCTGGGGTACATGTGCAAATCATGCAGGATTGTTGCATAGGTACATACATGGCAAGGTGGTTTGTTGCCTTCATCCCCTTGTGTGAGCATTGCTCAGTACCAAGCTTGGATTTTCTAATCTTTTCAGGAAGATTCGTGGGAAGAAAAACACCAGCCGAGGTATATAGAGAAAAAGAGTTTATTTACAAAGAAAGAGAAAAAGAGTTTATTTACAAGGATACCTAGAGACGCTCACAAACTTCAACACCGGCAGTAAAGCAGCACGGGTTTTCGCAAGTCCAAACCAAATCACCATCAAAGCTCAGTTCAGCTTCTGCTAAACAATCTTTTATACTTTTTAAAACAAAGAAGGGTCAAGTCAGGACACTGTCCACGTCTTCATCATGTAACTAACATCCTTGAGGTGTTTACCAAAAATTGGATCAGGGAACTGGCCAGGTTCCCAGGTCCGGCTCTTCAGAGCCTTTTTTTGCATTGGGAAAATTCTGAGCTCGGAATACTCCCAATGATAAGGAAATGAAGACAACATAAAGTCTGTCCATGACTTGTAAACTTAATTAACTCCTTCTGTTCCATTACACCCCTCATCACCTATATCTAGTATTTCTTCCTTCATTATCCCCCCCTCACCTAGCTGTCCCTCCCCTAGCTGACCGCCCCCTCCACCCGCTGACCGCAGTGTGTGATGCTCCCCTACCTGTGTCCACATGTTCTAATAGTTCAGCACCCACCTATGAGTGATAACATACGGTGTTTGGTTTTCTGTTCTTGAGTCAACTTTCAACTTCTTAATAAGGATTTTTGCTGACTGGCAACCCAGAGCTAATAGTGGAGGAAATGGTCATTGGAAGAAGGCAGATCTGCTCCAGCGTTACAGAGAAAAATTTTGGGCTGCTAGATTGTGATTTTTAGGGCATGTGTCCTTAGCAGTTGCCTAATTTCTTTGAACCTTAGTTTTCTTACTAGTAAAGTTGGGGCGATGATTTATCGGGCCCGTAGTCTTGTGAGCCTCAAGTGAGATGCAGTATGTAAATGCCTTGAACACTTAAAAATCACTGTTTCCATTCTGGCACCAGATTTTGAGTGTTCTCCCACATAAGTAATAAATTTAAATTAGCATTGCAGGTTTCTTGCACACATCTTAATAATTTTGCTGTATGTATGTTTGGCTAGCTCACCTTCTCAGAGGGTAGAAGTTAACTTTGAGCAGATTGAAGCTAAAAATTGAAACCTATAAAAGCATGTATGTTATTGTATCTAAGTTGTGTTTATGCAAAGTCAAAATATTTTGTTGAATTGTATTTCTTTACCTATGAGTTCTAGGTCCCCAAACTTGAGCCATTTAAAAGAGAATGTTCCTGAAAACAGGTTCAAATGGAACCTCTAATTCCTTTTTTATTTTATTTTTTTTGAGACAGAGTCTCACTCTGTTGCCCAGACTGGGGGTGCAGTGGCACAATCTTGGCTCACTGCAACCTCTGCCTTCCCAGTTCAAGTGATTCTCCTGTCTCAGCCTCCTGAGTAGCTGGGATTACAGGCACGCACCACCATGCCCAGATAATTTTTGTATTTTTAGTACAGACAGAGTTTTGCCATGTTGGCCAGGCTGGTATCAAACGCCTAACCTCAGGTATTCCACTCGCCTCGACCTCCCAAAGTGCTGGGATTATAGGCATGAGCCACCATGCCAGGCCTGATTCCCTTTTTTAAAGCCTCAAACTTTGTTATTGGACTCCCTTCAGTGGTATGCTAGTATATTGTTCTTTTAGTATATGTATAGCTATAGATATAAAACAAAGATAAGTATATATAGTAAGCATATATAAATATATAAAGCAAAGATAATAAACAGGCAAAGCTCTTCAGTTACTAATTACTATTATCTATGCTCTTGAAGGCATTTACATTTATTTTATCTGTTTGATGAAAATAATATGTAATGGTAGGCTATATATATTATGACTTACTGGTATGAAGGATGTATAACACATTTACAAATTATAATAACATACAAAATACTACTTTTTATTGTAAATTTCACGTAACCAAATAATTCTCATGGGATGCCGATTTTAAAAAATCTAACTGATTTATTTATAAAATACTTAACCCAACAAAAGCTAAGTACACATTCCTGTCAAGTGTACATGAAACATTCACAAATTAGACCATATTTTGAGCCACAAAACAAAACTCAACCAATTACAAAAAGAAGAAAATACAAACTATGCTTCCTGACTGTAGTGGAATCAAGCTGGAAAGCAAGTAACAGAAAGAGAACCAGAAAGGATGCTGAGATTTTTAACAAATTCTTGTATCTGTTGCCAGCCTATTGTTGCAACTCAAATTTAACTCAGTATAATTTTGTGCTAATTATAATGTAACTGCTATAAATATTTTATTGTAACAGATACAGATACTTTAGTCTGCATTAAAGCTTTATGTAACACTTTCTAAAGTCTAGATTGACAGAGCAGGTGCACTGTCATCTCGGACAAACAACGCCACTTTCAGTTCCAGCTCCCTTTCTAGCTTCATGCAGTTCAAGGAAATCACTTCTCTTCTAACAAGGAGCTGCCAGAAAGAGCAGACAGGAAAACACAGATAAGACAGCTCTGGCACAGAGGGAGGTCGGGTTGGGGGAAAAAGGGGAAGGGGGAAGTCTCTTGGGTAACTGCCAAACTTCACTCTCACACAATGGGCCCCAGTAAAATAGTGGGCCTTAATAAGCACATTCCTTTCCCTTCAGGTGCACTAAGATAGGGATGCTAAAAGCAGACTCGGCAGGGAATGTCTGAAGCTACAGGAAGATACATGGGAACAAATACAAACGCTCCCTCCCAGATTAGCACAACAAAAAGACAATGAAGCAGTTTAAGCCTCTGATAAACTCTCCTGCCCTAAATCTTTAAAAACTCTTAGTCTGTAAGTGTGCCTCTGAAGGAAGTCCCCTTCTCAGGTTTATTTCTCTAAAATAAGCCTGAGCCACCTTTCGTGTTTATTTCCTCTTTCTTTAATTCTTACATAGATAACAAAATGATAAATAAAGACCTGATTTATATGTTTGCCAATTTCCATGGTATAAATATTCCTACCATGGCTGGATTCAAGCTACAATGTAATGGCCCTGAACATGGAGTTGGGAAGGAATGCATGGGAGCCTACCGTTACATATTTTCATCAAACGGATAAAATAGATGTAAATATTATACTATCAAGAGCATAGATAGTAGTCCAATAATTAGGAATTGAAGAGCTTTGCATGTTTTATTATCTTTGTTCTTAATATAATTTGTTTAAGTGTTAATTTATGAAAATGAAGTGTTAATAACAGTGTGTTAATAACAGTACGTTAACTGACTTGCAGTGCTCCTGAAAATTAATAATTGACTTTCATTAGCTGATAGGAACCCTCTCTAGCAAACCATGACTCTCCTCTATTTTCTTACTTCACTCTGGACTAGTTGCTTTCTACAATTGCTGCAGGGTTATTTTCTTAAGATTTTCCTTTTTTTTTTTTTTTTTTTTTTTTTTGGAGACAGAGTCTCGCTCTATTGCCCAGGCTGGAGTGCAATGGCACAAGTCTTGGCTCACTGCAACCTCCACCTACCAGGTTCAAGAGATTCTCCTGCCTCAGCCTCCCAAATAGCTGGGATTACAAGCATGCACCACCACGTCTGGCTAACAGTGGAGATGGGGTTTCACTGTGTTGGCCAGAGGGTCCTGAACTCATGACCTCAAGTGATCCACCTTTGAAAGGCCTTGGCCTTCAAAAGTGCCGGGATTATAGGCATGAGCCACTGTGCCTGGCCAAGATTGTCCTTTTAATGCTCCTCATTTATTACTCTTTGCTATTCTACTCCCTCATCTTGCTGAAGTAAACGGCAAAGAAGTAACCTCTGAATATATAGAGCAAGCAAACTTTCAGAGTCTTTGTATGCGTGATGATGTTCTTATTTTCTCCTCACACTTGTTTGAAAGTTTGGGTATAGAATTCAAATTTGAAAATAATTTTCTTTAAGAATTTTGAAGGGCTTGTATGATTGACTTCTAGTACTTTGGGTTGCTGATAAGCAGACTGGTGCATAATTTTCCCTCCTCTGGAAGGTTTTAGTATCTTTTTTTTAATTTCACTTCATTTTAAAAAAATTTTTCTTTTCCTTATATTTTTTCTTTTTCTTCTTTTATTTGCACATCACACAATTTGATTCTCTGCAAGGTTTTAGGATCTTTTCTTCATCTTTGGGTCCTGAAATTTTAGAGATGTGTCTAGGTCTATGACCGTTTTTTTTTTTTTTTTTTTTTTGAGACAGAGTCTCGCTCAATCGCCAGGCTGGAGTGCAGTGGCATGATCCCGGCTCACTGCAACTTCTGTTTTCTGGTTTCAAGCAATTCTCTTGCCTCAGCCACCCGAGTAGCTGGGACTTCAGGCATGCACCACCACACCCAGCTAATTTTTTGTACTTTTAGTACAAAATTTAGACCTCATGATCTGCCCACCTTGGTCTCCCAAAGGTCTATGACTTTTTCATTCATCCTTTTGGATATGTGGTAGGACTTTTCAAAATGAAGATTGGTATCCTTTCTGGGATAACCTCTTGTAGAAGGTCTTTGATCTTCTCTCCTCCATTTTTTCTCTTCTCTTTTTTTCTGGAACTTTATCCATCAAATCTGACATGTCTCAGATTAACTCTTGCTGTCTCTTATCTATCTCTCATATTTTGTCAAATATTGTCTTTTGTAGCAATTGCAACAAAAGCAAAAATTGACAGTGTCTAATTAAAGAACTTCTGCACAGCAACGAAGCTGTGCAGAATATACAGACAAGCTGCAGAAGGAAAGAAATTTTTGCAAATTATACATCTGACAAAGGTCTACTATCCAGCATCTATAAGAAATTTAAACAAAACAAGGCCGAGCGCGGTGGCTCACGCCTGTAATCCCAGCACTTTGGGAGGCTGAGGCGGGTGGATCACAAGGTCAAGAGATCGAGACCATCCTGGTCAACATGGTGAAACCCTGTCTCTACTAAAAATACAAAAAATTAGCTGGGCATGGTGGCACATGCCTGTAATCCCAGCTACTCAGGAGGCTGAGGCAGGAGAATTGCCTGAACCCAGGAGGCGGAGGTTGCGGTGAGCCGAGATCGTGCCATTGCACTCCAGCCTGGGTAAGAAGAGCGAAACTCCGTCTCAAAAAAAAAAAAAAAAAAAAAGAAACTTAAACAAAACAGCAAACAAAAAACAAATTAAAAAAAAAAGAAACCCACTAAAAAGTGGGCAAAGGACATGAATACTTTTCAAGACACATATGTGGCCAACAGGCATATGATAAAAAGCTCAACATCACTGATCATTAGAGAAATGCAAATCAAAACCACAAAGATACCATCTCACACCAGTCAGAATGCCTATTATTAAAAAGTCAGAAAATAACAGGTGCTGGTGAGGTTGCAGAGAAAAAGGAACACTTATACACTGTATGGGAGTGTAAATCAATTCAGCCATTGTAGAAAGAAGTGTGGCAATTCCTCAAAGAGCTACAAACAGAGCTACCATTTGACCCAGCAATCCTATTACTGGGTATACACCCAGAGGAATATAAATCATTCTCTCTTAAGACACATGCACTCGTATGTTCATTGCAGCACTATTCACAATAGCAAAGACATGGAATCAACCTAAATGCTCATAAATAACAGATTGGATGCAGAAAATGTGGGGCATATACACCATCATATACTATGCAGCCCTAAAAATGAACATGATTGTGTCCTTTGCAGGAACATGGATGCAGCTGGACAGCATTATCCTTAGCAAACTAACACAGGAACAGAAAACCAAATACTGCATATTCTCATGTGTAAGTGGGAGCCAAATGATGAGAACACATGGACACACAGAGGGGAGCAACAGACACAGTGGCCTACCAGAGGGTGGAGGGTGGAAGGAAGGAGAGAGGATCAGAAAAAGTACAAATGGGTAGTAGACTTAATATCTGGGTGATGAAATAATCTGTACAACAACCCTCCCTGACACAGGTTTACATATGTAACAAACCTGCATATGTGCTTCTGAACTTAAAAGTTAAAAAAATAAAAATAGAAATTAATACTGTGTTTTGTTCTTTATTCTGGAAGGTTTCCTCAACTTTAACTTCTAGCTCTTGACTAAATTTTAGCTTTAATTTCTACAAAACATCTCTTATTCACAGGTTGTTTTCTTCTCACAATCTCCTTTTCTTATTTTATAGACTATATACTTTTTCTTAAATTTCTCTGAGAATATGATTATAACTTTTAAAAGTTTTTTTTTTTACCCCATTCTTCAATTGTTTTGTTTCTTCCAGGGCCATTTTTTTATTGTTTGTTTTTTCCCTCCACATGTTTCCAAAGTGTGGGCACTCAAGTAGTATGTCTAATTCTGGTAATAGAAAACTCTCGGCTGGGTGTGGTGGCTCATACCTGTAATCCCAGCACTTCCGGAGGTTGAGCCAGGTGGATCACAGGTCAGGAGTTTGAGACCAGCATGGCCAACAAGCTGAAACCCTGTCTTTACTAAAAATACAAAAATTAGCTGGGCGTGGTGGCACACACCTGTAATCCCAGCTACTCAGGAGGCTGAGGCAGGAGAATCCCTTGAACCCGGGAGGCAGAGGTTGCAGTGAGCCGAGACTGCGCCATTGCACTCTAGCCTGGGCGGCAGAGTTCTGTTTCAAAAAAAAGAAAAAGAAAAAACTCTCCAGGCAACCTTGAAATAACATTCTGTCTCTGATTCATGTGCATATATTTTGAAAGAGCGGTTCTAGTTTATGGAAGCAATCAAAAAGATATAATTGGACAAATAAGAAGGTAAGTATATTCAAGGATATTTACACAGCTTTATTTTTAGGAATAATCAAAGCCAGCATATACTAAACACGTATTGTGTGCCAGGCACATGCTTAAGTGCTCTACACTTTTAAACTCACTTAATTCTCACAATCATTTGAAGTACATATTATTGTCCCTATTTTATAGATGAAGAAACAAATCCGGAGAGGTTAAGGAGCTTGCTAATGGTTGCATAGTTAGCAAGTGGCAGGATTCTGACTCAGGTTGAAGATCCAGGGCCAGTGCTCTTAACCAATGAGCATAGAAGTGATATAGCAGAGCATGATTGGAAATAGACCAAACTATTAAGTGGCCATTTCTGTGCAGTAGGATTCTGAGTGCAGTTTTTATGAATTTCTTTCTAATTAAATTTTAAAAATTTGTGGCCAGGCATGGTGGCTCATCCCTGTAATCCCAGCACTTTGGAAGGCCGAGGTGGGTGGATCACCTGAGGTCAGGCGTTTGAGACCAACCTGGCCAACATAGCGAAATCCCCCTCTACTAAAAAAAATGCTGGGTGTGGTGGTGCATACCTGTAGTCCCAACTACTCAGGAGGCTGAGGCAGGAGAAGCCCTTGAACCCAGGAGGCAGAGGTCACAGTGAGCCGAGATTGTGCCATTACACTCCAGCCTGGGTGACGAGCAAAACTCCGTCTCAAAAAAAAAGAAAAAATTTGTACAAAAAAACAAACAAAAAAAAGAAACAACAACAACAAAATTGTAATCGAGAGTATATTTATTTTTAAAAATTGCTGTCCATAAATTGATATAGGAATCACATATCATAAAATTCACCCTTTCAGAGGGTACAATTTGGTGGTTTTAAAAAATATATTAATAAATTTATATAACTATAACCACAAATTCCAGAAATTTGTCATCACTCCAGAAAGGAACCCTCTACTCATTACTAACTCCCCATTCCCTCCTCCCTGCAGCACCTGGCAACCATGAATCTACTTTCTATTTCTATGGATTTACCAATTCTGGGTATTTCCTGTAAATGGAATCTTACAGTATATGGCCTTCACTTAGCATAACTTATCCACTGCCTCTGGCAGCCACAAAGTTAAAAAACACACTTGCCTCTCAGTTTTTCTACATGTGCCCACAGGGAAAAGGTGATTAGCACTGGTTGTGCACTGAGTGAAGTCAAATAAAGACAGCCTTCTGAGTGGGGTCTTTAAAGAACCACCAGATAAGTCAAATAGTGACAATTTTCAGTAAGAGGGGCTTTGAAGGAGCTGCTACACCATTACTCCTTTCAGTAGCTGAGAAGTTGCTAGTTTTCACCATCATTATGGGATGCTGGTTTCCAAGTCTTACTTCTGCGTAAGAAAAGGGATGATGGGAATAGGGCAAGTTAAGATGTCACAAAGCTTCTCGTTCTTATCCAGACGAACCCATTTTTCTTGAATAAACACTGAATTACTGCAAGCCTTTTGTTAATTTCAGAGTTCTGAAAAAGTTGATTCTGATCATTTTTAACCAATGTTTTCATTGTTTTTATGGAGAAGAGAATTTTCAGAGGTCCTTACTGCCCTACTTCATGTCACTGATTATGGGTATTTAAAATTTTACTCTTTTTGTGCAGTATTTAATTTTCCTTCAGTGAGCTAGTATTGTTCCTGCATTAAGCAAGACACTATTGTTGTTATTTTGATTTAAAACAACACAAATTTATCCTCCGACAGTTCTGGAGGCTAGAAGTCTGAAGTCAAGGTGTCTGCTGGGCTTTGCTTTCTCCAAAGCCCCTAAGGGAGGTTGCTTTGTTACCTCTTCCAGCTTCTGGCAGACCTGGCATTCCTTGGCTTATAGAAGCATCACTCCCATTCTCTGGATCCAGTTCATGTGGTGTTCTCTTGGTGTCTCTGTGAGCAAGACATTATTATTATTATTATTGAGACAGAGTCTCAGTCGCCCAGGTTGAAATGCAGTCATGTGATGTTTGCTTACTGCAACCTCTGCCTCCTGTGTTCATGCAATTCTCCTGCCTCAGTCTCCCTAGTAGCTGGGACTGCAGGCATGCCCCACCATGCCTCTCTACTAAAAATAATTTTGTTATTTTTAGTAGAGACGGGGTTTCACAATGTTGGCCAGGCTGGTCTCAAACTCCTGACCTCAAGTGATCTGCCCACCTCGGCTCCCAAACTGTTGGGATTATAGGCATGAACCACTGCGCCCAGCCAAGACATTTTTAATTAAGAAAAAACTTTGCTAGATAAATAATTATCAGCTTTAGGTTTTGCTTTACTTTGTTTTGATTTTCATTATCAACAACAGGGAGGTGGGGTAGCCAGGGGTCCAGATTTACAGAGTAAATGAGAAAAAAGGGACATATTAACCAATTGTAACATATGGATCTTATTTAATGTAATGTATTAAAAAAATTATGGATCCACAGGCACTTTCTCACTTAGAGATTAAAAAAGAAAAGGAAAAATCTCACTCTACCTGGATATTTGATTATATTATTTTTAAGTGTGTTAATGGCATTGTTTGTTTATTTATTTATTTGAGACAGAGTTTTACTCTTGTTGCCCAGGCTGGAGTGCAATGGCATGATCTCAGCTCACTGCAACCGGCACCTCCCGGGTTCAAGTGATTCTCCTGCCTCAACCTCTGGAGTAGCTGGGATTACAGGCTCTTGCCACCATGCTTGTAGTAGTTTCAGTCTTAGATGTAAGTTTTTAATTAATATTAATTTGATTTTTGTATATAGTGAGAGATAGGTGTCTCGTTTCATTCTTCTGCATAAGGATACCAGTTTTTTCAGCGCTATTTATTGAAGAGACTGTCCTTTCTCCAATGTATATTCTCGGCACCTTTGTCAAAAATGAGTTAACTGTAGATGTGTGGATTTGTTTCTGGGTTCTGTATTCTGTCCCATTGTCCTCTGTGTCTGTTTTTATGCAATAGCTTTGGGTATTCTGGGTCTTTTGTGATTCCATCTAAATGTTAGGATTATTCTATTTCTGTGAAGAATTTTGATATTCTTGATAGGAATTACATTGGTATTTTGATAGGAATTGCATTGAATCTGTAGATTGCTTCAGGTAGCATGGACATTTTAACAATATTGATTCTTTTGATTCATGAATGTAGAATCTTTCCATTCTTTTGTGTCCTCTTAAATTTCTTTCATCAGTGTTTTATAGTTTTTCTTGTAGAGGTCTTTCACGTCTTAGGTTAATTCCTAGGTATTTAATTTTATTGTGGTGATTGTAAATGGGGTTACTTTTTTTCTTTCTTTCTCAAATTGTTCGCTGTTGGCATACAGAAGTGCTACCGATTTTTGTATGTTGCTTTTGTAAAGTTGCAGTAGCAACTTTACTGAATTGATCAGTTCTTTAGGTTTTTCCAAATATAAGATCCTATCATCTATAAACAGGGATAATATGAATTCTTCCCTTCCAATTTGAATGCCCTTAATTTCTTTCTCTTGTGTGATTGCTCTAGCTATGACTTCCAGTTCTATGTTGAGTAACAGTGGTGATAGTTCACATCCTTGTCATGTTCCAGATCTTAGAGGAAAATCTTTCCATTTTCCCCTCTTCAGAATGATACTAGCTGTGGGTCTGTCATACATGGTCTTTATTATGTTGAGGGATATTTCTTCTATATGTAGTTTTTCTTAAATAGATCTACCTCATCTGTCATCCTTCATGTGTAGTTTTTGAGAGTTTTTATCATGAAAATACATTGAATTTTATAAATTGTTTTTCTGCATTTATTGAGATAATCATATGGTGTTGTCCTTCATTCTGTTGATGTGATGTATCATATTAATTGATTTGTGTATGTTGAATCACCTTTGCATTTCTAAGATAAATCTCACTTGGTCATGGCTTTTTTATTTTTATTTTTTCGTGCTGTTTGATTTTTGTTTGTTAGTATTTTGTGGAGAATTTTGGCATTTATGTTCATCGGGGATATTGACCTTTAGTTTTTTTGTGGCGTTCTTGTTCTTGTTTGGTTTTGGTGTCAACGTAATGCTGGCCTCGTAGAATGATTTAAGGAGAACTTCTTCCCCTTAAACTTTTTGGAGTAGTTTGAAGAGAATTGGTGTTAATTCTTTTTTGAAAGCCTGGTAGAATTTGGCAGTGGAGCCATCTGGTCCTGGACTTTTCTTCGTTTGGAGACTTTTTATTACTCATTCAATCTCATTCTTGTTATTGGTCTGTTTAGGTTTTCTATTTCTTCCTGATTGAATCTTGGTGGTTGTATCTTTCCAGAAATTTATTTCCTCTAGTTTTTTTTTTTTTTAGTTTATTAGTGTACAGCTATTCCTAATAGTCTTTGATGATCTTTTATATTTTGTGGTATCAGTTCTAATGTTTTCATTTCCATTTCTGATTTTATTTATTTGGGTCTTCTCTTTTTTTCTTGATTAGTCTGTTAAGTGGTTTATTGTTTTTATATTTTCAAAAAACTAGCTTTTCATTTTGTTGATCCTTTGTATCTTTGTATTATTATTATTTTCAAGTCTCTATTTTATTTAATTCATCTCTATTTTTGTTTTTCCTTTTTAGACAGCTCTGTCATCTAGGCTGGAATGCAGTGGAACTATTGTGGCTCACTGCAGCCTTGACCTCCTGGGCTCAAGTGATCCTCCTACCTCAGACTCCTGGGTAGCTGGGGCCATAGGTGCATGCTACCACAACTAGTGAGTTTATTTTTCTTTTTTGTAGAGATGACGTTCCCCTGTGTTGCACAGGCTAATCTTGAACTCCTGTGCACAAGTGATCCTCCTGCTTTGGTCTCCTAATGTGTTGGAATTACAGGAGTGAGCCACCATGCCCAGCCTCTTCTCTGATCTTTATTTTTCTCTTTCAATTAATTTTGAGTTTGGTTTGTTCTTACTTTATTCATTCCTTGAGGTGCATTGTTAGATTATTTAAAGTCTTTCCCCTTTTTTGATGTAGGAATGTATTGCTATAAACTTCCCTCTTAAGCACTATTTCTACTGTATTACTTAGTTTCGTGCTTTGATTTTTGTTTGTGTTGAGAAATATTTTGATTTTCCCCTTAATTTCTGTCTTGACCCAATGGTCATTCAGAAGTATGTTATTTAATTTCCATATATTGGAAGTTTTTAAAGTTCCTTTTGTTATTGATTTTTAGTTTTATTTCATTGTGATCTGAGAATATACTTGATATAATTTAGTTTTTTTTTTTTCTTTTTTTGAGGCGGAGTTTCGCTCTTGTTACCTAGGCTGGAGTGCAATGGCACGATCTCGGCTCACCGCAACCTCCGCCTCCTGGGTTCAGGCAATTCTCCTGCCTCAGCCTCCTGCGTAGCTGGGATTACAGGCACGCACCACCGTGCCCAGCTAATTTTTTGTATTTTTAGTCGAGACGGGGTTTCACCATGCTGACCAGGATGGTCTCGATCTCTTGACCTCATATAATTTAGTTTTAAAAAAATTTGTTGAGTCTTGTTTCATGCCTAACATATGGTCTATCCTGAAGAATATTCCATGTGCTAATGAAAATAATGTGTATTCTGTACCTATTGGATGAAATGTTCTGTAAATGTCTGTTAAGTGTATTTGCTTTAATACAGAGTATAAATTCAACTTTTTTTGTTAATGTTTTGTCTTGATGATCTGTCTAATGCTGAGAGTGTGGTGTTGAATACCCGAACTGTTACGGTATTCTCCCTTTAGACTTAATATTTGCCTTTATGTTTGGGTGCTCTGGTGTTGGGTACATATATATTTAGAATTGTAGAATTGATGCCTTAATCATTATATAATGGCCTTCTGTTTCTCTTTTTACTGTGTTTGACTTGAAGTTTGTTTTTTTTTTTTTTTTTGCAGGAAGGGAGGGAAGGAGGACGGTAGGGAGGAAGGCAGGGATAAAGGAAGGAAGGAAGGGAGGAAGTGGGGAGGGAGGGAGGGAGGGAGGGAAGGGAAGGAAGGAAATCAAGCAATGAGAGAGACATTGCCGACCTGGATCTAGAGGTTTACACGTTGATTTCTTTTTTTTTGAGAGAAGGAAAGAAAAAAAAAATAAGTAAAGGAGAGGAAGAAAGAGGAAGAGAAAGAGGGAGAGTAAATGGAAATATTGCTTTATTCTGAAAAAAATTGGGTATTAATAATGGCCAATCAATGTTTCATTTAAACCTATGGGTAGGTGTGATGTGGTATTGACAAGAATGTATATTTTGTGTATTTGAAGTGGAGAGCTCTATAAATATTTATTAAGTTTACTTGTTCTGGATCTGAGTTCGAGTCCTTGATATCCTTATTAATTTTCTGTCTCATTGAGTCTAAGTCTCTATGTATCTGGGTGTAAGGATCATTAGCTCTTGTTGTTGCATTGATCCTTTTACCACTATATCTTTGTTGCTTTAAAATCTATTTTATCCGATATGAGAATTGCAACTCCTGCTTTTTATTTATTTATTATTTATTTTTGCTCTCCATTTGGTTGGTAAATCTTTCTCCATCCCTTTGTTTTGAGTCTTTGTGTATCCTTGCATGTGAAACAGGTCTGGATGTAACATGCCGTTGGGTTTTGGCTGTGTCTTTTGATTGGGGGATTTAGTCGATTTAAATTTAGGGTTACTGCCATTTGATGTTGACTGGCTGTTTTATCCATTTGTTGGTGTAAATTCTTCTTTATGTTGGTGCTCTTTACTTTTTGGTGTATTTTTAGAAAGGCTAATACTGGTTGTTTCTTTCTGTGTGTAATGCCTCTTTCAGAAGCTCTTATAAAGCAGGCCTGGTGGTAATAAAATCTCTGAGTTCTTGCTTGTTCATAAAAGATTTTATTTTTCCTTCAGTTGTGAAGCTTATTTTGGCTGGATATGATATTCTGGGCTGAAGGTTCTGTTCTTTGAGGATGTTGAATATTGGCCCCCACTCTCTTCTGGCTTGTAGAGTTTCTGCTGAGAGATCTGCTGTAAGTCTGATTGGCTTGCCTTCGTGGGTAACCTGACCTTTCTCTCTGGCTGCCCTTAGTATTTTCTCCTTCGTTTCAACCCTGGTAAATCTAACGATTATGTGCCTTGGGGTTGCTCTTCTTGAGGAATATCTTTGTGGTGTTCTCTGTATTACCTGGGGTTGAATGTTGACCTGCTTTGCTAGTTTAGGAAAATTTTCCTGAATAATATCCTGAAGGGTATTTTCCATCTTGGATTCATTGTCTCCGTCGCATTCAGGTACACCTATCAAACGTAAATTTGGTCTTTTCACATAGTCCCACATTTCTTGGAGACTTTGCTCATTCCTTTTTATCCTTTTTTCTCTAATCTTTTCTTCACGTTTTATTTCATTAAGTTGGACTTTGACCTCTGATAACCTTTCTTCTGCTTGAACAATTCGAGTGTTTAAACCTGTGCATACTTCTCGGAGTTCCTGTATTGTATTCAGTTCCATTAATTCACTCATACTCCTCTCTAAGTTGTCTGTTCTCAATAGGATTTCATCAAACCTTTTTTCAAAGTTCCTAGTTTCTTTACATTGGGCTACAACGTGTTCTTTTAACTCACCGAAGTTTCTTATTATCCATTCCTTGAAGAGTGATTCTGTCATCAGGATGCGCTCATTCTCCATCAAGTCTTGTTCCATTGTCAATGTGGAACTGTGATCATCTTTAGAGGGAGAGGCGTTCTGACTTTGAGTATTCTCAGCTTTTTTACGCTGGTTTCTTCCCGTCATTGTAAATTTATCCTCCTGCCGTCTTTGAATTTACCAACTTTCATATTAGGTCTCTTGAGTGGGCGTCCAGGTTGTTAGTTCCCAGGGTCAGAGCAGCGGCGTTAAAACTGATGGTGCTTTTCTGCCCAGGATTCTCCTGTCTGGCTTCCTTCTTGTGTCCTCAGTAGGCGACTCTGCCTTCCCGGGGCTCCAAACCTCGGTCAGAAGGGGAACCGGTCCCGTTTACTCTGTGCCGAGCGCTGCCGCGCCGAGGTGCCGTCACAGCCGCTGCACTGGGCTCTGGTGCTGTGCTGGGGGCCCGTGTGGGTCCTCCGAACCTGTTTACTCTGCTCCCAGAGCTGCCGCGCCGAGGTGCCCGCGGAACTGCTGCGCCGGCCACGAGAGTCACACTGGCCACCCGTGTGTTTCCTCCACTGGGGGAATCTTCTGCTCTGTGAACAACCAGAATTTGTCTGAAAGTGTGGCGTCCTCTAGTTCTCCGTGCCTTCCCTGAGAGCTGCAATCCCGGGATGTTAGCGATCGGCCATCTTGGATCCGTCTCCGAAGTTTGTTTTATCTTACATAAGGATAGCTATCCCTGCTCACTTTTGGTTTCCATTTACATGGAATATCTTTTTTCATCCCCTTATTTTCAGTCTATATGTGTCTTTATAGGTGAGATGAGTTTCTTATAGGCAGCATATAGTTGGGTCATGTTTTTAAAAATCTATTCAGCGAGTCTGTATCTTTTAAGTGGAAAGTTTAATCTCTTTACTTTCAAGGATATTGATATGTGAGGGCTTAGTCTTATTATTTTATTAACTGACTTCTGGTTGTTTTGTGTATCCTTTGTTCCCTTCTCATTGTTCATCATTGTGGTTTGGTGGTTTTCCATAGTGGTAACATCTGCATTTTTTCTTTCTTCTTTGTGGTGGTTTTTAATATTTTTTCATATATTTTCATGGTGGTAGTTATTGTTCCTTCACTGCCAGGTGTAGAACTCCCTTAAGCATTTCTGGTAAAGCTGGTCTAGTCATGATGAACTCAGCTTTTACTTGTCTGGGGAAGACTTTATTTCTCCTTTATTTATGAAAGATAATGTTGTTAAATATAGTATCCTTGGCTGACAGTTCTTTTTCTTTCAGCACTTTGAATATATCATATTCTCTCCTGGCTTAATGAAGATTTCTTTATGTGTGATTTGATGTTCTTCTCTTAACTGCTTTTAGAATCTTTTTGTCTTAGATTTTTGACAGTTTGACTGTCATGTGCCACAGAGAAGAACTTTGTGAATTGTATCTATTTGGGGATCTTAAGGCCTACTGTATCTGGATGTCTGCATTTCTTGCTAGACTTGAGAAGTTTTCATTTATTATTTAATTACATAGATGTTCTAATCCTTTCATTTTTCTCTTCACCTCCTGGGACAATGAAAATTAGAATATCTTGTCATTTTATGGTGTCTCATACATCATGAAAGCTTCATTCATTTTTATTCTTTTAAAAAATTTTTGTTTTTCTGGGTTATTTCAGAAGATCTGTCTTTAAATTTTGAGATTCTTTCTTATGCTTGGTCTAGCCTATTGTTGAAGCATTCAAGGTTTTTTATTTTTTTTTAAGACAAGTTCTTACTTTGTTGTCTGGGCTAGAGCGAACCTCTCACCTCAGCCTCCCAAGTAACTGGGATTACAGGCATGCACCCCACCTGGTTAAATTAAAAAATTTTTTTTGTAGAGATCAGCCATGTTGCCAGGCTGACCTCAAACTCCTGGCTTTAAGTGATTCTCCTGCCTTGGCCTTCCAAATTGCTGGGATTACAGGTGTGAGCTGCCAGGCCCCACCTGTATTTTATATTTCACTCAATGTTTCAGATCCAGAATCTTTTTGTGTGTCTGTGTGCGTGTGTGTGTGTGTGTGTGTGTGTGTGTGTGTGTGTTTAATTTATCTTTTTGGTAAAATTTTCATTCATATCCTAAATTGGTTTTCTGGTATATTTGAATTTAATTGTTTTTCAGAATTATTTTGTATGTCACTGAGCTTTTTTTCTCATGTTTTTAAAAAGTTTTTATTTTATTTATTTATTAATTATTATTATTATTGTTATTTGAGACAGAGTCTTGCTCTTGTCACCCAGGCTGGAGGGTAATGGCATGATCTCAGCTCACTGCAGCCTCTGCCTCCCTGCAGCCTCCACCTCCCAGGTCCAAGCAATTCTCCTGCTCCAGCCTCCTGAGTAGCTGGAATTACAGGCGTCCATTACTGTGCCTGGCTAATTTTTGTATTTTTGGTAGAGGGGGGTTTCATCATGTTGGCCAGGCTGGTCTTGTACTCCTGGCCTTGTGATCTACTCACTTTGGCCTCCCAAAGTGCTGGGATTACAGGCATGAGCCACTCCACCTGGCCTTATTATTATTATTATTATTATTATGTTTTAAGTTCTGAGATACATGTGCAGAATGTGCAGGATTTTTACATAGGTGTACATGTGCCACAGTGGTTTGCTGCACTCATCAACCCATCATCTCCATTAGGTATTTCTCCTAATGCTATCCCTCCCCTTATCCTCTACTCCCTGAGATGCCCTGGTATGTGATGTTCCCCTCCCTCTGCCCATATATTCTCGTTGTTCAACTCCCACTTATGAATGTGAACATGTGGTGTTTGGTTTTCTGTTCCTGTGTTAGTTTGCTGAGAATGATAGTTTCCAGATTCATCCATGTCCCTGCAAAGGACATGAACTCATTCTTTTTAATGGCTACATAGTATTCCAGGGTGTACATGTGCCACATTTTCTTTATCTAGTCTAACATTGATGGGCATTTGGGTTGGTTCCAACTCTTTGCTATGGTGAATAGTGCTGCAGTATACTTACATGTGCATGTGTGTTCATAGTAGAATGATTTATAATTCTTTGGATATATACCCAGTAATGGGATGGCTGGATCAAATGGTATTTCTAGTTCTACATCCTTGAGGAGTTGCCACACTGTTTTCCACAATGGTTGAACTAATTTATGTAGGGAGCCAGCCCTGCATCACCCAGGGACACCCCGAGTTTGGTGGTGACAAAGGAATGAGAAAAAAACAGATTATGAGAGGCAGTGGGACCAGGGGGCCATCACTTACTACTTTGGAGGAAACAGTGAAGGCCCTGAGCTCTGATCATCTACTCTATTTGCTGGTTACAACCACTTTGAACTACAGGGTAGGGATGGAGTAATGGTGTGGAGAGGGTGATAGTGGAGTGAATCAGTGGGCCAGAACTGAATCAATGAGCTGGAACTGGTGTATCATTCTAAAGATAGATAACAGTGGCAGTTTGGGAATTTCACAAAACAAGAACATGTTGTTATCTTTAACTTATTATCTATGGGTAGCTAGTGGAATGCGGGCTTTACAAGGAGCCTACAAGTCTGGCTATGTCATAGTGCTACAAACGGGTTTTATGTCCTTGAGCACAATGTTTATGGTAACAGAGACTAGGTCGCCCTGCATGGGAACATGAGGCATGGAGAGGCATCCATCCTCAGAGGCCTCCTGTGGCCTTCTGCAGTTTGTTATTCCTTGTTTATATGTTACTCATAACCAATTTATGTAGGCACTCTGTAAGTCCTTTCTCCTTTGCTCCTTTTCCCAACAATTTACACTCCCACCAACAGTATAAAAGTGTTCCTTTTTCTCCACATCCTCTCCAGCATCTCTTGTTTCTTGACTTTTTAATGATTGCCATTCTAACTGGCATGAGATAGCATCTCATGTGGTTTTGATTTGCATTTCTCTAATGACCAGTGATGATGAACTTTTTTTCATATGTTTGTTGGCTGCATAAATGTCTTCTTTTGAAAAGGGTCTGTTCATATCCTTTGCCCACTTTTTGATGGGGTTGTTTTGTTTTTTTCTTTTAAATTTGTTTAAGTTCCTCGTAGATCCTGGATATATTTTGTCATATGGATAGGTTGCAAAAATTTTCTTTCATGCTGTACGTTGCCTGTTCACTCTGATGATAATTGTTTTTTTTTTTTTTTTTTTTTTTTTTTTTGCTGTGCAGAAGCTCTTTAGTTTAATTAGATCCTAGTTGTCTATTTTGGCTTTTGTTGCCATTGCTTTTGGTGTTTTAGTCATGAAATCTTTGCCCATGCCTATGTCCTGAATGGTATTGCCTAGATTTTTTTCTAGGATTTTTATGGTTTTAGGTCTTACATTTAAATCTTTAATCCATCTTGAGTTAATTTTTGTATAAGGTTTATGGAAGGGGTCCAGTTTCAGCTTTCTGCAGATGGTTAGCCAGTTTTTCCAACACCATTTATTAAATAGGGAATCCTTTTCCCATTACTTGTTTTTGTCAGGTTTGTCAAAGATCAGATGGTTGTAGATGTGTGGTGTTATTTCTGAGGTGTCTGTTCTGTTTCATTGGTCTATATCTCTGTTTTGATACCAGTACCATGCTGTTTTGGTTACTGTAGCATTGCAGTAGAGTTTGAATTCAGGTAGTGTGATGCCTCCAGCTTTATTCTTTTTGCTTAGCATTGTCTTGGCCATATGGTCTATTTTTTGGTTCCATATAAAATTGAAAGTAGTTTTTTCAAATTCAGTTAAGAAAGTTAATGGTAGCTTTGATGAGAACAAATATTGATGTGTGTGATGGGTTATATATTGTCTACTGAGAGAATATGGCAAGGAACACCTAGCACTCCCCAGGGAGAAAACTGCTCAGGGCGTTGTAGAATAGTAAACAATATGTACTGGTCATGCACTAGTTAAACCAGTTCTGAAAAGACAGGATACATGACCCTACCCCCATTTCTCCCTTGTAAAAAATGCTTTCTAGTTTATTTTTAATTAGGAGTGAATAGGCACTAGCTGTCTGCTCTTTATTCTATGAAAAAACATGGAACACCTGCTCGTTAAAAATAATCACTTGTTCACAAATAATAAATATGTGGGTCAAAGTCTGCTCTAGGCTTTCAGCTGTAAAATGCTGTCAGTCCCCTGATGTCCCACTCTAATTCCCACTTTTGCACTCTATCTTTGTTTCTGTTTCTTAATTTGTTCAGCGTTGCCTGGGTTGGAGTCTCCACAACCAAGCTGGTCTCAGCATAGCATTATGGGAATAGCATTGAATCTACAAATTACTTTGGGCAGTATGGCCATTTTCATGATATTGATTCTTCCTATCCATGAGCATGAAATGTTTTATCATTTGTTTGTGTCCTCTCTTGTTTTGTTGGGCAGTGGTCTGTAGTTCTCCTTGAAGAGGTCCTTCACATCCCTTGTAAGTTGTATTCCTAGGCATTTTATTCTCTTTTTTCAGCAATTGTGAGTGGGAGTTTGCTCATGATTTGACTCTCTGTTTGTCTATTATTACTGCATAGGAATGCTTGTGATTTTTGCACATTGATTTTGTATCCTGAGACTTTGCTGAAGGTGCTTATCAGCTTAAGGAGTTTTTGGGCTGAGATGACGGGGTTTTCTAAATATAAAGTCATGTGAACTGCAAACAGAGATAATTTGACTTTCTCTCTTCCTATTTGAATATCCTTTATTTATATCTTTTGCCTGATTGCCCTAGCCAAAAATTCCAATACTATGTTGAATAGGAGTGGTCAGAGAGGGCATTCTTGCCTTGTGCTGGTTTTCAAAGGGAATGCTTCCAGATTTTACCCATTCCGTATGATATTGGCTGTGGGTTTGTCATAAATAGCTCTTATTATTTTGAGATATGTTCCATGAATACCTAGTTTATTGAGTGTTTTTACAATGAAGGGGTGTTGAATTTTATTGAAATCCTTTTCTGCGATTATTGAGATAATCATGTGGGGTTTTTGTCATTGGTTCTGTTTATGTGATTACATTTATTGATTTGTGTATGTTGAACCAGTCTTGCATCCCAGGGATGAAGCCAACTTGATCGTGGTGGATAAGCTTTTTGATGTGCTGCTGGATTCGGTTTGCCAGCATTTTATTGAGGATTTTTACATCAATGTTCATGAAGGCTATTGGCCTGAAGTTTTCGTTTTTTGTTGTGTCTCTGCTAGGTTTTGGTATCAGGATGATGCTGGCCTCATAAAATGAGTTAGGGAGGGTTCCCTCTCTTTCTATTGTTTGGAATAGTTTCAGAAGGGATGGTACCAGCTCCTTTTTATACATCTGGTAGAATTCGGCTGTGAATTCTTCTGGTCCAGGGCTTTTTGGGTTGGCAGGCTATTAATTACTGCCTTAATTTCAGAACTTGTTATTGGTCTATTCAGGGATTAGATTTCTTCCTAGTTTAGTCTTGGGAGGGTGTACATGTTCAGGAATTTATTCATTTCTTCTAGATATTTCTAGTTTATTTGCATAGAGGTGTTTATTATATTCTCTGATGGTAGTTTGTTTTTTTTGTTGGATCAGTGGTGATCTCCCCTTTATCACTTTTACTGCATCTATTTGATTCTTCTCTCTTTTCTTCTTTATAAGTCTGGCTAGCAGTATATCTATTTTGTTAATCTTTTCATAAAACCAGCTCCTGGATTTATTGATTTTTTTGAAGGGTTTTTCATGTCTCTATTTCATTCAGTTCTGCTCTGATCTTAGTTATTTCTTGTATTCTGCTAGCTTTTGAATTTGTCACTTTTCCTTCTCTAGTTATTTTAATTGTGATATTAGGGTGTCAATTTTAGGTCTTTTCTGCTTTCTGCTATGGGGGATTTAGTGCTATAAATTTTTCTCTAAGCACTGCTTTAGCTGTGTCCCAGAGATTCTGGTACATTGTGTCTTTTTTCTCATTTGTTTCAAAGAACCTATTTATTTCTGCCTTAATTTTGTTATTTATGCAGTAATCATTCAGGAGCAGGTTGTTCAGTTATCATGTAGTTGTGTGGATTTGAGTGAGTTTCTTAGTTCTGAGTTGCAGTTTGATTGCGCTGTGGTCTGAGAGACTGTTAATAATTTCCATTCTTTTGCATTTACTGAGGAGTGTTTTACTTCCAGTTATGTGGTTGATTTTAGAATAAGTGCTATGTGGTACTGAGAGGAATGTATATTCAGTTGATTTGGGGTGGAAAGTTGTGTAGATGTCTATTAGGTCTGCTTGGTCCAGAGCTGAGTTTAAGTTCTGAATATCCTTGTTAATTTTATGTCTTGCTAATCTGTCTAATATTGACAGTGGGGTGTTAAAGTCTCCTGTTATTATTGTGTGGGAGTCTAAGTCTCTTTGTACGTCTCTAAGAACTTGCTTTATGAATCTGGGCACTCCTGTATTGGGTGTATATTTATTTAGGATACTTAGCTCTTCTTGTTGCATTGATCCCTTTACCATTATGTAATGCCCTTCTTTGTCTTTTTTGATCTTTGTTGCTTTAAAGTCTGTTTTCTCAGAGACTAGGATTGCAAGCCCTGATTTTTTTTCTTTCCATTTGCTTGATAAATCTTTCTCCATCCCTTTATTTTGAGCCGATGTGTGTCTGCATTTGAGATAGGTCTCCTGAATACATCACACCGATGGGTCATGACTCTTTATCCAATTTGCCAGTCTGTGCCTTTTAATTGGGGCATTTAGCTCATTTACATTTAAAGTTAATATTGTTATATGTGTATTTGATCCTTTCATTATGATGCTAGCTGGTTATTTTGCCCATTAATTGATGCAGTTTTTTCATAGTATCGATGGCCTTTACATTTTGGTTTGCTTTTGCAGTGGCTGGTACTAGTTTTTCCTTTCCATGTTTAATGCTTCTTTCAGGAGCTCTTGTAAGGCAGGACTGGTGGTGACAAAAATCCCTCAGAATTTGCTTCTCTGTAAAGGAGTTTATTTCTCCTTCACTTATAAAGTTTAGTTTGGCTGGATATGAAATTCTGGGCTGAAAATTCTTTAAGCATGTTGAATATTGGTCCCTACTCTCTTCTGGCTTGTAGAGTTTCTGCAGAGAAATCTTCTGTTAGTCTGATGGGCTTCCCTTTGTCGGTAACCCAACCTTTATCTCTGGCTGACCTTAACATTTTTTCTTTCATTTCAACCTTGGTGAATCTAACAATTATGTGTCTTAGGGTTGCTCTTCTCAAGGAGTATCTTTGTGGTGTTCTCTGTATTTCCTGAATTTGAATGTTGGCCTGTGTTGCTAGGTTGGGGAAGTTCTTCTGGATAATATCCTGAAGTATGTTTTTCAATTTAGTTCCATTCTCCCTGTCACTTTCAGGAACACCAATCAAACGTAGGTTTGGTCTTGTCACATAGTTTCATGTTTCTTGGAGGCTTTGTTCTTTTCATTCTTTTTCTCTAATCTTGTCTTCACATTTTATTTCATTAAGTTGATCTTCAATCTCTGATATCCTTTCTTCCACTTGATTGATTTGGCTATTGATACTTGTGTATGCTTTATGAAGTGCCTGTGCTGTGTTTTTCAGTTCCATGAGGTCATTTATGTTCTTCTCTAAAATGGCAATTCTAGTTAGCAATTCCTCTAATCTTTTTTCAAGGTTCTTGGCTTCCTTGCATTGGATTAGAACATGTTCCTTTAGCTTGCAGGATTTCATTATTACCCACTGTCTGAAGCCTACTTCTGTCAATTCATTGAACTCATTCTCTGTCTAGTTTTGTTCCCTTGCTGGTGAGGAGTTGTGATCCTTTGAAGGAGAATAGGCATTTTGATTTTTGGAATTTTCAGCCTTTCATGCTGGTTTTAAATTTAAATAAATATCCGTGGATTTATCTACCTTTGGTCTTTTCTGTTGTTAATCTTCAGATGGAGTTTTTGCGTGGACATTTTTTTGTTGATGTTGATGCTATTGCTTTCTGTTTGTTACATTTCCTTCTAACAGTCAGGCCCCTCTTCTACAGGTCTGCTAGATTTTGCTGGCAATCCACTTCAGACACTTTTTATCTGGGTGTCACCAGTGGAGGCTGTAGAAAATCAAAGATTGCTTTGTTCCAGAGGGGTACCCATCAGAGGCCAGCTGGAGCTCTGTATGGCATGTCTGTCAACCCCTGCTGAAAGGTGTCTTTCAGTCAGGAGGCATGGGGGTCAGAGACCTATTGAGGAGGCCGTCTGACCCTTAGCTGAGCTTGAGTGCTGTGCTGGGAGATCCACTGCTCTCTTCAGAGCTGGCAGACAGGATGTTTAAGTCTGCTGAAGCTGAACACATAGCTGCCCCTTCCCCCAGGTGCTTTATCCCAGGGAGATGGGATTTGTATCTATAAGCCCCTGACTGGGGTTGCTGCCTTTCTTTCAGAGATGCCCTGCCCAGGGAGGAGGAATCTAGAGAGGCAGTCTGGCTACAGTTTGTGGAGCTGTGGTGGGCTCCTCCCAGTTTGAACTTCTGGGCAGCCTTGTTTACACTGTGAGGGGAAAACCGCCTACCCAAACTTCAGTAATTACAGATGCCCCTTTCCCCACAAAGCCTGAGCATCCCAGGTTGACTTCAGACTGCTGTGCTGGCAGTGAGAATTTCAAGCCAGTGGATTTTAGCTTGCTGGGATCCACAGGGATGGGATCTACTGAGCAAGACCACTTGGCTCCCTGGCTTCAACCCTCTTCCCAGGGGAGTGAACGGTTCTGTCTCACTGGCATTCCAGGTGCCACTGGAGTATGGAAAAAAAAAAACTCCTGCAGCTAGCTCAGTATCTGCCCAAATGGCTGCCCAGTTTTATGCTTGAAACCCAGGGTCCTTGTGGTATAGGCACCTGAGGGAATCTCCTGGTCTGTGGCTTGTGAAGACTGTGGGAAAAGTGTAGTATCTGGGCTGGATAGCACCATCCCTCACTGCAAAGTCCCTCACGACTTCCCTTGGCTAAGGGACGGAGTTCCTCGATCCTTGCATTTCCCCGGGTAAGGCAACACCCCATCTTGCTTCAGCTTGCCCTCCATGGGCTCCACCCACTGTCTGACCAGTCCCAATGAGATGAACCAGGTACCTCAGTTAGAAATGCAGAAATCTCTTGCCTTCTGGGTTGGTCTTGCTGGGAGCTGCAAATCGCAGCTGTTCCTATTTGGCCATCTTGCTGGGGAATTCTCTACTGAGCTTTTTTACTATCAGTATTTTGATTTCTTTTTCTGGGATTTCAGAAATTTTGTTTTGATTATAATCTGTTGCTGGAGAATTATTGTGTTCCTCTGGAGTTGTCATATATCCTTGCTTTTTCATGTTTCCTGTGTTCTTATGTTGTTATCTGCATATCATCTGGTGTAATAGTCACGTATTCCAATGTTTAAAATTTGCTTTCATAAGGGAGGACTTTTTCCTGAAGATATATATATATATATGCATACACACACACACACACACACACACACATACATATGGTGTTGATTGGCTAGAGCACTTTGGCTTTGATTCTGAGTCTGTGACTTGGTTTAGTTTCTACAATTTTTTCAGCTGTAAACAGCATCAGTGGAGTCTGTGGTTTACCTGGTGGCTTAGGTTGTGGTCATTAGTGGAGGCTGTGGAGAAGTTCTTCTGGGGACTGGGATGCCAGGTGGGCCAGCCTTTGGGCCTCATGGTGGTAGTGATGGGCTGAACATGCCTGTCCTTGGGCCCCAGAGTTGTATATGCTGGCACCAGTGTTAGCGGGTCTAGGCAGGCCAATTATTGGGCCTCCAGGTGGCTTGCTTAGGTGCCAAAAATGGCAGTGTTGGTAGTGGACATGGCAGATTGGGTGGACTGGTCCCCATGCCTGCAGGTGGCATATGCAGGTAGGTGTCAGCTGTGGTGGTAGCAGCATGTTGAAAGACTGGACCTCAGACCCCACGAGGAATGTTCAGGTGCCACCAGTGGTGGACCGGGCTGGGTGATCCCAGGCCCCAGGACAGTGTGGATGGGCGATCCCCAGGTCCCTGGATGGTATGCTTGATTACTGGGGGAGGGAATCAAAATCAAACGAGACTGGGTGAACCTGCCCTCAGGCACCCAGGTGGTGACTGCAGGGTGCTGGCTGTGATAGACGAAGGCAGGGTGATCCCCAGGCTGTTGGAATTCTCAGGTGGGGGTTGGCAGTGGCTGTGCTGGGGGGGAGGGTGGGTTTATTTTCCCTGGAAGCAGCCTATATGCTGGCAGCTGGGGGGTGCAGGTGTGAACTTTGCTGGTACTTTGGCCCCACAGCAGCCTGTAACAGTGGTTACAGGCAGTGGAATTTGTTTTCAGGGCATGTGAAAATGTGTGGCTGCCCCTCTGCTGGGGGTGGGGGTGGAGTTGTTACCTGTGGCTCCTGCCTTGACTCCTGGTAGCAGGACAGGACACAGTCTGCTGGGTCCTGGGCTCTCAAAAGGGCAAAGTGCTGCAGCTGCTGAGGACACAGGGGTTTATGGAACCCAATGTGAGCTCTCTCTCTGGAGCAATGCCTTTGCGAGGACTCCAGGCAGCTCCCTATGTTAGTCTCAGGACCCATTAGGGCCAAGAGGATCTCCTGTGGCTAGGATTATAAGCATCTGTAGCAGGAATGCAGACTTCTGGGGGCCTCTCATTTACCCTTTCCCCACATTGGGGAGCCTCTCCAGACTCTCAGCCAGTCCTGGCCGAAGAGGCTGCCTCACTTTGTCCTTCCTTGCTTTCAGTGCTTCTCATCACTTCTCAGTTGAATTAAAGTGCTCTCTCTTGGATGAGCTATTCAAAGTGTGATTATCTACTTGCTGGTTTGGTTCCTCTTCATGGAAGTGGCAACTACTAGGTGCTTCTAGTCAGCCATCTTGAAGCCTCTCCCCTAAAGTATTATGTTTTTTTTTTTTAATTCACATAAAATGCTCACAAAGTATTATGTTTTAAAACACTTGAAAACATTCTTTTCTGTGTGGTCATGCTACAGATGCAATACACAGATAAGTTTATTTTACCTTTAAGTTTTAGAGATTCATTTTTTAAAATTAACCTTTATTTTACAATTACGAAATATACTGATATAATTTCAAAGTCAAATGATTTAAAAAGATGTATTTAAAAAGTCTAGTTTCTAGCTCTTTCCCTTGTATCACCCTTTTTCTTCCTCTCCATATAGGTAACTATTTTTTTTTTTTAAAGTTTACCTTCCCATTAAAAAATAAATATATATTATACAACTTAGTTTCAAAATAGTATGTATAGTGACACAATATGTGTGTGCGTGTGTGTGTGTGTGTGTGTGTCTATATATTCACTCATATATATACATGAATGATTTCTGGGTTTGTCTATTGGTTATAGGCACATAGAGTGCTGTTCTAAAAGTGCCAATCTAATCATGTAACTAGAACTGTTCATTATTCATAGGATAAAAGTTTTTTTCAAATGGTCCCCATAATGTGGCATCTGTCTACTTGACTACTTTTTAAACCAAGCAACTTTTTTTTTTTTTTGACAGAGTTTTGCTCTTGTTACCCAGGCTGGAGTGCAATGGCGCGATCTCGGCTCACCGCAACCTCCGCCTCCTGGGTTCAGGCCATTCTCCTGCCTCAGCCTCCTGAGTAGCTGGGATTACAGGCACACGCCACCATGCCCAGCTAATTTTTTGTATTTTTAGTAGAGACGGGGTTTCACCATGTTGACCAGCATGGTCTCGACCAAGCAACTCTTTTTTACCTTTTGTACTGCAGCCACATTTGGGCTTCTTCCTTGAACATATACGGTTCTTCCCTGCTTTAATTTTTTTATATGCCATTCTGTCTTCCTGGAAGGATTTCTTCTCTTCCATTTCCCTTTCAATTTAGATAATTCCTACTTATTCTTCAGATTTAAACTTAAAAGTCAATTCCTCAGAGAAACCTTCTCTGCCTCATCAGATTAATTTAGCTCTTCACTGATATGTGTTCTCCTAATACTTCATACTTTTTTTAGATGACTTATTGTAACTATAATTTAAAAATTTTAATGGCAAATTTTAAACATAGAAAAAAGTAGTAGCATAATAAGTCCTTGCATTTTGTCACTTTGTTTAAATACTTATCAACTCAAGGTCAGCCTTATTTTAACTGTGCACCTAGACATTATACAATTTAACCACCAATATTTTGGTATTGTAATTATAATTTAATAATTAATTGTGAACACTGTTGTTCAATGACTATCTCTGTTGCCACATTGTAGATTGCATGGATTCAGGGATTTGAATGTCTTCTTCACTGCTGCATTCTCAGGGTTTAGCTCAATGTTGTGAATATCATAAGTGTTGAGAGGTATGTCTAATGAATGAATAAAATGTTATAGATTACTTGAGAAAACAGGAATATGCATTTAGTGTATTTAGGTTCAGCAAGGCATTTGACATATTCTCCCACAGAATCTTTGCTAACAATATAGTCTAGAATTAAGAACAATTAAGATTCATTTCTTGTTGATTGACTGTATCAAATAGGTTAAAAAGATGGTGCTTTTTAGTTCAGTAGTCTTCATTTAGCTATTCCTTGTGTGTTTATCTGGATGAACATGGTCATGAACTCCAACAACGCTTAAGATTCTCATCTGAGGGTGCACGTAAAAATTGTCTGTAAAAACAAAAATAGGTACTCAGTTCCCTTCAGCCCCTGTCCTGGGAGATTCTGCCTTGTGAGGTTGTTGGAATGGAGCTTGGCATCTATACATTTAATAAGTCTCAAGGGAGATTTGGAGTCTTTTTGGAACTACTGCCCCAGGGATTATGTTTGTGTCTATAGAGTACCCAAATCCCTGGTTTCTTCATTTATTTAGCAATCACTGGATGTGTCTATCTGGAGAACCCCAAACAAAGTGAAACAAAATGCTGTAAAGAAAGGTACCATTTTAACTCTGTGGAACCTGTAGTCCAGTTAATAAAACAATTAGATGTTAGAAAGGATTCTGAGAAAGTGAGACCACTCGGGAGTTGTGTTGGTTCAGGAGGACGTCCCAAGGAGAGTAGTTCCCAATGAAGACAAAAGAAGTGTTGTGTTTAGGTGAGTGGAGGAAAAGAGGAGAGGATGTTGCAGCAGGAAAATAGCATAAGGAAAAGCATAGACACAAATCGAGCTGACTTAATTCAGGAGGCATTAAGGAGAGTTGCCTGCTTAAAAAAGAAGAGGGTTGGTTGGGAAATTGGATCATCAAGGCAAGCCTGTGGTGAAGATTGCTGCATGCCAGGTGCGAAATAGGGTTAATACACACTTTCCCTGTGGAATGTTGTGAGTAAAAGAGAGAGCAGTGCCTGGCACAGAGTAGTGCTCAGTTAATGGAGTTGTGGCCACATTTACCCAGTATGCTGAAGATAATGACTGAGGGTCCTGGAGTAGGAGGTTACAGGCAGGCAGTGATAGGTTGTGAAGCTGAACACAAACGGTGCAAGCAGGAAGGACAGACTTATTCACTTTGATGAGAAGATAATTCCCACTGGACTTTTGGCATTGTAAGGGTAGTGTGATAATTCCAGTCTTCCCACTGCAGTGGGGTGCTGTGCTGACAAGGCACAGGACTGCTTACAGCTGCTCAATATCACTAGTATCACTTGTACTTAGCAAATAAATTCCCTTGCTACTTTTGGATTGGATGTTTTAAATCCCCCAATGACAAGCAAGTGGTGAATTGAAGGCAAATGAAAATAGATCCCATTTGCAAGCATTGTGATAGTACTTTATGTATATTCCACATGATTATGAAAATGAAAGAAAATTAAGAAATGTTCAGATTAATTAAAATATATAGTTATATTTTTTCTGAAATTTGTTTTAAATAATGATTAGGTTAAAAATATTTGTAATATATATTAAGGTTTAAAGAATGATGATAAAACAGAAACAAGTGTCTCCACCCAACCCAGAGTTTGAGAGTTAGAAACGCTCCCTGAATTTTAGAATTCCCATTGTCCTTCCTCATCCCACTTCCCTCTTTCAGAAGGAACCATTATCCTGAATTTTATGTTTAATATTTTCTTGCTTTCCTATTTAATTGTACCAGTCCATATATGTTCTCAAAGAGTATATTGCTCAGTGCTGCATGTTGCTGAACTTATATGAATGGAATTGTACAGTTTGTGTCTGTTTCCTTTCCTTTCTCCTCAACATTATATTCTTGAGATTCATCCATATTGATGCATGTGGCTATACTCGATTTGTTTTGTTGCATAATATTTCATTATAGGAAAAAACCGCATTTTATGCATCCATGTATCCATGAACATGCAGGTTGTCTCCGATATTTTGCTTTTACAAATGTTGTTGCTCTGAACCTCCTTGTACAAGTCTTGGTGCACATGTGCAATAATTTGTTGAGGGTTTATGCTTATGTATCAGGTAAGATTAGTTTAGTTTGGGCTGCACCTCCTATTAATCCCTGTTCCCAGTAGTTATGGTATCTGACATATCCAAGGTTAAAGAGGCAAGGGGTAGGAAATGACTCAACTGTTACTCCCTGGACTTTGAATCTATTAGGATGAGACTGTCTGAATTTAGTAGTGATCAGACTTTCTTGGGGCCCCTTAGTGGTTTTTTCAAAGACTCATTGCTTTGGGATCTCCACCTGCAGGTGTCTTGACAGGGTTGAATGACTTCCTTTGGCTGGTCAGTTAGGATGACCTCAATATCCCTTGGACATATGTCCAAACATCTTTAGCATCTTTCTGTGGAGGTCTTCACACTATTCCAGGTGGCCCTCATTAGCAAAATCCAAGACTGTTCCACTCTTGCTTGCCCTCGCACTACATTTCCCAACTCCCTTATCCCCATAATGAGACAATGTCAGATAATTAATGGATTTACGGGTTACTATGAGAATGGGACTCGTGGCTTTATAAGAGGAAGAGTGACCTGAGCTAGCATGCTTGGCCTCCTTGCCATGGGATGCCCTGTGCCACCTTGGGACTCTATAGAGAGTCCATACCAGGAAGAAGACCCTCATCAGATGCAGCCACACTACCTTGAACTTCTCATCCTCCATAACTGGAAGGAATACATCTTTCTTTCTCTTTCTTTCTTTCTTTCTTTCTTTCTTTCTTTCTTTCTTTCTTTCTTTCTTTCTCTCTCTCTCTCTTTCTCTCTCCCTTCCTCCCTTCCTTCCTTCCTTCCTTCCTTCCTTCCTTCCTTCCTTCCTTCCTTCCTTCCTTCCTTCCTTCCTTCCTTCCTTCCATCCTTCCTTCTTTTTCTTTCTTTTTTTTGACAGAGTCTTGCTCTGTTACCCAGGCTGGAGTACAGTGGTGCGGTCTTGGCTTACTGCAACCTCTGCCTTCCGAGTTCAAGTGATTCTCCTGCCTCAGCCTCCCAAGTAGCTGGAATTACAGGTGCTCACCACCATGCCTGGCTAATTTTTGTATTTTTAGTAGAGATGGGTTTTTACCATGTTGGCTAGGCTGGTCTCTAACTCCTGACCTCAGGTGATCCGCCTGCCTTGGCCTCCCAAAGTGCTGGGATTATAGGCGTGAACCACAGTGCCTGGCCAGGAATACATTTCTTTTATTTATGAATTACCCAGGTTTAGGTATGCTGTTATAAGCAACAGAAAATGAACTAAGACAGGCATCTATGCATATATACTTGCAAATACATAGAATATTTCTGGTACATTTTCAGTAGCAAAAATACTGTTTCTGCGGAAGAGAATTTGATTTATGGTGGTCAGGGATGAAGACAACCAACCTTTTACTGTAGGTAATATACTATTTTGTGTTTTTTGAATTATTGTTTTTAGTATATGCATTACTTTTGAAAAAATGCAATAATTTTGGAAAATGATTTTTAAACAAAAGAAAAAATGAGTTCTGTTTGAATATTGGACCTCTTATGATTGATATTTGGCCTTTGTAGCATTGAACACTGTAACCTTAACATGGTAACGTCTTTTTTTCCATAATGACTGAGAGAATAGTATTTCCAATGTAATAAATAGATATGTATGAAAAAAGATGATGACTATATTTTGAGCCTCGTGAGTTTGAGATATCAGTAGGAAACAGGCAGATAGAAAAACCTAACAGGAAATGGAAATGTGGACTGCAGCACTCACTAGTCAGAACTGAAGATTGTTAGAAAAGACTGAGTACAATACCTAAAGGAGGAAATGTGGAGAGGAGAAATGGGCTATGGACATAACCAAGGGCAGCAATTACCTCTGGGGTAAGAAGAGGAAAGAGGAGTCAGAGAAAGAGAGGCAGATCTGAGAGTGAACCGCTTTATACAAATAATGGGAGAAGATAATGTGAAGAAATAAGAATTAGTGGTGGTAGTTTGCTGCAGAGAATCTGAGGAGAATGAAAACTAAGAAAATCTGTTAGATCTCATTTTTCAATTGTTATCGAGAGAGTATTTTCTGTACATGATGAGATGAAGGCCATGAAAAAGAAACTTGATAGTAAAGGGAATGAGGGAGGGACAGGAATGTAGTTCAAGGGATAGCCTGGCGAGTGGAGGTAGAGAAAGAAAGAGAGAGGGAGAAAGAGAGAGAGAGAGAGAGTTTAAAATGGGAAGCACGTCAAACCATTTATACACTGGCAGGAAGAAGTCACAGAAGAAAGAATGAAGAAGTACTAAAATGTGGTCAGGTTGGGGAGTTTAAGAGCCATAGAGAAGGGCTTTCACCTTGAAATAGAGGAAGGTCACTTTTTAATCTGTGACAGCAGTGAAGGAAGCAAAGATAAGGAAGAGACAGGAAGTGACATGGATGTAGAAGCACTACCACATTTTGAATAAAGGAACAATGAGATCATCTGCAGGGAATAAGGAGATTGGAGTAGAAGGGGGCTTTACATTTATAGAAGAGTGTTGTGCATTTTACAATTAGAAAAGAAACAGAAAGGGCCTTTTCTTTTTTTTCTCTAAATGAGAAAGTGCCTGCTGAGGGTCTTTTCTTAAGTTGGCAAAGCAGGTGGTTTGCAGCAGCATGACATAATGAAAAGAACCCTAACTTTGGAACCAGAAAAACCTGAGTTTGAGTCCTGGCTTTATTCGTTGTTAACAAGTTACGAAACTGATCTTTCTCAATTCCTTAATTTTATTACAAAATAGGACAACAATGCCTACTCTGTCAAGCTGTTATACAGATTCAATGATAGGACATGTTAGTTAATTTTAGTTTCAACAAACATTTACTAAACTCCCATGACATGTTCTTTATCCTCAGAGTTTAAAGCCTAGGAGGGAATATACTTCCTTATTTTCCTTTGGGACAAAGAATAAACTTTTGCAGAATTATGAAGGGATTCGCTAACTACTTTCCTGCTTGTGCACTTATAAATACTGGATCAGATTCACTGGTGGGTTTTATTCTTGTCTGTCTGGATTTTGCCACTAATGCACTTCTCTAAGTCCAGGAGTGATTCTGACCCCTTGCCCTTTGGCCAGTGGGCTTGGCAAAGCCCTTCACAGCTGCTGATTATGAAGCATGAGTAGCCTTGGACTGCTGACCACTTCAATGATGACTCAGCCTGTCTCATTCTTATCTCTGCAATAAGCTTGATGTGTATTTTTTGGTCTTTTGTTGTTGTTATTGTTGTTGGTAGTATCTAGATATAGGTTTGTTTATCTTTCAAATAGCCTCCCAGAGGAAAAGGACCCCAGACTGAGAACCTGAGAATAATTGACCACAATCATGAACAGTAATGAAATTCATTTATTTATAATCTCCATTACTTTTAGGGAAATTAAGTAAAGACATGCATCCTTGATTAGAGAGATTGGAATTAATTGTAATGATTGGACTTAAAGTGTGAGTCTAGAGAAAAATTAAATTCTAACAGAAGTGCTTTTGCAAAAAAATTATAAATTAAAGCTTTAATTTGTGTACTTTAGTTGTTTAGGTGATTGTAACATCTTAAGCATTTAATGACAGTGAAGTTGTTCCAGTGTCATCGGTGATTTGTGATGAAGATCAGCACGTCCAGATTAGACCGAACTGGGTTAATTGCAC
Organism: Callithrix jacchus; assembly: GCF_049354715.1. NCBI lineage: Eukaryota > Metazoa > Chordata > Mammalia > Primates > Cebidae > Callithrix > Callithrix jacchus. Next base: position 98,918,892 of record NC_133502.1, on the reverse strand, counting down.
TTGTCACCAAGGAAAGTACAAAACATTCTGACTAATAACAGGACTCTATAGCAGATGTATTTCCCTTTTTAAGTTTTTTTCCAATGCCGCTGAGCGTTTATAGCCTTGTATTGGATCAATAAGGATTATGTTGGCCCCATTTCTAGAACTATATAAATACCATCCTGACAAACTTGGTGATAGGAAAGTTCATAGAAATTTCTTTTTCATATATGTGCCCTCTCTGTTCTCCCAGGCAGGTCAATCTGTTTTCCACAGGACTGATCTATTGCTCTGGTTGTCAGCCTTGTTTGAGAATTATTGCAGTGTCCATGGGCATCAGTGGCATATTCCAGCTGACCTTTGTTAGGCCTTTAAATAAAGAAGGCAAAAAAAAGAAAAAAACCCGAATCAAACCAAGAATGACCAAAGAAACTGGCAAATGCCAAGGTATCTTCAGTGATTAACAATGATTTTCTTTAGAAACCTTGTGTGTCGTTAAAATAGAAGCAGACACAAGATTAATTTGCTTCAAGTAAGATAATGCATGAAAGGCATTCTCTCCACACAGAGTCTGGCACAGGGTCAGTGCTCAAAAATGGCAAGCTCTTATTACCATTATTTTTATTATTTAGAATTAATGTTATCTGTTTCCCTCCCTTTCTCTTTTTGGTCCTCATGGACATCTGCCCTTTTACTCTGAATACCAGTGAAATAAAGGTAAACAGCATCCGTTCTTGTTTCTGAGGACAGGCTGCCCTGATGTTGAAGGTAATAGAACAGTCAGCAGCCCTAGAAGCCCACTTCAGACTCTGAGTAGCTTTGTTGGGTCAGCGCGGCCTTGCAAACTGGCAGCTGGCTGGAAGATTGATGCTGTGTTTTGCATTGGCTTACAACTGAGAATTGCTATGTGTAGCCAAAAATCTTCCCTGGCAGCCGGGAGTGGAGAGCAGCCTTGGACCCTGCTTCACAGCATTCCTTTAAATGATTCATAGGCCAGAACTTAAACGTTTGCAGTAACAAGGGAGCCAGTTTTTGGATAGTCAAATGCATTCTGTCAACAAAAGAATATTCAGGCCACACTAGAGTTGCTGTATTGATGGTTCTATTTAACTCACCTTGTAGATAGGAGGATTTGGAACCTCTACAGGCTCTGAATAAACTCTTACTTTAATGCAGGTCGCTCTTTGTTCTAAATAATATAATTTATATTCTTGTGCCTCAGACTTGGCATTTCTAACTGCCTGATGTATATTTCTACTTGGATTTCTAGCTATTAATACCAGTTCCCAACTTCCTTATTTTCTATCTGTGCTATCACCATTATTGAGAATCTGTACATATAGTGATTGCAAGTGAGGGCTTTGGAGGCTGACTGCTGGGTTTTAAATCCCTGCTGTGCTATTTACTAGATATGTGGACTTGGAGAAGTTATTTGACTTCTTGGTGCCTTCCCTTACCTCCTCTGTGTAATAATAACACATCCCTCATCAAGTTATTGTAAGAATTGAATTAAATGTTTAGACCAATGCCTGGAATGTACTCAGTGCTTGCATCAGTTTGGTTGTGTTAGGCTGCAAGTAACAGAACACCAATTAATAATAGCTTAGGCAATAAATACACTTAATTATCTTACGTAGCTAGAATTCTGGAAGTGGGATGTTCTAGTCTTGCTGCAGCCGTTCAATGGTGCCACCAAAGACTGCATGTCTTTTTCTCTCTCCCTTCTGCTATCTTTAGCATGTCAGCTTTTCATCTTCATGGCTATCACCATGGTGGTCACCAGGCTGTTGCAGCTCCAGACATCAAGGAAAAGAGAAGGGGGAAAGGCAGGACTGGCATCAACTGCCTCTTTCATCAGGAAAGCAAAAGTTTTCCCAGGAGCCTTCCAAAAGATTTCTCTCTACATCTTATTGCCAGGACTAAGTCAAAAGTCCTCCCGTGACTTTGAAGGAGGCCAAGAAAGTGATGACGTAGTTTTCCAGATTCTCTAATGATCTAGTTTTCTAGCTTCTGTACTGAGAGAAGAGAGTTGGGCATTGTTGTAGAGGTAGACAGCCCACAGTGAATGCCACAGTGATTAATATATGTTAGCTATTACTCTTATTATTGTTCTAGTTTTTAAAGTTAAAGATGCTGGAGTTATTTTTCATTCTCCCTCTTCTTCTCTAATACTCAGTCACCAAGTTCAGTGATTTCCTCCTTCTCAGTGTTTTCCATCCCTACCCCTTCTTTCCTTCATAACTATTCCGAATGTTCTGGTGTTATTATCTCATGCATGGGAAAATGCAGTCAGCTTTTTTTCTATCTTGAGTCTCCTCTATCTTCAGTTTCTCCATGCCCTGCTCCCTTTTTTTTTTTTTTTTTTGACAGAGTATCACTTTGGCATCAGGCTGGAGTGCAGTGGCACAATCTCAGCTCACTGCAACCCCAGCCTCCTGGGTTCAAGCAATTCTCCTGCCTCAGCTTCCCAAGAAGCTGAACTACAGGCATGCCACCACACCCAGCTATTTTTTTTTTTTTTTTTTGTATTTTTAGTAGAGATGGGGTTTCACCATTTGTCCAAGATTGTCTTGATCTCTTGAGACTGGGATTACAGGTGTAAGCCACCACACCCAGTGCCCTGCTCCATCTTGCACTCCACTAGATGAATCTTCATCAAATATCTCTATCATGCTGTCTTCTTGCCCAAATCCTATAATCTCTTCCTATTGTCTGCAGTAGTGATTCTTAAACTTCAGCATAATTAGAATCATCTGGGAAGACTGGGTGTGGTGGCTCACTCATGTAATCCCAACACTTTGGGAGGCCGAGGTTAGTGAATTGCTTGAGCTCAGCAGTTTAAGATGAACCTGAGCAACATGGTAAAACCTCGTCTTTACAAAAAATACAAAAATTAGCTGGGCATGGTGGCATGCACCTGTAGTCCTAGCTACTCAAGAGGCTGCTGAGGTAGGAGGATTGCTTGAGCGTGGGAGGTGGAGGCTGCAGTGAGCCAAGATCAAAAGGCAGACACTGTCTCAAAAAAAAAAAAAAAATCACCTGGGAAGTTTGTAAAAATCAGTGTCTACTGAAAAGCAGGTGTTGAGGTTACAAAGTAATATCTTCTCTCTTTTTTTTGGAAAATAGAGGGTTTTTTTCTCCCAAATGGGGTTCATGGTGTCTTCTCTGTTTTTTTCTCAGGCTATCAAAAGTTATCTTAGGGCCTCTCATGCATGCATTAAGGGTGGCAAAACAAAAATGAAGAAAAGTAATTCAATTGACTGAGAAAAAACCTTTTTCCAGAAAAACGAAGTCCAAGAAAAGAAAAAAATGAACATGTTTTAAGTATACCTATATCTTGGACAAAATAATATATTCTCAATGTACTCATAGTATAATTGGCAAGACAAAATAATTATAATTCAGGGAATTTATTTTTTATGTTACTCATTTGACACATTAAATATACTACTTTTCATAAGTAGTATAAATAGTATAAGTCTCATTTCCTCAATACATCAGACATTGCTTGAAGGCAGAGATTCCATATAATATCACACTGCCACAGTCATTAGTCCTAAAATATTCAACAAAGTATTTTTGAATAAATCAGTGGTATTCATGCAAAATATTCAATGGGTGCTTAACTAATGTTGGGCTTATCTGGCAAAAACATTGGAAAACCTCAAACAAGATTGGGTAAAAAAACAAACAACAACAAAAATACCTATTAGAATAGATGTATAGCTTGAAGCAACAGAATTACTCTTGGCTAAGAAATGGCTATGATCTAATACTGTAGATCTTGCATGAATCAAATGGAAAGACACAGTGTAGATTTACCACAAATAGTAAGCTTCAACTGGTGAAAGGACACCGTTAATCAGTAATTCTATTAGTAATAGAATTAGTTTGATATTAGGGAAGATATCACCCATTCAATATGTTCTTTTCCCCCAGGTACTCCTGATACCCACTGGATGTAATGCTGGATTTGGGAGCACAATATATTGTGAATAAAATATAGGAGGAGAAAAAATAATAATAATTATTATTATTTGAGCTGGAGTCTCACTCTGTTGTCAGGCTGGAGTGCAGTGGTGTGATCTCAGCTCATCGCAACCTCAAACTCTCTGGTTCAAGTGATTCTCCTGCCTCAGCCTCCCAAGTAGCTGGGATTACAGGCACGCACCAACATGCCCAGCTAGTTTTTGTATTTTTAGTAGAGACGAGGTTTCACCATGTTGGCCAGGATAGTGTTGATCTCCTGACCTCATGATCTGCCCGCCTTGGCCTCCCAAAGTGCTGGGATTATAGTCATGAGCCACCTCACCCAGTCAAAAAAAGTAATTATTTATACCTCTTTGTTGCTAGTCTTTAATGATGAATGAGACCCAGTCTCCTGAGGAACTTGGTGTCTAGTAAGGAAAAGAAGCATGCAGACAAGTCTAACATGATTTCCAGTATAACCTGAAATCAGAGAGGAGCGTGAGCATGTGAGTGAGGCAGGAGAAGGCCGGAGGATCTCTTCCGTCTGGAAGTATGAGGATAGCCTTTCCCTAGGAGTTATGTGTTCTCTCACCTTCCTTTCAGCTTCTTTTGGAATATTTCTAGACATTATTATTATTATTATCTTTTTTAGAGATGGGGTCTCACTATTTTGCCCAGACTGGAGTGAAATGGCTATTCATAGGTGTGATCCCACTACTGATCAGCACGGGAGTTTTGACCTGCTCTGTTTCTGACCTGGGCTGGTTCACCCCTCCTTAGGCAATCTGGTAGTACCCCGCCCCTGGGAGGTCATCATATTGATGCCAAACTTAGTGCGGACACCCAATCAGCATAGTGCTACAGCCCAGAAGTCCTGGGCTCAAGCGATCCTCCCACCTCAGCCTCCTGAGTAGCTGGGACTACAGGCACGTGCCACCGTGCCCAGCGACTTATTATTTTTATCATGTTTGGTCTCACCTTCTCACCAACTACTAAATCGCAGAGGTAAATATCCAAGGAGTTGATAACATCTTTGTTTCTTTATACTGATGAAATTGGAAACAATATCAGAAATCATCAAATCCAACTCAGCCTGACAAACAAAATGGTCATCTGTTCTCTCTCTTTCTAGCTACTCCTGACTCCCCCACGGCCCCGCATTTCTCAAATATGAGAAATTAAGGATAATCACCCATCCTGATATGGCCAAGAAAAGGTACTAGGATGCAGGACTTTCAGTGCTAAAACCAGGACAGCCTGGGACAAACCAAGATGAACTGGTCACCCTAGAGGGCAGTAGAAATAATTAGAATTAAGGAGCCTGGATTAATCTAGGTTAAATTCCTAACTAGGCAAATCCCTTAATGCTGATGGCTGCTTTATAGCCCCCACAATATAAATGTGTCCCTGGAAGACAAGCCTATGCAGATTCAGAGCAAGCATCCCACCACAGCCTACCAGGCTTGCCTTGTTCACTGACTGGGTTAAGTCAACACAAGCATTTGTTTTCAATGAATATTTGATATAACTTTGTTTTGTTTATAATGGACTCTTAGGGGCAGCATTATATACCTCCCCCACCCCCCGCAAATTCCTATGCTGAAGTCCTAACCCCAGTGCTTCAGAATGTGATTGTAGTGGAGAAAGAGTCTTTACAGAGGTAATTAAGGTAAAAATAAGGCCATATAGGTGGACCCTAATGCAATATGACTGGTGTCTTTATAAGAGGAGTAGAGGAGGATAAAGACACAATAAAGGAAGACTGTGTAAATACAAGGGGAGAAGATGGCCATCTACAAGCCAAGGAGTGAGGCCACAGAAGAAATAACCCTACTGACACTTTGATCTTGGACTTCTAGCCTCTGGAATTGTGAGAAAATTAATTTCTGTTTTTTAAGCCACCCAGTCTGTGGTACTCTGGTATGGCAGCCTCAGCAAACTCGTATGTAGGCACTGTTGTATTGCTGATAATAATGGAAAACGGTGGCCAAGAAACATGAAAAAAATTGCATCATCACTGGTCATTCGAAAAATGCAAATCAAAACCACAGTGAGATATCATCTCACACCAGTTAGAATGGCGATCATTAAAAAACCAGGAAACAACAGATGCTGGAGAGGATGTGGAGAAATAGGAACACTTTTACACTGTTGGTGGGAGTGTAAATTAGTTCTACCCTTGTGGAAGACACTGTGGCAATTCCTCAAGGATCTAGAACCAGAAATACCATTTGATCCAGCAATCCCATTATAATGAATAAGAATGATTATAAATCATTCTACTGTAAAGACACATGCACACGTATGTTTATTACAGTACTATTCACAGTAGCAAAGAGTTGGAACCAACCCAAATGCCCATCAGCGATAGACTGGATAAAGAAAATGTGGCACATAGACACCATGGAATACTATGCAGCCATAAAAAAGGATGAGTTCATGTCCTTTGCAGGGACATGGATGATGCTGGAAACCATCATTCTCAGCAAACTAACACAAGAACAGAAAACCAAATACCACATGTTCTCACTTATAAATGGGAGTGACACAGGGAGGGGGAACATCACACATTGGGCACAGGGAGGGGAATGTCACACACTGGGGCCTGTTGGGGGTGGAGAATAGGGAAGTGATAGCATTAGGAGAAACACTTAATGTAGATGACAGGTTGATGGGTGCAGCAAACCACCATGGCACATATATACCTATATAACCAACCTGCACGTTCTGTACATGTATCTCAGAATTAAAAGTATAATAATAATTTTAAAAATGGAAAACGGACTGGATAACTTATAAAGAAAAGAAATTTATTTCTTCCATTTATGGAAGCTATGAAGTCCCAGGTTGAGGAGCCACATGTAGTGAGAGCCTTCTTGCTGGTGGGGACTCTGAAGAGTCCTGAAGGCAGGGCAGGGTATCACATGCCTAGAGGGCTCAGAGTGTGAATGTGCAAACTCAGGTCCCTCTTCCTCTTCTTACAAAACAACTCATTCTACTCCCATGGTAACCCATACATTCATTAACCCTTTAATCCATTCATCCACAAATTGATTAATCCATTTATGAGGGCAGAGCCCTCATGATCCAATCATCTCTTAAAGGCCCTATCTCTCAATACTACCACATTGGGGATTAAGTTTCAACATGACTTTTGGAGGGGATAAATATTCAAAATACAGCAATTCTCTTGAGTTAGGCTTTCCTAGATGTATATGGTGATTTATGCAGAAGTTTGGGAGGCTATCCCAGGAAGCCCCGAATGACAGTGGGGAAGACAGAGGGAAAGGAAGGAAACTACTTCAAAGCAGGTCACTGCTGGGGGCAACTAAATCTGCATCCCACTGGGGGCCTCTGAAGACTGTGTGGGGCCTCTGAAGACTGTGTAGAACACATCTCACATTGTCCCACCTGAGGAGCAATTTACCCTCCATCTCCGGGTCGTTATGGGGGGACCAGGGGTTGGCTTACAGCCTGGCAGCACCTGCCTGCTCTGCACAGTAGTGAGCTCATTTCTGCTGCTAGAGAAAGCCCTCAGGGAGGGTTGGAGGAGCTTGCAATAAGAACTGCAGGTGTGCACAGCAACAGTCTCTGTGTGTTTTGTTTGCTTTTGTAATAACAATAATGATTTCAAAAGCAGGAAAGTGATTATATTACGGGGAACAATTTTATTTAACTTTAACATTATAACAAATCGATTGCCAGGTTCACTTTGAAACTTGGCCTAGAATAAAAGTGGCTTTCTCTAGGCAGGGTGTGAGATGTGATATAAGCCATGTGCTTTTAGAGCCGGGTGGGTGGTATCATGCATCAGGCTCACAGTGCCAGCCTTACTGTCATTCTTAAATTCCTAGAGATTGGGCTTTGTTAGTGCTAAAGGCCTCTGAGGCTCCTTTAAATCAGTCATATATTGATTAAAATAAAATAAGAAGTGAGATTTTCCCTTTCTTACTTAAGCTAGCTAAAGGTATATAGCAAAATCTATTTTCCTTGTGTCAAAATTAAAACAGGACTCGCAGTGTCCTGCGCCATCTACCCAGGGTGACTTCCTATCCTTCCCATTGCTAAATGAGATAGATAGTAATTATTCAGTACCTCTCTCCATGAGGACTGAAATAGATAACAAAAGCCGAGTTCTCAGCAAAGGGCCTGGCTACTAACTGCTCACATCAAAGCCCATTGAGAATATGGGTAATTTGTATATTTATTTCACGTAACCAGAAATCTCCATATTTTATTTAAAAATAAATTTTACCTCTGGGTGTTGTTTCACTTTTGAATATGCCAGGCTTGTGACTGTGGATCTTTTGTCCTCCTGGCTTAAGTATCTCCAAGTAGAATTATTGGGAAGCTTTTAGATAAAATAAAAATCTTAGGAAAGGTTGGGTTGGCCCTGGAGGAATAGAGGGGGTGGTAAGGAGACAGAACTGAGTCCTGGGAAAAGGGAGGCAAGCAGGCTGCATGCCAAGGGCTGGGATTGGTCCTGGGAGCCTCCCCTCTTCCTCTCTGTGTTCTCCTTTACTCTTTGCCAGTTTTTACCAATGACTCTGACAGACTGGGGGGCAAATAGAAATGACTAATGACATAAAAGAGTAGTTTGTCCATCATATGTTCTCACTCATAAGTGGGAGCTAAGCTATCAAGATGCAAAGGCATAAGAATGACAGAATGGACTTTGGGGACTAATGGGAAAAGGTGAGAAGGGAGTGAGGGATAAAAGACTACAAATTGGGTTCAGTGTATACTGTTCTGGAGATGGGAGCACCAGAATCTCATAAATCACCACCAAAGAACTTACTCATGTAACCAAACATCGCCTGTTCTCCAAAAACTTATAGAAATAAAAAATTTAAAAAAAAAAGAAAAAGGTTTTAAAAATATGTTTAGGGAAAGATTTATCTCAGATGTATTTTTAAAAAACCAAGATATTTTATAGGAATTTAATAGATGTTTTCAAAATCAAAATAAAAGTTATATATCCTCATTAGTAAGCCCGAAAGTTGGAATTAACACCACAGTTATGTAAGTGCCCGAGTCTTAAGTAAGGGTCTTAATATGGGTCTTAAATGAGGAAGGGATAGGGTTAGAAACTTAATAAATGCTCCTTGACTGGACTTATTGTTTTAATGCAGCAATAATCTTCTGGATAAATCTCTGAATAAAATTTCAGATTAAAAGAACACCTAAATGGTAACATTATACCAACAGAAAGACATGTATTTCAGTATACTAAAAAATAACATCATTATACTAAAAATAATGTAATATATAGAATACTGAAAACCTGTACTGTAGCCCAGCGCCAGGCACCAGGTATATCTTCAACAGATGTTAACTATGATTATGATTATTGCCACCCAATAAGCATCTTTCCCATCTAGTGTCTCATGGGAACTTGAGAGAATTTTCATGCATGGGAGCATAATGGAGATGGAGACTTTATAGGGAATTGGGGTGGGAGGAAATCCATGTTTCACAATGCACACCCACATCAAGTGACTCTAATTCTCCTTTCAATAAGCCTGCTCTCCGAAACCGCCTTTTCTTCCAGACTGTCTCTCTCCCTTCTCCCATGTAAGACTAATGTTTTTGTCTCCTGCTTTATAGATTTTCCCTCATACCCCCTTCAAATTCTTTTCTGTGCCATGTAACACAAAAGCCACAAATATTGACCTCAGGTCATTACAGTCTACTAGAGGAGCTATAAACGACATTATTTAGAAAAGAGAGGTCGGCCACTGTGAATGCCAGAGCCATAAACAGCAGGGGTTCAGTGGAGAGGGGTTCAGTATACCATAAGACAAATGACATGGGTGTTGGTCTTAAAGGATAAATTGGATTCTGACTGAAAGCAGTAGGAAGGAATATTCTTGGTGGAAGAAACAGCTTGAGCAAAGACACAAATGTGGCACAAGCCAGGGTCTGATCTTCCCAGCTTGAATGCTAAACTAAAGGATCCAGGCTGTATTCTATAGGCCAACATTTTGAGCAGCTCATCTAAGCCATATCGGAGATATTAGTCATAGAATGGCTGTCATAAATGGATGGGAAGAGGCTGAGGGCAGGGTGCAGGAGGTCAGTGAAGAGGACATTCTCATTAGGCTTTGACTCTCAGATAGTCAGATATAAATGTTAATTCCTTTTTTTTTCTTTTTTTTGAGACGGAGTCTTGCTCTGTCGCCATGCTGGAGCGCAGTGGTACGATCTTGGTTCACTGCATTCTCCACCTCTCGGGTTCAAGCAATTCTTCTGCCTCAGCCTCCCGAGTAACTGGGACTACACATGCGCCACCACACCCAGCTAATTTTTGTATTTTTAGTAGAGATGGGGTTTCACCATGTTGGCCAGGATGGGTCTTGGTCTCTTGATCTTGTAATCTGCTCCCCTCAGCCTCCCAAAGTGCTGGGATTATAGGCGTGAGCCATTGCGCCCGGCCCTGATTCTTGCCTTCTCAGAAATCTTTAAGGCATCTCCATTGTCCACAAAATAAAGAAAGGCAAACCCCTTAAAATGCCATTCAAGACCTCCATACTAGTCAGCTTGAGCTGCCATAAGAAAATACCATAGACTTGGGGCTTAAACAACAGAAATTAATTTTCTCACAGTTATGGAAGCTAGAAGTTAAAGGTTCTGGCCACACAGTTATGGAAGCTAGAAGTTCAGGGTTCTGGCCAGATTAGTTTCTGGTGAGGGCAGATGGCTTGCAAGTGGCCACCTTCTTACTGTGTGCTCATATGTGGCCTTTACTTAGTGGTGCTCATGGAGAGAGAGAGAGAGAGCAAGCTCTCTGGTCTTTCTTTCTTTCTTTCTTTCTTTCTTTCTTTCTTTCTTTCTTTCTTTCTTTCTTTCTTTTTCTTTCTTTCCTTTCTTTTCTTTCTTTTTTTTTTGAGACAGAGTTTCGCTCTTGTTACCCAGGCTGGAGTGCAATGGTGCGATCTCGGCTTATGGCAACCTCCGCCTCCTGGGTTCAGGCAATTCTCCTGCCTCAGCCTCCTGAGTAGCTGGGATTACAGGCAAGGGCCACCGTGTCCAGCTAATTTTTTGTATTTTTAGTAGAGACGGGGTTTCACCATGTTGACCAGGATGGTCTCTATTTCTTGACCTCGTGATCCACCCGCCTCAGCCTCCCAAAGTGCTGGGATTATAGGCGTGAGCCACCATGCCCGGCCATGGTGTTTCTTTTTATAAAGACGCTAATCCTTTTGAATCAAGGCTCCAGGGTCCCACCCTATGACTGCATTTAACCTTAGTTCCATAGAGGCCCCATCTCCAAATAGAGCCAGACTGTGGGTTAGGGCTTTGATATATACAGTTTTGTGAAACACAGACATTCAGTCCATGACAGCTTCCTAGCAAAATGGTAACTACCATCTGTGAAGTGCCTGCTACAGTGTAGGCATTGTGTAAAGTTTTTACCTATATTATTTCATTTAATCCCCTCAAGAACTGCATTAAGCAGGTATTTTGTTGCCTGCATTTTACAAATGAGTCTCAGGGAAGGTAAATAATTTTTCTATAGCTGTACAACCTTTAGGGGTGGAGGCAGAATTTGAAGGAGAATCTACCTTGAAGCAGGAGGAATCCACCTTGAAGGGGATTTTGAAGCACTCCACTCCCCTGACTGAATGTTTCCAACTTCAACTGTGGCTCTGTCTTCCCCACTCCATCCTCTGGTCCCATTGTATAACTCAGCATTTTCTCCATATGACATAGTTCTTGAGGTCTTGCATTTGCTCATGCTGTTTTCTCAGACTGTAACGCCTTTTCTTCCTTCATTTTATTCATTGTTCAAGTTTCCCCTCAAGGGGCAAGGCCTCTGTGAAACCTTCCTGTACATATTTTTTGTTGTTGTTGCTGAGTCTCATGTATGTGAAACCTTTGTAAATATTTCATGCTGTTTCATTTGGCCTTGTATTCTGGTTACCTGTCTAAATGTCTGTTTTTCCCTGCTGCACCACCAGATTTTATATATTTTGAGGTATTTTACTTGTGTGTATTTGACACCATGCCCAGCACATAGTAGGTGCTTTAATAAACATTTAATGAGTGAAGGTCCAGGTGAGAGTTAGTGAAGGTATGAACTAGAGGAGTGGCAATGGAGGTGAAAAGGAGAGGATGGATTGATAAGACCTGGTGACTCTATGGATGTAGGGACTGAGGGAGAGGCAAGGATAACTTGGAAGTTTTTCAAGGTAAGAACATCATTGTTATAGAAGCAAGGAGGTGTTACTACTTTCGGGGAAAGACACCATTAATAGAGGCAGTAGTAGTGATAATAGCAGTTTCCACTAATTAAATACTTGAATCACTCACCGTGCCAACTGCTTGTCACATATTGCTCATTCATTTCTCATAATAATCTTGTGAGGTGAGCATTATCCTCAATGTATAGATGATGAAATGGAGGCTCAGAGAGATTAAGCAAACTGCTAAAGGGAGCACAACTAGCAAGCATCAGAGCTGAGATTCAAACTCAAGTCTATGTGACTCCAAAACTTATGTCCTGAAGTATTATCCTCCTGAAAACTGCTGAGTGAAGCCATTTCCTGTTCTCCAAGGGGCAGCAGGGGAGGTCTCGCCATTTGCCCACAACTCTTTGTGGTGTCTGGTGACTGAATGGTGGTTCGTGCTATGTCGGATCTGTATGACACGGACAATCTCCTGCACACAGATGTCAAGTTCCCAGTGATGGGAGTGAACATGAGATGTCTGAGCCAGGGCATAGATGTCTCCTTGCCTTCCCTCCCTCTCCTCTGGGGCTATACAACCTGTTCAGCTGAAGTTCACAGAGCATCTAGTCTTGTTTCAAAGAGACAGAGCCATGGCCAAAGAGAATCTGAGGAGCGCTAGGCGAAGTCACCTTTTCTATGTATTTGGTGTAAACTGGGAAGAAAAGGTCCCAACATATCTCGTCATAGTCAGTGGTAAACAAATATCTTTATCAATAGCAGCATCAACAGCTTCTACTATAAGTGAGTGTGAGGGATTCAACTGCTTAGAAGGTCAAGTATGGGAGATGTCCAGGACTCAGGTCAGTGAAGTGGACACATATCCCTAATAACACAAGATCCTGGTAATGGAAACAAAGATTTCAAATGTGTCAATGATAAAACTTTTGTTAGTTCTTCATCTTAAGGAAAAAGAGTTAAGCTAACAGGAAGTGCAAAACAGAAACACATATTGCAGAATTCTTTAGGCAATACTATACTAGGTTTGTGATTGTATTTTAAAACTGATTACCGGAAAGAACATTAATTAGGCCTATGAGAAGTAGCAATGTAAGTGGTTTGACAGAAATGTGAGAAGAAAATACAGCAGATTTCAGCAGATAATGGCAGAAGAGTTGGGGGACAGGTCTTTTCCAAAGACTACGTGGATTGACTTGTTTATTCTGGCAATGTAAAAGAAGGAGGAATGATTGTGACTTTCTTCCTGTGATATGAAAACAGTAATGGGTTGGGCTGAGCATGGGGGCTGATGCCTGTAATCCTAGCACTGTGGGAGACCGAAGTGGGCAGATCAGGAGGTTAAGAGTTTGAGACCAGCCCAACCAACATGGTGAAACCCTGTTTCTACTAAAAATACAAAAATTAGCCAGGTGTCCTGGCACGTGCCTGTAATCGCAGCTCTTCAGGAGGCTGAAGCAGGAGAATTGCTTGAACCTGGGAGGCGGAGGTTGCAGTGAGCTGAGATTGTGCCACTGCGCTCCAGCCTGAGCGACAGAGCGAGACTTGGTCTCACACACACAAAAAGAAGTAATGGGTTTATACAGATAACTATGAGTAACAGCTTTTCACCAGGTCTGCCTAAAGTCAGCATATAAATGCCCAGAAGGATGCTGTGTGGGTGAAGATAGCAGAACAACAGAATATGGGAGGGGAACCCCTTCTTGGCAGATTTTTAAAGAATAAAGTAAATGGAAGGCCTTTTTTCCTCAATTAGATGGTGAGTTTTCCTTTAGCTCTGTGATTTTATAGAAGTTGTAAATGTTCTTAATTTAACTTGAGTTAGTCCCATGTTCAGCAGTAGCTTTAACCTCTATTGCCTATTACGTGACTGAAGAATAATTTGGCGTTTTTCCCTTTCAAAGTGAAGCATGAGCATTCATAAAAATCCTTCCCCATTGTTGTTACAGCATTTTGGTATGCAGTTATATTTCTATAATTTTAATGTAGTATATTAATTTTGATTATAAATGTTTCCACACACATGCCCACTGGTGATAATATTTTATGTTTACCTACTCGTTTGTACATTTTATTTGGGAGTAATGCATTCTGATAACTCATTAGGATACATGGATGGAAAATTTTCATTTTAAAGTAGAATAGTTTTAAGCAACATTAACATTTAATTAGAGCTCTTCACTGCATTTTATTATGAGGTTATTCTGTAATTACTCAGCAGGTCCTGGTGTTTACTAATGCAGAAGTGACAGCACATAATACTAGTAAATTATTGCCACATCTCTGGAAAAGACAATTAGAAAATGGGAAACAGATAAAGTCATTGTTTAAAGAGCCTCAGGGGAAAACACCCTCAGAACATAATCCTTATTTTCTTTTTAACTATTTTTTTCCATGATGATCCAGGGCAACATGTAGCATGTAGACCTCCCCTGCTATAGGTTAAGTAGCTTACATAATGGCTCCAGCTGCAATTTTCACATTTTGCATGAAACCCTTTTCTTGCAAGAGTAGGCGTGAAGTGGAGCCTGTTAGATATAGTTCTAAATTGCTCAGACACATTATATGTGGGGAGAGAAGAAACCTTCAAATAAATGCCGGAAACTGAGGTTGCTAAGAAGCTTGATGCTTTTTAAATAATCATCCTTTACTCCTTTTTAATTAGAATGCAGCTATTATATTATGACCACAGAACATAATAGTTAGAAAGCTCCATCAAATGCACCCTGACCCTTTATAACACGGTGGGGATGTGCAGGCTGTAATTTTCATATGTGAATGCCCTACAATTCTTTCCTTTTTAAGTTTTCTCTCTCCTTCCTTCCTTCCTTCCTTCCTTCCTTCCTTCCTTCCTTCCTTCCTTCCTTCCTTCCTTCCTCTCTCTCTCTTTCTCCCTCTCTCTCTCTCTCATTTTCTTTCTCTTTTTTCATCTTGCTCTGTGGCCCAGGCTGGAGTACACTGGTGAGACCTCAGCTCACTGCAACCTCTGTCTCCTGGGTTCAAGGGATTCTTCTGCCTCAACCTCCAAAGTAGATGGGATTACCGGTGCCTACCAGCATGCCTGGCTAATTTTTTTGCATTTTTACTAGAGATGAAGTTTTATCATGTTGGCCAGGCTGGTTTTGAACTCCTGACCTCAGGTGATCCACCCACCTCAGCCTCCCAAATTGCTGCGCCTGGCCTTAAGTTTTCTTTTATGCAGACCTCATAATCTTGCTGCTAATTTGATTCCTTGTCCCCTTTCCTCATTATGCCCAAGCTGCTTCTGGACACTCAAAGTGAATTGAGGCAGCTATTTTGATATTGTGGGTGAAAATTAGTTGTAACTAAGACATCCGGATAACAGGTGTATACCATGTGCATGTGTGTGTGTGTCGATGGTCTTGGAGTGTATCATGCTGAGGAGATAACATCTCTGGAATGGGCTACCTTGGTAAATCACCTGAACTCTCTTCTTCATATGCACTAGAGTGGTGATAGCAGACATTCTTGCCTGTTCCTGACCTTGGGAAAAAAAGCATTCAGACTTTCGTCTCTAAATATAATGTTAGCTGTAGATATTTTGTAGGTACTTGTACTAGTTTGCTAAGGTTGCCATAACCAAGTACCACCAACTGAGTGGCTTAAATAACAGAAGTTTGTTTCTCACATTTCTGGAGCCTGGAAGTTCAAGATCCAGGTGTAGGCAGGTTTCTTTTCTTTTCTTTTCTTTTTTTATTGCATTTTATGTTTTGGGGTACATGTAAAGAACATGTAAGATTGTTGCATAGATACACCCGTGGCAGTGTGATTTGCTGCCTTCCTCCCCATCACCTATATCTGGCATTTCTCCCCATGTTATCCCTCCCCAACTCCCCACCCCCAGCTGTCCCTCCCTTTTTTCCCCTCCACAGACCCCAGTGTGTGATGCTCCCCTCCCTGTGTCCATGTGTTCTCATTGTTCAATACCTGCCTATGAGTGAGAACATTCAGTGTTTGATTTTCTCCTTGTTAAATACCCGCCTATGAGTGAGACCATTCAGTTCTTGTGTCAATTTGCTGAGAATGATGGTTTCCAGGTTCACCCTTGTCCCTAAAAAGGACATGAACTCATCATTTTTTATGGCTGCATAGTATTGCATGGTGTATATGTGCCATATTTTCCCTGTCCAGTCTATCATTGATGGGCATTTGGGTTGGTTCCAAGTCTTTGCTGTTGTAAACAGTGCTGCAGTGAACATTCATGTGCATGTGTCCTTATAATAGAAGGATTTATAATCCTTTGGGTATATACCCAGTAATGGGATTGCTGGGTCAAATGGAATTTCTATTTCTAGGTCCTTGAGGAATCACCACACTGTCTTCCACAATGGTTGCACTACTTTACACTCCCACCAACAGTGTAAAAGTGTTCCTATTTCTCCACATCCTCTCCAGCATCTGTTGTCTCCAGATTTTTTAATGATCACCATTCTAACTGGTGTTAGATGGTATCTCAATGTAGTTTTGATTTGCATTTCTCTAATGACCAGTGATGATGAGCATTTTTTCATATGTTTGTTGGCCTCATGTGTGTCTTCTTTCGTAAAGTGTCTGTTCATATCCTTTGCCCACTTTTGAATGGGCTTGTTTTTTTCTTGTAAATCTGTTTTAGTTCTTTGTAGACTGTGGATATTAGCCCCTTGTCAGATGGGTAGATTGCAAAAATATTTTCCCATTCTGTTGGTTGCTGATTCATTCTAATGATTGTTTCTTTTGCTGTGCAGAAGCTGTGGAGTTTGATTAGGTCCCATTTGTGTATTTTGGCTTTTGTTGCCAATGCTTTTGGTGTTTTAGTCATGAAGTCCTTTAGGCAGGTTTATTTTCTTCGGAGCCTTTCTTGCTGGCTTGAGGACGGCCTCCTTCTCACCATGTCCTTATATGGTCTTTCCTCTGTGTGGGCTCATCCCTGGTGCTTCTCTGTCCAAATTTCCTCTTCTCATAGGGACACCAGTCAGATTGGATTAGGATCCACCCTAATGGCCTCATTTTGACTTAGTCACCTCTCTAAAGGTTCTGTCTCCAAACACAGTCATATTCGGAGGTACTGGGGATTAGGGCCTTGTATGAATTTTGGAATAACACAATTTAGCCTGTTGACAATACCTTTTATCAGGTTAAGGAAGTTCCACTCTATTTGGGTTTGCCAAGAGTTTTTAAAATTATAAATTAATATTGAATTTTGTCAAGTGATATTTTTGCATACACTGATAGAATCGTGATTTTCTTCTTTAGAATGTCATAATGATGGATTACATTGATTGATGTTTACATATTGAACCAGTCTGTTATTCTTTTTATATCTTGTTGAATTAAATTTACTAATTGTTTTAAGACAGAGTCTCGCTCTGTTGCCCAGGCTGGAGTGTAGTGGTGTGATCTGAGAACACTGCAACCGCTTCCTCCTGGTTTCCAGTAATCCTCCTGCCTCAGCCTCCTGAGTAGCTGGGACTACAAGTGCATGCCACCACACCCAGGTAATTTTTGTATTTTTAGTAAAGACAGGGTTTTACCATGTTGGCCAGTCTGGTCTCAAATTCCTGGCCTCAAGTGATCTGCCAGCCTCGGTCTCCCAAAGTGCTGGGATTACAGGTGTGAGTCACCATGCTTGACCATTTCTTCTTTAGTTGTTTTGGTAGAATTCATCAGTTAAATACCCTGAGCCTGGAGATTTATTTTTCAGGTAATTTTTAACTCCTAATTCAATTTTTTTCACAGGTGATTTATTTCATCTTGAGTGATTTTTGTTAGTTTGTGCTTTCCAGAAGTGCTTCATTTTATCTGTTATTGAATTTATGTGTGTAGAATTGTTTGTAACATCCTCTTATTATTCTTTTAACTTCTACAGTGTGTCACCCTTTTTATTCCTGGTATTGGTAGTGTGTGACTTGCCTGTTTTATTCTTTGTCAGTGTTGCTAGAAGTTTGTATTAGTGTGTTCTCTAGTTGCTGTTAAGAACTACCTGAGACTGGGTAATTTATAAAGAAAAAGGTTTAATTGGCTCACACAGTTCTGCAGGCTATACAGGACACATGGCTGAGAAGGCCTCAAGAAACTTTCAATCATGGTGGAAGGTGAAGAGGAAGGAAGCATGCCTTACATGGCTGGAGCAGGAGAAAGAGAGAGTGAAGTCAGGGGAGTGGGGTGCTACACACTTTAAAACAACCAGATCTCGTGAGAACTCACTCACTAGCACGAGAACAGCAAGAGGGAAATCCACCCTATTGATCCAGTTGCCTCCACCAGGCCCCTCCTCCAATATTGTGGATTACAATTCTATGTGAGATTTAGGCAGGGACACAAATTCAAACAATATCAGGTTTATCTGTTTTATTGATCTTCTTTTTTGGTCTTGATGGAGACATCAATCTCATTGATCTCTTAAAGGGAATTATCTCTTTGTTTCACTAATTTTCTCTATTTTTCTTTTTTCAGTTTCATTGATTGTTACATTTAACCTTTTATTCCTCTTCCTTGTGCTTGTACTGGATTTATTTTGTTACAGGTAGAAGCTTAAATGAACTAATTTGAGATCTTCCATCTTAATGTGAGCATTTATTGCTTTAAATTTCCAAGATCTACTTTAATTTAATTCCACAATTTTTGATATATTATAGTTTTAGTTGGTTAAAAATATTTTCTAATTTCCCTTGATAACTCCTCTTTGACCCATGGATTATTGGAAGTGTATTGTTTAATTTCCAGTGTTTGTAGATTTTCCTATTATCTTTTTATTATTGATTTCTAGCTTAATTACATTCTAGTCAGAGAACATACTTTGTATGATTCAACTCTTTGAAATTTATTAAAGTTTGTTTTATGACCCAGGATATGCTCTATCTTGGTGAATGTTTCATAAGTATCTGAAAAAAATGTACAATCTACCTGTCAAATGAAATGTTCTATAATGAAATTAGATTTCGTTGGTTGATAGTATGGTTCAGTTCTATATCCATGCTAATTTTATATCTACTAGTTCTGTTGATTAATGACAGAGGAGTATAGAAGTCTCCAATTATGATTTTGGATATATCTATTTCTCCTTTTAGTTCTCTCACTTTTTAGTTCATGAAGCTTTGTGCTTTTTATTTGTTTGTTTGTTTGTTTTGTGACAGGGACTCACTTTGTCACCCAGGCTGGAGTGCAGTGGTGTGAACCCAGCTCACTGCAGCCTCAACTTCTCAGTATTATATCAATGCATGATCTAGTATTGATATAATACATACCTCGTTACATTTTACTTAGAATCAATATTATACCGCTTCAAGTATGTTCAGTAAGGGATTAACTCAACAGGCTTGGAATGTTCAAGGCCTGACCATTCCTTAAAAAGGGATGGCCTTTGACCAGCTTCTGGGAGGTAATCTCTAAGCCCTTTGAATATCCTGTCTGATAAAAGTATCTTTGTATACCTGGGGCCTTTGGCCTTGCCAGCTAGTTTATGCTAATGTGATTTATGACTGGGTCCTTGTCCACATTGTATCCATTTGACCTCTGTAGAAGCTGGAGATTGAGTAAGTTTCGTCATATGGATGTTTTATGGCTATGTGACCAACCCCCAGTACAAATCCTGGACACCAAATCCTGGCATTGGTTGGCAGTCATCCATATGTGTTATCACACATCGTTGCAGGGAAAATTAAGAAGACAGCTGAAAGCCTGCTGTTGGTTTCTCCTAAACTCTGCCCATGCATTTTTAACCTTTGCTGATTTTATATTTATCCTTTCGCTGGAATGAGCTGTAACCATGATCGTTAACAGCTTTTCTGAGTTCTGTGACTCTTTCTAGCAAATCACTGAACCTGATTGTGGTTGTAGGGACCCCTGGCACAAAGTGAAATGCAGGATCTTGCCATCATATGCATCTCTTTATTCTCCACAATCTATGTCATAGTTGTCTTATCTAATACATTTACATACAATAAAAACCTCATCAGATATTGTTATAATTTTTGCTTTTGGTTGTCACACATATTTTAAAGAACTCAAGAGGAGAAGATTTGTCTATTATACTTAATCAGATGTTCTTGATTTCTATTGCTCATCATTCTTTATGTTCCATATTTTCTTGTGGTATCTATCATTTTCCTTCTGTCTAAAGAATTTCTTTTAGCAATTATTGTAGAGTGGGTCTGTTGGCAGTAAATTCTCACGGTTTTTCTTACTTGAGATGTCTTTTTTTTTAAGTCATTTCTGAAAGATATTTTCACTGGATATTTCATTCTGTGTTGGCAGCTATTTTATTTCAGCACTGTAAAAAAATGTCATTTTACTTCTGGCCTCCATAGTTTCCAGTGAGAAATCTGCAATTATTTGGATCATTTTCCCCCACAAGTAATGCATTGTTGTTCCGTCTTTGGTTTTTCGTTTTTAATTTTCAGCAATTTGATTATGATGTGTTTGGGCATGAATTTCTTTTGGGACTAGCTACTGGTTCTTGAATCCATAAGTTTTATGTTTGATGTCTTTTGCCAAAGATAAGAAATTTTTAGCTGCTATTTCTTTAAATATTTTTTAGCCCCAAACTCTTTATCCTTTGCGAATGAGACTCTTATAACACAAATGTTAGGCTTTTTGGTATAGTAACATGGGTCCCAGAGGCTCCACTTAATTATATTTTTAATCTTTTTTTTTCTATTGTTGAACAATTTCTATTGTCCTGTCTTTAAGTTCACTGATGGATTCATCTGTCATTTTTGTTTGCTATTAAGCTTTTTCAGTGAGTTTTAAAATTTTGGTTATTGTATTTATTAGCCCTAAAATTTCCATTTGGTTCTTTTTTTTATTTTTAATTTTTTTGCTGAGATTTTCTATCTTTCCATTTGCTTTAAGAGTGTTTGCCATACTTCTTGGAGCACTTTTGCATAAGCTGTGTTATGATCTCTCTCATATACTTGCAATATGTATGTAATCTTGATATTTGTGTCTGTTAATCATGTTTTCTCACATGAGTTGAGATTTTCCTGATTATATGCTTATTAATTTTAGATTATATCCTGGAAATTTTGATATTATGTTATGAGACTCTAGGTCTTGTTTAAATCCTATGGACAGCATTGATCTTCTTGTTTTAGTAGGCAATTCACTCATTTGGATACAGGCTGTAAGTTCTGGTCATTCTCTATGGGTCATGGTTTCAGTGTCAGTTCTGCTTTCAAAAGTTTTGAAGTGCTATTTGAATCTGTCTCTTGTGTGCACCATTCATTGGTCAGTCTGGGACATGAGCATTGGTCTGTCCTATAGTTTAGTTCTCAAGTCTATGGTATCCCACATGTGTTGTTTGGGAGTGAGTCCATGAGCTCATAAACAACTTCATGAGGTCACTTTCCTGAGCTTCTTCCTTTCTGTGATCTTTATGGTCCTTTCCAGTTCACTGACCCTATTTTTGTCTTTTTAGGCAGAAAGCTGGGACGTTTGTTATCATAGTTTGCTATAGAAGTTTGCTATAGAACTCTTATAATTGCACCTACATCTGGGGCCAACCACTAGGAGGGAAGAGAGGAAAAAGATTGACTCCTGTTTACATTGATCCATCCTCTTGAGACCACAGCTTCTCTGAGGAGAGAAGAAAGTTTCCATTCTACAAAGTTTTAGGTGCCTGTGGACTGTGATACTGCTGCTGTTGCTGCCATTATCACCACCACTGCCACCAAAGGAGGATTTCCTGGGGGCTGGGACATGATAGGGTGCAGATTCTAAAAGACATGATAGGGTGGAGAGAAATGGTGGACTAGAAGCCTACATCGTTCGTACCCCTGACAGGAACACCAAATTTTAACAACTATCTGTGCACATCATAAGAACATCATAAGAACCAAAAATCAGGTGAGCAATCATAGTACCTGTTTTTAACTTCATATAATTGAAAGAGGCATTGAGGAGGGCAGGAAAGTCTTGAAATGCTGACATTACGCCTTTCCCATCGCCCGGCAGCAGCTGTGTAGTGTGGAGAGTCTGTGCACTTGGAGGAAAGAGAGCACAGTGACTGGGGGACTTTATATTGAACTCAATGCTGCAGTCTCATAGCAGAAAGTAAAGCTCTGCTGGGCTCAGCCAGTGCTCATGTACAGAGGGAGAATTTGGATGAGACCTAGCCAGAGGGGAACACTCATCCCATGGTTGGACCTTAAGTTTACTGGCAAGCTTTGCCACTGGGGCCCAAAGTGCTCTGGGGTCATAGATAAACCTGAAAGGCAGTCTAGGAAAAAAGAACTGCAATTCCTAGGCAATTCTTAGCACTCAGCTGGTCTCAGAGCCACAGGATTAAAGTAGCATGTGACCTAGGAAGACACCAGACAGGGCAGCTAAGGGAGTGCTTGCCCTGTCCCTCCCCTAACACCAGGCAGTGTAGCTTGCAGCAATGACAGTGTCTCCTTCCTTCTGCTTAATGGGTGGAGAGTGAAGAATAAAGAGGACTTTGTCTTGCATCTTGGATAGCAGTTCAGTTATAGTAGGAGAGGGCACTGGGCAGAGTCATGAGGGCCCCGTTCCAAGCCCTAGCTCCTGGATTACACTTCTAGACACCCCCTGGGCCAAAAGGGAGCCCGCTGCCTTGAAAGAAGGATCCAGTCCTAGCAGGATTTATCACCTACTGACCAAAGAGCAACTGGGGCCTGAATGACCAGCAGTGATACCCAGGTAGTATACTGTGGGTGTTGGGCTCTAGATATGCTGACTTCAGATGTGACCCAGCACATTCCTAGCTGTGGTGGCTACGGTAAAAGACTCCTTCAGTTTGAGAAAAGCAGAGGGAAAACTGAAGGCACTTTGTCTTCCACCTTAGGTACCAGCTCAGCCACAGTGAGTTAGAGCACCAGCGGGCTCTTGGGGTCCTTTTAATATATCTGTCTTCTTTTGAAGGACCTGCCCTGGAGCAGAGGGGAACCCACTTCCCTGAAGGGTGAGTCCCTTTTAGGTGAATAGGCCTGGCAGCGTTCACCAGAAGCTGACTGCAGAGTCCTTGGGTTTTAAGTGAACATTGGCTGTGGCCTGTCAGAATGAAACTTAATGGTGGTGGCCACAGGGAGAGGCTCTTCTGCCTATGGAGAAGAGAAGGGGGAGTGGGAGGACTTTATATTGTGGTTGAAGTGCCAGCTTGGCTGCCGTAGAATAGAACATCAGGTAAAATTCTAAGCTTTTTGACTCCAATCAAATAATCAGATCAAAATGGATTAAAGACTTATCAAAATAGGTTAAAGAGTTAAACCTGAAAGTATTAAATTACTAAAAGAAAACATTGGGAAAACTCTCCAGGATATTGGTCTGGATAAAGATTTCATGAGAAATATCCCATAAGCACAGGCAACCAAGCAGAAATGGACAAATGAGATCACACCAAGTTAAAAAGCTTCTGCACAGTGAAGGAAGCAATTGACGAAATGAAGAGACAACCCACAGAATGGGGGATGTATTGGCAAAGCACTGATCTGACAGAGGACTAATAACCAGAATATATAAGAAGCTCAAACAACTCTATAGGAAAAAAATCTAATATCCATTTTAAAAATGGGCAAAAGATCTCAATAGACATTTCTCAAAAGAAGACATGCGAATGACAGATACATTAAAAGGAGAGGTAAGATTGATATCTCATTGTGGTTATGTTGATCGATGCTCAACATCATTGATCGTCAGAGAAATGCAAATCAAATCACAATAAGATACCAATATTATCTCTGCTAAAATGGCTTATAGTCAAAAGACAGGCAATAACAAATGTTAGAGAGAATGTGGAGAAAAGTGAACCCTCATACACTGCTGGTGGGAATGTAAATTAGTATGGCCACTATGAAAAACAGTTTGGAGGTTCCTCAAAAAACTAAACATTGAGCTACCATATAATCCAGCAATCCCACTGCTGGCTGTATACCCAGAAGAAAGGAAATCAGTCTATCAAAGAGATATCTGTAATCCCATGTTTGTTGTAGCATATTCACAATAGCCAAGATTAGCAACCTAAGGGGATAAAGAAAATGTGGTTTTCTCCTTCCAAGCAAAGTGCAAAAAAAAAAAGAAAAGAAAAGGAAAGAAAAGAAAATGTGGTACATGTATAGAATGGGGTACTATTCAGCCATAAAAAAGAATGAGATCCTGTAATTTGCAACAACATGGATGCAACTGGAGGTCATTATGCTAAGTGAAATAAGCCAGGCACAGAAAGACATACATTGCATGTTCCCACTTATTTGTGGGATGTAAACATCAAAACAATTGAACACATGGAGATAGAGAGTAGAAGGATGGTAACCAGAGGCTGGGAAGGGTAATAAGACGTTGGGGGCAGGTGGGGATGGCTAATGGGTACAAAAAGTACTTTGAAAGAATGAATGAATAATACCTAGTATTTTATAGCACAACAGGGTGACTGTAGTCAAAATAACTCAATTGTACATCTAAAAATAAAGAGTATAACAGAATTGTTTTTAACACAAAGGATAAATGCTTGAGGTAATAGATACCCCATTTTCCATGATGTGATTATTATGCATTGTATGCCTGTAACAAAATATCTGATGTACCCCATAAATATATACACCTACTATATGCCAACAAAAATAAGAATTAAAAAAAAAAGGAAGAAGAAGAGACGGCAGGGATCCCCAGACCAACTGAAGCCAGCACACCACCTACGTTGTGCTACCACCATGCCCAAGAGGAAGGCTGAAGGGGATAGGATGAACCACAGAGAAGGTAAAGGATGAACCACAGAGAAGATCCGCAAGGTTGATTGCTAACCCTGCTCCTCCAAAGCCAAAGCCTAGGTCTAAAAACACCCCTGCAAAAAATGGAGAGAATGTACTCAAAGGGAAAAAGGGAAAACCTCTGCTGGCAAAGAGGGGAATAAGTCTGCAGAAAATGGAGATGCCAAACAGAGCAGGCACAGAAAGCTGAAGATGCTGGAGATGCCAAGTGAAGTGTCTGCGTTTTTGATGTGTACTCCTAGTGATGCTACAGTTTGAAATGCTATCTTTTGTCAAGTTTTATTAAAATGCAGAATTATGTTTTACTTTTTTTTCTTAGGCTATGTTGTTGTTAGCACACACACTTCATGTTGTTTTGCGGGGACGAGGCATTTGTCACTAATAGAACGTCTCCGAAGCTGGATTGATATGGGGAAAACACCTTTCCCTTCTGGTTTTGAGAGACTTCCTCTTGGTTCCCAAGGGAGGGATTTCCTGACTTTGACACGCATGGCCACCTTGTCGAAAAAGCCTTGTGGTATGGAAAAACGAATTTGTTTTTATGTCCTCTTTTCCCTTTCCACCTTTCAGCATAGACTTAACTCCCTTAAACCCAGACATCTGTTGGGACCTGACCCCAAATAATTGGTTACCAGTGTGTCAGGAAATCTGGACTTTCCAGTGATGGGACTGAGATGGCACCCCTCAGAAGAACAGTGGTTCCATTTCTAGATTGTAGATCTTCAGATAAATTCTGCCATTTTCATTTCACTTCCTGAAAATCAGAGTGGGCTCATGAAAAGTTATTAAACTACATGCTGAATGTAAAATGTCAACCCTCACTCTACACCTCTAAACTTTCCCTGTTCAGAGCATCAGATGAAGACCTCATTGTTTTTTTTCTTTTTTGAGACAGAGTCTTACTCTGTCACCCAGACTGGAGCGCAGTGGTACCATCTCGGCTCACTGCAACCTCTGCCTCCCAGGCTCAAGCAATCCGCCTGCCTCAGCCTCCCAAGTAGCTGGGATTACAGGTGTGCACCACTACCACCGGCTAATTCATTGAGTTTTATAGTGGTTTTCTGACTTTTGGTTGTCCACTGAAGAAGGGAATCTGAAAATTATTGTATATTGTTAATGATTGTCTACCCATGTCCTGCCTGAAATACCATGATTATTACCATGATTACCATGATTATTTATGAATAATATCTTTAATAAAGCTGGATACAGTTTGGCTAGAAAAAAATTAAAAAGAAAGAAAAATGGTGGATTTCTTTCACTGTGTCTGAGTATTAGGAGTCTCCTGTATCATTCTTATCCAAAATTTGAAGGCTTCTCCTAGAGATGTCTGTGTTTATTTCCCGGTACCTACTTCTGGGTTTTGGCCTGCCTTGTGTCAAGGCAGTGATACTTATGGAAAAACAGGAACTCATCTACCTGTCCTCTGACTGGTCTGCTGGTCCTTCGTGTTCTGATCTTCTTTTCCAGTCTGCCTGCTACTGTTTACTTTTCTGATTCCTCAAATAGTTTCTCCAGGCATTATTTCCAGGTTATATTTTTATTGAGTGGTTGAGACAGAGTAGGAAGGGCTTATTAAATTTTACCTGGAACTAGCACTTTTTTTTTTCAGACAAGAGTTTCACTCTTGTTACTCAGGCTAGAGTACAATGGTGCGATCTTGGCTCACTGCAACCTCTGCCTCCCAGGTTGAAGTGATTCACCTGTCTCAGCCTCCTAAGTGGCTGGGATTACAGGCACATGCCACCATACCTGGCTAATTTTTGTACTTTTAGTACAGACAGGTTTCAGGTTTCATCATATTGATCAGGCTGGCCTTGAACTCCTGACCTCAGGTGATCCGTCTGGCTCGGTATTCCAAAGTGCTGGGATTACAGGCATGAGCCACTGGGCCTGGCCAGAACTGGCACTCTTACATGTAACTCTAGTGTTGTCTTTGAGGTTCCAAGGCAGATAATTTACAATCACAGCAGTCTTTGTGGTAAACATATGAATACTTGTGACCTATTGGTTTTATTCCAATGGTAATGGAAGCCTGGGCTATTACAGAAGAAACTCAGAAAGGAGGGAACACTTAACCTTCCCCAGCAGCATTTGCATTCTTACAATTTATCTGCCAATGATGCCTTTTGTGAGCAGTGTTGTGAATCTTAGGGTACTGATCCCAAACAAAATTGGGAAGTTGGCTAAATGCATCATGGAGAACACACGCTTTTCCTTCCACAGCCTCATGACACTTCATGTACTTCTCCATGCAGAAGGATTCCTGCATCCCTTTATTCCTGGAATGGGTATATCGGGTCTAATCACATGTGTCAACTATGATTACAGTGCTGTATTGAGATGATTATTGTGTCTAAGCTCAGAAGGAAATTGGGCTGGGTTCTATTAGTGATGTCTGCTGTGGTCTAGATAAAAGTTAACGGCAGCAGCATGCTGTTGTATTATTTTTCAATGCTCCTACTCTTCTTATATCAAAATTATATACAAAAACATCTGCTATTGTCAGGTGCAGTTTTTGTGTGAATTTAAGGTAACTGGCCTCCCTTACCGCATATCTTTTGTATTTTCATTCTCTCTAATTGTGAAAAAGTCTTGATCATATTTTATAATTTCTGGGATCAGTGAGCAGATGTAGGAAGATTTAGGGAAGAGGTAAGTGGTGGGTATGAGTAGGCAGACTTTCCTTGAATTTTCTCATGATGTCTTGTACATCTAGTAAGGCCAATCATATCCATCTGGGTTTAATATAATAACATGGGAATTTTTCCCAATTGGAAGAGGGTATGGACAGGCTTAAAGGGTAGGCCAGGCTGGGCGTGGTGACTCACGCCTAAAATTCCAGCACTTCGGGAGGTGGAGGCAGGAGGATCACCTGAGGTCAGGAGTTCGAGACCAGCCTGGCCAACATGGTGAAACCCCTCCTTTACTAAAAATACAAAAGTTAGCTGGGTGTGGTGGCACGTGACTGTAATCTCAGCTGCTTGGGAAGCTGAGGGAGGAGAATCACTAACTTGAACCTGGGAGGCAGAAGTTGCAATGAGCCAAGATAGTGCCATTACACTCCAGCCTGGGTGACAGAGCAAGACTCTGTCTTGAAAGAAAGAAAAGAAAGACGGAAAAGAAGAAAAGGAAGGAAGGAAGGAAGGAAGGAAGGAAGGAAGGAAGGAAGGAAGGAAGGAAGGAAGGAAAGGAAGGAAGGGCAAGCAAATGATATGATACCAGTTTTTAGGTAGAGTTTCTTAGCAGGGTCAGTTGTTGCTGTTTCTTCTTTCCTACAAAAGTCATTCCATCAAAAAGGACCCATTACTTCCAAAAGCACTTGGCCTCTATGCAGGCAGGGAAGAGCATCTGACTAGGAAGTGCCTAACTGATCTGGACATATGTGAGCTAGCTTGGAAGAGTGATGAGGGCTGTGGGTTTTGAAATAACATCCACGTGGCTTTGGATTCTGAACTTATAATTTACTCATCGTAAGACTGAGGCTAAATTGGTATTCTTTTGAGCCTGTTCCCTCATCTGTAAAATAGAACAATAATGTTTATCCATTTCCCTCTCTGTAGAGTAACTGTGGAAGCTAAAAGACATAATCTGAAGAAGAAAATGATTGGCATTGCTGTAGGTCCTCAGCAAATGTTAGTTCTTTAATATTCTTAGATTGTGTTGTGGGTGTTAGGCAATCACTGCTCATCTTGGCTCTTCTGCCTGGGGTGGGTGGAAGGGGATAAAATCATGGGAGGTCTAATTGAGTTGAAAGTCTTGACCTTTCTTGGATGGGTAAAGGAGCCATCGTGTTTATCATGCTGAAAATAAATTAGTCCCTCAAGTCAAATGTTACCAGAGCTAATAATGATCCACCTTTTTTAGCAATTGCTATGACATTCAGAACAATTTTTAATTGTGAGTCTCTTTCTTTAAAATAAAAAGTTCACATGAGCAAATGCTAATATTTTAAGAAAATTCTTGGAGGGACTTTAATTGACACATGTAAATGCTGTAGTTCAATTTGCATTTAAATAGACATTCCAAACATTTTCTTTTAAATGGGCTTTATTTCTCTTTTGTAAAACTAAAAATTAATTTTTTCTTTTTAGCAAAATGGGTGCCCGGTAAAGTTCATGGTTAAGAGATGTGGTGCAGCTGTTCTTTTATCTCCTACTCAGAGTGGAAATAGCCTTACCAGAGCAAGGCACAAGTGAACAATAGAAGTAATGTTTTTTTAAAATGTGCTTCTGCAAAGGATTGATCAGTGGCTTAACAAGGATTGACATCAGCATGACATTCTCTCCATCAATACACAAGGCCGCACGGAAAATTATCCCCTATTTACAAGCACAATCAACCTTTCATCTCTGATGTCTCCTGAAGACTACAGTGACCCCCTTAAAATGCACTATAGTGGTGAGCTTTATTTTCTCCCTTTCCTTTTTCTATATGGGAATAGGAGACTTCTCTGAAAAAGCCTCTGATAATGGAGTTTTGGGAGATGGGATTCTCATCTGGAATTTAATTCTTCCAAAGTAATTCTTGAACAGGTGTTTGGTACATTTTCCCAGGTTACTGAGAAGGAGAATCACAGGATAGAGCTTATAATTTATGGAGGTCCCTTATTTAAGTCTCACTTTAGGTCTGTGGCAGGAAAAACCAGCGACTCACCCAAATCCTTGTTCTCCTCTTCATTCTGGGCTAGACTATGAGACCTTCATACAGATAGGTTTGGTCACATGCCTGAGTTTTATTCAAAATTGATATGTACTACTCCCAGCTTGGTTCATAAGAACCTCCCACATGTACCTTGCTCTTTTCTCCTTCTGGCTGGTTGGAATAATGTGATTCTCAGGGCAACCTTGGAAGCCACTTGTTGAAGATGTTATGACTCTATCAGCTTGAGTTCCCTGAATGACTCTTCTGCCAACTTGCTCAGTACTGTTTCCATGAGCAAGAAATACATTTCTACTGAATCTGGGTCACTCTACATTTTTTTTTTCTTTTGCTATAACAGGTAGGCTATCCTTATAAAATAAATAATAAAGCCTCCCTTATAATAATATTTTGGTATACTATATGTTTTAAGAAGGCTATGAGTTCTGCCGACACAGGACCAGAACTCATAGCCTTCTTAAAACATATAGTATACCAAAAGAGTATAGTATACTCTTTTAAGTGCTTGGTATAACACTTAATCCTTATACATCTCCTTCTCTGGGAATCTGAGGCCTAGGTTATTGTGCGGTGACCCAGGTAATAAGCATAGTACCTGATAGATAGTTTCTCTGTCATAGATGGGTTATTTCTTGAATGGTCCCTTACATTCCAGATTTAGGGACAGTTCTGTAATAATTATCCAAGAAGCTGAGTATCTATTGCCATATTCTCCAACTTTGACTGAGAGTCTTTCCTTTGTGTCCAGCTTGCCATGGGGGTTAGGAGAAATAAGAGGGAGCTTGGCTACAGCTGCTGAAGTTGCAGTTAGAGAAGTGGAGAGGCAGGAGAGTGGGGAGGAAGGTAATTTGGAGGGTTTCTAAATGTCAGTGTTCAGGGACAATGCTCTAGCAATGCCCTTTCCATTGTACATTATTATAATAAGTTTAGAAAAATGGTTGTGTTTCAACAACAATGCTGTGGAAACATACAGTGCCCTTTCTCAGTGATGTTACCTACAGGTAGAAAGGATATCTATTTTTAAATGTTTAGTAATATAAATTACCTTGAGCCCCAGACTTTAATTTTGAAGGAAAATGAGATTGGATTTAAATAATTGAAGACACGTGGAGAAACATTTTAATAAAACTTCATATTTTGACTGAGTTCCTTGAGTCTTTTGCGCTCACTCTCATTAGATGTATAATTACCAGGTGGTTGGTAAGAATCATTTAATAGTCTGAACACTTGTGGGGCTTTTTTATCTAGCTGAAAGCTGATTATATTCATCAGGAAAAAACAGTTTAGTCCATCTTCCCCAACCTGAACAGCCCATTCATCCTTTATGCCACTTTCTACATTTTTTACATTGTAATGCATGCCAAGAAAGAACAATACCATACACTTGTGGCTGCACTTCACAATTATTATTTAATTCACATTATATAGCTTTAATTGTAAAGTAAATCTTTTATTGTAAATCCCTGGATTATATGTAAATTCTCTTGGCACAGTTTATACTTTTTGATTGGGTGCGGTGGCTCACGCCTATAATCCCAGCACTTTGGGAGGCCGAGACGAATGGATCACTTGAGGCCAAGAGTTTGAGACCAGCCTCACCAACATGGTGAAACCCTGTCTCTACTAAAAATACAAAAATTAGCTGGGCATCTGGGCAGGCACCTATAATCCCAGCTACTGAGGAGGCTGAGGCAAGACAATCGCTTGAACCCAGGAGGTGAAGGTTGCAGTGAGCTGAAATTACACCACTGCACTCCAGCCTGTGTTGTCAGAGACTCTGTCTCCAAAAAGAAAGAAAGAAACAACCCTTCTGGGCTCTGGACTTCTGGGACTTATTTTACTTTGATGTACAGCTCCTGGAGATTACTTAGCATTGTTCAGCAGCCAGGTACAATTAGTTGTAAAAGGATGTCTGCTACTCCACTCACCTAAGGTGCCTTGAATTTCATCACCATCAGGCCTAGGCATAAGCTAGCTTTCTTCTCTCTGCTTCATCTTCAATGGTTACTTTTCTCTATTCTTTTGATCTTCTTTCTCTCTCTGTTTTTATTTTCTTACATAAAATTTACCTTTTTTCTAAGGTTCCAGTTGCATAGCATCTTAAACTGGGAAAAAAAAACCCTTCACAACCCCACATTTTAATAGAACCAGCTTTTTATAGATATGAGAATTTACTAGTGGAAATGACCCCATTTAAAGTAGTTATGAGTATTTCTGGTGATGTGACTTTGTCTTGAAGGGGTAAGTATTGTCTCATTTGAATGGACAGTACACATATTTTAATCCTGAGTGTCTGCACTGCTATAGCAGTTATTTCTCAATTACCTGCAAAAGAGGCATAGACCATATAGAATAATTTGAAAACATTTGGCTTGGAATGTGTGATATGTTGTGAAGATTATTTCACTAATTACATTTGGTTTGGACTCATATCTAAATATTTCTCTAGAATATGCAACAAATGTCTTCAAAAGAGAGGCAATCTAGAAATAATTGAGACATGGGCAGAGGCCAAAGGACAATAAAAAATTTTCAGAAACAGGTGGTTGTTTAGTTAGGTATTTAAATCTTGCCATATTCTGAAAAGGTTTTGAGGAGAAACAATAACTGTGGTTCCACACTGGGAGCATTATGCCTTTTGAGTCCTAAATGTAAGATTCTAGCTCTTTGTCCAGTGCAGCATTTTGCTGTCTGATAAGAACAACAGAAATAATCCTTCGTGATATGCCCACTATGCTAAATACTTAACATTTATCCTATTTAATCCTCAGATTCCCTGCTCTCCCTGTTTTACAGATGAGGCTCAGAGAGGTTAATTATTGTGCCCCAAGTGACACAGCAAGTGCATGGCAGAAATACTCCTTGAACCCAGCTTGTGTGGCTCTGATGCTTATGTTCCTAACACTTTCCCCTACTGCCTCTGATTTTGTTGATGTTATATTGTGCAGCTGTGTCTTATCTCTAGGAAAAACATCTGGGCATCCTTAAAGTGGTTTTCAGAGCCTGAAGCACTAAGATGAGTGTGAAAGAACCAAAGAACTTGTTAATGTCAAATTATCTCTTCTGAGAAAAGAGTTGTATACGACAGTTTCCCTCCTTGTAGAAATTACTTTGCAGAAACAATCACAGTATCTAAATGTTGTCAGTTCACATCACTACTTTGTCAAGAAGAAGCTTAATGCTTGAGTTACATGATTTTAAACTTGTTTTCAGCCTGAGACTGGCATACCTAATTTTAAATATGCTTTTATTTAAAGGATATTGTTAACTATATTTATTTAGGTGGACTGCTGTCCATTAAGAAGGTTAGCATTTTTCTCTGCAACCTTCAACTTGACAGTTTTAATATCCAGGCTATTAAATATATATATATTAGGAAGTTCTCTAGCAGATAAATCTCTTGTCAAAGCAATTTTTAAAAATGACAAAATAATGAAAAAGGTAAAACATTTAGTTTTCTGATAACATATTCTGCAAGGACTGTCCTCTGTTTTTGTGGTATTGCACAAGGTTGTCTGAAACTGAAGATGCCATACTTGAGACTTTTTGTGGCATTGGCCTCTGAATTCAACTGTGAAGTAAATGTGTTGCATTGGTTTCAAGACAGATGGTGATGAATTACTGAAGAAATTTCGGTCAGAGGTAAAAATCTTAAATTCTTTTTGTCACTTTATTTTTTTTAGATGCCAAGAGTAACTCCTTTTTTTGTGCAGGGGAAGCGAAATAAAACTGACTTTGCTTTATTTAAAAATATTGTTTGGGGGCTGGGTGCAGTGGCTCACACCTGTAATCTCAGCACTTTGGGAGGTGGGTGAATCACCTGAGCTCAGGAGTTTGAGACCAGCTTGGCCAACACGGCTAAACCCATTCTCTACTAAAAATACAAAAATTAGCCAGGCATGGTGATGTGTTGCCTATAATTTCAGCTACTTGGGAGGCTGAGCCAGGAGAATCGTGTGAACCTGGGAGGCAGAAGCTGCAGTGATCCGAGATGATGCCGCTGCACTCCAACCTGTGTGACCAAGTGAGACTTCGTCTCAAAGAAAAAAAAAATACTGTCAAGGTCTTCTTCCCACCCTTTAAGTGCAAGCACCTATAAACATGCATTCCTTCATTCAGCAAACATTTATGGGCCATCCACTCCATTCCAAGTACTGTTCTCTGCAGTAGGAAGGAGAGTGACCATACCACAGAAAGACACATCCCTGGGAGTTTCTCTACATCCGTTTGATGATAATTTACCTGG
This sequence comes from Callithrix jacchus, assembly GCF_049354715.1. Classification (NCBI taxonomy): domain Eukaryota; kingdom Metazoa; phylum Chordata; class Mammalia; order Primates; family Cebidae; genus Callithrix; species Callithrix jacchus. The sequence goes on along the minus strand of NC_133502.1, from coordinate 98,885,128 downwards.
GGAAACTCTGGCTGAGACTCAAATGTCTTAGGGTATTTGTAAAAAATAAAAGTACAGAGTTTTTCTTTTCTTCTTTGATACACATTTCAATAAGGATTTTATTTACAGAGGCTCTCCCATTTCTTTTGCAAAAGGCATACAGCAACGGAGCCCCTGTGGTTTTCAGAAAACTCACCTGCTTCTTGCTGTTGAAAGTCTGACACAAAGTAAAAGAACTGTGCTGGAACTACTGGTGATGAACAGGGAGTTATTTGTGATAGAGGAAATATGGTACTTTTCCTCTGGTAAGATGTACATTTATTATAGCATTTATCAAATAATTTGGCTTTTCAATACATTATCAGAAATTAGTGAGACTGGTTATGAACTTAATTATGCTTTTCTAAAAAATGTTTTTAGCCTGCTCTCAAACATTTTGAAGTGGACCCTTATTAGAGTTACCAAATTGTATGAAAGCACATTGCCCTCAGCACATAAGGGTCACAGGTGGAATGTAGCAGGGCTGAAATGAAAGATAATGGAAAAATCCAGTACTTGTGTTTGCTACTTAAATGTCATGGCTGAGTAAATGGACTTCTCTACTTCCTAGGACTCGGCTTCTACTACATTAGTCTGGCAGTGATTAGAGAGGAGAGGTTGCTCTGCAAATTGGCTTGGCGAACCATGTAGTTCATCTTTTTATTGTGCAAAACAGAAAAAATTGCTTCTAATCAATCCACTTCAACTTTCAGTCTAAAAATTATTTACCATCTATCAACTGAAAGTACCAGAGAAATGTTCTATTCGAATTAACTGAAGGGAAGAAGCATTTGTATCAATAACTTGATTGTGATTATGGGGGAAGCAATAAAGAGATTTCATCATATCATGATGGAATATGGAAGCCATAAAGAGACTGCATCATTATTGAGGTGTCCTTGACAAGTTGATTAATGCTTTTAGGATAATTAATCTATATTTCAAATATAATTAAACTCTTATTAGCAAAATCAGAAATGTATAATTTAATGACTCTAATGCTCAAAAAGAGATAGATTTTCTGCTCAAACAGAACATTATTAATTTTGAACTTTTCACAATCTTTGCATTAGATTCATATGACTGATCAATCCCTCTGCTTTGTAACTGCCCTAGGATGTAAACTTTGAGGTGCTTAGATAAAAGTTTATTATTCTTAATTTTCTCAAAACACAGGTTAACAGAGAACTGATGTGACGCACAGAGAAATTTTACAAATTTCCACTTTGCTCATCAGCACAATGACTTTAAAAAGCGAATTAATAAATCACACTTCTAGATGAAGTATAATAGTTGGATGACATCCAATTTTGGGAGAGGAAGAAAAAAAAATTAGTTTGAGATAGTGCAGATTACAAAAGTAGACTCCTTTAAGCTGGTCCTTAACACAGCTGGCTTCATTAAGAAAACATCTAGGACCAGCAGCCAGGTCTGCCCAGAAGGAGAGAAAAGAAAGGATCAGTAGAGGAGGGATCTGTGGCAAGTTTTTATGAAATTCGGGCAGCCTGTGCTGAGATTTAGGATGTATCAGGCTAAGAAACCTTGACCTCATTTGAGGAAAAGAAACCTCACCCACAGCTCCAAACCAGGAAATATTGTTCCACTTCTCAAAAACCAAAGATTTTCTGGTGCAACTGGAGTCCAAATTTCTGAAAAAGAACCTTAGCATAGATGAACAAAGTCTGTTGAAACCAACATTTTTTGATTAGTTCTAATTCTTTTCATTAGCGAAACCAAAATCATCTATATTAAAAATACTTAGTTCTTTTGTAGAGAAAACTCACCTCTTTTAGATGAATATTGTTTGCACAGTGGGTTATTAGGCTGTATCTTCAGATAATGTCATGTCTTTTTGGGTGCAGAGGTTTCAATTCTAGGCCTCCATTTCAAAAGAAGCCCCTTTAACCTTTGTAAAAAAAAAAAAAAAAAAATAGAACTCCCCTGGAGAAGCCTCCCCTTTTGTGGTCTCTCTCTGCCCCTTCCCCTTCTGTCCTCAACAGTGCTTGCTCTTGAGCAGACTTATGCCTACAAGAGAGAGAGGAAAAGGCAGCTTGCTTTTGCTTTGATTTGGGTTTGCTCTTCATTACCCATTCTCAGTTCTCCTCTCATTACTGGTGCCAAATATATTATTAACACTCAAACAAAACTTCCTACCTCTTGCAAGTTAAGAGGGTTAAGTGGACATTGTGTATATGGCACATATGAGACTGCCTGAACCACAGCATCCTAGTGCTTTAGTCCTCTGCTCCCCTAGAAGGGCCTCATTAAAAGACTGAAAGGCAAGTAGTAGAGAAGAAGAGAGGAAGGATCAGGGAAGGACTCTGCAGTGCGATGCTTTATATAGACATAGGGCTCACAGGTAGCCTCCTCCCTGTCAGTGGGGAGGAAGGACTGCCTAGGGGATTTTTACATGGTTGTGCTGCTACTGGCGGGTTAGACCTAAATGGTGGCTTCCAGGCTTTCCCTGTCTTTAAGGGTTGTTTATATATTATGTATTTAGTTCCAAGTCACAAACTCTCAGGGTCTTGGTTCCCTGATTGCAAAAAAGAGAATGTTGGCTTAATGGGTAAGTTTCTCAGGTCCCTTACAGTCCTAACATTTGAAATAATCTTGCAAACCTTCTTCACTCATGTACCAGGAATATTCCAGAAAACAGAAAGTTTGGATAATCAGGAATGTAAAGAAGGTTCCAAATCCATCTGGAACACAATAGTACATTTTTTCTTTAAAATTGTCTTCTTAAGCCTGTGTACACATGGAGTTCAAATTTTATTTGCAGCAAGTCAGGGCTGCCCAAAGACCTGGTTAGCTCTCACTAAACATTTCAGACAGAAGCATCTCCCAGGGCAAGGATGTTCTGTGCATATTCATAAACAAAACCAGTTTCCCACATTCAGAAATGACTGTTCATTCTCATATTCTTGTTCAAATATTTTGTTCGCTGAGAAGTTTAGGGTTATAGAATACTTCAGGGAAAAATGTGCAAAATATAAAATGAAGATTTTTGTGCCATTTTTTTTTTTTTTTAGTTAGAGTCTCCCTCTCACCCCCAGCCTGGAGTTCAGTAGCATGATCTTGGCTCACTGCTGCCTCCGCCTACCAGGGTCAAGGGATTCTCCTGCCTCAGTCTCCCAAGTAGCTGGGACCATAGGCCCGCGCCACCACACCTGGCTAATTTTTTGTATTTTTAGTAGAGATGGGGGTTTCCCCTTGCTGGCCAGGCTGGTTTCTAACTCCTGACCTCATGATCAGTCTGCCTCGACCTCCCAAAGTGCTGGGATTACAGACGTGAGCCACTGCGCCCAGGCTTGTGCCATTTGTCTTCTAAGAGAGACTACAGCTAACTTGTATTTGTTTTTCCTCCCCCTCCTCTTTCTCCTTCTTTTTTCTTTCTCCTATTCTCCGTCCCCGCCCTCCCCCACCCCGGAAGTACCTCTGGCAGCAAATGCTTAGGCACCTGTACAGGTCAGAACTTTGGTACAATATTTGCCTTGGATATGAACTCTCTTCCCTGCCCCCTATTAAAGGTTTTTTAAAATTTCTCTTGGGTTGATACAAACATTAAAATAACTATTAAAATTATTGTTGGGGAGACTGATCCAAGATGGTTGATCGCTAACATCTCGGGACTGCAGCTCTCAGTGAAGGCGTGGAGAACTAGAGGACGCCACACTTTCAGACAAATTCTGGTCGCTCAAGGAGCAGAAGATCCCCAGTGAAGGAATCACACGGGTCGCCAGCGAGACTTTCATGGCCGGCGCAACGGTTTCCCTGGCGCCTCGGCGCAGCAGCTCTTGGAGCAGAGTAAACAGGTTCGGAGGACCCACAAAGGCCCCCAGCACACCAGAGCCCGGCGCAGCGGCTGTGACAGCACCTAGACACGGCAGCGCTCGGCGCAGAGGCGCAGAGTAAACGGGACCGGTTCACCTTCTGACCGAGGTTTGGAGCCCCGGGAAGGCAGAGTCACGCACTACGGACACAAGAAGGAAGCCAGACAAGAGAATCCTGGGCAGAAAAGCACCATCAGTTTTAACGCCGCTGCTCTGGCCCTGGGAACTAACAACCTGGACGCCCACTCAAGAGACCTAATCTGAAACTAGCAAAGACCACAGGAGGATAAACTTACAATGACGGGAAGAAACCAGCATAAAAACGCTGAGAATACTCAAAGTCAGAACACCTCTCCCTCTAAAGATGATCACAGTTCCACATCGACAATGGAACAAGGCTTGATGGAGAATGAGCGCATCCCAATGACAGAAGTACTCTTCAAGGAATGGATAATAACAAACTTCAGTGAGTTAAAAGAACATGTTGTAGCCCAACATAAAGAAACTAGGAACTTTGAAAAAAAGTTTGATGAAATCCTATTGAGAATAGACAACTTAGAGAGGAGTATGAGTGAAATAATGGAACTGAAGAATATAATACAGGAACTCCGAGAAGTTTGCACAAGTTTAAACACTCGAATTGTTCAAGCAGAAGAAGGGATATCAGAGGTCAAAGTCCAACTTAATGAAATAAAACGTGAAGAAAAGATTAGAGAAAAAAGGATAAAAAGGAATGAGCAAAGTCTCTAAGAAATGTGGGACTATGTGAAAAGACCAAATCTACATTTGATAGGTGTACCTGAATGCGACGGAGAGAATGAATCCAAGCTGGAAAATACCCTTCAGGAAATTATTCAGGAAAATTTTCCTGAACTAGCAAAGCAGATCAATATTCAACCCCAGGTAATACAGAGAACACCACAAAGATATTCCTCAAGAAGAGCAACCCCAAGGCACATAATCGTTAGATTCACCAGGGCTGAAACGAAGGAGAAAATACTAAGGGCAGCCAGAGAGAAAGGTCAGGTTACCCACAAAGGCAAGCCAATCAGACTTACAGCAGATCTCTCAGCAGAAACTCTACAAGCCAGAAGAGAGTGGGGGCCAATATTCAACATCCTCAAAGAACAGAACCTTTAGCCCAGAATTTCATATCCAGCCAAACTAAGCTTCACAACTGAAGGAAAAATAAAATCTTTTATGAACAAGCAAGAACTCAGAGATTTTATTACCACCAAACCTGCTTTACAAGAGCTTCTGAAAGAGGCATTACACATAGAAAGAAACAACCAGTATCAGCCCTTCTAAAAATATACCAAAAAGTAAAGAGCACCAACATAAAGAAGAATTTACACCAACGAATGGATAAAACAGCCAGTCATCATCAAATGGCAGTAACCCTAAATTTAAATCGACTAAATCCCCCAATCAAAAGACACAGCCAAAACCCAACGGCATGTTACATCCAGACCTGTTTCACAGGCAAGGATACACAAAGACTCAAAACAAAGGGATGGAGAAAGATTTACCAACCAAATGGAGAGCAAAAATAAATAAATAAATAAATAAATAAATAAATAAATAAATAAAAGCAGGAGTTGCAATTCTCATATAGGATAAAATAGATTTTAAAACAACAAAGATATAGTGGTAAAAGGATCAATGCAACAACAAGAGCTAATGATCCTAACACCCAGATACATAGAGACTTAGACACAATAAGACAGAAAATTAATAAGGATATCAAGAACTCGAACTCAGATCCGGAACAAGTAAACTTAATAAATATTTATAGAGCTCTTCACTTCAAATACACAAAATAAACATTATAGTCAATACCACATCACACACGTACTCATTCATAGGTTTACATGAAACATTGGCCATTATTAATACCCATTTTTTTTTAAGAATAAAGCAATATTTCCACTCACTCTCCCTCTTTCTCTTCCTGTTTCTTCCTCTTCTTTACTCATTTTTTTCTTCTTTCCTTCACTTAGAAAAAAAAAAAAATCAACTTGTAAATCTCTAGATCCAGGTCGGCAATGTCTCTCTCATTGCTTGAATTCCTTCCTTCCCTTCCCTCGCTCCCTCCCTCCCTCCCCCCTTCCTCCCTTCCTTCATCCCTACCTTCCTCAAAAAAAAAAAAAAAAAAAAAAATTATTGTTGGATGGACACGGTGGCTCACACCTGTAATTTTAGCACTTTGGGAGGCCAAGGCAGTTGGATCACAAGATCAAGAGATGGAGATCATCCTGGCCAACATGGTGAAACCTCGTCTCTACTAAAAATGCAAAAATTAGCTGGTCATGGTGGTGGTCGCCTGTAATCCCAGCTACTCGGGAGGCTGAGGCAGGAGAATCCCTTGAACCAGGGGGTCAGAGATTGCAGTGAGCCGAGATTGTGCTACTGCATTCCAGCCTGTTGACAGAGTAAGACTCCATCTCAATAAATAAATAAATAAAATTATTCTCCAGCTCCTCTTTGCACACTCACCCCATTGGAATGAAGCTAGGAGGGGAAAGAGGAACAGGCAATTGATTCGATATAAGGTTGACCAGAGTCAGAAAGTCCATAGGACAAACTCGACTGTCTCTTGGCTGATGCAATCTGTAAACCTAAATAGGAAGCGCCCCTGGTTCCCCCGTCCTGGTGCCGGGCGCCAGGCAAGGGCTCTGTCAGCCATGCAGGATGAGAAGGACGTTCTGTGAGTGTGGAAATACGCACGGCCCCTGGGAACCACTGGGATTGTGCCCTGCAGTTTCCAGTTCGCAAGAAAAGATGACATTTTGAGTCGCCTAGTTATAGCTTCTATTTTCCTGCCATTTCCGAGTCCGGCTCCCTGTTCTGCCTGGGAATGAGAGCAGGTTTCTGTGGGAGACCCCCCCTCTCCCTCGGCTGGCGCTTTCCACAGGCTACCAGGACGCCATTCACGAGGGGATCCCTTCTGCTTCTCTCCCCCGACCCCCACTTTTTTTTCTTCTTCTAATGTTACCTTCCGTGAGGAGGGGAAAAAGGAGGGAGAAGTGTCGCCTTCCCCCGGGGCTCCTGACCTCAGGAGCGTGATTCTGGAGAGGCAAAGCCTGAGCGCAATCCCGCGGGAGCAGGTGTAAGAATCGGGCGCCTGGACGGCGCAGTCCCTTTTCATAGGTTAAAAAGGAAAAGCTTTTATATATTGAATGATGACGGAGGGTGGGGTTCGGTTTGGGGGGCTGGGAGGAAGAAAAGGGGGCATGTTTAGGAAACTGTGACAACCTGAGATTTATGGATAAACAGTCTGTGCGCCTTTTTGGAAGGCGGATTCCGAGCTCTCCTTCTCTTTTATTCCATTTACACTTCCAACTTTGGACTTTTTTGTGTGATTTTATAAGAGGGATATCTCCTTAAAAAAAAAAAAGCACAACAAATTCTAAACACAAACTATAAGTAGAAATCAGCCCTCCACATGGGTGTGTGCTATACTCAGTACCTGGGTGACGGGGTCAATTGTATCCAAACCTCAGCATCACATAATATACCCCAGTAACAGACCTGCACGTATACCCCCGAATCTAAAATAAAAGTCGAAATTATAAAAATAAACAAAAATAATTCTGGTGTATTTAAAGTAGTATCATTCTATCATACACCCGGAATCAAGTAATATTTATATATGTAAATGTGTATCTCTGTACACACATATATAAATATATATGAATCGGTAATCTTAGAATTCTAGAATATTAGGGCTAACTGAATCCTTTGTACCCAGTGAACAGCCCAACTTACTTGACAGAAGAGCTGATCTCACAGGTCTTTGTCTTCTTTTCAAGCGGTATATTTCTGTTCTCTCTGCATTGGAGTGTTTTTAATAATTATGTCATGCCAGATCACTTTCATGACATGCCAGAAGTATATAATGTTTAGGTGACTTCAACTCACGCTTTATAAACACTTAGAGTTAATTTTACCTTCTGCATTTCTGTTTTCCAAGAAAATGCAGAATTTGCTTACAGAATTTGGTGTTAACCAAACAGGGGCAAGTGAGTGTTCTTTCTTGTTTAAGGGTTCTTTCATTCCTGATATTTCTCTGCATCCATGGAAAGGAGACACTGGAGTCAGGATCTTTCTAGTGATTTATGATGCATTGTATGGGTTTCTAATGGTTGTGGGAAGGGGCTATTTACTGAGGAGAAATCCACAGTGAGTGAAAACACTTTCTCTGAAGGTTTCTAATTTCTCTGCAGTAGCTGAGCAAGAGCCAATGTCCATTTCTGCTTTACACTCTGGGGACTATGAAGAGCTCTTTTGCGAAGAGCCTTTTTAGGGCACATACTCACCATGTTTCTCAGGTCTTTGGAGATGTGGTGCTGCTGAGATTTACAAAGCGAAGGGTAATAATGGTAAACACTAAACATTTCTAAGTAGGGTTACATTTTAAAATACCTCTCATTTTCTTTACCTTTTAATATCAGTGGATAAAGCTGTTCTGCTGTCAAATACAACATCCTCCCTTTCCTGTGCAACTCCTGTTAACTGGCTATCGGTGTTTATAGGAATAAAAAAGGCACAGCTTATTGAGAATCTGTTCTGTTCTAGACCCAGGGTTAGGTACTTTACATGCATTATTTCACTTAGTATTAACTACAATCCTCTGAGGTATTTTGTTTTACGAATGAGCAAACTGAAGCTCAGAGAGGTGAAATAAGTTGCACAACATTATAGGGTAACAAGAAATAGAATTGGGGATGACGTTTAAGTCTATCTTACTCTAGAAACTGAGTTCTTAATCTTTGTTAAATCATTGATTCCAGAGAATTTTAGTTTTCATTTATCTGGTCAAATTAGAGCAATAGCTTTTAGTTCTCCACTGTTGATATGGCTTGGCTGTGTCCCCACCCAAATCTCATCTCATCTTGAATCATAGTTCCCATAATCCCCATGTGTCATGGGAGAGACCCAGTGGGAGATAATTGAATAATGGGGGTGATTACCCTCATGTTGTTCTTGTGATAGTGAGTGACTTCTTATAAGACTTGATGATTTTATAAGGGGCTTTCCCTCACCTTTGCTCAGCACTTCTCTCTCCTGCTGCCATGTGAAGAAGGATGTGCTTGCTTCCCCTTCTGCCATGATTTTAAGTTTCCTGAGGCCTCCTTAGCCATGCAGAACTGAGTCAATTAAACCTCTTTCCTTTATAAATTACCCAGTCCCTGTCCATTCTTTATAGCAGTGTGAGAACAGACTAATAAAACTGTATTCTGTTTTTTTTTTTTTTTCTTGAGATGGAGTCTTGCTCTTGTCACCCAGGCTGGAGTGCAGTGATGCAATCTTGGCTCACTGCAACCTCTGCCTCCTGGGTTCAAGTGATTCTTCTGCCTCAGTCTCCCAAGTAGCTAGGATTACAGATGCCCGCCACCACTCCTGGATAATGTTTTGTATTTTTAGTAGAGACAGGGTTTCGCCATTGTTGGTCAGACTGGTCTTGAACTCCTTACCTCTGGTGGTCCACCCACCTTGGCTTCCCAAAGTACTAGGATTACAGGCATGAGCCACTGCACCCGGTCATACAACTGTATTCTAACATGATTTCTTTATTTTTATATAGCTCTAACATTTGAAGAAAAACAGTTTAATTCCATAATAATAATAGACATTTGTTCAGTATTTAGTTTCTAAATCCCTGTCCCGCAATTGTTCTCACTAATTCTAACATTAATCTTGCAGGGCAGTGTGTGGAAAAGATCCCTAGACCACCAGCATCAGATATAGAATTCCTTGATGTGCTGGTTTAAAATGCATCCCCCGGGTACTAGGATAAGAATCTGGGCAGTCAGATGGGACCCAAGAAGCTGCCTTTTAAGAAGCTCTCACACATGTGAATGAATTAGAAAACAATTCCATGAATTTTGGAATCAAATCTTGATTTCTATTCCGTTTTTAGCTTGTTTTAATTGTCTGACCATAGACAAGCTATTTATTATAGAGTTGTGGTGAACATTAGATAGTGTGTATAAAAACAGTAATGTTTAAGAGTTGGACTGATGCTGAAAGCTAATGCTTTTTGAGCACTATGTGCCAGACATTGTATAAACTTTGCATATATAAACTTATTGAAGCTTCATAGCAACCATGTAAGGGAAGATCATCATGATTCCCAATTTATAGAAGAGAAGGCTGGAGCACAGTGATGAAGCTGAGCCAGGATTTGGTATCAGGAAGTCTAACCTCAGGGTTGCATTCTTCAACTCTGTACCCAGCTCTCTTTCATAGTTGGTATCAATTGATTGTTAATTCCCTTTGGACCATGTGATAAAAACAACAGCGACAAAAACTGATAAGAATACTGGGTGGGGCCGGGTGCGGTGGCTCAAGCCTGTAATCCCAGCACTTTGGGAGGCCGAGGCAGGTGGGTCACAAGGTCAAGAGATCAAGACCATCCTGGTCAACATGGTGGAACCCCGTCTCTACTAAAAATACAAAAAGTTAGCTGGGCATGGTGGCGCATGCCTGTAATCCCAGCTACTCAGGAGGCTGAGGTAGGAGAATTGCCTGAACCCAGGAGGCAGAGGTTGCGGTGAGCCGAGATCGTGCCATTGCAATCCAGCCTGGGTAACAAGAGCGAAACTCCATCTCAGAAAAAAAAAAGAATACTGGGTGGAAAACAGTGAGAACATTTTCCTTCCGACCTAGAATATGTAATCACTATATGGTCAGTTTCTCTTTGAGATTATTCATTCAGTCCAGTATCAGATGTATGCATTTGACAACACACAGCAGAGATCTGTTTGCATATCCAATGGCTTGCTATGTGCAGGGCTACTCAAAATGTGATTCTTGGACTTGCAGCATCGGAATCATCTCAAAGTTTGTTAGAAAAGCAAATTCCTGGACCCCACCTTAGATCAATAAATCAGAATCTTGGGGCATGGAGCCCAGCAACCTGCTTGAACATGCTCTGCAGGCGATATTGATGCACTCAACGGTTGAGAACCACTGGTGTAAAACATGAAGTGAGAAACTTGAAAAGCAGCAGAAACACTGACATGTCTTTACTTCCTAGTGATTTATCTAGAATTATGGTTGATCTTCTTGAGAAATAGAGTGTTCATTTAGAGGCTTCTCTATTCCAGGCACTGCTAGGTGTTAGATATTCAACTATAACAAGACATGGTTCTGGTGCCAATGAGGCTGCAGTCTAATGAGAAGGAAAGATGGACACATCAAACTAGAACATACTGCATGCAGTGCCGTGACGGAGCATGGACAAAGCACCACAGTTTGGCTTTCACTGGAGCTGAGATCAAGCAGAAGGGCTGTCAGCAAGGGGAGAGCTGACTGGTGCCTTGAAGTATAGAGGCTTGCCTTAGATGGAGAAGATGGTCAACAGAGGCTTATTGAAAAACTCAGCCTCACTTCATTTAAGAGTAGAGTAGCAACGGTTATGACAACTTTGTCCTCAAAACAATATCCAGTAGAAGAATTAATTATGAGTGGCTACAGATAATACTACACATGTATGTGGTATCTAGGTGTAGGAGGTAGGGGTATTTCAGAGAATAGAGGAGATGTATGAAATAGTCGGTTAGCTCAGATCCGGGAAGACTTCCTGGAGGAGGAAATCAGATGGATATACATTACAGAGATAAAAAGGTTTTCGAGACAGAAGGGGCAGCTGACTCCAAAAACAGTATATAAAAGGCAGTCCTTCTCAACTTTTGGAAAGTGATGGCTCTTGAGGAACAGGTAATATTTATGAGGTACCCTGGATGGACAGCTGTTCAAAGCTGGAGGCAGCCCAGTCCATTGAGGTGGAGGGGGCTTAATCGTTTTTGAGGCTTCAGTCCATTTGGTGCCACACAGGTAGGTGTACTCTGGTTTCGGGGAGTATTAGTTGCTCTCAATAACTGGAGTATACAGGAAGAGGCTAAAAATGTGGTTTGGAGAGTGGGGTAGGTAGCAGATATCATCTCCTGAGGAATTATTTTAATGTATCAAATGAGATAAACTGCCATTTCAAATGAAATCAAAATAAGTTTTGTAGCCAGTATTTCTTACAAAGTACTGTAAATCAGCCAGCCTCTTCTCTAGAAGGTAAAGTGCAGGAAGAATTTTTCTCTTGCCCCTTTGGGTGTGTCAGGGGAAGAGGTTTTCCTGCCACCTCGGGTGCAGAAAGGAGGTTCTGTGTTGTTGCAATCAGAAGGTGAGAATCTGATTAAACAAGTTCCAGAAATTGTCGTTTTTGATTGGAAACAGCTCCACTACTCATTTTCTTCTGTGTAGGATGAGAATTGTCAAGCCCTGCTTCATTGAAACACCTTTAATCACACTCATTTGGGCTTTTATCTTAACAACCATACTTTCTGGGAAATGGAATTGGTACAGTTTAAATATAAATCTTATCTAAATGTTATTTTACATGAAACACGAAGCTTAAATTGTCAATCCATTTTCCTCTATATGTCTACTTTCTTAGAATCAGACTTTTTAGCCAGGTCATACAGGGACTAAAGTTATTAGTGCACATGGAAGCACAACCTTCATCTCCTCAAAAAAAGAATACTGGGGCTTTGGCCCTTGGACAATTTCCTCTGCCTCTCTTTCCCTCCTGGGCCTTATTTTATAATCTAAGCAGAGAGAGCAGAAGGAACAGATAAGACTATAAGATTCATATTGGAAAAGGTAAAAGCAAACATACAAACAGAAGCCCCAACTGTTGGGGAAAAAAAAGAACATATCTGGAAATAGAGTTGGAGATGAAATGCTGCTTGGGAATATCCAAGAATTTTTTGTTTGGGATTTGAGAACTGCCATTTATGGGGAAGATAAGACAAAAATGGAGACAACAGATTTTAAAGATGTTTTGCTATACATAAGAATTCACTCTCTTCCTCCTGGGACCTCTAGTCTTTATACACATCTATACACACATACACCACCTAGAACTTGGGTGTTGGCGAGTTGTACAAGCATACTTTTATTTGAGCTTTAGTAAAGGCTGCATTTAATCAGTCTTTTAGAATTCAGTATAATTTTTGGCTTTCCACCATGAGATCACTGGTGAGGTTTAAAGGAGGTAGTTGTGCAAAAGAGGTGAGAGAAAATACATCATCCAGGAGTTTGTAGTAAAGATGTTTTTGTCAGGGAATGGTTTCCTGAGAGTGGTAAAATAAGTGAGGGGGACACCTCTAGAATAACTTTATTTCTTGAGATCAAGTTAGGGTATACAATGGTAGAGGAAACTTTTATGTATTCCTTTTTTTTTTTTTTTTTCCTAATTTAAACCAGAAGGTGGTATCAGAGTAGAAATTTATTCTGAGAATTCAGGCAAAATCTTCACGCTGTGAAGTTATGGTTGGGTGAGAAGGGGTGAAACTGCTGAACAGAGGGTATGTATGTATCAGTAAGCCTTTTTTTTTTTTTTTAACTGGTCATAAATACACATAATATAAAATGTACCACTCTGAGAGGCTGAGGCAGGAAAATCACTTGAACCCGGGAGATGGAGGTTGTAGTGAGTTGAGATTGCACCACTGCACTCCAGCCTGGGTAACAGAGTGAGACTCTGCTCAAAAAAAAAAAAAGTACCACCCTAACCATTTCTAAGTGTACAATCCATTAGTGTTAAGTACGTTCACATCCTTGTGCAACCAATCTCTGTAATTTTTAAGTCACATTGCAAAGGTAGATATAGGGAGGGGTGAAGAATTGTGGCCATTTTTGTAGTCTACCATAGGATTCTAGAATTTTGGTTGGAGTAGTAGAGGTGAGAAGTTTACCAGAAAGGTATTTGAGTTTTTATAATAAGATGGTTGGTCTTGTATACTAGTATAAATTGAATATTCCAGAACCCTTTGACTTGTTGAAAGTAAGACTTAAGAGGCTATGTATAAATTTTTCTTGGAATGTTTATCACATAACTTTGATGCTTAACCTTTAAAAATGCCAATGATTAATTTTTAAAATAACTTAATTTTGGAATAAATTTAGATTTACAGAAAAGTTGCAAGCATAGTTCAGAGCCCCCTGTATCTTTTATCCAGCCTCCTCCAATATTAACATCTTATCACCATGGTACATGTGTCCAAACTAAGAAACTAACAGTGGTACCTTACTATCAACTAAACACCAGACTTTATTTGGGTTTCACCAGTTTTTCCATTAATGTTCTTTTTCTGCTCCAGAATAGAGTAGGATACCATGTTGCATTCTACCAACTCTTAATTTTAACTGTGAAAAAATTCTCAAACCACAAACTGTTTTAAAAAATTCTCTTTAGACTGAAGGGGCTAAAGAAAAAAATTAATTAAAAAAATTCTCAGATATCATGATGAAACTGTTTCTGGCTCTTCTTGAGGAGTCCTCCACTTGAAGCAGTTCATTTTCTCAGTTCCTAACTCTGACCATGTCCTATTAACCTATTCTACTAGATCCCACTGACTTTCTAATATGTTGTGGTGATGAGGAGTTTATTCCAGCCTCTCCCAGCTTCAGAAAGCCTCCTTCTCTCTTGCCCCTCTTTCAGACTCTGAGTTTCCTCCATATCCCTCTTTCAGGGACCCCCCCCCCAGGAGGTTTTTCTCACATCCCCAGAGCTCCTTTCCTCAGCCCATGTCAAGCCTCTCTTAAATGCATAAAATTTAATGTATATGACTGCTAGAGTCTGACTCCCCTGGGTGGACATGCTCCTTATGAAGGGTTGGTTCCATGCTGCTTGATTTGCAGCTGTGAGTCTCAGTGGTGGTAGGGGCTGAGTGGGCAGGCTTGAGGGGAGGGCAGGAGTCTTTCACGTTTCCCTTGTATGTCTTACCTGGCCATTTTCCTATTCACTGTTATTGATGTGAATGTGACTTATACTTTGTTAGGTCCAAAGAAGTAAAAACCAAACCCAACCCAACCGACCAACCACAAACATGTTATGGGGGAGTTGATTAAATAATAGTAATTATTATTATTTTAATATGGAAACTTGTTCTTCTATAGGAGATATTAGACTCCTGTTTGTACCCTTTGTTCATTCATTGTTTCTGCAGGTCAATCCAAGTTCTTCCCACAATTTCAACCTCGGGGCCTTCTTCAGAGCTGTAACTTAGTTTCGGGCTGTGCTGTGCATGACAGACATGAGCTATAGGGAATGAAGACAATGGAGTGCTGGTCCCAGAGGCCCCAGAACTTGTTTTCTTGACCAGTCCCTGATACCAGCCAGCCCTGTGGTCATTACTGCCCGCTCAGAACGTAGAGTGAGACATGCACAGCTGTTGGACTCCTGGGCAGGATAATGTGCCTGCCCTTCTAGCGAACTAATTAACCAAGCTAAAGCAGAACAGTTTTCTTTCCCAAGTGCTTTCTTGCCTCCAGAAACTTATTATCTTCCTGGGTGTATCTGGAGACTCATGACTTGTCAGCATCATACAAAACATGAATTTTTCTGTCCACAGCAATACCACCCATATGTTCCTGCTTTCCATTCACAGTCTATGTTGTGGGCACATAGTAGGTGTATACGTTTATGGGATACATGAGATATTTGGATACAGGCATATAATGCATAATAATCACATCAGAGTAAATGGAGGTATTCATCACCTCAAGCATTTATCCCTTCTTTGTGTTACAAACAATTCAATTACACTCTTTTAGTTATTTTTAAAGATAAAATTGTTGACTGTAGTCACCCTGTTGTGCTATCAAATACTAGATAATGTCATTCTATCTACCTATGTTTCCATACCAATTAACCATCCCACTGGTTCCCCTCCCCTGCCCACTACCCTTCCTAGCCTCCAGTAAATATCCTTCTATTCTCCATCTCCATGACTTCAATTGTTTTAATTATTTTAGCTCCCACAAATAAATTTGTCTTTCCGTGCCTGGCTTATTTCACTCAACATAATGGCCTTTAGATCCATCCATGTCATTGCATATGAACAGGATCTCATTCTTTTTTATGGCTGAATAGTACTCCATTGTGTACCACATTTTCTTTATCCATTCATCTGTTGATGGACACTTAGGTTGCTTCCAAATCTTGGCTATTGTGACTAGTGCTGTAATAAACATAAGAATGCATATATCTCTTTGATATACCAATTTCCTTTCTTTTGGGCATATAACTAGCAGTGGGATTGCTGGATCATATTGCAGCTCTATTTTTAGTGTTTTGAGGAAACTCCAGGCCATTTTCTATAGCGGTTGTACTACTTTGCACTCTCACCAACAGCATGTGAATGTTCCCTTTCCTCCACATCTTCTCCAGCCTGTGTTATTGTCTGTCTTAGATAAAAGCCATTTTAACTGGGCTGAGATGATATCTCACTGTGGTATTGATTTGCATTTCTCTGATGATCGATGATGTTGAGCACCTTTTCACATACACTTTACCATTTTATATCTTCTCTAGGGAAATGCTTATTCAGATTTTTTGCCCATTTTTAATTGGATTATTAGGTTTTTTTTCTATGGAGTTGTTTGAGCTCCTGATTATTATTCCCTTGTCAAATGGATAGTCTGGTTATTAATCCCTGGTCAAATGGATAGTCTTCAAATATTTTCTCCTATTCTGTGAGTTATTGTTTCATGTTGTTGATTGTTTGCTGTGCAGAAGCTTTTTAACTTGATGTGATCTCATTTGTTGATTTTTGTTTTGGTTGCCCATGTTTGTGGGTGTTACTCAAGAAATCTTGGCCCAGTCTGATGTCCTGGAGAGTTTCCCCAATGTTTTCTTTTAGTAGTTTCATAGTTTCAGGTCTTAGATTTAAGTTTAATCCATTTTAATTATTGTATATGGAGAGAGATAGAGGCCTAGTTAGAGGTTCTCCTTCTGCCTATGGATATCCAATTTTCCCAGCATCATTTATCAAAGAGGCTATCCTTTCTGCAGTGTATGTTCTTGCCACCTTTGTTGAAATTGAGTTCACTGTAGATGTTTGGATTGGTTTCTGGGTTCTCTATTCTGTTCCATGGGTCTATGTGTCTGTTTTTATGTAGTATCATGCTGTTTTGGTTACTGTAGCTTTGTAGTACAATTTGAAGTCAGGTAATATGATTCCTTTAGTTTTATTCTTTTTGTTCATGATAGTGTTGGCTATTCCAGGTCTTTTGTGGTACCACATAAATTTTATGATTATTTTTCCATTTCTGCGAAGAATGTCATTGGCATTTTTAATAGGGATTGAATTGAATCTGTAGATTGCTTTGAGTAGTATGAATACTTTAACAAGATTGATTCTTCTAATCCATGAACAGAGAATATTTTTCCATATTTTGGTGTCCTCTTCAATTTCTTTCATCAATGTTTTCTAGTTTTCATTGTAGAGGTCTTTTATTTCTTTGGTTGAGTTTACTCCTAGGTATTTTATTTGTAGCTATTGTAAATAGGATTACTTTCTTGATTTCTCCTCCAGATTGTTCACTGTTGACATACAGAAGTGCTACTGATTTTTGTATATTGATTTTGTATCCTGCAACTTTACTTTATCAGTTATAATAGTTTTTTAGTGAACTCTTTAGGTTTTTCTAAATATAAGATTATATCGTTGGCAAACAAAGGTAATTTGACTTCTTCCTTTTCATTTTGGATGTCCTTTATTTCTTTCTCTTGTCTCATTGCTCCAGCTAAGACCTCCAGTACTATGTAGAATAACAGTGGTGAAAGTGGGCATCCTTGTCTTTCTCCAGATCTTAGAGAAAGGCTTTCAGTTTTTCCCATTCAGAACAATACAACCTATGGGTCCGTCATATGTGGCTTTTCTTTTGTTAAGGTATGTTACTTCTATACCCAGTGTTTTGAGGGGTTTTATCATAAAGGGATGTTGAATTTTATCGAATGCTTTCTCAGCATCAATTGAAATGATCATATGATTTTTGTCTTTCATTCTGTTGAAATAATGTATCGCGTTGATTGATTTACATATGTGGAATCATCCTTGCATCCCTGGGATGAATCCCACATGATCATGATGAATGACCTTTTTAATGTGTTGGTGAATTCAGTTTGGTAATGTTTTGTTGAGGGTTTTTGCATCAGTGTTCATCAGGGATATTGGCTTGTAGCTTTCTTTTTTTGATGTGTCATTGTCTAGGTTAATACTAGTCTCCTAGAATGAGTTTGGAAATATTCCCCTCTCCTCTAGTTTTTAGGATAGATTGAGTAGGATTGGTATTAGTGTTTTCAATGTTTGATAAAATTCACCAATGAAGCCATTGTGTCCTGGGCTTTCCTTTGCTGGAAGAGTTTTTATTATGGCTTTGATTTCATTACTTGATATAGCTCTGTTCAGGTTTTGGTTTTCTTTATAGTTCATTCTTGGTAGGTTGTGTGTGTCTAGAAATTTATCAATTTGTTCTACATTGTTTTTCCACTTACTGGCATATAGTTTCTCATAGTATGCTCTAATGATCCTTTGAATTTCTGCAGTATTTGTTGTAATGTCTTCTATTTCATCTCTGATTTTATTTATTTGGCTCTTCTCTTTTATTCTTAGGCTGACTAAAGGTTTGTTGGTTTTGTTTATCTTTTCAAAAAACCAACTTTTTGTTTCATTGACCTTTTGTATTTTTTAGTTTCAACTTCATTTATTTCTATCCTGGTCTTTATTATTTCTTCTACTAATTTTGAATTTGGCTTGCTTTTGCTCTTTAGTTTTTAAAGATACATCATTAGGTTGGTTAGTTTAAATTTTTCTACTTTGATGTAGGTGCTTATTACTATAAACTTTCCTCTTAGTATTGTATTTACTAAATCCCATGGAATTTGATATGTTGTTTCCATTTTCATTTGTTTCAATAAAATTTTCAATTTCCTTCTTAATTCCTTAATTGACCCACTGGTCATCAGGAGCATAGTATTTAATCTCCATGTGTTTATACAGTTTCCAAAGTTCCTTTTATTATTGATTTCTAGTTTTATTGTGGTCAGAGAAGATACTTGATATGATTTCAATTTTTTTGAAATTTTAAAGTCTTGTTTTATGGCCTAATGTATAGTCTATCCTTGAGAAATATGGATTCTGCAGCCATTGGATAAAATGTTCTGTAAACATGCATTAGCTCCATTTGGTCAGATTAAGTGTAGATTAAGCCTGATTTTTTTGTTAATTTTCTGTTTGGTTGATCTGTCCAATGCTGCAAGTGGAGTGTTGAAGTCTCCAGGTGTTATTGTATAGGAGTCTATCTCTTTAGCTCTAATAATATTTACTTTATATATCTGGGTGCTCCAGTATTGGGTACACATATATTTATAATGTTATAGCCTCTTGCTGAATTGACCCCTTTGTCATTATATAATGACCTTCTTTGCAAATTTTGTCTTGCAATCTATTTTGTCTGGAATGAGAAATGCTACTTCTGTTCATTTTTGGTTTCCATTTACATAGAATATCTTTTTTCATCCCATTGAATATCTTTTTCATCCCTTTATTTTCAGTCTGTGTTTATCTTTATAGGTAAAGTATGGTTTTTGTAGGTAACAGATTATTGAGTCTTGGTATTTTTTTATCCATTTAGCCAGTCTATGTTTTTTTGATTGGAGAATTTAGCTCATTTATGCTCAATGTAATTATTGATATGTAAAGACTTACTCTTGCCATTTTGTTATTTATATTCTGGTTGTTTTGTCTCCCTCCCTCCCTCCCTCCCTCCTTTCTTCTCTCCCTCCCTTCCTCCCTTCCTTCCACAGAGACACATAATAGGCTGTTAATAAAACTTGGTGAATAAATGCATTGAACAAATGCATGAACACTCTTATTTGAGCCTGTAGTCTTTCTCTTTGGCCCACACTGGGTCTTTCTCTGGTTTATCATGAGGGAATGTGTTCTCTTTCTGGGTCCATGAGGGGATGTAGTTTTAAGGGCAAGAACTTCCCAGCACCATGCCCCTCTCCCATTTCTCTCCATCCGGGAGATTTAACGGTTTATGTTTAAATTTCAAGGGCACGGGAAGAAACTAAGAGTCAGTCACCCCAGCAGAAGTTTAAAGGAACTCCTTTCATTGGCCAGAGGAACATTGGGAGGTGGGAATTTCTCCCAGGATAAATTCCCCTACTCCTTCACCCACACCGGATTTCCAGCTCTCTGGAATCCCCTCCCACATAGGGGGAGCTCTGTTTCACCTCCTGGATTTTCCCCCTCTGGGGTCCCCTTATACCCAGCGTGGAAGCTGTCTTTCCTCTCCTGGATTCCATCTTTCTGGATTCTCTCACTCAGTGTGAGGGGAGTTTTCCTTCTCTGGTTTTCTCCCTCTGGGAACCCTTCTCACTCTGTGAGTGTGGCTTTTCTTTCTCTCATTCAATGTGAGAGCTGTATCTTTCTCTCTCCTTCTTCTCTCTCTGCCTAAATAAATCACTTTTCTGCAACACTTTTGGGGTCTGGAATTTATTTCACGAGTACACTGTGCTGTGTTCTCCTCTCTCATTCTGAGAGAGTGATAGACCAAAAACCTGGAGAAATGTCCTCTCAGGGAAGCTGAGGGCTCCGCTGAACCCCTGAACCCCAACAATCTTTTCAACAGAAGTCAGGTTACTAGACTGTTTAAACAATAATATAAGATACCTTTGATAAAATTTGTCAAGAAATGCAAGATATTGGAAATTTATAGGTAACAGCATATATCCCATTTTTATATTACAGCAGGCTGTACAACTTTTAATAAATTTTTTGTTTTTCAAACATTTGTCATTTGTGAGGCTTGTTGCTTAAAATACAAACACAGTTCCATTCCACAGGGTGTCACGTGGGCTCATATTGGTCAGAAGAAATTCATATGCACAAACATTTTAAGTTTTAAAGTAAACACCCAACGTAACCAGCAAATAATTATACATCTTATTAGGAGTGAGATCATTATGTTGGGTGAGTTCAGATGCATTTTATCTCCACACAGCTTCTTGTGAGTGCAAACATTCCGAATGGGATAGGTTGATTGAGGAACATGCTGGGAGGCAGGGGTATGGTTCCTGTTAGGGTCTTAACAAGCTTGAAAAATTCCATTCTTGTTTTGCCACTTATTATTCTCAGAAACTATACTCTTAACTTACAGGCTTCTTCTTTCACTACATTTACAAAATTAGGTTCTCCTAACTTTTTTTTTGAGATCGAATTTTACTCTTGTTTCCCAGGCTGGAGTGCAATGGAGCAATCTTGGCTCACTGCAACCTCTGCTTCCTGGGTTCAAGCAGTTCTCCTGCCTCAGCTTCCCAAGTAGCTAGGATTACAGAAACCTGCCACCACACCCAGCTAAATTTTGCATTTAGTAGAGAAAGTGCTGGGACTACAGGCAACATGCCACCATGCCCCACTAATTTTTATATTATTAGTAGAGACAGCATTTCACCATGTTGGTCAGGCTGGTCTCGAACTCCTGATCTCAGGTATCTCAGGTGATCCACCCACCTCAGCCTCTCAAAGTGCTGGGATTACAGACGTTACCCATTGCACCCGGCCAGGTTCTCCTAATTCTTAATCTAAATGCAGAATCTAGAAGCCCGTATCCTCCTCTGGGCATGGAAAGCAGGGCTTAAAGATTCCTATAAAATGTTTCAAACTCCAGGGTCCAGTGTCCTGAGAAACCCCTTTCTTCAAGAATTCTTTTTTTTTTTTTTTTTTTTGAGATGGAGTTTTGCTCTTGTTGCCCAGGCTGGAGTACAATGGCATGATCTTGGCTCACTGCAACCTCTACCTCCCAGGTTAAGCGATTCTTCTGCCTCAGCCTCCCGCATAACTGGGATTACAGGCCTGTGCCACCACGCCCAGCTAATTTTGTATTTTTAGTAGAGACAGGGTTTCTCCATGTTGGCAGGCTGGTCTTGAACTTTTGACCTCAGGTGATCCACTCACCTTTTTACTGACTTGACAATCTCCTGTGATCAGACTCTTAAAGGTTGTCTGTGATAATTGGAGACCCTTCCCACACTAGCTTTTGACAAAGGGGTTAAGGCAGTATATGAATCAGCTCAGGCTGCCATAACAAAATATCACAGATGGCTTGAACAACATAAATTTATTTTCTCAAGGTTCTGGGGGTTGAAGTCCAAGATGAAGGTGTTGGCAGGTTTAGTTTCTCCTGAGACTGCTCTAGTTGCTTTGCAAATGTCTGCCTTCTCCCTGGGGTCTCAAATAGGCTTTCCTCTGTGGTGTCTCTTCTCTACTTATAAGTACACCAGTCCTGTTGGATTATGGCCACATTTTTATGACTGCATTTAACCTTAATTATCTTTTTACAGGCCCTGTTTCTAAATAGAGTCACACTGGAGGTTAGGGTTTTAACGCATACATTTTGGGGGATACAATGCAATCCAAAACAGAATACCAAACCATTGGTAACCATTTCAGAGTAGCAGATTCTCGCTGATAAAAATGTTTCTATCTGTTATGAAGTGGTTAAGTGCTTGGTTTTGGGAGCTAAGCTGTCTGCATTCATGCCCTCACTCTGCCACTTACTAGCAGCTGTGAGACCTTGGGCAGGTTACTTATCTTCTTTCTGCCTCAATCTTTGCACCTGAAGAATGGGGATTATCAAATATCTAGCTCATGGAAGTGTTGTGAAGATAAAATAGTTAAAATATGTCAAATGTTGATTACCGCTGGTAGCACTTAAAAAAATGCTTGATGAATGTTAGCTATTCTCCTTGTCAAGAAATCTTACTTTTGGTTGTGAACTGAATTGTGTCCTTCGAAATTCATGTGTTGAAGCCCCAACCCCCAGACCATCAGTATGGAACCAGGTTTGGAGATTAGACCTTTATAGAGGTAATTAAGTTAAAATGAGGCTGTGAGGGTGGGGACCTAATCCAATGTGACTGGCAACCTCATGAGAAGAGGGAGAGACACCAGGGGCATGCATGCACAGATGGACGCCCCTGTGAAGAAGCAGCAGGAGGGGTCATCTGCGAGCCAAGGGGACAGACCTCAGAAGAACCCAGTCCTGCTGGCACCCTAATCTTGGACTTCCAGGCTCCAGAACATTGAGAATATAAATGCCTATGTTTATTGTTTAAGCCATCCAGTCTGTGGTATTTTGTTATGGCAGCCCTAGCAGAGTAATATACTCCCTAAAAAGAATGAGCCTAATGATGTCCAAAGTATTCCCTTCTAATTAAAATTAGGTGGCTGCTCTTTCTACCACAATGACAATATCCTGATTAGGAGTCACTATGTCAAAAGGTACTACATTGTGAACACCCAAAGAATAGTATGGTATGTTTTTAAAAGGATACTTTCTCTTTTTGAGGATACTCTGTTGTACATCTATGTACTTAGGAGAAGTGTGTTTTGATTACCTGCTTGGTAATCCTTCTAAGATGCAAATACAATTATTACAATGCAAACCTTATCACATATTCTCAAGAAATTTGAGAGCAAAAACTAATGTTTTGTTTTAAGACAGATCTGGCTTAACAGTTTTTTTGTGTGTATGTGAAATATTCTTTATATTTAAAAGAGTGCTTCTAGTAAGAGAAAGATGGATGGTAGGCAAAGGACCCATGGCCTTGAAGTGCATAGCTACACAGTTGAGAGCTGCCTGGCTGGTCAGCAAGGATGGCACAACAGTGACCAGCATTCAGATCGCTCTTAGCTTCACAGCAGTGACCAAGTCAGGCTCATGTTCTTCAAGTGGCTTCATAACACTCCAGTGGAAGATTTATGTCTGCAAGTTTTCCTGTTTCTTGAACATCCCAAAGACTGAACTTCTAACAGAAAACTCTAAGTGGGAGGCATGTTTACACCACAGAAACTGCTATCATTGGGAGGAGAAAATGTTGTTTTTGGCAGTGTAACCAAGGAGACAGACTTACCCCTTCAGGGAATAAAACAAGCCCTTTCTTTGTGATGCTCACTTTTTTCTTCCTGTTGAATGAGGAGTTGCAAACTGATATCTCACAGGCCAGATCTGGCTACAGATGTTTTGTTTGACATGGTTGGTATTTACACAGGTCTTCAATTTGAGAAGTTTAGACAAAGCAAGGATTTTCTGATTTGGCACAGTTCCCACCACTCTCTGTTGTCTTACATACAGCACACAGGTTCCCACTCATTTATGTGACTTCACCGGATCCTGAATGCATTTAGCTTGCAACCTTGCTAACATTGTTTCCTGGCCATAGTCAGAGACTTTGATTCCTCACAGAAAAAGGTTTTTTTTTTTTTAAAAAAAGCTTTTGATATTTGCTCACTATATACAGATTATGGAATACTTTCATTTGCATTCAATACATTCTGATATTTGAGGGATTTGGAACACTGTTACTCATACAAATTTTACTGTAGTCAGCAGGAATCAGATTTTCAAATCTCAAATTTCTTCTTGTACCTGGAAAATGCGTTTTCACATTATAGTTCACACGTGGGTTATTCTTAACTGTAAGTCTTGACTGGTGCTATCCAAAATGGTAGCTGCTGGCCACATGTGGCTACTGAGCACTTGAAATGTGGCTAGTCTTACCTGAAATGTGTTGTGAGGGTAAAACACACACTGGATTTCAAACAGTACAAAATAATACAAGATATCTTAATACTTTCTTATACTGAAATAGTATTTTTGAGATAGTAGGTTAAATATAATATTGTATTAAAGTTAATTTTACCTGTTTCTTTTTACTTTTTAAAATGTGGCTGCTAGAAAATAAACCATTACCTAAGTGGTCTGCATTGTATTTCTATTGAATGGGCTCTAGAAGTTAACTAAAATGAATTTCTAATGACGTTAAGTTTACTGAGTTCATGGCACCATATATTGAGTTTATTTGTAATCCTTCTACAAAATCAATAATGAATAACTGCTTCAGTTTCCTGAAAGAGGCCTCTCTCTGGGGCATGGTGTTACAGATGAGTGCTAACAGGGAAGAAGTGTGCTGGAAATACATGCAGGCACTAGATAAACAAAATAGTCCAGAGAATTTGGGTTGGAAATTAGTTGTTGCTTTCACATGTGGCATGATTTATATCTTTGCTACTCATATTTCTCTATCAGGCAGCTGCTAGGTTTCTTCTAACATACTTGCCTGCATATGTGCATGCGTACACACACACACACACACACACACACACACACACCTGTGGCCAAAAGCCTCTTTTAGGAGTTCTCTTGACATCTAATGTGAAAATTCCTTTCCAGTGGGAAATGACCTTGGAATTATTTAAAAACCCTAGCTGTTAGAGATCATTCTTGGACTCTTTTTTTCTTGGTACAGAAATTAGAGACAGGGAGGTTATGAAATTGATACTGAAGAATGCATGAGAAGGTGAGAAGTAGATGGCAGTCTGGAAAGAGAATGGAAGTTGGAGGGTGACAGTGCATGTTAGTTCTGAACTCACCAACTGTGACTTAGGCAAATCTCATACCGTCGGCTCTGTTTTTAAAAGGTGGTGCTACTGGCAGGTACTTTACTAAGTTAATATACAGTTTGAAGGAGTGCTTTTTAAACTTTAAGATTCACAAATTAACATTTGTATCAGGGAATATAAGCTTTCATTTAATAATCATTATTATCAGTAAACATTTGGTTGCTAATTATATGCAAGTGACTACCCCTAGAGCAGTGCTCTGGTTTAGAACACACAAAACCAAAAGCTATACTCATTGCTGAATTTGGCCTTGTATCTCCTGTGACCTTCACTGTCACAGAGAAGAAATCTGTGTACATATGTTTCATCTTACTCTACTGTTAACTCCTACTTCACAGATTAGAAATGTAATTCTGAGACTGGTAAATTCAGTTATGATCCTGTTTGTTATGGCCAACAAATAAAAGTTGCTTTGCTGTCCTAAATCAAGATAAGAACAATTAAATTAATTATTGATGGCTCTAGAATGGACATTTCTCAAGGAGCTGATTAATTTGGTTAGGGCTTCAAGTACTTTGATTTGCTTCCCTCTATTCTTTTTCATTAATTCTTCTTTATATTCTTTTTAAGTAAACAAGTTTTCACTCTTATGATACCCTGTGCCATCAAAGTAACTTTTCATTATTTTCAAAATCACATTTATAAAAATTAAAGAAAAAACATGGTGGGGGAGAAACGCAGCCCAGAATATAAACTGTCTTCTGTGTTTATTGCTGTGGTTTTTATCTTCTTTACCTTTTATCTTTAACTTTTGTTTTAATGATCAGCTTTTTATTTCAGTTTCATATTTTTTTCTGAGCCAAAACATAAATCTTGGTGAATGGAAGGAAGATGGGTAAAAGAGATAAGGTAGAAAATAAGCCCCACTAAGAAAGAGAAAGGAAATAGAACGACCACCAATAAGGGGATTAAAAGGTAAAGTGAAAAATAGTGTGTTCAACTGATAAACATTCTCTCCTTACCAAACTCTAGCCAGAGTCCTCTGAGTCCTCTTCTTGACCTCTATCTTGGCCTATAAAAACTACAGACACTCAACACAAATGATGCCATCCAGCCCTCCCCTTGCATTAAAAGACTTAACCAAGCATTAACTTAGTTTCTTACCAGTCAAGGACACATCTCTAGGTGACTTTAGTTTCCCTTAAAGTGCCTGCTTGGAAAAGCTCAAGGCTGCCAAAAGAATTGACTGTTTGTTCCAGCCGACACCTGACCATAGGCCCTTGACCATCCTTTCTCAGAGCATTCACTAAAAAGGGCTTATTATTGTGAATCTTTCCTCTGTCCCTTGGTATATGTGTGTACCTCCTACAACTCAGGAGTGTCTTTCTCAAGGACCTGAATGCCATTCCTTTGAAATAGTATCATCAGGAAGAACAGGGCCTCTGTCTCCCAGTGACCATGGGAGGATGCAAGCCTGACTTTGATAACTGCCAGCTAGCAGATGCAGCTGACCCAATGAGCATTTACACTGACCAACTCTTTGAAATTTTTTCATTTCCCTGACTACTGAGGCCCCATTGTCTCCACTCCCTACTCCATTGCTCTCCCTTTAGAATGCTGTCACCTCTGTACAAACTGAAGTTGAGTTCTGTCCATGTGGGACCCTTTTCTCTAATGCAATCATATATCGGTGATTATAATCTATCCTTACCGTTTTTACTTGTGTCCAGCTTTGTTTATCTTTGATAGAATACATCCTAAGATGACCCCCGCCCCCATGAGTCATATTCTTGTTTAACCCCTTCCCCTTGAGTGTGTGGAATCTATGATTTGCTTCTAACCAACAGAATATGGCAGAGGTGATTGATTATCACTCCTTGATTGGGTTATATTATATAAGACTCCATCTTAGCTGACTAGTGTATTCATCTGTTTCATGTTACTATAAAGGACTACTTGAGATTGGGCAATTTATAAAGAAAAGAGGTTTAATTGGCTCAGAGTTCTGCAGGGTGTACAGGAATTATGGTGCCAGCATCTGCTTTTGTTGAGGCCTCAGGAAGCTTCCACTCACAGCACGAGATGAAGAGGGAGCAGGAGCATCTCACAGTGAGAACAGGAGCAGGAGAGCAAGAGGTCAGAGAGTGGGAAGGGGAGGTTCCAGACTTTTAAAGAACTTGATCTCCGAGACCATCCTGGTCAACATGGTGAAACCCCATCTCTACTAAAAATACAAAAAAATCAACTGGGCATGGTGGTGCGTGCCTGTAGTCCCAGCTACTCAGGAGGCTGAGGCAGGAGAATTGCCTGAACCCAGGAGGCGGAGGTTGCGGTGAGCCGAGATCGCACCATTGCACTCCAGCCTGGGTAACAAGAGTGAAACTCCATCTCAAAAAAAAAGAACTTGATCTCATGTGAACTAACTGAACAAGAATTCACTTATTACCATGGTTTCAAAGGGGTATGGTTTCAAGCCCTTTATGAGAGATCTGCCCCCATGCTCCTGTCACCTCCCACCAGTCCCCACCTACAACATTAGGGATCACACTTCAACATGAGATTTGGAGGGTACAAACATCCAAACTATATCAACTAGTGAGAAATCCTCCTGGTTTTAAAGAAGCAAATGGTCACGTTCTGGACTGCCTTTGGGGAAGACCCCAAGTCAGGGAATGGTGAGTGGCCTCTAGGAGCTAAGGATGGCCTCCAACAATAGGCAGTGGGAAGCAAGGGTGTTCAGTCATACAGCTACCAGAAAATGAATTCTGTCAAAAGCCTGAATGAGCTTAGAAGGAGACTCTTCCTAAGTTGAGCCCATAGATGAGAATGTAACCTGGCCAACACCTGGACTGCAGCCTTATGTGATCCTGAGTGGAGGATCCAGCCACTCTGTGTCTGGACTCTTGATCATGGAAACCGTGAGATTAAAAAAAATGCATGTGTATGTGGGACTTAACACCTAGGTGAGGGATTGATAGGTGCAAACCACCATGAAACATGTTTACCTACATAACAAACCTGCACATCCTGCACATGTATCCTGGAACTTAAACTAGAATTAAAAAAATTTTTTTTAATGCATGTTGTTTTAAGATGCTAAATTTGTGCTCATTTGTTACATAGTAATAGAAAACTAATACAATTACTACATACATTTTTATGCTAAGTTTTTTTACTTAAAAATTTTTTTATTTTTTGCTATAAAATTTCTCAAACGAAGCAAAGTCAAATGATTGTTTATGGTGAGCACCTATATATCTACCACTTAGATTCTACCATTAAGATTTTACTATACTTGCTTTATCATCACATTATCTATTCATTCATCCATTCTTCTATCCACCTATCAATCCATCTTACTTCTTGGTGAATTTCAAGGTAAATTGTGAAACCAGTACTTTTCTCCCTAAATATTTCAGCACTTATATCATTAACTAGGGTTCAATATTTCTTAATAGTTTTCTCTTTGTTTGTAAAATGCAATGACATGTACACATCTTAATATACCTTCACTCAGTTTGACAAATGCATACACCTGTGTAACCTAAGCCTTTATCACAATAATTACTGAGCTTGACATTACCCCACTAAATTACCTCATGCTCCTTCCCAGTCCTTTCCTGTTCCTACCCACCCTCCTCCCCCCAGGAAACCATCTTCTATTTTCTTCCCCCTAAGTTAGTATTGCCTGTCCTAGAACTGCATATAAATCGAAACATATAATACGTGCTTTATTGAGAAAAGCTTCTTTCATTCAGCATAATTTTAAAATATTTTTTCTGAAAAGTTGAGTAAACAGTTTCTTAGAAAAGAGGTTGTATAATAAAAAATTTTAAAATTTTTCAAATATTTATCTTAAAAAAGGCATAGAGGTCTAGAAGTCTTGAGGCAACTATTTGTAAACAGTCAATGAACAGATAATTTCTATGGACTGTAAATTATTTCTTAGCACAGACATAGATCAAAAAACTGTCCAAATTGTTTCACTAAGCTACCAGAATACCAATACCAAAATCACTCAATATAACACTCAGAAAATAGAATGAATTTCACTTATGAATGCCAAAAAGCTGAAGACAATCTAAACTGAATCCATATCCGTAAAAGAAAATAATACATCATAACCAAATAGAGGTTATCCCAGAATTGCAAGGATAGCTGAATTTTTTTTAAGGATCAATATAATTATCTCTACAGGTAAAAACAAATCCCTGGATTATCTTGATAGATGTGGTAGGATAGGCATTGAGGACTTCTAGTTAAATATGAAAATGGATTATGTGCATTAGCTCAAAAGGTTCCAAAACTCCACTAATGGTAAGGAAATATGAAAGTGTAGAAACTTGAAAGGAGAAAGAAAACTAGAGAGGAGGCCATAATAGACTAAAGAAATCAATGCAATTCTGAAAGAAAGTAGATGTAAGAGCAGAGGGGATGCCAACCAGAAACAAACTTTGTGCACCACCTAAGCCCAGAAAAGCTCAGCAATGACAACAGCAGGTGCCCATAAAAGTCAGGATACGGGCGAGCAGAAAACAAGGTGTACTGCTGAAGTCTGTATCAAGAGCAGTTATATCTTGAGATTCTCTCCTCACCTCCCACACTCAAAAAACTCCCCGCCTCTGACTTGGAAGAAGGGCTCAGAGTTTTATTCTCTGGAGACCTTAAGACAGAGAGATGTAGACTGGACATTAGGGCTAGTTGAGGGCAGGGGTGTCCTACTAAAAACCGTCATTAAATTGAGCAATGAGACCAAGATCCTTTCTCCTGCTCAGTGTCCAGGAGGCAGGCAGCCAGGCTTATGCCCCTCAGAATAGAGCATATCTCTCTGGAAATAGTGACCAAGCGAAGAGAAAAGACTGGCAGAAATAAACATTTGTATTCCTTAACGACATAGCTGGGTCCATGCCAATTACTCAATGGTGAGGGTCACCATCCTATAAGCCTTTCACAAATACAAGGCTTCCCACTTTTTAAAAGTAAAAAAAATTAATGAGTAATTAAGAATCATTATATAGTTAAGGAGTATCTTAATGTGAAAACTATTCAATATAAAACAGTTAAATAGATCAGAAAGAAACTCAGGTAACAGAGACAAGGCAGAAAGCAGAATAAAACTTTAAAGAGGCTATCAATATCTTCAGAGAGATAAGGAAAGATATTGCATTAGTGAAATAAAGGCAGAATGCTATAAGAAAGGACAATTTTGAGACTAAAAAAGGTCTTTAAAAAATGTTAACATGAATTTTTAAAAATGAATGGAAAGGTTGGAGAAGAAAGCTGATGAGCATTCTAGGAAGAAGATCAAAGAGGAGGAGGCAGAGGGGGAGAAGCAGTGGGAGGCTCTCCTAGGAAACAAGGCCCAAGGCAAGACAGAAACGTTTGGTGACTTATTTGAGAGCCATACAACTTGGGAAGCAGAAATGACCACAAAAGGAATGTGAAGCAAGGGAAGCGATCAAGAGAGATAAACTGACACAATCCCAGAGACAAAGCAGGCTGATGGCCAGATCCACACAGCATGCATGACTTTTTTTTTTTTTTCACCATGTTGGTCAGGCTGGTCTTGAACTCCCGACCTCAGGTGATCCACCCGCCTTGGCCTCCAAAGTGCTTGGATCACAGGCGTGAGCCACCACGCCCAGCCAAGACTTTTTTTTTAAGATGGGTTGCAAGGAGCGACCTACCATATTTCCCAGCAATCTGAGGAGGAAGGGGGGGGAGTTTATGTGCCCAGATCCCTCCCATCTCTTGCTTTCCATTGGTCAAAGTTCACTTCATGGGAGTTCACTCTTCTGCACATCCAGATGGTATCATCTGGCCTCTTTGGAACCTCCAGGGATGACAGGAACCATGCTGTATAGTGTATGCTTCATCTAAGTCCTTGAAATAAAAGGTAACTTTTATTTCAGTATATTTCAGTAGAGGGAGGAGCCAGAAACTGGCCTGGCTGTGCAGCTGTACCTGCAGGGAAGGTTTTGACATTGCCAAGGCCAGTGACCAGTTAGCCTCAAGAGGAAGAACTATGGTAGTAGGGAAAGCAAAGAGGTGGTCATAAAATTTGTGCCTCATATATCTAAACTTGAAGAATCAAGAAAAATCAGGATATGTTTTTGTGATTTAGAAATAAAGATTTACGAATGGGCACGGTGGCTCATGCCTGTAATCCCAGCATTTTGGGAGGCCGAGGCAGGTGGATCACTTGAGGAAAGGAGTTCCTGGACAACATGGTGAAACCCTGTCTCTACAAAAAATACAAAAATTAGCTAGGCGTAGTGGCGGGCATCTGTAGTCCCAGTTCCTTGGGATGCTGAGGAAGGAGAATTGCTTGAACCTGGCAGGCGGAGGTTGCAATGAGACAAGATCATGCTATTACACTCCAGCCTGGGCAACACAGGAAGACTCTGTCTCAAAGAAAAAAGTCACTCTTTCTCAAACACAAAGAAACATATCTAGAGGAATGTACATCACAAAGTTCAATACAATTACGTCTTCGGGTAAAATTACAGATAATTTTTATTTTTATGCTTGCTTGCATTTTGTTTTTCTATCATATTATTGCTTATATAACAAATCTGATTATAAAAGTAATACATTCTCAGTTAAATTATATATAAAATGCTGAAAAGTGAAAGGAAGCACATTGAAACTGTCAATAACCTATCCAGAAGTATCATTCTGATGTACTATATTTGGTAACTTTGGTATATATTCTTCTAGTAGTTTTTTGGTTGTTATTTATTTGAGTCGATAATCTGCTTTTGTTCTTTTTTTTTTTTTTTTTTTTTGAGACGGAGTTTCACTGTTGTTATCCAGACTGGAGTGCAATGGCACGATCTCAGCTCACCGCAACCTCCGCCTTCTAGGTTCAAGCAATTCTTCTGCCTCAGCCTCCCGAGTAGCTAGAACTACAGGCGCGCACCACCATGCCCAGCTAATTTTTTTGTATTTTTTTTTCAGTAGAGACGGGGTTTCACCTTGTTGACCAGGATGGTCTCCATCTCTTGACCTCGTGATCCACCCGCCTCGGCCTCCCAAAGTGCTGGGATTATAGGTGTGAGCCACCATGCCCGGCCTGCTTTTGTTCTTATAGTGTAGGCATATTCCATTGTTATTGTATATTTCAGTAAACGGTTTTTTTTTTTTTTTTTTTTTTTTTTGAGACAGAATCGCTTTCTATCTGGAGTACCCAGGCTGGAGTACAATGGCGTGATCTTGGCTCACTGCAACCTCTGTCTCCCAGATTCAAGCAATTTTCCTGCTTCAGCCTTCTGAGTAGCTGGGATTACAGGCACGTCCCACCACACTCAGCTATTTTTTTTTTTTTTTTGGTATTATTAGTAGAGATGGGGTTTCACCATGTTGGTCAGGCTGGTCTCTAATACCTGACCTCAAGTGATCCACCCACCTCGGCCTCCCAAAGTGCTGGGATTACCAGCATTCACCACCTCGCCTGGCCTATTTTAGTAAACTTTTAATGACTTCAAAAATTCTACCACATATATATGCCACAATTTACCTATTACTGGCCATTTGGGTTATTTCCAATTTGGGGCTATTATTAATAAATATACTCCATAGTGAACATCTTTATTACATAAGTTTTTGTACACCTTTCGGATTATTTCCTTAGATTCTTGGGAATAGAATTACAATGTAAAAAGGTGGGACTGTTTTCAAGACCCTTTACACATGTTGCCAAGTTGGCCTCTAGAAAGATTGAGAACCCAAACCATCCACCGCTGGCCCCCTACACACAGTTTGGACTGAGGACTCTATATAACCTACTGTCTACCTTAACATGACTTTGCTAGTCCAGTATCTTCATTATCATAAAACTCCAAAAGACTCTTACCAGGCAGAGTTCCTTGTTCATTACTGGAATTTCCCAAAAGATGCATACGCTCTTCAATGGACTGAAGATTCTTTGAACCTCTTGCTTCAAAATGCCTCACCTTGCTGTTTCCACCAATCCTAGGCTATTGTGTCATCCTTACCCAATCCTAATCCTGCCCTCTTCACTTTCCCAATTGAGATTTAAGTTTGATTTAAGACCTACTTAAATCAAACCAATTTTCAGTAAATTCTAACCTTGACATCCTGTATTCTAAGCACAAAGTAATGTATAGCTGGTGTTCTCCTTTGCCTCTGTAAGCAATAAACTCAGCTTTGTCTAAACACTTTATGTTGGTGACAGTCTATACATTTTGCAGAGTATAAAAGCCCATGCCAGGATGTTATACTTGCATCACCATATGCAAAGAGATGATATAATCAGCTGTTAACCTAATCAAACAGCCAGCCCTATTCATGGAAAGTTAACCGGATATGTTAACTGTAAAGAAGTATGTATGGTAGGAATATTACACACCCCTTTTGCCAAGGACCTTTTGGTTTATGCTTGTGATCCTGGTATAATTACTAACAGCACTAACTCCCTTTCATGCTCACAAGTGTCCTGGCTTGGGGTATGCATTCCTTGTGATGGTTAATATTGAGTGTCAACTTGATTGGATTGAAGGATGCAAAGTATTGTTCCTGGGTGTGTCTGTGAGGGTGTTGTCAAAAGAGATTAACATTTGAGTCAGTGGATTGGGAAAGGCAAACCCACCCTCAGTCTGGGTGGGCACTGTCTAATCAGCTGCCAGTGCTGCCAGAATAAAAGCAGGCAGATGACCATGGAAAAACCAGACTGGTTTAGTCTTCTGGCCTCCATCTTTCTCCCCTGCTGGATGCTTCCTGCCCTCAAACATCAAACTCCAAGTTCTTCAGTTTTGGGACTTGGATTAGCTTTCCTTGCTCCTCAGCTTGTAGATGGACTATTGTGGGACCTCACCTTGTGATCGTGTGAGTCAATACTCCTTAATAAACTCCCTTTATATATACATCTATCATATTAGATCTGTCCCTCTAGAGAACCCTGACTAATACATTCCTACAAGTACTTTACTATCAAACAGGGGTCATTCATCAGACTTCATTATGACCCTACCCATGTAGTCCTTCGCATTATCACTCATATTGTACTGTCAATAAATATAGTTGTCAGTTATTAATTGCCTATAATGCCAAGCCTAGGGCTACAGGCTTTATGTGCATTTTTTTTTTTTTTTTTTTTTTTTTTTTTTTTTTGAGACAGAGTCTCTCTCTCTGTTGCCAGGCTGGAATGCAGTGGAGTGATCTTGGCTCGTTGCAACCTCCACCTCCCAGGTTCAAGCAATTCTCCTGCTTTGGCCTCCTGAGTAGCTGGGACTACAGGTGTGCACCACCATGCCCAGCTAATTTTTTTGTATTTTTAGTAGAGATGGGGTTTCACAACATTGGCCAGGATGGTCTTGATCTCTTGACCTCATGATCCACCTACCTTGGCCTCCCAAAGTGCTGGGATTACAGGCGTGAGCCATGCCTAGCCTTATGTGTATTTTTGATCTTATGTAATTCTCACAACAGTCCTCCGAGTTAAGATGATTTTTAGAGCCATTTTATAGACCTACTCAGAATGCAATTCCCAGGTATGGCACCCAGGAATCTACTTTTCAAAGCTCCCAATTGATTCCAATGCATGCATACATGGAACCATTACATTGGTTGATATGGGAGAGGTGAAGATGAGATACAGATCTGTATCTAAGCACATCTCAAGATATGATACAGACTTCCTGCCCACTCGGGGCTTAGAGCTCGTAAGTCTGTAAGTATGCAAATGCCCAACAAGAATGTAAACTGCTAGGCCATTGACTCTCAAAGCCCACCGTTGGTGTCTGGGAGTTATGCAATTTGCATGGAGATGGAAGGCAGAAATGTCTACTATTTGGGTTGGAGAGAAATTTGGATATTAACTTTTTGGTTTGATATTTAAAACTTCTATTGTGTTGATAGCCCCTCCAGAAGAATTGTGGATAAAGAAAAATATTTTAAAATATTCAAACCCAAATAGTCTTTGATTTGGACCTTTTTGAGTGGAGCAAAGCTTTCACCTGTCCTAGGGAGGGGAGGAAAGAATTCGAAAATTGGCTGTAAATAGAGCTGCATTTATCGAGATAGGAGAGAGTGGATACAATGGATGAAATATGTGTGTGCAGATAGTAATGAAGTATTTACCTATAGGAGTGTGCGGTTTGTATGTGCTCTTCCGCAATTAACTTGGTACTTGAAAAATGTTGTCATGGCAACAGTATAACAAACAAGACAGAATCGCATACAGATGAATCACGACTTTATATGCAAGACAAAGAAGCAAATGTTCTCCTAATAGGGCTGGGCTTATTAAGCTTAAAAGTTACAGCAAACATTTTAATGAGGTTTGCTTATTGTTTCTCATTTTAAAAAATGAAGGAGGTGCATAGACAGGTAGAAGGTGTGGATTATATTTACAGTATTTCATAATATTACCACAGCAGAATACAGGTCTGCTGCATTAGCTTCACCTGCTGGTGTCTCAGCCTGTTCGACAGGATAGGGCTTGAGATGGTGTCTGTTCCAAGAACATGTAGTTGAGGAGTTTGCACACACATAGGCACACGTGCACACACACACACACTCACACACACATACGCACGATGAACATGGCAAGAAGCTGTTATCTTATCTGGTGGAGAGAGCCAGGTATATAAATTAATCCACCCAAGGGTGTGAGGCAGAGAGGGCTGTGGCCACACACATGGTTCCAAGGACACTACGAAGGACAGAAACCCTTGAGGGGGCAATTTCAAGTGTGTTTTGATGCTTCGGGAATCTTCTCTTTTTGTTCCATGAAGAGAGACACCATATGTAGGCCTCATAATTGTGCAGAGTCATCGGTTTGGGTTATGATTATATAAAGTTCCTTGCTCCAACAAGTGGTCTGTGTCTTGGAGCTGGGGAATGATTATTTTTGGATATGATGCCCTTCCTTGATACAGAGCTACAAGCACAGATTGGCTGCTCTCGGTAAGTCTTACCTCAGTGATTCTTGGACTTGAGACTGCATCTGTATCATCTGGAGAGGTTTGTTAAAACACATCTTGCTGAGTCCCACTCCTAGAGATTTAAAATTTGCGTTTCTAACAAGAGCCCTGGTGATGCTGATGCTGTTGGTCTGCGATCACACTTGGAGAACTGCTGCTTTACATGGAAACTCACCTGATAGAAAGGATGGGAATATTAGTCTTACAGTTTTCTTTCCCTTCCCACTAAGTGGCTGGGCAGAAATTCAGGGACCTCTCTAGTGGAGAAGAAGGCTGGGACTTAATTGTTTGAAGTAAATTTGATTAAAAAAAAAAGAGAGAGAGAAATTAAGAAGAGGATTGTTGTCTTTCATCAGATCCCAGGCGGTGCAGGAGGGATTATTTTCCGGATTTTTCTGTGATTGAGAAATGTTAGGAATGGATATATAATAATGTGCTTCTCAGAGAATTAGTCCTCCGCTAGCAACACTGGCATCACAGGAAGCTTATTCAAAGTGCAAAATTTCATATCCTACCCTCGATCTGAATCAGAATTACATGTAATAAGCTCCCTAGGTGATTAATATACGTGTTAAAATTGGAGAAGCAGTGCTGTAAGAGACAGGCTGCCAATTTGGCAGTCAAGATACTTGAGTTTAGCCGAGTGTGGTGTTGCGTGCCAGTAGTCCCAGCTACTCGGGAGGCTCAGTTGGGAGGACTGCTTGAGCTTAGGAGTTCGAGGTGGTAGTGAGCCCTGACTGTATGTGATAAGAGCCATTACACACCAGCCTCCCAGCCTAACCAGATCCTATCCTTAAAAAAAGAAGATACCTTAGTTTTAGCCCAAGTCCTGCCTTTACCCACCTTTGGCAAAAGGTGATTTGGACAAACGACATGACAACTGTATAGCCCTTACTGAGCTTCAGGGGATGGGCTGGGGTGACTTAGTGACCTACAAGTTTCTTGCTAGCTTCGGGGTGCTACAGTTCTGAATCATATCTTGGCAGGTCCCGACTTGCTCTGCCATTTCAGAAGACTTCTGAAAAGTGTGGGCCCTAGGGCCTCTGAGGTCTCTGAGTTCCTTACCCCAGCTGCCCCCACTTTACCCCACTGCAAGCTGGTATGAACTCTTGCAGGAGGACAGCACTACATTGTGCCAAGGACATGACATCATTCCGTGCACCTAAACTCCGAGGAGCCCAGTGTATAATCACTTATTGTGGATGAAAGCTTGAGCAATCTGGGGAAAGTACATCCAGTCTGATAGCATTGTCTAATAACAAAGCCCTTGTCCTGAGCAGCCTTTAGGAAAGCAGCTGGGTCAGTCTCTGAGCCTTGACCACCCCCTTAATAAGCCATATAATTGCAATACTGTCATGCACTACATAAGGACATTTTGGTCAATGATACATATATGATGGTCCCATAAAATTATAATACCGTATGTTTACTGTGTCTTTTCTAAGTTTAGATATACAAATACTTACCATTGTGTTACAGTTGTCTCCAGTATGCAGTATAGTCCCATGCTGTACAGATTTGTACCCTAGGAGCAATAGGCTATACCATCTAGCCTACGTGTGTAGTTGGCTATAAAATTAGGTTTGGAAAAGAGCACTCTATGATGTTGGTACATGACAAAATTGCCTAACAATGCATTTCTTAGAATGCGTGCCTTTCTTTAAGTGATGCATGACTGTGCTTATCTTTCATGCAGAAACATCCCCCAAACTAGTAAAAGGCTGTCTTTTGGGTGTTTGAAGTATTCGTGTTTCTGCTGTATTGAAGCATTAAAATAGAACTATATTCGTTTTCAGATTTGGAACATGAATTAATTAATATAAAATGGGCAGGAAAGATGTCTGGTGACTCAAATTAAGAAGAACCTCATATGGAAATGTTCAATCTGCTCTATAGGACAAACTACTTTTAAAGACTTCAAACATGTAAGTTTTCATATAAAGCATATTTTCTTAAGGTCAGCTCTGTGGCTGGTGCACTGGCCCTAGTTCAGTGCTCACAGGATTGGATTTTATTTTCTTTAAAGTAGTCCATCATCCCAACTTTTAGTTAATTTAAGCTCACTTTCTCCCAAATCTGCCCAAATGAATTAAACATTTTTTGTGTGTGCCCATGAGATATCCTTACTTGCTGCTGGAGGAGTTCGATCATTGGATGAATTTCTTTTTGCTGTTGTTGAGAGAAACTTGTGGCCCCCTTTGACTTGGTCGAATTTTGGCAAAAGGTGATTTGGACAAACGACATGACAATGCAAGGCCCAAAGCTTTCACTTCCCTTATGAGCACTCACTTTCCCGTTCTTTTGTCTCCTGGCACTTTGGTTTCTATTGTCCAAAAGTCTTTGCTTGCAATTTCTTGACTTGCATCCATTGCCAGGCAGGCGTGAGGTATGTTGCAGCAATTTTCTGGGAGAAATGCTGGCTTGAAATGGAGGCGGAGCCTTGATGTTTGTTGAGGGAAAAAAGGCTGCAAAAACAATAAAGCTGGGTTTTCTATGAACTGGCTCAGGCTCAGAGGTTAAAGGAAAACATATTCTTGATAGAAATCCTTATACCCTGGAGCCTCAGTGGTTTGTCTACAAAGTCATCTGTTGAGATGGGAGTAGGAATTATGGGAAGGGAGCCAGCTCTGTAGCCCAAATCCTTACCGCACTGTTTTGGTTCTGTCTGTGGAGCAGCTACTTATGTTAAAACAATGTCAGATTCTAAGTGTGTCGGAACGGGGATTTTTGCTGCCTTCTCTTTTGATGTAAGCATCGTGTGTATGTCTTTCTTTTAAAGGAAACTAGAGTAGTCTTGCATAAAAGCTTGGAGGGTTTGCAAAATCTCTTGCAGCTTTGCTTGGAATAGCACGATTCTGGAAACAACCCAAAGACACATCAATATGGAATTGCTTAGATAAATTATGATACATTCATACTGGGAAATACATAGCCTTAAAAAAAAGCACCGAATAATCAAAACACAATGCAGGGCATCCTCTCTATAGTGAAAGGATATAATCTTCAAAATACAAACTTAAGGGTAGAAATATAAGGTAAGACACACAGGATGTTAAGAACAGTGGGTGTTGGGGGTAAGCATTTGGAAGTGGGGGCAGAATGTGTGTGGTGACTTGAAATCCCGTGTATACACATGTGTATGGGCATAGAAATATCTGGAAGGATGCCAAAGAACCAACCTGGTAGCACTGGTTGCCTCCATGGGAGAGCTAGGCTTGGGACCTTGAGAGACCAAATTTCCAGGGATACCTTTCTGGTTGTCTTTGAAATTTTTTTACTTTGTGAGCCAAACAGCCAACCAACAACCAAATTCAGAGGTAAGCAAATTCCTCCACCAGAAGAGGAATGATGGGCAGCATAGTTGCGGGGTGTACCCGGGGTCTGGAGAGGAGGTGCACCCCAGGCGGCTGCAGCCCCCGTTGACTCTAGGGCTGCAATGGAGCTGCAGACACCAGCCATCTCCACGACCCCGACGCCGGTCCGCCACCAGCAGCCTGCACCTAGCTCCCCGGGCAGGGCGGCCCCGCCAGGAAGGGAACGGCTCCGCGTCCCGGCTCAAGTCCCCTCAGATGGGCGCGCCCCGGGAGGGAGGGTGCGAATTGACTGGAATTTGGGGGAACGAAAGCCCCGAAAGGGCCTTCTCTACCAAATGTCTTCTTCCGTCCGCTCGGTGGCAGCCCCCAAGGCTTTCAATTTCAGTGTCTGAAAACATTGGGGTGGATTTAGCTTTTTCTTTGGGAAAAAAACCAACCAAACAAACAAAAAAAGAACACAAAGAGCGTGTGTGCGGGTCTTCTTTCAAAATAGTGGGGCATTTGAAACCCGCGCTGCAGCTGCGGGCACTGCTGCAATCTCAAGCGTTTCGTTATCTGAAAGCGCTTTAAAAGATGCTGAAGAGGGAGAGGGCGAGCGCCCTGCGCATTTTCGGAAACGGAAGATTTTGAAAGCCTGTATTTATCTGCCCTTCGCAAAAAATCAGTTCCTCTAAGGCGAGCCTTTCCAACCTTTTCCGTCAGGACACACAGAAAATGACCTGATTTCAAGAGCATTTGGGGTAAAACCGAGAGGATTTCAGACTTTCTGTGAGATTTATTTAAAAATTAAATACAGTTTTTAATGTTATAGAATTATAAGAAAATATGTATGAAGTATTAGAGAAGAAATGTGTTTTAAACTTCCAAATAAAATCTGCTCAAAATTTTAAATGAGAAAATTGAGCTTGTTTCCACTAATGTAACTTTTATTATGGAAAAATTTCAGATACAAATAAAGAGAATGCCATAATTATCAGCTCACCTCTTGCACATAGCCAGGACCCAGATTAAACAGCTATCCACATTTGCCTTTCAGATTTCATCTACCTCATCCTCCTTTTTTTTTCTTTTTGCTAGAATATTTAAAAGCACACCACAGGAATCACTTCATTTCATCTGAAAACACCTCAGTGTAAATCTCAGACAGGATTTAAGAATAACCATAATACCATTCTCACTTCCCATAAATTAAAAATAATTTCTCAATACTACCTAGCATCAGTTCATGTTCAATTTTCTTCATTTGCTTCAAAAAAAAGTCTTTTTACTGTTGGTCTGTTTGAGTAAATTCAAGATCAAAACAAAGTTTTCGATCGATTGGTATGTCTTTCAAGTCTTCTTGAATCTATAACATGAATATAACTTTTAAAATGTATACTAATTTATACATATACTCTGCCTATTAAAAAAAAATAGCTTTATTGAGATGTAATTCACACACTGTTGCAGGCTGAAAAATGATCTCCCCTCTCTCCAAGATATCAGATTCTAATCGCTGGAACCTGTGACTATTATACGGAAACAGGGTTTTTACAGCATAATAAAGTTAAGGATCTTGAGATAGTAAGATTATCCTGTATTATAAGAGTAAGCCCCTACCTGCGGTCACTTGTGTCCTTAAAGAGGGAGGCAGAGGGAGATTTGAAACACACTGAAGGATTTGTGAAGATGGAGCAGAGACATTGGGAGATGCTGGCTGATTGGAATGACACAGCTATAAGCCCAGAATTCACAGCAGCCACCAGAAGGTGGAAGAGGCAGGAGGGGCCTGCCGACATCTTGCTGCTGCCTTGGGACTTCTGGCCTCCAGAACTGTGAGAGAATAAATTTTTGTTTTAAGCAATCATATTTGTGGTAAATTGTTACAGCAGCCACAGAACACAAATGTACACATCATATAACTCACTCATTTAAAGTGTACAATTTAGTGATTTTTGTTTGTGGTTTTTTTTGAGGTGGAGTCTCACTCTGTTCCGTAGGCTAGAGTGCAGTGGCCTGATCTCAGCTCACTGCAAACTGCCGCCCAGTTTCAAGTGATTCTCCTGCCTCAGCCTCCTGAATTTAATGGTTTTTAGCATATTCACAGTTTTGTGTTCATTGCAGTCAATTTTAGAACACTTTATCACCTAGGAAAGAAAATTATATCTATTGCAAATCACTCACATTCCCTCCACACCCCAACCCTGGGCTACTACTAACCTCCTTTCTGTTTCCTTAGATTTGCCTATTCTGGACATTTTACATAAATGGAATAATACAATAGATAGTCTTTTGTGTCTGGCTTCTTAGTGTAATGTTGTCCAGGTTTGTCCATGTTGTAGCATGTATCAGTATGACATTCCTTTTTATTGCTGAATAAGGATGTAGCTGTAATATCAATTTATAATCTTAAAATATCTGTGAGCAAATCCTGATGAAGATTGTTTTTTAAAGGCAATCTTTTCAAAGTATCAGTAGTCACTCTTGACACTTTGCACAAGCCAAGGATTTAAAGTGTTTAATTTATTTAAATCTGATGTTTTAATGTTTAAACCATTCTAAAATTTATGATGAAATTTTATTTAAGGAATCTGACAGTTCATTCTTTGCTTTCATTGAGAAATGTGATACTGGAATTTCTTGTGATCTTGTGAATGGATTTCAAGTCTGATAAAAAGTTTTTCATAGCAAATTTTTCAAGGTCATGATGAAGATCTGTTAGTGCTCAGGCACCATGAAGAAGAGGGTACAAGAACCAAAAATGGGCAGAAGTGTAGGACAATGTGAAGACAAAGTCTGGGGCCACACCTGACGGGTGTACCAGCAGCCTCAGCTCAGCCTTCCCAGACTTGCTGCCCATTCCCCAGTGGCTGCAGCAATCCCTGCTCCTGGGGTCAGAAGTGTGCTGTGATGCGCTGCTGTAGCAGACAGCCAGGTGGGAGGGCATCTCTTTGGTTTCTCACATCCTATCACAATGGAACAAGGTATCTGTGTGTCTCTGTGTCACTCATTGTGCTTCCCCCAGCAGTGCCCACTTCCCAGGGCTACCCTTTGAGATGCTCTAGAATGGGTGCCCCAGGTCGGAGGTGGCCAGCAGCACCCTGTGACACCGTCATGGCTCTCACTGTGGCTCCCATTGTAAAGCTCTGTTCTAGGTTGGCCATGAGCATTTGGGGCTTGTGTGTGTGGAAAATGCAGGAAGGCACAGAGAGTTAATTTCATATGGCTAATTTCTATGGACTAGTGACTGCTGTGGGCCTCTCATTTCCCTTCTTTCTGAAATTGGTGTCTGTTGTAGCTATCTTATCCTTGAAGTGATATTGTATATTGGGAGTTTAGGAAGCAGATAACTTGTCACGTAGATCATAGTTCTGATGGAGAGAAACTGTACCCAAGGAGTTGCACCTGAGCAGTCCTGCCTTCATCAAGGCTCAGATGATGAGGTCATGGACTTTGAGTTGATGCTATAATGAGATGAGATTTTGGAGATCTTTGAAGGGAGTTAGTGTATTTGACATTTGACAAGGATGTAAATTATTCTGGCTAGCTGGCAGAATGTCTGAAAAGTAGGTGCCATCAATTCCTTCCCTCTCTCTGTGTTCACACCATCCCTCCATTAGGCGATAGATTCATTTTTTCCCTGCCCCCTTGAATCTGGGCTTCTCTATGAATGCTTTGACCAATACAATACAGCGGAAGTGATGCTATAAAATTTATGTAAGAATTCAAGGACTTAGGATATCCAAAACAATCTTGAAAAAGAAAAAAAAAAGTGTAGAGGACTTGCCCAGGTGCAGTGGCTCATGCCTGCAATCCCAACAGTTTGGGAGGCTGAGTTAGGCAGATAGCTTGAGCCCAGGAGCTTGAGACCAGCCTGGGCAAAATAGTGAGACCCCATCTCTACAGAAAAAAAAAAATTGAGCTGCTCATTCTGACAGCTCAAAGAATGAGCTGTTAGATTCCTGGTGTGGTGGCACGTGCCTGTAGTCCCAGCTACTCAGGAGACTGAGGGTGGGAGGATCGCTTGAGCCCAGGCGTTTGAGGGTGCAATGAGCCATGATCACACCACCAGCATGGGTGACAAAAATGAGACCCTGTTGAAAAAAAGAAAAAAGTTAGAAGTCTCACATTACCAGATTTCAAAGTATTCTCTAACTTTGTAATTAAGTGTGGTATCGGTATAAGAATACACATATGAATCAATATAATAGAATAGAGTTCAGAAATAGACACATATATATGTGGCTAATTGAACTTTACAAAGGTGCCAAGGTCATTCAGTAGAAAAAGAATAATCTTCTCACAAATGATGCTGGAACAACATGATAAACATATGAAAATATAAATATTGATCCCTATCTCATACTACACACAAAAATTAGTTCAAGATGGATCAGAGACTAAGTGGAAAAACTACAACTATGGAGTTTTCATGAAATAAAAATAAAAGAAAGTCTTCTCAAACTTGGGTGGGTAAATATTTCTTGGAGAAGACACAAAAATCACCAAACATTAAAAAAATCCATATGTTGGACATCATGAAAATTTTACAAATTCTGCTTATCAAAAGTACCATTAAGAAAATGAAAAGCAAGCCACAGATGGTGGTGGATGTGGGGG
Source organism: Callithrix jacchus (assembly GCF_049354715.1). Classification (NCBI taxonomy): domain Eukaryota; kingdom Metazoa; phylum Chordata; class Mammalia; order Primates; family Cebidae; genus Callithrix; species Callithrix jacchus. Next base: position 98,841,164 of record NC_133502.1, on the reverse strand, counting down.
TGGAGACATATCTGAGAAAGAACACTTATCTAGATATATTAAACATTTCTACAAATTCATAACAAAATAAAAACCATGCAATAAAAAGTGAACAAAAGATGGCCGGGTGCGGTGGCTCACACCTGTAATCCCAGCACTTTGGGAGGCTGAGGCGGGTGGATCATGAGGTCAAGAGATCGAGACCATCCTGGTCAACATTGTGAAACCCCGCCTCTACTAAAAATACGAAAATTAGCTGGGCATGGTGACGCATGCCTGTAGTCCCAGGTACTCAGGAGGCTGAGGCAAGAGAATTGCTTGAACCCAGGAGGCGGAGGTTGCGGTGAGCTGGGATTGCTCCCTCTTCAAAAAAAAAAAAGTGAACAAAAGACATGAACGGATACTCTATAAACAAACTAATAAGAGTGGCCATGAAGCATATGAAAGGTTTGCAATGTCATCAGTCATCAGGAAATGCAAATTAAAATTACAGTGAGCGACCATGTTTTTAAAATAGCTAAAATTGTCAGACAATACAAATGTTGGGAAATATGTGGAGGTACTGGAATTATCATCATTTGCAGGTGGGACTAGTGTGTGGTATTGATGACTATGAAGCAGCAACTCTACTCCTACATGTTTACCCAAGAGAAATAAAATAATATACCTATAGCAAGACTATATGAGAAATTTGCATAAGAATATTTATGTTGGGCCGGGCGGTTTGGCTCACGCCTGTAATCCCAGCATTTTGGGAGGCTGAGGGAGGTGGATCGCCTGAGGTCAGAAGTTTGAGAGAAGCCTGACTAACATGGTAAAACCCCGTCTCTACTAAAAATACAAAAATTAGCCCGGTGTGGTGGTGCACGCCTGTAATCCCAGCTACCTGGAAGGCTGAGGCAGGAGAATTGTTTGAACCTGAGAGGCAGAAGTTGCAGTGAGCTGAGACCACATCATTGCACCACAGCCAACAAGAGTGAAACTCTGTCTCAGAAAAGAAAAAAGATTATTAATGGAAGCTTTGTTAATAATTACCAAAATCTAAAGACAACCTGCATGACTGTTAATAGGAGAATGGATTAACAAATTGTGGTGTAGTTAGTTATACAATGGAATATGGCTCAGCACCAAAAAGAACAAATTACTGATATGTATAACAACATGGATAGATCTCAAGCACATTATGTTGACGGAGGAAGCTAGGAACAAAGGGCACATACTGTGTGATTCCCCTTCATAAAGTTAAAGCACCGGCAACACTAACCTATGATGGTAAAAAAATCACAACAGTGGGTACCTCTAAGGGTGGGATGGTAAATGACTAGGAAACAGATGTATCGACTTTCAGCACGTTGTACACCTTAAATATATACAATTAAAACAGCACATTGTACCTCTTAAATATATATAATTAAAACAGCACATTGTACATCTTAAATATATACAATTTTTATTTGTTAAGCAAGCCTTAATAAAACTGGAGAAAAGAGAACTTCCTGGGGTAATGCAAATGTTTTTTATCTTGATGGTGGATTGCACAGGTGTGTACATTTAGCAAAACTCATTCAATTATCAATTCAAGATATGTGCATTTTACTCAATATACATTTTGCCTCAGTTTAAAAAGTGGCAACTATAGAGAAGCGACATGGATGAGTGTTTCCTAGGTCTCATCATCTAGGCCTTAGTTCAGATGTCACTTCCTCAGAAAAACCTGGCCTGGCCAGCTATGATTGTCCTTGCTGCTCAGGCTGTATCACAGAACCCACTTTTATTTTCTTCATAGTGTTTATCTGTATCCAAACGCATAATTTAAAAACCAATTAAGCAATTATGTAATTGATTAATTGCCCCATCATCTCTGACTACAGTGTAACTTCTGTGAACATAGGAACTATCTCTATTTTGTTCACTGCTGTATCTCCAATGCCTGACACCAAGGATTTGCTCAATAAATATTCGTCGCTATTGAATGAATAATGGATACAAGGGAAGACAAATCTGACTAATAGATACTAAGTTTCTTCTATTTGCAAAACATGGGATGGTGGGTATACAAGGGGGCTCATCATCACTAAAGGAACTGAAGGTCAGTTCTATTCCTTGGATAAACGTACAATAGGTGCCTCCTGTGTGCTGAGTGCTAGACTGAAGCCAGACACACCCAGATAAATAAAACCAGATGATTAATGGCATTGAGATGGGTATTGAATGAGAAACAGGCAGGCTGGCTACTAGAAATAGGGCAGGCTCTTTGGATTCCACACATATTTTTGAACATCTATTTTTAGGTCCACTATTTTTTTTCCCAAGTGTAGTAACTTCCTGTTAAGTTTTTGAGCAAATGACCTTGACAGCCAAACCAGGGCTGGCACCAAAAGGACTAGTTAGGACCTGAGCAGTGAGGAGTGATGAGGGTCTGAGCAGGGGAAGGAAGAAGAAACGATGGTGAAAGAGATACTTCACCCACAATGTAGCTTTTAATGTCTATTCCCTGTAAAAGAAGTCAGGCCTTGGCCACTACATTTCATTTTTCTTTTCTTTTCTTTTCTTTTTGAGATAGAGTCTCACTCTATTACCTGGCTGGAGTGCAGTGGTGCCATCGCGGCTCACTGCATCCTCTGCCTCCCGGGTTCAAGCGCCTATCCTGCCTCAGCCTCCCGAGTAGCTGGGACTACAGGCACATACCACCAAGCCCAGCTATTTTTTTTTGTATTTTTAGTAGAGATGGGGTTTCACCATGTTGGCCAGGATAGTCTCGATCTTTTGACCTCGTGATCCACCCACCTTGGCCTCCCAAAGTACTGGGATTACAGGCATGAGCCACTGTACCTGGCCTAAATTTCGTTTTTCTTAAGAAGCATTCTTTTGTAATTGTTTTGTAAGATTTAGGGGATTGCCTTGCAATTTGTGCTTGTGGAAGAATTTTAGGCAAATGTTTTCAAATGGTACTCACAGATTGATTAATGGCTTCGAAAAGTCAATTGAGTAGGCTGTTATCTGGAAATGCCTTCCTTGGCCTTCACAGTCACCCTCTCCTAGAAGCCAGAATTTATCCCTTTTAGGTGGTCACAATCACTAGCCCTCTTCCTCAGCATTTCCTTGTCAATGATAGTTCACACATTTCCTTCCCAGGAGACCTTCGGACATAAATAGACACTAACCCAGCTTGGTTGTGAACAACCCTTTCAGGAAGTAAGAAAACAGCTGGTCTCTGAGTCCATGAAGGAAGCAGATTTAAGGTTTGATATAAATGACAGCTGTCTAATTCTAGAAGATTTCCTTAATTGGGCCTGAAAAAGAGCAGATGGGGCAGCTATGTGTGGAATGATTTGGGTATATTTCTGGCTAGAAGCAGAGAAAAGATTTATAACTTCTTTATTTTTTTTAAGTTTATTTATTTTTGGATTGTGAAAGTAGTACTTGTCATTGTTTCAAACTCAGAAAATAAAAAGTGACACCTAGATAATATCACTCATAATCCCACTGCCCAGTCATAGCCACTGCTAGTGATTTCATGTATTTCCTTTAGTTGTTTCCATATAATATATCTGGTGTATGCATAGTTTTGCATCTTGATTTCTTTTTTTTTTTTTTTAATTTTTTATTGGATTTTAGGTTTTGGGTCTTGATTTCTTTCATTTAGCATCTTCCTGCATTATTAAATATCCCCCCAAAGCTCATTTTTAATGGCTGTATAATAATCTTTTACAAGCATATACCATAATTACTATTCTGTGTCTTTGTCTATGTCAGTACAGATTGTTTACAATTTCTCAACACATAAATAAGAGCTGAAAAAAACTTTGCATATAAATATTTTCCTACATTCCTGATTGCTTCTTTGGAAGAGATTCCTTTAGAGCAGCTCTTGTCATGATGTGATACCTGAGCCACCTCCACCATAACCAGGCATTAATGCACATCAGGGTTCCAACCCAGACCTGCAGTCTGAATCTCTGCAGTCACAGCCCAAAAATCTGCCTTGAAAAAAGAGCTCCTGAGATTTATAGGCACAGTAAAGGTTGAGTTTCATAACTCTAGGAGGAATTACTGGATAGAAGTGTATGGATTTTTATTTTTATTTATTTAGAGAGGGAGTTTCATTCTTGTTGCCCAGCCTGAGATTGTTGCATGGCACAATCTCAGCTCACTAGAACCTCCACCTTCTGGGTTCAAGCAATTCTCCTGCCCCAGCATCCCCAGTAGCTGGGATTACAGGCTCCCACAACCACGCCTGGCTATTTTTTTTTGTATTTTTGGTAGAGATGGGGTTTCACCATGTTGGCTAGGCTGGTCTTGAACTCCTGACCTCAGGTGATCTACCCTCCTCAGCCTCCCAAAGTACTGGGATTACAGGAATGAGCCACCACACCTGGCCTGGATTTTTAAATTTAAAGTTTTGACATATAGTGTCAGATCATTTTCCTAAAGTCTTATGTACATTATACTCCCACCAGCAATGTGTGAGGGTGCTCAACCCATCAAACTCTTGCAAAACAACTTTGCTAGTTTGATGGGTGAAAAGTGATAGCTTCGTGGAGTTAAAAAAAATCAATACGTAATAATTGTACGTGTCTATGGAGCATGAGATATTTTGATATATGCATATAATATATAAGACCAAATCAGGGTAATTGGGGTATCCATCACCTCAAATATTTATCATTTCTTTATGTTGAGAACATCCCAAATCTCTTCTAGCTATTTTGAAATACATAATAAATTATTGATAACTATAGTCATTCTACTGTGCTCTTGAACACTAAAGCATATTCCTTCTGACTGTATTTTTGTACCCATTAACCAACCTCTCTTCATCCCTTCCTTCCTGCTATCCTTCCCAGGCTCTGGTATCTATCATCGCTGCCTCCATGAGATCAGCTTTTTAATCTCCTACATATAAATGAGAACATGTGATATTTGTTTTTCTGTACCTGACTTATTTTCATATACTTACTACATTGCACTTAATGTAATGTCCTCCAGGTCATCCATGTTGCTGCAAATAACAGGGTTTCATTCTTTTTATGGCTGAATAATGTTCCATTGTGTAGATATACCACATTTTATCCATTTGTCTACTGATGGACACTTGATTCCATATCTTGGCTACTGTGAATAGTGCTGTGATAAACATGGGAGTGCTATTATGAAAAATACAAACAATAACAAATGCTGTTGAAGATGTGGAAAAAGGAGAATGTTAGTCCATTCTTGTTGGTAATGTAAATTAGTACAACTATAGTGGAAAACTATATGGATGCTCCTGAAAAAACAAAAACTAGAACTACCACATAATCTAGCAATCTCACTGCTGAGTATATACACAGAAGAAAGGAAAGCCATATATTGAAGAGAATTTCTACATGTCCATGTTAATTGCAGCACAACTCACAATAGCCAAGATGTGGAATCAAGCTGAGTATTTGTCAGTGGAGGATAGGATAAAGAAAATGTGGCATATACACACTAGGGAATACTACTTAGCCATAAAATAGAAGAAAACAATATCTTTTGCAGCAACATGGATGCAACTGGAGGCCATTATCCTAAGTGAAGTAACTCAGAAACAGAAAGTCAAATTCCTCATGTCTCTCGTGTAAGTGGGAGCTAAACTATGCAGTGCACATGCGCCTATGGAGTAGAATAATAGACATTGAGGACTACAAAATGTTGAAGGGCCCGGGGCCGGTGAGTGTTGGGAAACTTAGGTCATTTTGTTTTTGTTTTTTGAGACGGAGTTTCGCTCTTGTTACCCAGGCTGGAGTGCAATGGCGCGATCTCGGCTCACCTCAACCTCCGCCTCCTGGTTTCAGGCAATTCTCCTGCCTCAGCCTCCTGAGCAGCTGGGACTACAGGCACGTGCCACCATGCCCAGCTAATTTTTTTTTGTATTTTTTTTTAGTAGAGACGGGATTTCACCATGTTGACCAGGATGGTCTCAATCTCTTGACCTCATGATCCACCCGCCTCGGCCTCCCAAAGTGCTGGGACCACAGGCTTGAGCCACCACGCCCGGCCAACTTAGGTCATTTTGAATGACCTAATTGAATCACCCAGACTTCAAAAAGCCCAGACTTCATCACTGCATAATACATGCATGTAAGAAACCTATACTTGTGGCCAGGCATGGTGGCTGAGACCTGTAATTCCAGCACTCCGGGAGGTCAAGGTGGGTGGATCACCTAAGGTCAGGAGTTTGAGACCAGCCTGGCCAACATGATGAAACCTCGTCTCTACTAAAAATACAAAACTTAGCCAGGCATGGTGGCACATGCCTGTAATTCCAGCTATTTGGGAGGCTGAGGCAGGAGAATTGCTTGAACCTGGGAGGCAGAGGTTGCAGTGACCTGAGTGACCTAAGATCACACCACTGCACTCCAGCCTGGGTGACAGAGTGAGACTTTTTCTCAAAAAACAAAAAACAAGAAACTTATACTTGTATCCCTTAAATATATAAAAATAAAAAACAAACTTAAAAAAAGACTGGGAATAATGGAAGGTGGCAAGTCTTTGACTAAGCCACCTACATTTGTGTAGACTTGAGGAAATCTCCAGGTGCCAGCTTGAGCTTTGGTGAGAATATGTCTCCTTTCATTTTTGTAACTGTAGAACTAAAGCACCTTGCAAACTTCTTGGAAGGCAACCATCCATTTTTGTTGTATTTTGCATTGTGTATCCTGTTTTTTAACTGAGGCTGAGGCTGTTATTTTCAAACCAGCTCCTGGGCTTAAAGGCTGCCAGTACTGCCTACGAGCCACAGCATATTTCTGGTTGAGAATCTGTAAACTCAATATGCCATCTTCAGATGTTAATCCAAATTGCCTTTTGGGAGTCCAGTTTGCTCTTTGGTGAATTTGGAGAGGAAGCCAGTTTTTCCTGGGACTCCTAAGAACCCAGTTTAAGGTGACTTTAGAGGCTTCAAATTGCTTTAAAAGCATACATGAAGGCTACGCACCCCATTACCCTATGATCCCTCTCCCTCTCATTCTCCTAGCTTTCCCTACAACTTATGAAGTTGTCGGGATATGGAAAATGTGTCTAGTGACATCTCAAATATAGAAGTCATCTGTCCTGGAGGCTCAAAACTTGCCTGTTAACTGCTGCTGGCCAAAAAAATCTTTACTGGAGTTTTTTTTTTCTTTCAAAAGAATGATCATAAATTAACTGACTCATGTAAAGATAAAAACGTCTGAAATATATTTGCCACCAAAGACAGGCAGCCCTTTTCCTTCAAGGGAATTGAGTGTTGGAAATAAAGATTTGTAAAGTCAAAAGAGAACTGAAAGTCAATGGGTAGCCAGGACTTAACAAAATGCAACGCGTTTTCCATTTCTACAGGTTGGAAGACAGCAATGCTGCATTTCTTTGTTCTTTGTGACCCCTCACTGCCTTGTTAATCTGGACGCACACCAGCCTTCAGGAACTGGTGGGAAGCTCATTGGTCTGTAAGTCTTTCTTAACACAAAAGGACAATATTTAAAAGGCCGCTCTCTCAAAGCCATCTCTAACAGGATTTCTGCCAATATCTGTTCCTTGCAAACAGTAAGGAGACTTAAAAACAGCAACAGCATCTCCATGAGCCTCCCTCAGCCCTTTCTTTACAAGTTCTTTCCTTTAATAAAGGGAAATTGGCATACTACATTATGTCAGAGTTGGCACTCACATAGATACAAATGGGAAGTAAAGAGCTCCTGGCTGCCCTGGTGCCAGGTGTTCGCTAATTGTAAAACTGAATAATGGATAATAACCCATCTTAGTGTGTTTATCAATGCAGTTCGCTCTCCACGATGCGGAAGAGGTCACTGGAGACAATGTGTAGGCCTCTCTTCTCTCCTATTCATTAACAAGGCACTGCTGGCTGGAATACAGGCTCCATTACCTAGATGCAACAATGATGGGGCCCTGAATCAAATTGTAATTAGGTTTGTTCAGGGCTAGGGTACAGTTATTCTAATCAGAATCACTCAGAATTCATTTTATACTTGTGAAAGGATATGAGGTGAGATTGATTTAATGGTAACCAAAGCAACCCCCTTTTCTATAACTCTCTGAGCTTATAAAAAGGCAAATGAGAAAGGGAAAAATGGAGGGCAAAGGAAAACAGAGATGAGCATTTTAGTTCTATTAATTTTATTGTAACTAGTTAGGAGAGGATGCGTTACAATAAGAGCAAATATATGATAGCAAGGTGACCACTGTCTGGGTCCTAGAAGCTGCTGTGGTCTCATTACATGCCTACAGCACATCCTGGGATGCTTAATTTCCTCTCCCTTTTTGTTCATTTAATGTATGATTGGAAACAGCTTGATTAGGGCAAGAATTTCAATTTGCAGGAAAAAGAAGAGAAAATTCAAGCTAGGTAATATTTCCTTTCTCTAGTAAGAATCAGTTATTCAGCCTTTTACCTTTGGCCCTTTGTATCTATCTCAGATCTAATGACCACTGGCTTCTATGAGAGCAAATGGAAGGTTTTGGAGACCTGTTTGTAAAATGGTTTAAGAAGTAACAGAGGTGTGGGTGATGTGGCATCTAACTCCTCACTATTGAGTGGTTATTGAATTTTTTTCAGGTTAGCCAGGTGCTGTTCTGGGTGGGACTAGAATCTCACCTTATTTGAAATAATTGGTGAAATGTGTGAATATGCATACATTTTCATTTATGTACACTGTGCAGATATTGGTACACCTGATTTGGTCTGTTGATGTGTGCTTGATCTCTAATATTTAGATGCCATAAATTAAATATTTGTTCTTTCTTTCCCCCTCCCCAGGTAGATTTAGAAATATATATTATAAGTATATACTAATATTTATATATAATAAATATATGAATATGTGTATAATATCCTCAAGAGTAGAAGTATCACAGTCATTTTGAGGATAGGATACTTTAAAAATATGTAGGTAATTACATACATTTTTTTTTCTTAAATACATCTCAATTATTTTGTGGATAAGCAAATGGCATGAAAATATTTCGAGTCATTTAATTGAGTAGTAAGTATTGAAACAAAGCATAAAGCATATCGCTTCCAGATTTTAAAAAAGAAACACTCTAGCTCTTTTTTTTTTTTTTTTTGCTTGGACACAACCTCTTGGCTACTCAAATAGTGAAACTATACTCAACTGAAAAAGGTGTCGCAGTGACAGTGGTTCACATTCTTGCGTATCTGACTACCTAGAAATTTCATTGTAAACTTAGATTTTTATGTCACATGATAATCAGGATGTCTGAGTTTGAATAAAGCATCAAATTTAGCCAAAATTGGCCGGGCGCGGTGGCTCACGCCTATAATCCCAGCACTTTGGGAGGCCAAGGCGGGTGGATCATGAGGTTAAGAGATGGAGACCATCCTGGTCAACAAGGTGAAACCCCGTCTCTACTAAAAATACAAAAATTAGCTGGGCATGGTGGTGCGCACCTGTAGTCACAGCTACTCGGGAGGCTGAGGCAGGAGAATTGATTGAACCCAGGAGGCGGAGGTTGCGGTGAGTCGAGATTTCGCCATTGCACTCCAGCCTGGGTAACAGGAGAGAAACTCTGTCTCAAAAAAAAAAAAGAGTATATGGAACAAATAGTGGGGACATTAAAGCTTAAATGGACTCAGATAGATGGACATCTCATGCTGTATTTTGAAAAGTACTGACCAAGGCATGTGTACTGAAAGGCATAACCGGCCTGACACTGCTGGTCTTAGAAAGGCCTGTTTGCAAGGTTGGTCCTTGACTGCTATCTGGGAACTGGGTTAGTGAGAACTTCCCTACACTGATAGAAAACTTTCCCTAAATGATAAGATTGACCTACTATACAAACAATGTGGTTTATGCTGGATACCTACCTTCCTTCTGGGAACATTAAATGTCAGGGACTGCAGTTAGTTATATGGATCTTACGTGCCTGAGTGACCAACCTTTGACAAAAACTATTCTTTTAGGCTCAGGTATGTGTTCCTGGTAGACAGTGCTTGCCACAGGGAGTTGCTGGGAGAAATAAGCATGTGCAGTGCCACCAGAAGAGGGTTCTTAGAAGCTTGCTCCTGGTTTCCTCTAGACTTTATCCATGAGACTTTTCCCTTTGCTGATTTTGCTGTAATAAATCTTAGCCATGAGTACAAATATATGCTGAGTCCTGTGAGTCCTTTAAGTAAGTCATTGAACTTGGGGGTGGCCTTGGGAACCCCCACAGTAGGAATGTAGGTTCTGAGTAGTTTAGTTATTAACTCTGTCCACATCCCTCAAAGCAGATGTCTCAGTAAAATATTTAAAATTCTTATTCCCAGTGGTACTGCTCAATTTCGAGAGGAAGGATTCGACTGAAGGCTCTGAACAAGAAGGCCAGGGGAATTTCTTTTTTTTTTGAGAGGGAGTCTCACTCTGTCACCCAGGCTGGAGTGCAGTGGCATGGTCTCAGCTCACTGCAACCTCTGCTTTCCAGGTTCAAGCAATTCTCCTGCCTTAGCCTCCCAAGTAGCTGGGATTATAAGCGACCGCCACCATGCCCGACTAATTTTTGTATTTTTATTAGAGACAGGGTTTCACCATATTGGCCAGGCTGGTCTTGAACTCCTGACCTCAGGTGATCTGCCTACCTTGGCCTCTCAAAGTGCTGGGATTACAGGGGTGAGCCACCGTGCCCAGCTGTCAGGGGAATTTATACATACTGAGGAGGGAGACCCAGGCATTTGGGATTCCCTCCCCCTCTGTCATCCACTGTGCATCTCTATAAAAGAGAGAGCAGGCCCACTGGCGCCTCTTGAATCTCCTTCCTGAAAACAACAGGCTAGGCCTTGGGGAAACTCTCCAGAAGGCACTGTTTTTGCTTAAAACAAGATCAAACCAGAAACCTTTTCACATGTGAGTCCTAAAACTGTAAACCGTAAACCGGAACCCTTTCATATGTGATTCCTGAAACTGTAAACAGAGACCTTTTCACATGTGAGTCCTAAAATGTGAACTTGGAATTCTTCCACGTGTGAAATCTAAAGTGTAAGCCTATATAAAGGCTGAGCCTCTTTTTGTTAAATGAGCTTGGCAGTTAGGCACCTATGCCACCTTGCTCCCAGCTGAAATGAAGTCCTTCCTCCTATATTCGGTGTCTGAGAGATCCTTTTCTGCGGCTGCTCCGGCTACAATACCAGGCTCTCTAAGGGAGTAAGAGCAGATGTGAATATGTGTGTGTTGGGGGGAAGGTGCTTGGAAAGCCCTAAGTGAGGATCTACCTTCTAACCTCTTCTGTCACCTCCTCATTCAACTATTAACTACCAAGCCCCCAAATCATAAATAGCTTATTATGTTCCCTCTTTAGATTGGAAGAATAGGACTTGTTACTTAGGTGAGTTATGTCAGTGAAATGGGGGATGTCAAGAACAGGGGTTGATTCTCTCTGACAAGAGTCTAGGTTCTAATGCCCCATGCCAAACCGGAAATCCATCTGAAACAGAAGGAATTCCCCTACGGAAATAAAACATGTCCCCACATAGGCAGAGCAAGGCCTGGGACTAATTGAATGTTGGAAGACAGAAAATAATTCATATCCTTCAAAAAAAGTTGCAAATAGACACAGCTGGCCATTCACCTCCACTCCCAGGAGAGCAGGTAACAGAAACATGGACACAATGTCCTCAAACTCTAGCTCAGAGGTGAACCACAATGTGGCCTCCAATACAATGGGAAGAGAGTCAGTGAGAATTCACCCACACCACATCAGAGCAAGCACTGGGCAAACATACCATGCTCCCTCCAAAATAAGAGAGGAAGAAAGGAATATAACATTGAAAACACAGAGAATCCAGTCTGTAAGAAACCATAACTCACAGAATAGAGAGCTTTATTCAGTAAAAGAAATTAATAAGGTCACAAATTCAACAAAATCAAAACTTGGAAATGAGATGCTGGAACACAAGAACAGGAAGAAAAAAAGTGATGGAGGCTCACGCCTGTAATCCCAGCACTTTGGGAGGCCGTGGCGGGTGGATCACGAGGTCAAGAGATCGAGACCATCCTGGTCAACATGGTGAAACCCCGTCTCTACTAAAAATACAAAAAATTAGCTGGGCATGGTGGCGTGTGCCTGTAATCCCAGCTACTCAGGAGGCTGAGGCAGGAGAATTGCCTGAATCCAGGAGGCGGAGGTTGCAGTGAGCCAAGATCGTGCCATTGCACTCCAGCCTGGGTAACAGGAGCGAAACTCCATTTCGAAAAAAAAAAAAAGAAAAAAAGTGATGGAAAATCTAAAGAAGCAAACTGAGGAACAAATCAATACCATTGTAGACCTGACACTTATTTCTGATGTATCAGGGAATGGAACAGATATGGCAGTAAACTGAATTACTGACAGAGAACCGGCCTGAAATAATCACAGTGCTTGCAGAGGAAAACAAGAGTGAAACATTCAGGAGAAATTAGATACATATAGAAGGCGGACAAAGATAATCAAACATGTAAGAATAATTGGTGGACTTAGAAGACACAGCTCAACGAATGAAGTGTGCAAACCCCTCAAAGATATAAAAAGAAGAAAGTTTACTGAACAAGGTTTAAATAAAAATGGCCACAGAGTGTCTGACACTCAACTATATCTTAGTTATCTGCTTCAAGAATGGAGAAGAAATTGCTCATGCATCCGGGTAAAAAATGCAAGTCATTCACAACGAAGAGAAAAATCAGGCCAGAGATGTCTGCACAGCAACATGACATTCCAGAAAAAAAATCTGTTTTAATGTCTAAGAAAGAATGTGAACCTCCAGAATGTTATACTGAGGCAAGTTTTCATTCAAGTTTAATGGCCAAAGATTTTTTCAGAGATAAAACACTGAGTCCTACTTGAAAAAGTATGTGATGATGAAATCTAGCCGTTGAAGATGCAAATATGGGAACCCAGCAAAAAGAACAGCCATAATGAAGGGCCTGGTGAACTTGGAATCCATTTAATCACCGAACTGACCTTAAACAAATACGGGAATTACGGTTATTAGAGGTGGATGTAAATGTTATAATCTTGATCATAGAGAAGTAGTCCGAAACAAAAACTGAGAAATGGGAAGCGTAAGAGTAATCATTTTTTCAACACTCATTGCCAAGGCAATTGGTATTTTCTATGGGATTCACTTTTATTTAAAAAATGAAGCTTCTAATGTATTAAAGTTTTTCTGTGTTTTTTCCCTTTAAGCTTTTAGTAAATAATTTTCCTTTTGGTTAAAAATATCCCCTTCAGTTTTAACTTAATTTTTTTCCTGTTAATTGAAGAAAATTTTAAGTTAATGTTTTAAATAAATAGCATCTAGGCTAGGTGCAGTGGCTCACACCTATACTCTCTGCACTTCGGGAGGCTGAGATGGGTGAATTGCTTGAGGCCAGGAGTTTAAGATCAGCCTGGGAAACATGGTGAAGCTCTGTCTCTACTAAAAATACAAAAACTGGCCGGGCATGGTGCTGTGTGTTTGTAATCCCAGCTACTTGGGAGACTGAGGCATGAGAATTACTTGAACCCACCAGGTGAAGGTTGCAGTGAGCCTCCAGATCATGCAACTGTGCTCCAGCCTGGGTGGCAGAGTGAGACTCTGTCTCCAAAAATAAATGAATGAATAAATAAATAAATGTTATCTCTCGTATGACTTCATTTGTGTGAAATTATGTCCATTTAGGCATTCATACATTCTTCTACTAACACACACACACACACAGAATAATACTCACCAAATGTTAGTTTTTTCTGAATGGTAAGGTTTTTTTTGTTGACCTTTTAAAAACTCATTTTGCTTGAATTTATTACAATGAGCACATTTATTTATTATCAAAGACTTAAAACATTAAAAACATTATAGAAAATAATTTGATGAATTCCTGTGCATCCACTACCAAACATAAGGAAACACAGGCATTACAAGAAAAAGAAACCTTTGGAGTTTATTATTTTTTTGTGTGTGTATGTCTTTTTTTTAATGAAGTAATTTTTCTTCTGAAGTAAGTTTCTTCTCAATTTCCTTCCTTTTGTAAAGGGTCTTAGAGCTAGATCAGCAGAAGAAAGGTAAGAAATGAAAAAGCTTTATTCTCTGCTAGTGGGAGTATTCGAATAAAAGGGAGAAAATTCCTGTATTCTGACAGCAGCAGAAAAAAAATGTTTGGAATGGGTTCTTTTGTCTGATTCTAAGTTCAGATGCTTGCTCTTGCTGATTGCAGATGATCCAGGGTTAGTTAGAGTTTATGGTCAAATGAAAGTGCAGCGGGAGTGGCCACGCGAAACAGAGCTCTCCCAACACCAAATGGGGAAGGAAAGAGTTTATTATTATTATTACAGCCAGGAGCCAGCTGATGGTTCCAAATTACCCAGCTCATTCAACAAAGGAAGTTTCCGCCTTTATATAGGCTTGCACTCTACATATTACACGTGGAAGAATCTTAGGTTTACAGCCTTAGAAATCACGAGTGAAAGGGCTTTGGATTTACAGCTTTAGGACTCACATGTGAAAAGATTTCTTGGTTTACAGTTTTAGAAATCACATATGAAAGGGTTTTGGGTTTACAATTTTAGGAATCACGAGTGAAAAAGGTTCTGGTCTCCGGATGGAGGTTTGATCTTGTTTTAAGTAAAAACAGTGTCTTATGGAGAGTTTCCCCAATACCAAGCCTGCCATCTACAGGAAGGGGATTTAGGAGGTGCCAGTCAGCTAGCCTTTTCTTCTATTGAAATGCAGTGTGGAAGTTGAGGGGAAGGTGATTTTGATACCTGGGTCTCCTTCCTCAAAAGAACACAGGACATATCTGAAGCATTAAGTCTTCATGGCTAACATGGCATTTCCCAATAGAAGGCTCAGTTATTTTCTCTTTGCTTCTTGGCCTTCTTCCTTATGACAGCAAAGAGAGCTGTAGGACAAGATACGGTGCTGTTTTTCATTCTCTGGCATTTACTGAAAAGTTGGCCATCCTAGGCTTGAGACGTCTTTCTGTGTTTGGAATATCATGTACACAATTCCTGGTCTGGGCTTGAAATTTGTTGGTTGTGAGCTTTTGGTTACCCATTCAGTTGACCTGGTTGTTTCTGGAGTGCCTTCTGGAATAGAGAATCCTATTACCATTTCTTTTAGCAAATTGAGAGATGTGAGTTCAAACAGATATAAATAGTAGCTCTCCTCTCATGGACTCACCCAAACATCTATTTGTTTGTTCACTCAGCAAATATTTACAATCCAGAATGAAAAGTGAACACCTGGAAACAGCGTATTTCATTTAATCAAGATGTGAGAACTACAATCTGATTTAAAAAAACTATCATCCTCTAAAAGTACTGGACTTGTTTGCATATGGTTTAAAAAAATTTATCCAGCAAACACGTTACCAGTTCTACTGATATTCTGCAGGTGAGCTACCCTACTGATTTTTATGTCTAGATTCAACTGGAAGTGAAGTCCTTGTGTCCCGGCAGCTTCCTTGTATAACCTCAGATTAGGGTTGTGCCCTTGCCTGGCGGTAGGGCCGTACAAAGGGGCAGAGCTGTTGGAGCACTTTGCCTCAGGTACTGACAATGAGCAGGCACATGGTTTATGAAGAATTTAAAAACAATACAAAATCAATTAAGATTTGGTCTGCTTTTCATTACCACCATATGCTGGCAATTACAAACAATGTCAAAGATAAAATACTCCTACATACACAAACACACACAATTTGTTGTACTAAGTTCCAAACAATTGCAGCAGTTAATGTTGAATGAGGTAGCCATATGCTTATCCCTTGTGGGGGCAGATATCTTTACAACTTTAACTACTTTTGAGTAAAAGCATTTGTATGGAAAAATGCCCATTTTTGGTGGGAAAGCTTGTTGCCCACACTTAAGCATAGCAAACGGATTTCTATTCACTTCTATTAAAATGTAGGCTGAGGCATCCTTTACGGAAATTCATTTCACACATCACAGAATTTTTATTTGCACTTACACTTTAAACAGTGAAATGGACTGGGGAACTGAGAGGTATAATGTTTTCGTTTGGCAAATGCAAATTTTATTTCATACATGAAATATTTTATGGAATTTAAATAATATCTTTAAAATTAATAAATATTTTTAAAAATTAAAACTAGCCAACTCCAGAAAACAGTAATTATTTCAGAAAATAATTTTATATAGAGGCAGAGGCTGTTTAAAAAATGACCTAACTGGTGTCCAGTTCACAAGAGAAGCCACTGCCTGGTAGTTTCATTAAATATTTTGGTGGTCAGACTTCTACCTAATGGAGAATATGGCTCTTACATAATTAGCTACAGATTTATTTCTATTTTCTGCCCTTCTTCTCTTAGATGTTTTTTTACTGCATCACAAGATAAACAGAAATGCATTATATTTTGAAGGTCTTTTATTTAATCTTACTTCTGAGTAAATGAAAATTGCTGCAGAATGCCCACGACAGCAATTTACATCTTTTTCAAGTTTATTATTCACTTACTTATGGATAGGGGTAAAATCAAAGAACCGTGCCGGGAAAAAAATCATTTCAAATCTTTTCATGCCTGGTTTGGATGAAGCTTGGAATGTTTGCGAAGAACTTTTAAGTTCACTTTAGAAACCAAACCAAGCAAAGGATGGCCATTCCAAAGGCAAAGTGATCTTGAGAGGTGCTTAGGAACCTGGGCACGGGGTAGCAGTGGGGCACACACTCCTCCCTTCCTCTAACCTACACACCTGCAAAGAAAACCCAAGAGCTAAAGGAAAACCACCATCTCTGCCCTGAGACAGCCTCAAGGTAAGCAGACTTTGGTGACAGTAGGGCATGAAGCCATTGTTAGAGTGGAATCCCAGCTGGGTGCGGTGGCTCTTGCCTGTAATTCCAGCATTTTGGGAGGCCAAGGCAGGTGGATCACCTGAGGTCAGGAGTTCGAGACCAGTTTGACCAACATGGTGAAACCCCCCTCTACTAAAAATACAATAAATTAGCTGGGTGTAGTGGTGCATGCCTGTAGTGCCAGCTATCGGGAAGCTGAGGAAGGAGAATTGCTTTAACCCAGGAGGCGGAGGTTGCAGTAGTGAGCCAAGATCGTGCCACTGCTCTCCAGCCTGGGCGACAAGAGTGAGACTCCATCTCAAATAAATAAATAAATAAATATATAAAAATAAAGTGGAATCCCACCTGTGCAAAAAACACAGGAGTAGCTTCACTTTCAGGACTGTCAACAAAAACACATTTCACCGTAAGGACAAAAAGATTCCTCAGAACATGATCAGACAAGGAAAATTCCATTCTATGCATAAAACATGAAGAGGTTTACCAGTACCATTGTACATTTTGAAGAGTAAAAGTTGTTGGTGGGGTGGAGTGAACACGTATATTCACAGAGTTTCTTTTTTTTTTTTTTTGAGACGGAGTTTCTCGCTTGTTACCCAGGCTGGAGTGCAATGGTGAGATCTCGGCTCACCGCAACCTCCGCCTCCTGGGTTCAAGCAATTCTCCTGCCTCAGCCTCCCGAGTAGCTGGGACTACAGGCGCGCATCACCATGCCTAGCTAATTTTTGTATTTTTAGTCGAGACGGGGTTTCATCTTGTTGACCAGGATGGTCTCGATCTCTTGACCTCGTGATCCACCCTCCTTGGCCTCCCAAAGTGCTGGGATTATAGGTGTGAGCCACCGCGCCCGGCACCATGGAGTTTAAAAATAAGTATAGTGGAAGTTCTTTTCTCTGAGCCACTGGGACCAATAAATGAAAAAAGCTGGTCCAAGTTGGCTGTGATGGAATGATCTATACTTGCCAAAAATAAGTTAACATAAAATGCATAAATGAATGGTAATTTACCAGTTTTTTGATGTAAGATCAAGGCTTTTGCTTTGAATTTGGATCTGTGGCTTAGAAATTGTCTACAATTTCCTCATTTTGTTTCTTTACAATGGAGAGTTTAAAAACCTGAAGAAGGCTGCATATGGTGGTTCACACCTATAATCCCAGCACTTAGGGAGGCTAAGGTGGGTGCATCACCTGAGGTCAGGAGTTCAAGACCATCGTGGCCAACATGGTGAAACCCTGTCTCTATTAAAAATACAAAAAAATTACCGGGGCATTGTGGTGGTCACCTGTAATCTCAGCTACTTGGGAGGCAGAGGCAAGAGAATTGCTTGAACCTGGGAGTCGGAAGTTGCAGTGAGCTGAGATCGTAGCACTGCATTCCAGCTTGGGTGACAGAATGGGACTCCATCTCAAAAAGAAAAAAACAAAAGACACTAAGAAAACAAACTGCATAATCTTACTAGATTCTTGTGAATTCTTTTTCTAATTTAAAAAATAGCAACTTAATTTTTTTAAGGCATTCGACTTAGTTTATGTGAGAACTTTTCCTTTTGCACCAATTTTCATGAGTTTACACACATATTTTTAAATTTGATAACATAATTACTTACAATAGTACTGGCATAAATAGGTCCATATGACCAATCCTCGGTAAAAGTAAAACTCAATTGGTTGGAACCACATAGATTCAGTGTGTTGTGGGCACCAGTCAGGATGTTTTTCTAAGAAAATAGAGAGCCTTCTTTATTCGCAGGCTTGCAACTATATTAAGAAAACTTCTACTGTAAAAAGTGAAATTATGAAATTAACTAGAGACGGATTGGGTCATGGAAAAGTGGAATTTCTAGATAATTGAATACTTAAAATTATTCCAAGCTGGCTGTTGAAGGACAGCTTCTTATAATGTATTACATCTTAGAAAAAACAATAAAATAAACATGTAACTCAATAAGCTGACACTCTAGTAAGCAATAATGAGTGCCATTGGGGATGTCTGGTAAGCACTATGCCTTTTCTGTGGATTCCCCCAGCTGCCTTGCTGGTCTATATGTGTTTCCCTCCTCCCTCACCAGTTGTATTTCTTTACCTTCCCATACACTTTCCTCCCCGAGGTCTTATCTGTCATTCCCTTCAAGTTGCCCTTTCCATTCCCTACTTCCCAGCTATGCACCTTTCTGTTCCATTTGGTTGGCTTTTATTTTTATCTTCTTTCCAGCACATGGCTTTCAGTTTTCTTGCCACTGCTGGAGTTTTCAAGGTTGGAGCCAGGAGGGCTTTCCTTTTTCCTTTTTTTTCTACCAGGTTAGCCCAGCTGGATATGACATCTCCTAATTTTCAACTCTCCCCATCTCTTTTCATGCTGCTTTGTTCGGGTTGGATGGTTGAGGTTGGGTGGACTGAGGGTCGCAAAAGAATATATGAGAGTGTGGAGGGAGTGACTAAATCCCTCAGGGATAACGGAGGGAACAAGACCTTCCAGAAGGTTGTGCTCTTATTGTCTCAGATTTTTTTTACATACGTTTATTTCCATAAATTGCTTTCTCCATTTGGACAAACTACAATACCCAGAGTAAAAAGCTACCAGGAATGAGTTCTGTTCAGAATTACAGAGATGAACATTGGCGTCTCAGTGAGTTTGCTTGAGAGTTCTCGGAATAATACGTAAATAGCTTTAAAAGGGACAATAGGAGAGCATGCAGAGTGGAGCTGCTGTTTTTTTTTTTTTTTATGCTGAAATTGGTTTAGATAGAATGAAAGTGTCCCTCTTAAGATTCGAAAAATAACAGCCAAAACAACCCACCCACATATCTCAAATCCCAGTTGAGCTAAAGCTATAAATCACATTCATTTGTAGGATATGGTTGAGAGACGACTCTCGAATAATGAAGGCTCATAAGCATGGGCTGTAGTTAGCATAAGAGGCAAACAGGGGCCATCTTCGGAAGCTCTAATTCATTTCTAATTACTATCTCCTGGAAAAACACCGTGTTGTCATTGCTTTTTAAATTTCTTCCTCTTTTCAGAGAAAACACATATTTTAGGTCATTAAGAAAAAGCTTGTCTTCGGATGATGTTTTTATTCTACAAAATATAATTATTATCTTGTATGAGGCACAATTGTGTGGTAAGAAGAAGAGGCTGCATGCATTTTAATTTGGCAATGAATTAACAATAATAAAGAGATGTGACTTTCCGCTGTTCCACAGTTCAGATCTACATGCTTATTGAAGCCAGAGAAAAAGCATCTTTGCTTTCTGAATTTTTAAAGGGAATTGGTCAGGAGGGAAAAATAGTGGCATGTGAAATATCAAAACTTTTCCTTAATTTTCAACTCAATAGTGTGTTTTGAAATTTTAAAAGTCCATGAAGAAAAAGAAAATGAAGGTTTTACAATTAGTAGGTGTAAAATAGAAAAAACAATATGTTTTGTATAGACAAGGAAGCAGAATGTGGCAAAAATTAGCTTTTGTTGTTTTTCATATTATGAAATATTCCCTAATACATATGAAAATATAAGTAGACAAAAATTTGTTTCTTACTCATAAGCTGAGGTTATCTTGGTTATTTTTCTGAGCAACCTTGTCTGTGCTTATGGTAATTTGGAGAAATGTATGAATTGATGGGATAAACTTTTCTTTGAGATTCCGAATGAAGATGGGCTCAATGCAGGGCCATGCTCTTCCTCAGTGCATAGCAGATTCCGAAGACATCACACACACAAGTTTTCCACCACTTCTGGCTCCAGGAGAGGGTGTGGGAAAAAGGGGTTGAAGGGACCAGCATTGCCTGGCAAGATGGTTGGGAGAGTAATCACCTGTGGAGGCCACGTTAGTCTGGATACAGACCAGAGAGGAGACCAGAGAAGTCTCTGACTTTGCCATTTTACTTCTTGATTTACCAATGAGCTCCAAGTGTGAACTATAATTATAATGTAGAGAGTCAGGAAGAAGGCAAGTCTTAAATCTTGTTAAAAAAAAAATAGATACATTCTTGGCCAGGTGCAGTGGCTCACAACTGTAATCCCAGCACTTTGGGAGGCCGAGGCTGGCAGATCAGGAGGTCAAGAGATCACCATCCTGGCCAGCATGGTGACCCTGTCTCTACTAAAAAATTACAAAAATCAACTGGGTATGGTGGCAGGCGCCTGTAGTCCCAGCTACTCGGGAGGCTGAGGCAGGAGAATTGCTTGAACCCAGGAGGCAGAGGTCGCAGTGAGCCGAGATTGCGCCACTGCACTCCAGCCTGGCATCTAGCAACAGAGCAAAACTCTGTCTCAAAAAACAGAAAAAAAAAGATACATTCTTAAACGTCTTAGCTTGTAGAGAAGAGAGAAGAAATTTTGATTATTCCTATGCCTCTATTAAAATAACTGGGAAAACCATTTACTCATTTGATTTTTTTTTGACACAAAGTTTCACTCTTGTCCCCCATGCTAGAGTGCAATGGTGGCTCACTGAAACCTCCACCTCTCGGGTTCAAGCAATTATCCTGCCTCAACCTCCCAAGTAGCTGGAATTACAGGCATGCACCACCACACCTGGCTAATTTTGTATTTTTAGCAAAGACAGGGTTTCTTCATGTTGGTCAGACTGGTCTCCAATTCCCAACCTCAGGTGATCTGCCCGCCTTGACCTCCCGAAGTGCTGGATTGCAGGCGTGAGCTACCACGCCTGGCCTTACTCATTTGATCCTTACCAGCTGCATTTTTGTATGACATAGGTCAACTATATTTGTTTTAACAAGTAAAGACCAGAAATGCCGATAGCAAACAGAAAAATACATTATTCACAATTCTGCCTCTAAGAGATCAGTACTGTTGACATATTATATTTGTGTGTGTGTGTGTGTGTGTGTGTGTGTATTCTTTCATCTGGCAAAACAAAAAAAAAAGATGTTCTTAATATTGTCTCTTTAAAAGATATTCAAATAAAGATGTTACAAAATTCATAGAGGCAAGGCCCTCCTGTAAACTTGTATTTCTTCAGCTATTGGTCTACAGAGCAAAGAACCAAGCTTTTCTAGGACTAGCTTTTAACTAACACCTTTCCTGAAAACGTCCCCATTTTTTCTGTCCTTCTGGGGAAAAATAAGGAAGCTGGAAAATTAAAGGCCCAATCAGCTGTCTAGTTAAGAGGCTCTCAAAGTGTGGTCAGGAGACAGCAGTATCAGAGCCACCCGGGGGCCTTGTAAGAAATGCAGATTCTCGGGCCCCACCTCAGACCTGAATTGGAAATTCTGTGGGCGGGGCCCAGCAAGCTGTGCTTTAACGGCCTTCTGGGTGGCTCCGATGTACACGCAAGTTTAAAAACCATGGCCCCTTGAGAAATTCTGTAATGGGGTCTGGGAATGTTGACAGGGGTAGCACACAGGAGCTCTGGCAGCCTGTGGTTTGGCTCCCAACAGACAAAAGGATGACTGTGAGTATCTGAGTGGCGTTTCCAAGGAGAGTCTAAAGAAATACGTGGCTGTATACTCTGGAGATCAAGTAGCTCACAGAATCAGGAACATGTAATTTAAGGCCAGAAAGAGCAGTTTGTGTGGAGCTATGTTCTACAGATCAAATTAGGGTTAATGAATATATTGAAGACGATTAACTACAATATTCATGATGATTCAAGCACTGCTCACTCTCCTATTGTTTGTTTGAACTAATTTATTCTGTCTTTATTAGAACAATTAATGGCTGCCAGAAAGAGTATTGTATTTGTAGTTCCTTAAGCATACTTGAATACGTCATCATCTTACACAGGAAGCAAAGCACAGTGAATGTTTATTTTTTAAAATGTTAAAACACTTGTTTTCAAGCCATAAAAATGTGACTTAAGCCAAAATTCAGACTTTGCAATTGAACTACAGAGAATTTATAAATTTGTTAATTTATTGTTTCTGTCTATGTATATAAAAATTATTTTCTGTTTCCAAATGCTCTAATTCTTACTAGCTGAATGGCCATTAAGAGAGATCTGCAAACTATCTGAGTCTTAGTTTTTTCACTTGCAAAATGGGGTAATAATACTGAACATAGCTTATAATAAGACTCAAATAAGGTAGTGCATGCAAAACTGCTTTCTAAGCTGCATAGTGTTATCTTGACCAATTTTTTTTTTTTTTGAGATGGAGTTTCGCTGTTGTTACCCAGACTGGAGTGCAATGGCATGATCTTGGCTCACTGCAACCTCCACCTTCTGGGTTCAAGCAATTCTCCTGCCTCAGCCTCCCAAGTAGCTGGGCTCACAGGCGCGCACCACCATGCCCAGCTAATTTTTGTATTTTTAGTAGAGACGGGGGTTTCACCTTGTTGATCAGGATGGTCTCGATCTCTTGACCTCGTGATCCACCCTCCTCGGCCTCCGAAAGTGCTGGGATTATAGGCGTGAGCCACTGCGCTTGGCCGACCAATATTATATTAAATTATTATACAAATTTTTTTGAGACGGAATCTCACTGTGTCGCCCAGGCTAGAGTGCAATGGTGTGATCTCAGCTCACTGCAACCTTCATTTCCTGGATTTAAGCAATTCTCGTGCCTCAACCTCCTGAGTAGCTGGGATCACAGGCATGTGCCACCACACCTGGCTAATTTTTGCCTTTTTAGTAGAGATGGGTTTCACCATGGTCTTGAACTCCTAGCCTCAAGTGATCTGCCCACCTTGGCCTCTCAAAGTGCTGGAATTACAGGCATGAGCCACCATGCGTGGTCAAAAATTTTAACATAAATGTTAATTCATGATTTGTATATCCTTTAGCATATTTAGCTTTTCTACTTACTGTAGAGAACAAAGCACTGTTGGCATTTTTTTAAGTATAAAAACTTTGTCAGGACATAAAACATGGTATAAGCTAGCATTTATGGCTTTTGGAAATTAAACAGAGAAAATGTATGCATTTATAATTAAGGGATGCCTAATTGGCAAAGTTACCAACTAGATGTCTATTTATTATACTGTTATAATGAGTAAAACATTCATGAGTAAGATCCTGTGCATTGCTGACTGTCATTAAATGACTGATATGGTTTGGATCTATGTCCCCACACAAATCTCATGTTCAATTGTAATTCCCAGTGTTGGAGGAGGGGCTTGTAGGAGGTGACTGGGATCATGGGAGTGGAGTTCTTATAAATGGTTTAGCACCATCCCCTTTCTACTGTATAGCAAGCAAGTTCTCACAAAATCTGGTTGTTTAAAAGTGTGCAGCACCTCCCCACTCTTTCTTCCTTCTGCTCTGGACATGTAAGATGAGCCTGCTTCCCCTTCACCTTTGGCTATGATTGTAAGTTTTCTGAGGTCTCCCCAGAAGCTGAGCAGATGGCCAGCATCATGCAGTGATGATATTGACAGGGAAAATGCAATTTGATCTTGGGCAGTTTGCTCTCCATCCTGTAATACATTAGAGCTATAAAAATGTGAGCTCCAAAGCATTGGAAAATAAAAACACATTTTCTCCTGTATGAACGTAGATGCAAAAATCTTCACAATATTGACAAGACTAATCCACAAATACATGAAAAGAATAATGCCTCATGATGAAGTGAATTTATACCAGGAATATAAGGTTGGTTTAACTTTTAGAAATGAAACAATATAACTTGCCATATTACATCACAACTGATGAGGGAAAAAAACTTGACAAAATTCAACTCCCATTCATGAAAAAGAAACTCTCAAGAAATTATGAATACAGTAGAGTTTCCTCACCCTGATAATGTGCATATACAAAGGCCTACAGTGAACATCATACTTAATAGTGAAAGACTGAACGCTTTCTCTTTGAGAATGGAAACAGGGCAAGGATGCTGGCAGTCACTATTTCTATTTGACATGGTATTGGAGGTCCTAGCCAGGGTTAAAAGTCCAGAAAAAGAAGTAAAAGTCATACATGTCGGAAAGGAAGAAGCCAAACTTTATTTGAAGATGACAAATATGAAGAAAATCCCAATCTTCCAAAAAGTGACTAAATAATATGTGAATTTAGCAAGATTTCAAGATATGGGGTCAATATACAAAAATCATTTTAGAAATTGACTAAAAGTGACACAGTCACATCAAAATTATGGCATTCCCATGGGTCAATTTAACAATGTATGTGTGAGACCTATACCCAGGAAAACAACTTGGAAGGTGCTTGCTACTTATGGCCAAGTTGTTTTCCTGGAGTATCCTGGTACATATCCCAGGAGCAGTATAGACAAGTGTTAGCTTACATGTGTGTAACCTTTGGATGTTACCATTTCTTTCCTTTTCTTTTTTTGAGATGAAGTTTGGTTCTTTTCCCCCCAGGCTGGAGTGCAATGGCATAATCTTGACTCACTGCAACCTCTGCCTTTTGGGTTCAAGCAATTCTCCTACCTCAGCCTCCCGCATAGCTAAGATTACAAACATGTGCCACCATGCCTGGCTAATTTTTTTTTGCACTTTTAGTAGAGACAGGCTTTCACCATGTTGGCTAGGCTGGTCTTGAACTCCTGACCTCAGGTGATCTGCCCACCTTGGCCACCCAGAGTGCTAGGATTACAGGTGTGAACTACTTCGCCAGCCACCATTTCATTTTTAATAAAACTTTAAATTTTGGTTACATTGCTTGAACATCAGGTGCTACTGTGTAGCTTTAATATTTACTTTAAAGGCTTAAATTGCAAGTAGTCATAATGATTAGAATAAGGATAATTGAGTGTTTATGGTGTGTCAGGTACATCTTGAATGTTAATTTAATTCTCACAAAGACAGTGAGTTAGGTATTTGTCTTAGTCTGTTTTGTGTTACTACAGAGGAATATCTGAGGCCAGGTAATTTTTAAAGAGAAAGGGTTTATTTGGCTCATTATTCTGATGGCTGGAAAGTTCAGGATTGGCATCTGCCTCTGGTGAGGGCCTCCAACTGCTTACCCTCATGGCGGAAGGCAAAAGGGAGCCAGTGTGTACAGAGATCACATGGAGAGAGTGGAAACAAGAGAAAGGGGAGGAGGTACCTAGCTCTTTTTAATAACAAGCTCTGCAAGAACTATTAATAGCGGGGTGAAAACTCACTCACCAAAGAGGTAGGACATTAATCTATTCATGTAGGATCTGCCCTTGTGACTCAAACACCTCCCGTTAGGCCCCACCTCCGACACTGGGGATCAAATTTCACCTGAAGTTTGAAGGGGACAGGTACCCAAACCACAGCAGTGTTGCCATTTTCCCATTTTACAAATGAGAAACTGAGGCCTAGAGAGGCCAAGTTTCCAGGACACGCTGCCAGGAAGTAACTGAGCTGGATCTTAAACAGGGTATCAAGCTTTTAATCCTCACATGTAACTGCTTCTCTGAGCATTATTAGCTCCAGTGAGGTCTTCCTAGTAACAGTGGATCTGCACGGAGACTGTGGACTCATGCTACTAAAGCATGTTAATGAGTTTTTTTAGAAAGGCAGAAATCTAGACAGTTCCTTAAAATAGGGGTCCCCAACCTCCAGGCTATGGACCCATAGGTACCAGTCTGTGGCTGGTTAGGAAGCCAGTTACACAGCAGGAGGTGAGTGGCATCTCCTGTCAGATCAGCAACAGCATTAGATTCTCATGGGAGCACAGACCCTATTGTGAACACACAAGCGAGGCATCTAGGCTGTGCACTGCTTATGAGAATAGAATGCTTGATGATCCAAGGTAGAACAGTTTCATCCCAAAACCAACCCCAAAGCCTGTACATGGAAAAACTGTCCTCCACGAAACTGGTCCCTCATGTCAAAAAAGTTGGGGACCACTGACTTGAAAGGCAGAACATATGGTGATGCCGAAGCTGTAGGTGTTGAGCCTAAGATGCATATTCCTGGACGCGTCTTTAGAGGTTCCGCTTCAGGAGAGGTGGGGTAAGTCAGGAAGGTGCATCCTGGGACCCTCTGGAGGAGATGATCTAAAGAACTCACATTGAGAAAACACCCCAGAGGTGGTGGCATTGTGATGTGACACTTCAGAAGGGAAGTGCAGTTGTATATCTAGACATCAATGAGACGTGGGCAAAAAATTGAAGGCATAAAGGGTATTTGGCCAATATGAAAGTCTGATGACCCATTAAATTAAAAGTAAGAAGATGTGTATGTATCTTTCCAAGTACTGCAGGAGCTTATTTTTATAATAGTCATGAAAAAAAATAAAGGACTACAAAGTGACTTCTCACTGGCAGGGACTTGTTAGCAAGGGGATAGGATCACTTCCTTCCCAGCCAGCCTCCTTATTTCTCCATCTTCAGGGGCTCTGCTGGCAGCACACGCCATTCCCCTGAGCCTGGCAACATAACCTATGGGATGTCACTAAGCAGGACCTTTTTTCAGAAGTTAAGTGAAGCCTGGGCCACTTCTAATTTTTTGAGACTTTGATACATTAAAAATGGAGAAAGCTGGCTGAGCACAGTGGCTCATGCCTGTAATCCCAGCACTTTGGGAAGCCGAGGCAGGTGGATCACAGGTTAGGAGATCAAGACCATCCTGGCTAACATGGTGAAACGCTGTCTCTACTAAAAATGCAAAAATTAGCTGGGCTTGGTGGCGGATGCCTGTAATCCCAGCTACTCAGGGGGCTGAGGCAGGAGAATTGCTTGAATCTGGGAGGCAGAGGTTGCAGTGAGCCCAGATTGTGCCACTGCACTCCAGCCTGGTGACAGAGTGAGACTCCATCTCAAAAAATAAAAAAATTGGAGAAAGCCAATGCTAGGTGACCAAAATAGCAGTGTATATATAATATACTTTATTTGCATTTGAATAGTTAGTGCTTTTAACACAAAAATTCAAGGTAATGTAATTTTGAATTCATCAGAAAATAGTAAGATTTTTCTTTACAATAATAATTCATGATAGAAGCTGTAGTCCAGAAATGGAACAGGACTTTAAAATTGTATGATGGGCCTAATGTTCCGGCCCTGTCAGTGTGTCTATCTCTAAAGGTACATTATCATCATTTGGAGATGATGTCAAATATCTAAATTTAAGATTCTCCCTGACATCGAGTTGTGAGCCAAACAGCTCTCCTAGCCTACCCTAGAATAAACTCTGTTGTTAAATATAGTCATACGTCATTTCATGATGGGGATATATGATGCATAGTCAGGCAATTTTGTTGTTCAGGAACATCATAGAATGAACTTACACAAACCTAGCTAGCTGAGAGCCTACTCTACCCCTAAACTGTGTAGTATAGCCTATTGCTCCTAGGCTGCAAACCTGTACAGCATGTTATGAACTGAATACTACAGGCACTTGTAACTCAATGATTAAGTATTTGTATATCTAAACATAGAAGATATACAGTAAAAATGTGGATGGTATAAAAGATGAAAAATGGTACACCTGTATAAGACAAT
Organism: Callithrix jacchus; assembly: GCF_049354715.1. Classification (NCBI taxonomy): domain Eukaryota; kingdom Metazoa; phylum Chordata; class Mammalia; order Primates; family Cebidae; genus Callithrix; species Callithrix jacchus. The sequence continues at coordinate 98,813,078 of NC_133502.1, read as the reverse complement.
TATCATGTATGAGGCTCACTGCAACCTCCGCCTGCTGGGTTCAAGCAATTCTCCTGTCTCAGCCTGCTGAGTAGCTGGAACTGCAAGTGTGCATCTCCATGCCTGGCTAACTTTTTGTATTTTTAGTAGAGATGGGGTTTCACTGTGTTGGCCAGGCTGGTCTTGATCTCCTGACCTTGCGATCGGCCTGCCTTGGCTTTCCAAAGTGCTAGGATTACAGGCGTGAGCCACTGCGACCAGCCTAACTTTTTTACTTTATAAACTTTAAGTTTTTGGACTCTTTTGCAAGAACACTTAGTGCAAAATACAAACACATTGTACAGCTGTCCAAAAATATTTTCTTTCTTTATATGCTTATTCTATAAGGTTTTTTTTGTTAATATGTTTTCACTTTTTCCACTTCTTTGTTAAGAAAGAAGACACAAACACACACATTAGCCTAAGCCTGTCACCAGAATCACTGTCTTTCACCTCCACATCTTGTCCCAACAGAAAACCTTCAGGGGCAATAACATGCATGGAGCTGTCATCTCCTGTGATAACGATGCTTTCTTCCAGAATACCTGCCTGAGGCTGTTTTACAGTTAACATTTTTTTTTTTTTTGAGACAGAGTCTCACTCTGTCGCCCAGGCTGGAGTGCAGTGGTGCCATCTGGGCTCACTGCAACCTCTGCCTCTTGGTTCAAGCAATTATCTGCCTCAGCCTCCCGAGTAGCTGGGACTACAGGTGCATGCCACCCACCAGACTAATTTTTCTATTTTTAGTAGAGACGGGGTTTCACCATCTTGGCCAGGCTGGTCTTGAACTCCTGAACTTGTGATCCACTCACCTCAGCCTCCCAAAGTGCTAGGATTACAGATGTGAGCCACCTCGCCTGGCCTGTTTGTTTGTTTTTAAATACGAAAGCTATGATGTCACTAGGCAATAGGAATTTTTCAGCTTCATTCTAATCTTATGGGACCACCCTTGTATATGCGGTCTGTCCTTAACTGAAACATCATGATGTGGCACTGACTGTATTTCTATTCTTTTAGGTCTTTAAACTGGCAGACAATTTCTTGTTAACTATTCACATATCATAAACGTTAAAGCTAAAATATAATGTATCAATATGATTTAATTGAGATAAATTTCAAAAACAGGTAACCCTAGTAAAATTGTGCTGGAAATGATCTGGTGATTAGCCTAGGATGCTGATATTGTTTTATTTCTTTGTTCTGAGGGATGATTACATGATTTGCTTACAATTTATGAACAATTTTTTTAATGTTATGTTTCAACACAAGTCTTACTTTAAGAATTTCTCTGAGTCTTTACAGTTCATAGAAGTGCAGCCACTGCCACCTCAGCAATGCCTTAAATCAGAGGCACCAAGTTGCATTGAGTGGCTTTTCTGTCTCCAAGAATAGCCCCCATTGGCCCGGACACAGAGTGCTCATTGGTGGACCCCTGCTAGTGTGTTCAGATGGCCTGGCACCACTCAAGAGGTAGCACATTAGGCTCTTGCTGGTGAATGTGGATGAGCACGTGCAGTTTGTCACAAGCCCAAATATGTGAAGCCTCTGGCAGAAAGTCCCTGGTATGCGGTCCCAGCCTGGGTAAGGGCGGCGTCTCAGTGTCTCTGCAGTTACTCATTCACTGAGGGTGTGTGTGTGTGTGTGTGTGTGTGTGTGTGTGTGTTCTTCTCACCCTCCCCAACATTGTTGTCCCTGGAGCCTCTGTGAGTGACAGGACAGAGTGAAACAGGGCCTTGTTGAGAGGTGGAAAGGCTGCCAGCTGGCCCTGTTGTTGGTTTGGCCCCCAGGAGGCCATTCCTGACACCTGGTCCCATATGGCAGTGCAGGCTCTGGGAAATGAGCCAAGCAGTCCCTTGGAGTAAAGAAACACATTCCGAACTCTGTGGCCAGACCAACAGGAGGTGGCGAGCGAGGCGGGGTGGAGAGCCTGGCCCAAGAGTTCGGTGCGTGTCCTCGGTGCTCTCATTCTCCCTCAGAGCCCACCCTTCCTTGTGAACAGAGCTCAGGCATCTCAGAAGTCTCTTCCAATGTCTGTAATCTTACTATAATGAAAACAATCTTCTTGTTGAGTTTTAGAAGTTCACCAATATCTTTCCTCAAATCCGCTCACCCCCACTCCTGGCCTCCCTTTCGTACATCTATTTATCCTTCATGGTCTAGATCAAGTTCGGCTCCCCAGATGAAGTCTCCCTGAGACAATGTCAGTGATCTGCCATAATTGTCATTTACTTTATATTTTGTTACTTTTATCTATGTCTTAAAATTCCACTTGCGATTGCAAACTCCCTGATGAAAATAACGGCAGTAGCATCTTTGCATCCTCTGTAGCAAAGATTCCCAAATGTGGGTTGACTGACCTGCAATGATTGCCTGCAGCCAAATCACACAGTTCAGATTTCCATGTCCAAACCCTGGAGATTCCACTTCAGAGACCTAGGATGGGATTGGGGAATCTATTTTTAAATAGCACCTGCAGGGTGCTTCAAAGCCTGGTCTGAGAGCTCCTCCACCACCTCCTCTATATGGTGATTTGATTAAGTGCCCAATATATATAGGCAGAATCAATAGAGGAATTTAATTTATTACATATTTTTTAGTCATCTAAAACTTTTCCAGAGTTCACAAAGTTGTAGCACATGAATCAAGACTGTGACATTTAATGAAAATAATGTCACTGAGCTGTTCCAACAGCATTTTCTAATATTTAGAAATGTTTTGTCCCATGGAGGTAAGATAGAAGATTTTGTTTCCTGAATTTTCTTTGGTGTTTGAGTTGAAATAGGCAAAGTTTTTGGTAAAGACTTTTGCGGGATTGAACTCGCCTCTCTACCAAGTTCTTTGATGTCTTCCTCCTGTCCCACCTGCCTTCCACTTATAATTTCTGCCAGTTTAAGGGAAGTATAAACTTTTCTTCCCCCTTTTCTCTTCTTCCATCAGAATCTGCTATATCTCACACTCTCTATTTATTCCTCTATCCATTCATTTAATAAATGTTGACTGAGTACTGCTCTGTACCAGGCACAACGTTAAGCTCTGTGAATGCGGCGGTGAACAGAACAGGCTTGGCTTCTGTCCCTGTGGGATTTACGCTCTCAGGGGGAAAGGCAAATGTGATATAAATAATTACAAATATTAGCTAGAGCCTTGCAGCTTTGTCTCATCTGTTAAGCTAATGACTTCTATTGGCTGCTAATGACTTAACATTTTATTCTTCCCAGATAACATTTGTGGCAAAAAGCCTTTAGCACCTTACTTTCAAAAGAAAGAAAGAAGCGGAGGGGGAGGAGTTTCAAAAGGAGATCTACTAGTGGAGGGGACATTTTCTGACATTGAAAAATCATAATATGTAGCTAGGTGCCTACTCCACCTGACCAAATTGTCCTCTTATGCTAAACAACATTGGTTTCAGGTCATTTGCATAAGATTGTCCAACAGGCAGCATATATCCTAATGGTGGGATGCAAGATGTGTTAGATAGTTGAAGCAGATGTGGTTAGTGCCCTAAGCAAACTACCATGGCACTTGCTGTTCCTCACTGTGCTGATGGCTTGCTCACCTACACAGCAGGCCTGCAGTGGTAGGGAGTTAATGGTCACATCCACAGGAGCAGCCTTCAAACAATGACAAAGGGAAGTTGGTGGGTAATACTCTGAGGCTCATCACCAGCTCTCCCAGGAGGTCCCCAGGGACCCAACCCCAGACACGACAATGCTCCCTGGACCGACTTTCCTCTCTAAATGCTTATTTCCCCAGCCCCGTGGGGGTGCTTCTTGGAAACACCACTCAAATAGATGGTTTGGTACTTTAGTCCCAGTCTCCACTCAACAGTGGCACATGGCACATAGTTTTATTTTAATGGCCATGTATTTTAACATGGATTAGAAAAAATATAAACTGCACATCGTGTCTGTGATTTCATGGATATCAGTGAAGCTTAAGTTCAAAAAGTGAGTTGATTTAAACAGAAGTGGAAAGTAATGGAATTCAGGTATTTGACAAATCACAAAGGGAGAGTGGACAATTGTATTAGAGCTTGAGGTTGACTATAAACTGGAGTACTTCCAACTTTCCTCAATAAAGTCAAGGACACCAGCTTTTAATGTGAGGTTCCTGAAAAGACTACTGGGGGGCCCACCAGCCCTTGAGAGATTATGCAAAGTTTTATGTATTTGGATCCTCTTCCCCCTAAAAGTTCATTTCTTCCTGTAATCTTACAAAGGGATATTTCACTCAAAGTCAATAGAGAGTTTAAAAAAAAAGAAAAAGGATGGAAGGAAGAAAGGAAAGACAGGCAGGCACAGGCAGTCTTTGTTTTTCTATTTTGTTAATGCAATTCAGATCTCTGTTTCTGTTGCAAAAAAAAAGCAAAAAATAAATAAAACAAAACAAAGGAGAGGAATGAGGAGATGGAACTCTGATCCAAATAGCAAAAAAAGAGAAAAGAAAGAAAAAGTGTTTGTAGAATTGGGTTACTTGATGACTTCGGGGAGATGGGATATCCATCACCATTCCCATCCTCAGTAAAAAACCTGGAAATGTCTTCTGAGGATTTTTACTTGTTAGGAAGGATGGCTATAGCCCAAGAGCAGCATCTGTATACAATGAGGGAAAAAATCTTTGGTAATAAAGACCCATGAAATACCCAAATCTTTCAAGTATCAAATGGCAAGATAAATGATATTTTTGTACATGCAAAGCAAATTGCATATAAACAATAACCAAGGCAGTTCCTGTTGCTTTGTAAAGTAGGACTTCTGTTAATAGCAGAAACAACAAATACAGAAAACCAAGCCAATGCATTTTAATGCCTGATTTTGATGCATTAAAAAAAATCAAGAAATTCAACATTTCACAGCCAATTGTGTATTCATGCCACCCAGACTGAATTAGGATTAAAATCAGCTGTGAGCAACAGAAAATCTAAAATAATGAGTGGTGGAAAAAAGAAATTCTTTTTTGTTTTTTCGTGTGAAAGTCTGAGTAAATCATCCAGGGGCTGGTGTGATTATTCATAATAGCAGGGAACACTGCGTGGCGGCTCCAGCACAAGCCATCACGTCCACATTTCAGCCCCCCAGCAGAAAGGAGGAAAAGAAGCTTCCCTTTAAGGACACCTCTGTGATGTTGCATCACCACTTCCTCTTACATTTCTTTCTCCAGAATTGAATAATTTGACCACATCTATCTCCAAGAGAGGGTAACAAATGTAGCTATTATTCTGGGAGGTCACATGCTCAGCTAAAAATTCTCTTGCTGTGGAAGAAGAGAATAGATACTCGGTAATACCAGCAGTCTCAGCTACCCAGATTTTGTAGATATTGGTAGTTCTAAGTGGTTAACTTTGGCAAAATATTCAACTGTAAGTCTTATTTAATGTGTCAATGAAATTGTTTAACCCAGATCCCCCAGTTTTTAAAGTTGCTCTAATTAAATCTTTGCTGACATCCGCAAATAAAGCATATTTTTCATTTTGAGTGTCTCTCTGCTTGACGCTGGACCAAATTCAGCCCAGCTAGAATAGCAGGTCTAGTTTGTGGGTTATTGAGACCCTTCGTTCTCTTTCATTTTCTGTTCTACATACTTGTGACCATTTTCCCATTAGTTAAAAGTCTGAAATAAAGAGAGAAAGAAAGATTTTAAAAAAGGAAATAATGTCTAATCAGATGTTTTGTTCCTTTCAGCAACATTTCTCCAGGGCTAAAGTAGAAGAGATTGAAAATGACTAATACTAAGTTGTGGGATTTATCTGTTATAAAAACAGTCTTTTAGGCCAGCTGATGAGCAAAGCCCTTTTCATTGCCATCTGAAATCATGGCTGCAGCCTTGTGAAGAGGGCAGTGTCATCTCCGCTTGAGGGAATAGACGAAACTTACCAGAGGAAGCAGTTATTAAAAGGCAAAGTCAGGATTTTCATCAGGGTCTCTCTGACCCCCAAAACTCTGCTCTTCTGAATGCTCCACCCACAGAGTCCAATCTGCCGTGAGTCTTTTAAGCATCATTATCTCCAGTGGAGAGAGAGTTTTTACATGAACATTGGCTGAGATTAAAAGCAGACCTTGGAAGACATAAACAAACTGAAGAGGTTCAGAAAGTTCTCATTGGCCTGCTCCTTGTGGTTTTTGTCTGATCTCCCCGGTTTTGAGTTTTGTCATTAGGAGACACTTGATATTTACAAAGTGGCATCTGGGACTTGCAGACCCAGATGGAACGCAGATGATGAGGCAGATTATGCTCTCTGCAGAACACTTGAAAAGAATGAGGATGGTTTCAGGACAGCATTTACTTGGCCTCTCACACTGCAGTGCTGGAGAGAGAAAGCCACTGAGGTAGATGGCAGTTTGGAAGGATCCCACCCTATCTTCTCGCAGCTTGGAAAGGAACCTCTTGCCCATGGTACAATAACAGAACCTCACAATTATTCAGTGCTTGCTCAGTGGCTGCCACGCTGCTAGTTCTCTGTCAATTCCGAGAGGCATTCTAGAGGGGAGGATGTGGGATTTGAACCTAGAATCTCTGATTCCAAAACTCACATGCTTAACCACAGGCAGTGTACCCTGTTCATAAGCACACACCAGGGCCTGAAATGGAGGCAACTGACAGTAAAGTCTAGAAAGAAAGGATGGGTAGAATATATCGAACATACTCGAGGAAAAATGTTTTGGTGAAATGCTTTCTAATTAATTACATGGAACCGGTTCTTGGATTTGGCATTGAGAAACCCTGGGTTTTTTCTTCAATTCTCTCCACAGCATGGAGGGTAAAGGCAATTAATGGAGAATGATCTGAGGAAATGTGAGGGCCAGGGAGGTGACACAGGGAGACAGGAACACCAACAAAGGGGACATTTGGCAGCACATTACCACTGTGGGCTCAGCTCTGTGTGGACGTCTCAGAGTCTCACTCGGAAGTGTGTAGCCGAAAAGAGGAAATCAGGGTATTAAACCACCAACTCCTGTCCCCTCTGACAGGAAGGTCATGAATGGAAGGTCACCTCTGGAACATTGACTCTCAGGTGTGGCCAGCGCCTATGGGCACCTGCACACAGTTCTGCGGTGTAAGACCCAGGAAGCTGAGGGTGTATCCAGGATTTGTTTGAAGTGACTTCTGGAGTTGGCTAAAGGGGTTTGGGTGGGGCCCTGAACCCGTCTGCCTCAACTTGTTCTAGCTACAGCACGGCATGTGAGTATGTGAGTGTAGTACGGGGGAAATCCAGTAAGATGCAATTTGTTATTTTAAAATGACCACATTATTGATAGTTATAAATAATGATCTGTTGTGGGTTATTTAAGCTCAGATTCCATTTTGCCAACTTGGATGGTTTGCTAGAGCTGTCATAAAAATGTACCACAGACTGTGGGGCTTAAACATAGAAATTTATTTTCCTCACGATCCTGAGATCAAGGTGTCTGCAGTGCTGTTTCTTCTAAGGATTATAGTGGCCCGTCTTCTCTGGGTGGTTTCACATAGTCTTCTGCCCATGTGTGTCTGCGTCCTAACCTCCTCTTCTCATAAGGACACCAGTCCTGTTGGGGATTAGGGTCCACCCTGATTACCTCATTCTAACGTAACCTTTAAAAAGCCTATCTCCAAACACAGTCACATTCTGAGATATTGAGGTTTAGGATGTCAACATATGAATCGTGGGAGGACTGAAGTCAGCCCATGGCCCCGCTTAGTGGAGAACTGTGACAAAAAAGACACTGTTGAGGTCTTTTTACTTTTTAACCCTATAACCTTTACTGTAGAAAACACTTAACATAGCCACCCCAAGGCCTGCTCCTTAGAAAGACCTGCTTGCAAAGTTGTTCCTTGGCTGGTGTCAGGGAACTTGGACTTTGAGGGGGTTCCCACCATTTCCACAGCTGATCATAGAGGCTCATAGTGCCTAATTTTTTGTGCCAACAATGTCGTTTATGCAGAACACCTGCTTTCCTTCTGGGAGTCTAGAATTTTGGTACCTACTAGGCCAGGGGTACCTATGCGACCAGCTCCGATGAAAGTCTTGGGTGTCAAGTCTCTTCTGAGCTTCTCTAATAGACAACATTTTTGCAAGTGTTGTCACTGGTCATTGCTGGAAGAGTTAAAGCATGTCTGTGTGATTCCACTGGGAGAGGACTTCAGGCAGCCTGTATCGATTTCCTGCAGACTTTGCTCCATGTGTCTTTTCCCTTTGCTGGTTTTCCTTTGCATTCTTTTGCTATAATAAATCATAGCCGTGTGATATGGTTTGGCTTTGCATCCCCATCCACATCTCATTTTGAATTGTAATCCTATAATCCTTGTGTGTCATGTGACGGACTCTGTAGAGGGTAATTGAATCATGTGGGCAGTTTTCCTCATGCTGTTCTCATGATAGTGAGTGAGTTCTCGCAAGATCTGATGGTTTTATGAGCATCTGGCATTTCCCCTGCTGACACTCATTCCCTCTCCTGTTGCACTGTGAAGAGGTCCCTTCTCCCACGATTGTAAGTTTTCTGAGGCCTCCCCGGCCATGTGGAATTTCAAGTCAAACCTCTTTTCTGTATAAATTACCCACTCTTGGGTATTTCTTCATAGCAGCATGAGAACAGACTAATACACCGTAATTATCACCATTTGCTGAATCCTGCGAATCCTCCCAGTGTGTGATCAAACCAGGGGGTGGTCTTGGGGATCCCTGGCACACTTTTATAGGTTTGCTTTGATATCTGGCTACAGTTAAAGATGCCACTTAGCTGGGACTGGGAGTGGGTTAGGGGAAGGGTTTATTACATAGCACCAATATTACGAGGTAATGCCTGAGAAAAAAGGCTACTGAGTTGTCAGAAGATGCAACATATGTAATAAAACTTAGAAGAACATGGACATGGCCTTGGAGGTCATAGATCCATTCAACCGAGCACTTTGATCTCTCCTTCTGCCTGGTCATTCAAGAGACACTCTTCTCTCACTTGTTGTCAAAGACTTGGCCTCTCTCTGTCTGTCTCTGCTCTCCTTCCCTCTCATCCCTGGGTCAGGGACAGGCTTCTCTTCTGTAGCCCCTGTGGATGGCTTATACCTGACTACTATACACTGGTATTGCCATTGCGATGTTTCTCACTGGCATCTTTTCTGATTGGTCAGGGCCTCTGTTAAATATTTTGATGATCACCCCTGCCCCTATGTCACATCCATCTTCTACCATTAAGCCACCAGGATTGTGGCTGTGCTGGAAGGATTATCTTCACCACACTCAGGAAAACCCACTGAGCTGGGTGCCCCATGCTTGGCTTTTGATGTATTAAACCTGAGACACAAAGGAATTTGGAAATCTTCTCTGGAGGAGGTAGTTTGACTTATACAGCTATTATCTTGCTGCCGAATTCTGATTTGCCTGCTAGAAGCTGCATATGACTCTGTGCTTTACTTCTGTAACAAATCCTAATTTTCCCACAGGCAGATGGACACTTTGGGACAGCGTAGGAAAAGGTCAGATATCCAGAAAAGCAAAAGAGAAAAATACCTTAATACTTTTCAAAACATTATCCCACTACATTGTAGTGAGTTAAGCATTGGGTCAAACACTGGGGATCCAAAAATGAATGACACTCATATCCACTTGGAGGAGAAGATGGAGTACAACAGCAGTTCTTTAGTGCTAGAGTGGCAGTGTGTCCCAAACGCCGTGGAACCTTAGAGGTTAACAGTCACAACAGTAGCAATATTAGCTAAAACATACTGAGCTTCCTTGCGAGGCATGTGCTCAGTGACTTAATTTACTTCTCTCCAGTAACTCTCTGACATAGGTACCATTACTTCCCCTATTATCCAGATGAGGAGCTCCAGGCACAGAGGGGTGAAATACCTGTGCGGGGTTGCCCCGCTGGCCACAGTGGGGCCAGTTTTAGGGTGAACAATCAGAGCATAGCACCTTCAGTGTGATTCTATTGACTCCATCAAGGAAGGCTTCACAGAGGAGGTGACGTTTGGTGTCTTTTCATTTGAGAGATGTGGAACTAGGGTGTGATTAAGAGTCTTGCCCAAGGTCTGCTTACTTGGCTGCAGGCCAGAGGTTCTTCCTGCATCTTAGGCTGCCTTTCACAGTGAACTTGACACTAGGGTAGCCTGCAGAGTGTCCGTACTATACACAGTATAGATCAGGTAAGGGTCAGGACAAGAGGTCACCTGGATCCCAAGGCCAGTTCATGTTCTTCCAAGTTTTATTACGTATGTTGCATCTTCTGACAACCCTGTAGCCTTTTTTCTCTTGCATTAACCCTCATAGCCTTGGTGGTATGTAAGAAACCCTAACACACTCCTAGTTCAAGCTAGATGGCATTTTTAACTTTTATGTCCCAGTTTTAATACATCAAGAGCTGAGAGGGTGACACCCAGCCCAGAGGGTTTTCCTGAGTGTGGAGAAGACATTCCTTCGAGCTGTGACAGCAGAGCCTGGTGGTTTGATTGTAGATGAGAGATATGACATAGGGCCAGGGGTGATCATCAAAATATTTAATGCAGGCACTGACCAATCAGGACAGATGCTAGCGAAAAACATCCAAATGGCAATACCGGTGCATGGTAGCCAAGTATAAGCTGTCCACAGGTGCTACAAAAGAGAAGCCTGCTTCTGGCCCAGGGGTGAGAAGGAAGGAGAGCAGAGCAGAGGCAGAAGGGGCACCTGTGGCTTTGAGGATTTTTTTGCTGGGTTATCACCTGAATTTGTGTCCCCCGGAAGCAGATCCTGAAACAAGCCACTGAAGGAAATACAGGCAGGGGAGTGGAAAAGTGATATGGGTTGGGGAAGGCAGCCAGTAAATAGTGTGTTTTCAAGCAAGTCATCTCTGTGGGCAGCCAGAGCTGAAGCCAGTGGGGAAACACCATGTACCAAGAGAGCTGGGGTGTTTATAACTGGACAAGGGCTGCTCCCAGGGTGTTAATTCCGTGGCACTACTGGCCTATTATGAGGCAGCCAAGCTGGTTCTAAGAACCAGTGAACGCCCCGAGGCAAATGAATGCAGTGCTGGTGTTGGAAGGTGCTGTGTGCCCAGCAGTGCAGGTGACAGATATGAACGGGGTACTGGGAGCATCTGCTGTAGTCATCAGCAGGCTGGGTGAGGGATAGAGCCCTACGGCCTGTGTGTGTGTGTGTGTGTGTGTGAGCTGCCCACAAGACTGGTGACTCAGATCACAAGAGAACAGCGAACAAGAGGCTGGAGCACTGCGGAACCAGATGAGAGGTCTGTGGTGCAGGCACTGTCAGCTGCTGGAGTTGTCCTTCCCCTGCTGTGTGTGTAACTACCTGCTCTCCCTTCCCTTCCTGGATGGCCCTCCCAGACCTAAAGCTGCTACTCTTGTGGTTTCTTGCCAGTCTGGGTGCTCCTGGTTGAACTTCCAAGAAATGTATTTTACCCCCTCATAGCTGATCTTGTGTCCTGAGAGCTAGGCAGCAGTCTTGGTTACAAGAGCTTTGCAGCCTCAACTTCCAGTGTCCTATTTCAGCCACAGAGCTGACCAGCACATGGACCCGCGGATAATTTAGATTTGTTCCCTCCCTCTGGTAGCTAAAGCATGTGAAAGTTCAACTGAGGTTACTACCCCCTGGCACCAGTGAGGCAGCTGTCAGCCTTAATGAGATAGTGCCTTCCACACTTCCCGAGTTCTTTGGGAGACGGGCACTGTACTACTCTATTATTTATAGGATTGTTTGCAGTGTTGTTTTCTAAACACACATGAATGTGTGTGTACAAAGGCTGGAAACATTTTCTTTTTTTAATTTTCTGAAGACAGAGTCTTACTCTGTTGCCCAGGTTGGAGTGCAGTGGTGCCATCTCAGCTCACTGCAACCAGCACCACCCGGGTTCAAGTGATTCTCCTGCCTCAGCCTCCTTAGTACCTGGGATTACAGGTGCCCACCACCATGCCTGGCTAATTTTTTGTATTTTATAGAGATAGGGTTTCACCATGTTGCCCAGGCTGGTCTCGAACTCCTGAGCTCAGACAATCTGCCTGCCTTGGCCTCAAAAAGTGCTGGGATTACAGGTGCGAGCCGCCGTACCCGGTCTGGAAACATTTTCATCTGAGCATTATCTCTTTTGGATAGTCAGGACAAAGGCAGATTTACATTGTTCCCCATCCTCAATATTTGGGTGGAAGGAAAATGTTCAACTGAAAGTCATTGTATGTGTCTTTGAAAATAGGCTCCCAATGCTATCAGTGTCTTGTGTCTCCAATTCCAGCAAAGCAACTGGGTTCCTGGTGAGGCTTGACTCTATGGAAACAAAAGCACACTTCTGTTTTTTTGATGCTAATCCTCATTTGATTACCTATTCAGGAGCTAGGATACTGTGGTCAAAAGGAATTTTTGAATTTAGATAAATTTGAGTTCCAAATCCTCAGCTACTAATTGCTAATTGTGTGATACTGATTGATGTTGTAAATTAGAATTGCTGTGAGGGAGCCCAGGGCTGCTGTATGTTTCTGTGCAGCTTGGATGCTGCAGTCTTCCAGAGTTCACACAGTAGCCTATGTGAATGATGGCCCTAGAGTTGTTTGGTACACAACCTGAACAACCACATATGGTGACCCTCGGGACCAGTAAGAGCTTGCACATTAAATTGTAAAACACTTTGTGAAGGCTAAGGTGTTGACCAATAAAAACTAGAGGAAGCCAACTTTAGGGGTTAAGTTTTTTTTTTTTTTTTTTTTTTTGAGACGGAGTTTCGCTGTTACCCAGGCTGGAGTGCAATGGCTCGATCTCGGCTCACGCAACCTCCGCCTCCTGAGTTCAAGCAATTCTCCTGTCTCAGCCTCCCGAGTAGCTGGGATTACAGGCACGCGCCACCATGCCCAGCTAATTTTTGTATTTTTAGAAGAGACAGGGTTTCACCATGTTGACCAGGATGGTCTCGATCTCTTGACCTCGTGATCCACCCGCCTAGGCCTCCCAAAGTGTTGGGATTACAGGCGTGAGCCACTGCGCCCGGTCGGGTTAACTATTTTTAAACATCTTTCAGGACAATTATTTTTATGTTAGCTATTTTTAAAAGCTTATCAGTTACTTGTAAGTGTACCCCATTTGAAAACATCTGTGTATTTTAAGGTAAATCTAATCTTCATCACTTTAGTTTATTCAATGTTGTCTCTAAAATCTCTTCGATGTCTAGTAAGCTTTTTTCTAAGCTCTGAATACTAAGTACCAAATACTCTCTCCTTGATGTAGAAACTTGTCATTTCGTGTTTGCTATCAGTCAGCGCTGCCGGATAGACCTTCCCATGGTGATGGAAATGTTCTCTATTTGTTCTATAAGGCAGCCAGTATCGATGGCTATCGACCATTTAGCTTGTGGCTAATGCAACTGAGGAACTGAATTTTAAATATAATTTAAACTAATTAAAAATGAGGCTGGGTGCAGTGGCTCATACCTGTAATCCCACCACTTTGGGAAGCCAAGGTGGGTGGATCTCGAACTCAAAGTCAGGAGTTTGAGACCAGTCTGGGCAACATGGTGAAACCTTGACTCTACTAGAAAAATTAGCCGGGTATGATGGCGTGTGCGTCTAATCCCAGCTACTCCGGAGTCTGAGGCAGGAGAATCGCTTGAACCCTGGAGGTGGAGGTTGCAGTGAGCCAAGATCGCGCCACTGCACTCCAGCCTGGACAACAGAGCAAGACTCCATTTCAAAAAAAAAAAAAAAATTGAAGCCGGGTGCGGTGGCTCACGCCTGTAATCCCAGCACTTTGGGAGGCCGAGGCGGGTGGATCACGAGGTCAAGAGATCGAGACCATCCTGGTCAACATGGTGAAACCCCGTCTCTACTAAAAATACAAAAGATTAGCTGGGCATGGTGGCGCGTGCCTGTAATCCCAGCTACTCAGGAAGCTGAGGCAGGAAATTGCCTGAACCCAGGAGGCGGAGGTTGCGGTGAGCCGAGATCGCACCATTGCACTCCAGCCTGGGTAACAAGAGCGAAACTCCGTCTCAAAACAAACAGACAGACAAACAAACAACAAAAAAATTGAGACTACAGCAAAATAAATTTGAACATTAGTATAATTTTACCACTTTTCTTCTTTATAAGCATATTTGTAAACTCAAAGCTGAACAGAAGTGACTTTACTTTCTCAAGTTTGATACTGAGTTGACTGTTCCCTTATCCCTCACTCCTCCCTTTCCCTTTCCTAAGGCAATAGTGCACAACTTAGGTTATTTTGCTTCCAAATTTAAGTGATTTTTTTTCTTTTGCAAGACACCTGTTTATCACCTTGTTTAAATGTAAATGTCTCCTTATGCTTTTGAAATAAATTTCCTTTTGTAAAAAAAAAAAAAAAATTAAAGAGCCATATGTGGCTGTTAACCACTCTATTGGACAGTGCAGTGCATCCTTAGTACCGTCCATCATTTCTAGTCCTATTAAAGTCATACTATTGCAGCCCAAGGGGACCCTACTTAAGGGCAGTATGTGACTTTGCCTGGGCAATAAAACTTTGCTTCATTTTAATGCATAAGGTGTTCCTAAAAAGCTGCACATATGGAGAAAAGTTTTGTATCAAATCATGTTTTTCTCATTTCATCTTATTATAATTTCAAGATGGCAGAGTCTCTGAAATGTCTTTGATTTCAACATTTAATAGATCCAATGCTTGAGTACATTAACCCTTGCTTTAAGAAGCTTTTTTTTTGAGAGGGAGTTTCGCTCTTGTTACCCAGGCTGGAGTGCAATGGTGCGATCTTGGCTTACCGCAACCTCTGCCTCCTGGGTTCAGACAATTCTCCTGCCTCAGCCTCCTGAGTAGCTGGGATTACAGGCACGCGCCACCGTGCCCAGCTAATTTTTTGTATTTTTAGTAGAGATGGGGTTTCACCATGTTGACCAGAATGGTCTCGATATCTTGACCTCATGATCCATCCTCCTGGGCCTCCCAAAATGCTGGGATTACAGGCTTGAGCCACCACGCCCGGCCTTTAAGAAGCTTTTGATCTTTATCAACATCTTGTCTTTTTATATTGATTTTTTGCTGGCTTGCACCCATCTTAGGAAAATTAAGTAAGTGGAGTCTGCAAATGGGATGGGCATGGCGAGCTGTGATTCCTCATGGAAACATGCGAATTCTCTGTGCCTCATGTGACATTGTTCTTGCTCCTGTTGCCTCTGCTGCATCTTTGCAAGCAAGTCCAGAGGTGAGGGCTGGCTCAAAGTTCTGTGCTCCAAGAAGACATCTGCCTAAAGCACAGACATTTTTCCCTGGATCTCCTTTCCCTTCTCTTTAGATCCTAGATGTCAAAAGCCTTTGAGAATAAAAGCTGTGGGAATAACCCAATCCTGAGGGGAGGGATTGGGAGACTAGACAAGTTAATTCCCCACTGCCTGCCCTGAGTTCCTGGCCTGATCCAAGACTCTGGGGGATAGAGATATCCCCCAGATATACCAGGACTCTGGGTGGGGGATATATGAGTAAGACAAAGTTTTTGCTTCTTTTGAGCTGTCTACAACCAGTTCTCCAAGAGGCTCTCAGACTTCAGCAACCACCACTCTGACCAGTTAGCAACTATCAACATTAAAGCAACCCTCTACCTTCCAATAGATTATGACTTGCTAAAAAGCTCAGATGATCATTGGCATTTTTATCAACAAAGTGTCTTTAAATTAAGGTGTGTACATTTTTTAAGACAGAGTGCTATTGTATACTTAACTGACCTCAGAATAGTTGAAACATACTGAGACAGTCAGTGGGAAGAGCTCCCTGGCAGAACCTCCAGCAAGCTGCGCACTGGGAGGGAAGGGTGCTGAGGCAGAGCTGTGGACGCTTGCACCCTTTGCAGTGGGCAGGAGCCTGGCTTCTCTCTCCCGTTCCAAGGTGTGCTACCTGGACTTTAATCTGCAAGGCAGGAAGTGCACTAGCAGGACTCTGAGGACTCTGGCTTTGCAGAGAGTCCCTGTTTCCCCTTTTTTCCTTTTTGCTGATAAATTCCATTTTTCTCACAGTTCAAATTATCTGCAAGGCTAATTTTTTATGGTCACGTGACAAGGACCATCTTTAGCTGAACTAAGGAAAAGTCCTGCAACAATTACTTTGCTATGCACTGAGAAACCAAAAAATTTGTGTGACTTGTTTTATTGTCACACAATAAATTGTTAGCTTCATTTTGGTGGTCTGAACTGAATCTGTGCTATTTCCGAAGTATGCCTGTATGTATTCGTGTTTTTTTGGAGCCTTTCAGGTGGCATTAAATAGGCCTATTTTACAAAAATCCCTCCCTTCCACTATCATCTCATACTGTGGCACCTATTTACCTAAAGTGTTCTTGGGATGTACATTTCGGATCTGCTGCCATCCAAATCTGCTTGCTGCTGCTTGAATAGATGGCACTCTGAATATATTTCAGAAAAAAATTTGCCTAAGAGTTAAAAACTCATGATTGTAAATATTCAGTAGGCACTTAAATTATTGTTTCAAAACAGCTTTTGGGATTCAGAGAACATATTTTTCTGTCAGCTGCTCAATATTTATTTTAACATATTAAACAACCTCGGAAATATTCATTGCACGAAAACCTTTCTATGTTTGAGTGGATTAAATTTACAAACCAACATTAATGCTATAAATCACATTTACATAACTCATTTTTCACTAAACAGAATTTATTTAGCCTGTGTCTGCTAATATATATGTTTAAGGAAAAAGCAGCACCTGTATTGTTGGCCACGTAGTTAATTTAGATTAAACAGAATTTAGAAGGCATCTTTGTGTTTCTTTGTTACTGGCTTACTCCTTCCACCATCCAACATCTGAATTTTACAATTAAACAGCATATATGTGTGTGGTCTTAGGCGAGCAGAGAAATCTGCTAAACAAAACCCAAGCCTCCCTTATTTTTGCTTTTCAGAATGTTCTGTGATGTCCTTTCAAATCATCTATTACTTATATTTTGCTAATTTTGTGTAATGCAAGAAAGGCAGAAAGAGATGAACAAACTGGGTTGGAGGGCAGATGGAAACTTTGAAACCAGCAGCTCGAGACCAGATGAATTTGTGACAAGGTAGAAAGAAGCAAGAGTTAGTGCATTGACAACGCACACAGAGACCCGAAGAGCCGTGGATCTTCTCTCCTTTTGCATTTACATCCATTTTCACAGATGAGGGTGAGGGCCATCAATGCATTTGCCGCCGCAATTTCAGGTTTTAGAATGTTTTGAACAATATGCTTCAAATCACGCCAATAATTAGGGGACCCTTCATTATGGAGTGTTATGCCTCTAATGATGTTACTGGCAGAGAGGAGACATCGGCTTTACCTTGTGAGGCTTGGTTTTGTGTGGCTGGCACTGAAACGGGCATTGTTCACCTCAATTTCTTCTTTTTTCCAGCGTTCTATTAAACCTCTTTGTTAAGAGACACAGCTGCTTGTTTTCTCTCAAGATAATGACTGAAAAATGCACTTTAAAAAAATCCTGGGGAACATTATTTCTGGACGGTCTGTCTGCTATTTCTCCTGTCATCCGGTAATGATGACTTTCCATAATTCCTTAGTAATAAAAATTCATTTGAACACACAGACCAAATACGGAGTTTAAATTGCCACAGAAACCCTGGACTACTCCCCTTCTTTTCAGCTTAATGAGGTTTCTTCACTTTCTTTTCCTCCCTAGCATATATATATATTTTTAAAACTGAAGTATCAATTACATACAATAGGATTGCAGATTTTACGTATATAGTTTTCTGAGTTTGGACTGATGTACATTCCCATGTAACTGCTATTTCCATCAAGATAAAGAGCATTTCCATTACCCCAGAAAGTTTTCTCATTCCCTGCCCCAATTTACCCTTCTCCAGAAAACTCCCACTGTTTGGATTTTTATCACCACAGATCAGTTTTGCCTGCTTTTGTACTTTACGTAAATGAAACCATACAGTATGCGTTCTTTTCGACCTGGCCTTTTCACTCAGCACAATGTCTTTGAGATCATTCCTGTGCCGCATGTATCAGTAGTTTGCTCCTTTTTATTGCTGAGATGTAATTCATTGTGTGAACGTTGCACGATTGATCTAGCCTTCTGTTCGTGGGCACATCGATTGTTTCCATTTTCTGCTATTTTGAATACTGTTACTGTGAACACTTATGTATGAAATGTGCAGATATTCCCTTTCGTTTTTGTTGGGTATATACTGAAGTGTACAATTGCTGGGCTGTATGGGAGGTATGTGTTGTACTTTAAAAGAAAGTTCCAAATAGTTGTCCAAAGTGGTTGTATCTTTTTTAAAAAACATCAAAACATGGATGCGTGGAAAGCTGATTTTGGTCTCTGGCGAATTCTACTGTGAGATTTTTGAGAGGATGGAAGGGGGAAATTGGCTTTTTTTTACTTTAAGAAACCTCAGGAGGTTTCAGGCAAATGTCAACAGGAAATGAGCCTTGGACCCCTTTCCCTGCAGGCTCTGATAGACTGCTTACTTGAGTGGTGGGGGCGGTGTGCCGGTCTCAGAGAAGGCCACACCTGTAGGCTCTGTGCTGAAGTGGAGCACATCTTTCTGCAGCAGAAGTCAAGATATCGACCCCTCCATCGGAACACAGAACCTCCGTGAAAAATCAGTTAGAAAAAGATGAAGAATCTCAGAAGAGGACAGCTCTCTCTTTTGTCACTGGGACAAGGACTAGGATCCATTTATAGCTTGCTAATGTTTTACCAGACAAACGCTAGCCTCTTTTTTTCATATTATATGCTGCTCACATGTCTTGTAAATAACCATAAATCAACAAACTTCGACATGTTGCCATGATGTTTGTCGTGATCAGTTTACCTTGGTATTAATGAATAGAAAAAAACCCCTACTGTCTTTACCCTTTTCTTGTACCTCTTAGCAAAGCAGATAAGGAACTGAAGTATGAAGTTGGGGATGTGAGCACTGCCTTCTTTCCTTCTTGGTGTGGATTATCACAATCCTCAGAGCCCCATTTTAAATCAGAGTCTCTGGTCTCTTAAGTTTGACAACAGATGCCAGACTCTCTTTCTACTTTCAGCTTTGCAAATAGGTATCCTGTTTGTATAAAAACAAATGAAGGAGGAGCTGATATCAATTACTTGATTGAAATCTTCTTTTTCCATTCATTCCCACTCCCACGTTGCCTCTGCAATTTGTGATTCATGTCGATATATCAGATTATTCTGGCCAAATGAGTCAACTGAAATGAGAATATTTAAAAAGATATGTATTAACATCATTTTAAAAAAAGGCTCCAATCTAACAATAAGAAAACAAACAATTCAAGTAAAAAATGAACAAAATAGCTGAACAGACACCTCACCAAAGAGGATATGCAGATGGCAAGTAAACATATAAAAAGACATTGAACACATCATATATCATCAGGGAATTGCACATTAAAACAATAATGAAATACTATGGTTACATGATCTTTGGGGTGTTAGTTTTCTGGCCAGAAACCTCTGTGGCTGCGGCACCTTTGCCCAAGTTCTTATCTTGCACCCAGGAAGAATGGGGTATGCAGACAAGTGAAGGGTGAACAAGGTACAGGAGAGCTTTATTGAGAGTTACAACAGCTCAGAGGTGACCTGCAATGAGTAGCTCCTTTCTGTAGTCAGGTCATCTGTCAAGTGTTCAGTTCTTAGCAGAGAGGAGGCCCTGAAGAGGGTGGCTCCTCTCTGCCAGCAGGTCGTCTCTGCAGCTCTCAGCAGAGAGGATAGGTCCTCCCTGTTACTGGTTGTCTGTCATCTCCAGCTATCAGCAGAGAGGGTACTCCTCTCTGCAGCTGGTGGTCTTGTCCTCTCTCTGCCCTCTTCTTCCTCTGGCTGTCCTATGCCCTGCTCTGGCTGAGCCTAGGGCTTTCATGGACCTCAGAGGGGAGGAAGTGCATGGAGATTGGTCTATGGGTAGCCATGGATGGGCAGAAGAGGCACCACAAATCCCTACACTGGTCCATGGGACTGGTAGCCTGGCCTCCAGCCTTCAGGTCCTCCTTGGCCTGAAGGTTGGGCCTTACCTGGTACCGGCCTTCTTTCGCCTTCTTCCACCCAGAACTCTGCCTCCTGCTGCCGTTTAAGGCCCCAGGACTTGGCCCCAACTCTACTCTGAGAGTGGAGCCGGAGCAGGGAGAGGAGAGAGGCCAGGCAGTGGGAGCTGCCATCCCTGAGCCTGTGGGGGTTGCGGGGGAGTCCTTTACTGACCCGAGGGTGCTGGCTGCAGAGATACTTGGACCCTGTGCCTGGGAGGGCAGTTGCAGCTGCACTCAGGAAGGCAGATCTTGTCTGCTCCAAGCCCTTCCACCAGAGCACAGGGGGCTCAGATCCACAGTTACAGTTTGGGCAGCTGTAGCCCTACCCAAGAGAGTGGGGCTGGCTCCTGCTTGCTCTGTAGAGCAGGAGGCATGGGTTTGCAGCTACAGCGGCACCTGAGGAGCTCCTGCCCAACTCAGATGGGGGTGGGGCTCCCACTGGCTCCATGGAGTGTGCAGCCCCAGCTGGGCCTCCCTGCTGCATCCAGTGTGATGGCAGCCACTGCCATCACTACCACATACCTATTAGAAGGGCGAAAAATCATTAAGAAATTAAAAATGGTGAGAATCCAAAACACTGAAGGCACCAAATGCTCATAAGGATGTGAAGCAATAAGAACTCTTATTGCTGGAAGCAATTTGTCAGTTTCTTAACAAACTAAACACACCCTTACCATAAGATTTAGCAATCACACTCCTTGGTATTTACTCAAATGAATTGAAAACTATGTCTACATAAAAACTTGCACACATTATTCACAGTAGCAAAGACATGGAATCAACCTAAATGCCCTTCAGTGGTAGACTGGATAAACAAAATGTGGTATATATACACCATGGAATACTACGCAGCCATAAAAAAGAATGAGATCTTATCCTTTTCAGGAGCATGGATGGAGCTCGAGGCCACATCCTTAGCAAACTAATGCAGAAAGAGAAAACCAAATACTACATGTTCTCACAGGTGGGAGCTAAATGATAAGCACACATGGACGTATAGAGGGGAACAACAGACACTGGGGCCTACATGAAGGTAGAGGATGGGAGGAAGGAGAGGAGCAGAAAAGTAACTGCCTGGTACTATGCTTAGGGTTGCTAATGAAATAATCTGTACAGCAAACTCTGTGACACAAGTTTACCTATATAACAAACCTGCACATGTACTCCTAAATAAAAGTTTTTTTTTAAACCAAGATGTCATTCAGTATATGAATGGATAAACAAACTGTAATGCTTTCATACAATATAATATTATTCAGTGATAAAAAGAAATGAGCTATCAGGCTCTAAAAAGATATGAAAGAGACCTTTTCTTCTGAAGCTGGGACCTCCATCTTCTCTTGCCTTGAAAATCCCCCTGTTCTCAGGCCTCCATTCTCAGTCTGGGAGTTATAGCATCAGTTCCCCCGGTTCTCAGGCTTCTAGCCTCAGACTAAATTCCACCACTGGCTTACCTGGTTTTCCAGTTTTCAGATGGCACTTCATGGGACTTCTCACCCTTCATAATCATATGAAAAATGGAGCCACCAGCTAACAGATAGCATAGCTGAGCAGGGAGTGGAGGTTTGATATGATCTCATGGCTGGCATATAGTCACTGTCAAGACAGAGAGAACCCCTACATGGTCCCCTGGATTCAAGAAAGCAATTCTTCACTTGGACACTCAACCTGAAGCAGAGAATCCAAGAAAAGTACAAAGCAAAGATTTTCTCCTTTTTGTGTCTTCAAAGAGTCCCCAACCCCTTTGTAGGAAACAGCTGGCTAGTTCTTATTTTCCTAAAATCTCATAATGTCCAAGGGGTAGGTGAGGTCTAGGCATTTGCCTCAACCCCCTTCTCACTAGAAATGCCAAATGGATTTGGCCATAACAGCAGCTGTTTCATAGCTAGTCTTGCAGGAGCTGTTTTTGAACCTGGTGGAAATCTAAATGGCCTTGCGTATAGTGATACCTTTTAAATAGAGTGCTAGATGAATGATCCATAAAAGAAATAATTAGCCAGGTGTGGTGGCTCACACTTGTAATCCCAGCACTTTGGGATGCCAAGGCAGGAGGATCACCTGAGGTCAGGAATTCGAGACCAGCCTGACCAATATGGTGAAACCCTGTCTCTACTAAAAATGCCAAAAAAAAAAAAAAAAAAAGCCAGACGTGGTGGTGCATGCCTGTAATTCTAGCTACCCGAAAGACTGAGGCAGGAGAATTGCTTGAACCCAGAGATGGAGGTTGCAGTGAGCTGAGATCACACCACTGCACTCCAGCCTGGTCAACAAAAGTGAAACTCTGAAAAAAAGAAAGAAAGAGAGAGAGAAGGAAAGAAAGGTAATTGATATGATGGACTTTATCAAAACTAAAAACTACAAAAGACATGGTCAAGAGAATGGGAAGATAAGCCATAGACAGGAAGAAAATATTTGCAAAAGATATATTCAATAAATGACTGTTATCCAAATATACTAAGACTCTTAAAACCCCACAGTAATAAAATGAACATCCTAATTAGAAAACTGGCAGGAGACCTGAGCAGGCACATCACCAAAGAAGATATACAGAGGGTAAATAAGCATATGATAAGATGCTCAATATCATATGTCATTACAGGATTACAAATTAAAACAAAAGTGGGATACCATGACACACCTAGTAGAAGGTGAAAATATAAAACACTGATAACACCAAATGCTGGTGAAGATGTGGAGCAACAGGAACTCTCATTCAGTGCTGATGGGAATGCAAAATGGAACAGGCATTTTAGAAGACAGCTGGGCAGTTTCTTATAAAATTGAACATATTCATGCCATAAGAGACAGTAATCATGCCCCTCGGTATTTACCCAAATGAGCTGAAAACTTATGACCACACAAAAACTCACATGCAAGTGTTTATTGCAGTTTTATTCATAATTACCAAAACTTGGAAGCAGTGAAGATGGCCTTCAGTAGTGAATGAATAAACTGTGGTATATCCAGACAATGCAGCATTATTTCAATGCTAAAAAGAAATGAGCCATTAGGCCAGGTGTGGTGGCTTATGCCTGTGATTTCAGCACTTTGGGAGGCTGAGGCAGGTGGCTCATGAGATCTGGAGTTCAAGACCAGCCTGGCCAAGATGGTGAAACCCAGCCTCTACTAAAAATAGAAAAAAAAATTAGCTGAGCCTGGTGGCAGACACCTCTAATCCCAGCTACTCAGGAGGCTGATGCAGATAATTGCCTGAACCTGGGAGGCAGAGTTTGCAGTGAACCAAGATCGTGCCACTGCACTTCAGCCTGGGCAACAGAGTGAGACTCTGTCTCAAAAAAAAAAAAAAAATGATCTATTAAGTCATGACAACTTAAGTGCACATTATTACTAAGTGAAAGCAGACAATCTGAAAATATGACATACTATATGATTCCAAACACATGACATTCTCAAAAGACAAAATCATGAAGAAAGTAAAATAATGAGCGGTTGTCAGGAACTGGGGGGAGAGTGGTCTAAATAATCATAGCATGGAGGATTTTTAGGGCAACGAGATGATTCTGCATGGTGATATAACAGTAGATACATGCCACTGTACATGAGTCTACACCCACAGAATGTATAGCACCAAGACCTAAGTAAACTAGGGACTTTGGGTGATAATGATGTGTCCATGCAGTTTTATCAATCATAACAAATGTACCACTGTGGGTCAGCATGTTAATAGTGGGAGAGGTTGTGCATGTGTGAGCTAAGCGGGTATATGGGAACTCACTGTACTTTCCACTCCATTTTATTATGAACCCAAAACTGTTCTAAAAAATAATCTATTAACAAAAAAAGAGAACGTACATTCTTCATCTGTAATTATGCCCAATTTGTACCAATTGAGAAAAAACAGCTAGAAAAAGCAGGTTATCAACATAATGCACAAAATAAGCATTGAGAATCTCAGAAGGGATATTTGTTAATGCAGAACCCAGATGGGTTTGCTGGGTTTGATGAGTTTGACTGGGAGGTTTTAGGTTCAAAGCTTGGAGAGCACAGAGAGCAGTCAGAAGTAGTGCTGTGTGCTTCTCAGATTATGGATTTGGTGTGTAAGAAAGGTTTTATTTTGAAATTTTTCTTACCTTCTTAAGTTTTTCCTCTGGTGGAAAACTCAATGTTGGTCATTATTAGAGCTTTTTATCTTCACCTCTGGGTTTAAAAAGGTCCTGGGGTCTTACTGCCAAGCATCGTAAGGCGAGCCTCTTGTCATCCAGGTACCCCTCCCATGCCCACCATCCTAATTCACATGGTACCTCCAGGCTTGACAGCCCTGCTGTTTCTTCAAGGCTCAGGAATTTATAGTGAGGCAGGGATCCTCCCTACCTCACTAGCTGCACAGCTGTTTTTTTTTCTTTCAGCTAGTTAATAGAACTGTCTATACACAGGAAGAAGAGGAAGTGAGAGCAAGAATGAAAGGAAGGGAAGGGGAGGGGAGGGGAGGGGGGAAGGAGAAGGGAGGGGAGGGGATGGGGAAGGTGAAAGGAGGGGAGGGGAGGGGGAAAGGTGAAAGGAGGGGAGGGAACGGAACGGGAGGGGAGGGGAGGGAAGGGAAGGGAGTGGCACCCAATGAGGTGCAAACGTCTATGAGAGAATATTGGGGCTAAGCTAGGTGAACAAACAATAAAAATCCAAAGCTCCTCTGTATTGGACAGACATCTGGTCCTTAAGGTACCTTTCTTAGCTGGGTGGTCTAACAACAGTTTTCAAAGATGTGCCTGCCCTCCCCCCAGAAAATAGAGAGAATATGTGCTGACCCCGAAGGACAAATATCACATGTTCTGACTCATATGTGGGAGCTAAAAAGTGGATCTCATGAAGATAGAGAGTAGAATGATGGTTGCCAGAGGCTGGGGAGGGTAGTGGGGAGGAGGACATGCAGAGAAGTTGATTAATGGGTGAAAATATATGGTTTGATCGGAGAAATAAGACCTAGTGTTTGATAGCTCAGTAGGGTGACTGTAGTTTACAATAAGCTACCGTACCTTTCAAGATAGCTAAGAGGATAATGCAACTCTTTCTAGCATAAAGACAAATGTTTAAAGTGATGGCTATCCCAACTACACTGACTTGATCCTTACAAATTATATGAATGAATTAAATTATCACATGTACCGTGAAACTGTATATTTATTATGTAACAATAAGAAATTGTTTTTTGAAAAGTGTCTCCCAGTTGTTTTTATGGGAACTTTCCTCTTCTCTGGGACCAGCCCCTGAGAGTTACTATAGATCTGGTTGGCATACATTTGTTTATATTTCAAAATTAGAAGTGAGAAATGCCATTTCTCTCTCTATAACAGGTAGATATGAGCTGGACATAACAGCCCCACAATTTTAAGCTTCCAGGGTGAAATTTTCCTTCTCGAAGGGATGAGGTTTTTAGCGCTGAACTCCATATTTAGCCTCAGTAGGGAAGGCACCAGGATCAAGAGGCCAAAGAAGAGACCCAGAGTCAGCAAAGGAGACGTTTTATTAGAGGCTTCCAAACGGCAGAGAGAGTCCAGTGGCCATGGGGTGGACAGAACTGCCTTATGTGCAAAAACAGTCCAGTGACATTGGACTGGGCAGGAAAACCACAGTTTTCACTGATCACCCTCCCCCTAACAACCTCCACTTTGTAACCTTCATTGAAGCCAAAACTCATGGTCTCAGTTCTCTGTATGACCTGTGTTCCACAGGTGGGCTGGGGACTCAGGTGCTTCTCATAGATAAGGACTGACTTTCCTGGCAGGCTGTTCCCCGATTCCATAGTTCAGAATGCACCCTTGGGTGCATCTTCCACACAGAGTCAGTCTAAGGGTATGCTAAAGCTATTGCTACCAGGTGCATTTACCCCACACATTTAAATTTACCTTTCAAGCAGTCTGTCCTATTATTTGGGAACACCATCACAGTGAGTGTTTAGTCAGGAAGCAAGAACCCCTGCTTTTTGACCCTGAGGAAGATGTGAATATTAGGAATTTACCAAAAGGCCTGGGCTTGAGTTCCTGAAGTTGAGCAGTCTCACCTCGGGAGGTCTGCTGGACAATAGTAATGTGTGGGTGAGTTCTAAGGAGTCCCTCTGTAGATGTGGTTGCTTTTTTGATTGGTTGTGGCAGGAAGCACTGCTTTTCTTTGTAAGAAATCCAGTCTCTATGTGCTTCTTGCTTGTTTTTGGGAGGTGAGTGTGAGTGTGTGTGTGTGAGGCGTGTGTATGTGTATATGTGGTGTGTGGTGTGTGTGATGTGAGTGTGTGTGTGTGTGTGTGAGTGTGAGTCTGGTGTGTGTGTGTGTGTGTGTGAATATTAAAGCTGCTGCTCATGAGAGGCAGGAGCTGAGACAGCTGTAAGGTGGGTCACGCAGGAGAAGAGGCTGAGAAGAACTGCATTTGGTCACATTGGGTCTGGTCACACCAAAACCTGGATCTCACAGCAATGTTACAGAAGACTCAATAGGATTCCTGGAAATAATGTCCAGTTGAAGGACATTGCCATTGTTTATCAGCTTTGGAAAACAGCAGGACCTGGGACCAGGAAAGGGTTCGGGAGGCAAGTCTCAGGCTGGAATAGGGTGGGGTGGGGGAGTTCACCTCTCTTGCGCTCTTGTGGAGGTTGAGGTCCTGATGCTGAATAGAACAGGTATTGAGTTTACTATCTACTTGATGTTTGTAGAGGATCAGGCAAACAGGAGGCCAGCAAGGGAAACTGCCTGTGCACTACAGAGAATTGATCTGCTCTCCAGCTTTTTCTCTTTTGTGGTACTTCCTCTCTATTACACCCCCCTCACCCCCATAAAACCCTTTTTAAACATTATGGCTTGGTTTCTGCATTCAATGAGGGGCAGTCAGAGGAGTCCATTTGGGAGGGCAGAATGGCACAGCAGAAAACAGCAGCTGGAAAGAGGAAGGTCCAGGGACCCCAGGGGAGCCACCACCAACAGCCAGAGCCTCCCCGGTGGCTGAGGCTGCATTCATTCATGAAAACAGCATCCTGACAAGTGAAATGATTCCTTGGGAGTCCCAGAAATGCTGGTGAAGAGGAAGCTGGTAGAAGAACTAGACTTACTTCCTCGGGTTGAGTCTGTGGGAACCCAAGGCACCATCACTTTTGAATCACAAAGAAATGTGACTTTATTATGACATTTAAAACTAATGAATCCTGGACATTTGGGCTGAATAATATAAGGAACTGAGGCTTGGTTACTGTGTGGTTCATTGCTGCTCATTATGTTGTCAGAGGAATGGGAATGAGGCCACACTTGGCTTGAAAATTGCCTGTAAACTCTGATGGAGAGGAACATTCTGCTTTCATTCTGTAAAATTAGAGACACAATGTAACACTCGCGGTCTAATTAGCTACAAAACATTGACATCAGTGTTCATGCTCTGCATATCAATACAGGTTGCTCCGTTTCTGCATTTACACCATCCTCCTGATTACCAAATACCTTAGCAAATGGGACAGCAGATGTTGCCTCTCACAACTTCAACGTGGCATCTGCTCAAATCATTTGTCTCCTCCAACCCATTCAATTGCTAAGCCCCTATATTTGTTCTGACATCTGGGGGCTGGCTCTTTGCCTATTCTACTAAGTTGGGTAACACTGAGTGCTTTCCTGCACTGAGTTGGTATTTAAGTGGAAGAGCTGGAAAATCATGTCTGCATACTTTCTAATCTGGTAAATGTTAATTTTGACCATACCTACCTGGGAATGATTTTCTCTGAGTCATGGAAATCATTTATTTTTTGTTTACTTATTTCTATTTGCTAATTTAAAAGTGAACAGATATATTGATATAATAACACTTTTTAAAAATGTCAGACTGATCATTCAGGAAATTTTGGTCAGATGTTACTTTCTTAGTCCTCCATTTAATTACCTTTTTACAATTTGATACATAATAACTGTACATGTTTATGGTATACAGGGTGATCCAATCATGCTATTTAGTATATTCATTACCTCAAACATTTATCATTTCTTTGTGGTGAGAGCATTCAAAATCCTCTTTTCTAGTTATTTTGAATCCATTAGGAATTCCATTCATAACAAGGTGGAAAGAGACAGGTGGAAGGTATGGTAGTTTATCTCTAAGATGAATACTGTTTAGTTTTTTCTTTCCCTGAAAGCCATTCTTCACTGAGAGGTGGAACTTATTCCATTACCTTAATGAATCTAGGCTGGCCTGTGACTTACTCTTGACCAATAGAATATGGTAGAACTGACATAGTCTAACCTCCAAATCTTATGAAGCCTTGCAGCTTCTGTTGGGTCTCCTGGAATATTCCCTCTTGGGGAAATCCACTGACCACATAAACAGTCCATGTCCTCTGAGACTGCCACACTGCATAGGAAGCCCAGTCTAGCCATGTGGAGAGGCCGTTTGAGGATAGAGATGCTCAAGCCGTACCCAGCTTTTCCAGCCTACACATGAGACATGCGAGTGGAGAAACCTGATATGATTTGGATGTTTGTCTCCTCAAAATCTCATGTTGAAATATGGTCCCCAATGCTACATGTGGGAGGTGTTGGGTCTTGGGGATGGATCCCTCATGAATGGCTTAGCACCATCCCCTTGGTGATGAATGCATTCTTACTCTGTTAGTTCACAGGAGAGCTGATCATTTAAAGGAACCTGGCACCTCCTCCTCTTTTCTTGTTCTCTCTCTTGCCATGTGACATGCTGGCTCCCCTTCCCTTCCATTGTGAGTAAAAGCTTCCTGAGCCCTCATCAGAAACCCAGCAGATTCTGGCACCATGCTTGTATAGCCTTCAGAACTGAAAGCCAAACTAAATCTCTTTTATGTATAAATTCTCCAGTCTCAGGTATTCCCTTATAGCAAGGCCAAACAGACCAATGCACCTTCCACCAGCTCAAGCTCCAGCCGTGCGCTGTCTGTAACCAAATGAGGCACCCCAAGTAAGAACCACCTGGATGAGCCTGTCAACCCCTAGCCCCAGGAGAAGTCATGGTACATAGTTGTTTTACTCCAGTAAGTTTCGGGGGTAGTTTGTTGTGTAGCAACAGATTGCCGGAACAGTTTAGGAAATAAACTTAAGGGAGTATAGTTTGTATTTTAGTAAAAATTCTTAGTCTTCTGTTAATTTTCATGATAAATGAGGACAGCTTGAATAAATGTGATGATCTATGTTTTAGAATAACATTTGGCTGGAGGGCACTGGACTCACTGATTTTATGCTTACTATAACTTCAGATTTGGGTATACACATATACACAATAGGTTGAAGAAATTAAGGTAGGCGTCAAGTTCACAAGGAGCTGTTAGTGAAATGTTGGTTGAAGGAATATTGAAAACTACCCAAAAGCATCCCCTTCCACCAGCCTGAAATCCCCATTAATCCCTTTTCATCTCAATTTACCTAGGAAGGGCAGTATAGAAATCTCCTGGGGACTTGGCAAGGCTTGGACTAGTCTGTCTGGGAGATCAGCTTGCAAAGCCCTGAAGGGAATTCCTGAAGGAGTGGATCAAGAGACAGCCTTTTGAGGTCACTGAGAAAGGTCCAGGCACATGTGAGGTGCCAATGTGAAGGAATCTGGGTGGCATGAGCTGGGGCCTGGGATAACTCTGAGACAATCTTCTCTCCTCGTTCTGCACAGAGCTCTAGCTCTGCATGAAGCTTTTGTCAATTACTTTGGGTGCATCTTCTATATCCTAGACACTATGGTCAGTACTTTACATAGATTATTATCTCTTTAACCCTCCCATGACCCTATATGTTGGACAATGTTGACAGTGAAAGGGACACTGTTAATAATTATTCTTTTAATTATTCTAATCATTATAAAAATGCTCTATATGCCAGGACTGTCCTAGACCCACCTGGGCATATGGTCACCCCTACCTATGAGCAAGTGCTGTTCCTTCCCTGATAGTATACCTGAGTAAACTGAGGCTTCGGACATGAAGCCACTTGCTGAAGGTCACACAGCTGGTAAGATTTGATCCAAATAGTCTAGCTCCTGAGTCTATAACTCTGTCACTGCAGCTAAGCACTAACATAGCTATTGTTTAACGTAAAAGTCAGACTAGCAGTCTACAAGCTGAATTTGGCTCAGAGATTCTGTTTTGCTTGGCATTCATTGATTACTTTTTAAGAAGTTGAGCTTAAATGACTTTGCGTGAGACCTGCCTGTTTCAGTTCACCTTATAATTTCCCTTGGCCCACTTGCCTTTTTAAAAAAATAAATGCAATCCCTGGAGTCATTTGATTTGGTAGCTCCTAAAGTAATACATTTCTAGCGTCCTATGGTATTCCACTGACCACTCTTTCTGCTTTGTGTCTACAACCTTCTTTCATCCACTGACCTCTCCAGTCTCGTGTATGATACCATCGATCTCATATCCCTGTTTCCTCCACTCCTCTCTCACCTTCATGGAAGATCCTGCATATGGGTGGGCTTCTTACTTCTGTCCCAGTGTATCTATATATACAAAAAGTCTCCAAGTGCAGCTGGGTATAATTTCCATTTCATGTGGTCACTCTAAAACCATCAAGTGTATCTAGCGATCACTTGGAAACACCCCTCTTACTTGTTAACAGTAGAGAGTGACTATTCAAAATAGCTATTAACATTGCTGAGCATTTACTTAATATTTAAAAATTGGGATGAGAAATCCTTAAGCAGATAGCACATTTTCTTTTCTTTCTTTCTTTTCTTTTTTTTTTTTTGAGATGGAGTCTCACTCTGTTGCCCAGGCTGGAGTACAGTGGCATGATCTCAGCTCACTGCAACCTCTGCCTCCTGGGTTCAAGTGATTCTCCTGCCTCAGCCTCCTGAGTACCTGGGATTACAGGTGCTCACCACCATGTCTGCTAGTTTCTGTACTTTTAGTAGAGACGAGGTTTCACCATGTTGGCCTGGCTGGTTTTGAACTCCTGACCTCAAGCGATCCTCCTGCCTTGGCCTCCCAAAATCCTGGGATTGCAGATGTAAGCCACCACGCCTGGCTGTGATAGCACATATTTTTAAGTGTTTATAAAAATTGCTTGGGTTTTTGAAGAATTTATTTCTTAAGAAATTTGTGTATTTGGAGATATTCGTGTATGTAACTAATCAAAGGTTTAAAAGTTTTGGGCAGCTTTAAAAATGTCTGAATTATGTACAAGAATTTTGTGAAACCATAGAAGAAATGCTAATGAAACATGAGAGAATACTTAGATTTCAAGAGCCAAATTTTATTTTACAGTGATGAAGATGGACAGAGAACATCCTGATGAAAGACAAGAGTGATTGAACATGAGTGGAGAGGAAGGACTCATTACATACAAGTACCAGATGCAAATATCATCAAGTTCTAATCAGCATGGGAGAGCATTGCTTGGGAAATGTGTGCTCTAGCTCAGGGCACAGTACAGAACCTGGAAACTCTTCTCATCCTTCATACACTCTGATCCAAATAAACCTTGCTTACTTAAAAGAAGACAGTTTCTTTCATGTTTGGTGTTCTCAACGCCCATCAACAGGTCACAGGGACAAACTGTTAATAGAATCTGTTTAAACCTCCAGAAATACGTATTTAATTACAGGTTTGCTCAAGAATGTTATCACTGGATTAATTAAGGGTTGTGTATGAGAGGAATGAGATTTTAAATTTACTTAAGCTGATAGTCTTTATGAATATATTAATATACACAGGCAAGTAAAATATGTGAATGCGTAGATTTTTATGAATAACTATTAAGATCTACTAGAATGGGGAGGGCTATCTCAAGTCTAGCCACTTAATGCCTATGATGTGTACACATCTATGACTAAAATTCTGTCTTTGGGCTTCACAGATTATAGAAAGCAGCGAGGAGTTTTCTCTTTTCAGTAACATTTTATAATGGGGACTGGATACTGGTTGCATGGAGTCTTTATAAAATTTCCAGTTAGGGAAGTAGTTGTTGAGATTTCTGTGTATTCATACTGGTACTGCATACTCATGAATCACTGCTTGGCAAAACCTCCAGGTTAGGTTACATGAGCTCTGCAGTGCCTTCTGACTTGGAAATTCTGGGTTTGACATAGCTTATCAGCCATTTTTACTGTCTGCTCTTGCACTGAGCAGTTTTCTACCAGGAGCCTTCTGGTTGCCAGGGGTCAAGCTTGTTGTATTAGCTTGGTTCTGGTTGACTGATTCCACATTACTTGGAAGGCTTCTGTAAATACAACCAAGAGAGAGAATTTCTCAAAGCCTTTTATTGAAGGTCATGCCATGGAGTTCATGTAGAATAGACATTTCTCTGAAACAGATAGCTTACATTAAAAAGGGCAGTTCTGCCGGGCGTGTTGGCTCTCAACACTGTTATCCCAGCACTTTGGGAGGGCGAGGCGGGTGGATTGCTTGAGCCCAGGTGTTTGAGACCAGCCTGGGCAACGTAGCAAAACCCTGTCTCTACGAAAAATACAAAAAACAACAAAACAAAAACTAGCTGGGCGTGGTGGTGCAGGCCTGTGGTCCCAGCTACTGGGGAGGCTAAGGCAGGAGAATCACTTGAGCCCTGGTGAGGAGGCTGCAGCAAGCCAGGGTTGCGCCATTGCACTCCAGTCTGGGCAATGAAGTAAAACCCTGTCTGAAAAGAAAAAAAAGACAATTCTGAATTTTGACTCCCCTTTCTCTTTCTAATCTCCCAATGTCTTTCACTGACATAGTTTTTGCATCTTTGAAGCTAAACTTCTCTGTAGTGAGTGTCTTTGTTTGCCTGACTAGATCAGCAAACTGCTACCCACCCTCCTCTGGAATGTTCTGATTCCGAAACTATGTGCATCAAATAGGAACTGCCATCTTTTAAAAACATCTCATCCCTTGAGCTGTTTTTCAGTTCAAGGGTGAACACCTGGCCCATCACAGACCAATTAGAATCCTTCCTCAGGAGTTTTTAATCAGGTTTTCTTTGATGGCAAACTCAGGCTTTGTGAGTCTAGGGGCTGGTAAAGCTATATTTCCTGACATAATTCAGCCATTTTTAAATTGTGTAAAACTTTTCAACTTTTGGAGAAAGTCCATCCAACAGAAGGAAAAAACATCCTTCTCTCATGCACAAGTTCTAACAGCAGTCAAAGCTTAGTCTCAAGAGTCTTGCTCTTCTGATTTTTCTGCTATTATAAAAATTTTTCTATTAAAGTAGTTCAAGTGAACGTATGATGCTTAAAACTAAAAGTGATGGCTAAGAATATGAGATCTTCAAAGTTAAGAGCATAGGTTTTACAATCATGGTGCCTAGGACCAAGTCCTGGTTCCACTTCGTGTGACTTAGGACAAGTTACTCATTTCACGTCTCTAAGTCTTAGTATATTTGTGAAATGGAAATATATTGGTCCCTTCCTCATAGGATAGTGATGAGCATTAAAGGATATCATATTGTTTCAATTATTTGTTGTTACCTAACAAACCACCCCAAAGCTCGATAGGTTAACACAATATCAATCATTTGCTTGCTCATGGTTCTGCAATCTGGACATGGCACAACTGGTCTCTGCTCCATGGGGTATGGCTGTGATGATTCAGTTGGGACTGGAGGTTCCAAGATGGCATTACTCATGTGCCTGCTGCCTCAAAAGGGTAGCTACAGAGACTGAGGACAGTTGGGTCTCTTTTTCTCTCTGTTCATTTGTCACTTATTCTCCAGGTCCTTTTTATCCCTTGTGGCCTCTCTGCCCATCAGGATGGTAAGACGATTTTCACTTGGCCAACTTCTTTTTTTTTTTTTTTGAGACAGAGTCTTGTTCCATCGCCAGGCAACAAGCGCCAGGCTGGAGTGCAGTGGTGTGATCTTGGCTCACTGCAACCTCCGCCTCCCAGGTTTAAGCAATTCTCCTGCCTCTGCCTCCCGAGTAGCTGGGACTATAGGTGTGCGCCACCACGACCAGCTAATTTTCATATTTTTAGTAGAGATGGAGTTTCACCATGTTGGCCAGGATGGTCTCTGTCTCTTGACTTCATGATCTGCCTGCCTCGGCCTCCCAAAATGCTGGGATTACAGGCGTGAGCCACCGCGCCCAGCCTCATTTGGCCAACTTCTAAGAGAATGAAGGCAGAAGTTACAAGGCCTCTATATTAGTACCCTATTGCTGCTGTAACAAATCACCATAAATATAGTGGCTTAAACAACACAAAGTTATTATCTTACAGTTCTGGAGGTCAGAATAATGAAATAGGTCTTACAGGTCTAAAACCAAGGTGCTAGCAGAAGATGCTCCTTCTGAATGCCTTAGGGAGAATCTGTTTCCTTGACTTTTCCAGATTCCAGAGGCCATCTATATTCCTTGGCCCATGGCCTCTTCCTCTGCACAGCATCTTAAATCTCTCTTGCTTTCTTGCTTTCTCTAACCTTTGCTTGCATCATCAAATCTCTCTCCTCGACCCTACACACCTGCCTCCCACTAATAAGAACTCATCTGATTATGTTAGACCTATGTGGAAAGCCCAGGATAATCTTCCCATTACAAGAGACTTAAACTAATCACACGTTCATTCCCTTTGCCATGTAAAGTAATATATCTACAGGTTCTAGGGAGTGTGCTGTGGAAAGCCTTGGGGATGCCATTATTCTACCTACCATGCTCTACCTCGTGTCCTCCAAAGATTCGCATCCATCCCACATGTAAAATACATTCATCCCATTCCAACTTCCCCCAACGTCTCAACCCATTACAGCATCAACGCAAAGTCCAAAATTTCAGCTAAATCTGATCAGCTCAAAAGTCTCACATCTCATCCTCTAAATGTCTAAATCAGGTATCAGTGAGACTCCAAGTATTACCCATCCTGTGGCAACGTTCCTCTCCATCTGTGGACCTGCAAAATGAGAAAACAAGTTATCTACTTCTCAAATACAATGTTGGTACAGGCGTTGAATGATGGCTATAGAGATTCCTGATCAAAAAGGGGGGAAACAAAAGGAAAAAAGGAATCATTAGTCCCAAGCAATTTTGGAATCCAACCAGGTGAACTGGTTAGATTTCAAAGCCTAGAAATAATCCTCTGTGCCTCGAGACTCTACTCTCTGGGTTCACAGATCTGCCCTTAAAATTATCCCTTGAAATTAAAGAGTTTAGGCTAAGAAATTTTCTTTAATTTTTCATGAAAAGTAAATATAGTTGCAGCTGAGTAGTTTTATCAGCATTTTTTTCCTACCCAGGGCAAGCGGGCATGGCCTGGTACCTGCAGTTGGGATGGCACCACCTGAGACTGACCTTTGGTGTCCTGGGCAGTCTACCCCTTCCTAGAACCATGGGCCCGCCTAATCCCTCTAACCATGAAATAGAGAAATGTGTGGTGTATTTGGAGTTCATTGCCCAGCAAGCTGAACACAGAGTGGACTTCAGGCATGCTTTTTCTTTTTGTTTTTTCCCCTTTGGTATGGCTTTATGGAGATATAATTCACATACCATACAATGTATAAAACTCAGTGATTTTAGAATATTCACAGAGTTGTGCAACCAGCAGCACAATCAACTGTGGAACATTTATATCACCCCAGAAGGAAATCTATTCTCGTTAGCTGTTATTCTCCATTTCACTCTCCCCACAGCCTTAGGATACTAGTAATCTATTTTCTGTCTCTATAAATTTGTCTCTTCTGGCTGGGTATGGTGGCTCACACTTTTAATCCCCTTTGGGAGGCTGATCCAGGTGGATCACCTGAGGTCAGGAGTTTGAGACCAGTCTGGCCAACATGGTGAAATCTCATCTCTACTAAAAATACAAAATTAGCCGGGTGTGGTGGCAGGTGCCTGTAATCCCAGCTACTCAGGAGGCTGAGGCAGGAGAATCCCTTAGAACCCAGGAGGCAGAAGTTGCAGTGAGCTGAGATCACACCACTGCACTCCAGCCTGGGCAACAGAGCAAGACTCTGTCTCAAAAAAAAAAAAAAAATTGTCTGCCTTAGCCATTTTTATATAAATGGAATTACAAATCATACCATATGTATGTGATCTTGTGGGCCTGGCTTTTAAAATCTAGCATAATGTTTTCAAGGTTCATTCACATTGTACCATGATTCGGTATTTCATTTCCTTTTATTGTCAAATAATATTCCATGATATGGATGTACCACATTTTATTTACTCATTCATCAGTTGATGAACATTTGGGTCCTTTATACTTCTTGACTATTGTTATTAGTGCTGCTATAAACATTCATGTACCAGTCTTAGTGTGGACATATGCTTTGATTTCTCTTGGGCATATACCTAGGAGTGAGATTGCTGAGTCACATGGTAACTCTATGTGTAAACTCTTAAGGAAATACCAGATTGTTTTTCAAAGAGGCATCACGATTTTACATTCCTGTTGTATGCAGGTTCTAATTTCTCTATATTCTTGACAATTGTTAATTTCTGTCTTTTTTTATTAGAGCCATCCTAGTTGGTAGAAAGTAGTATCTCATTGTGGACTTTGCATTTCCCTGATGATCAGTGTAGCTGAGCATCTGTTCATGTGATGCCTATTTGCTTTGGAGAAACATCTATTCAAATGCTTTGCCCACTTTTTAATTGAGTTGTAAGAGATCTTTGCATATTTTCCATATAGGTCCATTACCAGATATATGATTTGCAAACTTACCCGACACCCCTCGCCTTTCTGTGGTTTTTCTTTTTACTTCCTTGGTGATGTTCTTTGAAGCAGAGAAGTTTTTAATTTTGAAGTACAGTTTAAGTCATTTTTTTCCTTTGTTCCTGTGCTTTTGGTGTCATTTCTAAGAAACTATTATCTCTTCACAAATATTTATTCCTATGTCTTTGTGCTCCTGATATTGACACAAGAAAGCATATTTCTCAGTGTTCCAGTTATGGTTTTTGGCACTTCCATCCTTGCAGTTGTTTGGGCCAAAAGCCTTCAAATCATTCTTGACTTCTCTGTTTCTCTCCTACGCTGTTATATAACCAGCCTATCAGATTTTTTTAGAGTTTTGGGAGTCAGATGGCCTTCTTTCATTTTTCTTTTCTTCTTGTCCCATCCAGTTCAAGTTGGTAGTGTTTATGCTAGTTTACATTCTTCAGAACCTTGTGAGTCTACTGTGTATATCTTAGGAACACTTCTTTGGGCAAGAGGCTCCTCCACAGATCGTTCCTGGACAATCCCATCACTATTCCTGGCTTCTGCTGAGATGGCTGAGGGAATTAATGACATACATGCCTAAACTCCTCAAGTCAAATATCTAACCCTTCTGTATGGCTAAATAATCTGAACTTTTGATTCTTCAAGGCACTAGCAAAAGGATGTGCAGCCACATCCTTGGTTTTCTCCCCAGAGCACTTTTTCCTGACAACCAATTTCCTAATTGTAGTGTCTTTGGCTGGAAATATTGCAAATCATCAATCCTCACTTCTTTTTGTTTAACAGTTCTTCCCTTAATCTACATTTTCCATCTCATTTTACTATAAGCAGCAAGAAGAAACCAGGTCCTACTTCTAGCACTGCTGGGAAATCTCCTCAGCTAAAGTCTCTGTTCACTGATGCAAGTTCTGCTTTCTACATAACTACAGAACATAATTCTGCTAAGCCTTCTGTTGCTATAGAATAAGGATTGCCATTTTCCTAGTTTTCAATATCATGTTTCTCATTTTTTTCTTAGCCATCACCAGCAACACCTTCAATGTCCACATTTTAACCAACAGTATGCTTATGATCATTTAAATATTTTCAGATACTGCAGGTTTTCTCTACTCAGCTCCTCACTTCCCTCTGAGTCCTTATCAGCAGAGCTGTTAATATCTGCATTTCTACTAACAGTCTGTTCAAGATAATTAGGCTTTTTCTATCATGCTCCTTAAAATTTTTCTACGCTATGGCCACTACTGAATTCCAAAGCAACCTCTGCATTTTTAGGTGTTTACTACAGTACCATTTACAAGTATAAAAATTTATCAGTCAGGGTTACACCAGAGAACAGAACCAGTAGGAGATAGTTATTAAGAGATTTATTGCAAGAATTGGCTTACATGACTGTGGGAGCTGACCAGGTATGTTCAAAATATGTAAGGCCATCAGGAAGGGCAGACTGGAAACTCTTGGGCATGCGGTACATCTACTCTCCATAGGCAAAATTTTTTTTTTTAGGGAAGCCCCAGTCCTGCTCTTAAGACCTTTCAACTGATTAGATCAGGTCCACCCAGGTTATTAGGATCATCTCCCTTACTTAAAGTCAACAACTGATTTTGGACTTTAATTACATCTATGAAATACCTTCGCAGCAACACACAGTTAGTGTATGATTGAATAGCTGAGCTCTGTGGCCTAGTCAAGTTGACACATCAGACTGACCACTAGAGCTTCTCAAGCCCTGGCGCTGAAGTTGCCCAGTATCTCTTCTGCTGCCTTCCGTTGGTCAAAGCATGTCACAGGCCAGGCCAAAGCTGATGTGGGAGCTGACTTAGACCCCTGCTTGATAGGAATAGTGGCAAAGGACTTTTAAAACTTTTAATCTGTCACAACCTGTACATCATATTTAGAACACATGTTATGCATGGTGAGCATTCAATATATTATGATTATGATTTCAAAACTACTCTTAACTATGACTTGATATTGTTGGATCTGGATAATTTAAATATGGGTATTCATTTAACTATTATTTGGGATATGTTTTAAATTTTGCATAATAAAAAGTAAATAAGGAGGCCGAGGCAGGCGGATCACGAGGTCATGACATAGAGACCATCCTGGCCAACACAGTGAAACCCCGTTTCTACTAAAAATACAAAAATTAGCCGGGCATGGTGGCACGCACCTGTGGTCCCACCTACTCAGGAGGCTGAGGTGGAAGAATCGCTTGAACCCAGGAGGTGGAGTTTGCGCCAGTGAACTTCAGCCTGGCGACAGAGCAAGACTCCCTCTCAGAAAAAAGAAAAAAAAGTAAATAAAAAGTAAAAAAAAACACAAAACTATTAATGTAACCTTTTTTCTTTCCTTTTAACTTTCTCCTTCCTTTTAAATTTTGATTTCATTTTCTTCTCTTTTGTCTCCCAATTCATTGACACTTGCTTTTCCTGGCCATCTTTCTCTATCTTAAAAAACTTGTAGGATCGATGGTTGCACCTGCGATGACTGTGCTTCCA
Organism: Callithrix jacchus; assembly: GCF_049354715.1. Taxonomy (NCBI): domain Eukaryota; kingdom Metazoa; phylum Chordata; class Mammalia; order Primates; family Cebidae; genus Callithrix; species Callithrix jacchus. The sequence continues at coordinate 98,774,028 of NC_133502.1, read as the reverse complement.
GAGAGGCAGTGCCAGGCAGTAAGGATGTGGGAGAGGGTAAAGTCAGCGCAAAGGCCTCCAAGAAGGGCAGTCAGGTGAGAAGACAGAAAGAGAGGCTCACACAGATGGTGAAATGAGGCAGTTGTGCTAAACACTCACCCAAAATTTCCTTTGGCCCCCACAGTTCTTGAAAATCATTTCAAAAATCATTTCCAGAAAAATAAGGTCTTGTAGTGCTGCTGTCTTTGACTACTAATCAAAGAACCAAGGTGGAGAGGTAGGGGCAAACTAGGGAGAGGAAGATGCAAAAGAAAGAAAACGGATCATGAATTTACCACACACAGAATCAGGCATTCCCAGGTCTGAGACCATGAGTAGTTTCTCTCTATGGCTGGGACCTGGGGCCTGGAACCTGACCTCATGTTTCTGGCATTTCATAATGAAAAGGTGAAGGAAGTACAAAGACTAAGACAACTTATTGATTTTTCCTCTTCCCTATCTAGTTATCTTTCTGTTTACCTCCTGGGACTTTCGTTTTTCTTCTTATCCTTCTATTGACTATTTCATTTTTGCTAACATTTTAAAATTTCTAAGATCTCTTTAAAAAATGTCTCTGAATTTTTTTTGTTAGAATAATCCATTGCACTTTACAGTTGAAACATCTCTGAACTCTCTAAAGGAAGATGCCAATAACCTTTTTTGTTGTTGTTGTTGAGACGGAGTTTCCCTCTTTCGGCCCAGGCTGGAATGTAGTGGCTTGATCTCCGCTCACTGCAACCTCTGCTTCCCAGGTTCAAGCGATTCTCCTGCCTCAGCCTCCTGGGCAACTGGGACGTGCCACCACTTCCGACTAATTTTTGTATTTTTAGTAGAGGCAGGGTTTCATCATGCTGGCCAGGCTGGTTTTGAACTCCTGACCTCAGGTGATCTGCCCACCTTGGCCTCCCAAGTGCTGGGATTACAGGCGTGAGCTACGGCACCTGGCCAATAACCGTTCTCTTGAAGATTTATTCTCCCTGCTTTGTTTGTTTCTTCAGATTATTTTGTTCTGTTTGTTTTGGATTCTACTCTCATGATAGAGGCTTTCTAGCTGTAGGTACTTGGTTTCAATTCAAAGAAGAGTTCTAATAAGCTGATTGGAGGCTAGGGATTTTAGGGGTTTAAAAATTTTGGCCATTTTATTTGGGAAACTGCCACTGTCAGTATCTTTGAGTCTTTCCTCTTGGGCTGATCGGATCCTTCATGCAAAGATCTAATCTGGGCATTAGACCAGAGCTGGCCAATAGACCTTTCTGTGATGATGAGAGTGTCCTAGATCTGCTTGTTCCATATGGCTATTGAGCACTCTAAATGTGGTTAGTGTGAGTGCAGAACTGAATTTTAAATTTAGTGTTCCTGAGAGGCATTGGCACATAAATGTTCATTTAATCTCCTTTTTTTTAGTATAATATTTTCATCTTCAACTGTAGCTGATGTTCCTTTCCAGAAAAGAAATCCCTCAGTCTTTTGCCAGTACTGGGAGATGACTCACCTGGCCGGGCTGAGCAGGGGATGGCATCTAAGAGCATGACTCCTTCTAGAGCATCTTCTGTTTAGCCTCACTTTCATGCCCAGTCCCACAAGTATCTAGGCTGACAATTACAGGGCCTTTGGAGGTTGCTTCTTGGTTTTCTCCATGCTGATTAAGATTAGGATTTCTTGATTTTTGGTGTCAGTCATCCTTGCTCCTCTGGTTCCCAACTTTCAACATTTTGTTCCTAATGTTTCCTCTGCTTTCTCTTTGTCCTTGTGGGTTTATAAAGTTTTAAAATTTTCTTTAGTGTCATAAATGAGATTTCAGGAGGGAGCAAAAGTGGATGAGTAGGTCCAGTCTTCCATCTTTAGCAGGAAATTCCTAAATGACCTAATTTATAAGTTGCTATATTATAAGATAACTGTATCATATAATCTCACAATTCTGAATAGTCTAAAGATCATGCAATGCTCTTATCTATCCAGTTTGCTTTGTCAATGTCTCTGTGAGTGAGTGGAAAACAAAGAATGATAAAGATGAGGAAGATAATTACCAAATGTTGAGCCTGTACAATCTTCCGAGCAAGGGTGTTCAATGGGTATTATGATAACTTTCCCATTTTACAGATGACGAAACTGAATCTTAAAGTTAGGTTGTGGAATTGAGGTTTGCACACTGATCTGCTAGACTGTAAATTTCTTGCTCTTAATCAATGATCTATCCTGGTGTGAGACGATCTGGATTAGGATCCCGGGTCTGACAACTTAGTCAATAAAAATTAATATTAATTGAAAGCTTATTAAATACCAAAACATTTCTAAACATCTTCCCTATATTACTTCATTTCCCTTATACCAACTCTGTAATATAAGTACTATCTTTTTCCTATTTAACAGATGAAGAACTGAGGCATGGAGGAGGTGAAGCAACTGTCCAAGGTCACACAGCCAGCAGGTAGCAGAACTGAAATGGGGATTCCATTCCACTCTCGACTCATTCCAGTAGAGTCAAGTCTTAGGAGGCTTATTGGTCAAATGAAGACAATGATAGCTGCCATCTCTGGTATCTGCTCCACCGAATTATTGTGAGCATCATATTTAACATGTAAAAACATTTAATAAATCAATCTACAGTGAGAAGGCATTGTTGCTCTCCTTCTCAAGCAAAGACTTGAAGCCAGAAATCCTTCTGATCTCTGGCCAAATACACTGAACATGAAACCCTTAATTCCACTCGTATCTCCAGGACATCTTGGTTTTCATTTTTGTCTGTCTCCTGTCCTTTACTAGTTGTAGCTCAAAGGTGAAGATGAGTCTTGGATTTCCATAAGTTTAAACTATCTTTTCTCTCTGGATGTTTGGGACATTCTTACAAATATATGAAGCAGAAGCCCATCAGTGTGGGCATAGATTCCAAGCATTACTGACAGCCCTGCACCCTAAGTTCTCACTGTGGTTACCACATCAGCCCTGTTTCAACCTCAGTTCAACATCTTGCACTGCAAACTTTTCTATGGGTTCTTGGGACAAAAACCAATTGCCCTTGCCTCCTGCCCCCAAGGGTTGGTTCCATTTGTCAAGTCAATGGGGGTGCCCATTGAGATGCCCTCTGTAGAGTCATCTCCCATCTGTTTATCTCACATTCCAGGCTCCAGAAGACGTGACATGAATTTGTATAACATTCGTATTGGGGACGCTGTCAGATATCCGAGTGCACGTGCCCACTGTTCTTGTGGTTATGGAACTTATTAGGATTTATTAATTTTAAAAAGTCAGCTCTTTTCTTCCAGAAATAAGCCTTCCAAAAGGTCAGCTTGGTTTTAATTAAGAGTGAATCTTCTTTTGCAGGTTTAACTGTGAGTCCAAATGGCTGCGTTGACGGGATCCCACGGCAGTCAGTACCGCAGTGATTAGTAGACAGGAAGGCTCTGTGTTCAATAGGGTTCAACTGCTTTAATGAGAGGAAAGTTCCTGCTGGTGAAAGACATTTGCTGCAGCTTTTCCACGGAGGGGGCAGTGGTGAGTGCTGTGTGCTGTCCTCTCCATCATCCTGTCTTGCTCACTCTGTGCCCCTTCTTACTCTCTTTCTCTTCCATTCTGGTTTCCTTTCTTTGGTGGCTCTCCCTTCCACTCCTCCCTGGGGAAGGAGACTGAAAATCTCTCTCTTCGGTGTCCTTTGGAGACCAGTGTCTGCATACCACCCCGTGAGGCATTGGCAGGGCTTCAGCTCTGGGTGGTGACCTACTTCTGCTGCAAATTTTCTAGGCATTTGGAGTCCCTGCCAGCAATGTGGAGGAGTACGCAGTGAGCCAGCAAAACCCAGAATGTTAGAAGGAGGCTGGTATCTCCCAGAGCTAGGTCAGAAGCACTGACAGGACATTAAATAACAATATCGCATAGACCGAGAAACACACTCTCTTCCCAGATCTATTTCAGTCCTTCTGATTGATCAAAGAGCAAGCCTTATGTCTTCTTTCAACAGAAAGCAGGAGTGGCTCTTGGAAGTCTAGCTGACGGTGGGCAAGAAGATCTGGCTAGAATTTAATAACGTTTAGTTTTCACTGGTGGCCAGTGAGATTGCATTTTCATTTATGGTAATGAAGTCAAATTTCCTTTATTAATAAATATATGTGTGTCAGAAAAGGACTGAGTTTGAAGAAGAATATTTAATCGTCCATTGTCCAGGCGGTGGTGCTACATACGGCCAAATCATGAAGCAGGTAGGACAAGGGTGCTCAGCTGGGGAGGGGCCCTCGCTGCTGCGACACCTGCAGACCTCTGCTGAGAGCCTTGAGCAGGCAAGGGACGGTGATGACCCTCCTCTCACAAAGGTGAGTTCTGAAGGCCACAGGTTGTCTCAGTGTTTCCCCTTTGCTCCCTGCCCCTTGTCAATTGTCTTTGGCTGATGCCTGCCCTATTTGTGTACAGGAAAAGGAGAGGAATAGTTGAGCAACTTCACTGAACACACTGTACCCACTTAGGCATGAACTCCCCCTGCCTCAGGAATCGCTTCCCAAGTCTAGACCTAGAGCCTTTATTTATTTATTTATTTATTTATTTATTTATTTTTATTTTTGAGACAGGGTCTTATTCTGTCACCCAAGCTGGAGTGCAGCAGTGTGATCTTGGCTCACTGAAACCTTTGTCTCCTGGGTTCAAACTGTTTTCCTGCCTCAGCCTCCCTAGTAGCTAAGACTATAGGTGTGCGCCACCATGCCCAGCTAATTTTTGTGTTTTTAGTGGAGATGGAGTTTTGTCATGTTGGTTAGGCTGGTCTCCACTCCTGACATCAAGTGATTTGCCCACCTCAGCCTCCCAAAGTGCTGGGCTTACAGGCAGGAGCCACCATGCCTGGCCTGGATCTAGATCCTTTTCAACCAATCCTGGAGGCAGCCACGAAGGCCAGGCAACATGCCCTGTCTTGCACGTTCAGGATCTGCTCTCTCTGCAAAGCATGACCACTGTGTGTCACTGGGCAGACCAGGGGAGTGACCTTAAGTATGGATGATACAGCCTCCCACCCCTCCCCAAGTCTTTCAGGGGCCAGCTACCTCTCGGTTGAAGGATAATCACTCACGTGGCCTATGCCTGTGTTGGACACAAGTGAAAGGCAGGGGAGAACTGGGGACTGGCAGAACAAGGGAGGTGACTTCTCCAGCACCTCCGTCTTCCCCTCCACAGCTGGGCATGCTGCTCAAGCAACTGCTTTTCGGCAGAGGGGCAGCCAGAGACGTCTCTTGTTCACAGCTTACACAGTAAAGATTCTTCCAGAACACTTTTTTTAAAAACACAACTTTGAGCCCTGAGTTTTTAGTCATTCTATTATAAGGTACAATTTTAAAGTGCTGTTTTGTTTTCTTATGACTTTCTTTTCTAAGGGAGAGTGAGTGTGTATGCTTGGCTCTGTGGCCCTTGCTTGGCAGCAGAAGCCTTTCAGTCTGGGTCAGCGTCCTCCCTGCCCCCACGTCTCTCTGGCCTCACCATTTGGCTGGCTTCCACCCATCAGCCTTCTCTCCTTGCCTAGGAAGCAGAAGTGTTGGTGAATTAACAGCCTTCAGGCTGGGCATGGTGGCTCACATCTGTAATCCCAATATTTTGGGAGGCTGAGGTGGGCGAATCACCTGAGGTCAGGAGTTTGAGACCAGCCTGGCCAACAAGGTGAAACCCCATCTCTACTAAAAATATAAAAATTAGCTGAGTGTGGTGGCGCACGCCTGTAGTTCCAGGTACTCAGGAGGTTGAGGCAGGAGAATTGCTTGAAACTGGGAGGCAGAGATTGTGGTGAGCCAAAATTGTGCCACTGCACTCCAGTCTGGGTGACAGAGTGAGACTCCACCTCAAAACAAAAACAGAAAAACAAACACAAAAGAATTAACAGCCTTCAACCAAAGCTGACAAGAATTAGTATACAAGTACTAGGAGGTATGTACACTACACTGGCTCCTAGGGTTTCCCAGTAGGATTAAGCTATTTTATCTGAATCCTTGTGCTGTGGTTTGAATATGTCCCCTAAAAAAAAAAAGCATGTCTTGGAAACTTAATTCCAATACAACCATGTCAGGAGGTGGGGCCTAATGGGAGGTATTTAGATTAAAAGGGCTGTATCCTCATGAATGGATCAATGCTTATTATAAAAGGACTTGAGGCTGTGAGTTTGGTGAGTTTGATCTCTCTCTCTCTCTCTCTCTCTCTCACCTTTCCACTTTCTGCCATGGCATGACACAGCATAAAGGCCCTGTGGGCTTATTGATCTTGGACTTCCCAGCTTAAATAAATGTCTGCAGATGTGACAGAACTGGGAGGGTGGTAATTTTTATTATAAATTACCCAGGCTGTGACATCGTGTTAATAGCAGTACAAAACAGACTAAGACACGTATTCTTAGGCTCTGCTTCTGGGGAGACCCCAAAATCAGACGTAAGCATATTGCTGGAGTAAAAACTAAGTCCTCCATTTTAATCTTTAGGAGATTCTTTCATACACTCAAGTTGTATAGAATATCTTACATGTGAACATTCCCATTAAAACGAATCTCAGCACTTTGGGAGGCCAAAGTAGGTGGATTGCTTGAGCGCAGGAGTTCAAGATAAGCCCGGGCAACATAGTGAGACTCTATCTCTACAAAAAATACAAAAAATTAGCTGGGCGTGGTGGTGCATACCTATAGTCCCAGCTACTTGGGAGGCTGAGGGGGGAGGATTGCTTGAGTCCAGGAGGCAGAGGTTGCAGTTGACATCAATTAAGCCCAAGATGTCTTACTCCAACAGATGTTTAGGGTAAAATTTGTAACTCAGGGCACAAACATCAGTCTAATGGCAGGCATACCTCTGAAGTGCAGAGAAGGCCTTGTTGCTCCTAGTGAACAGGACACTCTCCCTGACCTAAGCTGTCACAGACTTCTTTAGCTCTTGCTAGAACCTAGATGTTCGTCTTGTAGCAAGCCTGATATCCAGGGGCAAGGCAATCAGAGATAATTGAGGAAGAATGGAAATTATAGCTTGTGATGTCTTAGCTCATGGGTGGTCAGTTTGAGAAAGTAAAAAAAATGAAACCATGCTGTGGCTTCTAAAGAGAAGCTGGGAGCTATGGAAGGAGATTTATCTAAAAACAGGTTTATTCCCCCAGTGGAAAACTTACTGGATAACCTGGAACTTGGAGCCACATGTCCTAGTCACTTGCTGTAGTATCATGCACACTCCTACTTCCTGACATGCCATTCTTCTGATAGGAAATCCTTCTCTAGCACTTAAGACATGGCTTAAACATTGCCTTTTCTAGGTTTTCTATGAAGCAAATCCATGTTCATGCTGGGGATATAGGTTGTCAAGAACTGTGAAGAGTCTGCAATTTTACACTACTTGCAAGCTAACAAGTTTTATAAACTACTATAGTTTTATGGCTGCTGGCAGAAGACAGGAGACTCTTGGCTCAGAGACAAAGGACTTTGTCATTTACAGATATAGCATTAGCCAGAGTATCAGCAGTTGAGCCAGTTCCCTGAGCCCCAATTCCCACAGGGTGATACAAAGGAGACCACATGTCACTTGTTAATTACATTACAAGAGAGCAACCCTGAACTCAGGGAGTCTGAATCTTTTATAATGGGCAATAAGTATGTCTGCCCTCTGGTCCAGCAGGAGACAATATCTCTATCTTCTAAAAGCTCTTCACTTTTCAGAGACGGAACCTATCTCTTGGGTGCTTACGATGATTAAGTGACTAACTATTTCCAAAGTGTTTAGAATAGTACTTGGAACATTAAAAATTCTATGTGTTTAAAAAATAAGAACATTTTCAAACATTCCTTTTTTTTTTTTTTTAAAGGTAATCAGTTATTTAATTAGATTATTAGGACATTTAAAACACCAATTTGTGAGGATAAATTCCATTTGTCAGGGCAAACACAGATCGCAGGTAGCCCTGGAGCTGAGGAATAGCTTTGATTTTTGGTAGAACTTGTGAGTCCACAGCTTTCTGATCAATCTTGCGCTGCTCTGTTATCTCGTATTTCTCTTTTTCTGTGTCGAAGATCTCACCTTCCTGGTGTCTGGGCTTCCGCAGCTTCTTCTTCTTAAAATAACCATCAGTAAGATGTTTTGGGATTTTTACATTGCTGATATCAATTTTGGTTGAGGTGGCAATGACAAATTTCTGGTGCGTTCTTCGCAGAGGAACACGATTGAGGACCAGAGGTCCAGTCACAAGTAACAAGCCACTAGCCAGCTGCTTCAGGAAAACCACCCTCTTGCCCCTGTGGCGACGAGTGAGGATGATCAGAATGGTCCCGGGGGTAATGCTGGCTCGCAGTTTTCTCACGTGCTGACTAAAGGGTTTTTTGCCGTGGCTCAACAGCTTTCGAGGCACATCTTCAGTAGGATAATACCTAGGCATTTTGCGAAGTTTAACCACCCGGGTGCCGCCGTTTTTGTCACCACCAACTGGTTTTGTAACAGTTGCAAGAACCTTTTCTTTCTTTTTCTTTTCAACCTTGGATTTAGCCGCTGAGTACTTCCTCTTGTACAAGGCTTTTCTGGAATACATGGCAGATCGGGAATACCTGCCAATTCCTCTGACAAGAACAGGATTGCGGCTGCAATGGGGCTTCCCCTTCTTGGGCTTTTTTTTAGCCTTGAGGCTAGCCTTTTTCACTTTGCTACCAGCATCAGCCTTCTTGGCTTCAGGTTTCTTCTCTTTAGTATCCGGCTTCTCAACTTTTTCACCGGCCATCTTGCAAGATGGGAAAGAGCTCAAACATTCTTAAATAATAGGAACAAAGGGAGTCATGCCTCTGCTCAAAGATGTGCAGAAACATGAGAGACCCATGCCAAATTATCTTCCACCATAGATCAAACCTAGAGGACTGTTGTAATCAAGTCAATAAACAATTTAGTGGTTAAGAACACACATTGCATGAGTTTGAATCCCAACCCCACCGTGTATTAGCTATGTGACTTGGGTAAGTTATATAATTGACCTGTGCCTCAGTTTCACCCTATGTAAGATGGGAATAGCGATGGAACCTATTTCTTGGGTGCTTACGATGATTAAGTGACTAAATATTTCCAAAGTGCTTAGAATAGTACTTGGAACATTAAAAATTCTATGTGTTAAAAAAATACGAAATAGAAAGTAGTCAATGTATTCCCTGATGGCTTGTAGCTAGGACCCCATGTCCATTGTGACAGTCTCATCAAACGCAGGCTGAAGTATCTCAGCTAGGAAATGAAGTCCATAGTTCACATAAACGCTGGGAAATTTGAGTGCATTTCCTCATTATGACAGGTGTAATGGGCATAATCAGTGGGAAATTCAATTTAAAAATGATCATATTGCGTAAATATTGTCTTCTGTTTACATAGATGTTACAAAGAGATGGGTCTATCTTACAGATGAAGCTACTCTCCAATTAAATGTGACTTCTCACCTCTAAATTCCCCTAGCACTTAATACTTTTCTTGTATCTTTTTGGTGTGTGTGTGTTTGTGTGAGTGAGTGGTTTGTGATCACTCCCTGTAAACTCTAGGCTTTTCTGGAGTGAGGGCTGTGTCCTGCTCAGTTTGGTGGAACTGACGTGACCCATGCTAACGTGGTGCCTAGCACAGAGGGAGGGCTCCTCTACTGTTGACCCCAACTGAAGCAGAGTCAACCCGGTCTTCATAGTGGTTTTCCTGCCTGGCCTGGGGACTGCAATGTCACAGAAGCCAATGCTGTGACTTGGCTGGTGGAGGTTCTCCACGTGGGTGCATGAACGGAAGGGGCAGCGGTACGGGGGATTTTGTAAAGACAAAACTGACCTGGCTGATAGAAGCTGTTTAGTTTACTAACTTCTTTTCTTCTACTAGCGTGACATATGCAGCAAACCAGGTGACTGCAAGTGTCTGTGGGAAGAGGGTATTAGTGCCCCAGGGTGAGGAGTTATTGCAGTAGGAAGACGGAAAGTGAAGCTAGAGGTTGGGGAATGGAGGCAGAAAACTTCTCCTCAGGCTAATGGTTTCTCTAGTGCTGTGCAAGTGTCCTTTTAAGATTCTGGAAAAATGGTGCCAGGGAGGGTGGCTGAAGCCTGTAATCCCAGCACTTCAAGAGGCCGAGGCAGGAGGATCAGCTGAGGTCCAGAGCCAGCCTGGCAAACATGGTGAAACCCTGTCTCTACTAAAAATACCAAAATTAGCCAGGTATTTATCTTATTGGTAAACCTCCTGTGCCCTGCCCATCATTAAAAAGCTAATTAGTGGTGGCGCATGTCTGTAATCCCAGCTACTTGGGAGGCTGAGGCAGGAGAATCGCTTGAACCTGGGAGGCAGAGGTTGCAGCCAGCCAATATTGCACCACAGCACTCCAGCCTGAGCTATAGAGCTAGACTCTGCACCCTACCCCCACAAAACAAGACTGTTAAAATGAAAGGAGGAGGAATGAACAGTAGGTCCTCTTTTATGGATTTCATGTGTGATCTCTTGTTAAAAGAAAGCTCTGCAGGAAAAGAAATTCCTCAGGTAGAATAGAAACCTGGTAATCACACACGTGTCACAAATCTGATCTATGATGAAAATGAACAGGTATGGGAATGATAGCAGGAGTAGTGCAGTAGAGCATAAATACTTTTGACAGATATCCAGATAAGCATTTATCTTATTGGTAAACCTCCTGTGCCCTGCCCATCATTTAAAAGCTAAGCCAAGGCTAGGCGCATGATGGGTCCTGCCTGTAAACCCAGCACTTTGGGAGGCCGAGGCAGGCAGGAATTCGAGACCAGTTTGGCAAACATGGTGAAACCCTGTCTCTACCAAAAATACAAAAATTAGCTGGATGTAGTGGTGCATGCCTGTGGTCTCAGCTACTTAGGTGGCTGAGGCATGAGAATTGCTCGAGCTTGGGAGCTGAAGGTTGCGGTGAGCTGAGATTGTGCCACTGCACTCCAGCCTGGGCAACAGAATGAGACGCTGTCTCAAAAGAAAAAAAAAAGCTAAGCCAAAGGTTGGAGGAGGGAAGGTGGGTAAGGTGTAAAGAATGTACAGCACACAATAGTGAAGGAAATTAAAGCTCTTAAATGAGCAGAAAAGGAAGAACATGTTGAAGTTCTGAGTCATAAGGGCCAGAGCCCCCACCAGTCTTGGGGTGATGGTATCAGAAGGGGAGAGAGGTTGGGAGACTACATTAATGGAAGCTCCTGAAAAATTTGGGGGTGTCCCAGAGAAGAAGACAACACTAACTAGCATCCCAAAGGATACCCAGAGAGATTGCAAAAATCTCAGAGAATTGATACGTCCCCTCTCATCTATAGGAGGTGGCATGGAAGAAGTGACCTTCTGTGGTTAGGTAGAGAGAGAGAGCCTGAGTTAGCAAGTCCAGACTTCTCTTGTGTGGTATGGAAGTACCGAGAAGCTGTCATGTGTCCTGAGGAGAAGCAAAAGATAATAGGGCTGTGTGGTAGAGCAGGAATAACTGAGAAGGTTCTTTATCACAGGTTAGGACCACCAGTCAGAAGCATCAGTTCTCTTGAACCCGGAAGTCACAAGTTTACCAGCTACAACTCAGCAGATTCTAGCTAGGTACTCAGGGGCCAGATGAGCTCAGCTACATGCCACCCAGACCTAAGGACTCAAATCTGCATGTAAGAATCTGAGGCCTCTTTACCCACTGCCATGTGGCTATATATTCTCAGTAACATCTTGGAGATGATCTGGGGGAAATGGAGGAAATCTAAAAGTGTGAGTGTCTTAGTCCATTTTCTGCTGCTGTAATAGACCACCATAGACTTTGTAATTTATAAACAATAGCAGTTTATTTAGCTCACAGTTCTGGAGGCTGAGAACTCCAAGAGCATGGTGTGGGCATCTGGCGAGGTCCTTTGTGCTACATCATCCCATGGCAGAAGGCAGAAGGGCAAGAAAGTACATGTAAGATTAAGAGATAAGAGAAGGCAGAACTAGCTTTTAAAACAAACCCACTCTGGCAACGACTAACCTACTCCTGTGATAATGACCTTAATCCATGAATGATTCATGAGGTCAGAACCCTCATGAACTAATCAGCTCTTAAAGATACCACCTCTCAGCGCTATTGCATTGGGGATTATGCTTCCAACACATGAACTTTGAGGGGTACATTCAAACCATGACACTGAGCATTTACCCAAAAGAGAAATGAATGATTTCTTTTTGAGACGAAATTTCGCTCTTGTTACCCAGGCTGGAGTGCAATGGTGCGATCTCGGCTCACCGCAACTTCCGCCTCCTGGGTTCAGGCAATTCTTCTGCCTTAGCCTCCTGAGTAGCTGGGATTACAGGCACGTGCCACCATGCCCAGCTAATTTTTTGTGTTTTTAGTAGAGACGGGGTTTCACCATGTTGACCAGGATGGTCTCAATCTGTTGACCTCGTGATCCACCCGCCTCGGCCTTCCAAAGTGCTGGGATTACAGGCGTGAGCCACCGCGCCCGGCAGAAATGAATAATTTAAAGAGATTATTTAGGTCTGATGCAATAGCTCATGCCTGTAATACCATCACTTTTGGAAGCTGAAGTGGATGGATCTCTTGAGGTCAAGAGTTCCAGACCAGCTTGACCAACCTGGTGAATCTCTGTCTCTACTAAAAACACAAAAGTTAGTTGGGGGTGGTGGCGCATGCCTGTAATCCCAGCTACTCAGGAGGCTGAGGCAGGAGAATCACCTGAAATGGGAGGTGGAGGTTGCAGTGAGCCAAGATCATGCCACCACACTCCAGCCTGAGCAACAGAGGGAGACTTTGCTTTAAAAAAAAAAAAAAATTGTTTAAACCGGAGGAGACTAAGATACTGTAAACTGATTAAATTCCCACCTCAGCCACCCCTGCTATGTGGAGTGGGACCTCTGATAAAGATAAGATGAGCTACTGGAAGTAAAGAAGCCCTGTTCTTGTGTATATTTATGTTGGATGTATGTAATATTTTTGATCCCACTTATTTGGTTGTTTTTTATTGGTAACATATGGATGATACTTTGTCCAATATCAGTCTTTCTATCTTTACATTTTATTCTGGTCTATAATATGGTACCAAGACAAACATAATACATCATGATCCACTTTTTTTTTTTTTTAGCACATTAATGTGACATTGAGTGGCACAATATTTCAAGGTCTTCAAGCAGCACAATGTAGATCCTGTATGACAGTGAGGGGTATCGCTTTAAAAAATTTCTCAGAGGTCTAAAAACAGAGAAGAAGGGGAGAAGATATAACGCAGCCCTTCCCCCAGACTCAACTCACTAATCTATGAATTTAGTATCTACTTCCTAACTCAATAGAAAGCAATACCTAGAAACATTCTCTATGACTCTGATTAGACGGCATAAAGCAGATGCACTAAAACCCATGCCCTTTGATAACAGATCTTTGGGTCCTTATTTACTTTTACTGCATAAACAAGGCACTATCTGATTTCTAAGCCAACAGGTGATGAGCAGCAACCAATAGAATAGAGGAAAATATGGAGGGGTCTAGGAATATAATAGACTCCCTGAAAGCAGTCCTGTTAGAACAGACAATCTGATAGGAAGATAGAGGAGAAAAGCCAGATAATTAGAGACAGAAGTTCAACAAGTACAATACTGTATTAATGCCTGGTTCAATAGCTGTAGATAAGAATGAATTAGAAAAAAGGAGACTTAAATTCGGGTCCAGGGTCTGTTACTAATTGGCTGGGTAATCTTACCTTTCCAGAATTAATTTCTTTCCCTGAGGCACGTAAAATGAGAGCCTTGGCTTAGATCTTAACAATGGATGATCCCCAAAGTCAGTACTTAACCAGAGGTAAGTGGGAGGGATGCCTAGCTCAGTCTTGGGGAAAGGAGATCAAAGAAGGCTTCTCAGAGGAAATAACATCTTAACTGAGACCTAAAGGTCAAATTAACCAGGTGAAGAAACTGTTTTTTGGTCAGTGGTGATGCAAGGAAAAATACTGTGTGTTGAGGAAAAGTGTGAAGAAAAAAGTGTACAGAACAAAGATGAAAAGAGAGAGGGTTTCTGCCATTTTGGTAGCTGCAAGGATTGCACTGTGCTTGCAGCATGGAGCTCTGTTATACCTGAGCCAGGTAGAAGGAAAGCGCCACACTCTGAATTGTTCTTTATTGCTGGCAACCGAGAGTCAGCTCATGCTCAAAAACCTCTCGGCCTGATGAAGGGGAGGTAAAGTCTTTTATACCCATTTTTTAGGCGGGGGAGTGGGAGCCCAGCTGAAGTGGAATTTTACAGAAGCAGAACAAGCAAGTTAAAAGGGAGAGCTGGTTACCAAGAGGAAAACTGTTCTCATGATTGTTGGTTACTAAGCGGGGTAATCACAATGGCTGGGGGACTTGCTAAGCAGAATGTGGTTACAACAGTTACAAGGTTCTGGATACAGCGTGATCCAGCCGTGCACCCAAAGGGGGAACTGGAGGGGAGGGTGAGGCTAAGACGGAGTTGGTCAGGCTCATATTTAAGATGGAGTCTGTTTGGCTCACTTCAGCTCAAAGTGGAAAATGATGGGTGCTGTGGCTGGAGATGTGAGCAGGACATGGATCAAGATGTTGGGTTAAACATATACATTTGTCTCCTTTTTTTTGGCAATATTTCTAGCAATGGCACAAAGGATGTACATGTATGAAAAAATCCATACTTCTACTGGAAAAGGAGGCAAGAAGGGGTCCCATCAGTGGTCCAGAAATTATGAGGTATCTTTGGAAGACAAAAGATGAAGATTGATGAAGGACTCAACAGCCCAAAAGACACAGGGGAGAAAACTGATACAAGTAAGCATGGCTCCTGGCATCTGACAAATTCAGAGGCGATGCCTTGGACGGGGAGCGAGCAGGGTGTACCTTGTCCTGTTAGGGTGATCATGTTGTAGAACCAAACTGGGGTCCACTCACCTGGCACAGTAAGACCAGATATCCACACTGAGGTTTTGCAGTGGTAGGAAGGAAGGCATTTGTCTGCATGGCACCAAGCAAGGAGGAGGTAGCTTATGCTTCATTTCCAGCTTCCCTCATGGCTTGCAGGTAAGGGTTTTAAAGGCAGGGGTAAATATCAGGAAAGCGGAAGTTACAGACAAAATTGTAAATCAATGCATGGAGGTTACACATTGGGTTTAGCCTGTTAAAGCAAACTAAAGATGGCCGGAGAAGGACTCCGTACTTCTGTATTTGGGTCCTTGTGGACGACCTGCAACCTAGCGTGATAGGCAGACAAAATTGAAAAACTAACATAGGAATATGTGTCTGTACCAATAGCTGAGTCTTGACCAATCCCAGCAGCAGTACTTCGACCACTCACATTGCTGAGTGTTCAAACTGTGTTCAAATAAGGCAAACGCTGAGCTGTAACCAATCCAGCTGTTCTGTACCTCACATCCAACTTTTGTACGTCAGTTCCCTTTTT
Source organism: Callithrix jacchus (assembly GCF_049354715.1). Classification (NCBI taxonomy): domain Eukaryota; kingdom Metazoa; phylum Chordata; class Mammalia; order Primates; family Cebidae; genus Callithrix; species Callithrix jacchus. Next base: position 98,758,647 of record NC_133502.1, on the reverse strand, counting down.
TTATCTTCTTTCACCACGTGGCTGCACTGAGGTCTCTGAATCTGCTGTGATTCTGAAGGCTGCCCAATTCGTCAGTTGTTCATTGTTCAATTAAACTACTTTAAATTTAATCTGGCTAAAATTTTTTTTTTTTTAAGCCAAAAACGGCAGGATATCTTGAAGCAGGGGCTTAAAAGTCGGGGTAGATTCAAAGCTTTTCTGATTTGCAATTGGTTAAGGAAGAGAGAATTGCAGAAAAGAATGCAAGCTCTGGCCTGTGGGTGTGACTGCCTCCAGGCCCTTCAGGAAGAAATCTAGAACAAAGGTGGTCAGGATTCAGGCCTCAGTTTCCCCTTAGCTGAGGTCCATTTCCCTGCAGATCTGTTTGGTAGGGGTCTGGGTTTCTGAGTAACAACTTGGAGACTTATGTTAAAATGTTATCTGGCTGGGTGTGGTGGCTCATGCCTGTTATTCTAGTGCTTTGGGAAGCCGAGGAGGGCAGATCATGAGGTCAGGAGTTTGAGACCAGCCTGGCCAACATGGTAAAACCCTGTGTCTACTAAAAATACAAAAAATTAGCTGGGCACGGTGACAGGCTCCTGTAATCCCAGCTACGCAGAAGGCTAAGGCAAGAGAATCACTTGAACCTGGGAGGTGGAGGTTGCAGTGAGCTGAGACTGCGCCACTGCACTCCAGCCTGGGCAACAGAGCGAGACTTGGTCTCAAGAAAGAAAAAAGTTATCTTTAGTTTCTCTAGGGGAACCAAATATCCCATGGTTCTAAATTCCGTGGCAATTGTTTTAGAATACCTTGTTGCTTATCAAGTCGCTTACTTACTTCTCAGGGCTGCCTAGGTGCTTAGATCTTTTCTAGAAGAAATTCAAGATACTCCTTTATTTCCATGCTTCTGTGCAGGGCTCTCAGGTCCCTGAGAGGGAGGCCCTGCTCCATGTCAATTTCCTGGGGAATTCTACCTGGAACATGCCTTTCTTCTTATTTTGCTAGAAAGCAGAGGCATGTACCTCTGTTCTGGAGGTGCAACTGGTAGAAAATGAAGTCTGAAGGGCAGAAAAACATTCTAGGTGTGAAAGGAATACATTCGAGGTAAAGTGAATTGATGGAGTGGGCTAAAGTGGTTGCGGTGGTCAGGAGGAAATGGCTAGGAGTGGTCAGATCTGGAATATGCCTGGGGGTAGAGAGGGGAAGGATTTGATGAGGAGTTGAATGTGGGGTGTGAGAGAAAGAAAGAAGTCAGGAATGACTGCAGGGCTTTTAGTCTGTGCCTGAGGATCAGCAACAGTGTCATTATTACTCTGCATAGAATACAGAGTATGGGGCTGGCTTGGTGGCTCATGCCTGCAATCCCAACACTTCGGGAGGCCAAGGCAGGTGGATCATCAGGTCAGGAGATTGAGACCATCCTGGCCAACATGGTGAAACCATGTCTTTACTTACTAAAAATACAAAAATTAGCCGGGCATGGTGGCGCGCACTTGTAGTTCCAGCTACTTAGAAGGCTGAGGCAGGAGAATCACTTGAACCCAGGAGGCAGAGGCTGCAGTGAGCCAAGAATGCGCCACTGCACTGCCCTCCAGCCTGGTGACAAAGTGAGACTTCATCTAAAAAAAAAAAAAAAAAAAAGAAAGACTATAGAGTAAAGGTTTAAGAGCAGTAATAGATATCCTGGTAGAGATGTTATGTAGACAGCTGGATGTCAGAATCTGGAGCTCAGGGAAAAGGTTAGGGCTGGAAATACAAATTTGAGAGTCACTGGGATATAAATGGTTTATAAAGTCTAGGAGCTGGATGATATCCCCTGGGCTTGGGTGCAGAGAGAGTACTGAGTCCCAAGACCCTCCATCATTTAGAGAACTGGAAAAGGAGCCCAGCGCAAGAGAGCGGTCCCCTGTATCTTCTGCGATAGTAATACAGAAGAAGCCCCTTTTTTGCCACTGCTGTTTGTAATCAGCTGTCCTGCCTATTGAATAGATTAAACCAACTTAAGCTTTTTAGAGTGTGAGAATTTGAAGAGGCACTAATCATCACGTGGACCAGTGTTTTGCACACTGTGGGTCATACAGGGTCAGGAAACCAGTTTATTGAATCCTGACTGGCATATTTAAACAAGTGAACTAGAATAGAAGACTTCAGAGTGCTGCATGTAGTAGAGATAAGCATTGTTTTTGGAGCTACTTTTTCAGTGTGAGAGTGTGTGTGTGTGTACTGGTCACTAGCAATTTTTCTCCTTTCTCTTTGGCCTCCAAGTGCACAGAAATTGAATTAATTATAATCCTTGGTTTGGGACACCACAGTATTGTCATGGTGCATAAATGACCAATGTCTTTTACCTATTATGCAGTATTTTAATTTAGAAAATAACATAAAAATCACAACTAAGAGCTAGAACATTTCCAATAATTTACGTTTGAAAACCCTCTGCCTCCCCAACCCAAGGTAACCATGTCCTTAATTTTATATTTATCTTTACCTTTCTCTTTCTTTATTCCTTTTATCTTTTTTTTTTGAGATGGAGTTTTGCTCTTGTTAGCCAGGCTGGAGTGCAATGGCACAATCTCGGCTCACCGCAACCTCTGCCTCCTGGGTTCAGGCAATTCTCCTGCCTCAGCCTCTCGAGTAGCTGGGATTATAGGCATGCGCCACCATGCCCAGCTAATTTTTTGTATTTTTAGTAGAGACGGGGTTTCACCATGTTGACCAGGATGGTCTTGATCTCTTGACCTCGTGATCCACCCGCCTCGGCCTCCCAAAGTGCTGGGATTACAGGCGTGAGCCACGGCGCCCGGCCTTCTTTTTATCTTTTTATGTGTAAACAATATATTGTTTAAATCTGCTTTTTAAAAACTTTTCTTTTTTTTTGAGAAGGGGTCTCACTCTGTTGCCCAGTCTGGAGTGCAGTGGTGTGATCTCAGCTCACTGCAATCTCTGCCTCCTGGGATCAAGTGATTCTCCTGCCTCAGCTTCCCAAGTAGCTGGGACTACAGGTGTGTACCACCACACCTGGCTAATTTTTGCATTTTTAGTAGATACGAGGTTTCACCATGTTGGCCAGGCTGGTTAAAACTTTTTATGATGTAACATTGAAGATATATACAAAAGCAGAGAGAGCAGTATAAAAACCCCTCATGTGTCTATCAGTTTCCATAATGACAAACTCATGAGCAGTCTTGCTTCATTTGTACCCCTGTTACTCCCATTGGAAGCAAATCTTCCCAATAACATATCGTTTTAGCCACAAATATTTCAGCATAAGGCTTAAAGAATACAAAATCATTATTATGTCTAAAAAATGTAACATTAAAAAGTATGATTAAGGCCAGGCATAGTGGCTCACGCCTGTAATCCCATCACTTTGGGAGGCCGAGTCGGGTGGATCACCTGAGATTAGGAGTTCGAGACCAGCCTGACCAATATGGTGAAACCTCATCTCTATTTAAAAAATACAAAAATTAGCCAGGCATGTTGATGTGTGCCTGTAGTCCCAGCTACTTGGGAGGCTGAGATAGGAGAGTTGCTTGAACCTGGAAGACAGAGGTTGCAGTGAGCTGAGATCGCACCCACTGTACTCCAGCCTGGGTGACAGAGCAAGACTCCATCTCAAGAAAAACAAAAATGTCATTGAATATCCCATTACTTTCAGAATCCCAATTGTCTTAAGAAGTCTCTCTTTTATGAAAAAAATCAAAAATTTGAACTCTGACCTGATAATTAAAAATAATGTGAAATAATTGTTTTTTCTTGTTAGTATGGTTGTTCATTTTATGATTATTAATATTTTGGTTATTTTTATTGTTTATTTTATTTTATTTTTTGAGATGGAGTCTTGCTCTGTTGCCCAAGCTGGAGTGCAGTGGTGCGATCTCAGCTCACTGCAACTTTGGCTCCCAGGTACAAACAATTCTCCTCCTGTCTTGGCCTCCTGAGTAGCTGGGATTATAGGAGCACACCACTATGCCCAGCTAATTTTTGTATTTTTAGTGGAGATGGGGTTTCACTATGTTGGCCAGGCTGATCTCGAACTTCTGACCTCAGATGATTTGCCTGCCCGGACCTCCCAAAGTGCTGAGATTACAGGCGTGAGCCACCACACTTGGCCTATTTTTGGTTATTTTTTAGGAGATTCTTTATTTTATACATATCTGCGAATTTTGAATATGTATATATTCAGTATATACTTATGAATGAGATGATAGAATGTCTCGGATGTGGTTTGAAATAATACAGGTGTGGTGATGAGTGAGTGGGGTTTAGGTGAAATGATACTGCTATGAATTGATTGTTATTGAAACAGAGTGACAGGAGTGTTAACTTTTATGTACATTTATATAACGGTTAACTTTTATATATGCTTAGATTTTTCTATAGCAAAAAAAAAAAAAAAAAATCCAATAAAAAGACCCCAAAGTGAATAAACATTCTAATGCACAAGTCCTTAAGCACATGTTTCTTTAGGGTGTAAACTTGGAAGCACGCCTTCAGTCTGCTAGAGAGTACCAAGTTGCTCCCCAGAGTCAGTTGTCAGCCTTTGACAGAGTCCAGTAGAAACTCAGATTGCCTCCTGTTGAGGACAATGAGCCACCTCTTTTGTGTTAAGTTTTCTGCACTTCCCATTGTGATTCTGTTGGGGGTGGAGAGTAGGGTGCTCCAACTCCTGGAGGGTGTTGGGATGGTGATGGGATGCAGCTGGATCCAAATAGCAATTTCTGGACCATGAAACCTTGCCTAAGTCTACTTACTGTTTCTCTCCTACCTTTGAGTCTGTGTTCTGGGTATCAAGTTATAAGACTGAGCTGGGGTCTGCTCACCCAGCACAGTAAGACCAGATATCCAAACTGAGGTTTTGCAGTGACAGAAATAGAACGGAAGCTGTTGGTTTGCAGGGTGTCAAGCAAGGAGGACCAGGCCGATAATGCTCAAATCCTGACCTCCCTGATAGCTTGCAAGCAAGGATTTTTAAAGGCCGAGGTAAATTTCAGGAAGCAGAAGTTACCAGCCAAATTGGAAATCAATACATGAGGTTACACATTGGTTTTGGCCTAAAATGGTGGGATATCTTGAAGCAGTGACTTACAGGTCATAGGCAGATTCAATGATTTTCTGATTTGCAATTGGTTAAGGAAGACAGTCTCTATTTAAAAATTTGGGTTCAGCAGAAAAAAAATGTTAGCTTTGGCTCATGGGTATGACTCCCTCCAGATTCCTCAGGAAGAAATTTAGAACACAAAATGGTGGTCAGAGTTCAATCCTCAGCTCCCTCTTATCTGGGGTCTACTTGGCTCTGTTTGGTGGGAGTCTGGGTTTCTGTAAAACAACTCAGAGACATATGTTCAGATGTTACCTTTAGTTTTGATAGCGACACCAAATGTCTCCTGACTCCAACTTCCTTTGCTGTTGTTTTACGCTACTAATTACCTTGTTGCTTATCAAGTTGTTCATTTACTTCTCATGGCTAGCTAGCAAGGTACCTGGAATTCCCCTTTCTAGGAACTCAAGATTTTCCTTTATTTTCATACTTGGGGGGGCTCATAGGCCCGTAAAATGTGGGGCCTCTGCTCCATCTCAATAAACCTCACCAAGTTTACAAAAATATGCATACAGCTGCTTTTTCTGTTACAAGAGAAATACATGTTTATGGTAGAAATTTAAGACATTATAAGTAAATAAAAGGAAGAAAATTAAAATTGGCCTCATGTACCATAGCAGCTGCCAGCATTCGGTGGTCACTCTGTCTTTTTCCTGGGTTAATGGTCTACATTGTATTTGAAATGTGCTCTCTTAAGATTTTTTTTCACGTCATTAAACATTCTTTTACAATACAGTTGATGGTATCTCAGTATTTTTTTGTAGAAATGACACAATTTATTTAAATAATTCCCAATTGTTCAACTCTAGACTGTTTCCCACAGTTCTCTATTTTTTCCCATTTTTGCCTTATGTGTATTTTTTATAAGCAGGACTCAGTGCTTTGACTTGAAGCAGGAGCTGTGGGGGGCAAACCTCTTGAACACCGAACTGAGGAAGTGAATTTTTTATTCCGCCGGGAATTGACGGCGGGGCGGAAGGTGGGGTGGCTATAGCCTTTTTAACTGAGCTCTCAGAGCTGCAGCTTCTCTCCCTTTTATAGGCTTACAAGGCTAAAGGGGAAACTGAGGTGGAACTATGTCATTGTCCATTTGCTGAACTTCTGATCTGACAATCTTTTGGCTTCATTGATTTGCTAATTCATATGCAGCATGAGTGGGGACCAGCAGGGGAGGAGGCTTACAGAGACAAGACAAAAGCAACAATCTGTTTGTTGGCAGAGGTGTTTTCAGGAGGAAGCCTGGTCCGTGGAGATGTGGGGCGTGACCCAGTGCTGGGCTCCAGGGCAGAGATAACACTCATTTGCAGCTCTTTCAAGGTTAACAGATAGCAGAGACGTTGGGCACTAAAAAGGGAGTCATTTTCCCAGCTTGTGGGTATCTTATTTTATTTTATTTTCCTTTTTCACTCTCCTTCCCATCTAGAAGAGGGGGAGGGAGGAGGTGAAACAGAAGGAGGTGAGGGGGTCTCCCCTCTCAGACTTACCTCCAAATAGAGCCAACCCCACTGTGAATTAGAGGACATGAATATTTCGTGGAGAAACAGTTAGAAACTTAGCCATTTGATATTTGTGCTTAACCCATTTTCCTTTCCAGACAGTGGCCTCTCCTCTCTTTTTTCTCTTCTGCAGACGGTTTTCAAATGTCCCCATGATGTCCAGAGTTCAGAGCCATTCATCTCTGTACCCTCACTCAGCAAAACAAAAAGTTCTGCGGTCAGCGTAACTAACCATCTTGATGTAGCAGTTCAGGGACCATCTATTTTAACTCAAATATGTCCCTTGAAAGGTTCACCAAATAATTTATCAAAGTATTATAGCTATTTCCTCAAGATAAATTCTTAGAGGTGGAACGGCTGGATCCGAAAGCATAAGAAATGTGAACACTTTTGATGACTTAGGAACAAGGTGTGTTAGGTGTGTTGATTTGCTTTCTGCCACTGCTCTTGAGGGAAGGTTGATTTGACTGCAGTCATTTACTAGCTGAGATTTCAGTAGAATTCCTCTGGTTCATTTGTCATGCTGCTCCCTGTCAGCACACTTGGTAGTAGAGCATCAGAGTTTGATCTGGGAAGCACAACCACTATGAGTGGTATGAATAAGGGATTTGTTACAAAGCTTAGACTTTACACAACCGTGTGAGGGGTAAGCAAGTATAGTTCTCAAAGGAGATTGGGTAGGGACTGTAGAAGAGTCACCAACGAGGGACCATGAAGGGGAGCTGTGGCTGGCCTGAGGGTGTTGTAGGTCAGCAGGGCAGGCAGTTGGGAAAAAAAGCTGGCTGTGAAGCAGAGGGAAATAGACAAGTAGAACACTCAGGGCAAACTGAAGCCTGGATCTGTGTTTCACTGATGTCTAACTCCAGTGGTGCTGATGATCTATGAAAGAATCGGTGCCTTTTGTTATGGAGCTGTGCATGTGCCTGGCCCAGGACTAGTTGAAGCTGAAGCAGTTGATCTGGTGGGAGCTGAAGGAGCTGCATGCCCTGCCTTTGCCCCATGCTAACAAGACTAGTCCCTGGGGCCTGCACCGAACTAAAATCATAACTGCTGCTGTTACGTGGCTTCCAAACTGCATGCAAAAATTCCTTGTGTGCAGTCCCCACTTGGAATCATCTGGGGAAAGGACTTTTGCGCAGCATAGTTCCACTTTAGCTAAGTTGACACAGTAAAACCACCACAAGCAGTGCCTTTAGGACTCAGTGCCAGGACAGAAAACTGAATTCTAGTGGATCTGGTAAGTATTTACTACTGCCCAGGGAAGCTTAGAGAGGTAGCAAAGCCAGAAAAATTTTGCTGATGTGTTTTTCTGTAAAGAAAGAAGTTTCCCAGAAGGGAAAACAAGCTCAACAGTGAGGACAAAATCCTGCAGAGAACTGTGATACTTCCAAGCCCATTAGAGAAATTACTGAACCAAATATTCTCAGGTCTTTTGCTAGAGGCATGGATGAGCCAAGAAGAGAAGGATCGTGTGTTTGTATCATTTCTCTGAGACAGACTTAGGAAGGAATCTGAGCTAACCTACGTGTAAAAATCTCTATAAAGGATATGAAAATACTCTCAAAATCAGTAATTAGAAGCTATTGTTATTGGAGATGCTGCTAATCGTGTATCATGAAGAATTCACACAATTACAGAAGTTGAACTTGTCTGTAACGGCAGGTCCTCTTCACAACCCAGAGGACCTATTGTATTGTATTGCTCTTATGGGATATTTGTCATATGTTCCAAACACATGTAATAAAAAGTCTGCTTTACAATATTAAATAATTCAAGTTGGTGTGGTAGCTCACACTTGTAATCCCAGCACTTTGGGAGGCTGAGGCGAATGGATCACCTGAGGTCACGAGTTTGAGACCAGCCTGGCCAACATGGTGAAACCCTGTCTCTAGTAAAAATACAAAAATTAGCTGGGCATGGTGGGGCACACATGTAATCCCAGCTACTCGGAAGGCTGAGGCAGGAGAATCGCTTGAACCTGGGAGGTGGAGGCTGCAGTGAGCCGAGACTCTGCCACTGCACTCCAGCCTTGGCAACAGAGCAAGACTCTGCCTCAAAAAAAAAAAAGAAAATTCAAAAATTCAAAATGGTAATAGTCAACTACTGAATCTCCCTGCTTTGGGAGAGACCTCCAGTGGGAAATATGAACATTTTCGAAATGTTCCTATTTATGGCATAATTTTTTTCATCTTTGTTGACAACAGTGGCAGCATAAGAGGCAGCATGATAAAGACAATGAGGGAAGACAGAGCCGGAATAACAAAGGTAGTGGAACTCAAACCACTCCATCTTTGTATCCTTGTCCTTATTATGGCTATTGGGCCCCACAATACTTCTAGCGTCAGTCAGGACCGATGTTCCTGCCTATTGCACTGACTAATTCTTTGATACTTTTCCAGACACATTTTGCTCAATATTGCTGGGTTTTATGATGAGGAGTCCTTGAGAAAATCCCCAAAGGGGGTCAGACATTACTGTTACAACTCTGGAAAGATCTTTTTCATTCTAACAGCAAAAGATGAGATTTCCAGATTATCACCACTGCTCTTAGGTGAAATACACTGACCAGAGTTCTGCTTGAAAATGAGCCTAGAGTGGGATTTAAGGACACCTTCCAAAACAACACCACTTAACCAAGCCACCAAGAGAGCCGCTCCTCCGCAGGTGTGTGTTGCTGATCCAGGCAGCGCCCTACGGCTGCAGCCTGCTTCTGCAGCCTTCCCCGCAATTCTAAGAATGCTCTGTATCCTTCGAAACTTCTTTGCATTTAAACTAATTAAAGTGGATACTGCTGTCTGCAGTAGGGGCCCTGACTGATAAAGCAATTGACCCTAGAATCTGGGTAGAGGGAGAGTTGGGGTTCCCCCTGCTCTTTCTTTCTTTCTTTTTCATCTTTTAAACTTCACTGGCAGGAAAGAGTTGGTTTTTTCAATCCTGAGAGTCAACTAGGTTGACAGAGATTAAGGAGCACAGCAGAAAACACTGGTTTTGATATAATCCTCTTTCTCCCCGTCTATGCTTTCAGACTGGCCACCTGAGTCTCAATTCACTGTTTGCTGTTGAGTCCTCCTGAAAGGTACAAGAAGCAGCTGCCACTTACTGACATACTCTATTTTTTTCCTAAAGCCACTAATCTGGTTGGCATCTTTTATCAAACTCCTGCAAAGTGAGCCTCGGGGACCACCTGGCTGTCTCTCTCCTCTAGCCCAGAATCTTTCAGACAGCCAAATTTCCTCTCCTCTGGGCAGAGGATAATGTCTGAATATTCCTTTACTTTGATCAACAGGAAATAAAGGGCTCTTGAAACCGTGGGAGCTGCTTCTGGAGCTGGAGGTTTGGTGGGGCCTGAAGCTTATATCATTCCGGGGCCTTCTTGTAGAAAAATAGTACAAAACTGCAAAGACAATATTAGTGATCAAAGCGAATACTTAGGATTGGAAAAGAAATCACAACAAATGACACATTTCAAAAATAACACAAACTTCATAAATTGCAGAAAATAACCGAATAAGCTGATAGACCTCTACAATACTTCCCCTATGTTTTTTTGGCTAGATACTCATTGTAAAGACAGAAACAGATTGAAGGCAGAGATGAGAATTTATTGAAGCAAAGACAAGTACACATGGAAGAAACCAAGCAAGCAACTCAAAAGATGGAGTGCCCCACCTGATCGTTGGCTCAGGGCTCTTATAGAGGTACCATTTCCTGGTTCTTCCTGGTCTCCTCCCCTCGTCCTTTCCCTTAGGTGGGCTGTTGGCTAATTGCCATGTGACTTGGCAGCTCCTGGGAGGGGCTGCATGCACTGTTTGGTGGCTGACATTATGCACGTGCTCTCTTAGGACAATTTTTCCTTACTGGTCTAGTGCCCCCAGAAGAAGGTCTTACACCAGTCAAACTGCGATTTTGCCTCTGAATGCACATGCCTGGACATGTTTGCTCAATTCCTAGGATCTTACTGGGAAGTTGTTGCCCATAAGCTCAAGATGTTTCCTGGTTGTTGGGAAGTTTTCCCCTCTCTGGCACCAACCAAGACCATTTATCATTCTTGATGAGCTGCCAGCAATCGCATGACAGTCACTTGTTGCCTGACATTCCTCAGGGCCCTGTCCTGCCCCATCCCTGTCCGCCTATCTACCTACTGCAACAAGACGAAGGATGCTAGGGGCCTGTGCTTCCCTTCTCTGTGCCTCAGTGCCCTGTAACCACCCTCACCTCACTGAACAAACACGGAATTGTAGACTGAGAACCAGAGGAGAAACCAGGCTGCTTGAAGCTTACATCATTTGGGGGACCCTATTTAAGAAAAAGAATTTTTAAAGTTCAGCACAAATGTATTTTAAACATAACAACTATTGTTGATTCAGAATGAGAAAACAGATCCCGACAAATAACAACTTGAGAAATTGCAGTCTCCTAATTGGAATGTATAGGAAGGGTTAGTTTTCTAAGGAGCTTGCACAAGGGTTCGGCTGAAAGCTTAAGTTTTCTCAGCTTTCCGGGTAAATCCCATTCTGATGACCACAGTACCCCCAAGCATTGCTCCCCTTCTCCCAGCAGCTCAACACGTCAAGCTTCCTGTCCACTTCCAGTAAGGAACACAGTTTTGAATCAAGGGTGAGCAGCTGCTTATGTAAATGATTCACCGGTGAGAGACCTGGGCCTCTTTCCTGCGGATTAGCCCCTTCCGTGGAAATTAATTAACTTCTCTGGGCTTGGCTTGCTTTCTGCATAAAATGTAATCACGGGACTTGCAGGAGCGCCTCCCGTCATAGAGGAGCAAATGCCGTGAGTGAGGTGTTCAGTTGCACAACCACAAGCCTGTGAAAACTCATGTATTTTTGGTGTTGGGTACTAATGGGCTTTTCCCTAAAGAAATTCTATCTACAATCCTCTCTTTTAAAAGTAAAGTAATCCACAGGTAATTCAAGACATAAAAGTATATGCTATCTGCATACAGACAAGTAATAAATGGTTTTAAATGATAATAAACAGGTTTTCATCATGGTGCGTAGGAGGGGTCTCTTTGATGGCTGCTTTCCAGACCTATCTTGAGGGTAAGTTCTGTGTCTCTCTAGTTTGTATTCCTATCATCCAGCATTTTGCTGTGCTCAATGCAGGCTCCATAAATGTTTGATGAATAAATACATGCATTACAAAATAATTCTGTTTTATAGAAGTGCTGTCTAAAATTTGCACTTACGAGCTGGGTGTGGTGGCTCAAACCTGTAATCCCAGCATTTTGGGAGGCCAAGGCGGACAGATCACCTGAGGTCAGGAGTTAGAGACCAGCCTAGCCACCATGATGAAACCCCGTCTCTACTAAAATACAAAAATATTAGCTGAGCGTGGTGGCAGGTACCTGTAATCCCAGCTACTTAGGAGGCTGAGGTAGGAGAATCACTTGAACCTGGGAGGCGGAGGTTGCAGTGAGCCAAGATCACGCCACTGCACTCCCGCCTGGGCAACCCAGTGAGACTCCATCTCAAAATAATAATAATAATAATAATAATTGCACTTATGGTGCATTTAAATAAATTTAACTGTTTCCTTCCACTAAGAAATATAAACAACTTTTTCCCATTCTAGGGGCTAGGGTCTGGTCTGTTGGGACCATCAAATGCTTCCCCATGGCAATTAAGACCCTTTATTAAAGAAAAGGCAGGTGAATGAAGGTTTTGCATTTCCAAGGTTGGAAAAGCAGGCTGGCCCCAGGGTGCAGGTGGAATTTAGGGCCTGCAGAGGACCAGGGTTCAGGTGTGAATGGAAAGAGCCTAAGAAAAACTGAGCCTGGCCCCTCAGGTGGCAGGACCTGGGGTGACAGAGTGTTTTGGAGTGGTCTGAGAGCCTAGGTGTTGGGGAGTAGCTTCACAGGCTTGCTCAGGAAGCTGGTTATAGGGCCCACTGGTGACAGAACAAGAGTGGATCTCCCAGCCATCTGCAAGGAGCGAGGGTAGCGAGGAAGCCAGATGCTGAGAGTTCCCCACCCACCTCCAGAACCTGTGGGCACCTGATGATTGGAGGGAAGGAAAGTGAGGTTGGAGAAGGGACAGACATTGGATGTTCCACCAAGTTAGGAGAGCAGGTACCTGAGAGGGATTGCATTAGAATTAGACAATCAAGACATGACACGTGACACCATTTAATTCCCCTAAAGCCATGGAATACAGGGACTTAGTGGACAAGTGAGCACTTTCTACCTAGTCAAGGAGGCTATGGAAGCTGCTGTGTGGTTTGGAAGACTACAGCCTGGAAAAGCAAGCTCAGAGATGGTGGAGTAGGTGGGTGGTGGAGAGTCAACCAGGCCGCAGGCTTGGACACCCAGCGGGGCATAATGGATGATAGGGATGGAGGCGGTGTTGGGAGAGAGGCAAGCTCTTGGCAAGACATTTGAATTTGACCCAGGACACAGGTAGGACTCAGGGGAAGGTTTTAATCAATGCTTGTCAGAATATGGTGGCTTTGGAAGATGATTTCAGGAGGTGGGTATAAGTCCGGGAATTACCAGGCTGTTCTGAGGTCTGTTATGATGACTTATAAGACATCCGATGTGCTTTTATGCCATGAGGGCTGGCCCTGCTCAGTTTCGAGTGCTTTGGGGTGTTCCTCGGAGCCTGCCCTTGTCCTATGTTGCTATGGGTTGTCACTGAAGACCCCCTGTGAAAGCTTTTGTCTAAAGATACTGGAGGATCAATTTTAGGCTCAGTTCTGTCATTTTTTTCAGACTCTTAACCCAGGGTACTTTAGGATCAGTGCTCTTGAGTTTTGCACCAAACTTTATAGGGCGATTTTAAGCCACATGTCCCCATTGCAGGCAGCCTCATCGTCTTGAAAGACAACCCAGATCCCAGGAGCATTGTCAAGGTCTTCCCCAAACTTGGACCCAGTAGCTGTGTGGTGATTTGGGGAACATACCAGGATGACTCAGAAATCTGCATTCTACTTTTGAGCAGAAATTTTTGTGTCCCTTTCAGGATACTCCTTGATGCTGGGAATTCTGTAAGAGACATGTCTTCCCTTTGTTTTGAGAGCAGATTTCTTGCCTTTGTGTGTTCTGTGGGGTGTCAGGCAATCAGGCTGGCCCCATTACAGTACTTTGCAGCTGTGATTCATGTAACATTTCATTTCAAGAAATGGCATTTCTTTAAGACCCGGCCATAAAATGAGATGAGATGATAATGTGTTTTTAAAGTACTTACGGAGAGTCAGAGACACAAGTGGGGTCATGTGCTTTAAATGTTACATGGAGCTGTTGACAGCCTGCTTTAAGATTTTTGGCATTTAAGTAAATTACGAGTGAGGAAAGAGGGTTCAATCAAGTCACCTTCTGACATGAAACTCCCCGCAGTCCTCTGCGGAACAGCCATGCCACGGTTCCAAAGAGTGGAAGGATACGTTTGTGGGGCCTCTTGGTTGCCTTGCTTAGGCTCATTGTCTGTGCGTGGGGTACAGCTCTGAAGGGAGGTAGTGCTGCCCTCCCTTCACTCTTTTCTCTCTTCCTTTCTTCTTGGAATTGTACATTGGGTAAGGGCAGCCCAGTGTTTCTTTCCGTTTTCTGCTACCATCTATACCATCTCACTGAACAGTCTCCAGGTAACAGGAGTTCCAGTCCTCAGCCTGTGGCCTCTCTATTTGAGGCAGCATGTGGAACCACAAAGCATGTGAAATCAATTATTTTGCTATGTGTTATGTTAGATTTGAGTCACTTCGAAAAATCAAATATTCTATTATGATACAGGACCATTTTTCCTTTCCATTCTTTTTAAATATATTGACCTCAATGCTTTCCTTTTTAATTAAATTTTTGTTTCTCTCACAATAGTGTCTGAATCTAGTTTTAAAACACGTTACCAAAGGCCTAACAAGAAACTCTCTTAAACTTTTTGTCTCATCAGAAAGCAATCCATTTTTTCTTTTTTTTTTTTTGAGACGGAGTTTCGCTCTTGTTACCCAGGCTGGAGTGCAATGGCGCGATCTCGGTTCACCTCAACCTCCGCCTCCTGGGTTCAGGCAATTCTCCTGCCTCAGCCTCCTGAGTAGCTGGGATTACAGGCACGCGCCACCATGCCCAGCTAATTTTTTTGTATTTTTAGTAGAGACGGGGTTTCACCATGTTGACCAGGATGGTCTCGATCTCTTGACTTCGTGATCCACCCGCCTCGGCCTCCCAAAGTGCTGGGATTACAGGTGTGGGCCACTGCGCCCGGCCAGCTTTTAGAATCTTAAGGTTTGGTTTTGAAATTGCGTTTTTGTGACTCTTTTATTTTTCATTCATTATGCTGAGAATTTTCAGTTGGAAATGTATTATCATTATCATCATGATTACTCATAATTTCATTCCCTCTACTTTTTCTGTTTCCCTTTTAAAACTTCTAGTCATTGAATTTTTGACTTCCTGGGTTGATTTTCTGGAAGACTTCTCTTTCCCTTTCCTAGTCCATCTTTTTGTTTTGTTTTGTTCTAATATTCTCTGGGCAATTTTTATGATTCCCTCCTCTGATACTTCTCAGGCATTTTATTTTTTTATTTTGGCCTTGCCTGCAAGTGAGTGCTAACGGCAGGCTTCCAGGGGCCTGGACATCACTTTCTCATTGAACAATTTATAGCTTGCTTGTCTATAATCTGTGCAAGATTTGCCTAGTTTTCTTTCTTCCTTTACTACTCTTTTCAAGTTTTTTTTGTCTTAAGTCACAATTACACAAATATGGAGAATTATATGCCTATTTTCATTAACAATGGAAGTAATTGTGTATAATTACTCTAAATGCTAGGACTTAAGAGAATTTGTCCACAGAAGGAAGCTTGTAGAAAAGCAAAATATGTTTGGTAAACATAGGAGGAGTACAGTGCCTACCACGGGGCGGGGGGCGGGGGTGGTGCAGAGAGGAAAGGAGAAGCAATGTTGCCATGCCTTGTGCCTGATGAGTGAACATTGCTTGGTAGCTCATGTTGCCTCTCTAAGAACATGCTGGGCAGAAATCCTTGTTATGGGACAAACAGCCAGATAGACAGCACCAGCTTTCAATGACTACATCTGCACTGAGAGGTAGTGATGGTCAGCGGAAAGGGAACTGCGCCCTGAAAATGCACATGTGCACAGAGGCACACACATACACTCATGCACACATGCACATGCATGAGTATATATACACACATAAAAGCACTGGCATGCACACCATAGAAGTAGTGCTGGAACATAGTGTGAGCTTCCATGGTGTAATGGGGAGCACTCTGGACTCTGAATCCAGAAGTAGTGCTGGAACAAAGAGAAGAGGGCATGGGAGAACATGCCTTCTCTATCTGAAGCATCTTCAAAAGCTTCTCCTGGATGGGGCATGAACTCTGGACTGAGATTTTGTTTGAACTGACCATTAAGAGTTATACTTCTTGAATTTCATTGAGTGTTAACTAAAGGAAAAAAAGCTTAAGTTGAAACTGGAATGGCCATAAATATTACTGGATGATTGAGTGTAATCTGATTGGGCTAAATGCAGTCTTCCTGAATGAGTATGGAGAGCTTGTCCAAGAGCAGAAAGCCAGCTTCATGCTTGTTTGCCACTGAACTGAGACTTTTCAACCAAACCTGTCACGTGGAGAAGAAAGTATCTGGAGGAATATTCAGCCAACTGTGAACAGTGGTTATCTACTGGGGTACGTGTGGAAAATTATAGGAGATTCTACATTATAGGTTACTATAATATTGTATTTTTGTAATTAGTGTGCTATTTTTATAATTATAAAATGACAACAACAAAGAATCATTAAAAACTCAGAAGTAGGCCAGGGGTGGTGGCTCATGCTGGTAATCCCGGCACTTTGGGAGAGGTAGAGGTGGGTGAATCACTTGAGGTCAGGAGTTCGAGACCAGCTTGGCCAACATGGCGAAACCCTGCCTCTACTAAAAATACAAAAAAATTAGCTGGGAGTGGTGATGCATGCCTGTAACCCTAGCTACTCAGGAGGCTGAGGCAGGAGAATCGCTTGAACTGGGTGACAGAGGTTGCAGTGAGCTGAGATTGCACCGCTGCATTTTGGCCTGGGCACCAGAGCTAGACTGCATCTCAAAAAAAAAAAAAAGAAAAAAAGAACTGAATTAGCTGGTATCCTATCAGTTTGCTCATGGCCTGCGGATGTGGGTGTACCTGTCAGCAAGCTGATGGAGCCCTTACACACAAAGAGGCCTGGGGAAGACCGACAAAGCTCCTCTTGATGGATAATTGGGCAGCTCCATTTTCAAATATAACACAGGAGTAGAGTGATCATTTAATGGATTATCCAAACTGGACATTTTGAGAGTAAGCAGGGACACTAGTGGTAATTCCGCAGCAAATAGGCATAGGACATTCACACAGCCCTGAGTATATGCCACATGGCCGTGTTTTGGGAGTGGAGGTCACCTTAGGGTGGTGCCCTTGTTCTCCAGAGAGGGTCTGGACACCCTAAAATGGTCCATGTAGTGAATTTCAGTGATCAGAAAGACTTTAGGCTAGCATTACATTTCCACTGGAAATGTAGAAATGTAATGTAAGACACATGTAATTTAAAAAATTTCTAGGAGACCCTTTAAAAAAGAAAAAGCAACTGGTGAAAATAATCTTAATAACGTTTGGTCTTTAACCTAATATGTCCATGTAGTATGCAGAATACTGACCCCCCCAAAGATGTCCATGTCCTAATCCCTGCCACCTGTGAATATGTTATCTTACATGGCAAAAGGGACTTTGCAGATGTGGCTAAGTTAAAGACCTTAAGATGGGAGATAATTCTGAATTATCTGGGCCTGATATAATCACATGAGTCCTTAAAAGTAGATGACCTTTCCTGGCTGTGGTTACAGGGAGACTTGACTTTAGAAGAATGGTCAGACAGATGGCATGTTGCTGGCTTTGAAGATGGAAGAAGGGGGACCACGAGCCCGGGAATTCAGGTGGCCCCTAGGAGCTGCAAAAAGCAAGAAAGCAGATTCTCTGCAGAGCCTCCAGAAGGAATGCGGCCCTGTCGACATTTCGGTTTTAATTCAGTTAGATCCATTTCAGACTTCTGACTTTTCCAGGACTGTACGATAATGCATTACGTTGTTTAAAACCACTAATTTATGCTAACAATAGGAAACACACAATCTAACATATTCTCATTTCAACATTTGATCATATAAAAATTATTGCAATATTTTACATTATTTTGTACTAAGTCTTCAAAGTCCCACATGTATTTTACACTTACAGCACATCTCAGATCTCAACTCAGGCTCGCCATTGTGTCAGGCACTCAGTGACCACATGTGATTAGTGGCTACCGTACTGAACAATACTGTCCTCCCCCTTCCCTGAAAAAGTATGTGCTATTTGCCTCTGATTAGATTTCTTGGAGAAATGACCCAACACCTGGGCAAATAATCCCACTGTCCCCTGCTTTTCTGGGGTCCCTGCTTCCGATTGTAATTCATTGATCTCTGGCACATGTTGTTCTGTATTTCTGATTAGACTCAGGTGAAAAATAGTGTGGCAGCTGAATTTATTGATGCAATTAGCTCATGTAATCTATGCTGTTGGTGATTCTGAAATACATGCAAAGGCATTAGCTCCCTAATTATGGCTTTTATGTGATTCTTTGAAATGCAGATGGTCAATCAGCTCCTGAGTTGGGGACCTCGATCTAGGAGTGGTGGGGGAAAATGCTGGAGGTGGAACTATTATGACTGCAGAAAGAATAATATAGTTAGTATTTGCATATAACCTATGCACATATTTTCATAAGCTTTTTTTTTTTTGAGATGGAGTTTCGCTCTTGTTACCCAGGCTGGAGTGCAATGGCACGATCTCGGCTCACCGCAACCTCCGCCTCCTGGGTTCAGGCAATTATCCTGCCTCAGCCTCCAGAGTAGCTGGGATTACAGGCACGCGCCACCATGCCCAGCTAATTTTTGTATTTTTAGTAGAGACGGGGTTTCACCATGTTGACCAGGATGGTCTCGATCTCTTGACCTTGTGATCCACCTGCTCCGGCCTCCCAAAGTGCTGGGATTATAGGCGTGAGCCACCGCGCCCGGCCTTATTTTCATAAGCTTTAGCTCATCTCTAGATTACTTGTAATACCTAATACGATGTAAATCCT
This sequence comes from Callithrix jacchus, assembly GCF_049354715.1. Lineage (NCBI taxonomy): Eukaryota > Metazoa > Chordata > Mammalia > Primates > Cebidae > Callithrix > Callithrix jacchus. The sequence goes on along the minus strand of NC_133502.1, from coordinate 98,739,957 downwards.
ATGTAAATAGTTAGACTATATTGTTTATTATTTGCAATAATTTTCGTTGCTGTATTGCTATTTTTATTTTTGCAGGTGCTAGTTGTCCTCCCAGCAAAAATCAGCTTGTAATGCAGACTCTTGGATCCTGTGAAAATTTACCAGATCAGAGTCTGTGAAAGATGAGGCCTGGGAATTCGTGTTTTAAATAAGATTCCTGAAAAGACTGATCTTTAAAAGCCCATAAAGAGTTGCAAAAAATGTTCAGCCCCGTTGGCGTAAGCTAAGGATATAGTAAGAACTGGGGGCTAGGGAAATATTAGTCCACGGATACCAGAGAGGGCATTTGTATTGCTTTAGAGCTGGAAAAGGAAGTTGAGGTGAATATTAGTTATGATTTGTAGGAAGCCTGTCATCTAATGCTGGGAAGCCTTTGAAATCAGATAAAAATGCATTTCAGGGTAAACAGTTTATTATGTGTTGTCCATCCATCACTGTGTTGCCAAGGGTGGGCCTGTTGGAAAATTCAAAGGCCACTGGTTTATTAAACAGAACAGGGAGCTTATTTATTTATTTAGTATTTATTAGAGACAGGGTTTCTGTCGCCCAGGCTGGAGTGCAGTGGTGTGATCGTAGCTTATTGGAGTCTTGAATTTCTGGTCTCAAGTGATTCTCCTGCCTTGGCCTCCTGAGTAGTTAGGACTATAGGCACATACCACTACATCTGGCTAATTAAAAAAAATTTTTTTGTAGAGATGGGATCCCGCTATATTGCCCAGGCTGGTTTTGAATTCCTGGCATCAAGCGATCTTCCTGCCTCAGCCTCTCAAAGCCCTGAGATTACAGTTGTGAGCCACTGTTCCCCACCAGGAGTTCACTTACTGATTCAAACAAATTTTTAAGTGAGTAAAGAAATTAAGAAAAATCAGCCAGGCTAAAGATAACAGAATGAAAAAGTTCAGCTGTGATGCAAAAGAAAAAAACCCCATGCAGCATCCAAGTGAATATTTTTAATGCTTATAAAATTTTAATAGGAAGTACGAAATGGATTTTTTGGGGCTTTAGTTACTATAGCCAATGGGTAGCTAAGGAAATATTCTATTCTTCCCTACTGATTTTTCTAAGCGATTTTAACCAAGGATAAAAGACCTCAAGAAATTTTTTTTTTAAGTAATATCTCTAGCTGTCTAGGGAGAAAAGAAATAAAAAGAAAATCACTTCTCTCTTTACATAAAAAACCTTTCCCTGAAGAAAAGTAGTGTGGTGGTCGATGGTGTTAAGAAAAGGTAAAAATGGACAAGTATTTTAAAAATGACAGTAAACTAGGCTACTGCTAATATTTAGAAAGACAGATCGTTATAGGAGGTGAGCTGCAGAGAAGATGGCTCCAGGTTCTATTTTCAGCTTTTCAACAGGTCAGAGTCAACTAATGAGGGCTGTGGAAGGGCAGCGGGCATACTTGTAGCCGAACTGGTTGTACAAGGTTCTTGTACTAAAAGTAGTCTAGAAGAACCTTTCCTGAGTGGAAGCAGCAGAGAGAAGAGCCTGTAGGACCTATTTTTCTAAACACTGTGCTCTTCTTTTTCCTTTTAATTCTCAACTTGATGTCCATTAGGAGAAGAGTTACCTGGCTGCATCATTTGGATAGAAGTTACTGAGTTTCTGCCTGGCAGGGGCTGTGTGTATGTATTTCCTCTGTCTCTCATGTCCTTGGCCAGTGTGCCTTATCCAGGCACATCTCTGTTATAATTCTGGAAATTGGACCATCCTGACAGTCTCAAACAGAGCCACCTCAGCTCTGATTTATTCTGCGAATGTCTTGCTTAAAGGCACAGAGGCAAACTTCTTCAGAGGTATCATTCTCCTGAATACAAATGCAGTTGTACTTATAGGATTGACAAATTCAGGTTTTTCCTGCTGTCTGAAATACAGTGCCCCTCTTATCTCAAAAAAAGCAAACAGCACAACCTATACTGTGCATGGCTAACAAGACCACCATCACATTACAGTGACAGAGGGTCCCTGATGGGATGTGTACCCAAGAGAGCCCCATCTGGGGTCCCCTATCAAGCACTGAACTCAGCAGTCATAGCTCTATGAACAAGGACCTCACCTGCATGAGGTGCTTATCACAAAACCACCGTCCCCCAGGATGGGGACAGAGATTAAAGAAGGTAGGTGGGGAGATGGGATCCAGGTCCCTGCTGGTGCTTTGTTGCGGTGACAATATCTAACCCTAGGGGACTGTAGCTCAAGTAGGTACTTAGATCAGGTTCCTCTGAGGAGGATTAAAGGCGGTTCTTATTTCTGAAGAACTTGCGTGGGTAAGCCTGACATTATCACTTTGACTAACAAGTATTAAAAGAGAAATCAGAATCCTGGAGGACCTCCTGTGAAGAGCTTTTCAGGGAAAAAAAATTACGCAACACCTGTAACTTAGTCTCCCTCAGTGCTTGGGGCTTGTGATTTACACCAAGCTTCAGGAATGTCTATCAGTTACTTTGGAAAGTAGAGGACAACATGAAAACTCAAATAGCAAGTCTTCCTTCCAGCTATGAACACTGAGCAAACTCGTACCTTTGCTCTTTCCCACTTACTTACTGCTCCCTGGCTTTCATCTCAAACTGGTTCTGTCTGTTCTTTACTGTTTACTTATCCTGATTTTGCATCGGATATTGGCTACAAAGCTTTAAAGTTTGGAAAATAATTTGCCAATATTACACCCCAAAGAATACTTCCTGGTTAGATAGATTAGGCTCTCAGCATCCTAACCCTGTGGGCAATGGTAGCATCACTAATGGTGAACAACTGAGTCTAAAGTGTCTGCTGATGTGGGACAGTGTAAAGCATTCCACAACTTCCTGGATGGAATCTAGCCTAGAAATGTTGGAATCAAATCCATTGGCTCTGATTTCCAGTTCACAGGGAATATAGAGATGGAAGAACAAGCTTAATAACTGAGGACTTGGGTGTGGTGGCTCCAACCTGTGGTCCCAGCTGCTTAGGAGGCTGAGTTGGGAAGATCATTTGAGTTTGGGAGGTGAAGGTTACAGTGAGCAGAGAGCACAAGACTGCACTCTAGCCTGGGCCACAGAGCAAGGAACAAACCAAACCAAATAGAAAACCTGTTTCAAAACAGAACAAAACAAAACAAACACCCCTTTGTGAGCACCTAAGAAAGCAACAAAGCAAATAAATCCAGAGGATGGATCTTTAACTAGACAACTGGCCTGCACTCTTCAATCAGTGATCAGCAGTAAGAGATGAGTGTTCTAGATCTAAAGAGATTTAAGAAACATTATAACCAGATACAGCGTGTGGTCCTGGATTGGATGTGGTTTAACTAAACTCAAAATAAAAGATGTCTTGGGGACAATGGAGAAAATCTGAAAGGTATTAGATAAGAAGAAAATTGATTGACATGGAAAGATGACTGATTTTATATATATATATATATATATATATATATATATATATATGAATGTATACCTGTATATGTATATATAAAATACATATATATGTATAGAAAGTGTGGAAGGATTTGCACATTAGGGTTAACTGTGGTAATCTTAGGAGAAGAAGAACATGATGGTTTAATTTTCCTTTTTTTCTTGTCAACACTTCCTAATTTTTTGTTTGTTTTTTGAGACAGAGTCTCACTGTGTCACCTAGGCTGGAGTGCAGTGGTGCAATCATGTTTGACTGTAGCCTCAACGTCCTGGGCCCAAGCAATCCTCAACCTCCTGAGTAGCTGGAACTACAGATGCATGCCACTGTGCCTGGCTAATTTTTAAATTTTTTTGTAGAGATGGGGTCTTATTATGTTGCCCAGGCTGGCCTCAAACTCTTGGGCTTAAGTGATCCTCCAACCTTCACCTCCAAAGTGCTGGGATTAGAGGCATGAGCCACTGTGCCCAGTTAACATTTTCTAATTTTTTGATATTGAAAAGAGATTGCTTTCGTGATCACAAAAGATTGATTTTTTAAAAAAGGAAATCATTTCTAAAAGATTGATTTAAAAAAACCCAGAAAACAAGAAACACTTTTCCAGGCAGCAATAATGGAAAGGACTCTTGAAGCGAGGTCAGCCCAGCTGCTAACAAAAGATGCGTGAGCACCTCCCGCCAGGCATAGGACTTACTAGGAAGACCCCAGCAGAGACCATAATTCCACAACCTTGTAACCCTACTTTTTGTCATTTTGAGGCTCAGGTGAGCAATTTAAGATTTGTCACAAGGTAATTGAATGCGTAGAGTGACTACCTACTGATGATGATTGCTGAATAGGAGTGAGGGAGGGGACTGCAAGGAAGGTGCAGGTTTTCTGCTCAGGCCGATGCTATCTTGGGTGGGAAGCATGGAGTAGGCCTTTTCTGCGAGGGGTCTTGATAGCTCTGCTGATCACTGGGTAAATCCCTTGCGGCCCGGTTTATCAGTGATGTATTTTCTTCATTGAGAAGATTAATAAGAGACAAATAAGTGGCACACAGTTTTTCCAGACCCACCCAAACATTAAGTGATGTTTGTATGCTGAAGTAATAACCAGAAAGTTGTATGCTCTAACCAATGAGTCCTTTCTCCCAGGCAGATAAGAGACGCTGAAGCATGAATTTAAATATTCAAATGAATGGCTACCCTGGTGTGGAGTGAGGGTGGAAGGGGCAGAACTGGCCAGGGGCTTCTCTCATCACGTTTTGATGATAAATGCAGGATAACAAAGAAATGAAAAGCAAAGAGAAGAACCAGAGCGGGAAAGAAGGCATGCTGCACGGTAACTTCAACTATGATCTGCTGGGTCACATCTGCCCTGCGGGAGGGAGGTGAAAAGGTGGAGGGTACAGTCTGTTCCTTAGTGAAATCGCTTAGGCACAAATCAGATCAGCTGGCCTGTCTGGCTGAGTCCCAGGGCCTAGAGAGACCAAATTGGCAAACCTGCTTTCCAATATGTAGGTAATCACATTATCATCATTGCTTAGGGTAAGACAGATGATTTTCTACAGAATAGCCCTGATTGTAAAAGGCTGTTGGTGGGTGTGTTTGGCAGAATATTTTATACCCTCAAGATGTGTAGTTTAAATTAGATGGTGAGGAAAACCTAAATGCAAAAAAAAAAAAAAAAAAAAAGAGAATAGAACGATTAAGGGAGAAAACTGATGTTTGGCTCTTGTGAGGCTGTTCAGCATCACATGCTCTGGGATCTCAATATCGACATTCAGTATTGCCCATCTCAGCAGGGTGATGTTAGCTAACACGTTTGACCTCCTTTTGACCACTCTACTAAGATTTTAAGATTTTTTTTTTTTTTTTTAGACAGAGTTTCACTCTTGTTGCCCAGGCTGGAGTGCAATGGTGCGATCTTGGTTCACTGCAACCTCTGCCTCCCAGGTTCAAGCAATTCTCCTGCCTCTGCCTCCTGAGTAGCTGGGATTACTGGTGCCTGCCAACATGCCTGGCTAACTTTTTGTATTTTTAGTAGAGACAGGGTTTCACCATGTTGGCCAGGCTAATCTCGAACTCCTGACCTCAGGTGATCCACCTGCCTCTGCCTCCCAGAATGCTGGGAATATAGGCATGAACTACTGTCCCGGGCCTCTACTAAGATAATAAGCTGTTAAATGTCTTACCTTGAACAATGTGAGTGTTGTACATTAAACATGGTCAAATGACAGTAATTTCATATGATTTAATCTAATAATTGACCTTTCCTTTAGGAGAGCTTAGACGTGAGTTGAGAGAGAGAAGAGTAACTTATCAACAGACACAAAATGATTAAGAACTAGAATTAAGAGGCCTTGCTTTGAAGTCAGTAACACAGACATTTGTTCATGCTTTAAAAGAACCACACCGTCCAATGTTTAAGCCACAGGGAAAACGAACCCAGTTACTATTTAATACATGCAACTCAGATTTATCCAAATATATGTGATCTACCTTGACCAGCCACCTTTTTCTAAGAGTTGACAATGGAGAAAAAACTCCACCCTTGCACAACCAAGATTTGTGTGGGTGATTGACATTTAGAAGAACGTGCTAAAGAAGACACTGGAGACAATTCCCAAACAAGACTTAATATCTGAGCTGCTGCAGCATCCTTGCCCCAAAAACGCAGCTTCCTAAGCGACTGCTCCGTAGGACACAGGGCTCACTTTGATGTATAAGCTCTGGTTGTGTTTCTTTTAAAATCAGTTGCATTACTTTACAGTCACACCTTGTGAGAGAGGGCTCAGGGTCTCCAGCATCCCCGGAGAAGCATCTTCCTTCTCCTTGAATTTTACTCAATCTCCTATCCCGTTTGAGTGGCTGTGACCTGTTAGGGATTTAATTTTATTTTTAGGGTTTTACTATTGTATTCATCATGACATTCCTCAGATAGTTTTTGTTCTAATCATCATTTCTAGTACAGAGCCAAGTTGAGCTGCTAGAATTATGGAGCAAAATACTGAACTGGTATTTTCTTTCTTGTTAGTGGCTTGCTATTATACAGGCTAAAGGAAAATCATGACTTTCCCGGCACAGTTGAATAAATGGTCATAACTAGTCCAAACTGTCTTGAGAGAGGATCAAAGTTTGGGTCTCAGTTCTGACCTACCTTGCTGTGTCATATTTGGCAAATTTATTAACCTCTGGCAATACCAGTTTCTTTCTTAAGAAAATGAAAGCATTAAACTAGATAATTTCCCAGTTATTGTCTGATTCTAAAATAATCCAAGTCTATATAAAACCTTATATAAAGTTAGGCTGTTATTTAAATTATTGCGTCATCGTTAAACATTCACTTTTATAAAGAGGGAAAAAATGACACCTCAGAAATAGTTGGTAGGAAAATTCAGGTTTTAAAAATGGATGGTGGCATTTGAGTTATATAGAAATAATTTAGATTTGACTATTTTTTGAATATATAGTCATCTTTTTTTTTTTTTTAAGACAGGATCTCACTGTGTCACCCAGGCTGGAAAGCAGTTGTGAGATCACAACTCACTGTAGCCCTGACCTCCCAGGCTCAACTGATCCTCCCACACCAGCCTCCTGAGACACTAGGACTATGGGCACATGCCACCATGCCTGGTCATTTTGTTTATTTTTTGTAGAGACGACATCTTACTATGTTGCTCAGGCTGGTCTCGAACTCCTGGGCTCAAGTCATCCTCTTGTTTTGGCCTCCCAAAGCGCTGAGAGCCACTGTGCCTGGCCAGATATATTCATATTTATAAGAAAACATTATTATAGGAGAGCTCCAGGAATTCTGGAGGGGTGCTTCCGACACCTAAATCTTCTCACTTTTTTTTTTTTATACATTTGAAAATTGGAATTCATGCAAAAAGAATTAGTCATTTATATTAGAATAAGTTCACGGTCACCTTGAAGTTTCTTTTTGTATGTGAAGGATGAGTGCCTGTTTTACTGTCTTGTCTAAGAAATGAGCAATTAGGCAGAAGAATGACATTTACAGAATTTTTGGCATTAGGTTTTGGGCTGATATTGATTGGAAAATTTCAAGTTGTCATCTTGGGCTTCAGGCATCAATTAGTGCCCTGGCCTGGGTGGTAACAAGGAGATTGCTCCAGGGTGATTTGGGCTTGAGCATGCTTGCTGGTGACATCCTGCCACCTTGTGGCCAGCTCTGGACTTCGGCGTTAGGCATCGTCCCCTAAGTGCCCGGGTTGCTTTCCGCTGAGCCCAAACTGCAAAAGCAATCCATGACAATAATTTCCAGGCTTCTGGATTGACAGCATAGCTCTATGGGTTCTGTTCTTTATTTATATATTCTTTTATTGATCATAAAATAATTGTGTTGCGCCTCAGTCCCGAAGGAGTGTCCGTTTTCCCTTTATTCTTTAAGAGTGCTCGTGTAGCTGATGGGGCAGCATAAATGGAAAAAAATTATTAAGTGTTGGAAATACCAATCTTGGTTCTGCTCTGAAATTGATTCTTGCTGCAGGTAAGCCCCAGATCTGGAGCCCAGGCTCTTCCTGGTTCTGCAGATTAAACTACTCATCCACAGAAAGAGCTTGAACCCATTCTCCATGAGTACAGCATTTTACTAGGGTGAGCACACTTCACAGAAGCTGTCTGTGGTAGACATTTTGTCTTCATTTTATAAGTTTACTGAGGTTCAGAAATACTGAGTAACTTGTCCAAGGCCACACAGGTGATACGCAATAGAACAGAGACCCAGACCTAAGTAACCTGACACACTCTTAACCCCTTTGCCCTGTGTCTGTGAAAAGAAGCAAAAACATTTTACTATAACACAAGGCAGGTGTAAGATCAAAGGAGATAATGCGAATGAAAGCATTTCCTAATGAAAAGTATCTATCCACGTGTTGGTTGACTTAAAATGGCCATTATTACTATTGTTATGCATGCTGCTGAGATTATTGTTAATGGCAGGCCAAAATTTTCTATTTCATAAACAGAAGAGTGACTCGTTGGAGGGAAGTATTCAAAATTAATTAAAAGGTTATTTGCAGCTGCTATTAATGATGTTCTCAAATCCTCTCATTTGCTGCCCAATTTTGAATGAAGCTGATCCTAATTAGAGATTCCATTTGTAGGAAAAATAACTTGTGTGTGAATTCAGTATATAAATCAAAAGGTGGCTTTTAGTAGTTAGGGAGATAATAACTAAACCAGTGTGATAAACTTCTGAGATTTTAGCCTGTGGCTGCCCAGGTGAACTGAGCAGTTAATTTAGATTAAAGGTAAGGAAAGATGCTCAGCCATTCTTACTGGGGATAAAGAAGATTTCATTTTATGTTCTGTTTGGGTGGTACTAGAATTATTCAAAATGACTGGCTGTCCTGAAGATATCCACGTATCCCTCTACTTTACCAAGTGACCTCTGTAAGTCACTGCCTAGCGAGTGTTTGCAAGGGAGGAAGGAAGAAATCATTCAATTTAGTGTCGCACAGGAACAGACACACAGGTGGTTTCAAATCATCTGCACTTTGATTCTCCCGACCTAGACTGAAGAAAATCATGAAACACATTGTTTCTACTGTACGGCAGTTATTTCAGCTGTTAATTACATTAAATGATGGATGCCCTCTTTATAAAGATTCAGGATAAATTTGTTTGTTTTTAATATCAGGAACAGTAGTATTTGTTCTGAGAAATTTAAAAAATAAGCGTATGCTCCCAAGAGCTGCCTTCTTAAAAGTTTTACAGCCTCTTCCAACCCTAGAAGGCTTGAATCTAAATTTGCTACTCATTAGTAGCAAACATGTATGGTATTTATGGTATATATTTTTGTTTTGTTTATTTCTCACTCTATTTTCTTTTTAAATCTCACTTGCATTAGTAGTGAGGATTAAGCTTCGCTGTGGGGAATGGAACACACAAAACACCAGTAGCTTAAATAAGAGAGAAGATGCTTTTTCTCTCAGGTAAAATTCTAAGCAGGTGGTCCAAGTTTAGAATGGCAGCTCCAGGATTATCAAGAAACCAGCCCTCTTACATGTTGCTTTGCCATCTTCAACACCCAGCTTCCAACCCATGGTACAAGATGGGCTGCTGTGGCTCCAGCTATCATGTCCAACATCCAGCCAGTAGGAAGGATAATAGGAGAGAAGAGGGACACAACTAATCCTCCTTTTAAGGGATGCTCTCTAGAAGTTGCACATACAACTGACATTTACATCCCACTGACCAGATCTTAGTCACATGAGTACACCTAGCTATGAGAACAGCTGGAAAAGGTGGGCAACCATGTATTTTGGCTGAAAATGAGCAGTCTCAGTACTGCAGAGGAAGCAGAGATGGGCCATTAGGAGACAAGTAGCAGGCTGTGCTGTATCAATTTGTAATTCAGATTATTTTATGGATCTTTGCAAAGCACTTTAAATTCTATACACACTGGGGTAAGGGTGATTATAAGTAAATGAATGAATAAATAATTTTAAATTCCTCAGGAGGAGGATGGATCCTGTTACTGCTTCTGTTTAACGTGAGTCTGCAGAATCTCAGAACAGGCTCTTGGATGCAATGGAATTATTTAACCATTTGTGTACATCACAATTTGGGATGCCCAGATCACTTGGTCTCTCAAAATACGGTGCCAGTGAGCATTAGCTACTTTCTTTGAAAGTATCTCTGAAACTCTGATGAGCAATATACATCCTTCTGAGCTGAATCTTCAGAGGAAGATAAACTTCCCTGGGTTTGAAGTAAATTTTTCTCATTATAATATTTTAACACCGCCTCTCTCATCCAGTCGGGCTGGCAGTTATGTAAGTCTTTGATTTTAAAAGGGTGGAAATGATTTCTTCAATACATACAATTTATTTGACAGACAAACACCTCTCAAACAATGGACTCTTGAAGTGTCTTGGGGATGGAGGGACATGACAGAAAGGACATGGGGCAGTGAAAAGTTTAGGTGCTGCTGGCTAGAATTGTTTTGCCATGAGATGTTAAAGTTAGACAGCTAGACTAGAGCAGTACTTGTCAAACATCAGTTTGCCTAAGGATGTAGTTAAAACTGCAGATGCCTGGGCTCCACCCCCCAGATATTCTGATTCAACAGATGGCTTGGTAACAGCGTTTTGACAAATATTGAACTAGCGGATGCTGATTGCCCAAAGTTGAACAACATTTCAAAATGGAGTAAATGAAATCTTTCTTTGAAAAAGAATATTAACAAGTCATTAAAAAATACAGTGTTTGCTTTAGATACTTTATTTGTCTAGGATGCTGCAATGTTGGGCATTTCTGTTCTCCCTCACCAATCTCTTGTGAAGCTGGGCCCACAGACCCATTACACGCAAGTGAAAGTGAACTTAAAGGTTAATGATTTGATGAGGGGCTCTTAGCACTCTCTGGCAGCTCTGGTCACCTGATATGCCAGACACCAATGGGCATGTAGAAAACATCCTTAGTTTCCTACTCACCATGGCAACCAGTGCATTCTGATCCCTGTCTGTCAGTTTCCAGGCTAGCGACTCTATAGTCACCTGTGTCATAGCAACAGGAAGATACTGCAGTTGACTTTCGCTTTCCAAATGTCCTGGAAACAGGGCTTTCAATCCTAAACCCCAGCTTCCACTCTACGGTTTCCTGGGACTCTGGGAGTTGGCACCTTGAGAGAAACAGGGAGGGAGTGGAGATTCTGGGACATTAGTATATTGGTGGCAGGTGTGTGTAAATTGGACCTGTCAGTTGGACCAGCAGGAAATAAGAAGTATGAATCTTAAGGGAGGGAAGTGAATTACATTCACAAAGACAGCTTGAAAAATAGGCCAGGAGGCAAATGACAAGTTCTCCACTCCATAAGAAATATCAAGATTCAAGGAAAATCAATCATCCTTTACCTTTAAGCATTTTGGAGGTTATGATGAAATTAGGACTAGAGGGAGTAAGCAATGGTAGTCTTTAATTTTTCCTAACATTTTACTATAACAAATTTCAAACACCCAGCAAATTCAAAGGAGTTTTATGGTGTAAATTTAGATTCTATCATTAACATTTTACCTGCTTTATCACTTATTGTTTAACTTTATTGTATATTTCTCTATTCTTCTATCAATACACCTTATTTTTGGAAGTAGCTTTAATTTTAATATTCTGATCTTTCCTCCTTCCCTCCCTCTTTCTTTCTTTCTTTCTTTCTTTCTTTCTTTCTTTCTTTCTTTCTTTCTTTCTTTCTTTCTTTCTCTTTCTTCCTTTCTTTCCAGTTTTAGTGTTTACTACCCTCCTTTTCTTTGTCTTCATCCACACAAAGCCATCATCTTTAATGATTATAACAAAGAACATGATGATGACAACAAAAATTTGTTCAAGCTACATATTTGTCAAAATAGGAGGAGATGTAATTATCCCTCTTTAATAATATGGAAACGGAATCCCAGAGATGAATGGCTAAAGCAGGATTCAAACTCAGTCTTGTCTGGTAATTTGCTCTGGCAAACAAGTTTCAGGGCATTAACAGCCCTAGGAATTCCATTTCGAAGTAGGTTAGTGAAAAACTCACAAAAACTCAAAGCTATTATCGAGATCATCGATAATATCATTTTTTGCCTTTAGTTTATGGAAAGGAGCCTTTAGTTCAGAGTGGAATGAAAAGGCTAATCTTTGAACCTTGATTATCTGTGAACACTCTGGGTGTCTGCATTTATTTGCATGAGAGTGAGGTAGGTAAAATTTTCCTCCTCTTTGTCATCAATGCAGAAATTTATTGAATTCTTCTATGGGCCAAACATTATACATTCATTAATTCTTAAGGCCAGTTCTCTGAGGCAGATATTATAAACTTCATTTTACAGATCAAACAATGTTCTAAATAGAAAGATCAATAGAACAGAGCCGAAAGTCCACATAATCCCAACAGGAGACTTTCTGATAAAAGGGATGACAGTCATTCCTTGGTATTCCTGGGGGATTGGTTCCAGGACCCCATCAGATACCAAAACCCCAGGATGCCATAAAATGACATAGTATTTGCATATAACATAGGCACATCTCCCCCATAAATCATCTCTAGATTAACTTATAATACCTAATACAGTGTAAATGCTATGTAAATAGTTGTTATACTGTATCACTTAGGGAACAGTGACAAGAAAAAAAGTCTGTACTACGGGTTCAGTAAAGACATAACCATTTCAGGCTTAACTACATTTTCTATTCAAGATTGGATTTAAGGATGCAGAACCTATGGATACTGAGGCCAGCTGTACCAGTATTCAATAAGTGATACTGGGACAACCATCCAGAAAAAATATTAAAAAAAACCTGAAGCCATATCTCACACCATTTAGGAAGACAAATCCAAAATGGATCAAAGATAAATATGAAAGTGAAACCAGAAAGTTCTACTAGAAAAGATGAGAAAATTTCTGTATGACTTTAGAGTGGGGATGGCTTTCTGTGACACAAAATCTAGAAGCCATAATAAAAGAGACTGATACATTTAAGTACTTAAGTATTTGTACACATTACTTTTTTTTTTTGAGAAGAATTACTTTTTTTGTTTGAGACAGAATCTTGCTACACAGCCTGAGAAACACTTCCCAGGCTACAGTGCAGTAGTGGGGTCATGGATCATTGCAACCTCCACCTCCTGGGCTCGAGCTATCCTCCCACCTTAGCCTCCTGAGTAGCTGGCATTACAGGTGCACACCACTACACCGGCTATTTTTTTTTTTTTTTTTTGTAGAAATGGGGTTTCACCATGCTGACCTCTTTTTTTTCTTTTGCTGGTCTCAAACTCCTGGGCTCAAGTGATCTTCCCGCCTTTGCCTCTCAAAGTGCTAGGATTATTTTACATGTGTGAGCCACTGCTCCTGGCTTAAGTATATAAATTTACTTTACATACTTAAAACGTGTGGAAACTTCTACATGGCAAAAAAGAGCCACAATAACGTAAAAGTACAGATGGCAATATGGAGGAAATATTTGGTATTTATGCCACAGATAAAGTGTTAGGCTTCCTAACAGATGAATAGCATATATAAATGTCTGAGGAAAAGACAACCTTACCAATACAGAAATGAATGATAGAATCTCTGGTTGCCCCTGTGGGTTAAGCTGATGGTGTAGGACACAAAGTTCTGGATTCTGCTTTTGGTGGTGAAATTGCTGGCTATCCCCTGACTGGGTAAATAAACCCAATTCCTCAGATACCCACACTGTGCTCACCCCTCCCCAGCGGGCAGCCTTGTATCCAACTGTGCTGGTACCATAATTTTTTATTCTCTGTGGGCTAGGACTCTTCCTTTCGTCCCGGACTCAGGGCCAGGATGGTCGGGTAAACTTGCTTTTGTTGTATTCATACTCAATGTATCCAGGTTGTCAGTGTAAAAGTCCTCTGAAGACATAAACTGTTTATAGTTCCAACACTGAAACTAGAAAATTCATCTTTAATCCGAGGAAGATAACCTGGTATGCCATTAAAGTGGATGTCAGTGGTTAGCATATGAAATCACACATAAGCCCAGGATTGCTGACTGGCTTCAACTACCTTTTTTGATTCGATTTAAGTGGATGGATATAACTGGATGTATTTGTTGTGTACAACGTCAACAACTTTCTTCCTTGCCAGCAAAATCTGGGCTTTTGTTTACTAGAAGTAGACTGACTTTGTATTGGAAATACGTTCTCTATTCCATGATTGATCGTTTGGTTCTGTCCAGGGGCCTGGTGTAGGATAGGAAACATGCTGTTGGGAGACAAATCTCTACGTGTCTCTGCACTTTTTGTATGTCTTGCAAGAAAAAAATATCATTGCTAGCCATGAATTTGTGCAAATATTTGACTACAACATTTATTGCCCATTTGTTAATAATCACAAAATAGAGGAAATATCCATGACAGCCAACCATGGGGGATGTTAGATTATGGTACATCATATACTGGAATGCTCTTCAGTGATTTTAAAATGAGGATGTAAAAGAATATTTAATGTGGGAAAATGTTCATGACATATTAAGGGGGAAAAGGGAAAAGCTTCCTCAAAATAAATTGTAATAGTGATCTCATTTAAAAAGTGTTATCAATATACACGCACACACACAGACATTGAATGGCAAACACATCATGGATTATTAGCACTTGATATATTTTTGTAAAGCTTTTATCTTCTTAAGATTATGAATTTTTCTACAGCAAATATGATTATGTTTGCAATAAAGCATTTTGCAAAAGCTATTATAAAAGGAGGAAGAGATAAATGCCTTCCTGAGTGCCCCTCCTAATCTTGTTAGTGGGACAACACAGGATATTCAGGAGCCACCTCCAGATTCCAAATCTCTGCCTTGTCCTCTCAGGCCCATGCAGACTCCCAGCCAGTTGCTGGGGAGATTATATGGATCTGTGCCTTTCCTTGCTATTCATTTCTGGTCGCTATCGGTGCTATAAACCTGAGCAGAAGCACTGGTAAAAACCTTTTTAACCTGATTACAATTCCCCTCAAGCATATTCCTGGTATTACTTGTAAGAGGGAGGAGAATGCATTTAAGAAATTAATTTCATCCTCGTGTCATCTGAAAGACCAGGGAAGAGCAATTTTAAATGCAATACTGATTGGATTCTTTCTGAATACTTCAGTAGCTTTTGAGAAACAAAACAAAACAGCGCTCCTGAGCGTCCAGTTGCAGCCTCCTTCGAGCATATCATGTTCCACATACCTCGCTGGTTAGAGGACGCCTCGTCTGTTACTATGGAAACAGAGTAGTCGAATCAGAGTGCGATGTAGGACCCTCCTGAGTCCCGAGAACAAATTGTTTCCTTCTGTTTAGTTCCATTTGGTTTAAGTAGCGGCAGAGACCCTCACTTTCTGCATAAACTGATTTCCTGGGCCGGACACTGATAAATGGACGGTTAAAGACAGCAAATAATCCTCAACTCGAGATATCCTTGTCAGAACGGGCTGCGGGGTTGAGTTTCGATGGGTGAACTCTGAAGAGAATTAGGGTCTTTGTTTCGCACAAGTGCCTTCAAGAACTCGCCAACCTTTTCCATAAATGGGATTACATTTATTGTAGCCACTGAATAACAAAATTTTCAGCCAACAGACGCTTCTCTAACCTGCAAGCTGCTTGAGGCAAAATCGGTTTCAGAGTGAGCAGAGCTCAACGCTCACCTGCACCAGGCTTTCTTGCACTACTTTCAAACTTCCAAGTGTTTTGTTTTACATTTCTTATTTTTTCATTCATGTTCCTGTATATAACATATGAAGTCAAATGCGAATGTAACTCTTACTTTTATTGAAGACTAAGAAAAGCCGAGTGATTTTTCTCAAAATGCCGTGAAGGGCAGTTATGTGGCACAGGGCCAGGCTAATCAAATCCTATTCAACCACCAGTGACCTCACGGTGCTCTGGCTGCCCTGTTATTACCTTTTGAGACTCACTCCTCACTGGTCTCCCATTTTGTGGCCTGAAGCCAACAATCTTCCAAATCCCTGTGAAGAACAACAAATAAGAGGCTCTGAAGATGAGGAGGGAGAAAGAGCCATAGGAAACAAACTACCATGTGGGTAAACCACACCTGCACATTCGAATTCATATTTCCAGAGCTTAAAATATTCTGAAACGCCTGAAGGATGTGTGGAAAATAAAAGCTCTTAAAAAACAAATATTCTGCAAAAACCAAAAGCAATCTAAATGTCCATCAAGAGTAGATGGATATATAAATCATGGTATATTCATACAGTGAACTACCACTCAGCAATAAAGACAGAACAAATTACTGGATAAAACATACACATTATGCTGGGTGAGAAAAGCAAGGAACAAAAGAACATGCATTGTATAATTCAATTTATATGAAATTCTATCTAAACTAATGTATGGGGGAAAGCAAATTAATCAGGCTTGCCTGGAGGGATGGGGTGAGATTGGGATACTAGAGAACTTTCTAAGGACGAGGGTGATTGCCATGTGAGTGTACACATTTGTCAAGATGCATCAAACTGTTTACATAGAATCTGTACATTTACATACATAAATTATATCTCAGTGAAGAAAAAGAATTTATTTGATAGCTTTTCTATGTGGGATATTCTTTTAAGTGCTATAATACTCACAAAAATATGAGGGAGAAGTATGTTTATTTGTATTTTACAAATGGGGAAACTGAGACACAGAGCAGTTACATAAATTTCTAAGGTAACGGAGCCAGGTACTGGTGGGGCCAAGATTTGAGCCCTGGCAGTTCAGCTACAGAGCTGGGCTCTTGGCTGCAGGATCACACCTCCATACCTGCTAGAAGTAGCAACCAGCTTGTTCTCAGTTTCCTATAAGAGCTTTTCCAAATATGATAGCAGAGCAATTGCTCATATGAACAGAAAGAATCCAGCTACACTTATTGACATATCTATTCATGCTGGGCATTAGGATTCTTCTAATAAATTTAGCTTCAGCATAGTTAACACTAATAAATTGTTGGCTTGCAATGCAGATGATCAAGAAGACCGATCTCCTGAACTTTGTTTGCTAATCATTGTGCAACACAGTTGATGTTATAAGACAATCAAAATGATTTGCCAGGAGGAAGCGGAAACTGTGAAAGTGATTCAGCCCCTGGGCTAGAGAGAAGACTCATCCACTCCGTTCTTATAGTTATAACTTACTGTATTGTTTATTATATAGAGAGAGAAATTCACAGGGACATCAAAATATTAACTGTGACTGACTATAGAAAATAAGATTAAGATGAGAGGAAGATTTTCAGTTTCTCAGTTTGCAACGTTTAAGACAAGTATGCGTTTTTGATGAGATTCTGTAAGTTAGCCAGTTAACTGTTCTTGCTTGTGTGAAAGTTAGCTGTTTTGCAGTCCTCGTTTTCACTCATTCATAGGTTAAACAAATATTTACTGAATGTCTACTGAATGCCAGGTACTAGGTACTGGAGATACATAAGAACTAGCATTCTAGAGGTTAGATAGGCATATGGGCAAATAATCATGGAATGAGATAGGTACCCTGCAGTTGAAAGGATTTCCTTTAGACCAGAGAATACTGCCCCAACTCTGCTCTTGGCCATAGTGATCTGTGGGTTTGACTAAATTTCAACGTTGTCCCTTTTTTCTATTCTGTGGCTACAGGCTATATCCCTAATACCAGTCACCGTCCTTCCATTTTGCAAAACACATAATGGTTAAGAAGGGCTGACTTGATGTAGGTTCGCTGTTTAATCTCCAGAGTCTCCTGAAATGAAAATGCAAAATAGCCCACTAATAACCAGGTTGAAAGAAAGTACTCATTTTATAACCAAGAGGCACTCACATTGCCTTTGTGATGTAAAGGAAAATATCATTGTTATCACAAGGGCTGTGTAGTTTTTGGAGCCAGAAAAAGAAAAGTGTATGCTTTCCTTCCTGCTTGAACTTAAAACAAAATTAAGTAATAGGCTGTAAAGCGTAGTCTTTCTTAGGACCATATGGTTCATTAACACCATATGGTATACCTGTACGAAAGACAGTTATTGAGTTCTGCACTCCTAGCCTGTTTAAAATGTGAATGATTGCCTCCCCTTGTCCTGTTCCAGTACAGCCAGGGTAGTTTAATCCTTCCTGGCACGTTGTGTTCTTGTTGGCTTTTAATACTTTCTTTATAAGCATACCTGATTTTTGGAATTGTTCTGTAACTGGAAATCAGTTTCACTGAACAAGTGCATGTCTTAAGCTCTTTACAATGCCCTGCCAGCCTAATTAAACTTCAGAAGTATGAAAGCAATCAAGTGAGAGCATTTGCAAAATGGATGCCTGTTAGTAATCTGCATAGTTACTGAGACTGTCACTTGGACCTAACTGCTTGGATATGTTGACTTTACCAATGGGGAGGAAAAAAATCAGACAGTGTTCCATATCCCATGACTCCAATCTATTCTTTGCTGAGCTCCTACGGCCTCTCCAGGGTTAGAGAATTTGTTTATAACTGGTTTCTGGATTGGAAAGAGAATACAATTTCTGCCCCTCTCCCCTACTTTTTGCAAACCAATAGAAAACAACCCGGAGAATAAGCAGCAGTAAAGCAAACTTCCATCTTCATTGAAATGAGGAAACACTCATATCTGGAACCATGATTCTGTGTATAAAAAGGGGCTTTCAGGTTAGGGAAAACTACTGTGGGAAGACACAGAGGAGGCTAGGGGCTTTGTATTTCATGAGTGGACTGGACAGAGAACACACTTCTCCCAAAGAGATGTCACAACCCTGGCTTGAAGAAAGGTCAGGGAGCACAGACCAAGAGCAACCCTGTCAGCAGTGAGTGGGCTCAAACAGCTGAAAAACATAGGCACGCCATCTCTGCCCACTATGGGTGGGTGAGTGAAGGAGAATTTGGGGAAAACAAGCAGCCTCTAGCTTCTTCTTCTTCTTTTTTTTTTTTTTGAGACGGAGTTTCGCTCTTGTTACTCAGGCTGGAGTGCAATGGTGCGATCCCGGCTCACCGCAACCTCTGCCTCCTGGGTTCAGGCAATTCTCCTGCCTCAGCCTCCCGAGTAGCTGGGATTACAGGCACGCGCCACCATGCCCAGCTAATTTTTTGTATTTTTAGTAGAGACGGGGTTTCACCATGTTGACCAGGATGGTCTTGATCTGTTGACCTCATGATCCACCCGCCTCGGCCTCCCAAAGTGCTGAGATTACAGGCGTGAGCCACCGCGCCCAGCAGCCTCTAGCTTCTATGTCTGCTAAAGAGGAATGAAAACATCACCATGTACGAAAAACGTCCATTAGGTTGTTTCACTGGGAGAAGGGCCACTCATAACGTTCACAGGGTATTGATGAGGTTTCTGGAGGCAACAAGCTCAAGTGGCTTAATCAGCTCATTTTCCTGGTCCTTGGCCTTTACTATTCTCTCATAATATAGCTCAGGAATATCCCCTTTCTCAGTTCAAGGATGCACAGTATTAATAAGCAGTCAGCGTAGGACCTACGCGAACATGTTGCATTTATAAAGGAATGTCACACATATACACAGAGGTAGATGAATAAAACACAGCAGAAAGGTCATATCAAGTAAAAATCAAGCAAGTAAAAATTCAGAAAACGTATTTCTCCAAAAACCAAACTGACATTTTAGAATACGAGAAATATATACACATTTCAATTCACCTTTGGAAGTCACCCTATGAAACTGCTCTGACCAGTATGGTAGCCAACTAGTAACCTGAAACATGGAGTAACCAAGTAACAAATTTTTATTTAAATTTAAAACTGATACTCATTTCAGATATTGGAATATTGTTAAGCACATTTAGACCAACATGGGTATGTAAATTTACTTTGCAGATTTAGATTTTATGAAATCTAAACATGGATTATCAGTAAAACTTTAGTGTCTCAGCGGAGCTATGCAAACCAGACAGAGACTTAGTTTGATGTGAATGAAAAATAGCTCACTGAAATGTCTCCCATATATTGGGTTAAATATATTATTAAAATTAATTTTACCTGTTTACTTTTTTAGCATGCCTACTAGATCTTAAATTACATGTGACTTGCATGTGTCTTTCAGACACCATTGCTATAGGAAAAAAAAGCACCAGCATGCAAAGTAAATGTACATGCACTGTCCAAAGTAGGAAAAAGAGAATCCCCAAACCAAAACCTGTAAACAAAGTAAATGCATGTCCACAGAGGAATGGTATAATACGTATACCTAACATTCCATGGGCTGTAATGAATCAGGACACCAAACATTGAGAATGGGGGAAAATGTGCAAATATATTTTATTAAAATAACGTCTGAAGACTGCAAGGGAACACTGAGTTCCAAGGAAAATTTATACAAATAATAATGAGAAATATTTTAGTGTATCATACTTCAGGGATAAACAGTTCTCTGGGCATTTAGCCTCCTCCTTCACCACCACAAAAAACAAAACACAAAAAAACCCCAACTATTTACACATACATTTTTCTTCTAAATTACTCTTGTATACAAACAGAAGAAAAAATATAAACAAAATAAATTACTTAAGGTATTTTTCAAAACCTTTTTCACATTCAGTGTCTGTTTCTTGACTTGGTAATTGACCTTTGTGATTTCTCATAGCATGTGGTCTTTATGCTATTAAGAGCAGTGGTGATGGGCATTTCATTGAAGAACACACTACCACTGTCTCTGGAATTTTCTTCTTAGACATGGACACCCATTCTTCAAGTTTGATGCAGACGCCTCTTGGTCAATGGAATTATCAGTGCAATTTTCAGAGCTCAACCAGGACTTTTTTTTTTCCCTCAGCTGATTCTTACATGGCTTTTTGATTGAAAAGTAGCTGCTTTGTTATCAGGAATACATTACCAAATGTGCACGTGAAAAGGCCTACCGTTATGTCCTACAATAGGATGGCTCCTGGAAGGGAGACACAGATGTCATATACGCTTTTGGTGTATCATATTACTTCTGCAAAATATTCACTATCCCTTCCTATGACAGGATAATTTATCTGTGGCGACTGACATCGTGCCTGTCACAGGACTTATTTTGGCCCATGGAATGTCATGGAAGTGAAGGGTATCATTTCCTAGTGGAAGATGAAAGAACCATCATATGGTTCCCACCTTTCTTTTCTCTCTGAAGACCAACATACCCCCCTTAGAGGCTGCTCCTTTAGACTGGGTCCTGAAACAACATGGATTACAGCCAACACGCATCATTACAAATATGCGAGTAAAACATAAATCTGTAAGCCACTGAGGTTTTTGGGTTGCTTGCTACTGCAGCATAAATTATGCTTAAGCTGACTGATAGAACTCTTAAGCAGAATGGTCCATATGTTTTCCTCAAGGACTCTTGATTTCTGCAGGACTTCCTGAGGGTAGGCAGTGAGAAGGTGATTGATGACTGGTTTTCCCTTATGTGAGATTCAAGTTCGGACTATTTCTGGTAAGCCAAGGTGAATGCAGAGTGATCTCACCAGAGATGTGCTTAAACTGAGTCACCCTGGACTACTTAGTGGAACTAAGTGGGTGTGGGTGAGTCAGAGCCCAGCTGTTGCAAGTTGCCATTCATACCTGTATTCTGGTGAAATGCCTTGGAAACATTAAAGTCAGAAAATACCATTGAGACTAGAAACAATGGCACCTCACTTTGGGACATCATAGCAGTTCTCAGTGGGAAAGGGGCTCATGGGGAGGGAAGGGGAGGAGGAAGATGCTGTAGCTCTGAAGGTCCGCTCTTGTTTTTCTTCATTCCTTGCAATTAAAGCTAATTCTGCAATGGAAGTATCTGTCTGTGGACAATAGTTTTTTTTTTTCTCTCTCCAAAGTAGAAAAGTCAACATCTGTACTTACAGTTCCACTGGAAGTGGCTGACCTTAAAATGTATTAGAGATCCAACTGCAGTTAAAGGTTGATGGATTCAACAATGTGCAGCAGCCCTTCAAAGAATACAGGCTGTAGTTTCCCCCTGGGATGACTTCACCAGGACTCTTTGCAACAGTGCTGGTGGGAAGTGGAAACAAACAGTTACATGAGCCATAGGTGGCAGAAACAGTAGAGTTCAGGCCAGGAAGCTGATTTTCTCGCTTACATTCCGGTTAGGGTGGATTAAAGGACAGAGGCACTAGGAAATTCATTTTGGCTTCTAAATTCTGGGTGTTCTCAAGAACTTTCCCTATTTCCTCCATGACAAGCAAAGATAGAATTAATCCTTATAAAACACTTGCACATTAAGGATGGCATCTTGGGTGGGAACATTGATTTTGCAAATAGAAACTGTACAGGGTGGGGGTGGCTGTCATGGGTCACTGTGGTTTCTTGTCATGTGGTTTCTTGTTCACCACAGATGATCATCCTGTTGTCAGGGCAGCCTTGATCCCCTTGAAGGGCAGCCAGCAGAGGGCAGCAGTTAAGGGCATAGGCTTAGTGGGCAGATAGACCTGAATTTTGTATCTCACTTGTGCTTGTGCTAACTTTGCTGGAGTAGACATAGCTTCTCTAGACCTTAACTTTATGGAATGCAAAAAAAAAAAAAAAAAAAAAAGTGATAGTGCCCAACTTATACAGGGGTTGAGAGGTTTAAGTGAGCTAATTCATACAAAGTGCCTAACACACATTAATTATAGTTGAATTATATTTGTTAATTTGTAGTTGCTAGTCTAATACTATAGGAGCTAGGATTATAGTTGCTAGTCTTATCTGAGAAAAGTCAAAATGGAAGGTGGTTAGAGTCACTGTGTAAGTTCTTAGTTTTAGATAGAGTGATAAAGTTATGAAGAGTCATGAAGACCTAAATACCTTATCCACTTAATTTTATAAAATATATAAATTTTATAAAAACAAGTCCTAAGTTTCATCCAAAGGGCTATTTGCTGAGGGCATGGCAAGGCAAATGAGTGGCAGGAGGTATCGACGAAGGAGATGATGGGCAACTCAAGTGTCACCACCTACTTCTATGCCCATGGCAGACACCACTAAAAAATCACAGCATTCTACCCCTGGACTTCCAATGGCTCTCAGCATCCTTCTCCAGGTGCCCACCATAATCTATCGGCATTGGCATGCAATAGATTTACAAAATTAAAATTAAGTGGATAAGGCATTTAGGTCTGATTTGATTGTTAATAATGGAGTATAAAGAAATTATAATCAAGAATACAGTACCTGCTCAACAGACTTTGGCAACAAGATATCACCTTGGTCATGTTTCCAGGGAAACTGGAGTTGAAGGCGTTCTCTAAAACATGATGGCAGTTGATGTCTGCAGGAGTGCTGGAGAGTATGCCTAGAAGTGGAACAGAGTCTCATTTATTTTATTTTATTTCATTGATTTGTTTTTTAAATTTCATTTATTTGTTTGTTTGATTTATTTATTTATTTTTGAGACAGAGTCTTGCTCTTTTGCCCAGGTTGGAGTGCAGAGGTGTGATCTTGGCTCACTGCTACCTCCGCCTTCCAGACTCAAGCAATTCAAATGCCTCAGCCTCCAAGTAGCTGGGATTATGGCTTTGCCCAGCAAATTTCTGTATTTTTAGTGGAGGGTGTTTCACCATGTTGGTCAGGCTGGTCTCTAACTTCTGATGTCAGGTGATCCGCCTGTCTCGGTCTCCCAATGTGCTGGGATTACTTTGTGAGCCACAGCGCTGACCCCATTTATTTTGTTAATTAAGGAAGTCACTGAACCTTCGTTCTGTTCTTAGCTTCTCCACCACACCGCACACATTAAACATTACAATATGCCTAAGAACAGCTCTGACTCTCAGCTTTCTGTGTGTGCTGCACAGGCAAACTGGAGGTGCTGTCAGCCCTGAAAGCTGCCATTCATCCTGTAGGCACTGGGACACGAAGGACAAGGTGCAGTACCTGCGATGCAGGCTGTCATGAAGCAGGCCACAGTCCCCGCAATCAGAGCTCTCACTGCCCCAGAGGCGATGTCATGCTTTCTGGAAGGAGCCATGGATGCTGGGAAACATGGAGGGAGGGATATGAGATCAATGCTGAAGTATTGATTCAAACTCTTAGCCTCTGAAAATTGTTCTGGGGCTGGACTCTCAGGTCAGCTGGTTTTTTGTTTTTCTTTAACTTAGCCGGGAAATTCAAGATTCAAGAGCTTAGTAATAAACTCCACCTATAGAGAAATTCTCTGCTGTGGGAGGAAGGGAAGAGGCTTGTTTGCCAAAAGGCTCAAAGGCTTTCATTCTGCACAGAAGAAACAACTCCTAAGTTTCATCCAAAGGGCTATTTATTGAGGACATGGCAAGGCAAATGAGTGGCAGGAGGTATCGACTAAGGAGATGATGGGCAACTCAACTGTCACCACCCACTTCTATGCCCATGGCAGATGCCACTAAGAAATCACAGCATTCTCCCACTGGACTTCCAATGGCTCTCAGAATCCTTCTCCAGGTGCCCATCAAAATCTATCGGCATTGGCATGCAAGGCGAAGCCTACAGGTCACCCCTGGGCTGGGAGAAGCACCTAAATGTTTGAGAAAATTCTTCCTGAGGTCAACTTGAGTGTGCATGGGAAAACTATATTGCAGAGTAGAGATAAAAAACAGACCCCAGAGGACTCATGACTGTTGCAAAGCCCTTTGTTTTTTTCTGACATGAATAACTTTACAGAGCAAAATGGGGATCTAAGTACGTCTATGTCACATCTGTGTTGTTGAAGAATGTTCTTTTCACTTACTGAGTCCACCGATCACGATTCCTAGAGAACCAATATTGGCAAAACCACAGAGAGCGTAAGTGGCGATGATCTCAGAACGAATCTGTAAGCGAGCACAAACACCTATGTATACACAATCTGGCTTAATAAATCTGACATCCAACTGGGCTTCATTTTGACCGTAAATCCAATATTGACAAATGCTTAATCCGTGGTGTCAAATACCCATTACTCCCCAGACCCTTTTTACCATCTCCCCTTGACTTTTGTGGAAAGATGGAAGGGGGCTGTGTGGACTCAGCAACTCTCTACAAAGGGCTTACAATTGGAGCCTTGGCTTCTACAAATGCTGCTTCCTGGTCAATAATACATCCTCATATTCCATATGACCTGGCCATCTGTGATAGTGTGCCAGTGACAGGACTAGTTGCTGGAGGTTCAAAACTGATCCCAGAAAATATTCACATTACATTTACTTGACAAAGAACTTATTCAGACTCTATAAAGAATGGTTGTAACTCAATAAGAAGACAAACAGCCAAGTAAAAATGTATAGAGATTTGGATACTTCACAAAAGCCATGCAAATGACCAATAAGTACATGAAAAGACGTTCAACACCACTGATCACCAGGGAAATGCAGAATAAAACCACAATGAGATACTACTATACCTCCATTAAAACTAAGAGACTGACAATACTAAGTGTTGACAAGGATGTGAAGTGACTAGAACGCTTACACATTGCTGATGGGAATGTAAAATGACACAGTCTCTTTGTAAAACAGTATGGAAGTTTCTTCTTAAGTTAACATGCACTGCCTGTATGACCTAGGAATTTTTCTAGGAGAAACAAAAACACATGCCATAAAAAGATTGTACATGAATATTTATGGCAGCTTTATTAAATAGCCTCATGCTGGAAACAGCCTGAATATCATTCAGTAGGCAAATGGATAAACAAATTGTGGATACCCATAAAATGAAATGCTGCTTTGCAATAAAAAGGAAATACATGCAACAACGTGAATGCTAAGTGAGCACATGTATATGAAATTCTGGGGCCAGGCACAGTGGCTCATGCCTGTAATCTCAACACTTTGGGAGGCCGAGGCAGGTGGATCACTTGAGGTCAGGAGTTCAAGACCATCCTGGCAAATATGGTGAAATGCTGTCTCTACTAAAAGCACACACAAAAAAATGAGCCAGGCATGATGGCATATGCCTATGATCCTAGGCACCCGGGAGGCTGAGGCAGAAGAATTGCTTGAATCTGGGAGGTGGAGACTGCAGTGAGCCGAGGTTGCACCATTGCACTACAGCCTGGGTGACAGAGTAAGACTCCGTCTCAAAAAAAAAAAAAAAAAAAAGAAATTCTAGAATATGCAAAAGTAATTTACAATGGATATTGGCTGACTGGGAGCAGGTCTTTGGGTGGGGATGGGAGTGGAGTTGTTGACTACAAATGGCCATGAGGGAAATTTTTTTTTTTAAGGTGTGATGGAGATATTCTATATCTTGATTATAGTTGTGGTTATACAAGTGACATCAAAACGGAGCCCTTAATTTGGTATATAAATTATAATTCAGTGAAAAGGATAAAATTTAAAAATAATGATGTTAGTAAAAAGGAAATTCTCAGATATCACAGGAGCTTCCTGATAGTCTGGCCATGGTGTGTGCACCACAGTTCTGACCATCCGTGGGAATGTTAGGATGCCCGCTTGGAAGTGAGAAAGGGAACAGCCCTTTCACGGGGCAGTGAGAGGATGGAAGATGAGTTCATGAAGGCATGGGTGTGGCCTTCTGACTCAAGAGATGCTGCTTAGGCCGGACAATTTTTTTCTCAGTTTGAGGACTGACGATGGGAGTCTGTGGACTCTGTTGTTCACTAGAGGCATACCCAGTCTGACAAAGGTACCCACGTGATTGAAGCAGTAATTTTCCAATATCCTCAAAACTCTGATTTTGTTCAAAGAACAAACCGAGCAATGCGACACTCATTCAAGACTCAAGTGGGCATGGTAAGAGTTTTGTTGATTCCGAGGCCCTTCTTTTCTCATGGTTTCTGAGAACTCTGCGTTGTTGATATTTTCCATCAGCATGCATAGAGCCGGCAGGAAAAAAAAATATTTCAAGTATGTCTGCAGTCCACCATTCCTGGAAAAGCTGTCCTTGTTCCCCACTTTTTTCTAGTGCTTTTCATTTAGTTCAGCTGGCTTCAAAACCAGGCATGCTTATTAAGAGATTGTGGGGAGAAAGATGGCACAAAGGGTTTGAAACTCCTCTTTCCCCTTTCCGGGGATGAGTAGGAAGGGGCTACACAGATGTGGCCATGATGGGTTTTAATGTGCAAGATGATGTGATGTAAAGAGATGCACTGTACTAGGAAAATATTAACAACACACCTTACAGCTCTCTTTGTGACTGCACAGGCAAAGATGCCATATGTACAGGTTGGTCATTACAGCACTATCTATCTCTGATAGCAAAAAAAAAACCCACAAAAACAAGGTACTAGTTTTTTCAGCAAGGGACTAGTGAAGATGAATTATGGTTACTATACAATTGAATACAATGTCATGGGCACTGATATGGAAGGGCACCTGAGACACGTTATTGAGTGGAAAGGACGAGGTTAAAAACAGTGAGTATTCATTCCATGGAGAAAAGCTCCAGACAAATGAGAAACATGCCTTACTTTTTCCTTTACCTTTTTTTGGACCTTTTGAATTCTATACTATAGCATGTATTACAGGTAAACAAATGAATACAAACAGGCAAAGTATTATCTTCAGGAAAGAGAAAGTGATGGAGTAAAGGACTCATCCTAGGGACACGGGGCCTGCATAGTATCTCCCGCTTATCTCAGATGGGGGTTGGCATGGGCATAATTCAGTGGCTATCACTGGGGTTTTGCCTCACAGACCTGCATGGTACATTCTGTTCTGTGGCACTTTTTCTAGAAGACTGTTGGGACACCCTCCTCCACTTCTAGGTTGTGAGCAAAAATTGCTGGGACTCATCTGCATTTTGTTGATTGCAAATCAGAAATTTGGAGAAACAAAATGCCCTTCACATCGTGACTCAACAATAGCAGAGGCCACTGAGCTCCTGTTTCCAAATATCCTCTCTGCGCCTGCCTTTGGTTGGGCTCACCCCCAAACTCAATCAGCTCTACTGTTCTGTCTCTACCCTCATGATAACCTTTCCACAAAGCTGCTTCGTGCTGCCAGAACGCAGAGCCCGCTTTGCTGATTAACAAAACGATTCTCTCCTGGCAACTGGCAACTGGGGATAGAAAACATTTCACTTAATTTAGCCTATTGTTTACTTTTGGCAGGGAAACAAGCTGGTTTTGGTGGCATCTAAACAATGAGGATAATTGGCTAAGCTTTACTGGGAGATTAGTTGAAGAATGAACATTCGAGAACAGGGAACTCTACAGAGCCCCTGCTCATATTAGATGTGTGGGTCAAAATGCCCCAGCTGTAATATACAAATCAGTGCTCCCCAGGAGTGGGCTGTTACGTTGGTGTGCCATATGGGAGTAAATCTGCAGGTCTGGTCTTTGGGGGGCTGAGAGGGATGGTAGTGTTGTTTGTAGGTGAACAGACTCAGTGAGAACCTTAGGCAGGCTGCTTTTCCTCCCCTTTCATTTTTAAACCAAATACATTCCTGGGACATTAATTCCAAATGGACTGTTTCAATGAGTTCTAGGGGTGCGCAGGAATGTTCACCATTTTCTTCAGAGTTTCCGTATGACAGTTCTGTTCTCTAGGAGAGAAAGTTGGAAACTCAACTACAAACATGACCTCACCTGAGTTCCTCTTCCCACCAAAGACCTGGCAGATGTGAATGCCTCCTTGCAGGCTATTGACCTGAAGTCCTGATGTAATTATGGGTGCTTGTCTCAAGGCTTTTTCAGATCACAGACTCTGAGCCTTTTCTCTCCCTCATCCACCTGGAGAGGCGTGATGATGCTACACTGTCTTTTGAGGATGTTCAGGCATGTTATTATTTTTAGAAAGTTTCTCAGAATCCGTTAAATTAAGGGAAAGGCCTTATGATCACGAGACTGTCAGCCACTAGACTATGAGGGCAGGGGCCCCATGACTTGCTCAGTGCTATGGCCCCGCACATGGCACATACAAGGCATTCAATAAATTTTGGTTGACTGATTGCAGTCCCAGCTCATGTGACTCTGGGTCTATGTCCACAGTCCTCAAAAGTAAACGATCACAGTGGTAATGACTCGCTGTGTCTACACGCTCACATACACTCTCTCTCCCTCTGATTAATTCAACGTAACTGAAACTTAGGAAGTGCTATGTACATTATGAGCTCTATGAGCTATGGATTTTAGGTTGTTTTCTCTCTGATCTACCCCAGGTTCCTGGCATAGTGCTTGACACACAGAGGCATAAGTAATCAATGAATGTAGGTATGTGATGAAGAAATGCACTGAGAAATTAAAATATTTACTCACCGATAGATATTGCTGCACGCCATTCAGAAATTTGGGTCCACCTTCTTTCCTCAAGTGGATCCATTCTGAGAGGTGCTCGTAAGCCACAAATTCATTGAAGAAGGTCTTATAACCTATGAGTCTGGCTACCATAAAGCTGTCCTGCCATTCCACTCCCATCATGAAGGAAAAGGGCATGAAGATGTAGGAGCAGATTAGCTACAGAAACCAAAAGTAGACACTTGATAAGAATAGCGATTTGCTTTCCGTTCTGCCCCCACCTCGGTGACAACACTGTTCCTGACCCCTCTGTCTCCTTTAGGCCAGAAATCTCTTCTTTCCTTGGCCATCTTTACCCATCAGGAGTCAGGACTAGAAATGGGTGATTTGAAGTAAGCTGGATTCTTGGGGAAGGGGCCAAAAGAGACTGTCTTTGCAGGGAAGGAGGGTGATAGGAGACAGAGAAAGGTGGGGCGGGAAGGTGGGGGATGCATGAGAAGCTTCTACAATGTGGAAGAGTCCACTGAGGTAGTTAGGGTGGGCTGTTTACAAACCTATTTTATTGTATTTTATTTTTTGAGATGGAGTTTCGCTCTTGTTACCCAGGCTGGAGTGCAATGGCACGATATCGGCTCACCGCAACCTCTGCCTCCTGGGTTCAAGCAATTCTCCTGCCTCAGCCTCCCAAGTATCTGGGACTACAGGCGTGCGCCACCATGCCCAGCTAATTTTTGTATTTATAGTAGAGACAGGGTTTCACCATGTTGACCAGGATGGTCTCGAACTCTTGACCTCGTGATCCACCCACCTCGGCCTCCCAAAGTGCTGGGATTATAGGCGTGAGCCACAGTGCCCAGCCACAAACCTGTTTTATTTTTAAACAAAGATAGGCAGAAACAAAACAGAGGGCAGGGCTGTGATATGATTATACCTCAAAACTCAGCTGTGGGTAATCAAACATGTTTCCGAACCAGGACAGGGCTGAATTCATAAAAGACAGCAGGGCCAGGAAGGCGATCAGATTCACAGCGATGTTGGCCACCAGAGAGATGGAGGAGGATGCTCCCTGCGATGCAGCTTCTAGAAGATTCCCTGAATCGCTTTATCAAGAAATAGCAATTCCAGAATTACCAAGGAGTTGCCAGGGGATCGACACCACTGGTGCAGAAGTAGCATTATCAGAGCTTAGACAAGAGACAAACTGTCAGGCCCCTTGTTCAAAATACTCTCCTGAATCCCATGAAATCATAAAGTGGGCATATGGGTATTTAACGGTGTTTGTTTTTGTCTTTTAAGAGATAGGGTCTTGTTCTTTAAAGAGATAGGCTGGAGTAAAGTGGTGCGATCACAGCTCATTGCAGCCTCCAACTCCTGGGCTGAAGTGATCCTCCTTCTTCGGCCTCCTGAATAGCCAAGACCTACAGGTGTGTGCCACCATGCTTGACTATTTTTTTTTTTTTTTAAGAGATGGGGTCATGCTACATGGCATAGGCTGGCTTGAACTTCTGGGCTTAAGTGATCTCCTACCTTAGCTTCCAGAGTCTCTGGGTAACTGTTACATGATTTTTTAAATTTGGAGACATTCGAAATAAAAAATTGGAAAATGATAAAAATATTACAAGTTTAAAAATGATTTTTTGTTACAAGTAACTACTAGAGAATAGTTATAAAATATAAATGGTATAAAAATTAATGATTCAAGGAAGGCTGTAAATCCGTCACTTCATTTAAAAAATGGAACACCACCATCACTTTGAACGCCCCTGTGTGTTCTTTGATCCCATCCCCCCTCTAATCTCAGGGGTACCTATCTTCCTAAAATTTACTCATCATCCCCTTTCTTTACAGTTTTTTCTACATGTCTATACCCCTAAAAAATATACTGTGTGTTCAGGTGCAGTGGCTCCCAGCCCTTTGGGAGGCCGAGGCAGGTGGATTGCTTGAGCCCCGGAGTTTGAGACCAGTCTGGGCAACATGGCTAAATGCTGTCTCTACAAAAAGTACAGAAATAAGCAGGACCTGTAGTCCCTGCTTCGCAAGGGGCTGAGGTGGGAGGATCACTGGAGCTCAGCCTGGGTAACAGAGTGAGACCCTGTTTAAAAAACCAACAATGACAACAACTACAACAAAACAACACTGCAAGTCGGCACACTGAGTAACTTTGTAAGTGGAATTACACTGTGCTCACTGGCAGCTTGCTTTTTCATTCATGGTTGACTCCATCTACATACACGTGAGGGTGAATCTCAGACATGTGTTGGTTGCTGATGAATTCTGCTATTTACTGAAATACTTTTGAACATCCTAAGTCCCTTAATTGTTTCCACTCTTTTCTTTTTTCCTTTTTCACAAAGCAAAAGAAAAGGAACCAGCTTTCTTATAAGAGGAACCTCCAGAAATGGTCACGCTACGGCTTTTTGTCTAAACCAAGGCTCAATAAACACATTGCTATATTTATAATGAAATATCTCTACAACAAGCGGGTATGGAAATGTATTGACATTACATATTTGGAGAGGTTTATGTCAAGTATTTAAACAAGATTTTAGCCAGGTCAGGAGGATCCCTTGAGCCCAGGAGCTGGAGATCAGCCTGGGCAACATAGTGAGACCCTGTTTCTACAAAAACTTAAAATAATTAGCTGCATGTGGTGGCACATGCCTGTAGTCTCAGCTACTTAGGAGGCTGAGGTGGGAGGATAACTTGAGCCTGGGAGGTTGAGGCTACAGTGAGCCGTGTTCATATCACTGTACTCCAGCCTGAACAACAGAGCGAAACTTTAAAAAAGTCTTTTTTGAGCAAGTCTCAAAAAAAGGAAATAAAAGAAGACTTTTTTTTGGTGACGTCTAAATAGTCTTTGGAATTGCTTTAATAGCATAATTCACTGTGGTTTCCAGTTAGTGAATTTTTGCTGTACTTTGAGTTTGGAGTCCCCTGCCCCAGCTTGGACAGTCATTAGTTAGGTGAATGTGTCCCACTTACCCACTTTCCATTTTCATGGCATTCTTGAGGGTTATTTTAGGTTTTTCTGTCTCAGGCCAAAAGAGTTTAGCAGCAGCCAATGAAGCAGGTGCCGACATAACTGACGCTGTTAACAAATGGGAGGATGGAACCTGCAATTTCAGAAGAAAGAAGGCAGACCTGGGGTTAGCTTTTTTCTTGTGTCCGCACGAAGGGTCCAAGAGCCCCACAGGGGAAGAGATGGGACAGGGGTTGCTTCTATGGCAGAAGACAGTGCTGCTTTGGAGGTCTGGAAGAGTCACTCTAGCTCAGCGAGCCAAGTTGAGGGCATCACCTTGAGAGGCTGAGGGATAAGGGAGACATTCGTGCTAGTTGACCACATCCCTGGGGAGAAGCATAAAACCAAAATCTGATCGTTTCAGAAGAGAATTAATCCTGTATTGTGGAAACTTTCAAGGAAGATTCCTCAGCCTCCTGTTACCCTTTTAAATGTTCAGAGAGCCCCTAAATCACATATGTCATTACAACTTTTTTTTTTTGAAACCAGGCTGGAGTGCAGTGGCATGATCTCGGCTCACTGCAACTTCTGCCTCCCAGGTTCAAGCAATTCTCCTGCCTCAGCTTCTTGAGTAGCTGAGATTACAGGCACCTGCCACCATGCCCAGCTAACTTGTATTTTTAGTAGAGATGCGGTTTTGCTACACTGGCCAGGCTGGTCTTGAACTCCGGACCTCAGGTGATCCACCCGCCTTGGTCTCCCAAAGTGTTGGGATTACAGGTGTGAGCCACCGCACCTGGCCTCATTATATCCTTTTAGATAGGGGGTGGGGTGTGGAGAAGGGACTCATGATTCACGTGCAGATGTGTATACTCTCCTCTCTCTGTCTTCCTTTTGCTCTCCTGAGAGCCTCTATGCCTTTATGCAAGCTTCATTGATCCGGAGGCCTTTAATCTGTACATGACTTCTGTTTTCTTCATCGCAGTTCCACTTTTTTCCCTCACATGGTTTCTGGATTCTCTTCCACATATTTTTGGATTTCCAGGATCAGCACCTCCCTCCCCAGAAAATTTTCCCCCTTTCCCCCCAGAAAATTTTCAGGCAGCATTTCTACAGTGGGGATGGCATTCTGCAGATGATCCACTCGAGCTACCCATTCCCCAGGCATCCTTTGCCCATTTCTTCTTGCCTCTTTCTACTAACTAGCACTCCAAGGCCTGGATGAAGACCTAGAATGAAGCCCACTTACCTTGTAAGAAATCCTAGTTTCCTGAGTCACACAGTGACTGGGCTGTGTTATTCAGTTTCAGTACTGGGGATTGTGTCTATGGGTGGCTTGTAAGCTCCATGGGTTGGGGTGCACACACCAGCTACAACATTCTCTAGCCTTATAGTGCAGACTGCCAGCCCTAAAACTTGGCTGTACATTAGAATCTGAGGAGTTTTAAAAAATACTGATGCCTGGGTCTCATCCCAAGGAACTGTGGTTTAATTACTCAGAGATATGGACCTGGGCATTAGAGAATGTAAAAGCTCCCAGGTGATTCTAATGTGCGGAAAGATTTGAGAATCACTGCTCTTGACAAGGCATCAGAAAAGTGTTTTTTTTTTTTTTTTTTTTTTTTTTTTTTTCTGTAAAGGGCCAGAGAATAAATATTGTGGGCTTTGTGGATCACAATGACTCAACTTTAGGATAGCAAGAAAGCTGCCACAGACAAATGAATAGAAGTAGTTGTTTTCCAATAATTTATTTCTCAAAACAAGAGCAATCGGGATTTGGCCCATGGGCCATAGTTTGTGACTCCCCATTCAGATCACCTTTACTGATGTAATAGTTTTTTTTTTTTTTTTTGAGATGGAGTCTCACTCTCTAACCA
Organism: Callithrix jacchus; assembly: GCF_049354715.1. Taxonomy (NCBI): domain Eukaryota; kingdom Metazoa; phylum Chordata; class Mammalia; order Primates; family Cebidae; genus Callithrix; species Callithrix jacchus. Next base: position 98,706,119 of record NC_133502.1, on the reverse strand, counting down.
GGCTGGAGTGCAGTGGTGTGATCTTGGCTCACTGCAACCTCCACCTCCCAGGTTCAAGCAATTCTCCTGCCTCAGCCTCCTGAGTAGCTAGGACTAGAGATGCATGCCACCACGCCTGGCTTATTTTTGTATTTTCAGTAGAGACGGGGTTTCATCATGTTGGCCAGGATGGTCACGAACTCCTGTCCTCGTGATCCACCTGCCTTGGACTCCCAAAAGTGCTGGGATCACAGGCGTGAGCCACCACGCCTGGCCAATAGTTGTTTTTTTTTTAACAACTTTAAATTTTCAACCAAAGTAACTTCATCATATGATTGCATTTTGCTATTTTTATTCTGCAGATAGAACTCACATTTAGGCAGCAGGAATATGAAGGCCCCAAACTCCTTGGGGTCTCTATGTTCAAATGCCGAAGCAACTTTTACCATATGGCAAAAAAGACACTCTTTTGGCCTTCTTTATCCACCAGCAAGGGAAAAGAAAAGAAGTAACAATAACGAAGAAAGAAGAGGTTGATGTTTCATAAGTTAATTCCAAAATATTCTTACCCCAAAAGAAATGTATGCACCTAAGACGCTTCCAGCAATTGTAGAGAACCCAGCGGTCATAATGGCGTGGAGTTCAGACTTGGTGATGTATGGTAAATATGGTCGGACCAGCAGTGGAGACTCTGTCTGGAGACAAAGAAGGGTGACTAGATTCCTTTTTAAATTTGTGAGGGGGCGGGGGAAGGGGTGTCAATCTACTCATAATTTTATTCTTTAAAGCAGTGTTTCTAAGAAGGAACTTCAGACCAACTCAATCAGCATCACCTAAAAACTTATTAGACTTACAAATTATTTCCATTTACTAAATTAGAAACTACGAGGGTGGGGGCTAGCAATCTGTATTTTCACAAGTTTTCCAGGTGATTCCAGTGCATGCTGAAATTTGAGAACCCACACCATCCAGGTCTGGGTCATTTGAGCTCTGGATCAGTTTGCATATGTCATGTGTAAATTTCGCAAAATTTGTGAGGCTAGACATAGAAGGCCTCCACCTAGCCTAGGACTGGACTCTGTGATGACTCGGTGCACTTTTCTAAGAGCCAACTGACTCTACCCAGTGGCCTGAACTTTGGGATGGGTGATTTCTAAGCCACTGGGGCTTCCCATCTTCCAACTTCACCTTGACAGACCCTAAACCTGTTTCCTGATACCTCAGGGAAATAGAGACACAAGTATTAAGAACAAAAAACAAACAAACAAAACTCAGCAATAACAAGGACAGGTGCCTGCAGGCCCTTCTGTAATTGAGAATTAGAGACCCACTCTGTTGGGTGGAAAGGAAGCAGGCGGGAGTGCGGTTGTGAAGGCTTGAATCCCATTAAAGAGGACAGGCAGCCTGCAGCATGGGGCTCTCCATAGATAATAGCTGTACTTTTAGCATATTAAGTATCAAATCGAGCATCACAGAAGCTTGTGTGCCATTTTACAATTTTCTCCTCATTATCTCTAATTGTTCTATAAGATTGAATGTGTGGAGCCTCGACTTATTGGCTAAACAGGAACCCTGTACATGAGCCCTCTTACTCTGCAGGTAGGAGCAATCAACTCAAGATGATGCCCTAATTAGTCCTGAGAGATTTTATGACTATAATAATTTCAACTCCTAGTGAAGGAAGCATGGGCCCCACTCTAAAGACTATGCTCCAGACTAGTAAGCATAGTCTTTTTTTTTTTTTTTGAGACAGAGTTTCTCTCTTGTTACCCAGGCTGGAGTGCAATGGCGCTATCTCGGCTCACTGCAACTTCTGCCCAGCTAATTTTTAGTATTTTTAGTAGAGATGGGGCTTCACCATGTTGGCAAGGATGGTCTCGATCTCTTGACCTCGTGATCCACCCGCCTCAGCCTCCCAAAGTGCTGGGATTACAGGCTTGAGCCACCGCACCCGGCCCGTCTTTTTTTTTTCTTTGATATGGAGTTTTGCTCTTGTTGCCCAGGCTGGAGTGCAATGGCATGATCTCGGCTCACCGCAACCTCTGCCTCCCAAGTTCAAGATTCTCCTGCCTCAGCCTCCTGAGTATCTGGGATTACAGGCATGAGCCACCACACCTGGCTAATTTTGTATTTTTAGTAGAGACAGGGGTTCTTCTTGTTGGTCAGGTTGGTCTCGAACTCCCGACCTCAGGTGGTCCACCCACGTTAGCCTCCCAAAGTGCTAGGATTACAGGCATGAGCCCCAGCTCCGGGCCATAAGTACAATCTTTAGAGTGCTTCTTGTTGGCTCACCAACAAGAAGCATCAGCCCACCTGGAGAAGTTGTAAACCTAGGATGTGGGGCTATGTGTTTTTCTGAGTGACTTGATTTTTGCTTCAAATTCAATTTCCTTGGGCAGTGGTGCTGGCAAGCATTCACACTTGGTTTTTGTGGCATGTGACTCCCTTCTTCCTGAAGCTGTATATCTGGAAGGGGTTATTACAACTTCTTACTAATCCACCCCTTAGCAATGCTGCTATTTTGAGGGACACTCCTTGGCATCATTGTTCTTTGCTTAAATGGACTTCAGGCAAAAGAGAGCATTTCTCCATGTGATGGATCAGCGAGGTGAAAATTATAGCCTAAAAGCATATTTTTGATGAGAAGAAGAAAACCTGAAAGCATTTTTCTTCGGGCTCAGCAAAGACAGAATACTGGCCAGGTCTGACAAGCTGAGAATAAGCTCAAGTGTTTACACAGTTGCGTGGTTGCTGGTGAAAAGACTTTTTTGGTCTCCTCCAATGACATAGGCATTATGGTTTAGAGTGAGAGGCTGCCTGCTCTATGTTTGCAGCTTCGAGATAGTGAGATCCATTCAAGTGGAAGAGCTACCAGTCTCTGAAGTGTTGACCAGAAACCTCACAATCGCTAAATTCAGATTTATTGAGAATCTATATGAGAAGCTCTATGTCTATGCTTTAATAAACTGAACCTTCCATCCTCTTCATAAACATTCAAGAATCTAATTCCACAATATCATACCCAGACTGTTAAGAAGGATCTCTCTCTCTCTCTCTCTCTCTGCCCTCTCTCTCTGGAATCTGGACGTTGCGAGTACTGGGACTTTCTTATTTTGACACCCTTCTCTCTACACTAAAAGAAATGACAACATTGTGTTATTTTCTAATTTGGCTTTTTGGAAAAAGATGATCCATTTCAACAGATGTTTTGTTTTGTTGATGTTACAACTTACTTGTCCAACAAATATATTGCCAGAAGCAACTACAGATTCAATAGGAGATGATCCCGTAGTAACTAGCATGATCCATCCAACCTAAAAGGAAGAAAGGGACAAAGTCAGCGAAGAACTCTTTGTATACTCAAAACTTCAAAGTAGGGATTAAAAGCCTTAAACTGGAGTAAAATGTTGAGGGCTTCACCAATTGTCAGCAGGCTAATGATGGTGCTAAAGGTAAGTTTAACTTATTCAGCCCCGAGAGCAGGCCCAGCAAATCCTCTTATTTGAGTAGTAAGTCTGAATTATTGTATATACTTTGAACATCATACAAATGAATTTCTATAGGTCTATTGTATACAAGTAATACATGACAATTGCTAACATGCTCATGGAAGGATTTACTGCATTCCAGGCACAGTGTTAAGCCCTTGATCCAGATAAAGCAATTAATCCTTACAATAACTCTTTGAGAGTGGTCCTATATAATTATGCTCATTTTATTAAAGAGGAAAGCAAAGCACAGAACAGTTTAGTTGTTTTGTCAAAGGTCACTCACATGTAGGGGGATGTACTTGAGATTTGGTATTTTTTACTTAATTCAAATGAACATGATTTTTGGTTCCATGTTTGTACAGCCCTTTCAATTAGTGACGGTGAATGAAGACTTCCTGTTGCATTCTTTCTCCTTGCTTTTTAGTTTACACAAGAGCATAACAATTCTGAGTGTTCTGGGATTTAAACAGAAAATTATGGGCCTTGGACTTCTTGCTGTCGTTCTGAACTCTGCTGCTACCTGTATTCAGGTTTGCTCTCTCTCTTCTCTCTTTTCTCTTTCTTTTTGTACATTTTGATTGATTTTTCGGGATCAAGGAAGGCTGTGGCTGTGCCCCAAGCACTGGCTGCAATGCTCTGTACTCGAGTGAGTCCAAATTAGCTGACAGATGTCCTTATTTTCTGATCTAACCCATGAGCATAGGACTCACAGAGGCTAGGGTAACAGGAAGGACAGGAACTCTTTAGGGGTGTGTCTATGTATGTGTGTGTGTGTGTGTGTGTGTGTGAACAGTGTGTGTGTATACAGTGTGTGTGTACAGTGTGTGTGAACAGTGTGTGTGTAGTGTGTGTGTATACAGTGTGTGTGTATACGGTGTGTATGTGTACAGTGTGTGTGTGTGTAGTGTGTGTACAGTGTGTGTGTAGTGTGTGTACAGTGTGTGTGTACAGTGTAAGTGTGTACAGTGTGTGTGTACAGTGTGTATGTGTACTGTGTGTGTGTACAGTGTGTGTGTACAGTGTGTGTACAGTGTGTGTGTAGTGTGCATACAGTGTGTGTACAGTGTGTGTGTACAGTGTGTATGTGTACAGTGTGTATGTACAGTGTGTATGTACAGTGTGTGTGTAGTGTGTGTGTACAGTGTGTGTGTACAGTATGTGTACAGTGTGTGTGTGTACAGTGTGTGTGTAGTGTGCGTACAGTGTGTGTACAGTGTGTGTGTACAGTGTGTATGTGTACAGTGTGTATGTACAGTGTGTATGTACAGTGTGTGTGTAGTGTGCGTACAGTGTGTGTACAGTGTGTGTGTACAGTGTGTATGTGTACAGTGTGTATGTACAGTGTGTATGTACAGTGTGTGTGTAGTGTGTGTGTACAGTGTGTGTGTACAGTATGTGTACAGTGTGTGTGTGTGCTTGCAAGCTCATGCTTATGAAACTCCCTCAGGAGTGAAAAGCTGTTTCTCCTTCTTGCTTCGATTTCTCTAGCACCTCCAAAACCAGAAGTGTCTACTTTTGTAACCTCCTTAAGCAAGGTAGCATATAATTAAGGAGTAGCTAAAAAAAAAAATGATAAGCACATGGGGGGTAACCAAGATGAAGGAACAACACTGTTGCCCCCAGCAGTATCTGACCTCAATTCTCTGCTAAAGAAGTAACTGCTATAGTTTCATGAAGATATCCAGTGGTTTGCAAATTAAAGTCCTATTAGAAGTTCTTGAGATAAAATTCCCTCTACGGACACATTTAGGATTGGAGGCTTGAATCTAATCACTTAGGTGGCGCTGGTGGATAATGGTAGGAAGAGAAAGCCATTTTGTACATACCTGCATAAAAGGCTTGAGATAATCAGCTCTGCACCTGTAACCCAGCCCCTCCCAGCCCCAGTACCTTTCTAATAATCCACTGCATCAGTCCTAGGTAGTACAGCATGGACATCACAGTGCTGAAGAAAACCACGATCGGCAGGATCTCGGGGGGACAGAAACAATCATGAGTTAATGTTGGGCCCAGTTGCATCAGCAGGTTTTATATCAGGGCTCCTCTCTGTCTCCTTTTCTTCCTCTGAAACATCATGAAAATATGGGAAACTCCTCTTGAACTAAGTACTTTAATCAGGCAGCTGATTCTAATTTGTCACAGGACTTGACTTTTCCCCCTTGTCTTCTATGGTGTGCTTTTTTTTTGCTCAGAGAAGGAATGAAGTTTGGGGGGATTTGTAACAACTAGATCAATACACTGAAGGCTGCCAGGAAATACTTTTGTCCTGATGTAAAAAAGACATGGACTTCACCATTAGTTAGCGGAGTAACGTAAGTTGAGATAAGTTGTGAGCAATCTCAGAGCCTTATTCTGAATAGCTATAGAGATCAGGTAAGGCATGGTGGGTGCTGACACATAGTGCCTCTTACTGGATGGCAGAAATACCTGATGGCAATAACTTCAGCATCCCCTGAGAATGACACTGTGGTCTAAGCACGTGTGTTTGGAGTTCCAAACTAAGGAACCTGGGAGTGGTCAACCCAAAGAGTCATTCCTTATCTATAAGAAACTTCTGAACCCTTGGTCCATCCCATGGAAAGCAGACCCTACAGGGGATCCAGGCCCATTGTTTTGGGTTAAATGAATGTTGCGAGGTGGAGGTTGCTGGGGGAGGGTGCTAAGAGACAATGCTATATAAACTGTCTGCTATTTACAAGCAGCAGCAGTTCCCCTGTCTAGCCTGCTGCCACTGGACTGTCCTGCATGTGAGCCCCTCAATAAAACTTGTCTCATTCGCTGGCTCTAGGTCTTTTCTTTGACCTCTCAAACATGGTGCCACCCCTACTGAAGTCAATAGGGATCTCTCATGCCCTCTATGCAATAAACATTCATTCTTCTAGCTTTTAAAATAATAGTGATTTTACCTATAGATTTTCAAATTACAAAAAAGTGAATGCAGACTTTAGTTCTGTGTTAAAATCCATTGTATTTTCTGCTCAGGCTCAGTGGCTTACACCTGTAGTCCCAGCACTTTGGGATCCTGATTGAGGCAGGCGGATCACCTGAGGTCAGGAGTTCGAGACCAGCCTAGCCAACATGGTGAAACCCATCTCTACTAAACATACAAAAATTAGCCGTGCGTGGTGGCACACGCATGTAATCCCAGCTACTGGGGAGGCTGAGGCAGGAGGATTGCTCAAACCTGGGAGGAAGAGGTTGCAGAGCCGAGATTGAACCATACTGCAGCCTGGGGGACAGAGCAAGAACCTGTCTCAAAAAGAAAAAAAGGCCCTTTTCCTAGATCCCGTTTTCCTGATGCTCTTTGAGTGCCTTCAGTGCAGCCAGTGTCTCCGTAGAGAACACTTTCTACCCTGCATAGACCACACAGAGCTGTGGGCTGGGTCCCTTCTCAGCCTCATCCTACTGCACCCCTTCCCCACTCTTCCCCAGCTAACTGGCCAGAGAAGGCCGCCACCAAAGGCACAGAATGACCAAGGACAATTTGCACAGGATCTAATTTAGAAAAATCTATTAATAATATATATTAAAAGACATTTTGTGCCAGTATTTGGAGCTCACTCACTATAAGCTTTTTATTGGCTGTAATGGGTAGGCAGTCCCTTCCTGAAAGCTTAAGGGAGTTAAAAAGGCTCATCTCTGGAATGTTAGCAGAGGATTCTGCATTGGCAGGAAAGAATAGGGGCCACTGCCCTGGAAGAGGGGAGGGGGAAGGCCTGAAAACACCTGTAGAGTCTGGGTAGAAGTCATTCCTTCTTTATGACTTCATTTTTTCAATTCTGAATTCATTTCATGATATGAGCATATTCCTATCTCACCCTATAAACATTTGACCTTTCAGAGATGGCTGAATTAACTCAGCCCTAAAACATCAAACCAGCGAAACTGCTGGGTAGAGGTTGCTGGGGGAGGGTGCTAAGGAAAATGCTGTATAAACTGCATGTGTTTTACAAACAGTAGCGGTTCTCCTCTGCAGCCTGCTGCTAAACTGCTGCTTTGATATTTTAGGCTGAAATAAGATTCAGCCTAAAAGTTGGCTTAACTGAAGTGGGGTAATTTGGAGGTAAATTTGGAGTCTCTAAGTGAGAAAACAATTTAGATGTGTATGAATAACAACATACCACAAAAAAGAAAGCTGAAGGAAAACCCAAATGTATCTTTCTGACTCATTGACAAGTGTTTGTAGGAACTTCCCAGAGGAGGATGGGCTTCCCGGGGCATGTGGGAGCCTCAAGAAGGAATTAACTGTGGCCAGCCATGGGACCAAGCTGCCTTTCGCCTGTAAAATAATGTGCCTACTTTGGTTAGGAGAAGGCCTATCCTCTAGGCCTCCCTATGCAAGGCTGTGCTGAAGGAGAGATGAGAAAGTCTGAGCGTGGAGATGGCTCTAAAACAGAGGCTGATGGGTTGACCAGCTGTCTCAGGCACTGGGGCTGCAGGGCTTTCCGAGTACAGAGTTGTCACTGATCCTGGATCCATCAGCCATTCACTGCTACATGCCTCCTTATTGCTAGGAACGTAATGCTCCTTTCCCTGAAGGCCCAAGGTGCTATTACCCTTTTGATTTTCCCTAAGTATCTTAGATAAGGCTACAAGCCCTACCCTCTAGTATTTGAATATTTCTGACTTCCTCTAGATGTTTCCCTTAATTCCATAGCTACAAAGTAAAATGTGTACAGTCCACTAACTTCAGGTAAGATTGTCAATGAAAAAGGGTGGTGATGTATTGCACACCTTTGACAAGCCCAGTAGATAGATAACTGGTTTTTGGTCAGTTAAGTTCTATCTGAACATCTACAAAGACTAAGAAGCTACTGAAATAGCAGTGACTATATAGAAAAAAGGTTTGACTTTACCTTAAATGCAAAGAAGTGGTCTTTGTATTTCTCACCAAAGACGAATGAAGCGCCAGCATCTGTGTACTCCAGAAAAGTCTGAGTTAAAGAAAGAAAAAGAGTTCTCATTCCAACCACGTGAGTAGAAATTACATAGTGCACAGGAACGCTAGGCTCGGCAGAGGATAGGTACTCAGCAAACTTGTTGGATAGACTTGGAAAGTTATTGTTCTCAGCTTTGCCCCCTCCAATGAATGGCATAGAAGTATAGTTTTGAAATAGTCCTGCATATAAATTTCCTGACGTTTCTGACATTCAGTATGACTCCAGAATGGTACAGAATGAGTTGAATGTGGTGATGTGGTCCAGCAGGCCATATGTGGCTTGAGGGTGGCATTAGTTACCACTGGACACAAAGGAAGCCTGTTTCTCTGTCTGTGGAAGTGTCTGAGAAGCTGGGCAGGAGGATGTGGGTGATGGGTTAAGGGAGTGATTATACAGGTCCAGAACAGCAGTGATGTTAACAAGCCAGGCAGACTAACATATCAAACATAAGCAAAGCTATTTGTTAACTCATGATGCAGAATTAAAATTGGAGACAACTCATGCAGACAGATAAACCCATTTCTGACACATCTTGAAGATTACCTCCAATGTTAAAAGCACCATAAAAGCAAGGTGTTCTTTTGAACCAAACTTACCTGAACTTGTCTGCCCAACCAATCAAAAGCTATAAATCCAGGGTCAGTCCTTAGAATCAAGAGCCCAAGAAGAAACTGTAACCCAATTCCCCATAAGACAGGTCTCCAGTAAACCTATACAGAAAGATCAAGTGATATATCTTAGTAGGAAAATTAATGCAGACCTCAGTACAAATGTCTAATGGATCACTATTTCCTTGGACACATTCTCAAATGTGGCCTGTCACCCACCTTCTTTGGGAGGCTAAAGCTGTCATGAGCAGAGAACCCCTTGATAGAACCATACCTTAAAAAACTCAGGCCAGGCACAGTGGGTCACACCTGTAATCCTAGTACTTTGGGAGGCTGAGGCGAGCAGATGACCTGAGCTCAGGAGTTCAAGACCAACCTGACCAACATGGCGAAACCTATCTCTACTAAAAATACAAAAAGAAGCCGGGCATAGTGGCGCATGCCTAATCCCAGGAATTAGGACACCAGCTGCTGTTGGCCCAAGAGGTTGAGGCAGGAGAATCACTTGAACCCAGGAGGCAAAGATTGCAGTGAACTGATATCACACCACCGCACTCCAGCCTGGGCAACAGAGCAAGCCTCCATCTCAAGAAAAAAACAAACAAACAAAAAACAAACTCAGAATTGCATTCCCTCTCCCTAAAACTGAGTTTTAAGCCTTCAGTCCAGGGAAAGTATGTAAATAACCACTATTCCCTGATAATTTACTCTGATAGAAACAGGAGGTCTAAGAAGGGCCATTAAAGGAGGCAGGATCCTGCCATCCTAGCTAAGCTGTAAGTACTGGATACATATCATTATGTCCCCATCTGGAAAAACGGAAAGGCAGAACATGATTCTCTGTGTGTCCAAGGTTTGTTGATCTGACAACCTGTAAGTGAATTAAGTCAAATATTGTCCCATCAAGAGGCCCTCATTTCATTGTAAAAGAGACCAATAAACTCTAATGCAGACGCAGGATGTGCAGCAGGAATGGACAGTCATTTGCTTTCATCTGTGGTACAGAGGTGAGTGGCTTCAGAGAACTATGGCATCGGAGGCACAGACCAGGAGATGTTCACCTCAGCAGGGCAAATGACTTGGATCCTGTTAGCTGAACTTGGTCTCTGATTAATGTTTTTTAACTTGAGTCAAGCTTTTAACTGGTAAAGACTTCCAAAGTTTGCCATTGTGAGTTACATGTGAGAGCTTCGATGCCTCAGAATTCTTGCCCATTTCATGGGTTACCAGCGGACAGAACTAGGATGACAGTTGGGTTCAATATTTAAAAGAAAAGTGTATAAGGACAAATTTTTGGAGTATAAATGCTGAAACTGCATAGGACTTTGATGAACTGCAGGATCCATTGGGAAAATATTAGATTTTTTACTGGTCTGGGGAAATCTGGATCAAAGTGGATGAGTTTTCTCTGTGTGTTTGATGGAGGGTACATGAGAAGTAATTAGACTTGACAGGGAGAGAACGACTCACTGGTTATGTGACTGGAAAATGACTGAGAATGGAACATGAGGTAATAACAGACAGTACCATGAAAGTTCAGGAAGATAGGGTACCCTGGCCATTTAAAGTAATCCCATCAAGGTAAGAAAAATACTGAATAATACTGTGATTCTCTCACAATCAGTATTTTGAGCAATTTACATATGGGGGAAAAAGAAAAAAATAACCTGAAAGATCAACTGGATACTTACTCTGGTTGGGTACTTGGAAAATAGAAATAACAGGACAATGTACATTATGAGCCCACCGAAGGACACCAGCTGCTGTTGGCCCAATTTGGCGGTGTCAAAGGCCAGCCAGAAAATAACTGCTAGGACCAGGGAGCTCCAGATCACCCTAAGAGAACGGAAGGGAGGCATTGGTATTATTTTGTTGTGCTAACTTGAGAATCATAATCAGGCTTAAATTTTTTTCTTTTTTGAGAGATGGAGACTTGCTCTGTCGCCCAGGCTGGAGTAGAGCAGAGTGATCTCAGCTCACTGCAACTTCTACTTCCCAGGTTCAAGCAATTCTCCTGCCTCAGCCTCCCTAGTGGCTGGGATTAGAGGCACCTGCCACCATGCCAAGCTAATTTTTGTATTTTTAGTGGAGACGGGTTTCACCATGTTGGCCAGGCTGGTCTTGAACTCCTGAGCTCAGGTAATCTGCCCACCTCGGCCTCCCAAAGTGCTGGATTACAGGCAAGAGCCACAGCTCCCAGTCATCAGGCTTAAATTAACAAAGAAACATAAAAACAAGATGAATACACTCTGGCACCAGTAAGTTGTGCTTTTGGAAACTGCAACAGAATCTTTTTGGTTGTGGCTATCAAGGCAAATAGCTAAAAAATTAAGTACTGGGTCTCCTTACTTTACAGCTCTTACTTTACCTTCATTTTGAGGGGTGAGGGAGGTGTTACCTGCTTCCCTTTAAGGGAGAACTTGGAATATGTTATCTGCCGTTGGGGGACCTCACCAGGAGCCGAGAGCAACATCAGACATTAGAGCGAGCGAGTTCTGGCTCCCCTGGCATGTCCAGCAAGCATGACAAGTCTGACTCAGGACTCACGGCTTGGACAGCAGAGCTAGAAAGCCTGCTGTGTTGGGATTGCACAAACCTAGTTTATTAGGCCAAGGATGTGTGAAGTTTCCTGGTAGATCCCATGTTAGTCTTAAGGGAGAGAATTGCTCTTGGGTCCTGCTCAGTGGGCCACCTGAAGGGAGAGGAGGTCCCTGAGAGAGAGGCTGAGGGAATAGCTCTGGACAGTTGCTGTAGGACACAGGGTCCTATGGGAAAGGGTCACTCTAATACTTCACAGGCCCTTTCTCCCAAGGAGGGCAGCTTCATACCCAGAGCAGGGGTCCAGCCTGATACTGGCTTTGAGGACGGCAGGGGAGCAAGTAACAGGGAGAAAGGGGACACTCAGACCCAGGTGGGGGAGGAAAGCTAGGGCACTGGGTCAAGTTCGCAGTTCTCATTATTGTATGGGACAGCATATTCTGATGTTAAAAAATGTCTGTGATGCCTGTATCAAAATATCTCATCTACCTTGTAAATATATATACACCTATGATGTACCCACAACAATGAACAATTTAAAAAATGGGCTGGGCACAGTGACTGACACCTGTAATCCCAGCACTTTGGGAGTCTAAGGCAGGTGGATCACTTGGGGCCAGGAGTTCAAGACCTGTCTGGGCAATATGGTGAAACCCCTGTCTCTAGTAAAAATAAAAAAAAAAAATAGCTGGGAAGCTAAGCTACTTAGGAGGCTGAGGCATGAGAATCATTTGAACCTAGGAGGCAGAGGTTACAGTGAGCCAAGATGGCACCACTGCACTCCCGCCTGGGTGACAGAGCACGACTCTGTCTCACAAAAAGAAAAAAAAAGAAAGCCTGTGAACATTGGATCATTACTAAGAGTGTTCAGAAGGGTCATGGGTTTTCAGTATTTTTATAAATTATAGAGTAGATATCTTGCATTGAATAAAATGGAAAGAATGATGAATGAAAAAACTAAATTGTATTTTGACCATAGCCCCATGGGTCATGAAAAAAAGTGCTAACAGTCTTCAACAACAAAGCCGCTTTTAAAGCCCTACATTTTTAATGAGCAAAAGGCATGGGCAGAAATCAGAGGAAAAGAAGCCTGATTAAAAAATTATTTGGGGTCAGGCGTAGTGGCTCATGCTTGTAATCCCAGAACTTTGGGAGGCTGAGGTGGATGGATCACCTGAGGTCAGGAGTTCAAGACCAGCTTGGCCAACATGGTGAAACCCCATCTCTACTAAAGATACAAAAATTAGCCAGGTATGGTGGTGAGTGCCTGTAATCCCAGCTACTCAGGAGGCTGAGGCAGGAGAATCACTTGAACCCAGGAGGCGGGGGTTGTAGTGAGCCAAAGTTGCGCCACTGCACTCCAGCCTGGGTGACAGAGCGAGACCCCATCTAAAAAAAAAAAAAATTATTTGGATTCACTAGTCAATAAAGAAATGTGAGGAATGAGATACCAGTTGACTTAAATTAATCATAATAGGCTGGGCGTTGTGGCTTATGCCTATAATCCCAGCACTTTGGGAGGCCAAGGTGGGTGGATCACCTGAGGTCAGGAGCTTGAGACCAGCCTGGCCAACACAGTGAAATACTGTCTACTAAAAATAGAAAAATTAACTGGGCATGGTGGCGAGCACCTGTAGTCCCAGCTATTTGAGAAGCTGAGGCAGGAGAATTGCTTGAACCAGGGAGCCAGGATGCAGTGAGAGGAAATTGCACCGTGGCCCTCCAGCCTGGGTGACAAAAATGAGACTCCTTCTCAAAAATCAATAAAAAAAAAAACAAATCATAAATAGGTATAAAGATTTGTGTTCATCATAACATTTAAAATAGCAAAGATTTTGTAGGTAAAATAAATGGTCAACCATACAGGAACTATAATCAAATTCAAGATTGAATATGTTCTATGATCCTCATTTTATAAATAAATCGTAAAGAGAATGTATATAACGTGTATAAGAAAAGAAGTTGGTAAAAATGAAAGCTCTTTGCAAACACATCACCAGCAATCTCCATCAGTTTTTACTTATAAACCAATTCTTTATTTACAGGTACTGAGATTAGATGGCATTTCTGCTGTTCCCTATCTTATGCCAGCACAGATGTTACTGATTGATCATGGCGCCCTTCCACTGACAGGTCAGAGGGAGAGTGAAAGCCGTCCTGCCATGACAACACTTTCAGTCTATTCTATATTTCTAACTACTTCCTGATACGTAGGCATGGACGTGTCTCTCCCTAATATAGCACATGGAACGTTTTATGCTCAACATCTTTTGGACAACATTTTATCATTTAATATACTTGACATTAAGGCAGTTTGTGAGGACATCTGGACACATTTCAAATGAGTCATTGCCTCATCTAGGCTTTGATTTCCTGTTTGTAAAATGAAGACATTGTAACAGATTACTCCCTAAGGTGTTTCTGCTTCCATATCCCATAAATGAAGAAGCAATTTCAGAATGCATTTTTGAAACGGTGTTGGAAAAGACTACTATCTCTCTTAACTGAAATAAGAGAACCAATTGCATTTACCACTTCAGCCAGAACCAATGGCCGCTCAGAAACTTTCTTCCAGGAGACAGCATCTCATCAATTTGATGTTCATATTTGGCCATCAGGTGATCCCAGACAACGAAGAAGATGGCAACCACAGTAATCACAAAAAGAGGAAGGGCTCTGTGAAAGTTCAGCACACAGGCCACAATCACCATAACCAGATAACCTGTCCAGGAAGCAAAAACAGACATTGAACATCATTAAGCACTGGGACACGCCTCCAGTCTCCAGCCTCCAGCTTTGATCTGGCTCAGGTGAGGGGAGGTTTAATTAAGGCATCACTGAATGCAGGAGTGCTCTTGATATAGCTACTGGCTTTTCTGATGGGGGATTTTGATATTTTTCAAAGCAAGTCTTGAAAATTCTCACATGAATGCTAAGAAGATAGGGTGCTGGGTCTTTTTATTCTTACAAGACTTTCGGATTCTTGAATCCTGGTGCTTGATCATTGGGCCTCTCAGTACTGTCCGTTTTTACTCCTGGTATTCAGTCTCGGCAGGTGAGTACTATCAGAGAAAGGCCGAGTGTTGAAACAGCCACTGGCAAAGGGATACTGATTCTTGTGGTTTGCAGTTCAGATTTGGCCTAAAGTTGAGTGAAGAAATACACCTGCCAACAACAGACCATTTCTCTAAGTGACACAGAGTCTCCTAGGAAAAGAGGTAGGGGCAGTTACCAAGGTGGCTGCTTTGGAAGAGCAGATTGTAGGATAAGAGTAAGGTTTCCTATTCTTAAAGGTCTGCAAAGATGGTCTGCAGGTTAAACCTGGCCTGCCGCTTGTTTTTGTAGGTGGCAAGTACATTTGTATTTGTGTGTTTCGAACCGACCCTATCCTGGCCAAGGGGATCCCAGAAAAACCTGAAAAACTTGAGTTCCCAGCCATGACAGGATGGGAGGTCAGATGTGCCTCAGTATGCCCCTTACTTATTAACTTTTAACCAGGATTCCTTCCTAAGGAACTAGCAGAAACCAGCTCTGGAAAACAAGAAATGGAAGACTCACTTCTCTAAAACCTTTAGCCAACCATCTGAGGTGTTGACCAGACTCCTTTTCTTTCTTTAGATTTTTGTTGCTTTGTTTGAGACAGAATTTTGCTCTTGTTGCCCAGAATGGAGTACAATGTGTGTGATCTCAGCTCACTGCAACCTCCGCCTCCCAAGTTCAAGAGATTCTCCTGCCTCAGCCTCCCAAGTAGCTGGGATTGCAGGCATGTGCCACCATGCCCAGTGAATTATGTATTTTTAGTAGAGGCAGGGTTTCACCATGTTGGTCAGGATGGTCTTGATCTCCTGACCTCAGGTGATCCACCCACCTCGGCCTCCAAAAGTGCTGGGGTTATAGTTGTGAGCCATCGTGCCCAGCCTCTTTAGAGTTTTGACATGACATCTCACCAGTTTCACAGGGCATTTCTTCCTGATAAGAGACAACTGACCATGGAATGTTTCTGGCCAGCCTTGGAGGATGCACAGTGAGGGTTTTTGTGTTCTTTACTTTACCTTTTGACTTCACAGGGCTGAAAACTCCACCCTTAGATCGTGGTAACACTACTATTTTTTATACACGTTATTCACAGAGAGGCATGAATCTCAATTGTCCATGTGCATGTGTCTCCTTTCACAAATATTCATGACTCCTTCTATAGCTTATTGAATATTTATACTTAGCCAACCCTTTCAGCATAAATTCCTGTCTTATTCTTCCCTCCCTCAAAGTGCTTGTTTCTGGCTTCTGTTGGAGACTATGCTTCCCAGCCTGTCAGAATGGCCACCTTGCAGGCTGCAACCATTTATGAGAAATAAAACTTTCCTTTCCAAATGTATAAACCTTGTGATTGATTCTTCAGTTGACTGTATGTGTGTTCTACAAATAAGGTTGTGTTGGAATACAGCCACGCCTGTCTACTTATGCATCGTTTATGGTTGCTTTTTACTACAGTGGCAGAGTGGCATGGTTTTGATCTTATGTCTGAAATACTGAAAGGCTTAAAATACTGTCTGGCCCAATACTTATAAAGTTCACCACCCCTACTGTTTTCCTTTTCCAACTGTTGGCGCATCAGCAAAACCACTGACCCTGGCAGTGCGGCAGCCTTGGATTGATGTCTGTGAGCTTGGATGGGGGTGCTTACATTTTACAGACAGGCATGTCCTTTAAAATGGGCCGAGTTCAGTGTGCTGAGCTTCAAGAAAAAAAATAACAATACAGCAAAACAAAAACAAAAGAAAAAGCAAGTAAAGTGAGCCAAGGAGCTCTTCGTTCTGGAGGGAGTAAACACAGGAGACATTCTCGTCCTGCCTTCAGGCAAACGGAGTGGACTAGACGGTGCTAAGCTACTCATGTTGTATTCACATAAAGCATTACTCACTTGTGTTTTCTGAATTTATGTGAATCAATGCACCCCTTAAAATCCACATGACAGTAACAAAGGCTATAAGAATGCGGAGAGTAAGTGACTAAAACAATTAGCTTCCAGCCTCCTAAATGGGGTAGGAAAACGATTTGCACAGGCTTCCCCTATAAAGGGCTTCTTGACTGACTTCTCCACCTCCCTAGAAGATTTAGTGAGGTCCAGGGGAAGAGAAAGGTTTAATCTCTTTTCACATAAAGTTAATATTTGGGGGAATCCCTGAAAAAAAGACAGTGGTATCCCTATCCCTCTTGGTTATTTACCTGCTAATAACATGCCCCAGATGATGTGTCGAAGAGTCGTTTTGTGTTTCCTACAGAAACCACATACTGTGTCATACCTCCTTTCCAAACACCTGCAACACGAAAGCAAAAAGGCAGGGAGAAGTGAACACCAAAAACATGAAATAAACTGCATGCTGAGGCTAGATTAGGCTTTGTAAACCAAGAAAGCAAACAAACAAATGTCTGAGGTATATGTCTTACAAAGTAGAAGTAGGAAACTCATTTCATTTTAGACTAGAGTCAGCCATGACCGTTCGGTGATCACCATCACTGAATAAGTGTGCCGAGCCCTGAGGGGTTAGGAAGGTACAGACAACATGCTCCTGGGAACAGAGCAGGGGAGATGGATAACTAACCAAAGCTGAAATAGTCACAGGAAGAGAGTGTTTCTGGCACACTACAAGATCCTTTGCTAGCTTTTAACCAATGGTTATTACGTGTTCATTGTCAGAAAATAAAAAGCCAAGGAACTCTGTCATCTCTCTTGGTTTGGCAAAGTTTGAGCAAGTTGGTGGCTCTGTCTGCCTTTACCATCCCTGTTGGTCCAAGACTGACGGACTTCATGGGCGTGTTTAAAATGCAAAGTAGGATTTCCTGGATGTTAGGGCTACTAACCAAAGGGTTGTCACAGCTTTCTCAGAAAGCTCTGGAGTTGCTAGAATGTCTATTTCCATCCAGGGCTCTGTTATGGGTTGGGTGGGTAGTGTGTGACCAGTGTAGGTCTGGTCATGTCTTCAGAGCAGTCCCCCAGGAGTGAGCTGGGAGGCCAGGGTCATAGCCACATGGCTCTCCTCTCCTTCTCTGGGGATCTTCTTCCCATGTAGATGCCTCTTTCTTTGGAGACCTCCCATTCTCCCACTTGAATCTGGGTAAAAGAAACTTCTTGCACATTTCCTCATTGTCCTTTCCAGGCCACGGGGTAGTACTTCTAAAATGACCATTTCTCATCCCATATAGGCGGTTCCCAAACTCCAGGACTTCAAAGGACGTGGTCCCGAGCTAGGAGACCTGCACTCCCCTTGGCCAGTGCCTCCACTTCCCCGCCTTCCAACAGTCTTGCCTGTACCTCCAAAGTCAGCCACCTCTCAAGCTTTGGGGGACAGCTCAAGCTTTTGGCTTCTAAAAAGTCCTCTTGCATCTCCTCAGACAGACACATGCCTCTGAACTTTATTCTTACTGTCTTCTTTTATTGTGTTTTGTTATGAACTCATTACCTACCCATTCCAGTAGCAGGAAATAGTGGTTATTTGGTTAATAGCCAGTCATTTTTTTACCTAGGCTGAATAATTCCCAACCCATTAACCTTAGTGAATCCTGAGTACCTCTGACCACACAAAAGAATTTCTCAATCTCCCGGGGCCAGGGATCCTGGAGAATAGATGTCTGTGAGCCATACAGCACAATGAATGTAACCTTGGATATTAAGGATGTTTAACAGATATGTATTGATTGATAGATGAATGAAATGAGAGTGCATATTGGTTATGTGCAACAGTATTTTACAGCTCTGAGTTGGGGCCTCATTAGTGGGTTATGAAGTCCACATAGTAGCCACTATTAAAACAGAAGGAGGCCATGTGTGGTGGCTCATGCCTGTACTCCCAGCACTTTGAGAGGCCCAGATGGAAGGATTATTTGAGCCCAGGATTTTGAGACCAGATTGGGAAACACAGTGAGAACTTGTCTCTACAAAAAAAAAAAAAAAAAAAAAAAAAATTAGCTGGGTGTGGTGGCACAAACCTGTGGTCCCAGCTGTAAAGTAAATCACTTGAGCCCCAGAGGTGAAGGCTGCAGTGAGCTGTGATTGTGCCACAGCACCCCGTCTCAATTTAAAAAAAAAAAGAAAGGAAATAATAAAGTATCAAAGTATCATAGTGTACCATTCATACATAAGAATGATAGGTATCACTTCATGAAACATTCACCATTATGTATGTGTGTGAATATGTGTACTGAGAATTAGAAGCAATGCTCTAGAATAAAAGTGTAGTGAAGACATTTTTTGCTTTGGGAAAAGCTAATGATGTATTATTCTCAGCTGAAGATACATTAAAGTGGCAGCAGCAGAGGGTGACATTTAATAGGGCACATCCACATACTGTAGGTTGACTCAGATTCTTTAATTGCAGGGAATGTGTGTAGTCCATTACGGCAATCTGACTTCTGCATAAAGCAGAGTAGCTGGAAGTAGACACTCAGTTATTTGGTTATCTAGGTTGAATAATTCCCAACCTCCTGATGACTGTTTCAGTCTCATTAACATGAATGAAACCTGAGCACCTCTGACCACCCAAGAGAATTTCTCAGTATCTCTGGGTCAGAGACTCATAAAGTAAAATGAAGGATACAACTTTGTTATGTTTCTGATATGGTAAATACTTGGGATGACGTATATGTGACAAGAGCTCCCAACCCTAATTCTGGCCAACCCCAGATATATATTCTGATGCATAAAAACAAAGTTCCTCCCGTAGCCCATGAAAGGCTGAGGTGGGCGGATCATTCACGCTCAGGAGGTAGAGGCAGCAGTAAGCTAGACAGAACTCACAACAGGGTCTTGCTTTGCTGCCCAGGCTAGACAGAATAGATTTACATTTCTACATTTAAATGAAAATCTATTTCTGATTGGGCATGGTGGCTCACACCTGTAACCCCAGCACTTTGGGAGGCTGAGGCAAGCGGATCACCTGAGGTCAGGAGTTGGAGACTAGCCTGGCTAACATGGTGAAACCCTGTCTCTACTAAAAATACAAAAATTAGCTGGGCATGGTGGCGTGTGCCCATAATCCCAGCTACTTGGGAGGCTGAGACAGGAGAATCGCTTGAACCTGGGAGGTGGAGGCTGTAGTGAGCTGAGATCATACCACTGCACTTCAGCCTGGGTGACACAGCACGACTCCGTCTCAAAAAAAAAAAAAAAAAAAAATTAAAATCTATTTCTAGATGTAAAATTAGCACCACTGAACTCCATCTTGTGTGACAGAGCAAGCCCCTGTTTCTAAAAAAAAAAATTAAAAATTTTCTCAGAGACATAGGAATGCAAATAAAATTCAAATAGGAATTTAGAAGATGGATGAATACTGTACTGTTATGATAGAGTAGCAGACAATCCTGGGCTAGGAATCAGAAGCTGAAATTGTGACCTAGCTCTCTTCCTCTCCTGGCTGATTTGGGGGCGTCATTTCTCTGAGGTTCATTTTTCCGGTCCAAAACATAAAGGTACTAATCTCGTGTTTCCTACCTTATGAAGTTGTAAGGACTTGGAATACTTTGAGGCTACAAGGTAAGAACAACAGTGTGTTGGGATTTAAAGTGCATTGATTTTGAGCAATCAGCTGCTATTGATGAACATTGAGAAGATGAATTAACTACATTCGTATGGACTGGAGCAATTAGTTGGTAATTTATACTTTTAATTAGAAGACTATCCTGGTGAATTTAAATCTGCATATTGGGTTCCCAGAACATCAGCAGTTTGAATTGGCCACAGTGATCATCCTAGAGCTTCATTAGTTTTTCTGGAAAGGGGGTTGGGTAGGGAGGGTAGAAAGATGGGTGGTGGCGACAATCTCTAATAAATAATAATAGATGTTAAAAATCAAATGGGAGGCCCGGCATGGTGGCTCACGCCTGTAATCCCAGCACTTTGGGAGGCCGAGGTGGGTAGATCATTTGAGGTCAGGAGTTCAAGACCAGCCTGGCCAACATGGTGAAACCCTGCCTTTACTAAAAATACAAAAATTACCCAGGCATGATGGCGCTTGCCTGTAGTCCCAGCTATTCGGGAGGCTGAAACAGGAGAATCGCTTGAACTTGGGAGGCGGAGGTTGCAGTGAGCTGAGAGGGTGTGACTGCACTCCAGCCTGGGTGACAAAGTGCGACTCTGTTTAAAAAAAAAAAAAAATTCAAATGGGGATAAAACAAAGTAATAAAACCAAATGGGAGGTAGGCCTGGTTATTTCCCTGTTTTAAAGACTGTACCCTTTTGGCTGCATCTCCTCGTCATCATCCTCCATGTCTTCTTTGTTTCTTGGAGAATCCGGTTCAACTGTGACCTGTTCCTCGCCCTGGAAATAAAACATTGGAGCAGAGATGGAATAATGAGCATCTTGGGCATAATGGACCCTGGTTTCACTGCTCAGAACTCTAGCAAAGAACTTCCAATAGGTCCTTTAAAATTATTATACAAGAAAATGGCTCCTATTTTCTACTGCACAGTCATTTTTCTCCCCCTCTTACAATCTCACACAAAAAATCCGAGGATCACATTGAATCTCTTCCTTTCTTTCCAAAGGAGCGGTTGGTATTTTCTCCTTTTCTTAAGGGAACAGGCTCTTATTTGTGCTTTTTGCTCCTCTCTCTCCTGTAATTATTCAACCCCAGCTCTGTTTTCAGCCAAGTGCTAAATGAAGTTAATACCAGAAGCTGCATAAATCTCCCTTAGTACTCGGCCAGCCCCGGTTTCCAAAGGACTGAAACCAAATCTGGATTTAATCCCCTGGCAGCCCAAGGCTTGGTCTGTGGATATGAACACTAGCCTGGTACCTTCAAGAGCCAATAAATCCACCTTGGGAATGAGGATCCTTTTATCAGTTGGGCTAAAGGGGTCTATTTCACGTACTCAGCTAGCCCTTGCTCTAAATAATTGAGTGTGGAATATCTCTGTCCCATTTTTTCATGGACAATCTTTCTAGGTACAGTTCGAGTTCTCAAATATCCATGACCCATCCTATTTCCAGGATGGCAGAGGATTTCCTACCTGTCTCCAGTCTTTAATAATGTCTCAAATAGTAAGCCTGGCTCTTGTAACCAATGGTACAGAAGCAGGCAGGGGAGGAAATAGATGCGGGCGGAGCAGTTTGAGTGTGCTCTAAGAGGCATAATGTCAAATCGCAGCATTTGTCTTCTGTCATACCCAGGGCGGCTTTTGATGCTCTTTAACAGAAATCACAGACGTTAATCATCAGTGTGTGTCTGAGCTGAAAAAACTCTCAAAAATCCTATAATTGCTCAAGGCCAAACTCCATTGTTCTTCTTATTCAGATGACCTTCCTTTTCTGGGCTGGACCCCAGGAACTAGGAAGGCGAGAGGATAATTGGAAGAGAGACCAGCTGAGTCCAAGCTGCAGCTACTGAGGAGGGGCTGGGGATGAGTCTTATTCATTTATTTCTATCTAATTCCCAGATTAGCCAATAGTCAATGTTTGGTAACTATTTGATTTAAATGATTATCATTATTATTTTCTTGCAGTGAAAGTACCCCAAGTGACCTGCTATCTATGGGATGTCTGACATTACTATTGTTGTCTTTTATTTTTCAATTTTTTCTCACCTTTTAAAAACAACAACTTGGCTCCCACAGTCATGGGACCTCTGCCCCGCTCCTTCCTTTCACAGCCAGGCCACTGGAGAGAGTTGTATTTACTCTTTGGAAGTCACTTCCTCACATCCTGCCCACGTCTCTACCCACTGTGACTGAGCTTCTCCTGAATGGGTCCTGCCAAGGTCACTCAAGGCCCATTGCTATCAAATCCAGTAGCTACTCCTCAGCCTTCACATCCCCGTTTATAATTGTAAAATATTAAAATTTTTGTTTTTTGAAAAAGTATTTTAAAAACATTTTTAAAAGAGCAGTTTAAGTTCACAGCCAAATGGAGCTGAAAGTATAGAGATTTATCATGTATTGTCTACCCACCCTCACCTTCCCCACTATCAAATGAACCCAGAGAAGTACATTTGCTACGATGGATGAGCCTACATGGACATCATCATCACCCAAAATCTGCAGTGAGACTCGCTCCTGGTCTTGTACATTCTATGGGTTTGGACACTTGTACGATAACATGTGTCCACCATTGTAGTATCAGGCACACTAGTTTCACGGCTCTAAAAGTCTTCTTATTTGTCCCTACCTCCCCCAGTGCCTGGGAAGCCCTGACTATTGGCTGTCTCCATAGTTTTGCATTTCCCAGAATGTCGTGTAGTTGGGATCACACAGTACATAGCCATTTTAGATTGCCTTCTTTCACCTAGTAATGCGTAGTTAAGGTTCCTTTGTGTCTTTTCATGGCTTGAGAGTTCATTTCTTTTTAGTGCTGGAAGACACTGCATGTCTGGATGTACCACAGTTTATTTATTCATTCACCTACTGAATTTTGGTTGCTTCCAAGTGTTGGCAATTACAAATAAAGCTGCTCTAAACATCCATGTGTAGGTTTTTATGTGGACATAAGCATTGTTTTCTTTTTTGTTTGTTGAAGAATATTTAGTGAGCATTTTTTGTAATCAATTAAGCGAAATAGACAGTTACCAAACACTGTACTATGCATGGTATGATTCCAATACAGATGACATATGCCCGTGGGCGTATGTTTGCATTAAAAAAAGCTGTGTTCCAAGATGTTCAGCACTGACTCTTTTTCTTGAATTATGAGCCTTTTTTGGTCTTCCAAATTTTGCTACAATAACTGTTTCAAATTTTCTACTTTAAAAAGTGATTTTTTTACCTCACAAAATGACACACTAGTGGGCACCCCAAATTACTTTGTGTGTGTGTGTGTGTGTGTGAGAGAGAGAGAGAGAGAGAAAGAGTCTCGCTCTGTCTCCCAGGCTGGAGTGCAGTGACGTGATCTCGGCTCACTGCAACCTCTGCCTCCTGGGTTCAAGGGATTCTCCTGCCTCAGCCTCCAGAGTAGCTGTGATTACAAATGACCAACATCACATCCAGCTAATTTTTGTATTTTAGTAGAGATGGGGTTTCACCATGTTGGCCAGGCTGGTCTCGAACTCCTGACTTTAAGTGATCCACCTGCTTTGGCCTCCCAAAGTGCTGGGATTACAGGCGTGAGCCACCCGCACACTGCCCTGAATTACTTTTTAAGGGATGACCTACATGGGTAATTTGTTTACCTTGTTAGCAACAGGAAGCCATCTTTAAATAAACTCCTGTCCAGAATTCAGCAGATAAGTGAAATTAAGCAGGAGTCCCTCAGACCAGTGTAAAGCTACTAAGGAATTCTAGGGCATGATAGACACAGTTTTAGCACCATATTAGAGCGTTCCTCTTGTTTCTATCATTTACCTTAAAATTCAGGTGGTTTTGTCTAATCCAATGCCTTTTTCCTTGAAATGAAGCTTGAAACTCCTAATAGTGAAGTGTCAGCGAAAACCTGGGTATGCTTTTCCCGTTAGGGAACTCTGAGGACAGGTGGATAAAAACAAAACCTCTCTGTTTGGGCATGCGTGTTTTCTTTACCACTGTGCCCACACACTTTCATTACCACTTAATCTGTTCCCATGCTTTCTGTGCCCACTGTTCTCAGGTGCCTGCTGCACCGCGGTTGCCATGGCACTGGAGTCACACACCACAGTCCTGCCGTACCTGTTTGGTGTTTGTGTGCTCGCCTCTTTGCGCAGCTCCGCTTCTTATCGAGTTGTTGTTTCCTGATGTATTCTCATTCTCAAGAAAATTTTCTTCATTCTAAGAAAAAAGTGTAGATTGCAAAATTAAAGTTAGAACCAAGAGATGGATGTTCTTCCATGAGTAATACCTAGAGAAATTTGGAGGATGAGAGAGGCAAAGATCGGGTGTTCAGGAGAAGCATCTGATTCAACAAACAGCTGATAAATCCTGAGTTCGTAAAGAAACAGATGATCGAATGGACATAGTGGTTCTCTCCTGTAATCCCAGCATTATGGGAGGCTGAAGTGGGAGGGAAAACCAGCCTGGGCAAAAACCCATGTTTACTAAAAATACAAAGATTAGCTGGGCTTGGTGGTGTGTGCCTTTAATTCCAGCTACTTGGGAGGCTAATGTGGGAGACTTGCTTGAGTCCCAGAGGCAGAGGTTGCAGTGAGCTGAGATCTTGCCACTGCACTCCAGCCTGGGTGACAGATCAAGACTCTATCTCAGAAAAAAATAAAAAGAAAGAAAGAAAAAGAAAAAAGAAAAGAAACGGATGACTTTTGCTTTGTTTTGTTCTGATACGAAGGTGGTCCAGAGGAAGAGAGAGGAATGAAGACAATTGCCCTCATCTAGGCCAGATAACTTTCCAATAGGCAGAGCTGGGACCAGGGGCAGGTTTCCACTTTCCTTTCTATCACATGACACAGATTTTCAACTTATAAAATGAAATAAAATGTGGTAAACCATACTCTGGATAACTTTATTCTCAGATGTTAGGTTCATGAAATTTTAAAATGTGTTTTATTTGTTTAAAGCAATCTCCGGTAGTAATGATCATGAGAAAAATGCCCTTTTTTTGTGGGTGGGGCTGTCTTGATTTTACTTTTAGGAACTGAATGAGGTTTGCTCTTGTCCTGACCCCTCAGCTGCTGTTTCCAGAAGCGACAAACACCTGACCTGTTTTCTGTCTCTTGTATCTTTTTTAGGGTATCTAATATTTCTCCCATCTCATTCCAACGTGCCCTTTTCTAGAGTGAGGTAACGGATAAATAGGGTTAGGAAATGCCTTCTGTTAGCCCAAGGGCTATAACTGTGTCTTTAAAGACCAAGTATATGACTTTGATTTTAACTTTAGATCTTTGGCCCCAGGAATCCAGCAAATATTGCAATTCCAAGTTGTATTGCATTTTTCCACTTACTGAAACACAAGAATGAATAAACGTGAAAAAAACTTACAGCACACATGACTCATGCATCAAAGTACTGTGCCGTACTTCCTTTTGTGTTACAGTTGCTTATATCCTACAGTTCTTTGCACATAGCAGACACTAACAATTTTTTGAATTAATGACTCACAGAGATTTTAAAGTTGATTTAGCGCAGCAGTGTAGTACTCCTGGGTCCTTGGTATAAAAATACAGCATGGGCTGGGTGTGGTGGCTCACGCCTGTAATCCCAGCACTTTGGGAGGCTGAGGTGGGTGGATCATCTGAGGTTGGGAGTTCGAGACCAACCTGGCCAATATGGTGAAACCCCCGTCTCTACTAAAAATACAAAAATTAGCTGTCGTGGTGTCACTCACCTATGATTCCAGCTACTTGAGAGGCTGAGGCAGGAGAAGTGCTTGAACCCAGGAGGCAGAGGTTGCAGTGAGCTTGGGTGATAGAGTGAGACTCAGTCTCAAAATAATAATAGTAATAATACAGCATGGGAAAAAGTATATATAGTATGGGAAGATGTCAGGATGTTGCTAATTGCTGAAATTGGCTGGCAGGTATCTAGAAAATCATTTTATTATTCTCCTACTTTGGTGGATGCTAAAATTTTCCTTAATAAGTTAAAAATAAAATCAAGCATGAGTTGGTGGAGTAACAGGACACAGGTCACTGAGGGGCTAGTCCTTAGGGTCCTTACTGAGCAGGTCACAGTCTCCCAAGCTTCAACTCCCTCATTCATACAACACAGTTTGGATTTGGAGTTCTTGTGAATCCTTCCGGAATCCTGACATTTTCTAGTTCTATTCGGAGATTCAGCTTCTTGACGTTGATTCCTCCTGCCATCTGGTGGTAGGATCTGAAAATTACTGGTGGAACACAGGGATGGATCCTATCTTGGAAAGTTAAGTGAAAGGGGTGTGTGTGTGTGTGTGTATATGTGTGTGTGTGTGTGTGTGTGTGTTGAGGGATAGAGTGGGCACTCCTTTAATGGCAACAAGAGCACCTGTGGTTTAGTTTTTCCCTGTGTAATGATCTTATTTTGCCCCCAGAAGAGTATACACCTTGGCCTTTTAGTATTCTCTGGAAGAACAATATCTCCCATTTGAGGATTTCCAACAGAATTAATGGGGTTATTGTGGATATTGATTGGTACCTGGAAAATGACCATTAAGACGACTGTTTTTCTTATTCTTTTCAAATTAGAGTCATGGGGCTGGGATATGGGGCCCCAGACCATGTCTTAGCCCATTTTTTTTTTACATTTATTTAGCAACTTACATCACTAAATATCTTTGCACACTTAACACCCCACCACCATAACTGCGTTCTCATGGTAAAATCTAACCCTCTAGTGAAAGCGTACGAAAGGTGAGGGAATTGCGTTGTATTTCTAGGCCATTTACAGCTTACCACGTTTAATTCCTCTAGTTAGTTTTAGTTGTTAGGTATGCCAAAAGATGAGGGTCCTGGATTGAGCCCCCTTTGAAGGGACAGCCTAGTAACCAGGGGTACGTTGTGCCTGGGGTTTGTTACCCACACTCTCTCTTCGATCTTGCACTTTCTATGTGGCTATTACAGGGAGGCACAGATGGACAGAAGCATTTTAATTTTCTTCCTTTCATTCGCTTTCTAAACCATATGATAATTTCTAGAACACTGGAAATTTCTAAAATTACTCCCCTTTCTATTTGTGGAACAGCAGTACCTGTCGCAAGAGACCCACGTGGGCAGCCTGGAGCTCACTGTTACCTCCTAATGCTGAGGGATCTTTGAATTGGGTGCAAGAAGTTAGGCGTTTGTATTTTGCTGTGAGTGGCTGTAACACTGGGAATGTCTATGGCTTCAGAACACTGCTAACATTCTCCCTTTGGGAACTTTGCGAGCCAGGAGGCAGAGGAAACCCCTATGTATGGGAATGTCAGGAAAAGGAGAAAGAAAGAGAGTGCTGTACCTGAAGGTGAAAACTTAAAGGAAGGTTTATAATAAGAGTGTTAAAAAAAGTTTAAACATGCAAGTACTCCCAGAATATGGTTTCCTGAAGAAACTGCTTTCTTGAAGAAGCTGCTAGAGGAAGAAGCCATACAAATGATAAATGGAGAAATTATGACAAAAAGAGGGGTAGTACATTTTGAATCTATTTGATAATAAAATCTAAGACAATTTCAGGGATTATGATTCTAGAGCAAATTATAAACATGATAGCTTCTGCCAATGTAGAAAAAAATCATTAGAGACTGGGCACGGTGGCTCATGCCTGCAACCCCAGCATTTTGGGAGGCCAAGGTGGGCGGATCACCTGAGCTTGGGAGTTCAAGACCAGCCTGACCAACATGGAGAAACCCTGTCTCTACTAAAAATATGGGCATGGTGGTGCATGCCTGTAATCCCAGCTATTCAGGAGGCTGAGACAGGAGAATCACCTGAACCTGGGAGGCAGAAGTTGTGGTGAGCTAAGATTGTGCCATTGCACTCCAGCCTGGGCAACAAGAGCAAAGCTGTGTCACAAAAGAAAAAAAATCATTAGAAGGCAAAGGAAAAGAAAAGGTAGCAGGTAAGATAAGTAGGCCAATTTCCTACTTCAGGTCATGCTGGGTCCTCTTCCCTACTGCAATAGTTTATTACTCACTGAAATCTGTCTTCACCACTGTAACGAGGGCAGCTTTATTTATGTATGACATTAACCATATCAAGAATAAGACCAAAAGGTCTGAGTTACATTGTTCCAAATGCATTGAGGTATATTTTTATTTCTTTCTTAAATACAGAGTTTCCAGAGCCAAGGGCTAGTTAAAAGTCACAATGGACCAGGTGCAGTGGCTCACACATGTAATCCCAACACTTTGGGAGGCCAAGGCAGGCAGATCATTTGGGCTCAGGAGTTTGAGACCAACCTGGGCAACATGGTGAAACCTTGTATCTCTATTTTTTTTAAACGAAAATACAAAATTATTTTTTTAAAGGTCACAAATGCAGAATTGTCCACTCCAAGACACTATTGCCCTTGCGGCTGCTGCATTATCTTTCACTCTTGCTGTTGATGTTTGTGTTGGTCATTTGTGTTTGTTAATGTGTGACTAATTAAACTGGCTCTAGTTTCCTGTTATCGTTCCTTGCCTTTTTTCTGACTTAGGTTGATTTCTTTGAGTAGAGAAAGAAATTGCCATAAGAACTTCCTGTGCATTTGGGAGGGAGAACAGAGAAGTCTGAAGCCACCCATGGAGAAACTGGTCCTGAGAGCAATGTGACCACAGCTTCACTCCCAACTCTGCCAGCCATGGTACTGTGCTTTCCCATACATAATATTACTTAACCCCCGCCCCCTTGATTGCTAATATTTGTACCTTTATTAATTTTTTTTGTTGTCCTGAAGCTAAGAATTCACACATAAGCATCCTTTCTCCATCTTCTCGCTGTACTTTTTACTTATGTTTACTCTTGAACTCATTCTGGTCTGGCTTGCACTTTTTTTTTTTTTTTTTTGAGACAGATTCTCGCTCATTGCCCAGGCTGCAGTGCAGTGGCGTGATCTCGGCTCACTGCAACCTCAACCTCCTGGGTTCAAGTGATTTTCCTGCCTCAGTCTCCTGAGTAGCTGGGATTACAGGCACATACCACCACGCCCAGCTCACTTTATAAAAGAAAATTTTTAGTAGAGAGGGGATTTCATCATGTTGACCAGGCTGGTCTGGAACCCTGGGCCTCAAATGATCCACCTGCCTTGGCCTCCCAAAATGCTGGGATTACAGGCATGAGCCACTGTGCCTGGCCTGGCCTACACATTTACCACTCCATGGAAATTGCCCTTGCCAAAGACAATGATGTCCATGTCTCTGAATTCAGTTTTCATCATGCATCACAGACTACTTGGTCTTTAAAATGCTCTGTCCCTGCCTTTTGGGATATCACACTTTCCTAGTTTCCTCCTTCCACTTAAATGTTTCTTCCTCCCTTTCCTGTGCTGTATCAGCCTTTCGTGCTTAACTCTGAATGTTACATGTGCTTCCTTGGGGCTCTGTCCAGGAAATATTTATTGTGCACCTACTATGGGATAGATACCACTCTGGGTTAAGGGATTACATACATTGTCCTTATTCTCAGGGAATTTTGAAGAAAAGCTGTTGGCTGGGAGCAGTGGCTCATACCTGTAGTCCTAGCACTTTAGGAGGCCAAGGCGGGTAGAACACTTGAGATCAGGAATTTGAGATCGGCCTGGCCAATAGGGTGATTCCCTGTCTCTACTCAAAATACAAAATTAGCCAGGAGTGCTGGTGCATGCCTGTAATCCCAGCTACTCAGGAGGCTGAGGCAGGAAAATCACTTGAACCTTCAAAGCAGAGGTTGCAGTGAGCCAAGATCGTGCCACTGCACTCGAGCCTGAGTGACAGAGCAAGACTCTGTCTCAAAAATAAAAAAAAATCTTTCAACCATGAATTATACAATTGATTACTTAATATTAGTTGTGATAAAGACTACTAAAAAGTTCAAGATGCTACTTCTAGGAGTTAATTGGAACAAAGTCCACTGTGTTTAAAGTTCTAAAGATGTGACCTATTTAGTCACGATGAACTGGAAATCCTCTCACCAGCACACCTTCCAGTAGCTGAGAAAGAAGATAAACAAGGATATAATCTCTTTGAACCTAACAGTTGAAACCAAGGTTGTTCTTACTCTCACTTGCTTCTTTGATTTGTTTTTAATAGGCAAACTCCTAGTCTGTCTGAAGGGATCAACATTCAGACTGCAAGGTGATTATAGATGTTTTTTTGTTTATAAAATGCTTTCACCATGGGCATACTAGACCAACAGTGGCAAGTCTTTTTTTTTCAGGGTTCCTGATCCTCAAAGTTTGTGAGATTAAGAAACATTACACACTACGTATTATTTACAGCATGGAAAACCATATGAAGAGTATAACAACACCTGTCTGTGAAGCAACTTGGTCAGAGTGGTCATGAAATGATGACTTCTAAATTCAAGAACAGGAAATATGGCTTCAGCTCTTTATGCAATTCTATTGCTGGAATAAGATAGAATAAGGAGGAAAAGAGAGGAAGAGATAAAAGTAGTTTCAAGAGACATTGATGACATTCAAGAGACATTAATGACGTTATTCATGATATCTTTAATAATGATACCTTCATCTTGGAACATCTTGAAAAGCCCCTAAGTTAATTCAAAATCATGTTTTGCTTTTGCAATCATTGGTTTATGCAGCAAGTATCACAACTTGGGATCTTCCTGCATGTTCAATAAATGAAACTCAAGTCTACATCAGAAAAACAGTTACTTTTTGGTAATTTCTAAAATCACCTTGACCATCAAGCTCTTCTTTCCAAAGAGTGCTAAGTAAATAAAAGTAAATTACTCAAATTAGAAACTTAGAGAACGAGACCCTAGGATTCCTGGGATTATAGTGCTGATGCTTATAATCCCAGCACTTTGGGAGGCAGAGGAAGGAGGATCATTTGAGGTTAGGAGTTCCAGATCAGCGTGGCCAACATGGAGAAACCTTGTTTTTACTAAAAATACAAAAATTAGTGCAGTTTGGTGGTACACGCCTGTAATCCCAGCTACTTGGGGGGCCTGAGAATCGCTTGAGCCCAGGAGGTAGAGGTTGCGGTGAGGCAAGATTGTCCACTGCACTCCAGCCTGGGCAACAGAGCAAAACTCTGTCTCAAAAGAAAAGAAAGGAAAAAAAAAAGAATGAATTTACAGTATATAAAACATTTAAGAAATGCATTTGCCCAAATAGGAAACAGAATGACCTAAGATGTTAGAAAAATAACTTTAGAAAGTTTTTTGATGAGACAAAACATGGAGAGCCAAGCCCTCCTGGGCTGGCAGGGACCTAAGGGATTTGAGGTTTTATATATATATATATATAATATTCAATATTTTATTTTTTATTAACAAAAATTTTACATATTCATGGGGTACATAGTTTGATATGTACGATGTATACTGATAAGATAAGGGTAATTAGCATGTCCACCATCTCAAACATTTCTTTCTTTGCTTATTTATTACACTTTAAGTCCTGGGGTACATGTGCAGATTGCGCAGGTTTGTTAATATGTATACATGTGCCATGGTGGTGCTTTGCTGCATCCATTGCCCTGTTATCTACGTTAGGTATTTCTTCTAATGCTATCCGTCCCCAGTCTCCCCACCACCTGCTATTCCTCCCCTAGCCCCTTGCTGACACAATGACAATACAGAGTGGAACGCCGGCAACTTCCATAGGTCTCACATCAATGGATTTCCCTATTTGCTATAGGGCGAGGCAGATTTTACATCGAGGTTTCAAGATTTGGTTTGGCCTGTACCAGTATCCCCAACTAAATGGTTGATTAATGGCTGATTTTTGAGCATACATTACCTTAATTTCCCAGCAATTATATGATGTGGAGTATTAGTATGCCTCTTTTTAGATGAGCGAACAGGTATAGAGAAATAGATGAGCTGCCTAAATGGTGGGCCTAGAAAATCCAGGCAGACTGACTGAAGCCTCAACTCTTCACCTGAAGAACCTCTTTTTTGTCCTTTTATGATTTTTAACCTCCCTCATCTATCGCCCTCCCTTGACCTTCCCCATTGACATCCCCTGCCCCTCCAAAGCTGGCTTTTTTCAGAAGCTCATCACTTTCTTCCCTCTCCCATGTCCTCCTTAATGAGAGGCCATTGACCTCTAGCCAAGGTCTAGGCCATGTACAGTACAGTCAGTACTAGAAGCATTACAGGCTACCTCTCCTACGCCCTCCTGTGTTTTCTCAATCCTTCCTCCCCTACTTCTTTCTTCCTCTTCTGTGACGTAAAGACCTCATTCTTTGCAGGGGAACAAGGAAGTGATGATGTGGGCCAACAGGAAGCCTAACATTTGCTGGCTCCTAGACATGTCACTGTGGGTACCTTTGTCTCTCTATGACCTCCTTGCTGGACCCAACACACCATGTAAATAGACCTGTGCTCCCCACTTGTTTTATCTGTATGGGTTGGATCCTCGATTAAGCAATTTTTCTTTCAAACCTCCCTGGCTGCACAAATTAGGCCAGAACTCTCTAACAAGCTTCCTCCTTGCAAATGTTTCTGAACTAATGGAGTCTGGTAGATCAGAAAATCAGGACTCTGTAAATTGAATTAGAAAAATGAAAAGGTTTTTGCTGGGTGCAGTGATTCATATTTGTAATCCCAGCATTTTGGGAGGCCAAGGTGGGTGGATCCCTTGAGTTAAGTAATTCAAGAATGGCCTGGGTAACATGGGTGAGACCCTGTCTCTACTAAAAATACAAAAATTAGCCAGGCTTGGTGGCATGCATCTGTAGTCCCAGCTACCCAGGAAGCTGAAGTGGGAGGATTGCTTGAGTTCCAGAGGCAGATCACACCACTGCACTCCACCTCCAGCCTAGGTGACACAGCGAGACCCTCTCTCAAAAAAAAAAAAAAAAAAGAAAAAAAGTCTTAAAAGCTAGTGAAACCATAAGTGATGCAATTGAAAGGCAGGGACACTGACAGGGAAGTAGGACCTATCAGGGAACAACTGTACAACTTCATAGGTTGTGCTGTTTGGAAGCTTTGGTATTCTCTCAAAGTTGAGCAGGTCAGGAGAATAAGGCAACTGGATCATTAAATAAGTGGATTTGCCTGTCTTGGCGCCGTTGGACTGTGGCTAACCCTCTTCCATGGTGTAAAGCACATTGCCTCACATTAATGGCTTGCTTTAGGGTCATGCTTTATGGAGGAATTTTTACCATTACTTTAGTTAACAACCCCTTATGAGGTTGCTGGCTAGCTTATTCTGGAATGTTCCTGAGTCTACAGAATTTTCAAATTTAGTTTTAAGCTTAACTTATCATTGGTTTTGGATTTGAGGATTACAAAATCCAAGATTTTGTAATCAATGAGGATCCCTGAGGTAAATCAGGAGAACTGGTGTCTATTCCTGCCCACCTTTCTTTACTGCTTTTTCTATCTCCCAGCTCATGCCACTCCCACCTTTTATTATTATTTTTAATGGAGTCCTAACTTAGAATCCTACCTTCCCGTTCTGGGCCTTGATTTCTCCATATAATGTAATATGAAAAAAAAAAAAGTGTTTGACATGGTAGCCTGGGGTATTTTATCTACCTAGTATTTTCCTTCCATCTAGCACAGAGCAGCTGCTCAATATACTTTGTTGGATGAATGAATGAAATAACAAAAGCACATAAAATGAATGCTCATTTGGAATGTTTAGAAAATGGAGTGACTGTCTGACCCTCAAAGTAGGTGAGGTCATCTTTTGCCATGAATGAGACTTTCCACAAACTGTACTGTGCTAGTCTGCCATTGTTTAATTAATTTTAACCGAACTAGCTCTCTGCTTCTAGCTCCTAGCATAATGCCTGGCACAAGGTCAGAGCTCAATAAATTTTTGTTACATCAGTAAATGCCATACTTTATGTTAAAGAGTTTTGGCCCTCAAACAAAATAAACACAAAAACAAAGTTTTGAACCAGGGTATTGGAAGGAAGACTGAGAGGTCTTCAAGTGCATTTCCCCGCTTCCTGATGCAACCATTCCCAGAATTATCCCCTTCATTCCTGAATACTGACCCGACACGCCTTACTTAGCTAGGTGACTCACAGCATTTTCCTCAGAATCTCTGTCTCCATTTTACTATCAAACAACACAAGACATACTTACCATTTTATTTTATTTTTTAAAATGTCCTTTTAAGGGAAAAGGAAGAAAATTAAGCATGCCAAAGCTGTAAGTGGCTTCTTATAATGTTAAATACCTAGACCTTGTGTGGGGTAGAAGCAGCAGCTATCAAATCACTCCTTTGAGGGAAATCATGTTGCATGTTTGTCAGCCTATATCTGCAATCATGAGAGAGTTCCAAACTTCTGTGGAATAATAGAGATTTGGAGTTCACGATTATCATTTCTATTCTAAATAAAATTCCAGATACCCTCACCATTGAATTTAAAAAAAAAATTTGACAAATAACAGCTCAGCAAGCATCCATGGCCCAGCTTCCCCATTCAACATCAACAGTGTCTGAATGGGGTGGTTCAGCAGGGACCACCACCATCTTTTTTTTAAGTAATTAACTGTGGAGTGGAGGTTATCACCAACAGTGATAAAACATAAAACTGGAGCCTATTGGTACCAAAGTTATCAAAAGAAAAAAACCCAAACCAAAAACAAAACCTAGAGCTTGGGAACCAGTCTTGGTTTTATCCTAACTGAAGTAAGAGAGTTTTTCTGAAACTTCCCTGTAGCCCGTCCTCCGAAGGCTGGGATATGCTTGCAGGACACATTGCCTTGTGAGCCAATTAAAGCCTGTGACTTCATGGCTGGATCAGGGATTTTCCGGTCATTCCTGACATGACATCCTTGTGGCAATCTGTCTGGCCCTACAGATGGATAAAAAACCAGTTCTTACTCTCTATTCAATCAAAATATAACACCTCAGGCTGGGTTTGGTGGCTCACGCCTGTAATCCCAGACCTTGAAGAAGCTGAGGTGGGCAGATCACTTGAGGTCAGGAGTTTGAGACCAGCCTGGCCAACATGGTGAAACCTCATCTCTAATAAATATACCAAAAAAAAAAAAAAAAAAAAATTAGCTGGGCAAGGTGGTGCATGCCTGTAATCCCAGCTACTCGGGAGGCTGAGATAGGAGAATCACTTAAACCCAGGAGGCGGAGGTCATAGTGAGCGGAGATTGTGCCACTGCACACCAGCCTGGGTGATGGGGCAAGATACCATCTCAAAAAACAAAAACAAAAAATCCCCAGAAAACATAGCATCCCAAAAGAAGCCTCTTAAAATCAGGAGGAAAACAATAAAATGAGATAAAATAAAATTAGGAAGGCCTCTCTCTTGGGACACTTACGGTAGAAATAATAGAATTGAATCTCTTTCTCCTTTCCTTTTTCTGTAACCATTAGATGCCTCAATTCTTTACCCAGTTTTGGTAAAAGGCAGTAGTGATGGCTCTGATTTTGACAACCTCAGCCCATATCCTACTCCTGACTAATCATCCAGTACATCCTAGCCTAGAAATGTGGCTAGTACCATTCACCACACTGACAAAACTGTCAAAATTACTTTTTCAGAATTCTGAAAGAAAACAAACTAACTAAGACTGTAGCAGTCCAGAGAATGTTTTTCAAATAAAATGACTCAGAGTCTCAGAACATCATGCTTTGTAGTGTCTTAAATTATCCTAGTTCTGTTTTCCTGTCCACAGACTCATGATAGCCTTAACAACCCTGCAATCATGAAAACTAGCAGTTTTAAAGGGGGCAAAATGAGATTGGAGTTACCCCAAAGTCCAACTCTCAGATAACTGCCATCATTTGATCTATTTTGCAGTTTCTTAGAAAATTCCCTGCCTTGGCCAGGTGCAGTGGCTCAAGCCTGTAATCCCAGCACTTTGGGAGGCTGAGGCAGGCAGATCACTTGAGGTCAGAAGTTGGAGAGCAGCCTGGCAAAACCCCATCTTTCCTGTAATCCCAGCTTCTCAGGAGGCTGAGAAAGGAGAATTGCTTGAACCAGGAGGTGGAGGTTGCAGTGAGCTGAGATTGCACCATTGCATTCCAGCCTGAGTGACAGAGCAAGACTCTGTCTAAGAAACAAACAAACAAAAAGAAACAAAAAAATTAGCCAGGCATGGTGTGCCTGTAATCCCAGCTACTCAGGAGACTGAGGTGAGAGGACTGTTTGAGTTGCAGAGGTTGAGGCTTCAGTGAACCATGATTGCCCTACAGTACTCCAGCCTTGGTGACAGAGTAAGACCCTATCTCCAACAAACAAACCAAAAGAAAACAAAACCCCATGATCCAAATATATGCTGCCAACAAGAGTCATACTTTACATTCAAAGACCTAAACAGGTTGAAAGAAAAGGATGGGAAAGATATAGTGTGCAAATAGTAACCAAAGAGAGCTTGAGTGTCAATAATACCAGATGAAACAGGTTTTAAGACAAGAATTGTTACTAGAGACAAAAGACATTGCAAAATGGCAAAAGAGTCAATTTGTCAAGGAGCTATTGTTAACATATATGTGCATAAGAAAAGAGCACCAAAAAACATGAAGCAAAAACTGACAGAATTCAAGGGAGAGGAAGACAGTTCATTAATATCTGGACATTTCATTATCCCCTCTTCAGTAATGACTAGAACTAGAGAGATGGTCAGTAAGAATATAGAGGGATTGAACAGTGGTATATAAACCAATTAGGCCTTATAGACGTACAGAACAATCTACTAACAAAAGTAGAATACACATTCTTCTCAAGTGTACACAGAACATTCTCCAGGCTGGATTGCATGTTAGGCCCAAACAAATCTCGATACATTTTAAAATATTGAAACCACATAATGTATCCTCCCTAACCACAATTTGGGGGAACTTACAAATTATGTGGAAATTGAGCACACTCCTAAATAACCAATGGATTAAAGAAGAAATAATAAGGAAAGTTCGAAAATCGTTTGATAAGAATTAAAATGCAGCCTGGGTGATGGAGTAAGTCTCCGTCTCATAAAAAAAAAAGAATTAATAAAAATAAAGCTCAGAGTAAGACTATGCCTCATAAAAAAAAGAATAAAGAAAAATATAGCTGAGCACAGTGATGCATGCCTGTAGTCCCAGCTACTTGGAAGGCTGAAGTGGGTGGATTGCTTGTACCCAGGAGTTTGAGGCCAGCCTAGGCAGCATAGCATGACCCCCATCTCAAATAAATAAATGAATAAATAATAAATAAAAATGAAAATATACCAAACTTTATGAATATGGCTAAAGCCATGCCTACAGGGAATTTTATAACTGTAATTGCTTGTATTATCAAGAAGATCTTAAATCAACAACCTGATCTTTTACTGTAACACAGTAGAAAAAGAACAGTAAGCTAAACGCAAAGTTAGCAGAAGTAAAGAAACAATGAAGATTATAGTGGAGACAAATGAAATAAAGACTAGAAAAACAAAAAAGAGAATCAATGAAACCAAAAGTTGGTTCTTAACTTACTTAAGTAGAAGAAAAAATGCTAAAAAAAAACCCTAATAACAAGTGAAGAGATTGAATTACCAACCATGAACCTCCCAACAAGGAAACAAACATCCAGGAAAAAAAAAACCAAGGAAAAAAATAGAGAGAAGACAAATAACTAAAATCAGGAATGAAAGAGGGGATATTACTACTGATATTACAGAAGTAAATTTAAAGTTGTTACTTTAATTTTTGGCGTAAATCTGGTGGTCAGGTCCTTAAAGAGGAAGGATACCCAGATAACTCCAAAACCAAAAACACATAGCTTATATGAATGAACCAAAGAATAATCACCAGTGACAAGTGGTTACTGAGTACTTGAAATGGGACTAGTATGACTAAGAACCTGAATTTAATTTTAACTAATTTAAACGTAAATTTAAAACTGAACTCTAGATCCATGTATTGAAAGACAATTAAGAATGTTTGGAACAACTTGGTTAAGAATCTACTTTTTACAACTATACATTTTATGAAATCTAAATACAGATCAAGTATTTCTGATAAAAATGTAGCATTAGAGTTGACATGTCCTACATGTATAAAATAGAGACTGGATGTTCATAGAGTTGGTATGAAAGAAATATAAATTATTTCATTAATTTGTATATATGAGATTCAATAAAATATAGTTAAAATATAGTGAAGAGTTATACCTACTTTATTTTGCATTTTAATGGGCATGCAGACAAAATTTAAATTATGTATATGGCTTGTGCTATATATTAGACAGTTCTGCTTTAGCCCTCAGCAAAAATCTATCTTTATCTACATTATTAATTATTTCCTATTTTCTTTCCAATGTCTCAACCACTGATGAGCAAGTGGCTCCTCAATTATAAGGGAAACCACTTTGGGAATGTTTGAATGAGGAAAAACTAAATCCCTATATCCTCTCTCTCTGAGATGCCATGGAAGTGACTTGGTTTATAGTTTCCTACACTGTTTTTCCCTAAAAATAAGTCTAGGTGTAAATGGAAATTTGAGGAAAGAGTAGAGAATTTTTTTTTTTTTTTTTTTTTTTTGAGACGGAGTTTCGCTCTTGTTACCCAGGCTGGAGTGCGATGGCGCGATCTCTGCTCACTGCAACCTCCGCCTCCTGGGTTCAGGCAATTCTCCTGCCTCAGCCTCCCGAGTAGCTGGGATTACAGGCACGCGCCACCATGCCCAGCTAATTTTTTGTATTTTTAGTAGCGACGGGGTTTCACCATGTTGACCAGGATGGTCTTGATCTCTTGACCTCGTGATCCACCCGTCTTGGCCTCCCAAAGTGCTGGGATTACAGGCTTGAGCCACTGTGCCCGGCCTATGTAGTTGTTTTTTAACCTCCTTCCCAAAAGCAAATTATTGCCATGTGTTGTGTGTGTGTGTGTTTTAATTGAATCTAGGTGGCTCCAGCCAAGTGTCTCTTGAGCAATGTGAAAGAGTACTCAGTAACTTGAGTGTGGTTCATGTTGACTGCCCAGTCTAGTGGGTTAAGAAGAACCAATATTCTTCTGCCCTACAGAATGTAGTTACTTCCCACCTCAGAACTTTTGTATTTAAACCACCTGCTTGAGAAGTCTATGCCCATGCTCCAGCAGGTCTGGATCCCTCATGGCACTTACATTTACATGATCTCTTAGATTTTGACCTCAATTTAACAAACTCTCCAAACCTGCTTGGCTGGCTTACTCATGGAGTAACTCAGCCTTTCCCGTGTGTTCGTGCAGAGTGAGCCCCATCTCCCCAGCCTAGTCCTCTCCCAAGACTTTGGTAAGTAGGTTCCACCCAACTGACTTCAGAGGAAGCGTAAGCTCTGTGCCTCTGAGAGCACCTGTGGCAAGATTGGTTGCTTATTCACAGGGAGGAGGAAACTTGAGTTGGGATTCCAAGACATACCCTTTAGTAAATGTGTCGGAAACATGCCTGCATTTTCCTCTTAGAAATCCTAAACTGTATTTGACCTCTCTTGCTGCCAGCTTCCATCTCTCCCTCTTTGAATTCTTCTCCATCTTCTCTGAGTTTGGAAAAATCTTTCAGTTGCCCTGTTCCAAAAAGCCTCTTCCAAATATGGACATGGGCAAAATATTTGTGGAGTGGGGAAAAGATGTTTTTTAAAGCAATGTTGATCAATGAGTGGTGCTAAAAGTAAATTAAAAAAATGCCAAAATAAGTGGATGTTCATTTGGAAAGCAAACTTGACTCCTACCCTACACTATACATAAAACTCCATTTCAGGGGGAATAGAGATCTTCAATGTGAAAAGAGGAGCAAGCTTTTAGAAAGTATCTTCATGATTTTCAGGTTGGAAAAGATATTTTAGACATGGTACAGGAAAAAGAAACAATGTTTCCTAAATGAGACCACAATATAATTAACTTTTGTTCCTCAAAATATTTCATTAGAGTGGAAGATGCCTTCACAGTGATAGAAGACATTTACAATCATAACTGAGAAAGGGCTTGTCAACTGAGGAAAATGATGAGACAAGTCTCAATCATTTTAGCATTTATTTGCCAAAGTTAAGGACATGCCTGGGAGACAGGTCTATGCCTTTCTCCAAAGATGGTTTTGAGGGCTTCTAATTTAAAGGGGAAAGGGTGAGATCTTGAGAAGCACACAGTTTTCACATAAACAAAGTGGGCAAAGGAAAAATATGGGGCATCTGCATTTTACATAAGATAACACAGACAAAACGGGGTAGGGAAACAATCAGATATGCCTTGTGTCTGGGGTTACTGCACCTGTACAAATAAGTTATCAATTTACATTGCACGGTGAAGTTTTAACAGCTCTCCAGGAATTTCCTTGTGGGCAAAACATGGGGGAAGTCTGTAACGTTTCATCTTGTGGCCAACTTATTAGGAACCAAAAGGGGTAGGCAGGTTTGCACGACCCAGTTCCCAGCTTAATGTTTCCCTTTGGCTAAATGAGTTTGGGGTCCCAAAATCTAATTTCCTTTCACAGGCTTGTAAGCAGAACATTTAAAGAACTCTTTCAAATAAAAATGAAAAAAAATCCAGTAGAGAAAATGGGCAAGAAAGTTGACCAGGTATTTATAAATTGGCATCTAACAACCAATAATAGGAAAATTCTAATTA
Organism: Callithrix jacchus; assembly: GCF_049354715.1. Classification (NCBI taxonomy): domain Eukaryota; kingdom Metazoa; phylum Chordata; class Mammalia; order Primates; family Cebidae; genus Callithrix; species Callithrix jacchus. Next base: position 98,665,571 of record NC_133502.1, on the reverse strand, counting down.
AACCTCAATGACATATTGCTATACACCCACCAGAATGGTCGACATTAAAAGGCCAGGTGAATTATGATGAGAAATGGGAATACTCACTCTGCTGATGGGAATGTAAACTGGTAAAATCACTCAGGAAACCAATGTGACACTATCAGTAAAGTTGAAAATACACGTTTATTCCAGTGACCTAGCAATTACACTCCTAAGTACAACCCCATAGTAAATTTGTTACAGATATTCCTTCGGCATGTATAACAGTGTCCCTACCTGCAATGTTTGTAGAAGCTCCAAAAACTCCAAACTTAATAACACAAATGTCCACTAGCAGCAAAATGTGTCAGTTGTGAAATATTTACATGACAGAATACCGTGTATCAATGAAATTGGATGAGCTGCAGTTACGCGCAACACCATGTGAATCTTAGAGAGCTGATGGCCAGGTGCAGTGGCTTACAGGGGGCCAACACAGATGGATCACCTGAGGTCAGGAGTTTGAGACCAGCCTGGCCAAGATGGTGAAACCCCCTCTCTACTAAAAATACAAGCTGGCCATGGTGGCTCATGCCTGTAATCCCAGCTACTCAGGAGGCTGAGGCAAGAGAGTCACTTGAACCCAGGAGGCAGAGGTTGCAGTGTGCTAAGATCACGCCACTGAACTCCAGGCTGGGCAACAGAGCAAGACCTCATCTCAAAAAAAAAAAAAGTTTTAATATAAGCAAAGCATACATTTTGTGTGTTTCTGTTATATAAAGTTCAAAACCAGGCAAAAGTACTGCTTGGGGATTCATCATTAGAGTTTAAGGCATAAAGAAAAGCAAAGAAGTAACTGCCTTGCATTTGGGTGGTCACCCTGCTTGGGTTTACCCCAGGGAAGGGAGGCAGCAATGATGAAATGTGTAGGGCTGGACCCTGAGGGATGGCGATGTCCTGTTTCTTCATCTGAGTGACGGTACACGTTATAAGTTGTATATTTGTTTTTACGTATTTTTCTGTATGTTGTATTTCATAATAAATTTTTTTTTAGCATGAAAACACATCTTTGCAACTGCCTTTGCCTACCCCAGGTCTTCCCCTTCCCCGCCCCTCCCGAGCACCACCACTCCACCAGAAGAGCATTCATTCTGTACCTTTTCCCTGTTCTAATTCACAACACAAACTTCTCCTCCTCCCCCAACCATAGCGTCACCAGTACCCTCCTAGCTGGCAGGTCAAGTGAACCTGTGGCCTCATTCTATAGACTCCTCATCCCGTCGGAGTCTTTCCTGTTGACTTGTGGTTCTACTTTCTTTCCCTGGACTTCTCCAGACCTCCCCCTTCTGATTCTGCTGCTCTTCCTCTCCCTGCAGCCCTCTGCTTTATTCTCTGACATCTTTAACTTCCCTACTCCTTAGGCGCTACTGTTTCCCAGGCTTCCCTCACCTTGGTCTTAGCCACACTTATCTCTATGCTAACAGCTCCCAAATGTGTGTCCTCTTCTGAGCTCCACCTGAATGTGCGCTGCAAGCTTCTTGCTTCATTTCCCCCTTCATGGAGATGCTTGGAGTCAATTTAATTGCAACCAACAGGCCTCAAAGAGAATTCACTCTCTTTTATCCTCTAACTTTATTCCTAGATTTTCTACCTAAATAAAGCCTTGCCCAGGCTGGGCGAGGTGGCTCACACCTGTAATCTCAGCACTTTGGGAAGCCCAGGAAGAGGTGAGAGGACACTTGAGGCCAGCCTGGGCAACATAGCAAGACCCTGTCTCTACAAATATAAAAAATAAACAAACTTAGCCAGTCGTGGTAGCGCGTGCCTGTAGTCCCAGCTACTCAGAAGGCTGAGGTTGAAGGATTGCCTGACTCAAGAGTTCGAGGATGCAGTGAGGTATGATTGTGCCACTGTACTTCAGCATTGGTGACAGAGTGAAACCCTCTCTCTATTTCAAACAACAGTGTTGGAAGCGGTGGCTCATGCCTATAATCTCAGCACTTTGGGAGGCTGAGGCTGGTGAATCATGAGGTCAGGAATTTAAGACCAGCCTGGCCAATATGTTGAAACCCTGTCTCTACTAAAAATACAAAAATTAGCTGGGCATGGGGGTGGGGGCCTGTAGTCCCAGCTGCTCAGGAGGCTGAGGCAGGAGAATCACTTAAATCTGGGAGGCAGAGATCACGCCACTACACTCCAGCCTGGGCAACACAGGGAGACTCTGTCTCAAAAACAAAAAAACAAAAAACAAAACAAAACACAACAACATAAAAAGCAGTAAATAAATAAAGGGAACCACTTCCAAGTTGACATCCCAAGCTGGAAATACTCCACACTCTCCTTAACCTGCTCAGCACCAAAAGCTACAAAACAATAGTAGCTTTTTGTCCATTATATATATATATATGACATTTACATATATATTTACATATATAATATTAGCTTATTTAATTCTTTCAACAATCCCAAGATAGGTACCATTATTACACTATTTTACGGAGGAGAAAACAGAAATCTTCAGAGTCAGAGCAGCTTTTATGGCCTCAGCCTTACTCCTGAATTGCATTGCAGAGAGGCCACCTCATCAGTATTAGTACCCCCACCTCAGTGTCAGTATCCACTGCCTCTAGCCTCGTTGGGATTATGACAGTAACTTCCCAACTGATGTCCCAACCACCCGCAAATCTCTCTCCATTTCCAAGCACTTTCAACGGGGCCACCAAAGTAATCTTAAAAAAAAAACACATCAGCCTGGCACAGTGGCTCACACCTGTAATCCCAGCACTTTGGGAGGCTGAGGCAGGCAGATCATTTGAGGTCAGGGGTTTTAGACTGGCCTAACCAACCTGGTGAAACCCTGTCTCTACTAAAAATGCAAAAAATTAGCTGGGTGTGGTGGCGCATGCCTGTAATCTCAGCCACTCAGGAGGCTGAGGCAGGAGAATTGCTTGAATCCAGGGGGTGGAAGTTGCAGTGAGCTGAGATCATGTCACTGTACTCCAACCTGGGTGACAGGGTGAGGCTTCATCTCTAAAAAACAAAACAAAAACTGCCATGTGTGGTGGTGCATGCCCGTAGTCCTAGTACTTGGGAGGCTGAGGTGGGAGGATCGCTTGAGCCTGGGTGAACTGAGATTTTACCACAGCACTCCAGCCTGGATGACAGAGTGAGACTGTCTCAAAAAAAAAAAAAAAAAAAAAAATCACAATTTGACTGTGTAAATTCTGAGCGATTCCTTCTCAAATGCCCTAGCACACACAGAGGCTACCTGACCTGATGCCAGCCTATCCCCTTTTCCCACGCTGTGCTCTCTTCCTCCATTCCAGGCTCATGTGCTTTTCTCCGGTAGGGCTCTGAGTGTGTGTACAGATAGTTCTCTCTGCTTGCAGTGCTTTGCCCACCCCAACTCCTACTGTGACCTGACCATCCTCAAAGCCCTAATCAAATTCTACCTCCTTTAGTGATGCTGTCAGCCTCCTCAGTTGGCACAGCTCCAACTACGTGTGATTTACAGTGCACTTGGTGCTGGCCAGGTGTTGTGGCTCATGCCTATAATCCCAACACTCTGGAAGGCCAAGACAGGAAGATTGCTTCATGCCAGGAGTTTGAAACCAGCCCTGGTAAGACAGCAAGACAAAGTATAAAAAATAAAAAATAAGAATACCGTGCATTTGGTGCAAACCTCTGCCATTTTCCTTAACATCAATTATATTGTAATTACATGTTTATTTCTGCCTGTCCATCTCCTTGAGGGCAAGAAGAGCATATTATTCTTTCTGGAGTTGGTATCCCTTCTTAGCGGTGGTCATATCTAGGGTGCAGTTGATGATTCTACCGAATAAATACATGCCTCCAGAAATTCTTGTTGAAAAGCAAGCTTTGGAAGAAACAACCCAGCCACTGTTTTTAGATGTGGGTGCTATTGGTATGATACTCTGCTGGCTTAGAGATGCCCTGCTTAGAACCTGAGGCCTGGGGATGGTAGCCGGCGTGTGTGTGTGTGTCTGTGTGTGCACGTGTGTGTTTAGGTGTGTGTACACACGTGTGTGTGTGTATTTGTCCTTTCAGAGAGTTACTTTTCCTGGACTGATGGAAACATCTTGCACAAAATTAAGAGCCAGTTTGTTGACTGTTTTAAGGTTTAAAAAATATTTTAAAATAAATAAATTATTAGATAGTCCACATACAGTCAATACTTTAAATGTCAATCTAAACTTCTTTCATAAATAGCAAATGCCTTATTTACAACTACTGTTGAATGAAGTCATTTCCATCCTTAGCCATAAGAGAAATAAGTTACTTATTCGTAGAAAACATTTAGAGGTATAATACAATGAGATCTGAAGAAAAACCTCAAACATTCATTTCTATTGTTGGTTACAAAATGACTCTCATTTATGAAGTGCACTTTAGCTGCAAAATCCCTTCTTGGACGTGAGATCATTTCTCTCTTACAACCCCTATCACTGACTTTGTGTTCCTGTTTAACCTTTCCCACTGGAGTCACAACTCCATGAAAACAGCGATCAGTGCTCACTTCTTTGAGGAGCAGTCCAGATGAGAGCCTGTCCAGGTTACACATAGACATGTGTAACCACTGCACCTGCACCAGGTCCTACAGGCACAGGTCTTCTGGGAACCTACATCAGCTCTTCAAGCTGTGAAAGTAGTTCTACTTAGTAAAATTAGAACTTTGTCTACCAAGGGCACTCTTAACATTTAAAGAGGAAAAATGAACTTCTAGAACAATTCACTGACTAGGACAAGGTGAATAAGTAAGTATCTTAACGTCCGTGGAAGTTCTGGTGGCATGCTAATGCATATTTAATAATCCGAGTAAAGTAGCACATATTTTACAATCAATAAATTTTCCTTAAAGAAGATAATGTAGCCGGAGAGCTGAATGTCAAACAAGGTTAGACTCATACTTATTAATTTGGTAGGATTCATAAAGCCTGATTCTCTTGAAAGACAAATTGTCTTCACTGTTTTGATTTTGAAATGCAGAAACTCAAATTTCAGTCAATCCAATGAGTAAAGATGACAGGAAATTTTACAGGACTAGGAGGAATCTTTGTTTCCTTTTTCCTTATTTTTATTGGGGTGGGTGTAGGGAAATGTTTCCCCCACAAAACAGCAGTTTTGCTAGAAGAGAGTGAGGAATAGAAAATAGGGCCGCCACCGTTGTGTGCCCTCTTCCCTGGGAGCAGCCAGTTGCTGTGACATGGACCTTCTCATTGCAGCTATCTTTTCTTGCTGCCATACTCCCTCTGACTCTCTCCCATTCCATCCCTTCGATTCTCTTGAATCAGAATGGGCCCCATGCTTTATGTTTTCCCCCCTCATTTAGCCCTTATAGAAGAGATCAGGATGCGCCACCTCCAAATGCCATTTTGGCACAAGAATATCTTGAACTGGCCAGACCTGGTTCATGCCTGTAATCCCGGCACTTTGGGAGGTTGAGGTGGGCGGATCGCCTGAGGTCGGGAGTTCGAGACCAGCCTGACCAACATGGAGAAACTCCATCTCTACTAAAAATACAAAATTAGCTGGGCATGGTGGCGCATGCCTGCAATCCCAGCTATTCAGGAGGCTGAGGCAGGGGAATCACTTGAACCCAGGAGGCAGAGGTTGCAGTGAGCTGAGATCACGCCATTGCACTCCAGCCTGGGCAACAAGAGCAAAACTCCTTTGAACTGAAAGCTATGGAAAAGAAAGCAGACAAAGAAAGAAAAAGAGCTCTCTGCCCACCCCATCTCCCATCTTCTTGAAAGCAGCACACGTATTGATATTTCCTTTGCACAGGTGTCCCCCTCCCTCGTACAAGGAAGAGAACAACTCTTATCACCAGAGACAGAGATGACACTGAGATGAGTCTGTATAAACAAACTTCGATAAAATAACCCTTATCTTCCATTAGTTCCACCTCCCCCACCCCAGTTTATTGCCCCTAAAGCCTAACCCTCTTTTCCCTTGCCTAGTCACATCACTATTTGCTGCCCTTTGTTATAACGGTATATAAGCTCTTAAGTCTATTGGGGTTTTACACTTCTTTTCTGTGAGGCTCTCATACATGTGAGATTTTATTTTATTTTATTTTTTTGAGACTGAATCTCACTCTGTCTTCCAGGCTGGAGTGCAGTGGCGTGATCTTGGCTCACTGTAACCTCTGCCTCCTGGGTTCAAGTGATCCTCCTGCCTCAGCCTCCTGAGTAGCTTGGTCTACAGGCATGCACCACCATGCCCAGCTAATTTTTGTATTTTTAGTAGAGATGAGGTTTCACTATGTTGGCCCGGCTGGTCTCGAACTCCTGACCTCACATGGCCAGCCCATCTCAGCCTTCCAAAGTACTGGGATTACAATGAGGCACCGGCCCAGCCACATATGAGATTTTAAATATGAATAAAATGTGCGTGCCTTCTCTCCTGCTAATCTGTTTTATGTTGTTTAATTCACAGCCCTCAGGGACTCAACCTAAGAGGGCAGAGGAAGTTGTTTCCTCTCACACACTTGTGATCTATAGGTGGTAACCCGATGCCTGCCCGTGGAGATGGGGGTCCCTGTGAACATGGTACAGGTGACCAAACTGGGGCTCAGGGAAGTTACAGGAACTCGTGAGTGCTGGAGTCCGGACTCCTGTCAAGGCCCTTTTACCTCCCTCTTTCCTTTCTTGGCCAGCACCTCACAGTTTTGTTTTGCCCATCTAGCAGACCGTAAAGCCCGAGGGATGGTTGATATGCCCTCATGCAGGCTTCCCATCTTCTCCAGAGCTCCCATGCTGAGTGTCAGCTCAGGAAAGGAGGCACACCTAAAAACAGCCCTAGTGTTTCTGACAAGTCTCCTTCTAGGGCTCCGCAGGCATGCAGCCCTGGGCTGAGCAGCATTAATCACCCAGTGAGTTTTGGTCGATGAAATGAGACTGATTTGCATAATCCAGCTGTTCTAGGGCAGGTACCTGGGCTATCGGACAGGGGCTCCAAGACTTGGCTTGAGAAAAAGGAACGCTGAGCAACTACCCCAGCCAGGATCTAAATTCCCCCATTCATCCCTTCTCACCAGGTCTTTGGAAAGTTGCCTGAAGATAAATAATGTACCCCTGCTGTGAGCCAGAAGCAGGGCGGGATTGGGGAGAGTGGGGGGTGGGGGGCAGGGCCAGAGAAGAAGGCTGTCTTGTTCCAAGAGGTCAGTTAAAAGAGACTTTTCAGGTTTGTCAACCCAGAAGAGCCCAAGAAGAAACAATAATGGGCTTAAAGTGTGCCATTAAAAATCTTATTGTCCCGATAATCTCACTGCTTAGGTAAGAAACTTGCCAGGGGGCTAAGGAAAGAGAAACAGAAGAGGAAAGCTCGGCTTACCTGGAAGGCTGTGTTGCTGTAGCCCTTAGCTCTCGGGGCTGCCGTGCTCCTCAGCTCCATGCTCTTTTTGTTGCTGGCTGGGTCTGGTCTGGAGGTCCTTCGTACCTGGGAAAAAGCACCGGTAACTGCTGATGTCAGAAGGCTACCTGCTGTTACAGGGACCTGGGCACTGCTTGCTTCAGTTTGGAAACTTCTGCAATAATTTCCTGAATGACTTGGGCTGACCTGGTTGGGGTGGGGCAGGGAGGCGGGTGGGTTGGCTGGGTGGAGGCATCTAATGCAGGCCCGCCCACCTTATTAATCTTTTCCTTTATTCCCATTTTTGGCGTCATATGTGCACTCCTGGGGAGAAAACTCTTGTGGTGCACAAAACAGAAAAGGACGTTTTCTTTTCTCTCTCTCTCTTTTTTTTTTTTTTGAGATCGAGTCTCTCTCTGTTGCCCAGGCTAGAGTGCAATGATACAGTTTCGGTTCACTGCAACCTCCGCCTCCCAGGTTCAAGCGATTCTCCTGCCTCAGCCTGTTGAGTAGCTGGGATTACAGGTGCATGCCACCACGCCTGACTGGTTTTTGTATTTTTAGTAGAGAAGGTGTTTCACCATGTTGACCAGGCTGGTCTTGAACTCCTGACCTGAAGTGATCCACTCGCCTTGGCCTGCTAAAGTGCTGGGATCACAGGTATTAGCCACCACACCCAGGCAGAAAAGAACACTTTCTCCATTGTCCTAAGTGAAATCCTGTTTTCCTGTGAGTGGTATTAGAGGCTAGGAGTGGTGGTGGGGTGGAGGGCGGGGGAATATGGGACATAAGGGCATGCCGGCCTCAATGATCACCTACTGTGTACCAGGGATGGTTGGATAGATCGATACTTAGACAGATAGGTGGGTAGGTAAGGGTCTTGGCTCCTCTTCAGAATAACTCCAAATTCTATACTGAAGTACAGAAAAGTTAAGAATATATTTAGTGTCATTTAGTTAATAAAGAGACAATGAGAATTCAAATTCAAGTTTGGGTCATTCCAAAGCCTTTTATTACATCCCTGCTTCAGACTGGGCTACTTTAAAAAATCCAGCCTGCAGAAATGCAGATACGCGACAGGTAAATGAAAAGTGACCAACTATTCACTTATCAAAGGCAAATAGAAGTGCTTTATTTTCATAAACCAATTCACTTTGCTTTATGAAGATATTAGCTGCAGAATTCTTTTAAAATAGGGTTCCCCCCCCAGTATGATTTAAAAGACCGCAAAACTTTGGACAAAATAATGGAAAAGACCTGGTGCTGTGGCTCACGTCTGTAATCCTAGCACTTTTGGGAAGCTGCAGTGGGTGGATCACTTGAGGCCAGGACTTCGAGACCAGCCTGGCCAACATGGCAAAACTCCATCTCTACTAAAAATACAAAAATTAGCTCAGGGTGATAACATGCACTTGTAGTCCCAGCTACTCGGGAGGCTGAGGCAGGAAAATCATTTGAACCCAGGAGACAGAGGTTGCAGGTTGCAGTGAGCTGAGAACACACCACTAAACTCCCATCTGGGTGACAGAGTAAGACACCTTCCCTCCACCCCCCACCCCAAAAAAAAAGAAAAGAAAGAAAGAAAAAAAAAAAAAAAAGAAGAAAATACCAAGTATTACAAATGGTTATTTCCAGGTTGTGAATTTTATGGGCAGTTGGTGTTTTTTTCTCCTTTAAATGCTGCTGAGTTTTCTATAAAGAGAGTGATTTAATTACTGTTAACCTAAAGGAAAAAACTGAGACAAACTTAATGTAATGTAACCACAGAGTTTACTTGGGATAAGTTGGAGATTGCAACCTGAGAGCACAGATTCAAGTTGCTTTGAATATACACTTAGTAACAGTTACAAGTAGATTCTTTTGTGTGTGTGTGTGTATGTGTGGGCATGTGTTCTGTTGCCCAGACTGGCGTGTAGTGGCATGATCATGGCTCGTTGCAGCCTTGACTGTCTGGGCTGCTGAGATGCCTCCCGAGCAGCTGGGACTACAGACGTGTGCCACCATGCACAGCTAATTTTTTTTTTTTTGGTAGAGATGGGGTTCTCACTCTATTGCCCAGAGTTATCTTGAACCCCTGGGCTCAAGCAGTCTTCCCACTTGCCTTGGCCTCCATAAGTGCTGAGATTACAGGCATGAGCCACTGTGCCTGGTCAGAAGTGAATTTTAAAGGAAAAGAAGTTGTTTATCAATTATTTACATTAAAATAACATAAGCTATTGATTGGCTGTACATTGTATCACACACTTGTATCACACATTCTAGGAACAAGAAGGCCGCCAGTTAGGGATAAAATGCCTTTTAAACAATTGTCCTGGGCACAGGGTTACGGGGTGCTGAAGTCCAACACACTCTCTCTCTAGGCCTGATAGATTTTGCATTGCTCACATAACTCGGACGGTGTGAGTTATTTTTTTTTCTCTTTATCAGTGACCGAGGTCCCAGTCTCTCTGGGTCTGATAGATTTTGCATATCTCACATAGCTCAGACTGTGGGATTTATTTTTCTTTTCCTGTTCTCATGATACACACTGTGCAGTGTATATATAATGATTAAAGGCTCTCAGGAGCCTGTGGTCTGGGTTCAAATCCTGAACTCTACCTAATAACTACAGCCAACCAACTGCAGCCTGAGGGCCACACCTAGCCTTCTGCTGTTTTTATAAAGCTCAAGAGCTAAGAATACACTTTAGATTTTTATTTATTTGAGACAGAGTCTTGCTCTGTCACCCAAGCTGGAGTGCAGTGGAGTGATCTTGGCTCACTGCAACCTCTGCCTCCCAGATTCAAATGATTCTCCTGCCTCAACCTCCTGAGTAGTTGGGACTACAGGTGTACACCACCATGCCCAGCTATTTTTTTTTTTTATTTTTAGTAGAGACAGGGTTTCACTGTGTTAGCCAGGATGGTCTCGATCTCCTGACCTCGTGATCTGCCTGTGTCAGCCTCCCCAAGTGCTGAGATTACAGGCATGAGCCATCATGCCCAGCCTTAGATTTTTAAATGGTTGAAAAAAATTAAAAGGAAGAATATTTCATGACACATTACAATTATATGAAATCCAGACTTCAGTGTCTATAAATAAAGTTTTGTCAGAAGAGAAACACGGCCCCTGATTTACGTATTGCCTAAGGCTGCTATCGTCGCACAAGGCTGGAATTGAGTAGCTGTGGCAAATACCACACAGCTCAAAGACAAAATATCTACAGTCCGGCTCATGTCTGTAATCCCAGAACTTTGGGAGGCCAAGGCAGGAGAATCATTTGAGCCCAGGAATTTGAGATCAGTTTGTGCAACCCAGGAAGACCCTGTCTCTACAAAAAATAAAAAAATTGGTCAGGTGCACTGGTACATGCCTGTAGTCCCAGCTACTTGGGAGGCTGAGGTGGGAAGACTTACTGGCCATGGGAATTTGGGCAAGTAACTGAGTTCTCTGTATCTCAGATTCTTCCTCCATAAAATGGAGATAATAGTACCTGAGGACTAAGCTTTGATTCTTTTTTTATCTTGCTCAGATTACTTTCTAAGGGATCTGAGGAGTCATGCCCTACAAATTATAAATTCTCATGAGATTTTTTTTTTTAGATGGAGTCTTTCTCTGTTGCCCAGGCTGAGTGCAGTGGTGGATGTTGGCTCACTGTAACCTCTGACTTCTGGGTTCAAGAGATTCTTCTGTCTCAGCCTCCCAAGTAGCTAGGACTACAGGCATGTGCCACTACGCCCAGCTAATTTTTACATTTTTAGTACAAACAGAGTTTCACCATGTCGGTCAGGCTGGTCTTGAACTCCTGACTTCAAGTGATTCACCTGCCTCGGCCTCCCAAAGTGCTGGGATTACAGGTGTGAACCACCACGCCTGGCCCAGATGGGTTTTATTTAACCCTGTACATCATGACTTACTTTCCAACCTGACTCTGGCATAATATTATGAGACAAGGAAGAAAATCAAAATATTTTATCCCGAAACATGTTTCTTTGCCATATTTTGAAAAGAAAACATTTGTCATCTATTGTCTCTAAGGGCAGCCACTATAAGACTTCAAACTTCAAAAGAACTTTGGTCTCCACAATCTTTATCTTAACCCAAATATTCCCTTTCTATCAATGTCAGGTCTTTAGACAAACTCTATCAACTGTCAAGCAGAAAATGTTCAAATTCACCTATAGTCTGGAAGCCCAATCTCCTCCTCCTCTTGCTTTGAGTTGTCCCACCTTTCTGGACCAAAGCAATGTATTTCCTAAATGTATTTGATTGATGTCTCATGCCTCTTTAAAAACGTATAAAACCAAGCTGTGCCCCCACCACCTTGGGCACATGTTCTCAGGGCCCCCCAAGGGTTGTGTCACAGGCCATGGTCATTCATATTTGGCTCAGAATAAATATCTTTAAATATTTTACAGAGTTCAACTCTTTTCATTGACATACCTACTTAGAAACACTGCTGAGATGACAAAATGAGTTAATATACACAGGGAATAGTGCCTGACACATAATTCAACATCACCCAAATCGTTTGATTTAGCTCTTTAGTGCTTCTTACTGATGAGACTTGGGGAATTTCATTAGTTCTTCCCCATCACTGCAATGTGCCATAATTAGTAGTCGTTGTGTTACCAAAGGCAGGGAGGAATCCAAGTGGAAGTGAGCAAGAGAAGTACAGGTAAATAGACAGCAGATAAGCAAATATTTGGGAAACTTTCATTGAGAAATTGTTAGTTGGAAGAAACCAGTTGCTGCAACCTGATACTTCACCAACTCAAGACTCAATCTAGTTGAAGGTTATGGAAGATTCTTACTTTCTGGAGCAAAAGACAGAAATCTTCATCCTATCATTTAAAGCTATAACTGCAGAAACGTGACTCCAATGCCTGACGTTCTTGCAAATACTGCTATAGGAACTTTAAAAAATGCAACAGTGTGTTTTTTTCCCCTTGGCTACAGACAAAATTTGAAAAGAATGCAAGAACATTTGAGAGCAAGCATATCATTGTGCAAGCCACAACACTAGACAGTGTTGATTAGAAGATGCAGTGACCTCCTTCATCCATTCTCCAACTGTACCTGCCAGCAGGAAAAATTGACACCTAATTAGAGTATATACAACTATAATACTAAAATGCCAAACAATGGTCATATCCAGAGAACTTGTAATTTAAAATTGTATGTATCTGATGCCTATCTTCAAAGAGCTTTCAGAACCAGTGAAAATTCCAACTCCTTGCAGCACCAAAGTTAGTTTGATTTACGGGGTTGTCATTTAAAGTGCTGGTACCTTGGTAGAAACTATGGCTTATTTTGTCCAATTAGAAAATGGAATTTGTGATCAGAAAATGAGGTGAAAGGACTTTTCAGTTTTACAAGACTACATCTTAAACAATTTCCTAGTCATGCAGAGTCATTATTTGTGAGAAATAGCTTGTGCCAAGAACTAAAAAACTGTCTTTTAATTCCTTAGAATTATTTTCATTGGAGTGTCACTCAAACTCAATTTTAAGCTTTGAAACCATTGTGTAGCAACCAAATCACTAGACTTTTCAGTCGAATAATTCCTGTATCCTATTTTGTTCCGTAAAACTCAGCTTATAAAATTTGCAAACTCATGGACTATCTATTAAAGAAACCAAAACACAAAGCGCTCCATATTTATTAAAATATGAAAGGAAAAAATGTAATTACATGGCAATAGATTGTTTTTCTTGTCTTATGCATGTGGTTCTAAAGTGAGTTCACTCTTGGTGATAGTATTTCCAAAAGGAGTAAAATGAAAATTTTAAAAAATTGTGTAAAACACTTGTCCTATGTTGAGCATGATGTGTTATGTCCTATAGACTCCTGCTGTCTTCCTCCCTAAAGAACGTTTCATGTAGTGCAGATTAACCTTTGTCTATACATCTTGAAATAGTTTAATAAATAAATCAAATAATATTAATATCAATAATAAAAATGTGATCCCGGAACGTTTACCAGGCTTAATCTAATTACCCATCAACCGTTCAGATCATCCAAGAGAGGAAAAAAGAAAGCAATGAACATGTGTATTTGACGTAGGAAATGCTTCAGGATTTGTTTTTCAACAAACTTATCCTTGCAGTTAGGTTTTTTTCCCTGAACAGCCAGCCAGAGCACTTACCACAGCTCAAGACTGGCCATAGAATCTGCCACGTTTGTAATAGCTATCTGCAATTAAAAGATTATTTGACTGGCTGTATCACTTTAGTAAGAATCTTGGGGAAGGGCAGGGCACAGTGGCTCATGCCTGTAATCCGGGCGGGCATTTTGGGAGGTCGAGGTGGGTGGATTACTTGAGGTCGGGAGTTCAGGACCAGCCTGGCCAACATGGTGAAACTCTATCTCTACTAAAACTACAAAACATCAGCCGGGTGTGGTGGTGGGCACCTGTAATCCCAGTTACTCAGGAGGCTGAGGCAGGAGAATATCTTGAACCCAGGAGGCAGAGGTTGCAGAATATCTTGAACACAGGAGGCAGAGGTGGCAGTGAGCTAAAATCACACCACTGCACTCCAGCCTGGGTGATAGAGAGTCTCAAAAAAAGAGAAAAGTATAGACTAATAAAGAAAGAAGGAAAGAAGGGAAGAGAACTAGTGACTGTTGAGTACTGCACATACCTTTAAGGTACTTACATTTCATCCTCACAAGTCTTCACATGAGGTATTAATATCCCCCTTTCACAGAGGAAACACACATGAAGCTCAGGGAGATAAAGTGACTTTTCTAGTAACACAATTCATAAGTGGCAAAGCCATAATTTGAGCCTATGCCTCTGAAATCTATCCTTGTCAAGAGCCCAGTTCCGGAAATAAATCAAGTCCAGGGGAAGCACAACTGAATTAATACCCCAAAATGCTCGCTTTATTAATGGGGAAAAAAACCACAAGCAAAGTCTATGCAAAAAGGGCTAATAAAATGGCAACAGGCTAATAACATGGGGTTGTCAGGAAAACAGAGTTTAATCCACCTGTGCACTTTGAAATCCTCAAAAAGCATGCCAGTGCTTAGGTGAGGGGATTCCTGAGAAGGCACAAGTGTTGGGCTGCCATATTGATTCCGCTGGAAATGAGTGGATAGAGCTGAAAGCTGTAGAAGGGCAGGAATTTTACCCATCTCAGTCTCTGCTCTCTCTTGGTGCTTAGCGTAGTGCTTGGAACAGTGTCAGCTCAAGGCTGAATAGCTTCTCTATCAACCAAAGGTACACAAAGGAAGAAAATCGAAATCCCTACATTCCCATGTGTCCCAGGGAATATGTGTGAGTTCACAAATGACTTTCTAGGGAGTACAAGTTTGCATTGGTCAGCTCTCCCCAAGAGCCAACCAAGGACCGGGAAGAAGTTAGTAAAGAGCCCAGAGTACAAAAGTTAAGGGGGCACTCTCTGGGCCAAAGGCGGGGCTGGCACCTAAAAATAAGTTCCTCCTTAAATTTTGCATCATAAGCACCTTGCATAGCTCACCCTACTCCTGGCCTAGCCAAAAATAATCTGTGGATTTGTTTTAGATGAGTCTATCTACTATAGCTGTTAAGAGTGCAGGCTCAAAAGAAAACATAAAAACAAACAAAAACAAAGAAAAAAGAAAAGAAAAGAAAAAAAGAAAGAAAGAGTGCAGGCTCAGACCGAGCATGGTGGCTCACACCTGTAGTCCCAGCTACTTGGGTGGCTGAAGCAGGAGAATCACTTGAACCCAGGAGGTAGAGGTCGCAGTGAGCTAAGATTGCACCACTGCACTCCAGCCTGAAGGGCAGAGCAAGGCTTTGTCTAAAAAAAAAATGCAGGCTCTGAACACAGATCAGCTTCCAATCCAAGCTTCATTTCTATATTCACTAGCTGGAAGCTCAGTCTAGTTACCAGTAACCTCTGTAATCATCTACTGCTACCTGCAAAATGAGGTTTATGTTTACAGTTATCTTGTGGGTCTGCCAGGAGGATAAACTGAGGTGCCACAGGGAAACTGTCTAGTACCATGTAGTAAGCATCTGCTATGGATTGAATATGTACCCTAAAGTCCATATGTTAGAAACTTTATCACTGATGCAACAGTATAAAGAGGAAGAAGCTTTAAGAGGTGATTAGGTCATGACAGCTCTGCTGTCATAAAAGGATTATGTGGTTATCTGAGGAGGGGGTTAGTTATCCCAGGAGTGGGTTCCTCATAAAAAGGATGAGTGTCTCCTGAATTTCTCTCTCTCTTGTGCTCACCTGCCTTTCTACCATGTTATGATGCAGCACAAAGACCCTCTCCAGCTGCTGGTACTATGCTCTTGGACTTCCCAGTCTCCAGAACTGTGAGCCAAATCAACTTTTTTTTTTTTTGATATGGCCTGGATGACAGAGTGAGACTCTGTCTCAGAGAAGAAAAAAGCTTATTAAGATTATTAGTTTGTTAAGATTTTTAGTATGAAGATTAAATTTAGATATTTAGTATTTTAAAATTCTGCTATTGATGAAGATTAAAAATATTAGGATTAAGATTTTTAGTACTTTAGTGGTTTCTTCTTATTTATTGACACAAAAGTGAGATTTGTCATTATTAGGTCAAGCCATTGGGTCAGAATTATAAAAATGCTGAGTAATTATTAGTGACACTAAATTTAAAGATTATCAATGTCTGAGATTATTTTAAAAAAAGAACTTAGATATGTGTCCCAAATATGTATCTCAAATGTAAATTGTCCTTAACATATGCTGTCAGTCTAAAAGTAAATGTTTCAGATTACATCTTGAGTTTACATATTTTAAACCTCACTCATGTCTACTCATACACTGGTGGAAGTTTGAGATGCCTTGGCCCTTAAATTACTTGGTAGAAGATCTATAAGTTGAAGTATACCTTGGGAACACAGGGAAATACTGATATTGAATTCTAGTCCATCTACTGCACTAAAAACAATTTGTAGACTGGGCACAGTGGCTCACGCCCATAATACCCGCACTTTAGGAGGCGGAGGTGGGCTGATCACTTGAGGTCAGGAGTTTAAACCATCCTGGCCAACATGGTGAAACCGCGTCTCTACTGAAAATACAAAAAGTAGCCAGGTGTGGTGATGCGTGCCTGTAATCCCAGCTACTCAGAAGGCTGACGAAGGAGAATCGCTTGAACTCGAGAGGTGGAGGTTGCAGTGAGCAGAGATTGAGCCACTGTACTCCAGCCTGGGCGACAGAGCAAGACATTGTCTCAAAAAAAAAAAAAAAGTGTAAACAGAAAGGGACTATGTCCTGCATATGTAATGTAACAATCACAATCACAAATGCACCAAACTATGTAAACTTATGCAAGAAAACATCAGTTTATATGCTTTCCTGTTAATTTTAGTTTTACTTACTTGTTTTGTTAGCATTCATTAGCATGATTCAAAACTTATCAAAATCAATAATTCCAGGTAAATCCCATTCATTCACTCAAAGTAGAAATTGTAATTACTGAAAGAAAAAAAAAATCCTACTTCTCTGCTTCCTCTTATGATGGTTGTGTATACTGAGATACTGGTGTCATTGTTCTCTATTAGTATAGGAATGTGGCCCAAAGCCTGGCTCTCCCTTCATCTTGTTCTCTTTCTTCTTTGCAAACCAATTATCCAAGTCCTCCAAACCTGTTCTGGCCTCAGGGCATTTTCACTTGAACTTGGACTGGCCCCTGGACTGGCTCTTTCTCTTTGCTCAGATCTTAGCTCCTCAGTGGGGCTGTCCCAGACCACCCTGTCCTCTTGCCAGGCCATCTCTCATAGAGGACATGGTTCTCTGTTTTGTGAACCATGGGCTCTCCTGCACGGGGCACAGGGCTGGGCATGGAGGCAGTGCAAAAGGTAGGTATCTAAGAGCTCTGAAACCTGGCTGGTAAATACCATCCCCTCTAAAAGGAACCCAACAGGTTGTACCTAGGACCTATGACTTCTTGTGTTAGAAACAAGGAAGTTTTTTAAACCTATCTGAAGCTGTAGACAAAGGATAGAGGAGTGGCCTGGAAAAAAACAATGTTTATAATCGATTGAAAAACATAATACCTTCAAAAATTAATGAGTCTATAATGATACTTAAAAACAGAAACTCTAGGCCAGGCACGGTGGCTCACACCAGTAATCTCAGCTCTTTGGGAGGCTGCGGCAGGTGACGGTTTGAACCCAGCAGTTCAAGACCAGCCTGGACAACATGGCAAAACCCCGTCTCTACTAAAAATACAAAAATTAGCTGGATATAATGGTGTGTGCCTGTAATCCCCGCTACTAGAGAGGCTGAGGTGGGAGGATCGCTTGAGCCCAGGAGGCAGAGGTTGCAGTGAGCCGAGATCGTGCAACTGCACTCCCGCCTGAGCAACAGTGTGAGACCCTGTCTCAGAAAGGAAAGAAAGAAAGAAAGAAAGAAAGGAAAAAAGGAAGGAAGAAAGGAGGAAACTGAAAACAAAAAAGCCTGTAAGGGGGAAAATAAGCATTTATATTGTTCATGAGGAATCGCTATACAGGATAACTAAGTAGACCGAGTTGTTAAGAAGAAGCTATGCCTTATGTATCAACACCAGTAAAAATATAAAAACAATATAATTTGAAAAGCATGATTTTGTGATCCCTTGAGCAGGGATAATCAACTGGAATTACATCATTGGTTGGGTAGTTTATAGGGTGCTGGACACGTACGGAGCCAAAGTCACAGTGTGCAGATGACATATTGCCACAGGGGAAACAGTGAAACAGCATAATAAAGATATCAGGGCTGAGGCAGGAGGATCGCTTGAGGCCAAGAGTTGAAGATCTGGGCAACATCTGAAAAAAAAAATTAGCCAGGCAGGGTGGTACATGCCTGTAGTCCCAGCTAATTGGGAGGCGGAAGTGGGAGGATTGTTTGAGCCCAGGAGTTCAAGATTACAATGAGCTATGATGGTGCTACTGTAGTCCAGCCTGGGTGGTGGGGTGAGACCATGTCTTGGGGGGAGCGGGGGAGGACATCGAGCCAATACCAATCCAAATGAACAATTTACTATAAGTGGGCCTGCCAGATATCATGAACTTCTGATGTGGGGTGATATAAAGCACACGTTGTCATTTCTGGTTTTGTCTGTGTATATTCTGATTTCTTTTTTTTGTGAGATCTCTGAAGTCAGACTGCTTGGTTCTAATCTTAATTCCTCTATTTCTAGATTGGGATCTTGAGCAGTTTATGCAATCTCTTAGAACCTCTTAGGGTTTTGTGAGGATCTAACGAGAATATCTGTGCAATTGCTGGAATGGGGCTAGGTACTTAAAACACTCAATATTCAATAAATTAGCTATTATCATTGTAAGTGCCTTATTCTTTCATTTCATTTTAGAAAGGCTCTTGCTCTGGCATTGAGGCTGGATTGCAGTGGTGCAATCATGGCTTACTACAGCTTTGACCTCCCTGGTCTCAGGTGATCCTTCCACGTCAGCCTCCCAAGTAGCTGGGACTACAGGTGCACCCCACCACACCCAGCTAATTTTTAAAAAAGTTTTGCAGAGATGAAGTTTTGCCATGTTGTCCAGGCTGGTCTCAAACTCCTGGGCTCAAGCAATCTGCCTGCCTTGGCCTCCCAAAGTGCTAGGATTATAGGCATGAGCCACTGCACTCAGCCTCTATTATTTCTTGAATAAACGCATACTACTGTCATAATAGCCATAGATAGCTATATATAACTGTCCTCCCCTCCCACCCAGTCCAGCCCATGGGATTCTAGACTTTCAGCTGGGGATAATTTGAGAACTATCAAGGCATCAAGACCGAAGTTCCAGGCTCTCCTCCCATCATTAACCCATCCTCAGGGACTGAGGATGTCAGTTAAGGGCTCTGAGCCTGGGCTTCCTCATGAGCCAGAAGAACAGTGGGCAGGGCCTCAAATGTGTGGCCTATGGGGAGAAAGGTGATGCACGCGGGGGGGAGGAAGGTGTTGTTCAGTGTGACCGTGAGCTAAATCCCTGGGGCACCATGCACCTAAGATAAAATGTGAAGGTTCCCACTCTCAGTGGACAATACACCAATACTATTTTTCTTAAATTTACCCTAAATGAAACTGGGACCCACCCTGATTATGGTTCCCAGCTTTAGTGAACAAACGTTTGTTTACTGAATCCTATAAAGGATAAATATAAAATTTTCATTTTTTATCATTATGATTCTTCCAGAACAGATTCCATTGCACACATCCCCTTGTAACACTATAGTGTATTCACTTATGCCATTGGTTGCCTATCTTCCCTGCTAGACCATCAGTTTCGTGAAGGCTGGGAACTTTGTTTTGTTCACAAATGCAGCTCAAGCATGTCCAGTCGTCCTGGTGTGTGGTAGAGGTTTGATAGATATCAGTTTAATTGTTCAAAAATCAACCTTGGGTTTTGGTTTGTTCACTGAATGCAAATTTGCTCTAAACTTGATTTCACAATCTTGATCCACAAGAAGTAAAAATATGGGGTTTAAGTGCACAGCCTGTGAAATGAATACCGTTTTTCTCTTTCCAAGACTGCTTTGAGTCAGGGAAGTGTCACAGCTGTCCAGAGCTTGGGTGAGAGGACTGACGTGTATGTGTGATGTGTCATTTGGCACAGTGAGGTCAGGGTTTTTCCCATAACACATCAACTTGCGTTAATTACAGGAAGTAAAGAGGAATCTGGATCCCCAGGCCCGCCTCTCTTTGTTGACTCTAAATGGGAATGGCTGATCACAAAGGAGCCAACCAAGGCCAAGAATCTTAAGTCCTTGAGAGTGGGCTGGGAAAGTGGGCAGGAAGTGGAAAAAAATTATTCTTGCACTTATTGTATAGTAAGTTCGATTGAAGGATTAGCTGCTATTGTTCTTATAACTAAGAATTAGTTACAAATTCATCAACAAAAATATTCAGAGGATTTTGATTACTACATAGAAATCTCTCAGTCTTGATCACACAAGTTCTGCCAAGGCCCCAAGACTCCCTCAACGTGCTTTGTGTGTGGAGGAACCATGAGAAGAGGAGGAAGCCCTGCCACATGGACCCCCAAGACATTTGCTTGAGTCCACTCAAACGGGGACACCCCAGAACAAAAGGCACTTTCTTGTGGTTCCACTAAGAATTAATCCTTTATATACAAGAAGCACAAATTCCAAGAAGCAAGGCACAAGGCCATTTTTAAACCCTTTCATACAATAAAAACTTTTTTTTTGAGATGTAGTCTTGCTCTGTCACCCAGGCTGGAGTGCAGTGGTGTGAGTTTGGCTCACTGCAACCTCCACCCCTTGGGCTCAAGCGATTGTCGTGCCTCAGCCTCCCAAATAGTTGCTACTATAAGCATGCCACCACACCCAGCTAATTTTTGTATTGTTAGTAGAGATGGGTTTTCACCATGTTTGCCAGGCTGGTCTTGAACTCCTGAGCTCAGGTGATCCTCCCACCGCGGACTCCCAAGGTGGGATTACAGTCGTGAATCATCATGACTGACTGGAAATTTTATTTTTTAAAATAGGTTTCTTTGCTGCCCTTATCATCTACCTACATGTGCCATGGATTAGCCATATTGTGAATGTGGATTATTTAAATGTATTCATATCTTTAAAGTTGAGCAATAGTTACTTTTTCCTTTAATTCGTTTATAAACCACATGCATTTCTGCTATCTTTGCTGAGAGAAGATACTTTATTTGTATACGGCCTCTAAGTGAGATGACTTTTCCCCTACCCAAGATGATTAATTTAAAATATATGTACATGATTTTGCCCAACTGTAGGCTAACGCAAGTGTTCGGACCATGTTTCAGGTAGGCTAGACTAAGCTATGATGTTTAGTAGGTCAGGTGTCTTAAGTAAATTTTCTTAAAAATTTTTTTTGTAGAGATGCTATCTCACTGTGTTGCCCAGACTGGTCTAAAATGCCTGGTCCCCAAGTGATCCTCCTTCCTTTGCCTCCCAAAGTACTGAGATTATAGTGGCTTCTTGCCCAGCTGTGCATTTTCAACATATAGTGTTTCCAACTGATGATGAGTTTATCAATGTATATCTATATTCTAGTCTTAAACCTGATTTTCATTTTTAAAGGGACTTTACCTGCCTAAAGTTAGTGACTGTGTATTTGTAACGGGCAGAAGCAGTTACAGGGCAGGGTCCTATGAATAACGACCACAGATCTACCTTTGAGGTTGGTGCCATTACTTTCAATGGCAAAAACCTCAATTCACTTGCAGAACCACCTGCTGGGCACTGGTGACTCTATGGATCCACCATCCATTAAGGTCACCGGTGACTTCTTGCCAGTTCATGAGCCCTGAGCAGTTCATATCTGATCCTGAGTCTCGGCCCTGACTTAGGTGCAGTGACCCCACCCTTACCCACCCTTTCCTGGTGATCCTCCTCCCTCTGGCCACTCCCTCTCGGTTGCCCTCATGATTCCCTTTCCTTTGCCCACCTGGGAAGTGTTAGTGTCCCTGAGAGTGTCTGCTTACTCAAGCAGGGGTTTGTGACTTACAGTTTCTCACATAAGGTCCATGAATGGAAAACCCTGAAATGGTGCAAACATTCCATATTCCTGTCCATGTTTTCAGGAGACAGGGTCTTGAGCTTTCATGATCATGAAGAATCCATGACCTTGTAAGAACCAGTGGAAAGAGGGAGGAGATGAGAAAAGGATGCAGATGCTCCGCAGTCCTATTCGGAAACTGACCATTGGACATCTCCAGCTGGATATCCCACAGGCACCTCCGATTCAGTGTGGCTGCAGTGAAAACAAACGCCTCAAGCAGTTTCCCATTCTTGTGTTTCTTCTGTATGTGGCGTTGTCATTCACCCTGCTTCCCAAGTCAGAACCTTGGGGAGAGTCTCACTTGTTAATTTGCTCTCATCTCTTACACCCAACCGATCATCAGTTTGTACCTCTTTATCCCCGGCTTCCTGAATTCCAGTTCAGGCACTCACCTCCTCTCACCTTAACCACTGCCCTAGTTTCCTTGCCAACTTCTTGCCTATTGTTCTTACACTTCCAGTCTGTCTTCCCATGACTGCTCAAAAGGTACTTCACACATGATGGACCTTTGATTATGTTACTTCCCTGCTCAACATTGCTCAATGGCTTCCTATTGCTCACAGAAAAAAACCCACCTCATTACTTCATTCCTCAACACGATTTGGTTAGTAAGACAGAACTCCTTGAGGCCTCTAGATCATGCAAGGGCTTGCACATGCTGTTTCTCTACATGGAACATCGCCTCCACGACTCCTGCCTCCTCCTTCATTCTCCACATGCGACCCACCAGGCAAATCCCCTCATCCCTCTAAAGCTGCCTCCTCTTTGAGGCCTTCATGGCTGCCCCAGGTGACAGAGGCCAGGCTATTGGAATCTGCCTACTTACCAGGAGCACCCACCCCGAGACACAGCTTCAACCTTCACACCCCCATTATGCTGCATTTTCTTTTTCTTCTCCCCCCCACCCCAAGACAGAGTCTTGCACTGTTGCCCAGGCTAGAGTGCAATGGTGCGATCTTGGTTCACTGCAACTTCTGCCTCCTGGGTTCAAGCAATTCTCCTGCCTCAGCCTCCCAAGTAGCTGGGATTATAGGCACACACCACCATGCCTGGCTAATTTTGTATCCTTAATTAGAGATGGGGTTTCACCATGTTGGCCGGGCTGGTCTCGAACTCTTGACCACGTGATCCTCCCGCCTCAGCTTCCCAAAGTGCTCAGATTACGGGCATGCGCCACCAAGCCAGGCTCTATGCTGCATGTTCATTTCATGCTGGAATGAGCCTCAAAACCCTTAAATGGCTTACACAAGGCAGTGTACTTGATGTATAGAGGACCAAAACTAGATTAACAGAAGGAACAAAAAGCAGGTCTAGATGCAGAGGTCTGAGCATCCATATCTTTCCAAGCTAAAGGGGAACGAGGCAGATGTACAGAGAATCCTAAAATTCACATGGGGGCTCATTCCATTTCATCCTTTCATTGATTCCCCTATTACATGCTGAGAAATAGTTGTACCTTTGAGGATTAAACCAGATGGCAAGGTGGAATTGTTCCTAGATCTAAATGCACTTTATGGTGATTATCTACTTTCTGTTGTGCCAAATCCCTATTAGCCTCAATAGGGAAGGCACCAGGTTCAGAGGCCAGGGGAGACTCAGAGCCAGCAAACGAGATATGGGGTTGTATTATGAGATTCTGTACAGGGGAAAGAGTCCAGTGGCCACAGGCTGCACATCCTTACATACACTGTAGTGGAAGCAGCTGGACTAGATAGCCACAACTGCTTGCAAACAGCATGCAGTTTATACAACATTTTCACTTAACACCCTTTCCTTAATAACCTCCACGTGGCAGCCTTCATGTAACCCAAAACTCAGGACCTCAATCCCCTGTGTGGCCTTTGTTCCATGGGATGGGCTGAAGGCTCAGATATTCCTCAAAGAGAAGGAATGACTCTTTAGGTTGGCCACTCTGAGACTCCCTAGCTCAGAAAACACTCAGGTGCATCTGCCATACAGGATCCTTCTAGGGGTATGACTAAGCTATCATTATCGAGTGCATTTACCATAGACTTAATTTCCTCTGATGGTCCATAAAATTATTGAAAACAAATACTTTTCAAATTTTTCTCCTCAGAGCTTAGCACTATGCAGAGAACTATACAAGTTCACCCTCACTGTGATGGAGAACAACCTTTTGTTGTTAAGAATAAGTTTTTTGAATGATTCATCAAAATATGGAACTAGAATGAAGATGTTTTCTAATAATTATTTTTGTTGTTGTTGTTATTTTTGAGACAGACTCTCACTCTGTTACCAGGTTGGAGTGCAGTGGTGGGATCTCAGCTCACTGCAACCCCCGCCTCCCAGGCTCAAACCATCCTCCCACCTCAGCCTCCCCAGTAGCTGGGACCACAGGTGATCACCACCATGTCTGGTTAATTTTGTTGTATTTTTGGTAGAGACGGAGTTTTGCCATGTTGGCCAGGCTGGTCTCGAACTCCTGACCTCAAGTGATCTGTCTGCGTCAGCCTCCCAAAGCGCTGGGATTACAGCATTTTCTGTTTCCAAGTCAGCATCTCAAGCCCTGTCCTTTCCTCCTTGCTCTGTTTTGATCTCCATTTGCCAACTGGGCATTGTTGCTCCAAGCTTTCCTCTCCTGTGATGAAGCACATTGGGCCATAGGCCCTCAATGCCTCTCTCAACTCTAGGATTTGGTTTAGGGAACTGAACCTGACAAACTGATGATCTTACAAAAATGCACAACTTTAGCAGGACGTGGCGGCTCATGCCTGTAATCTCAGCACTTTGGGAGGCCGAGGTGGGAGGATCATGAGACCAGCCTGGCCAACACAGTGAAATCCCGTCTCTACAAAAAATACAAAAATTAGCCAGGTGTGGTGACAAGCGCCTGTAGTCCCAGTTACTCGGAAGGCTGAGGCAGGAGAATAGCTTGAACCAAGGGGGCAGAGGTTACAGTGAGCCGTGATCGCACCATTGCACTCCAGCCTGGGTGACAGAGTGCGACTCCATCTCAAAAAAAAAGCACAACTTGTACAACTATGATTTCACTTCTACAAATCTGTCCTATAGAAATACTCATATGAATCCTAAACATACAGCCACAAAGAAGTTCCTTATAGTGTTCATACAAGGAAAACATTAGAATAGCTTACAGAGAAAATGTTGAATTATGGTATATTCACACCATGAGGGAGTAAGTAACAGAATAATGCACATCTGTAAGAATTGGCACAAAAATGTTTTGGAAAGTATTGAGGCAAAAAAAGGTACAGAACAGTATTTACACTATTATCCCATGTGTGGGCATATTAGGGAGAAAGCATATGTAACTATAAATCAAAGTTTAAAAAAGGATTACCAAATTAAAACATCTTTGGAACTAAACTGAAAGCTACAAGACAGGTATGAGCCTAAGAAAAGATAGAGTATTAAATATCAAAAAAGTTTTAAGGCTAGCCTGGGTGTGGTAGCTCACAGCTATAATCCCAGCACTTTGGGAGCATGAGGCTGCCTGGTTGCTTTGAGCCCAGGAGTTCAAGACCAGCCTGGGCAACATGGCAAAACCTTGTTTCTACAAAAAAAAAAAAAAAAAAGCAAAAAATAGCCAGGCGTAGTGGTGCATGCCTGTATTCCCAGCTACTCGGGAGGCTGAAGCCGGAGAATTGCTTGAGCCAGGAAAGTGAAGGTTTGCAGTGAGCTGAGATGGAGCCACTGCACTCCAGCCTGGGCAACAGAGCAGGACCCTGTTCTCAATAAATAAATAATAATTTGCTAAAAAAAAAGAAAAAAAAAGGAAAAAAGATTTGAAGACTAATGTTAAATCTCTATGAGTATGGAGAAGACCCTGACTTGGGAAGGAAGGAACCTGGAACCTGTAAGGCTTTGTGGCCAGACCAGCAGAAAATAAAGTAAAAGTGCCAGGGTGACCCTGAAGGTATTGCGTTCTGGGAAACATGGGAAGCCGCTGGGGGGTTTTGAATAGAGGAGAACAGATAAGATCACGTGCCCGGATTGGAAGTTGGGATGCCAGTTGGAAGGATTTTACAGGAGTCCAGGCCAGTGATTTTAATAAGTAGGCCAGGGGTTGTGCAGCATGAAAAGGAAGATAGGGACAGATGGAGAAATGGAGCCACTGAAGATGACCCGGCTGTCACTTCCTGAGATAACCAACCATACAGATTGGCTGTTGGGTGTCCTGGGCTAGGCCGGGCATGGGGAGCCCTGGAGATGTCTGAGGTTCTAATGGGTCATTCAAGTGTTGAGAAGATAATTTGAATTAGAAGCCAAGGAGGAGATAAGAATGTGAGTTGGCAGGAAGTTAGATATGTAGAGTGAGCAAGTGAAAAACATCCAGGATTAATAAGAGCTCCAATATTTCATTACAAAGATTTGATGAGATAAAGACATTTATAAAATAGTGACGCAGGCTGGGTGCAGTGGCTTACAACTATAATCCCAGCACTTTGGGGGACAGAGGCAGGAGGATTGCTTGAACTCAGGAGTGAGACCTTGTGTCTACCAAATATAAAAAATTAGTCAGGCATGGTCATGTGCACCTGTAGTCCCTGCTAATCAGGAGGCTGAAATGGGAGGATCGCTTGAGTCCAGGAAGTCAGGGCTTCCGAGAGCTCTGATGGCCTCACTGCATCATCTCCAGCTTTGGTGATAGAGCAAGACCCTGTCTCAAAATAAATGATAATAATAATAAACCAACACAGTGCCTGGAATATAGTAGGTACTCCATAAATGCTAGCTTGCTGAATGAGCTGATTGCTAAATGCCAGTAGGGTTACAGGCTATTTCAGAATATGAGCCATCACATGCTTGAGTTACACAAAGAAGACAGGAAACATTATTCCCAACTTAAAATGTCTTTCCTGTTTTCAGAAAAAGAAATGCTGTTTTCTGTACCCACCGCTCAAGCCACAGATGATGTCTGTGCTTCCCCGTGCCTCCTCTCTGATATGTCAGATGAAAGGCAGGATGACAGATTCACTGCCCAGCTCTCCAGCGAGAGTGCTTTGTCCTCTGTGAGGATGGATGCCTGTGAGTCCTGCTACCTGGGCGTGAGAAACCCGTCTTAGAGGATCTGCTTAACCCACCTTGATCTGTCCCACCCTAGGGTAGATTCTCCCCAAAATAGGCAAGATGAGCTTCTGAGTTTCCAGCTGGGGAAAAAATAATTAAGCTGGGCCCAATGGCTGACATCTGTAGTCCCAGCTACTCAGAAAGCTGAGGCGGGTAGACGGCTTGAGCCCAGGAATTTGAGGTTGCAGCAAGCAATTGCACCATCGCATTGTAGCCTGGGTGACAGGGCAAGAGTCTGTCTCTAAAATAAATAAATTAAAATTAATTTCTGGTAACAGCTAAGGGAAAAGGTTTGGAGGTTTACTGAGGAGATGCCGCTTAGTCACTCCAGTACTTTGTGTCTTTTATTTTAACTAAAAGAATCAAATGGACTTCTCCCAGGACAACCTGACTTATTCGTGTTCTTTGTGTTACTAAAGCTTGTTGACTAGAGAATTTAAGATGCTGTTCTGAAGGTGAGTAAGTGGAGTGCAGGAAATTGGTTCTAGAGTTCGAGCTTTAACAATTGGGAGGCTGATATAAGGCAGACTGGGAAAGAGGCAAGTTTGCGGGAGAGCCCCAGGGCTGCTGTTAATATTGAGATGCTATTGGACACCCAAGTGGAGATGATGAGGAAGCTGGAACTAGAGTAAGGTCAGAGCTGAAGATAGAAATTTAGGACTCATCAGGGTGTGGTGGTTCACACCTGTAATCCCAGCACTTGGGGAAGCCGAGGCAGGCAGATTGCATGAAGTCAGGGGTTCAAGACCAGCCTGGCCAACATGGTGAAACCCGTCTCTGCTAAAAATGCAAATATTACCCAGGTGTGGTGGCAGGCACTATAATCCTAGCGACTTGGGAGGCTGAGGCAGGAGAATCACTTGAATCCAGGGGGTGGAATTTGCAGTGAGCCAAAACTGCACCACTGCACTCCAGCAGGGGTGACAGAGTGAAATGCTGACTCAAAATAAATAAATAAATAAAGAAGGTAACAAAAAATAAAAATAAATGAAAAAAAATGAAAGAAGAAGATGAAGTCAGATGAAGATGGGCTCTATAGGGCATGGCATGATCAAATTTATGTATATATATATATATATTTTTTTTTTTGCCTAAGAGTTGCAGTCCTTATGGCCTAGACTGTCTTTTAAGGTTTTTTAGAGTCCCAGAGCACTGTAGCCCTCCCTCAGTGGTGAGGTTTGTGGGAACTCAAGCTCAAACAGCTGGGATAGGTGATTCCCCTCTGGCTAGGGCTGGCTTAAATGCTCCCCCAATAGATGGGTGTTAGCTGAGTTTGCTTTAGTTTTTCTTTCTGCTTTTATAGAACAGCACTGAGTTCAATGCCTTATAGCTGTGGTGTACTCCCTCCCTCAGCGCTCAGAGATGTGCTTTGCATCGTGCTACTGCTGGGGTCCAGGGTGGAATGGAGGAGTGGGGGTACTATGAGGGCTCGTGTGATTTTTGGTTCTTTTTTTTAACTTTTAAGTTCAGGGGTACATGTGTGCAGGTTTGTTAATAGGTAAACTTGTATCACAGGGGTTTGCTGTACAGATTATTTCATCACCCAAGTATTAAGCCTATTACCCATTTGTTATTTTTCTTGATCCTCTCCTTCCTCCAACCCTCCTCCCTCTGATAAGCCCCAGTGTCTGTTGTTCCCCTCTTTCCCCTCTTTGTGTCCATGTGTTCTCATCATTTAGTCCCCACTTATAAGTGAGAGCATGTAGTATTTGGTTTTCTGTTCCCGCATTAGTTTACTAAGGATGATGGCCCCCAGTCCCATCCATGTTCCTGCAAGGATATGATGTCATTCTTTTTTATGGCTGCATAGTATGCCATGGTGTATACTATATATTTTTTTTAGTCCAGTCTGCTATTCATGGGCATTTAGGTTGACTCCATGTGTTTGCTGTTGTTAATAGTGCTGCAATCAACTATGTGTTCATGTGTCTTTACGAGAGAAGGATTATATTCCTCTGAGTATAAACCCAGAAGTGGAATTGCTGCATTGAATGGCATTCCTGTTTTTAGATCTTTGAGGAATTGCCACAATGTTTTCCACAATGGATGAACTAATTTACACTCCCACCAACAGTGTATATAAGTATTCCTTTTTCTCTACAACTTAACCAACACCTGTCACGTTTTGAGTTTTTAATAATAGCTATTCTGATTGGTGTGAGATGGTATCTCACTGTGGTTTTGATTTGCATTTCTCTAATGATCAGTGATGTTGAGCTTTTAAAAACATGCTTGTTGGCCACATGTATGTTTCTTTTGAAAAGTGTCTGTTTATGTCCTTTGCCCACTCTTTAATGGGCTTGTTTTCTTATAAAATGTAAGTACCTTATAGATGCTGGATATTAGACCTTTGTCGCATGCATAGTATGCAAATTTTTTTCTCCCATTCTGTAGGTTGTCTGTTTACTCTGCTGATAGTTTCTTTTGCTGTGCAGAAGCTCTTTAGTTTAATTAGAACTTATTTGTCAATTTTTGCTTTTTTTGCAATTGCTTTGGGCATTTTCATCATGAAATTTTGCTTGTTCCTATGTCCAGAATGGTATTCTTTAGGCTGTCTTCCAGTTTTTATAGTTTCACATTTAAGTCTTTAATCCATCTTGAGTTAATTTTTGTGTGGTATAAGGAAGG
Organism: Callithrix jacchus; assembly: GCF_049354715.1. NCBI lineage: Eukaryota > Metazoa > Chordata > Mammalia > Primates > Cebidae > Callithrix > Callithrix jacchus. Next base: position 98,636,060 of record NC_133502.1, on the reverse strand, counting down.
TATCCAGTTTCAGTAGTCTGCATATGGCTAGCCAGTTATTCTAGCACCAGTTACTGAATAGGGAGTCCTTTTCCCAATGCTTGTTTTTGTCGACTTTGTTGAAAATCAGATGGTTGTAGATGTTTTGCATTATTTCTGGGTTCTGTATTCTGTTCCATTGGCCTATGTGTCTGTTTTTGTACAAGTACCATGCTATTTTGGTTACTATAGCTCTGTTGTATAGTTTGTAGTAGTATAGTTTGAAGTTGGGCAGCATGATGTCTCCAGCTTTCTTGTATTTGCTTAGGATTGCCTTGGTTATTTGAGCTCTTATTTTGGTTCCATGCTTTTTTTTGATACGGAGTTTTACTCGTCACCCAGGCTGGAGTGCAATGGTGTGATCGTGGCTCACTGCAACATCTGCCTCCTCGGTTCAAGCAATTCTTCTGTCTTAGCTTCCTGAGTAGCTGAGATTATAGGCATGTGCCACCATGCCCAGCTACTTTTTGTATTTTTAATAGAGATGGGGTTTCATGATGTTGGTCAGGCTGGCCTCGAGCTCCTGACCTCAGGTGATCACCTGCCTTGACCTTCCAAAGCACTGGGATTACAGGCATGAGTCATGTGCCCAGCCCAAATAAATTTTAAAATGGTTTTTTTCTAGTTCTATAACGAATGTCATTGGTAGTTTGATAGGAATAACATTGAATCTATAAATCCAATGAGCAGTATGGCCATTTTAGCAATATTGATTCTTCCTATGAAATGAATAAGCATGGAATGCTTTCCCATTTGTTTAAGGAGTGTTGTTCTTATAGATGGTTCTTAAATTGCTGTTCTTACAGTGGGAGGGAGGAGATCGGTGGAGCCTTTTATTCTGCCATCTTGCTCTGCTTCCTTCATAGATTTTTTAAACATTAAAATTTAAAAAAAGAAACTTAACAAAGCTACTTTTAAGAGAGAAAAGAAACAGCAAATATAATAAATAGGTTCACTGTATTATGTTGAAAGTGGTAAGTGGTATGGAAAAAAGAAAAAAGTTGGGCAGAGGAAGGGGTTTTGAAATGCCAGGGGGCAGGAGGGCTCATATTTCTGAGTATTCATAGGTGAACTCACTGAGGCTGTGCAAATAGATATCTGTGGTCAAAGTACTGGGAAGAGCTACTAAAAATTTCCTAACGCAGCTGGGCATGGTGGGTCACGCCTGTAATCCCAGCACTTTTGGGGGCGGAGGCGGGTGGATCACGAAGTCAGGAGTTCAAGACTAGCCTGGCCAATATAGTAGAACCCGTCTCTACTAAAAATACAAAAAATTATCCAGGCATGGTGGTACATGCCTGTAATCCTAGCTACTCGGGAGGCTGAGGCAGAAGAATCGCTTGAACCTGGGAGTCAGAAATTGCAGTGAGCTGAGATTGCACCATTGCACTCCAGCCCCGGCGACAGTGCAAGATTCTGTCTAAAAAAAAAAAAAAAGCCCGAATGCAGGAGGGCTGAAGTTGCGTCAGAAGAACTGCAGCTTGGTCAGGGTGGAGGAGCTGGAGAGAGAGGTTAGAAGATGAAGATGGACTTTGTAGAGCATGTCATGATCAAATTTACTTTTTTTGTGAAATAGAGTCCTGCTTTGTTGCCGGGACTGCAGTGCAGTGGCATGATCTTGGCTCACTACAACCTCCGACTCCTGGGTTCAAGAGATTCTCCTGCCTCAGCTTCCCAAATAGCTGGGATTACAGTCACACATCACCACACCTGGCTAATTTTTGTAATGTTAGTAGAGACGGGGTTTCGCCGTATTGGTCAGGCTGGTCTCAAACTCCTGACCTCAAGTGATCCGCACGCCTTGGCCTCCCAAAGTGCTGGGATTGCAGGCATGAGCCACTGCTCCCCGCTCCCAAATTTACATTTTAAAAGCAGCATTCAGCTGCTGTACTGCGAGTAAATTAACCGAACCCTTGTCTTCTTAGCTGAAGTGATTCTAGGGCCACTGTCTGCTTTGGATTAGCTTAAGCAAAATTAATGAGTTCTAAATACAAGCCCTGTCTGGCCTGGTTTTAGGTGATGTCAGATCTTCAGTTTCCCCTAGTAGCCCTCATTTATCTTTATTTTTGCCCATGACACTCTCAGCTTTAAATTTAGCATTGCTGGTGGGTTATAGTTAGGGTTTGTCGTTTTCAGAAAACTCTTCATTCTAATTAGTTACGGTACATCTGTTTCTTATGAAAGGTGAATTTTATGCATCTTTAAATCTTTGAAAACATAGCCTTCCCTCATTCTCTTCCATCCCTGTAGGCCTGATAACTGTTGTAGAAAAACTGTACTTTGACATCTTAATCAAGGCATAATTTTATTATATTTTCTTAACCTCTGTCACTCAAAAAAACCCCAGTAAAATAGAATTTATGTGGCTAGGAGAACAAGGTGGCAGTGATTTATTTATGTCAGACTGGAGGAGGATATTGATATTTATTGAAATAAAATGTAAGATGGTAAATGGTCTACTAATCAGAATCTGGTTAACATCATGTGACTGAGCAGGTGGGGTAGTGACGGGCAGAGCCCTGGAGACTGCTCTTATTTCAAGTACAAGGGATACAGTGTCAGTGGGAAAGGATTATGTTAGAAAAAGAGAAGGCTCACATTTACTCAGAATAGACCGTTTGCTGAGCTCTCTGGCTGGACCTCGGAGCTAATGCCTTGCCTACGGAATACTGGCTGAATTCCCACCCACAGCCTTCTTGGTCCTCTCTGGTCTTCTGCTGTCTTTACCAATTGATCATGGGGTGCAGTGAACCCTTTAGCACTTTGGAATTTTCTTAACCCACCCCAAATTGTTGCCTTTAACAGAGTCTCCAGTGTTGTAAAATCTTTTGTCCTCAAAGGCACAAGATGTTCTGAATTAGCCCTTTCAGTGTATTTCCAGAGTACTTTGTTTTTTTGAGACGGAGGCTCTGTAGCCCAGGCTGGAGTGCGATGGCATGATCCTGGGTCACTGCAACCTCCGCCTCCCGGTCCTGGTTCCAGAAATTCTCCTACCTCAGCCTCCCAACTGGCTGGGATTACAGGCATGAGCCACCATGCCCAGCTCATTTTTTGTATTTTTTAGTAGTAAGGGGGTTTCATCATGTTGGCCAGTCTGGTCTTGAACTCCTGGCCTGGTGATCTGCCTGCCTCGGCCTCTCAAAGTGCTGGGATTACAGGCATGAGCCACTGCGCCAGGCCTTCCAGAGTACTTGGTAATGACAGGAATGGTTCATTATCTAATGGTAAGCTCCTGTAGCATACTCCTTATATGTATGTTTCTTTTTTTTTTCTTTTCCTTTCAAGTCACTTGATAATATGTATGTTTCATTCATTCCTCTCATTAATGATATGAAGCAAGTTTGATTTGTAGTTCATTTTTTTTCTTTTTTTTGAGACAAGGTCTTTCTCCGTTGTGGAGGCTGGAGTGCAGTGTCACAATTTTGGCTCATTGTAGCTTCAACCTCCCAGTCTCAAGTGACCTCCCACCTCAGCCTCCCAAGTAGCTGGGAATATAGGTGGATGCCACCATGCCCAGCCACCGTGCTTGGCCTCATTTTCTATATAAGAAAAGTGAAGCCAGGCTGGGTGCGGTGGCTCACGCCTGTAATCCTAGCACTTTGAGAGGCTGAGGCGTGTGGATCACTTGAGGTCAGGAGTTTGAGATCAGCCTGGCCAACATGGTGAAACCCCATCTCTACTAAAAATAAAAAAATTAGCCTGGCGTGGTGGCAGGTGCCTGCATTCCAGCTATTTGGAAGGCTGAGGCAGGAGAATTGCTTGAACCCAGGAGGCGGAGGTTGCAGTGAGCTGAGATCACACATTGCACTCCAGCCTGGGCAACAGAGTGAGATTCCAACTCAAAAAAAAAGGTGAAGCCCAGAAACATTAGATCATGTGCCCAAGTTTACATAGAATGACTATGTGCCAAGCTCCTAGCTCTTGTGTGAATGGTTACATTATGCCTTGTACTATTGCAATATATTAATATTTACATGTCTGTTCCTTTTATTAGGTCATAAACTCTTTGAAAGATCAGAGAGTGTCATGTTTGTCTGTGTTCTCCATAGTTCCCTCCACAGCAACTTACACGTAGTAGCGGGGCAATCACACTGATGAATGAATGAATTGCACTCAGTTGCCTAACACTAGCACTTTGAATTTTCAAGGTTATTAACATCTCCCAACAAAAAAGGATATTTTAATAAGAATTGTGGGAGAAACTAACAGAAAGCAAACATTGCTAAGAGAAACTCCTTGAGATTGGTTCTGAAAATCGCATGCCAAGGGAAGAAGGAAATTCTTCTGTAGGGGAGGAACCTCAGGAAGGGGGTTCTCTAACACCTGATTCAAAGCAGAGTTCTTTGTGAAGCCCTGTTCTCCGGCTGTCGAAATCTAAATCTTGACTTACAGATTAAAACGCTGCTAATGCTGGCAAGTTGCAGCAAATTGGTTGCCTGGAGAGGATAATGCCTTGTTAATCCAGTATCAAGCTGTTCTGGGCATTATTGAATCCCGATCTAGGATCTAAAGGACTTTCTGATCATTGAAAATTAGGAGAAGGGTGGGGCAATTCCAAGTGGCGTTTGCGTCATGCATTTAGGAACAGTTGTAAGTAATCAACATAGGGTGCTTGGGGTTCTTAAAGTGACCTCCTAAACTTGTCAGAAAGTGATCTCTGCTTTCCTTTATAGATTTGACACCTATAGATGTATGCTTAGAGAATATATTTTTCTTCTTGCTTATTTTTGAACTTTATAAAGATAGTATCATACTATGTGTATTCTGAAATTTGTTAGTTTACTTTTTTCTCAACAATATTTCCTAAGATTTAGTTTATTCATGTTGAAGCTTGTAGCCATGATTCACTTATTATTTCTTAAAATTTTTTTCCGAGATGGAGTTTCACTCTTGTCACCCAGGCTGGAGTGCAGTGGCATGATCTTGGCTCACTGCAATCTCTGCCTCCCAGGTTCAAGCCTCCTGCCTCATCCTTCCAAACAGCTGGGATTACAGGCACCTGCCACCACACCAGGCTAATTTTTGTATTTTTAGTAGAGATGGAGCTTTATCGTGTCAGCCAGGCTGGTCTCCAACTCCTGACCTCAGGTGATTCGCCTGCCTCCACCTCTGGAAGTGCAGGGATTGCAGCCATGAGCCACAATGCCAGGCCTTATTATTATTGTTGTTATTATTATTATCATTATTTTTTGAGACAGAGTCTTGTCACCTAGGCTGGAGTACATGGGGTGATCTCTGCTCATTGCAACTTTCGCCTTCCAGGTTCAATAGATTCTCCTGCCTCAGCCTCCCGAGTAGCTGGGATTACAGGTGTGCACCACCATGCCCAGCTAATTTTTGTATTTTTAGTAGAGATGGGGTTTCACCATGGTGGCCAGGCTGGTCTCAAACTCCTGACCTCAGGTGATCTGCCTGCCTCAGCCTTTCGAAGTGCTGGGATTACAGGCATGAGTCATCACGCCTGGCGGGTTCACTTATTTGTATTGCTGTATAGTATTCCATTGTATCAATACTACCATTTACTTATTCAGTGTTCCATTGATGAGCATTTGAATTGTTCCCGTTCTTTTAATTATAAACAATGCTAAGAACATTCTTGAATATGTTTTTGTGCACATGTGCATAATTCTTAGGCTATACAGTTAAGCCTGATATTGACATGAGTGTTCAATTTCTCAAGATAGTGCATAACTATTTTGCACTGATATTGAACCACGGTTGCTGGCAATCGTGGAGGGAGCAGTTTGGGACATGGGGAAGGGATGAGGCCAGGGAGGGGACTGGTAGATGGGAGAGCAGGGAAAGAATTCTAGGCACAGAAAAGTGGTAGTTGCAGGCATTCTAGGGTGAGCCTGAGCTTAGCTGGTGAAAAACAGAAAGGCTGGAGCACAGAATCGGGGGAACATTGGCAGTGAAGTGGGAGCGGAAATCAGAGCTAAGCTCTGAAAGCCGGGTTAAAGAATTTGATTTTATTCAATGTGATAATGTATTTTTGGGGTGGAGTCTTGCTCTATGACCTAGGCTGGAGTGCAGTGGTCTCAGTTCATTGCATCCTCTGCCTCCCAGGTTCAAGCAATTCTCTGCTTCAGTCTCCTGAGTAGCTGAGATTACAGGCACCTGCCACCACACCCAGCTAATTTTTGTATTTTTAGTAGAGACGAGGTTTCACCATCTTGGCCAGGCTGGTTTTGAACTCCTGACCTCGTGATCCACCCACCTCAGCCTCCCAAAGTGCTGGGATTACATGTGTAAACCACTGTGCCTGGCCCTCAATGGATTTTAAGATGGGGAGTGGATGTGATTTTATTTACATTTCTAAATAACATTCTGGTTGCTCTGTAGAGAATGGATTAGGATTGAAAGCAGGAAGAACATTAGAAGCCATTCGTAGCAGTCTAAGAGCTTGGGGCTGAGTGGTGTAGAGCTGGTTGAGTTTGGTAGGAGAGATAAGACCTGCTATCAGAGCAGATGTGGACTTTGAAGGAGAGACAAGAATCAAGGCTGACTCTGAGTCCCCCAAACTCGTCCAGTCTACCTCCTAATGTGTCCCTTTCCATTCCACTACTTCAGGTCTTAGTATCTCACATTTGACTACTGCAAGAAGCTGTCAACAAACTCTTCCCAGGGCCTCAAGCCTGCCCTCTCATCCTCCCTCCATCTATCTCCATATAGCTGATGAAGTTACTTTTCTAATCAATGATTTTTCTAGATAAAGCAAGTCACATCATTTTCTTCCTTAACATTCTTAGGTGAGTCCCTATATGCTCTTAGACCAAAGCCATATTCTTTAGGGATAGGAAAAGGAATTACAATGTTAAGTACTTTACATACCTTGAATCCTCATTTAATCCCTCCTAGAATCCCACGAAGAAGTGATTACACTTGTTTTACGGGTAGTACAACTGAGGCCAGAGTGAAGGAATTTTCCCAGCATCATAGAGTCACAGAGATATTAAATGGCAGAGGCCTGTTCACATAAGCCAGTGGTTCCCAAACATGGCTGCAAGAAGGTCTTTGTTGGCAGTGAGAAAGCCCCCCAGGGCAATGATATCAATTTTTTTTTTTTAAATCACATTAAAGGACATTTCAGTGCTAGGCAATAATACCTGAATATCCTGAGGAGGCACCTGAATTAATTAATTCTCTCCCTCCCTCCCTCCCTCCCTTTTTTCTTTTTCTTTATTCCCCGACTTTACTTATTTATTTTTTGAGTCAGAGTCTCACTCTGTCACCCAGGTTGGAGTACAGTGGCACGATCTCAGCTCCCTGCAACCTCCAACTCCTGGGCTTAAGCAATCCTCCCACCTCAGCCTCCCGAGTAGCTGAAACTACAGGATTGTGCCACCATGCCTGGCTAATTTTCGTATTTTTTTGAGAGATGTAGTTACACCATGCTGCCCAGGTTGGTTTCAAACTCCTGAGCTCAAGGGATACACCCACCTTGGCCTCCCAAAATGTTGGGGTTATAGGCGTGAGTCACCGCCCTCAGCATGACTTTTTCTTAAGGCAGCTTTAGGTTCTCAGCAAAATTGAGTGGAAAGCAGAGAGTGCCCATATACTTTTTGCCCCAACACGTGCTCAGCCTCCCTTATTATCAACATCCCCCACCAGGGTGGTACATTTGTTACAATCCATGGACTGTACTGTCTCCACAGTGTTGCCTTGTCCAGGATGTCATATAATTGGACTTATATAGTATGTAGACTTATCAGTTTGCTTTCTTTCATTAGTAATGTGTATTTAAGAAGCCAAAAATGCATGTTAAGAAGGTTAATGTCTTTTCATGGCTTGATAGCTCATTTCTTTTTAGTGCTAAATAATATTTTGGTGTCTGAATGTACCACATTTTATCCATTCATCTACTGAAAGACATCTTGGTTGCTTCTAAATTTGGGAAATTATTAATAAAGCTGCTCTAAACATCTCTGTGCAGGTTTTTGTGTAGATATATGTTTTTAGCTCTTCTGGGTAAATACCAAGGAGCTCAATTGCTGAGTCTTGTGGTAACTGTATGTTTAGTTTTGTAAGAAACCACCAAACTGTCTTACAAAGTGGCTGTACCATTTTGCATTCCCACAGGCAATTAATTAGAGTTCCTGTTGCTCTATATCCTCATCAGCATTTGGTGATGTCTGTGTCCTGGATTTTGGCCATTCTAATAGGTGTGTAGTGGTATCTCATTGGTTTAATTTGCATTTCTCTGATGACATATGATGTGAAGCTCCTCTTCATATGCTTATTTTCAACTTATATATATTCCTTGATGAGGTGTCTGTTGAGATACGTTGTCAATTCTTAAATCAGGTTGTTTCTTTTCTCCTTGTTGAATTTTAGGAGTTTTTTAGGCAAATCGTAATGACTCATATCTGTAATCCCAGTACTTTGGTAGATCAAGGCAGGAGGATCACTAGAGCTCAGGAATTCAAGAACAGCCTGGGCAACATAGTAAGACCTCATCTCTACAAAATTAAAAAAAATCAGTCTGGCATGGTGGCACATGCCTGTAGTCCCAGCTGCAGAGGTGAGAGGATCATATGAACCCAGCAGATCAAGGCTGCAGTGAACTGTGATTTCATTACTGTACTCCATTTCAACCTGGGCAAAAGAGCAAGACCCTCTGTCAAAAAAGAAAAAAAGAGTTCTTTGTATATTTTGGATAACAGTCCTTTATTAACTATGTCTGTGGCAAATGCTTTCTCCCAGTCTATGTCTTATCTTTCATTCTCTTGACAGCGTTTTTCACAGAGCAGAAAAATTTAACTTTAATGAAGTCCAGTTTATTAATTTTTTCTTTCACGGATGTGCCTTTGGTATTATATCTAAAAAGTCATCACCAAACCCAAGGTCATCTAGATTTTCTCCTCTGCTATCTTCTAGGAGTTTTATAGTTTTGGGTTTGTAATCCACTTTGACTTAATTATTGTGAAAGTTTTTAAATTTCCATTTTTAAATTATTTATTTATTTATTATTGAGATAGGTTCTTGCTCCATCACTCAGGCTGGAGTACAAAAAAAGTTTTAAGTTCTAATTCTAGATTCTTTTTTTTTGGCATGTGAATGTCCCATTGTTTCAGCATCATTCGTTGAAAAGACTCTTTCTTCTTTGTATTGCTTTTACCCCGTTGTTAAAGATTGGTTGACTGCATTTATGTGGATCTGTTTCTGAGCTCTCTATTCTGTGCCACTGATCTACTTGTCCATTTTTATGCCAATATCATCCTATAATGATTACTTGATTACTATAGGTTTATAGTATGTCTTGAAGTTGGGTAGTGTCAGTCTCTAATTTTGTTCTTGTCTTTCAATATTGTGTTGAAGAAAATTAAAAAATAAAGAGTATGTATATCTTATTATTTTATGTAAACTGTGTGCTACATATCTTTTATATTAGTAAGTTCATAATAATCTTAGGTATACACATATGTTTATGTGTGCATACACATAGGGACTTAATTTGGGAGAATCAATTGTTAAACATTTACCAGCACTAGGTTTTCTTTTTTTTTTTTTGAGACAGAGTTTTGCTCTTGTCACCCAGGCTGGAGCGCAGTGGTGTGATCCTGGCTCACTACAACCTCCGCCTCCTGGGTTCAGGCGATTTCAAACATCTATGTGAAATTATAAATCCCCAAAGGGATTCACCTTGCCCACTGCCTAGACAGAGCTAATTCATCAGTCAGCCTCCCGGATAGCTGGAACTACAGGCATGCGCCACTATGCCTGGCTAATTTTGTATTTTTAGTAGAGATGGGGTTTCATCATGTTTGCCAGGCTGGTCTCGATCTTCTGACCTCAGGTGATCTGCCAGCCTTGGCCTCCCAAAGTGCTGGGATTACAGGCATGAGCTGCCACGCCTGGCTTACCATACTAGTTTTATAGGAAAAACATTATGGAGGTGAATGCCAACATCAAGATGCAAGATAGTTTCTTGGATGTGGCTATAAGAAATTCTTACCCATAAACAGTCCTGGAGAGTAAACTCTTTCTTTGATCTTTGTCTAAAGAACAGTCTCTTTCTACAAATAATACCTGAGACTGTGGATCACATATGTAACCTGTGTCTACTTGGGCCACCTCATGCCAGGGCACAGGTGACATTTTGCTCAGCGACATTTTGCTGACCTTGTTCCTACTTGCCATTTCAGGTCTTCTGGTCTCCCCACTTGACATTTTTGTGACTTCTTAGGGATGTGTCACCAAGTCCCATCCTCTTATGAAGGACCTTCTATGACTTTCGCTTGCTTTTAGGGATGCTCAGGCCCTCATGAGCAACTTTTAGGGCCTGTGTGATTTGGCTCATGCCTCTTCCCCACAGGGCTTTTGCACATTCCACTTCTGGCCAAGAGCCCCCGTCCTGTTCCTGGCCAATGGCAACCATGGGGCTTTTTAGCCTCAGCAAGGCCATTCCTGACCTCCTCCCCAAATTTCTTTCAGAGTAGCCTGTGCTCTGCCACACTGCTCACCACTGTTGTGCACGTACAGTTTGGTGTGGTTGTTTAATATCAGCTCATCTTTGAACTCTCAGCGACTTTACAATAGGGACAAACTTGACTTTGCCATCACTGTTTGTCTGGCACCTAACGCAGTGCCTGGTATTGATAAAGAAGTGTGTGTTATTTTGACCACAGCCAGGCACAGCCTTAGCATCCCGGCAGAGGTTCCTTGAGTGTGTGGTCCTTTTTTTTTTTGGACAGAATCTCACTCTGAGCCCAGGTTGGAGTGCAGTGGCACAATCTTGGCTCACTGCAACCTCTGCCTCCTGGGCTCAAGAGATTTTTGTGCCTCAGCTTCCTGAGTAGCTGGGATTACAGGCACATATCAACAGGCCTGGCTAATTTTTGGAGTTTTAGTAGAGATGGGGTTTCACTATGTTGGCCAGGCTGGTCTCAAATTCCCAGGCTCAAGTGATCTACCCACCTTGGCATCCCAAAGTGCTAGAATTACAGGCGTGAGCTACTGCACTCAGCCGAGTGTGTGGTCTTAAAGCCCACTTTAACTGGTGCCTGCGAGTACCTTGTGGTCTGCTGAAGGACGAGAAAGAACACAGTGGTGTCAGGAGGCAGGAGGGTGGCTGTCCTGGAAGAAAGCCTACAGGGGGCTTCTAGGGCAATGGAAATGTTCTGTCTCTGGATTTGGGTGAGAGTGACATGTACATATTTGTATACTACATGGATGCTATGTCTCAATTACAAAAACAATAGAGGGAGGTAATAGAGTGTACACATGGTCTTGGCTCTGGACTCAGTCAGGTCTGGGTCTGAATCCACAGCTAAATGACATGTCCAGGTCCCTTCTTCTCTAGACCTCTGCTTTCTCAGTTACAAAATGGGTATTATAGTTTTACCCTTATGATTGTGTCCTTCCCTTCTTTGAAGAGAGAGCACCTTTGTCCACACTGGAAACATCCTTTTCCCAGTTTTCAAACTGGCATTGCCAATCAAGCTCTCCTTCTTATGATTTAGTCATCCTGGTGGTCTTTTAGATAGCAGTAAGGAGCATGGCATTACATTAAAATGAACAATTTATAGTTAGCAAACTGCATTATTTAGAAAAGACTGTCAAGGCATTCTGACCTGAAAAGCCAAAAAAAAAAAAAAAAAAAAAATCGAAGTCAGGATGACTGGGAGTGAGGGTGGGGTGTTGGTGGGGTTAGAGTCTAATTACTGTCAGCCTTTGGTATCTGTGGGTTCCGCATCCATGGGTCCAACCAACCTCAGACCAAAAATATTTTAAAAACAAAACAAAAATACTAATACGACCACAACAAAAATAATACAAACAGGCTGGGCATGGTGGCTCATGCCTGTAATCCCAGTACTTTGGGAGGCCGAGGCAGGAGGATCACCTGAGATCGGAGTTTGAGACCATCCTGGCTAACATGGTGAAACCCCATTTCTACTAAAAATAATAAAATTAGTTGGGCATGGTGGCACACATTTGTAATCCCAGCTACTCAGGAGTCTGAGGCAGGAGAATCACTTGGACCTGGGAGGTGGGGGTTGCAGTGAGCTGAGATCACACCATTGCATTCCAGCCTGGGCAAAAGAGCAAAACTCCATCTCAAAAAAAAAAAAGATACAAATGAACAATACAGTATAACAACTATTTATATAGCATTTACATGATATCAGGTGTCACAAATAATCTAGAGATGATTTAAAGTATACAGGAGGATGTTCTTAGGTTATATGCAAATACTAGGCCTTTTTATATCAGGGACCTGAGCATTCTTGGATTTTGGTTTTTGAGGGGGGTTCTGGAACAACTCCTTCACAGATACTGAGGGAAAACTGTACTGTATGAGAAAGAGTGACCCTCACGCATAAACACCTGAACACCCACCTCCCCCTTTTTGCATCCCACCTCAGCCTTATGAGAAAAAAAGTAACTCCTCTTTGGGAGTGATGTTGCCCCTTAGAGAACACAGGGATCTTGAATGGAGTGTGAAAAAATATGAGCTATGATGATGGGTTGTGGCCCTTCAAGGGTCCACAGGAGACGAGCTGTTATAATAGTACATCTATTGTATTAAAATTTCAGGAGGAGGAGGTTGGTTGGGGGAGAAACGTCTACAAGGGCTCTTTAAAGGGTGCAAAAATACTAAAAACGGTTGAGCAATGCCGCCAATCACATTTCTTGGGCAGGACTTTTTCATCCATAGACACATGATTTCAAACATCTATGTGAAATTATAAATCCCCCAAGGGATTCACCTTGCCCACTGCCTAGACAGAGCTAATTCATCAAGACAGGGGAATTGTAATAAAGAGTAATTCACACAGAGGGGATTGTGCAGGAGCCCAGAGTTTTGTTATTACTCAAATCAGTCTCCCCAGGCATTTGAGGAGCAGAGTTTTTAAGGATAGCTTGGTGGGTGGTGGATAGGGGGTAAGCCAGTGAGCCTGGAGTGCTGATTAGTCAGGGAAAATATCATAGGGAGTAAGAGCTGTCTTCTTGCATTAAGTCAGTTCCTGGGTGGGGGCCACAAGATCAGATAAGTCAGTTTATCCATCTGGGTGGTGCCAGCTGATCCATCAAGTGCAGCTGTATTTGTATTGTATTTATAGTAGAGACAGTGTTTCTCCCATGTTGGCCAGGCTAGTTTCAAACTCCTGACCTCAGGTGATCTGCCGGCCTTGGTCTCCCAAAGTGCTGGGATTACAGGCATAAGCCATTATGCTCGGCCACAAACCATAATTTCTAATCTTGTAGCTAATGTTAGTCCTACAAGGACAACCTAGTCCCTGGGCAAGAAGGAGGTCTGCTTTGGGAAAGGGCTGGAATTATCTTTGTTTTAAACTATAAACTAAGTTTCTCCCAAAGTTAATTCAGCCCATGCTCAGGAATGAACAAGGACAGCTTGGAGGTTAGAAGCAAGATGGAGTCGATTAAGTTAGATCTCTTTCATTGTCTTAGTCACAAATTTGCAAAAGCGGTTTCAAAATCACGAACCTCTTGGTGCATATTTAGCTACTAGCATTCGAAGTTCTCTTCAGGGCTCCCTCTGGAGTGTTGGAAACATAGTTCTCCCACAGATAGATAGTAATCACGCACCAAAGTTTGATTCTGACCTTCCCTAATGAGGGAACCAGCAGGGAAACAAAAGCACTGGTTCAGAGAACATTGGAAGGAGAGGGATTTGTATAGTCCATGGGAAATAGGTATTCCATCTGATCGTCAGGTTAGATGTATGACTTAACTTGCTACAGTGCAGGGAATTCCACCACGATGGCTTTGAGGCTTGTTTTTCTACCATGTCACAAAGTCAAAACAATGTGTCAGTTTCTGCAGGTTAACTTCTAACCTTACAGGGCTGAAAACCGCTACTGGCAATTTTTTCCTGAATTGTTAGTGACACCCTTTGGAGGGAGTCCCATGATGGTAGGGGGACTTTTTGGGGATGCTCCAGCGAGCCGCAGAACAAGGGGAGATCACCTCTCTAACTTCCTCAAGCCTGGTGCACAGTATTTCTTTAAGAGAAATATGGATTTATGAAGATCATTCTTCTGATTATTGCTGAGCAAACACCCCTGGAGTATGGATTCTTATTTAGGGTACTTCAAATGACGATCACCCTTCCAAATGGAGAATAATATACATATATTTTTAAATTTTTTGAGATGGAGTTTTGCAGTATTGCCCAGGCTGGAGTGCAGTGGCACGATCTTGGCTTGTTGCAAACTACGCCTCCCGGGTTTAAGTCATTCTCATGCCTCAACCTCTGGAGTAGCTGAGATTACAGGTGTCCACCAACATGCCTGGCTAATTTTTGTATTTTCAGTAGAGATGGGTTTTCACCATGTTGGCCAGGCTGGTCTTGAACTCCTGACCTCAGGGGACCCTCCCACCTTGGCCTCCCAAGGTGCTGGAATAACAGTCATGAGTCACCTTGCCTGGCTCCAAATGGAGAATAATCTTGATTTACACTATCTATATCTCTTTGTCTAATACTTATTATGCATTTAGGCATTGTTCCAAATGCTTTACATGTACAATTTAGTTCATTTTATATAACAGGCTGGGTGTTGTGGCTCACATCTGTAATCCCAGCACTTTGAGAGGCCTGAGGAGGGAGGATCACCTGAGGTCAGGAGTTCGAGACCAGCTTTGGGAACATAGTGAAACCCCGTCTTGGGAAAACTTAGAAAGAAAATTAGCTGGGTATGGTGGCATGTGCTTGTAGTCCCAGCTACTTGGGAGGCTGAGGTGGAAGGATTGCTTGCTCCCAGGAGATTGAAACCATTGACTTTGCACACCTTTCCTTTCCCGCCTCCTGGCCTTTTCCTCACTGGGCCTTCCTTTTCCCTGGGAGTCTATTAAAAAAACCTCACCCATCCTTCAAGGTCCAGTACACATACTTCTTCCTACATGAAGGCTTCTTAATCTCCCCACTTTGGAAAAAAATTTATCTTTCATGGAAACCTGTCAGGTTGCTCTGAGTCTGGTTTAAGAATAGAGAGTTGGTCTTCCAGGATTAGCTTTATCCAGGACAGACAGAGGGCAGAAGGGGAGATGGTATTAGAGGGGCAGGAAGGGAAACGGGTAAGTGGGTTACTGTGTCTCACTGGAGAGGGTGTTAATGGCTGTTGTGATACCTCAGTTCTTGTCTTCTTAGTTAAAAAAATTTAAACAAGAGACACACAGCAAGACATGCAGCACAGAGTAATGTATTGCAAAAGAAAAAAAAATATTTTGACAGGCTGGGCGTGGTGACTCATGCCTGTAATCTTAGCCCTTTGGGAGGCCAAGGCGGGCAGATCACTTGAGGCCAGGAGTTTGAGACCAGCCTGGCTAACATGGCCAGACCCTGTCTCTACTAAAAATGTAAAAAAAAATTAGCTGGGTGTGGTGGTTGCACGCCTGTAATCCCAGCTACTTGGGAGCTGAGGCAGGAGAATCGCTTAAGCCTGAGGCGGAGGCTGCAGTGAGCCGAGATTGTGCCAATACACTCCAGCCTGGGTGACAGAGCAAGACTCTGTCTCAAAAAAACAAGAAACAAAAATCAGAAAGTTAAAAGCAGAATAGACCGCAGACCCTAAGAGAGAAGAGAGAATTTGCTGCTCATAAGAATGAGACAACAAAGACTAGCCCTAAGGAGACTTTTTTTTTAGAGACGGAGTTTCGCTTTTGTTACCCAGGCTGGAGTGCAATGGCTTGATCTGGGCTCACCGCAACCTCTGCCTCCTGGGTTCAAGCAATTCTCCTGCCTCAGCCTCCCGAGTAGCTGGGATCACAGGCATACGCCACCACACCCAGCCAATTTTTGTATTTTTAGTAGAGACAACGTTTCTCCATGTTGGTCAGGTTGGTCTCAAATTCTTGACCTCAGGTGATCCGCCTGCCTCGGCCTCCCAAAGTGCTGGGATTACAGGCGTGAGCCACTGTGCCCAGGGAGACTCTTTTATGAGAGTCTTACATGATTATTCATACAGAGGCAAGAAGAGGTGTTGCTAGTAAGCACGTTCTGGCTGGTCCTCTGCGTGCACACACACAGTAACTGCATGGGCTTGTTCATATGTCACGTGTCTCATTAGCATCTTAGATCTCCACCCAGGGGTGTGATTTTTACTTTTAAGGAGCAAAGCGTCAGTTGGAGGACAAGTAAAATCAAAACGTGCATGCTGTCTACAGGGGAAGTCCCTACTGAAGACAACTTGGCTCGCATGAGCATCAGTTAGAGTCCTCTAACCAACGGCTGGAGATAGAGCCACTTATGGAACAAGGCTCAGGTCCTCTAAAGAGAGAGGGCCACTAGATCTTCACCTTGTTCATAAAAGGGTGGGGTGCCTCTGTTGCTGTTAAGGTACGTCTCTTGAATATCATGGTTAGACATGGTCAGATTTGTGTTCTGAAGAACCTGGTTCTGGCTGCTTTGCAGGGAATGAACTATAGGGAGACCAGAGGGTACAAGGATAGGCTAGCTGGGAGGCTGCTGTAGTTCTCCTTTTTATTTTTGGAGATGGAGTTTTGCTCTTGTCACCCTGGCTGGAGTGCAATGACTCCATCTCAGCTCACTGCAACCTCCGCCTCCCGGTTTCAAGTGATTCTCCTGCCTCAGCCTCTCAAGTAGGTGAGATTATAGGCACACACCACCACACCCAGCTAATTCTTGTATTATTAGTAAATATGGAGTTTCACCACTTTGGACAGGCTGGTCTTGAACTCCTGACCTCAGGTGATCCACCCACCTCGGTCTCCCAAAGTGCCAGGATTACAGTCATGAGCTGCCACGCCCAGCCTCTTTCTTATTTATTTATTTATTTATCTGTAGATATGGGAGTCTCACTAGCCCAGGCTAGTCTTGAACTCTTGGCCTCAAGCAATCCTCCTGCCTAGGCCTCCCAAAGTGCTCGGTTTGCAGGCATGAGCCACCCTGCTCGGCTTTTTCTTTTATTTGTATTGCCTTTATTAATATCACAACTTGATTAATCATTGGCATTATCTTTTATATCAAAAGGTTTGTTGAGCTTCTACAACGTGCCAGGTATTGGGATAGGTATTTTCACACATACCATTTCATGTAACTTCACAATGACACTGAGAGGTAAAGAGCAGCTGTATTTGTTTATATGTGTGCTTGCTTCTGAAGAGGACGCTACATCTTTCCAAGCAAGAGATGCTGGTAGCTCGGACCATGGTGGTGGTGGAGTAGTCTGGGTCTAAAGCAGTCTGAGTCCTAAGAAGCAAAAGAACAGGAGGAGGTGGACTAGTGGGGAGGCAGGACCAACATAACCTGGGGATGGGGTGGGAACCGGGAGGGAGGCGGAAACCTTTGCCTCACTCCCGTTTCCAGCCTACGTCCTGTTACCTGCAAAGTGGATTTCACAGCTCTCATTGGAGCATCACATCCACCAGGAAAGGCAGGTGTGGAGGTGGAGTACTGGAGTTCCGGTCCCACTGAGGCCACCATCTGCCTTTGCGGCCTGGTGACATCTCAGTTCCGGGTCTTTATTTTTTATTTTATTTATTTATTATTATTATTATTATTTGAGAGGGAGTCTCACTGTCACCCAGGCTGGAGTGCAATGGTACAATCTCAGCTCACTGCAACCTCTGCCTCCTGGGTTCAAGTGATTCTCCTGCTTCAGCTTCCCAAGTAGCTGGGGTTACAGGCATGCGCCACCGTGCCTGGTTAATTTTGGTGTTTTTAGTAGAGACAGGTTTCACCATGTTGGTCAGGCTGGTTTTGAACTCTTGACCTTGTGATCCTCCCTCCTCAGCCTCCTGAAGTGCTGGGATTACAGGCTTGAGCCACTGAGCTCTGCCAGTTCTGGGGTCTTTAAGCCCTGGGAAGGGGCTCACCTCTCAGAAAGGGGCGGTGGTCATGGGGGTGGATGTGGCTCCATGTGCTGTGGGACACTTCCCAGGGTAGGGGCTATGTGGTCACTGCTTGGCACCTCCCCGAGCCTTGTCCTGTGCCTGCAAGAAGGGCAGGAGCGGCCCCATCTCCGCAAAGTCTGCAGGGAGCACAGACCAAGGGAGTGTAGCGCCCACGGGGAGGCTGCAGGGAGGGTGGGCGGGCGGGCACCAGGGGGCCAGCGCCGTGCTGGCTTTCACGTGTGCAGTCAGGAGAAAGTGTCCCTTAGGGTAGACACCTTTCAAAAGGGCGACTGTAGCCCTGGGATAAGTGGCTTTGGAGTCCAGCTCTCTTTCGAGCAGAAAAGTTGCTTCCTTCAAGGAAGGGCTCCCTCTTCTGGCAGGGCACAGGAATTTGACTCAGTGAGGCTGGGGCAGACCTCCGCTCTCCCATGCTGTGTGCCCAGACTTGGTGGGACACTTTTCTCCCGTTTTCCCACCTCCTGGCTGTTCATCTCACTTATGGTGAAAGTGCAGACATCTGGGTCCTGCTCACTGCTTTGGGTGGGGTCGCAGATGTGCTGGGCTCAGTCAGGCCTTGGGGAGAGAACTCAGCAATTCTAAGTCCCGGTTACCCAGGGAAGCCTTAGATGCCCTTGACTCTGGTGACAGAGAGTGGGATCCTTCTGACGCGTTTTGTTTCATCTTTGCCAGTTGCCTTCCTAACCCATGTCATGCAGACACTGATCAGTAAAAGCTGGCACTCAAGGGTCTCAACATCCATAGGCAATTTAAGCAAAAATCCCAGGAGGTGGGGCAGTGGGTCAAACCTGGGAGAAATGTGTGGGTGGAAGAACCTGGAAAAAAGGCAAAGAGGGGACAGAGACTCTCCTTTGACCAAAACTTTGTTCAGCCTTCTGAGTCCTTGCTGACTAGTCCGACCTGGGGCTTCCCTTTCTGTCTTTGTAGAATCCAGTTTCAGCAAGAACCTGCTAAGTGAATTAAGTGACAATTCCCCAGCCTTGGTATCAGCCCTTATCCCTTATCCTCTATAGCTTATCACCCTGGGCTGCTGTCAGCAATAATCCTATCAAGACAATTTAGCCAGAAACCCCCTTTCCTCGATGTTTCTTCTTACTAACCTTTCATCTGCTTGCTTTTTGGCTATAAATTCCCATTTGTCCTTGTTAGAGTCAGGCTCAAGCTCAGTCTCTTCCCTCCACTGTAAGACCCCACTGCAATGGTCCCTATATAACATCCTAGACAAATGTTAAAGACCCTCGTCTAGGATATTATATATTAAACTTTTTTTTTTTTCTTGAGACAGAGTCTCACTCTGTTGCCCAGGCTGGAGTGCAGTGGCGAGATCTTGGTTCACGGCAACCTCTGTCCTGGGTTCAAGTGATTCTCCTGCCTCAGCCTCACGAGTAGCTGGGACTATAGGCACCTGACACCATACCCGGCTAATTTTTGTATTTTTAGTAGAGACAGGGTTTCACCATATTGGCTAGGCTGGTCTCAAATTCCTGACCCCAAGTGATTCACTCACCTCGGCTTCCCAAAATGCTGAGATTACAGGCATGAGCCGTGGTGCCCAGCCAAACAAACTTTCTCTCCGTCTTTATCTCTCTTTCTTTCTTTCCTTTCTCTCTCTCTCTCTCTCTCTCTCTCTCTCTCTCTCTCTCTCTCTCTCTTTCTCTCTCTCTCTCTCTCATGGAGTCTTGCTCTTTCACCCAGGCTAAAGTGCAATGGCACAATCTTGGTTCACTGCAACATCTGCTTCCTCAGTTCAACTGATTATCCCACCTCAGCCTCCCAAGTAGCTGAGATTACAGGCACTTGCCATCAGGCCTGGCTAATTTTTCCGTATTTTTGTAGAGATGGGATTTCACCATGTTGGCCAGGCTGGTCTTGAACTCCTGACCTGAGGTGATCTGCCCACCTCGGCCTCCCAAAGTGCTGGTATTATAGGCATAAGCCACCGTGCCTGGCCCAAGCTTTTTCTTTAACAGTGGAAGCAGGCAGGAAGGTGGGGAGAGTTGGAGTGAAGCTGAGTGGAATTGGGGGTTAGGTTGATCTTGACCTAGTGGAGCTGGGACTGCTGAGTGATACCCCTGCATCTTGGAGTTCTTTTGTGAACCTAGGTTCTGCCTGGCTCTCCTGCCCACACTGACAGAGGCAGCTGTATTTCCCACGATAGATTATTCTTTTCACTTGACCACATTAGCTTGTGAATGTATTTGCACATATCTCTAGAGGCAAATAACTTGGGAAAGGAGCCTCAGCCAGCTGCAGAGAATTTTGCTTTTTACTTCTGACCTGAACTTGCCAGTAGGAAGGTGGCCTGGGGTGAAGCCCAGCTGTGGAGAAAATTGCATTACAGCTGCATACCGATTGGATTGATGAGAACTACCGACCGCGGTGGATGACAGGGTCTCCTGAAAACCAATATCGACAGGGTGTGGCTGGGTTTTGCTTTATAGATAGTGCTGCAAATCTGTGTGCATCATTTGATTCATGCATGTTTAATGCTGAGTGTTGTGAGCATGGAAGGGCTTTTTCTGGAAATTGGTGCATCACAGATGTTGTATCATCCAATCTCCTCATTTTACCAGTGAGGAAATTGAGCCTTGGAGCAAGTAGGATGATGCCTTAGAGTTTCACAGCTGCTGAGCTACTCAGAGACCCAGAACTCTCAGGCAGTACCCCTAGGAGGGAGCATGCGGCAGACGGGAGACATGAGTGAAGGGCCATGGGTGAGACTCTTCAGCTTCCCAGGCCTCAGGTTCCCATCTTATTTAAGGAAGGAGTTGTGCTAGGATTTCATCTCTTAGACATCAGCGCTAACATTTTACGATCCTTCCTGTACACATTCTGGCTTTTCTGTTTTCAACTATTCTAAAACAATGGTTTGATTTCTTAAAATCAAATACTGCTGAGTAGCAGTACTTTCCCATCATTAAAAACTAAAGGACAATTGCTTGGTTGATTTCAAAATGATCCATTATGCAACAAGGAGAAAAGTTAAAACTTGCCATGTATTCATTAATTATGCAAACTATCAGTTGACAAAACACCAGCTAATGGCAGTATTTTGCCCAATAATCTCCAAGTTACCATTACGTTAAGAGCAGTAGAAAGTGGCACATGTGAGTCACCTAAATAGGTGTATAATATACACACCTTATATGACTGAATTAAATATTCATAGCAAAACACAAACAACGTACCTTCAAAAGTGAGTTTCAACTGCCAGGCAGTCCTCAGGCTCCTATACTCATTAGCTTTGCCTTGTCTTTTATGTCTTTTAGAGATTCACTATTTACATGGCGTAGTTTCGTAACTTAATCCAATTGCAAAGATCTTGAAAGGAGAGTCTATTTGGTCCCTTGACCACCCATTTCAGAGTTGTAACGGTTTCACTTCTCTGGACTTTTAGGACAACTGAGGCTAATTTGATCATTGCTTTACCCATGGGTGGATGCTCAGGGTTGTTGAGAACCAGGAAGGCTCCTAGGAATTGCAGAATTTATTTAGCCTTAAGTCTTTGGTGCTGCCGAATCAACCGAGATTTGTAGTAAACGCTAAGAGGGGTATTAGCCCTGGGCACTTGGGAACAGAACCCCGTGGACAAGGAGTAGCGGATGATTCTGGTGAGATCGCAGTAATTAACAGGGTTACCTCTAATAGGCATTCAGCTGAATCCACATTAATTCTGGAGGCAACCACCAGGACCACTTTGGACCTTATAAATTTTATATCATGTGACTGTATTTCTATTAATGTAGGTAAAATAGTTTTAAGAAAAAGAAGGGAAGGCAGAGGCAGGTGCTCTGGAAGGAAGCGGCAGCCTGTGATAACCCAGAGCGGCCACTTGGTGGCAGTGTTTCACTTTAATTGGCCCAAGGCAACCGTTCTGGTTTTATGAACTTCCCGCTGCGGATTTCTAGGCCCCTCCCTCAAGGTTCAATTTATGGGCCTCAAGTGAAGATGCAAAAGAGGATCCTGAGTGGAAAGTAATGGCTGTAACAGATATCTTCTGGCTCCTCCCTGTCTTCTTTCCCATTAGAACATCTCCCATCTAAGCGCTGCTTAGCCGGGCAGGGGTCAATATCACCGAGGCTGCTTTGGGCCTAACTAACACCATGTGAGGGACCCGGAGGCAAAGAGCGTGGCTGCATCCGCAGTTCACGGGTGCTCAGGAGTGCAGCGAGTCCCCCTGGCCGAGGACTGGGCGTGCATTCTTGGAGAGTTTGGCTGTCTTCTTTCCCTTGCCCGTGCATCCCTGGAGGCCCACTCTTTCTGAGGGGTCTCTGAGGGAGGGCATGGCTGTGAAAAGTGAGAGGAAGCCTCAGGGATGTCACCTTGGACAGGTTACGCCCTTCTGGGCCACGTTCTCTTTTGTGGGATTGGATCCTTGATCCGCTTCAGAGGCTCCCGGGCCCCCAGTTCAGGGCTGTCCCAGAATCACCAGAGAAATAAATTAATACAGATTCCGGGGCCCCGCCACTGCTAAGTCTATTCTATGGGTCTAGCTGAGAGCCCCGGAATCTGTCTGTAAGTTTCATGAACTCCAGAAGAACCCAGTGAAGTTTGGAATCCAATGATTAGGGGTGCTTTTTGGGTTCCTTCCAAGTGAGAAACTGATTGTGGAAGCGATAACTCAGTGCGAAGCACGCGGGCCCTGAAATCCACTCCTTCAGGCTGTGCATCTTTGTCTGCATTTATTTCCTCAAGATGTGGCTGGCTCTTCCTGGGCCAGGAAGCAGATGCTGTGCCTGGTAAGTAAGGCCCGCCCTTCTTCCAGTCCAGCCTTTACCACCCATGCGAAGTGAGGGTGATGGCTCTGAAGCCACTTTTGATCCCAATATCATAACCATGGGGAGTGGACACACATGTAAACTTGACGCTCTTTTTATTGTTGAAAAATGTAAATATATACAAAAGTAAAGAGAATAGTATAATGAATCCTTGATCCACTACTTAGATTCAACAATTATCAAGATTTCGATACATAGTTCTTACTTCACATGCCAAGGGGGAAGAAAGAAGATTTTGCTATAGAAAAATTATCATACTTTCCTTCTTTGTCTTTGTTGAAATTTTTGCTTAATAGAAGCAAATACCCAGTCTTCTAGACATTTCTCCTACATGGGGCGTTTCTTCTGTGCCTTTATCACACGCTAATAATAGCTTCTCAGGCTGGGCATGGTGGCTTATACCTGCAATCCCAGCATTTTGGGAGGCTGAGGCTGGAGGATCTTTTAAGCCCAGGAGTTCAAGACCAGCCTGAGCCACATAGCAAGACCCCATCTTAATAAAAAACAAAGTATTTTTTAAAATATTAAAAAAATTTTTAAAAAGAAAATAACTTCTCAATATCATATAATTCTGATTTATATCCAAATTTCCCAAGAAGTAGCTAAAAAATGTCTTTTGACATTTCATTTGTGGTCCAGGCTTCTGAGGTTATCTCCTGTCTCTCAGCACATGCATTTACAAAGATGCACAGAAGAGATTGGACGTTTAAAATGTAGCACAACTTTTTAGCCTCAAACAAACACAGAAAAGTGAAGTAGAGATCCCCACAGGTTCTGAGTCAGAGGGGCCTTGGAGGTTATTCAGATCACACTTTCCTCAGTACTGGAGTCCTTTGACAGGATTAGGACTGCTACATATTTGGTATTAAAACTGCCCTGGCAAAATTATGACAGTAGGAAATCTGATACAGTTGACTCCATGTTACTTCTGACCTCCAAGGTGTCCTTGGTCATTCCTGGGCATACATCACGCTAACTTTGGGAAGAATTTAGTTTATAGTTTAACCTTAAAGCAGAGATGATAATATCCCTCCCCCAAACTTAATCGCCTTTGTAAAACTAACGGAAGGCCGAGATGTTAGGATTATGAGAGGGGCCTGGGTTAGGATTATGAGAGGGGCCTGGGTTAGGATTATGAGAGGGGCCTGGGTTAGGATTATGAGAGGGGCCTGGGTTAGGATTATGAGAGAGGCCTCAGTTAGGATTATGAGAGGGGCCTCAGTTAAGATTATGAGAGGGGCCTGAGTTAGCATTATGAGAGGGGCCTGGGTTCTGGTAAGATAGGAATCATTTCCATAATTCCTTGCTGCTCATGGGCCATGTGGCGAGAGGTCACAAGATTTATGACTTTCTCAATTGCTTCTGTAGATAACATCACAATTGTAGAACCTATGGTTGGTCTTTTTTTTTTTTTTTTTAAGATGGAGTCACCCAGGCTGGGGTGCAATGGTGTGATCTTGGCTCACTGCAACCTCTGCCTCCCAGATTCAAGTGATTCTCCTGCCTCAGCCTCCCCAGTAGCTGGGATTACAGGTGCCTGCCACCATGCCCAGCTAATTTTTGTATTTTTAGTAGAGATGGGGTTTCACCATGTTGATCAGGATGGTCTTGATCTCTTGACTTCATGATCCACCTGCCTCAGCCTCCCGAAGTGCTGGGATTGTAGGCGTGAGCCACTGCTCCCGGCCTCACTCTACCTTTCAATACTAGCGTGTTCTGACCCTGGAGAAGTTAAGTGATCCACCAAGGGTCAGATGACTAATGATCCTCTCTACCCCAAACCTATACTGTCTCTATTGGGCCACTGGAGAGTCTGAGTAAATGCTGTAATCACTGGATGGGTGCTTCCTGCCTGTTGCACAGACAAAATCAACACACTGAGACCACACCATTGCAGTAGAGTTTAATTGACACAATTAAACAGATCTCACACAGGAGAACTGGAGTTATCACTAAAATCAGTCTCCTTGAATGCTTGGAAGTTAGGAGTTTTATGAACAATTTGATGGGCAGGGGATCCAGAGTGGGTGCTGCTGATGGGTTGGGGATGTAATCACAGTGGTGTGGAAAATGGTTCTGGTGTGCTGAGTCCATCTCTGTGTGGGGCCATGAGTCATGAGTCATGAATCATGAGTCCAGGTGGGGTCAGCCTGAAAGATATCTTAAATGACTAGGTGGGGTGCAGTAACTTACACCCGTAATCCCAGCACTTTGGGAGGCCAAAGTGGGCAGATCACCTGAGGTCTGGAGTTTGAGACCAGCCTGCCAACATGGTGCAGGAGAATTGCTTTGAACCCAGGAGGCAGAGGTTGCAGTGAGCAGAGATGGCACCATTGTACCCCCAGCCTGGGTAACAAGAGCAAAACTCCATCTAAAAAAAAAAAAAAAAAAAAAAAAAAAAGAAATGTAGAGTGAAGGCTCTCAACAGATTTCCATGGAACCATCCCTGTGGCTTGACTCACTTGCTGTCCTCCCTGTGAGCTGATGGGTGCCTGTGGCTTGTGGCATACGGTTGGCTGGAGGCATCATGGGAGCTACACATGGACTTGTCCAGCAGCTGAGAGGCAGCCAACCCACAGTCATGTTCTCTCCCAGGCCTGCCTAGGCCAGCTCTATCAGATACTATAATCATATCATTTAATAATTCATTATGTAAATTGAGGAATTATAAATGCCAAAAGAATGGAGTTGTCTCTGTTTTCTCTGAAATGGTTAAATGCAAGGTAAAGGCTTGAAGTTTGTGAGCTGATACAAAACTGGCTTTTAAATTAGGAGATGATTGTAGAGGCCTGGGCAAAACAATAAAAACCAGGTAAAAGTCTCCACTCAGATTGCTGCATCAGAGAGTTTAAGTTCTTGCTCCACTTTAAAGAAATGAAACGGCTGGGTGCGGCTGCTCACACCTGTAATCTCAGCCTTTTGGAGGCCAAGGCAGGTGGATCACCTGAGGTCAGGAGTTGAAGACCATCCTGGCCAACATGGGGAAACGCTGTCTTTGCTAAAAATATAAAAATTAACCAGCTGTGGGGATGCTCACCTGTATTCTCAGCTACTTAGAAGGCTGAGGCATGAGAATCGCTTGAACCCAGGAGGCGGAGGTTGCAGTGAGCCGAGATCCCGCCACTGCACTCCAGTGTGGAAGACAGAGTGAGACTCTGTCTCAAACAAACAAACAAACAAAAAATGGAAAGTGAAAATCACAGTCAGTACACATAGGTGGAGTTTGTGAAAGGAAACCACACGGACTCCATTAGTGGGTCAATTTTCAAAGAGAGGACTTGGTTCTACATCAAGGTTGAGGCAAACGCATTCCAAAGGGTTAAATTAAATATTTAAGGTATGTATGCATTATCTTTTATGATTCCTTGCCTTAACTTTTTTTCCCAGTTAACCACCCATCTATGATTATGGATACAGGTAGTTTTGAATGTAAGGATTCTGTATTAATAATACATGCAGGAAGAAAGAAGAAAAGAGATAATATGAATTTTCTGGTCTGGCACCATATAAAGCAGAGACTTAATAAATAGGAATTCTCATTCTTCTCTCTCTCTTTTCTTTTTTGAAAGAGAAGGAAGAAGGAACTATAATTTCCTAGCACTTTTTTTTTTTTTTTTTTCAGATAGAGTCTCCCTCTGTCTCCCAGGCTGGAGTGCAGTGATGCAATCT
Organism: Callithrix jacchus; assembly: GCF_049354715.1. Lineage (NCBI taxonomy): Eukaryota > Metazoa > Chordata > Mammalia > Primates > Cebidae > Callithrix > Callithrix jacchus. The sequence continues at coordinate 98,609,757 of NC_133502.1, read as the reverse complement.
CAGTTCACTGCAACCTCCACCTCCTGGGTTCAGGCGATTCTGCTGCCTCAGCGTCCCAAGTAGGTAGGATTGCAGGTGCATGCCACCATGCTAGGCTAAGTTTTGTATTTTCAGTAGAGATGGGGTCTAGCCATGTCGGCCAGGCTGGTTTCAAACTCCTGACCTCAAGTGATCTGCCCGCCTTGGCCACCCAAAGGGCTGGGATTACAGGGGTGGGTGAGCCACCACACCCAGCCTGAAAGCTCTTTTAAAGTCTCCTTATAATTTCTATGTAGCAGTCCTAGGCTTGTATTTTGAGTGCTCAGGGGACCTCCCCCGCTGGGATCTAAAGCCCTGGCTCTCTTTAGTTCTGAGAATACACCTGGTGGGTAGGTAGAGAGATTGAAAAGACCAGGATGGAGATGTTTTCTTTTGCATCTCTCAATATCTTTATTTTACTTTATTCCTCTTTAAAGAGGCTCACTATGATGCCCAGGTTGGTGTTGAACTCCTGGGCTCAACAGATCCTACTGCCGCAGCCTCCTGAGTAGCTGAGAGTACAGGTGCATGCACCTGACTCCAGCTGTATTCCTCAAAATCTAGAAGACTTATTTCACTCCATTCTTGACATAGTGTTAATTGGTCCAAGTCTTTCCCTCTTTTTGGTCTGATGTGACAATCTGATTACCTCTTAAGGAGGGGGATAGGTACAAGGTGCCACCTTGGGGATTTCTGCTGAACACTGACTGCTCCCCATCCCTGTAGTGGAGGTGGTGGAGATGAGGTGGTGAGAAAGACTTTTGAAACCTTAAAGTATAAGTTGCCATGTCTCAGAGACCACTAAGGCACTTCCTATGCATCTTCAAATATCAGCGAAAATAAAGTCTGCCAAACTCGTACATTATCTCATTTGATCCCCAGAATACCCCTGCAAGGCAGCATTATTTTAGCCATTTCACAGATGAGGCAACAGGTTCAGAAGTGATAGGGGCTCACTGTGAGTTTGGAAGCCGGGTGAGTTGGGCTCTGAAGTCTTACTTGGTCCACCACCCATGCTCCTCCATCTTGCTTACAGATTCTCACCCTCTGTACTGACGGGGACCTCCCTGCACATTTGAGGCTCAACAGTTTGTCAACAGGCTATTTGAACAAAGAGCTTTAGAAATGAATTGCCTGGCCAGGCATGGTGATTCAGACATGTAATCCCAGCACCTTGGGAGGCTGAGGCGGGAGGATCACTTGAGGCCTGGAGTTCAAGAGTTCGAGACCAGCCTGGCCAACTTGGTGAAACCCTGTCTCTACTAAAAATACAAAAATTACCTGGGTGTGGCAGTGCATGCCTGTAGTCCCATCTATTTGAGAAAAGCATAGAATTGCTTGAGCCTGGGAGGTGGAGGTTGTAGTGAGTTAAGATCATGCTACTGCACTCCAGCCTGGGTGACAGAGTGAGACTCTCAAAAAAAAAAAAAAAAAAAAAAAGATTTACCTTCCAGAGGAACTGCTGACTTGATTCCTGAAGTAGTGCAACCCATTAATCCAGTGGACATAATGGGAATAGAAGAATTGTATTACGCTAGAACTAGAGCTAAAAGAGACCTCAGTGATCATGTAGCTTAGCTTGTTATTTTTACACAGTTGAATACTGAGTATCAGGGAGGTCAAGTGACAACGAGGCAGTAAAAGGACTGATGAAGTAACCTGGTCTTCTCATTCCCAGTTCAGGACTTATTTTAAACTGGTAATTGTTGACTTTTGCATTAGAGGTCTTTGTTATTCTAGAAAAGTGAAAATTACTGAAGTGTTAAAATGCATAGCACTTTCAATTCTTGCCAAGACAGAGTAACAGGTTTATTTTTATGCTATTAGCATTATAAAGCTGGGCAAGATCTATGAACAAGTATTCTTAGGCATTGGACAGTAGACATCACAAGATTGCAATTCATACAAAGTGAGGTCCATTTTGATGCTGCTTTTTTTTTTTTTGAGATGGACTCGCCCTCTGTTCCCCAGGCTGGAGCGCAGTGGCACAGTATCAGCTCACTGCAACCTCTGATTCCCAGGTTCAAACCCCCCTGAGTATCTGGGATTACAGGTGCACACCACCATGCCCAGCTAATTTTTGTATTTTTAATAGAGATGGGATTTCATCACGTTGACCATTGCTGGCCAGGGTGGTCTTGAACTCTTGACCTCAGGTGATCCACCCACCTTGGCCTCCCAAAGGGTTGGGATTACAGGTGTGAGCCCCTGTGCCCAGCCTGGTATTTTTTTTTTTTTTTGAGACAGGGTCTTGCTCTGTCACCTAGGCTGGAGTGCAGTGGTGCGATCATGGCTCACTGAAGCCTCAACCTCTAGGACTCAAGTGATCCTCCTGCTTCAGCCTCCTGAGTAGCTGAGACTGCAAACGTGTGCCATCATGCCTGGCTAATCTTTTTATTTTTTGTAGAGATGGGATCTTGCCATGTTGCTCAGGTCATTCTTGAACTCCTGGGCTCATTTGATTCTCCCTCCTCAGCCTCCTAAAGTGCTAGGAATACAGTTATGAGCCACCATGCCTAACCAATGCTGAATTTTTGCATGAGACATTTTCCAAACTGTAGGGAAATGGAGCCCAACCAGATAGTTGAAGTCTTGCTGGGTGGAGAAAATGAAGGCAGAAAGTGAGGGGAGCTAAGGCTGCTTAAACTTGCAGGTTTGGATGCCAGAGAGCAGGCAATTGAAGTGAAACAATCAGAAATCTCTTTAGGAGCTTCCTTCAGGTCCTTGGCAACATCTTTAGCTGCATTTTTATTGACTGACACTCTGCAAGGTCTAGCTGAGAACAGCTTCTAGGGGACTGAGAGGAAAACAGTGATTTAGAAGTTCTATCTATTAGGGAGATGTTGGCATTCTGATTCAACCAAAGTAGAGCTGAATATTTATTTGAGACCCCCAAACGACACTCACCTTAGGGTAAATGACTATGTCCTAGGGAATAAGGGACATGCTTTAGGGCTGAGAGCAAAGATGAAATAGACCTGCCTTAAGAAAGCCAAAACCCACGGCTTGACAGGATCATATGACTTGTTAGTAATTTAACCGCTTATCAGAAAAGAAATCACAGTTTTTAGAGAAAAACAAAATTCAGAGTCTCTACGACATATTGTTCAAAATGTTCAGCACATGTGTTTGTTCATTCGTTCTGCCATAACAAAATACTTGAGACTGGGTAATTTATACAGAACAGAAATTTATTTTCTCACAGTTCTAGAGGCTGGAAAGTCCAAGATCAAGGCAATGGCAGATTCAGTGTCTGCTGTGACCCCGTTCCTCATGCTGCACCTCCTTGCTGTGTCCTCACATGGCAGCAGATGGAAAGGCAAAACAGGAACTGGGGGCTGGGTGTGGTGGCTCACACCTGTAATGCCATCACTTTGGGAAGCCAAGGCCGGCAGATCACCTGAGGTCAGGAGTTTGAGAGTAGCCTGGCCAACATGGTGAAACCCTGTCTCTACTGAAAATACAAAAAAATTAGTGGGGTGTGCTGGCAGGCACCCGTAATCTTAGCTACTCAGGAGGCTGAGGCAGGGGAATTGCTTGAACCTGGGAGGTGGAGGTTGCCCTGAACCCAGATTGTGCCATTGTATTCCAGCCTGTGTGACAGAGTGTGACTCTGTCTCAAAAAAAAAAAAGCACTTCCTTTAACCCCTTTTATAGAAGCACTAATCCCATTCACAAGGGCTGAGCAATCATGACTTAATCACTTCTTGAAAGACCCCAGCTCTTAATGCTGTCATATAGAGTCTTAGTTTGCAACATATACATTTTGGAGAGACACATTCATCCAAGTCATAGCAGCACATAATAGAGAATGTCTACAAATGTGAAGAATCAAATTTAAATATGTAGACCTTCCTTATAATTTGAAACCCCAAAGACTCTCTCCATTGGCTCTTTTTTCTTTGGAGGTGTTTTAGTTTGATTTCAATGATTAATGGAACATAGCGTGTCTGGGCTTTAGCAATGAGATTGAATTTCTCATCTAGACTCACAAGTCATTTGTTTTTGAGTGGCTCTCAATGTCTTGGTTGGTCTTCCCTGTCCATTCATGGACAAAGCCACATTTCCTGACCATTGGGGGAAAATATGTCACTTCTAGACATTTTTAATTATATGCTATTATTTGAATGTATGTATCTTTTTTTTTTTTTTTTTTTTTACCTGAGACAGAGTCTTGCTCTGTCCCCAGGCTAGAGTGCAGTGGTGCGATCTTGGCTCACTGCAACCTCTGCCTCCTGAGTTCAAGTGATTCTCATGCCTCAGCCTCTCAAATAGCTGGGATTACAGGTGCCCATCACCACATGCAGCTAATTTTTTTGTGTTTTTAGTAGATACAGGGTTTCACCATGCTGGCCAGGCTGGTCTTGATTTCCTGGCCTCATGACCCGCCTGCCTTGGCCTCCCAAAGTGCTGGGATTACAGATATGAGACATTGCCCTGGGCCAAATGTGTGTGTCTTTCTAAAGTTTACATGTTGAAATCTAATACCCAATGTGCTAGTATTAAGAGGTAGGATTTTTTGAGACGTGGTTACATTGGGATTGCTCAGCTCCCGTGAATGGGATTAGTGCTTCTATAAAAGAGGTTAAAGGGAGTGCCCTAGTCCCTTTTTTTCCTTCTGTCTGTCACCATGTGAGGACACAGCAGGAAGGCACCATGTGAGGCTTTCATTAGACACTGAATCTGCCAGTCCCTTATTCTTGCACTTCCCAGCCTCTAGATAAACTGGCCTCCCTAACTAGACCTCAGCACTTTGTGGCTTAGTTGAGAAATGCTATTTTGAAGCATGTCTAAGAAGTTGGACGTGGTGGCTCATGCCTGTAATCCCAGCACTTTGGGAGGCTGAGGCAGGCAGATCACCTTAGGGTAGGTGAAGTAGCTCACACCTGTAATCCTAGCACTTTGGGAGGCCAAGGTGGGTGGATTGCCTGTGCTCAGGAGTTCGAGACCAGCCTGGGCAACAAGGCGAAAACGTGTCTCTACTGAAAACACAAAAATTAGCTGAGTGCCGTGGCACATGCCTGTAGTTCCAGCTACTCAGGGATGCTAAGGCAGGAAGATCACTTGAGCTGGGGAGGCAGAGGGTGTAGTTAGCCAAGATCATGGTTCTGTACTCCAGCCTTGGCGACAGAGCCAGACTCTGTCTTAAAAAAATTAAGAAAGAAGGGATTTTGTGAGATTGGGATGGGTGATAAGGCAGTGTAATGATAAGGCAGAGAATATTATGGCATTTGGGAGAATAGCCTTGATTTTGCTGAACATCTGGATGACTGATAATAAAATAGGAAGGAACAGTAATATTTGAGCAAAAATTGCAAAAATCTTCAGAAGAAATAGTTTCTTTTTGATTCATAAGAATTTATATACATTTTTCATAGATAACTTCAACTTTTGTTGAATGTTCAACTAATTTAATTATTTCAGACCAGAAGGACAAAGTGAAAAAAATTTTTTTAAACAGAAAAAAATTTTAAATGACTGGATGCAGTGGCTCACCCCTGTAATCCCAGCACTTTGGGAGGCCAAGGTGGGTGAATCACCTGAGGTCAGGAATTTGAGACCAGCCTGGCCAACATGGCAAAACCCTGTTTCTACTAAGAATACAAAAATAAGCTGGGCATGGTGGCATGTGCCTGTAATCCCAGCTACTCTGGAGGCTGAGGCCGGAGAATCAATCTCCTGAATCCAGAAGGTGGTGGAGATTGTAGTGAGCCGAGATCATGCCATTGCACTCCATCCTGGGCAACAGAGTGAGATTCTGTTAAAAAAAAAGGAACAAAAAATAATTTGATTATTATTACTTATCAAAATTTAGTTTTAAACCTTTTAATTGTCTAAGAGACCTGAAGAGGCATGAAGAAAAATTTTTCATAGTTCTGTTCTTAGATATAGTGAGTCGATTAGTTACCATTTTTAGTAAAAATGGTCCATAATACAGATTTTGCCTTTCCCTAAAAAATAAAGTTGCTTTCTAATCAGAAAGGAAGCAGAAATCTTCCGTTGGAAAGCTTTTTATTCTGATTGCTGTTGGACTTGGAGAGATTTACTGTTCTTGGAATAAGCACCAGTTACTCAATGAGGGAATAAAATCAACATTATTAATTATTTCAAGACAGAAAACACCTTGAATCATGAAAACTCTTAATTCATGGGTCTTCTGTTTCTCCTGGTTTCTAAGGGCTGATAGGTCATCCTGCAGAATTATGCCTCTGTGCCCTTGGAATGCTCAATAATTAATTAATAATGTATAGCCGGTGAGGTGATAGGCAGAGCAGGGAAAAGCATTCATCCCATGCTGGGATTGCTTTGGTGGCTTAAATCGTCAGAGAGATTTTCTGCTGGAAAGCTCCTGGGAGCGAGGAGGCCCAGAGGTGGAAGGACAGAGGCTCAAAGTGGTGGTCACGGGTGGGCAGCTTCTTTTTTTGTCTCAGGGTGTTCAGTGTGACAGGGTCTCTCACAAGCGGGTCTGATGGAATTTCACAGCCTCTGACTATTCTTTGGATTGTGTAGAATCAGAAACATTTCATAATTTGAGTCCTTGAGAAAAGGCCTTTATTTGGATACAGAAAAATTAGCATGCAGTTGAGAAATAGATTTGAAACACACGAGTGGGACTGCTTCGCTTCGCTTTTCTTCTGGTTCTTGGGCCGCTTCCATTTGCATTTCAGTAAATGAGGAATTTCTTAATGAGTTATGTGATATTTACTGAAGGTTGTAATTCTGGCAAATGCTAAATAGAAAGTTTTTTTTTTTCTCCCTCTCTGCCTTCACCAATCCATAGTCTTATTATTTGGAGCATTCTCAAATTGTTTGCCAAAACCGGTGACATAACTGGCTCCCTCCGACAGAACCTGCCAAACCTGCAGAGATTCCCACAGTGGCCAGCTCCTTCTGTCTCAAGGCTTCGGAGGAGCACCAGCTTCTGTGATGGAAGAGTCTTGTTCTAGAAGGGAGTGAAGCAGCTGTGAGCGAGAAGGTCATTTGGTCTCACTTCTTATCTATAGCAGACTAGTACCTTGAAATGTGAGTAGAGGGTAATCTTTATCAAATGCAAAAAATGGCTTTATTGTTTTATTAAAAATTATAATGTTCACTGAAAAATGTCCTACAAATACAATAAATAACAAAGAAGAAAGTAAAACACACAAAAAAAGCACTCCCCCCACAATTTCACCGTATCTGTGCAGGGTTCTACAAGCTTTTGCTGTACATGTAGAGGTCATAAAATATTTTATTTTTACTTTTTTTGAGACAAGGTCTCACTTTATGGCAGAGGCTGGAGTGCAGTGGCATGATCACGGCTCACCATCGCCTCCACCTCCTAGGCGCAAGTGATCCTCCCACTTCAGCCTCTCAAACAGCTGGGACTACAGGTGTGTGCAACCGCACCCAGCTATTTTTTTGACTTTTTTTGTAGAGACAGGATTTCTTCATGTAGCCCAGGATGGTCTCGAACTCTGGATCTCAAGCAATCCTCTCGCCTTGATGAGCCACCACACCTGGCCAAGGTTGTCAATATTTTAGTCTTTGCAGGCCAGATAATCTCTGTCACAACTCAGCACTGCAGCTGTAGCATGAAAGCAATAGTGGGCAACATGTAAACAAATAGGCTTGGCTGTGTTTCAATAAAACTTTATTAGGACCAGATTTTATCTATAGTTTGTAGACCCCTGATCTAAAGTTACCCTCATTTATATTAAGTGCTATCATTTCTAAATCTTTTTTCCCCTCCTCATGTCTTTGTGGACATACTCATAGAGAAAAAAACAGAATTTTATGTAAGTGAAAATACTTTTTTTAATGAACCACAAAGGAGACTTAAGCACTTTTATAAAAATGGAAGCTATATTTAAAAATATTTTGAATTCAATTTTACTTGAATTTAACTGAAGAAAATGAACTGAAATGAGACTGCAGGAACTGTTGAAATTCAGACCCATATTTTTTTTTACCACTGGTGATAATAGTTCCTAGAATATTCTAATAAAATTAAGAAGAAAAGATGATGAAAAGATTAGGGATCCCTTTGCTTGTTAAAATTCTGGTTTTCAGTTTTGGATGTGGCATTTGAATTTGTGCTGTGACCAATCAGGAAATATACATCCTTCTATTTCCCATGCCTCCTCTGAAGTCTCATTACTCATGGGATTGTTTTTAAATGGTCAAGTCTGACTATTTACATTCTCTTCTGTAACCACAGTTACTTGAGTCCTTCGGTCTTAGATGTTTAAATAGACAGGCAAATGTTCATCACTGATTCTTTATAGCAAGGCTTCTCCTTTTTTTTTTTTTTTTTTTTGGAGACAGAGTCTCTGTTGCCCAGGTTGGAGTGCAGTAGCATGATCTTGGCTCACTGCAACCTCTGTCTCCCAATTCAGGTCATTCTCCTGCCTTAGCCTTCCGAGTAGCTAGGACTACAGGTGCATGCCACCACACCTGGATAATGTTTGTATTTTTAGTAGAGATGGGGTTTTGCTGTGTTGGCCAGGCTGGTCTCAAACTCATAACCTCAGTTGATCCACCTGCCCTTGGCATCCCAAAATGCTGGAATTATAGGCATTAGCCACCACACCCATTCCTTGTGTATGTGTGTGTGTGTGTGTGTGTTTGAGACAGAGTCTTGCTCGGCCTCCCAGGCTGGAGTGCAGTGGTACAATCATGGCTCATTGCAGCCTCAATCTCCTGGGCTCAGGTGATCCTTGCACTGCAGTCTACTGAGTAGCTAGGACCACAGGTGTGCACCACAACACTGAGCTAATTTTTGTATTTTTTATAGAGAAGGGGTTTCACCATGTTGCTAGGCTGGTTTCAAATTCCTGGGCTCAAGCAATCCATCAGCCTCAGCCTTCCAGAATGATAGTATTATAGGCATATTATATTATAATGGAATGGTGCCTGGCCCATTCCCTGTGTGTTTTTAAAAAAATATTGATTCCTCTTAATGAGCTGGATTTCACTACTTAGTAACTTTTTCAAGAACAGTTTATGGGTGTTTTATTTTGCGATTTTCCTCTTAGCTTTATTCTAGACAAGGACAACTTGTCTAGTTGTAAAATTCCACACTTTCTATCAAGTGTTGTATCATTTAAAATCACAACGTCTCCATTCATTTTTAGACTGATTGGGTTTTGTGGTCCCACCTTCCCATCCCCCCAATAATGTGTGCCTGCTGCGTTTTTTCTGTTCTTTTCTCTTAGGAAAGGGCCATCTTTGGACTCATGCAGGAGGGGTTACTTGGCTGTGTGTATTAGTCTTGGGGTGATCTCTTTTCTCAGAACCTCTTTGACTTTTACCTCTGGGTGTTGTTTAGGGGAAGCCTGAGCATAGCTGCAGTTTAATCCCTTACTGGTCTCTTTTTTTTCTTCCTGGATGCCTTAAGGAACTTTTCTTCATTGTTGGAATTTAATATCTTCTTGAGAACATGTGACAGTATTAATCACATTATATCAGTTTGTGTTATCATTATTATTACTATTATTATTTTGAGAGGGAGTCTTGCTTTGCTTCAGCTCACTGCAACCTCCGCCTCCCTGGTTCAAGCAATTCTCCTGCCTCAGCCTCCCAAGTAGCTGGGAATACAGGTGCACCACCATGCCCAGCCAATTATTATTTTTTTATATTTTCAGTAGAGACAGGGTTTCCCCATGTTGGCCAAGCTGGTCTCAAACTCCTGACCTCAGGTGATCCTCCCACCTTGGCCTTCCAGAGTGCTGGGATTACAGGAGTGAACCACTGTGCCCGGCCCAATTTGTGTTATTCTTCACGTTTGGTTCTCTCTTCGTGTTATGGGAATCTTCTTCTATTTTGTTTATTACTATCTTTTCTCATTTATCAAGTTCTTTACCTTAAAGGCACTCACTTTTGTCTTTGTTCCTTTATAATCCTCTCAATTGCTTTTATAGCTTTGCTTCCGTAGCTTTGCTTTCCTTTGCTGTGATAGACTCAAACCTTCTGTGGCTAGTTTGGATTCTGGTTGCTCTGGTCTCCTCACCGTTCGTACTCCGTATTTCTGTCATGATCTTATTTTGATCCCTATTTTGTTTCCTTAGTTTCACAATCCTCCCTTTCACTTCACTTTATTGCTTATTCATTTTGACTTTATTATTTTATCAAATTCATGTTTTCCTTAAATTCTTTTGTAGTGGGAAGCACTCACAGATAATTAGCCTCCTTTTCCTCCGGTTATATTTTCTTTTCTTTTTAAAAATTAATTTTATTTTCTTTCTTTCTTTTTTTTTTTTTTTAGAGACGCAGTCTCTGTTTGTTGCCCTGGCTGGTCTGGAAATCCTGGGCTGAAGCAATCCTCTCGCCTTGGCCTCCCAAAGTGCTGGGATTACAGGTGTGAACCACCGCGCCCGGCCTATTTTCTCTTCATCTGTGTTGGCTGCCTCTCCCTTTCTCCTTCCCTCTATCTCTTTTTCTTGTGCTTTCATGCTGGCTTAGCCACAATGAGCCATTTCTTTTTATCTTGATCACGCTTGGCGTAAACCGCTTTGTCCACTTTCTAGCGAATATAATACAGTATAAATGAATTCTCTCAAGTTTTCTAACTTTTCTAAGATCTATTTGTCTTTCTCTCTGACTTGCAGTCTGAAGACTGAATATTATTTTCTGTGCATTTTGGTGGCTTATATATAACAAGAAGGTGGGGGTGCGTGGCTGGGGGTGGAGGAGAGCTCTGCTGAGGTTCTGTAAAGCCTTCCTTGGAGGCCATGGCTTGTCCTATGCTGGGATTCTCTCTGCCTAGAAGTTTTCTATTCCCAAGGAGGACAGAAGCTCCAGAGTGGGTAGTGCTTCCCTACCCACCTCTGATGGTTTTCTTGCCTCTCCTGAGGTCCTGCTATTTTGCAGTGGCAGTTCAATGCTTCTCCTATTGAGGATTTCCTTCATCCCCCTCTCTTGTACTGCTATACCTCCATTCAATATGCTTCTCTCCAAATTAGGCCAGGCAAGGTGGCTCATGCCTATAATCCCAGCACTTTGGGAGGCCGAGGTGGGTGGATCACCTGAGGTCAGGAGTTCAAGACCAGTCAGGAGAAACCCTGTCTCTACTAAAAATATAAAAATTAGCTGGGTGTGGTGGCAAGCATCTGTCATCCTGCTACTTGAGAGCTGAGGCAGGAGAATCACTTGAACCCAGGAGGTGGAAGTTGCAATGAGCCAAAATTGTGCCACTGTACTCCAGCCTGTGTGACAAGAGTTAAACTGTCTCAAAAGAAAGCAAAAACAAACAAACAACGAAACAAATTAGCCAGTATAAATGAGAATTTGAGACTTTTGTGTGAGCACCTTCTTTCTCTAATATTGCTTATAACAGATTTAGGAACCTGTAATAGTTTTTGCCATGCAACAAACAACACAAAATTGCAGCGACTTACAACACATGCTGTTTCCTGCTCTGGAGTCTGCAGGTAAGTTCTGCTCTGTTGGGGGTATGCTGGGCTTGGCAGGGCCAGGCTGGACCCAGCCTTCAGGCAGGTTCCAGGATGCTCCATGTCTCTGCTCTGGAGCCCAGGATGGAAGGGAGTTGTTATCTGCTGGGATCACAGGAGCATGAAAGGCCGAGTCTTGTCACACAGACACATTTAAACCTCTGCGTGCATCACAGCTTAACTCCAGTGGGAGGTACAGCAACATCACATGTCAAGGGACAAGGATGTAAAATCCTAGACATAGGAGGAAGTAAAGAACTGGGAGCATTTTCCAGCTGACCCCAGAGACTCCGTAAGTTTTTTGAGAATCTTCTGTTTCTTTCATTTGTGGCCACTGGTGAAATTTAGGGCAGGAAATTATATTACTTTTCCTTGGTTGGAATTTGGATAACATTTTCTTTTGATTTTAAAGAAAGTCTTTGTTTTAGTAAGAATTAGGAGTTTGTCAATCTCTCTGTAGAGATTTTCTAAGCTTCTTTAGAAAGTAAACTCTGGTTTAAAAACAAAATTACAGATCACAGGAATTTCTTTATTACAAACCAAACCATCTGCTGCTCAAATTGGGACTCTAGTTCTGTGCTTCTTTCTGGGGAAGCTTGACCCACAATAAATGGTTTGGGGTCATGTTTCTCCTGTTTCCTCTGAATGTCTTCACTGGTTAATCTTTAAACAATCTAAAACAACCTTAAATGATGTTTTAAAATGAATATTAGGCATCTGCATGGTGTAAGTAAATTTGATTGTATTAAAAGGGGGAATAAAGTGAGACTTTCAAACATTTTATTTAAAATAAGTCACGAGAAAGGTGATTAAACTTCTGGGTAAACTTGAGTGCATGCATGGATGGATATGCCAACTGGTGGGCTCTACTGGACTTTTCATGGGGGTGGCCAGGATCTGAGCTGGAGTCACTGAAGGATCTGGTATCGGGGACAGGAAATACATGGTGAACACATGATTGATGCATTGCATGGCAAAGGAGCACACAGCATGTCCACTGAGGGTCGAGTGTCCTAGGGTGTGAGATTCTTGTTCAGGATCCTTGCAGGGAACAACTCTCCAATCTCCTGCCAAAAATGAGAGACAGCAGCACCCTGGTGTAATTGGGTAGAAGAAGGATCTAGGCCCTAGCAGCTCCATAGTCAGAGATATGTTGACAATGCTAATCCTGTTTGTCCTATGAATTCACAGTTTTTAAAAAATTTCTTTCAGTCAGTGGGATTTCAGAAGAGAACATGCATGCATTCATTCTGGCCACCATGTTGAACCAGATCATTCCTTTTATGTTCCTCCTTACTATGCTTCCTTTTCTTAGAGTGTCTTTGATCTCTTCTCTGTTTAATCAAACCAGAGCCATCTTTCACAGTGCAGTTAAGATCTTTTTCTCTTCCACTTGCTGCCCACTCCTGATTTATGGAAACTTTAATTAAGCACTGGCTGTGTGCTAGGTAATGTGCTTGGCGTTGAGGTGACCCAGATGGAAAGACACATATCTTCTATTCTTGAGTCTAGATTACTCTTCAGAGGGGGTACTATTCAGGAAATGAGCACTTATTAGGCAGTTGGATCATGGAATTAATTGAGGTAAGTGATGACAGTATGGGAGGAATGCTATGTTTATGTCCCCCCAAAATGCATATGTTGAAACCCTAACCTCCAAAGTGATGGGAGATGGGGCCTTTGAGGGGTGATTAGGTCATGAGGGTGGAGCCCTCATGCATGGGATAAGTTTCCTTATAAAGAGACCTCAGAGAGCTAGCTTGTCCCTTTTACTGTGTGAGGAAAGTCTACGAACAAGGAAGAGAGCCCTTATCAGATTCTGACCACGCCAGCACCCTGATCTGGGACCTCCACAATGCTGAGAAATAAGTTTCTAATGTTTAATTGTTATAGCAGCCTAAACTACCTAACGCAAGTGCCCGTGTCTGCCTGAGTCAGAAAGACTTCCTGAAAGAGGTAGTATTTGGGTGAACCCTAAGGAGGTGTTTTAAGGAGAGAGACAAGCATGAAATAACAACAGGACTATGAGAGAAAGCATGAACCTTGGTTAATTCCCTGGCTCATTGTTACAGAATGCCAAAGTCATGTCCTTCCTTTGCACTCCCACTGTCATTTTAAAATTTATTACTTTACCATTTCTATGTGTGAAACCCAAAGGTTGCCAAGTCCTCTGGTCTCGTTTCTTTAATATTCAAACACAATCCTCCAAATACATTTTCTAAGATTTTCACATCCCAGAGGCAAAAGGGTCCTGTCTGTCTTGCATGCTCCAAGCAATGACCCAGTCCAGTCCTTTTTTTTTTTCTGTCCCACAGCACTCTCTAGAGGATTGCCGTTACAGACTTTTACTGAAGGCTTGAGGAGAACAGAGGGGGCACGTAGCTCAGTCTTGCCTTGTCTTTTTCTTTGGGCCTCTGACTGCTGCTGCATTGCAGGGTCTCATTCTCCCATCTGTGTAACTTCTTTCCATTTATTTTCTTCTTTGAGTTCCAGGTGCCCCCTATTCTTCCTTTTGAGTTTCTGGGGGAAACCAACCAAATTCAATTTCAGTTTTTCTTATTGAAATTAATGGTTTCCGCCTGTGGGTTTTTATAGGATTGTCTTTCTCAATTAAGTTAATTTTCCCCACCATCTTTTAGCTGTGGATGTGTCTGCCTTTGCTGCCAGATATAAGCCCCCTGAGGTTGGGGAGCTTGACTTATTCATGTTTATATAACAAAGCATCATGTTTCACTCATAGTCATGATTCCAATAAATCATTCTCAGTGTACTGCTGAAGGCTCAGGGCTTTGCAGAAATGCAATTGCATTTAATTCCTGAATGGTGGTTTCTTCATCCTCAATGCAGCCCATTTGGTTCCTAAGCTGCTTCTCATTGAGATTCTTCCAGTCAAAGACAAATGATGGCGGTAAATGCAGCAGGAGCCCTGAGACTTCATCTGCTGGATCCCTGGGCTTCCTTTTCCTGTAGTATCCACAGTAGTCACAGAAGGGAGTTTAAGCATCTGCCCTCAGATTACCATTAGGGGTGCATCTGCGCTGGGCAAAGAAACTTCACCTATCAAGGTCCCCCTCCCTCCCCGCCCCTGCTCCCCCCCCACCCCCCCGCAGAGGTCAAGGGTCTCAGGTGAGATGGTGTTGAAGTTTTGTGTGCATGTGCATGAGGCAGTGGTAAAGGGGTGGTCACTGATATGGACGCCGTTTTCCTCAGGGACTGAAAGGTTATGAGACCTTCACCTCTGCCCTGTTTCTCTGTGATATTTTGTTTTTACAAATGGCTGGAAAGATTTTAAGTTTTCCCTTCACTATTCATTGATCAGTGGCACCCATATTCAATCTGGCCAGTTCTACAAAGGATCACCTGGGGTTGGCTGGTGGTTCTTCTCATCAAGAGCCCTAATGATAGTTTCTGGTTGTAAGTCCTGACAAGTTACATGGTGGTAAAGAGTGATCTCATTCATCATACTTGCTATTGGTGGGTTTTCAAATCAATAATCACCCATCCAAATTACATGGTAATAATGATTACCTGTAGGCATTTTTCTGTTGGAGATAAACAAAGTGTTATGTTGTCCTTTCCCTTCAGATTAGCTACCTTATGCATTTTGAAGAAAATAACTTTCTTAGAAATAGAAAACTTTTGACAAAATGCTTGAATCACAAGCAGTATGACAATTCTGAGTTATTTTCTTTCATTCCTATAGGATATAGTTTAGCTTCCTAGAAGTGGTTTAGATTTCTAAAGTCTATAATTTTTTTCCCCTCCAGAGGCTAGAAAAATATGACCTCTGTCTTCATAGCCATATGTTACCTAGATTTCTGAGAGCAAGCTGGAGATATGCTTGGTACCTAGGCATTCTTGTGGGACGTGGTCCCCACGCCTGACTGGGTGTTCCCACTGTTCTTTGGTCTGAGGACGTTGGTTTGGATTTCCCAGTTGTGCTCAACCTTGTAATAATTTGATGGGTTCTTCCTGACTGCTGCAAAGACAAAACCAATTCACTGGGCCTGTGGTATTGAAGTAAAGAAGAGCTTAATTGAAATGAGGTTGACTGTGTGGAAAACTGGCATTATCACTCAAATCAGTCTCCCTGAAGACTTTGAAGTTATGGTTTTTTAGAGATGGTTTGGTGGGCAGGACTAGGGAGTGCGTGCTGCTGATTGCCTCGGGAATGGAATCATAGGTGTGTGGAAAATGCTCCTTGTGCACTGAATTTGCCTTGGGATGACAGGGTCGGGGGATGCCACAGGACCCGTTGAGTTGTGAATCCAGGTTGGGTCAGTCTGAAAAAAATCACAAAGCTGGGCATGGTGGCTTATGCCGTTGGGAGGCTGAGGCAGGCAGATCACGAGGTCAGGAGATCAAGACCATCCTGGCCAACATGGTGAAACTGCATCTGTACTAAAAATTTAAAAAAAAATCAGCTGGGCATGGTGGTGCACACCCATAGTCCCAGCTACTCAGGAGCTGGAGGCAGGAGAATTGCTTGAGCCCAGGAGGCAGAGATTGCAGTGAGCCAAGATCACACCATTGCACTACAGCCTGGGCAATAATGGAAGACTCCATCTCAAAAAAAAAAAAAAAAGATCTCAAAAGAACAATCGTAGGTTCTACAATAGTAATGTTATCTATAGGAGCAATTGCAGAAGTCACATATTTTGTGAGCTCTGGCCACATGTAAGCAGTGAGAGATGATCAAAACTATGCCTACCTTTTACCAAAAAAATTTTCTTATGTTTTTTCATTAGTCTTACAAAGACAATTTCACTCCCCAAGAAGGAGGGAATCAGTTTTAGGGAGGGGCTGCTATCATCCTCTCTTCAAAGTGCAACCATCGACTAAATTCCTCCCTGGCTTACACTCAGGAATGAGAGAAGACAGCCATCCTGTGAGGCTAGAGGCAAGGTGGAGTAAGCCATGCTAGACTTCTCTCACTGTCTTCATCTTTGCAAAGGCAGTTTCACTTTGAAAAGAGTTGCACTCTTTTCAACGAGAAAACAGGTTTCTCACTGAATTGGCACCTTTTCTCAACCGAGTGAACGAAGTCTTCTCAATGTTGGCTTGCAGTCAAGTAATGAGGCAATTTATTCAAATAGTAAGTGAGCCAGCTTAAAAATGGAAGAAATGATGTTAAATTATAGCAAAATCTACACAACTTAAAATTTCTTTTTCATGAAATATTAGTAGGTATCTAAAATTTACTGTGTAGTGACTGGGAGATTCCCCTTCTCATGAGTTCTTTGTTTTGAGATAAATAACAGCAGTAGGAACAGAGAAGGTAGGAAGATTTGTATATCAATTGGGCCTCGGCTCATGAAGTTTTTGGGGCTGGCAAGTTCAAAAATCTGAAATTTAGGCCAGGTGCAGTGGCTCACACCTGTAATTCCAGCACCTTGGGAGGCCAAGGCAGGCAGATCACTTGAGGTCAGGAGTTCAAGAACAGCCTGGCTAACATGGTGAAACCCCATCTTTACTAAAAATACAAAAAATTAGCCTGGCATGGTGGCACTCACCTGTAGTCCCAGCTACTTGGAAGGCTGAGGCAGGGAATTGCTTAAACCTGGGAGGTGGAAGTTGCAGTAAGCCAAGATCACTCCACTGCATTCTAGCCTAGATGACAGAGTAAGACTCTGTCTCCAAAAAAAAAAAAAAAAAAAATCTGCAATTTATATGACAGGCCAGTAGGTCAGAAGCTCAGGCAGGAGTTTATGCTGTAGTCTTAAGGCAGAATTTCCTTTTCTGGGAAACCCCAGTTTTTGCTCGTAAGGATGTTCTTGATTAGATGAGGCCCGCCCATGTCATTGAGGGTAATCTTTACTTAAAGTCAACTAATTGAAGATGTTAACATCTACAAACCAATCTATTAATTATAACAACACCTAGACTAGTGTTTGATTGAATAACTGGGTACTATTGCTTCACCAAGTTACACATAAAACTGAACATCACAGTAAATAAAGCTGGAGTTTTTGCAGGAGACGGAAGAAAACAGAAAGGAGAGTTGGATCCCTGAGGTGGACTGTCAAGATATGGTGAGGAGGGAGGAGGGAACTGAGTACATAGACATTCGACTGATATGTCTGAGACTGGAGAGAAATGAAAAAAATCTACTCATCTGAATGCATAAGTCAATTAATGTTATCTAAGGTGTTTCTATTAAAAAAATTCATGCATTCCTAAGACCAAAGCAGGTAGTTCTTTGGGGAACTGGGATGGCCACAGCTCTGAGTGTAAAACCTGAATGGTTTTGGGAGGCTGAGGTGAGCAGATCATATGAGGTCAGGAGTTTGAGACTGGCCTGGCCAACATGGTGAAACCCCATCTCTACTAAAAATACAAAATTAGCTAGGCATGGTGTCACATGCCTGTAATCCCAGCTATCCAGGTGGCTGAGGTAGGAGGATGGCTTGAACCTGGGAGGCAGAAGTTGTAGTGAGCTGAGATCTCGCCACTGTACTCCAGCCTTGGGAACAGAGTGAGACTGTCTCAAAAAAAAAAAAAAAAAATCTGAATGGTAAAAAAGTACTTGGCTGGAAAACTGAAGACAGGAAAAGCTGCCTCTTAGCCTATAGCCTATAGCTGCCTCTTAGGCTAAGCACAGTGAATCTTATTGAACAAACACAGTGAATCTCATTGAAACTTAAAGAAAGGAGATCTTAATAAATATCAATGGAGTCAAGAGACAGGGAATGGAGATTAATTGTAGAGACATTATTACTAATTCAAGATGTGTAAAAATGTTATTGACTACAATGTGCTGGCTAACTTTATCATTGTACATTAGTACATTTAAAACTATTTATAAAAGATTCATCAGGACCATTGCCGTCAATCCTGATTTTCTCAAAATGTCTTACTGTTCTGCAGCTAGGAATTATCCTACTGGGAAGATGTTTCAGGAACCCAACCATCTAATTTGGGAGGGATTCTGCTAGTAGTTTCTACATTTAAAAGCCGAGGCATTCAATTCCTCATCGTCTATATGATAGAGTATGTCTAATGGAACAGTGGGAAAGATTTATCGTTCAATTATTAATGTGTTAGCACTGTTGATACATATAACAAAACTCATTTCCCTCCAATAAAAGAAAGTCATTAGCCCTTTCGAAACTAAGTGCATCAGCTTTGGTAGTTTAAGTAGATGTATTCAGTAATGGCATAATGTTGACATTTGGCGTCCTGTTTAGTGTCGCCCCGCTCCAACTACTGAACTGTTTGGTTTTCTTGTCCATTGAAAAGGAGAAAAAGACATTGCTTTCTTTCTTCATCTTCTTTTATAATACTGCCTGAAAATGGCCTTTTAAAGTCAGAAAACATCAGTCACATACTCGGCTGTAGATAGTCACCAAGGCTTCGGTTTTTGTAGCTGTAATGAGCGTCAAATACTGATGGGGCCCAGTAAAATCTGCAGGCTGCCTTGTAAAACTGTCTGCTTTCTGTTTGGATACAGAGTGGTACTGTTTCAGAAGTGTATGCGCTTTTTGTAAACTTTTATTCTGGTTAAAAATTTAAAAGGGAGCTACTTTGTCATGTCTTTAGCATTAACTTAAGCTATAGTAGGCCTATAAAACAATCATTGAGATGCTGTTAAAAGTATATGAATAATAAAACAGCTACAGTAAGAAAAGGTTTAAAACAGTAACTTGGCCTTGATAGGTGCCTCTTTGCAGAAGAGCTTCTCAGGGGGTGGTTCGGTTGTATTCTGGCTGTCACGGGTAATTAAATGTTATTTGGCAATCAGGGAACCTGTACCCCCACTTTTGGGTCTTAGTAATAAAGGCTGTGGAACATTTTCTGGGTTGTAAGTGGCAACAGAGCATAATGCAATAATATTCCTAAGAAACCACCTTGTGCTACTTAGTTTATATGAGATATTTATGAGGGCGCAAGTTTTATGAAGTTGTTTTATTGGTAAAAGTCAAAGGCACTAATAGCCCAGGGCCATGTAAGGAATTATGCAGGGTGTGGTGGAACAACTCTGGGTTTTTGGTGCAAAGCAATCCCAGGTCCGAATCTAAGTTCTGCTCTTTAAGAGTTCTGCAACCTAGGACGAATTACTTAAGTTCTGAGTCTTAATTCCTGGTTTTATAAAATGGGTTTAGTACTAACAGCTACTGTGAAAAGTTACTGAGAGAATTATTGAAGATAGCATGTATAAGGCATAGAGCACATCTCTGGTAACATATTTGTGCTTAAGAATGTTAGTTCTGGCCGGGCGCGGTGGCTCAAGCCTGTAATCCCAGCACTTTGGGAGGCCGAGGCGGGTGGATCACGAGGTCGAGAGATCGAGACCATCCTGCTCAACATGGTGAAACCCTGTCTCTACTAAAAATGCAAAAAAGTAGCTGGGCATGGTGGCGCGTGCCTGTAATCCTAGCTACTCGGGAGGCTGAGGCAGGAGAATTGCCTGAACCCAGGAGGCGGAGGTTGCAGTGAGCCGAGATCGCACCATTGCACTCCAGCCTGGGTAACGAGCGAAACTCCGTCTCAAAAAAAAAAGAATGTTAGTTCTTTTTCTCCTTGCTATTTTAAGATTATTAGTGATTTTCTTTTTTATTTGAGAAAGGGTCTTGCTCTGTTGCCTAGGCTGGAGTGCAGTGGTGTGATCTTGGCTTACTTCAGCGATTCTCCTACCTAAGCCTTGCTGGTAGCTGGGATCACATGTACATACTAACACACATGGCTAATTTTTTGTAGAGATGGGGTGTTACCATGTTAGCCAGGCTGGTTTTGAACTCCTGGGCTCAAGTGATTCACCTGCCTTGACCTCCTAAAATGCTGGGTTTACAGACATAAGCCTGGTCAATTATTAGTGATCTAATATGGTGTGAAACTTAGTATTACTGTTTAGTGGAAATCTTTTTTTTTTTTATAGCTGTGAAACAGCACAATAAATGGTCGTAGTGTGAATACTATGCAATGACCACTCAGATAAAGACATAGATCTGGCTGGGCTTGGTGGCCCACACCTGTAATCCCAGCACTTTGAAAAGCTGAGGTGGGTGGGTCACTTGAGGCCAGGAGTTCAAGACCAGCCTGGCCCATCATGGCAAAACTCCATCTCTACTAAAAAAAAAATTAGCCAGGGGTAGTGGTGTATGCCTGTTGTCCCAGTTACTCGGGAAGCTGAGTCATGGGAATTGCTTGAACTTGGGAGATGGAGGTTGCAGTGAGCTGAGATAGTGCTACTGCATTCCAGCCTGGGCAACAGAGTAAGACTCTGTCTCAAAAAAAAAAAAAAGATACAGATCTCCATCAGTATCCCAAATGGCCCCAATCATTATCCCTTTCCTCTTCCACAAAATTGTCACAATTTGGACTTCTCACATCATTAATGAGTTTTGCCTGCTTTTAAAATGTTATGTAAATTGAAATAGACTATTTTTGTGACTGGCTTCTTTTGCTCAACAGTTTTTGTAAGATTCATCCATACTGTTGACTATAACAGTACTTCATTCACATTTCTGCATTGAATTTCATTATATGAGTGTATTTAGTCATCTATTATTGATGGATATTTTGGAAATTTCTGGTCTTGCCTACTAAAAATAGTGCTGTAGGCCAGGCATGACATTGCACACCTGTGGTCCCAGCTACTCCAGAGGTTGAGGCAAGAGAATTTCTTGAGCCCAGCATTTTGAGGCTACAGTGTACTTAATCATACCTGTGAATCGCCCTTACACTCCTGCCTGGGCAACATAGTGAGACCCTATCTCTGGAAAACGGTAGTGCTGCTATGAATACATTTCTTTCCATGGGCACATACATGTATTTCTGTTAGATAGATACCTTGTAGTGGAATTGCTGACTTATAGGGAAGGCATGTGCTCAACTTTATTTTACACTGACTGATTTATTGTGCTTGATTTTAGTAGAGACTTCTAAACAGTTCTCTAAAGTGGTCGTACCATGTAGTAGACCACACTTGTATCCCTACAAGCCATTTATGAGAGCTTGAGTCATACTTTGTGCCACACTTGGTATAGTCAATCTTTTTAATTTTTGCTATTCTGATAGGTGGGTAGTGGTATCTCATTGTGATTTTGAACACTTTGTCCTAAAGTGATCTGGAATCTTGATTGTAAGAAATGGGACCCAGAGCCACTTTGGTGTGGATGTAGCTTGCCCTCTAATCTTACTGACAAAGGAACCAAGGAAAATAGATGCTGGTACTGAGAATTTATGATTTTTAGGAAAATGAATATGTCTTTTGGTGATAATATGAATCTAAGGCCATATGGGCTGAAGTAAAAACTGGAGGTCCCTGAAGGTGGTCACAACCCGAAGCTCTTTTGAGAATCACGATGGTATTTATTTAAGATGCACTAAGAGTTTGAATTCCCTGCTTGGCTCCACCCTTTTCCTTGTCTGACCTTTGTATGTTCAAAGCCGATCTAGAGACTTAACAGAACATTAAAGTTGATTGAAAGTAGCCTATTGTGCAGCAGAAGACTGAGGGTTCGGTGAAGGGCAGGGAGGATCACTGGGCGGCTTCACAGCCTCTCCTTTCCTCCACAGACCTCCACTGCACTCCTTCCATCAAGAGGAGTCACCAGACATTTAGACTGGATTTAGTCATTGTCTGATGGAACTGGCTTTACTCAGATGAAGTAAAAAAACCCCAAGTTTTGTGAATGTGTTTTGTTGTTTACAAGTATTTTGTTTGCACATCAAATTAATGTGACTGTAGAAAAATGTTAACGGCATCATTTTTCTATGCAATCAGTCTTAAGGATACATATAAACATATTGTATATCTTTAGTGATTAGTGTAAGCAGTTCCCTGTGTTAGACATTTAACTTGTTTAGTTTTCCTCTAGCAGAAACCAGAAACATCTTTTTAAGTTAATTCTGTATGTACAAGTGTAATTTTTAAAAACTCTTTTATTATGGAAAATTTCAAACATATACAAAAGTGGAAGGAATAGGGAACAAATCTCCACAAATGCATGAATTAGTTTCAACAATGATCCATACATGGCTCTCTCATCTCATCTATACTGTTCCATTGTGCCCTGCCAATTATCTCGAAGCAAATTCCAGGCATCACATAATTTTTACCTTAGTTCAGTGCACACTTCTAAGAAAACCTCTTCTTCCTTTTCTCCTTCTCCTCCTTCCCCTCCTCCTTCCTCTTCTTCTTCCTTCTTCCTCTTCCTCTTGTTCTTCCCCTCCTTCTTCTCCTAAGTAATTCAATTAGCTTGCTTGTGTGTGCATGCTCTCTCTCTCTCTCTCTTTCTTCTTTCAAATGGAGTCTTGCTCTGTTGTCCAGGCTGCAGTGCAGTGACATGATCTCAACTCACTGCAACCTCTGGCCCCAGGTTCAAAGGATTCTCCTGCCTCAGCCTCCCAAGTAGCTGGAATTACAGGAATCCACCACCACTCCCAGTAATTTTCATATTTTTAGTAGAAACAGAGTTTGGCCATGTTGGCTCACTGCAACCTCTACCTCCTGGGTTCAAGCAGTTTTTCCGTCTCAGCCTCCCTGTTTGGTGAAGCCAAGCAGGGAATTCAAAATCTTAGTGCATCTTAAATAAATACCATCATGATTCTCAAGAGAGATTCAGGCTGTTACCACCTTCAGGGACCTCCAGTTTTACTTCAGCCCATATGGCCTTAGATTTTGAACTCCTGACCTCAGGTGATCTGCCTGCCTAGTCCTCCCAAAGTGCTGGGATTACAGGTGTGAGCCATTGCACCCGGCCTTTGTTAGCTTTCTGTTGCTACATAACAAGTGACTTCAACTTAGTGGGTTAAAACTATACACATTTCAGCTGGGTGTGGTGGCGGACACCTGTAATCCTAGCACTTTGGAAGGCTGAGGCAGGTGGATCACCTGAGGTCAGGAATTCGAGACCAGCCTGACAAATATGGTGAAATCCGGTCTCTACTAAAAATACAAAAAAAAAAAGAAAAGAAAAATTAGCTGGGTGTGGTGGTGTGTGCCTTAGTCCCATAGGCTGAGACAGGAGAATTGCTGGAACCCGGGAGGTGGAGGTTGCAGTGAGCCAAGATAGTGCTACTGCACTCCAGCCTGGGTGACAGAGTGAGACTTCCTCTAAAAGAAAAATAAGAAAAAAAAAAAAAACAACCCAGCAAAAAAACACAAAGCTACACACATTTCTTATCTTACAGTTTCCATGGGTCAGGAGTCCAGGCACAGCTTAGTGGAGTTTCTGCTTCAGGGTCTCAGAAAGCAGTGATCAAGGTGTTGGCTAGAGCTGCAGTCTCTCATTCACGGTATGGAGTCCTGTTTTAAGCTCACCTGGCTGCTGGTTGAATTCAGTTCCTTGTGGTTGTAGGACTGAGGCTACCCATAGTTCCCACCACGCAGCCCTCTCAATAGACCTCTCACAACACACAGCTTGCTTTTTCCAGCCAACAAGGGAGAGAAGTCTCTGATGTCAAGGAGGCCCAGTCTCTGTTTTAAGAACTTTCACTTGATTAAGTTAGGCCCAACGGGCCGAACCAGGATAATATTTTCTTTTCTTTTCTTTTTTTTGAGACAGGGTCTTGCTTTGTCACAGAGGCTGGCGAACTTCTGGGCTCAAGTGATCCTCCTGCTTCAGTCTCCCAAGGAGCTGGGACCATGGGCACTTGCCACCACAGTTGGCTGATTTTTTTTGTTTTGTTATTTGTAGTAGACACAATATCTCCCTATGTTGTCCAGGCTGGTCTTGAGTTCCTGAGCTCAAGTGATCCTCCCACCTCAGCCTCCCACATTCTTTTCATTAAATAAAAATCGCTCATATGGGACCTTAATTATACCTGCAAAATCCTTTTACTTCTGCTATATTCTGTTGTCTACACGTCAGTTACAGGTCCTACTTGTACTGAAGGGGTGGAGACTACACAAAGGCATAAATAAGCAATAACCAAGAAGCAAATAATATCTGCAATTCTATCCTACTACTAATTTAGGGCAGGAATTGGCAAAATCTTTCTGTAAAGGGTTGGATAGTAAATATTTCAGGCTTTGTGGGCCAGATGGTCTTTGTTGCAACTGTTGAGCTCTGCTATTGTAACAGGAAAGCACCCACACATAGTATCTAAATGAATGGGTGTGGCTGTGTTCCAACAAAGCCATTTATAAAAACAGGGGGTGGCTGGCACTTTGGGAGGCTGAGGTGGGTGGATCATTTGAGGCTGGGAGTTTGAGATCAGCATGGGCAACATGGCAAAACTCCATCTCTACAAAAAATACAAAAGTTAGCTGGGTGTGGTGGTGCGCACCTCTAGTCCCAGCTACTTGGGAGGTTGAGGTGGGCAAATCACTTGAACCCGGGAGGTCAAGACTGCAGTGAGCTGTGATTGTGCCACTGCACTTCAGCCTGGGTGGCAGAGTGAGACCTGGTCTCGAAAAAACAAAAACAAGTGGTAGGTCACATTTGGTCAGTGGGCTGTAGTTTGCCGACCTCTGACTTAGTGTATATGATATTCTAATACAGTTTTTTCTCTTTAAAAGTACACACCCAAGTTCAAAACCACTAACTATGATACTATTTTACAACCTACTGGGTTGGCATCAAGTCTAGTTGGCACTATATGAAAGATTATCTAAAAGTTTGTTAATATATTTCTTGTAGAGCTGCCTTGAGGGCATTATTCATTTCCTTTCTTAATAATTCCTAATTCCTACCAAAAAGCTTTGTATGAATGCCTTTTTTTTTTGAGACGGAGTTTTGCTCTTGTTGCCCAGGCTGGAGTGAAGTCGTGCGATCTCGGCTCACTGCAACCTCCGCCTCCCAGGTTCAAGCAATTCTTCTGTCTCAGCCTCCCGGGTAGTTGGGACTACAGGCATGCGCCACCACGCCTGGCTAATTTTTTAAAAAATTAATCAAGGTGGGGTTTTATCTTGTTGGCCAGGCTGCTCTCAAATTCCTGACCTCAGGCGATCCACCTGCTTCAGCCTCCCAAAGGGCTGGGATTACAGGCGTGAGCTACTGTGCCTGGCCGAAGAACTTTTTTCGAAACTCAGTGCCAGCAGAAATGTTGTGTCCCCTGACTGACTGATTTTCTAATTCTATTACAAAAATTCTATAACTCACCATATTTCTCTGTGTGTTCTGGCTTCCAGGAAGCTCAGAGTGTAGCTGAAGCCTGATTATGAAACTATAAAGACCTGACAGGGTGCATATTATTCTTATCTGCCCAGGCATGCTCTTTTATTCTTACTTTAATTACTGTGTTTCTCTACTATTATTTTATTGTGTAAACAAACTCCTTTGTGAATAACATAGAGTAAAAATATTAACTTCTGTTCATTGAACTAGAAGGAACCATGGAATTCATATTCATAATTGCTCCAAATTAGAAACAGCCCAAATATATAGTAAGAGGAGAATTAATATACTGTTGTATAATCATATGATGGAATTTTACATGCAACAAAAAAGACCAACTACTGATACATGCTACAGTGAAGTAACCTCACTGATACTCTGCTGAGCAGAAGAAGTCAGGCACAAAAGAGCAGAAGCAGCATGATTCCATTTATATCAAGTCCAAGGAGCTAGTAAAGGAATCAGAGCTGGTGAAAGTCAGAAGGTGATTGCCTTGGGAAGGGGTGATTTCTTGGTCAGTGTCAAGAGGAAACCTTGTGAGGTGATAGAAATATCCTATGTCTTGAACAGAGCCGGTATGGAGTGTATATCCATGTAAAAAATTAATAAAGTGTAGACTTAGGATTAGTACACATTATGTCTTTTACTACAAGTATATATATCCTCTCCATAAAAGAGAACTACTTAAAATATAGCTTCTTGCTCATTTCTCTTCTATGTTAATGCAAAAATGTCTATTGGGAAAACACTTTAAAACTGACAATCTCAAAAGTGTGTAACTTTTAAAATTTCTAAAATTCATAAGTTAGCAGCAATTGCATACTTTTATTACATTACCTCTGAAGTGCATAGCTGAAAGTATATTTAAGATAGCTTCTGAACCAAAGAGAAGAGTCACTGCCTGTCGTACTATTTGTTCACTTCATAATGTGACTGAGAGGGTGAGTGGGAGTTGCAATCAGCCTTTAGTCCACTTGCCAAGCTCAGCACCTGAAGGCAGTGACTGTCTGCAGTGGCATCTTTTATAATTTGCACAAATACACTTTTTCTAAGTTGCACTTCAAGGCACAGGTCAGTAGCAGCCCTGCACAAAGATGGTACTTAGGGCATCATGTTAATTTTTAGGACTAACAGTATATTTGATCATCTTTAGAATGGAAGCCAGCCTCTGCTTGGGTCTTTGCAACCTAAGGAATATTTTAGAAAACAGAATAGAAAGAATCAATATCAATTTCCTCTCTTCACTTTTTATGTCTGTATCCTACTTAGGGATGTTAAGAATACAACCTCTAGTTGGCCTAGTAAAGGCTTAATGGGCAGAGCCATATGGAGTTTGAGGAAGAGTGAGTTTTTGCTGATCTAAGAGATTCATACTTTTAGCTGAGGTCCCTTGGAAAGATAGAGTTCATCTTGACTCTTAAAGTGGTCAGAGTGGACATCACTTAGAAGAGACCATGTGAGTGAAATGTGAAAGGAAGCATCTAATCAAATCTGTCCTAGCAGAAATACAAATGTCCTGGAAAAAAAAACAGCAACAAAAACCACAAGCAGATTGAAATCAAAAGTCAGTTAGCATTTTTATAGATATACATTTCAGGTTGCACTTTACATTATCAAACAGAAAAATGGAGACCATGAAGACCCACCTGTTACCCAGATATGTAAAACTAAAGCTAAACCATATTGAAATATTAGTATACACGGACTACTGCTCAGTTTATATTTGCCTTTTCTCATCTGATATGAGACACACTGGAATTATAAATAGGTGCAAAATTTTCTCCATCACAATAAAACGACGTGTCCAGAAATAATAATGAAAATGCCCAAACAGTATGTTTTGGTAAGTTCAATGAAAGATTACTCAAATGACTCTAGCTTAAAGTTGAGAGAAAAAAAAATCTAGTATCTATTTTGGGTACTTCAGATATATTTGGGTAAAATTTGCACTTAAACATACACATAATTTTCTAGACTAATCACTGGTATTGCTCTTTTTTTTTTTTTGAGACTGAGTCTCCCTCTGTCACCCAGGCTGGAGTGCAGTGGCATGATCTCAGCTAACTGCAAGCTCTGCCTCCTGGGTTCAAGCAATTCTTGTGCCTTAGTCTCCTGAGTACCTGGGATTACAGGCATACACCACCACACCCACCAATTTTTTTGTATTTTTAGTAGAGATGGAGTTTTGCCATGTTGGTCAGGCTGGTCTCAAACTTTTGAGCTCAGGTGATCCACCTGCCTCAGCCTCCCAAAGTGCTGGGATTATAGGCGTGAGCCACCATGCCTGGCCTGGTATTGCTCTTAAGACTCTTGTTGGAGAAAGTTTGCTTTGTAGTACTGTTAACTCAGCCCTTTTAAAGTAATGGAGAAATACTTTTCTTCTTAAAATTTTAGATGTGAGGATCATTTCCTTCTCCAGCAAAACAATCTGAACATGCTTACCATAACAAAAAGCCTGTTAGGGTTTCGCTCCTTGAAAACACTCCTGGATTTGTTGATGAACTCCAGACTTGGTTAAGTTTTCTTTATTTCAGACCCACTTAACATTGTCTTAAGCAGAAAATAAAATTTACCAAGAAGATCCTAGCCATGCAATCTGGGTTCCAGTTCCAAATTTCTGGGAGAGAAACTTGATTGACCCGCCTTGGACCACGTCCCCAGCCCTAAGACCATTAGCTATGGCTGGTGGGCAGAGTCACATGGTCCTAATGTAGCTATGGGGTTCATTTATGGGAGACTTAATTCTCAGTAGAGTTAGGTAAATGCTAGGAAGATATCTCCAAAGTTGTTGACTATAACTCAAGGATTCTCCATGCTCTCAACTCAACACCTATCTTGACAGAAAGTATCAAGCTGACCAGTATCTCTATGGGACACCATTCCTAATAGTGCTTGGACTTCCACACTTTTTCTTTGTTTCTTCATCACAGAAGCCAGCCCCAGAATCAGGTCCATGCATGAAGTTATTGGGCAGGAAGTTATAGGGATGGAGTAGGTGGTGACCAGTCCGAGCCTGAAAACTTTCGTGATTTTGAAAAGAATTTGTTCTCATTGCCTATGTGGCCATCTTTATCTGAAAATAGTTTTCTTCCTTAAATTTTAAATCTTGCAAGGTGTGGTGAGATTTTGTGTTTATGTGTGAATTTAATCTTCTTTATGGGCCTGGAATTTTAAAAACTGTTTTAAATTGAATAGGGAATGGCATGGTTCTTGAAAGCAGACTGATTCTGTTTAGCCCAGCTGGCTCTTGGTGATGGCAAGCACACAGTTTCCATTTCTAAGTAGTTTTGATTCTTGACAATCACATTGACAGGGACTCTCTTTGTTCTTTTCTTTCCTTTCTTCCTCCCTTCCCTTCCTTTCCTTCCTCCTTTCTTCCCTTCCCTTCCCTTCCTTCCTCTTCTTTCTTCTTTTTCTTCCTTTCTTTCCCTCCTTCCCTCCCTCCCTCCCTCCCTCCCTCCCTCCCTCCCTCCCTCCCTCCCTCCCTTCCTTCCTTCCTTCCTTCCTTCCTTCCTTCCTTCCTTCCTTCCTTCCTTCCTTTCATTATGGTGGTTTATTTTGTTGAGTTCATAAAAGAACTCCAGGGACAAGATTGCTTTGACCTGTAGAGCTCACAGGCTTTCTAAACCCTTGATTTCACCTTTTAATCTTAAAATGCAATCAGATTTCTGTAGCACTTTCACCTGTTTTGCTCAGGAGAGGACCTCCCTGGTTGATGTTCCTAGGATTCAGCTAGCACAGGTTCACTTTTGTCTACTTATTCAGTGCTTGAGGTTGACCAGGCATTTTACTGGTTATGCAACAGTGAGAAGTCTCTGGTCAGAAAAGAGATCCAGAGCCGAGTGTGTGTGTTAGTCTGTTCAGGTTGCTGTAGCAAAATACCACAGAGCAGGTGACTTATAAACAATAGAACTTTATTTCTCCTAGTTCCGGAGGCCAGGAAGTCCCAGGTCATGGCACTGGCAGATTTGGTATCTGGTGAGGGTCTGCTTTCTGGCTCATAGATAATGACTTTTTGCTGCATCTTCATTGGAGAAAAAGAAAGAGAGCCTCCCTCTTGGGTCTTTTTTAGATTGGCACTAATAAGGGCTCCTCCCTCATGACCTCAGCACATCCCAAAGTCCCCACCACCTAATACCATCACCTTGGAGGAAAGGATTTTAACATAGGAATTTGGGGGAACATAAACATTCAGGTCACAGTGAGATGTAAATGCATCAGTGCCCTACTCTAGGGGAAGAACTGCATGACAACATCCACGTTGTGGCAATAAACACAAGGGAAGGAAGCCCCACTTGATATTGGGAGTCGTGAAAGGCCTCACAGTGGACGTGGCACCATCTCCTCTCTTTTCATGCCAACCCAGACAATCACCAGTGGAGGTTCCCCACCTCCCCTTCCTCATCTCCTGATTGTGTTGAGATCTAGCCCTAAAAACTGTCTTCCATGGCTTGATGCCATGACCCTCTTCTTACATGAATGCTTCAGGGGGCGGATTGAGAGAAAGCACTCTGCTGTTCACCGTTCTGGGAAGTTCAAGCCACGACATCCTCTATCTGTGTTTCCCTGGCATCCTAGAACTTGAATTTGTAGATAGGGCAAGGTGAATAGTTTAGGCTTAACTCACTTTAATTTACCGAGTAGACTAATGAAAGCAACACACACACAGCCCAGCACAACACAAAACCTCCACTAAACCTAGAACCACAGTCAGGAGCCTTTCACGATGGTGAAGGCCTAAAATGATTGTTTTATATCTAATCCCACCTGGTCCAAAGAACACCAAGCAAATTCTAGCCAGGACACCTGAAGTCGGGGGGCACAAGGGCTTTCACATGCACTTACGGGGCAAACTACAGTGAAGAGTAAGAACAGACAAGCTTCTCAGTTTTAAGCTGATCGCTGTAAGAAGTCTAGCGAAACTTCACAAGTCTCTGTATTTAGGGAAGAAAAAATAGCAGCAGCAGAGACAAGCTAATATCAAAGGCAATTTATAATCAACTATTCTGGAGGTCTTCCTGGGTACCGCCTACACTTACTTGAGTCTTGGAGAGTGGAGAGTACTGTAAGTGCTTCTATCTATATCTGTGTTTACCCAAGCCCCACAAATCAGGCTGTCAACAAAAGAGAATCCTAACTTGGTCACTGACAGCAGCTATGCATCTAGAGCCAGCTCCTAGTCTCACTGTCTTTGGTTTCCTTATCTTTAAAATGGGAACAATAACGTTGAGAGAATAAAGATAAAATATGAGCGCAGAGCTTGGAACACAGTAGACACGGAAACCTGGTAGCTATTGTTTTCATGTCAGCAAAGAAAAGCCTGACAGCTGTCTAACTCATTGCTACTCTAAGTGTGGAACGCAGACCAGAGCCAGCTGGCAGCTTATTTGTTACCAGCCTCCAGTGACACAAGCACTGAGATGGAGAGGGAGCACTTGAAACTTTGAAATTTGGCAGAGTAATTTTATGTGTGTTGAATCTAGTAATAAAATAGCTGGTCTTGTATTTTGTTTGTATTTGTGCCTTTTCTAAGATTTACTTTTTGGGGCTGGGTGGGGTGGCTCACGTCTGTAATCCTATCACTTTGGGAGGCTGAGGCAGGCAGATCACCTGAGGTCAGGAGTTTGAGACCAGTCTGGCCAACATGGTGAAACCCTGTCTCTACTAAAAACACAAAAATTAGCCAGGTGTGGTGGTGCGTGCCTGTAGTCATAGCTACTCGGGAGGCTTAGGCTGGAGAATCACTTGTAACTGGGAGGCAGAGTTCACACCACTGCACTCCAGCCTGGGTGATAGAGCTGGACTCCATCTCAAAAATAAATAAATAAAATAAAGTTTTTTTTGGTACTTAATTTTGTAGTGTTTACAAAAGTCTGAGTCTATAACAGTTTGAAAATATAAGAAACTCATCCTTCCCTATAGATTGTTTGAAAAACACTGGTCTAGCTCATTCGTCACCCACTACCTAATTTACTGAAACCCCAGCCACAAATGCCTTTGCATTATTTAGGGAACCTACAGAGCATCTCATATGTGCTCACAACTACTCCCCTTGGCTACCTCCTATCCTTTCTCTCCCCTGTGCTATTGTTGGTCTGGCCAGGATGCACCTGTCATTGTGCCTCAGTCTCTTTTGTTCACTGCAGCATCTCCTCTATACTGCCTTGATCATCACCAGAGAAAAGGTTTTCCTGACGTTGGGACCCTATGACTTCCTCATTAAGTATAACCTCTCTGTACCTTTCATGGTATAGATTCTAGAGATAGAGGTTTCTCTCAATTCATTGCAGCCACCCTCAGCTTGGGAAACTTGACAGATATTCTAGGCCCTGGACCAGGAAGAATATGAATTTAAGCACATTATATATTATAACTCAAAGCCATCCTTCTGGCTCTCTTCCCAACTTGAGCATTTTGTCTCTCTTCCCTCAGGGTGTATTTTTCTTTCCATTTGGGTGACTGTTTCCTAAGTTGAGTAGTAGTCATCTCTTTCCAACTGCTGGGAGCAAGAGTCATGCTCTTGGACTCCAACCATCAGCCATGGCATGATAGGAGATCATCTCTCCTATACCCCAGCCAATCATGAGACACCTCAACCAGGCTGGCTGTCATTCTCACCTGCTGGCCAGCTCAGCAGCTGACCCCAGACGGCAGGTATAAGTGATTAGAATAGAAGGCTGGGGTCATTTGGGGGGTTTTCTAAGATACCACCCTGTGCTGCCTCCCGGAATGACAGATTGATTGCATAGATGCATCTTTCCTGTATCCAAACCCCTTGTATCCAAGCCCTTTGCTAGTGGCCTTCCACACTGACTCTAGGCTTGGTGATGTGACTTTTGCCAATGGGATAAAACAAACTTGAAACAACTAGAGACTTGAAGAAACACTTGGGCACTTCTTTTTCCTTTCTTGAACCCTGCTGCTGCCATAAAAAATAGCCTAAAATAGCGTGGGGAAAAATGACTGACACACTGAAAAAAGCCAAGTCATCCCAACCAAGGCCAGCCTAAACCAGCCAGTCCATTTGACCCACAGATGACCAGAAATGCATGAGCCAAGATCAACTGACCAGCTGAGCAGAAGTTTAATGAGAAATAACAAGTGCTGTTTTAAGTAACTGAACTTTGGGGGGTAGTTTTAAGACACTTGATTTTTTAGGATAGTTTGTTACACAGCAATTGCTAACTGATATACAGTCATCCCTTGGTATCTGTGGGGGATTGGTTCCAGGAGCCCCGACAAATACTGAAATCCATGAATGCTCAAGTTTCTTATATAAAATTGTGTAGTATTTGCATATAACCTGCACATATCCTTTTTTATGCTTTAAATCATCTCTAGATTGCTCATTATATCAAATACAATGTAAATGCTATGTAAATAGTTGTTACATTGTATTGTTTAGGGAATAATGACAAGAACAAAGTCTGTACATTCTCAGTATAGATGCAACTATCCATTTATTAAAAAAAATTTTGATCCTCAGTTGGTAGAATGCATAAATGTAGGACCATGAATATGGAAGGCCAACTGTAACAGGTATTTTTATTTAAGTAAAGTCAAGTTAAAAATGATCATTCATTAAGAACATTCAAAAGGCTGAGCTATGGGAGGGACTCGTGAGAATGGAGGAGGCAAAAACCCTTTTCCTGGGGGATAGTTTTCTCTTAAAAGTATTATGAATGGACTGTATGACGGTAAACCTCAGGGATTAAAAAAAAAAAAGCTCTTTCTTCCTTATCTTTGTCACTTCCCTGTGTTCCTAGGAGTTGGGAGGCCTGGACAGATTAATACATATTTTGCTGGCAGGTGATGCAATCCATGAGCTCCTGGAGCAAATCCAACTTTGTTGTAAGGGCTCCCTGGAAGAGAACGTAAGGGCACAGTGAGTTTCCTTAAATAAAGAGTGCATTTTTCCATTAAAATGTTGAGCTTTTCCTTGGGTATCTGTGCTGAAGTTGGCATCAAGTGCTTAGGGTTAGTTCATATGTTTTAAAACCTTGTCTTTATGCAAAGAGGTGTAATTACTAGGTTAAAACAACCCCTCACTTCATTCTTTTTAGAGTGACCTGATGTTATTTCCTCATTAAGGGAATCGAATGACCTGTAGCCACACAGAGCTTGGATTTGGGGTGGGGGTAGAGAATTGCATGAAGACTTTTGTTGGACACTTTTACTGTTCCCTAAATGGAACGTCTGGATAAACAAATGATTGAGCTGGGAGAAAAATTGAACCTCTTAGAAGAATCTGGAGAATGTCTAATGAGAATGTGAGCTTGTTTCAGGGATGTGAGAAGACTGACTGGAATTAACACCGAAGAACTAACACAAATATGGCTGAGATCACAATAGTTTCTTATGTAACTAAGATGTGCCAGGCTATCTATATTTGGCAGAAAAGAATAGAGAAATAAGTTCAGGTGGATATTTATTGTGTTACCTATAACAGCTTCATTGTTATCTTCCATGTGCTATATTCTGAATAGCATAATTCTGTAATTCCCTGAGGCAGTTTCTAATACCCGATTTCCAAATATTCCCTTTATTTCCTACTATTACTTTTTCAGCCAAGACAATGTTATTTTCTCCAATCATATCTGAACAAACATGGCAGAGACTTCCTAAATCTGTGGATTTATATCAAATTAATAAAAAATGAATGAGCAGCCCATAGATGACATCAAATACTTATATTTCCTGGTCACAATACAGTATAATTTTAAGTGTATAATCTCCTTCCTACTTCCCTCCCTCCCTCCCTCCCTCCCTCCCTCCCTCCCTCCCTCCCTCCTGCCTTCCCTTCTTTCCTTCCTCTCTCTTCTTTTTCTTTCTTTCCTTCTTTTTTCCTTTTCTTTCCTTCTTTTTTTCCTTCTTTCTTTCTTTCTCTCTCTCTCTCTCTCTCTTTCTTCTTTTTCAGAGTCTCAATCTGTCACCCAGGTTGGAGTGCAGTGGCCCAATCTCAGCTCACTGCAACCTCTGCCTCCCGGGTTTAAGTAATTCTCCTGCTTCAGCCTCCTGTGTAGCTGAGATTATAGGCACATGCCACCATGCCTGGCTGCATTTTTAGTAGAGACGAGGTTTCACCATTTTGGCCAGGCTGGTCTCAAACTCCTGACCTCAAGTGGTCTGCCCACCTTGGTCTGCTGAAATACTGGGATTACAGGCGGGAGCTACTGTGCCCAGCCTTATAATTTTCTTTTTTTTTTTGAGACGGAGTTTCGCTTGTTACCCAGGCTAGAGTGCAGTGGCACCATCTTGGCTCACCGCAACCTCCGCCTCCTGGGTTCAGGCAGTTCTCCTGCCTCAGTCTCCCAAGTAGCTGGGATTACAGGCGCGTGCCACCATGCCCAGCTAATTTTTTGTATTTTTAGCAGAGACGGGGTTTCACCATGTTGACTAGGATGGTCTCGATCTCTTGACCTCGTGATCCACCCGCCTCGGCCTCCCAAAGTACTGGGATTACAGGTGTGAGCCACCGTGCCCGGCCATAATTTTCTTAATGTACTGATTACATATAGAAGGGTGAGTTATCTTTTTGCAGAAAGCATTTTATTCTGAAGTTGATTTTAGAGTCTTTCAGCAGCTGTAGCAGTTTCATATGTTTCCATAATGTAGTTTGTCCATTTTGGTTAAAATGATTTGATTCTTTGAAAACATATCAAATTTAAATGATAAATATTGAATGATCCTTTTTGGGGGAATTTAGGGGGGCATCTTGTTAAATTCTGTATGAGCTATTACTTTCAGTTCAACAACTGAACAAATATTGAATGTAGGGCACCGTGCCAGGCCCTGCATGGAGATTTAAAGCCAGATGTTCCTTCAGTTTATGGGTATGATTGAACATGAATAATTTATTTCTCATTTTCGTTTTTGATATTTTAAATTATGACTTTTAATATGTTGTTGGGGATATCACTTGCACGTAGTACAAAAGGGGAAAGGTGAAAGGTAAGACAAATTTGCTTTCTTTAGCTATTGGGAACCTAGTTGCTGGCGGCAACTACTCTAGCCTTCCCGAAGTAATTCATGCATCTAAAAACCAACACACTTGTTTGTGTTGCTACCATTGTACAAATGGTATCACATCATGCATACTGTTCTGTACCGTGACTTTTAAAATGCTCAGTATATATTGGAGATCTTGCCATATCTGAGAAGATGGAGTATGTCTCGACCTTTCTAACAACTGCAAAATATTTTATTGCATGAAGGTGTCACACTTGGTTTAATCAGCCATTTATTGATGGCAGTTAGGTTGTTTCCAGTCTTTTACACAAGTTGCCATTGTTTTGCCCTGCATATAATAGCTTTGCAGGCCAGTGCTTCTCAAACTCTCTGTGGTGAAAACTAGTTTTCCTTTTTCTTTGTTTTACTATTTTTAAAATTTCCCATCCATAATAGTCCAGTACCACTGTGTTGCTCACACCACATGCGACTCATCATATGAGACAGATGATGTTCAAGCCAGCCTCTATCTTTGTCCAAGAGACAAGCACACTGATCATGTGCTTGGATGTTGTGTCAATGTCAAAGTATAATAAAAGTTTGTAGTCACTCTCTCTTAGTTTCTGATCATAGACCGGTTATAATTTGTGAACGGACTGAGTAGCACTGTTGTAGAACTCAAGATTTGATACCTCCTAATTGTGATGGGTCTCAGTCTCTAGGAGGAAAACACTATTCTGAAAGAAGAATATTTTTCTCTGAATGGACAAAGCCACACTGAATAAAAAGCACATTTTATTTTCAGGGTCTTATGTACATTCTTTCTTGGTTACTTTCTGCTCTAAAAATTATATTCAAGAGAAAGTCAACTTGGCCAAATATATATTAATGACAATGATTATCAAGGCCTCTCATTCTATGTTTAAACAAACTCAAAATTATGGTTGGGGCAGGGCTCAGTGGCTTACGCCTGTAATCCCAGCACTTTGGGAGGCCAAGGCAGGCGCATCACCTGAGGTTGGGTGTTCCGGACCAGCTTGGCCAATATGGTGGAACGCCATCTCTACTAAAAATACAAAAATTAGCCAGGTGAGTAGCGCACATCTGTAATTTCAGTTACTTGGGAGGCTAAGGCAGGACAATTGCTTGAATCCAGGAGGTGGGTTGCTATGAGCCAAAAACACACCACTGCACCCCAGACTGCGCGACAGAGTAAGACCGTCTCAAAAAAAAAAAAAGAATTATGGTTGGTCGTGGAAAAACACATTTCCTTAACTGAAGTACATTCATATCACTAAGGTCTCCACTGAGAATATATTAATAATGGCCTCTTGAAAAGTCTGGGAAACTCTTGTGAGAAGAGAAAAACTCAAGGACTCATTTTCCTGTTTTTTGAACCATTTTTTAAAAACCCATTTTCTTTAAAAAAGAGAATCAAAATATGCATGAGCTATGTCTCTCTTTATATATGAGTGCTGATGCCAGGGCCAGGAAGATCTCAGGGTGTTAATGCCACAACAGTGACCAACAGGTCTTTGCTTTCTGTAATGAGTGAAAAGAGAATGAAGGACCCCAGGGGCTGACTACAGAGTGCTGACCACTTGGTAAACCTGAGTCCAAATTTGAGGAGAAAGAAAAGCAACTTTCCCATAACAGAAGCATCACTGAAATAAAAAGCTTTCATGTAATTATATTATTAGCCCTTTCCATCTCCTGGGACAAAGAATAATATTATAAATAAATAAAACTTTGTAGTCTTGAATGTATGGAGCCTGAGTGCTTTTCTTCATTTATTCATTCTTTTTTTTTTTTGGACACTTGAAAGCCAAAGGCCAAGTTCTCACAATTTTCTGACTCGTCAGCCTTTACCTCCAGCAGGGTAGGACTTTAGGCCAATTGGCTCCTTACAGGAAACTGCTCAGTGGGAGTCCCTGCCTCTCTCCCAGAGAGAGAGAGAGAGAGAGAGAGAGAGAGAGAGAGAGAGAGAGAGAGAGAGAGAGAGAGAGAGAAGAGAGAGAGAGAGAGAGAGGGAGAGAGATACGTGAGTTGGACCATATGTATCTACAATGATTTGAAACTTCTTTTTTTTTTTTTGAGACAAAGTCTTGCTCCATCGCCCAGGCTGTAGAACAGTGGCCTGATCTTGGCTCACTGCTAACTCTGCTTCACGGCTTCAAGCAATTCTCCTGCCTCAGCCTCCTGAGTAGCTGGGATTACAGGCGTTTGCCACCATGCTCAGCTGATTTTTGTATTTTTAGTAGAGTCAGGGTTTTACAATGTTGGCCAGACTGGTCTCAAACTCCTGTCCTCAGGTGATCTGCCCGCCTCAGCCTCCAAAAGTGTGGGGATTACAGGCGTGAGCCACTTCGCCTGGCCCAATTATTTGAAACTTCTAAATGTATGCTCTGAAAGGCATTTCTTTAAAGATAATTCTCTTAAAAAAAAAAAAAAGAAATTTTATGACATTGGAAAAATTCCAATGTTTGAGAAGAATGGGCAAGATGGTGGGGATAATTATACCTGTTTTAGAGTCTATGTAGAGCTAAAATATCTTTCATAAGATTTTGAAGATCAGAAAACATGAGTTCTGCAGAGGAAGTGAATAAAGAGTTATCCTTCTAATTCAGCCACTGTATAAAAAAAATAAAAAAAAGAAAGAAAACATCTGTAGTCTCTATCGAAGCATGGGGGCACGGATGAAGATAACGGAGGCTATGAAGTCTCCCATGCCACCTCCCAAGGCCTCTACAGACTTGACAATAGTTTCCTGGCTGGTGGGAACAGTCAGAACTTGCCCTTTGGCTACAGCCAGCGGCAGTGACACTGTTCAGGGAGCAGTTGTATAATACTTCTGCCTCAAGAGGTACAGTTTTAGTTATTGTAAGTCAGACTGTTAACAACAAATTAGACCCCAAATTGGATAATGGCTCAAATGTGATGGGATTTTATTTCTTGCTCACACAGCAGTCTAAGGGCATTGTTTCTGGTCAGCAGGCGTCTCTCCTCTGGTCAGTGACTCAGAAACCAGAGCACCATTTATTTAGATCCTCAGAGACATTGCTTTCAGGTAGAAGGGGGAAAAAAGAATGAAGGAGGAACACCTGTTTCTTAAATCCTGGCCCCAAAGTAGTGCACATGACTTCCATTTGCCCATTCCATCGGTGAAAACTAGTATTATGCCCACACTTAAGTGTAAGGGAGCCTAAAAATGCAGTCCAGGGATGTGTCTGTTACCACCCTGTTAAACTGAAAAGAGTGTGCATATGGAGGCGTGTCTAGCAATGTTGGTCGCAGGCACTGTCTGGGTTCTGGTTCCAGCAGGAAGCTGGGAACAGAAGGACTGGCCCGTGAGGCTGGAGTAAGTACTCATATTACTACTCTTGCCTGTTTCAAGGGAGAGATTTCCCAGGGAGCCTGGACTTCTTGTCCTTCTGGGTTTGTGGGATTCCCAGTGTTGTGTGGGTCACCGCTGGGGGCTGGATTGTAGTGTGCATTGTCCTCACTCTGAAGCTGGCAGTCCAGTTATTTAAGGCACACTTTGCTAACAACTAGCAGCCTCAGGAACAGGCTGTGTGTTGCTTTGGCAAGAGTGTAAAGCTCCCAGTAACTGGAGATATTGAAATATATTAATGTAGGCCGATCAGACTGGTTGGACAAGAAGACTTCTGAGGTTCTCTGGGCACTAACTCGTTGGTCCTGCATTTCTGTGTACTTATGAACGTAATACTCCAGGGCATGCCATTTGTACTCACCAATATAGTAATTTGTATTATTCATTTTTTGTGACAACTTAATGTAGCAGAAAGAACACTTGTCTGGGATATGATGGGACTCAGATACCCTGAGTTCTAGTCTAAACTCATGACCTTGGGAGAGTCATTTGGCCTACCCATGCTTAAATATTCTTGTCTAAAAAAATCAGGCTGGGCGTGGTGGCTCATGCCTATAATTCCAACACTTTGGGAGGCTAAGGTAGGTGGATCACTTGAGGTCAGGAGTTCGAGGCCAGCCTGGCCAACATGGCGAAACCATGTCTCTACTAAAAATATACAAAAAATTAGCTGAGTGTGGTGGTGGGTGCCTGTAATCCCAGCTGTTCGGGAAGCAGAGGCAGGAGAATCACTTGAACCTGGGAGTTGGAGGATGCAGTGAGCGGAGATCGTGCCACTGCACTGCAGTCTGGGCGAGAAAGAGAGACTCTGTCTCAATAAAATAAAATTAAATTAAAATAAAAAAATCAGGGTGGTTATGTTAGGAGAAATTTGTGGTAGATAGAATATTGTCTTTCCCCAGCAAAAATCCTTATCCCTGACACCTGTGTATGGTTCCTTACATTGCTAAAAGGACTTTACAGATGTGATCAATTAAGAATCATGAGATGGGGAGACTACCTTGGATTATGTGGGGTTCCTTACCAGAGGGAGGTAGGAGGGTCAGAGTCAGTGTCAGAAGTAGGAGATGTGACCATGGAAATAGAGTTTGAAGTGATGCCCTTTGAAGGGAGAGAAAGGGCAATGAGCCAGAGAATGCATGTGGCTTCCCACAGCTGGAAAAGGCAAGGAAGCATTCTCTCCTAGAGCATCCGGAAGAAAGGCAGCTCTGCCTCGCCTTGATTTAGCCTGTAAGAACATGTCAGCCTCAGAGTTCCAGAGCCATAAGATAATAAATGTGCATTGTCTTAAGCTACTAAATTTGTGTAGTTTATTCCAGCAGCCATAGGAAACTAGTAAAAGCCCTAAGGTCCCTTCTGAAATAAAATGGTATGGTTTTTTTTTTGTATGTCATTTCATGGACTGACCTAAAAAAAATTCTTTTTTCAGTTTTTAAAATATATTTTTATTTTTTAGAGACAGGTTCTCATGTTGCCCAGGTGGGAGTGCAGTGGCATTAACAGTTATAATCATGGAGAACTACATCCTGGAACTCCTGGGCTCAAGTGATCCTCCTGCCTCAGCCTCCCAAGTAGCTGGGATTAAGAAACACACCAGTGCACAAGGCTCATGTCTTTAAATAGAATAAAAAACCTTGCAGGTGGGGGCTATTTCTAAAAATTAATCCACCATAACTTCAGAACATAGCTATAGAAGCTCAATAATTATTGATTTTTAAATGTTTAAAATATGAATTTATTCACTCTTCTAAAAAGATCAATAATAAACCTATTTATTGTTAATTTTTATGAAGTATCTAGGGGTAAGCAGAGAAGCCATGATGACCATGACAACTTAGCAGGAGCTTGGAAGCAATGCGAACAGAAGGCTCTTCCAGCTATCAGTCAGTTCCCCAGCACCAACCAGGTGTCCTGGTTGAACTGAATTCAGTTCAATTCTTCCTGGCCTCTCATCACCAGTTAAGCTCCTGCATCTTTCTTTCCCACATTGTTCAGGGCCTGATGCGTACAGGCTCCCCTCTGTCCTTTTCTCTTGCTGAGGCTCTGGATCAGTTTGGAGGATGCAGCTGTAAGTCATCCTTGCTATCTGTGTGGCTCTGACCTTTATTTTGATAGTAGGACATTTGCCTCTGGTATAATAAAACATGTTTGGTCTTTGTCCCGGGTTCCTGGCACAGCGCTTCTACAACCCTTAGAATCTCCTGAGCAATAAGAGTGTCTTTGGTATGCTAATAATGACTCTAGACAGAGGGGCTTCTGGATAGCTGCATGGTGGCCAGGGAGGCCACGCTGTGATTAGAGCTAGAAACTTTCAGCTCCACCCCTGGAGCTTTAGGTAGGGAAGAGAGACTGGAGTCCTATTAGTCACCAGTGGCTAGAATCATGCCTGTGTAACGATATCTCCATAGAAATCCTAATATGGGCCGGACATGGTGGCTCACACCTGTAATCCCAGCACTTTGGGAGACCGAGGCAAGTGGATCATCTGAGGTCAGACAGGTCTGGCCAACATGGAGAAACCCAATCTCTACTAAAAATACAAAAATCAGCCTGCTGTGGTGGCAGGCGCCTGTAATCCCAGCTACTAGGGAGGATGTGGCTGGAGAATCGCTTGAACCCGGGAGGCAGAGGTTGCAGTGAGCTGAGATTGTGCCATTGCACTCCAGCCTGGGTGACAGAGCGAGCCTCTGTCTCAAAAAACAAACAACTTCCGACTTGATGAGCACATCCACTTGCTGTGTGAGTGGTGCATCCCAGCTCCATGGGGACCGAGGCTCTTGTGTTGGGGACCCTCTTGGACCTCACCCTATGCACCTCTTCATCTGACTGCTCATTTGCATCTTTTCTAATAAATGGTAATAGTAAGTATAGCATTTTGCTGAGTTCTGTGAGTCATTCTGAAATCGCTATTGCAAAACTGTGACTGAGACAGTGAAAGAGATCTGGCCTAACCAACTTCATCTTGTGTCTAGCCTCCAGGCTGTCTTTGTGCATTCCTGGGCATGGGCTGGACTAACTTGGAGAGGAACTTGGTTTATGGTTTAAAATAAAGACGATGGCAGCCCTTTCTTAGGGCAGACCTCCTTCTTGCTGGGGGACTAGACTGCCTTTGTAGGACTAAGAAATTAGCCACAAGATTGGAAATTATGGTTTAGGAGTCATGCAGCTGGAGGCCACAGGATTCTGGCCCTCTCTAAACTGTTCCTAGGATCAGTGCTTGAGATATTTTGGAGACCCTGCCCTTGATGGGTCAGCTGGCACCACCCAGATCGATTGGCTGGTTCATCTGATCTTGTGGCCCGCACCCGGGAACGGACTCAGTGCAAGAGGACAACTTCAATTCCCTATGATTTCTTCTAAGTTCTGTGATATGTGTGTAGAACGTGAAGGTTTGTTATATAGGTACCCTATGATTTCATCTCCTACCTGACTAATCAGCACTCCTGGCTCACTGGCTTCTCCTCACCCACTAAGTTGGCCTTAAAAAGCTTGATCTCCCAAAACTTGGGGATACTTGTTTGAGTAATAATAAAATTCTGGTCCCTGGAGTTTTATGTGTGCATTACTCTTTCTCTATTGCAGTTCCCCTGTTTTGAGAATGGCTCTGTCTAGGCAGCAGGCAAGGTGAACCCACTGGGCAATTACAATTCTAGCCAATTATTGAAGTTGAGGAAGGAGGTTGTGGGAACCCCTGACTTTGTAGCAGAGGCAGACAGAAGTCCAGGTAACCTGGGCACCCAGACTTGCAGCTGGCGTCTGAAGGGAAGGCAATTTTGTGGGACTGAGCCCCTTAAGTCTGTGGAGTCTGGTGCTGACTCCAGTTGTTAGGGTCAGAATGCAGGACACCTGGTTGGTGCTGGAGACGGTTGGTGGAAAAAAACCCCTAACAGGCTCTATTCCTAGATGTGCTCTCCACCCTGAGCTCTTAGTCTGCTGTTCCAACCTCTCACCCTCATCTGGGTTTTGATAACTTACCCAGTTGCCATTCCTTGTACCCCTGGGCTTCTGCCTTGATCTTTGCTAAGCTCTCCAAGACCTGAGATCCTGGCTCTGACCACCAGCCCAGTGGCTGTGCCCCTATAGCCTGATGACAGGCACCCATTAGTCTAACTCCTGGTTCTCCAAGCACTGTCCACTGTTTGATTTCCTACATTCTCCTCTGTTCACATCATTAGGAAACCTTTTCCCTCCATTAAAATGACTTGATGACACCAACTTTATAGAATCTTTACTGCTATGCATCCTGGAGAGGAAGCACCTGCAGGAGGGCTTTCCCCTCCAAGCCTACCCCTCTAGTGGGCAAGGTCAGTTCCTGGTTCTGGACTCTCACACCATATCCTGATGCATTGCAGCCAACAGGGCTGTGCCCCACTGGATTCTGAGAAATGATGTCAGCCATGAACTTGGCCATCCAAGGGCCTAATTAAATTAAGCTATTTAGATCCATGGCACATGTTTTAGCTTTAAGGGTCATAGGGCTGTCATTGCAAGGCCAAGATATAGGCAGAAAGGGACAGGAAGTCCGATGAAAAATAAAAGTTATGAGAGATTAAGGAAGGGAGACGGGATGGAGCAAATGTGCATATTGAAGGCAATGCCACAATCTTGGCTTCTGGTGTCTTCAGGAAAACTCTTTTACTAGATACTCAGTGGACCACCAAGCTGTCACTGGGACAGGAATACCACACACTCAACCCTGGGCAAAGTTCTACCCTCAAAAAGCAAGAACAGAATTATATATACCATCTAGTGGCCCTTCTAGTACACAGAATGAGATGGTGGAGAAAATGTAGGATTTGACTTAAAACGAACTTGAATTTGCATGTCAGCTGTGTCCCTTTGGGGCTGAGGAATCTTGGACAAACTACCTGACCTTTTGAAGCCTCAATTTTCTAATTTCTGAAATGAGGGGTAATAACATTAACTTCTAAATGCTTGGCACAAAGTGGATGCTCAGTAGATGATGACTCTGCCTCTCCTCTTGTCACCTTTCTCTGTCACAGCACC
Organism: Callithrix jacchus; assembly: GCF_049354715.1. Lineage (NCBI taxonomy): Eukaryota > Metazoa > Chordata > Mammalia > Primates > Cebidae > Callithrix > Callithrix jacchus. The sequence continues at coordinate 98,565,898 of NC_133502.1, read as the reverse complement.
ACAGCAGCACAGTCTTGGAGGCTTTGCAGTGCCATTTGCTGCTTTTCCTGAATGGTGACTTGAAGCAGCAGACAAAACAAAATGCCCCCAAAGAAACAGAGTATTAAAAATGCTGAAGACAATGGTCAAATTCCATACCGTGTCTTGAGAAAGCCTCCCTGCTTTCTGGTGTTTTATTGACTTATTTGACCCCGTGGGGCAAAGACTTCTGTGGATTGCAGGAAGACTAAAGTAAATGTACATAATTTTCTGTTCATTCATTCACTTTTCTATGCAGCAAGTCATTTTGAACATCAGCTGTATTCAATGGTGAATCAAACATAGATCTGTTCTTGTGATTCTTTCAAAATGTTAGGAGAAATAGTGCTATATCTTCAATTACAATAGAAACTATAAATTGATAAGTACTACTATTTTAAGAGAGATATAGTTATAAAGCTGTGGTTACCCTGAAGAGAGAGAAAATTTATTGCCAAGAAGAAGGAAGGCTTATTAAAAAAATTTTTTTTGAGATGGAGTCTCACTCTGCCACATAGGCAGGAGTGCATTCTCAGTTCACTGTAACCTTCGTCTCTCAGGTTCAAGTGATTCTCTTGCCTCAGCCTCTTGAGTCACTGGGATTACAGGCATGCACCACCATGCCTGGCTAATTTTTGTATTTTTAGTAGAGATGGGGTTTCACCATGTTGGTCAGGCTGGTCTTGAACTCTCAGCCTCAAGTGATCTGCCCACCTTGGCCTCCCAAAGTGCTGGGATTACAGACATAAGCCACCACACCAGGCCAAGAAATATTTTTTAACTGACTCTTGGAGGGTGGAGAAAATGTTAGCTTATAGAGATGGGGTGGGAAAAGGGAGGGCACCCAGGTAGAGAAACAGGCCCAAGTAAAGATGGGTGCAGAAAAGAATGGGCTTCTCTCCATTCTCAGTGCCCCAGTCTCCTAGTGTGACTTTGAAGTTCCTTTGATCCCTAGGATGGGTTGTACTCCTGGTATTAAGCTTGCTTTTTTTTTCATTCCTTTCTCTGTCTTTTAAAAAGCCTATTTTTTTCTTTTAATTTGATCATTCTTAAGTTTCCAAAAATAATATGCCATCTTGTCACGCAGTAGATGTTTTCTTTTTTCTTGGGATCCCCCACTGAAAACATGCAGTAGGTCTGAGCATGAGAGGCCCCTGGCCCCTGCTAGCATAACGTTGGTTCTGAATGATGCAAGAAGCCCATCAACATTCTTTTTCCGGAATATGAAGCTCACTTCAAAGCGCTCTTCTGTTGACTAAGCCTTGGGAGGTGCCATGTCCAATCACCACTTCTTAATTATTGTTTCCTCTGGGTCCCCTGCCTTGCTGTAAGATCAAAGGAAAGGGAGTCCCATTTACAAGTGAAAATAAGGTTTGTTGCCTATGAGTAGCTGATGTGGAGTGGAAACTAAATAAATAAAGTCAAGAAACTGTCAGTCCAGAATGTGGAAAGGATCTTCAGTGTGTCTGAGATACCATGTGAGGTGGATAATGAAGCATAAGCCACCACAGCGTTCCAGAATGCTTGAGGAACCCTCATTCATTTACTTGATTCATTTTACAGGAAGCTGGGATCAGTCCCCTAAGTGAGATTATAATACATGTTTCTCTCCTTCAACCATACTCAAGTAGCTAAATAAGCAGAGTCAGCATTCCTTGATTCTCACTTGGGTATATATTAAAGTTGGGCTACCCTAGAATATAAGATGATGATTTTTAGATTATTAGTTTTATGAGCTAATACATTTTTGGGGATCCAACACAGAATAGTTAACATTTTGTCTTGCTGAATTAAGAAATTAAAGTAAAAGGACCTTGACAGTGACAAACTGATGGTCATTATTTTAAAAGAAATATATGTATTTTGAGATGAAGTCTCACTCTGTTGACCAGGCTGGAGTACAATGTTGCTATCTCAGCTCAGTGCAACCTCCACCTCCTGGTTCAGGTGATTCTCATGCCTCAGCCTCCCAAGTAGCTGGGATTACAGGTGTGCACCTCCATTCCTGGTTATTTTTTGTACTTTTAGAAGAGATGGGGTTTTACCATGTTGCCAGACTGGTCTCGAACTTCTGACCACAGGTGATTCACCTGCCTTGGCCTCCCAAAGTGCTGGGATTACAGACGTGAGCCAATGTGCCTGGCAAGAAACATAATATTTATATCAGTTATTGGGAAGGGCACAATCTCAGAATAAAAGATGGTCCTTCCTAAGAAAGCACATTTGATAATCTTCTACTTTGGTTTTTGGTCTAAAATGCTTAAGACAGCCTCACAGTGAGCCCAGGTGGTGGGACTGGCCTTTGGACACCCTGTATATTAAATGACAACTGACTTCATTAGTCTATTTGGGAAAGATTCCATATGGATTGAGAACTTCATGAGGGCATAGATGGTTCTGGAGACAGCCATGTCAATTCTTAACGAGGTTTATTTTGTGCTGGGATCACATTTCCTGGCATTTGGTGAGTTGATGGAGTGGCCCAATTCACCTTTATTCTGAGTCATTTGTGGGAAGAGAAATTTAATTCTCTGGGAATCCTTGTTTGTATTAGTGTTAAATCATTTGTCTGCTGTTTAATGATTTATATACACAGAGCAAAGAGGTCCCAGAATTGCCTTCCTGATTGTTCTGCCCCCCAAACCCTCCCTCTACCACTCTAGGTTAGAGAAATACTTTAGTCTTGTGCCTTAGGGAATCCACTCAGGACACTACTCTTCAGCTTACTCATTTCATATGTATATATGTATGTTTCCTTAGTGTGCTGATACTAGGCTTTTAGATGAGTACTAGACTTCTTGAGGATACTTATATTGGCACTGTAATAGTATTTTGTGCTATTAACATGCTGAACTGCTTTTGCCTTCTTAACTCAGCAATCAGGTTCCTTGCAAACTTTATGCACCCTTTTTGGTTCATAAATTGTGATTCTCTGATTTATTTTTCTTGAGTTCATATGTTCAATGTCGATGGGCCTTTGGTGCTCGTTAAAACAGAGACTTTCATTTGAAAGGTTGTTCCCTAGGTTGTGCTGATGGGACCTCATATATTACACTTCTCCACATTGCCATCCATAATTTAGTATAGTGTTCCTATGCATGTAATGTTTCAGCATTTGCAGTGCTTATGAGTAATTGACAACCTATGATGGTAACAGTAGTAAATCAGACAAGCCAGGCTCAGTCTTTTATGGTCAGTCTACCAGGGAGGAAAGCTGAAAATCAGTGACTGCTATTAACTGGGAGCTTTTTAGATCATGAAGTAAGAGAAAGCCCTTATTATTAATACATTTTCAGTGGCTGTTTAAAGTAGATATCCTGGGTTGGATAAAGAGACATGAAAAAGAAAGAATCTCAGCTTATTTTCTTTTAAGTTATTACAATTCATTTCAAAGGAATGACTTATTTTGACAAAGTGAGTGAGCCTGGGTTGTAATGTATAGAATAGACTGAATGATATAGGAGACCTTGGGTTGCATGATGTATTACATATGCCACAGAGTCAGTGAAACTAGGATTTATTTTCTTGAAATGCGAATCCGGAACAGTGCGGCCTGCTCACCACAACGCAGAACAGCATGAAGTGGGGTGTATTGCAAAATACAGCAGTGTGTCTGGAACACCATTTTCAATGTTACATTGCTTAGGGGCAAGTCTGGGAACATGTGTTTTTGTGAGACACATGCCTTGGATTTCCATGGTTTGTCATGAGCATTTCACATTGGCTCAAAAGTTATTATTGTCTTTTCATAATATTCTTTTTGACATTAGGAGAGGGATGTGGGAGTCAAAAGTTTGCAGGAGGAGCCAGGCATAGTGGCACATGCTTGTAATCCCAGCTACTCAAGAGACTGAGGCGGGAGGATCGCTTCTGCCCAGGAGTTGGAGACCAGCCTGGGCAACCTAGCTATACTCAATCTTACACACACACACACACACACACACACACACAGGCACGCACGCACACACACGTACACTCACTTAGCAGTCTCTGAGGAAAAGTGCCCTCTGGTGTTTGAAAACTCCTATGCTGTGAAATAGAAACCCTTAATGAAGATGGGTTAGATGGGATTAAAATGCATGAGCTGTAGGGGCCGATTGGCTCTGGATTTCATTTCCCGTCTCTATCATTATCGTACCAGTCATGGGACCTTGGGTAAGCTGCTTAACCCCTCAGAACCTCAGGTTCTTTGTCTCTAAAATGGGGAGGAAATTCTTGCCTCATAAGGATATTTTGAAGAGTAGACATTTGATACACATCTGGATAATTGCTAAGTGACTTTAGGCTTTCCTCTCTTGTGCGTTTGGAGAAGAAACAGAGTCATCAGGCAGCTTCTAGCTCTGTCAGCTCAGGGACCTCTTAGCATTCTAGAACAGCAGTGCAATGGCCATAGGTTAAAACAGAACCCTGTCTATGCACCTGGAAGGAATGCTGAACCATTTAGTTCAGGCTAGGGTTAACAAGCCTGTCTTTCAAGGTCAGCCTTGAATAAAATCACTTATACCTGTGAGCTAAAAAGAAGTTATATAGGTAAATTTACTTTTTCATATCTTGTTTTCAGGTCAGAGATCCTGTCTTGTATTGCTGTAGGAAATTAATGCATGACACCCCACTTCAGCTGATCATTCCTTTTTTTTTTGCAATAAAAATGTAGATAGTCTACTTGGGAGTGAATAAATAGAAATTCAGGGGTACAGTATTGTCCCACGCTGTAACAAGGGACAATCATGAGTATGTTTACTGAGCAATCAGTGTTTGCTAAGAGCGGGACGCTGACCTGCTCACTATTTTGACTTATTGATTCACTAAATCTTACTTCTTGGTCTTTTCTCTAAGAAACCAGTAAAACTACCATCTAAAAATTCTACTATCATGGATATTGCTGGTATATGCAAGCAATGCAAAACAAACAAAGCAAAACAGTCTTCTAACAAAACCTTGACCAAAGAATTACCTAGGTGGTGTGTCTAACACCTGTAATCCCCAGGTTGGTTCTGTCTTTGGGAGGCCAAGGCAGGCAGATTGCTTGAGCTCAGGAATTTGAGACCACCCTGAACAACAAGGAGAAATCCTGTTTCTACAAAAAAATACAAAAAATTAGCTGGGCATGGTGGTGTATGGCTGTAGTCCCAGTTACTCAGGAGGCTGAGATAGGAGGATTATTTGAGCCTTGGAGGTGGAGGCTGTGGTGAGCCGTGTTCACACCACTCCACTCCAGCCTGGGTGACAGAGCAAGAATAAAGAATAACATCTTGGTAGTTATATAGCAAAAAACTGACCAGGGTACTATTCCCCTGGTTAAAACTAATCAACATGAAATTAAAAAGGCAATGGCTAAAATTATACATGATAATTTGAAAAAAATCACATGGAAAAATCAAATCTTTGTGAAAAAATTTAGATCTAAAAAACTTGAGTTAGAAACACTGGATTTGATCAAAATATTGACCACAGAAAGAGAAGACAGAACAAAAAAGGAACACCTTCTGTGAAGATTAGTTTTAAGTGTCAACTTGACTGGTTGGAGGGCTTCCTGGTGTGAGGGTATTTCCAGAAGACACTCGGCACTGAGGCATAGTGGCCTGAGTGAAGAAGTTCTGCCCTCATTGTGGGTGGGGCACCATCCAGTGAGCAGTAGGCCCAGATAGAACAGAAAGATAAAAAAAGCAAATTGGCTTCTCTCTCTGGGAGCCGGGATACATTCTTTTTCTCCTGCTTGGACATCAAAACTCTAAGCTTTCTGGCCTTTGGACTCCAGGATTTACACCAGTGGCTGCTTGAGTGCTTAGGCTTCTGGGCTCAGACTGAGTGTTATACCATCGGCTACTGGCTTCCCTGGGTCTCCAGGTTGAAGACAGCCTGCCGTGGGACTTCACAGCCTCCATAATCATGTAAGTCAATTCCCCTGATAAATCCCCTTTTGTATATCCATATACCTATGGCTGTCTTCTCTATCTCTATCACCTCTACTTATATCTCTACCTATCTATATTGGCATCTATCTAGCTATCATCTATCTCCCCATCTATCCATCTGTCTATCTTCTATTGGTTGGTTCTGTCTCCCTAGGGAACCCTGACTAATACACTTCCCAGTGGCAGATGCTAAATTCCGTAAAATTTGATATGGACATAAAACTAATCAATGAACTAAATTTCACTGGACTAAATTTATGGTGTAAATTTTATGAGGAAATGATTTAATAGCAATCAAAATCAGTTTATTAAAATAGGAATAAAAATGGAAATAATTGTGTATCATTTAACTAAGCCAGGAATTAAATTTACCTAATTGAATTCACTCCTGAAAATACCTCTTTATGAACGTAGATTCATGTTGGTGCAACTCAGACCTCTCCTGGTCTACATGCTTCAGGGATGTTCTGACACAGAACAAATCCTGAGCTGTAGCTGTGGCCTTGGCCCTGTGTGGCCTGGCTCTTGGTTACCCCTCCTCTTGCGTCATCTCCTCCAACTGGCCCTGGTTCCCTATGTTCCAGCCACACTGGCATCCTTGCTGTTACTTGCACATAACAGGCACATACTCCTTTGATCCTGCCATGTTACCTCTTCTTCCAGATATCATTCAACTCACTCATCGCTTCGTGGTTGTCTCTACGCAAACATCACTTCTCAGAGAGAACTTCTTGGACTACCCTACTCACTCCCCACCCCCTTACCTTGCTTTCTTTTTTCTCGAGGTAATTACTGTTTCTTGACATTATATCTGTCCATTTGTCCTACCTCCTTGGCTAGAATATGAGCTCCAAAGGCTTTGGTTCACTGCTCACTCTGCAGTGTCTCAAAGAGGGCTGGGCATGCAGGAAGCTTGATGAATATCGGTTGAACAAATTCTCATTAAAATGTTTGCATTCACACGAATGGAATCCCAGAACTTTGGGAGGCCTAGGTGGGCAGATCACAAGGTCAGGAGTGCAAGATGAGCCTGGCCAACATGGTGAAACCCCATCTCTGCTAAAGATTCAAAAAATTAGCCGGTTGTGGGGGCATGCACTTGTAATCCCAGGTGTTCAGGAGACTGAGGCAGGAGAATCGCTTGAACCTGGGAGGCAGAATTTGCAGTGAGCCGATATCACGCTATTACACTCCAGCCTGGGTGACAGGCTCTGTCTAAAAAAAAAAAAAAGTTTGCATTGATTACCACAGAGCCAACATTTTCCCTGCATTGAACATCAGAATTGAAATGTTCAGGAAGTCAACATTGTGGAAGAAAAGGGACAGGGTCTACATATTCTGCATCACCAGAACCCATGGTGTACGTATGTGGCCAACATTAGTGCTGTTCACGAGCGATTCTGACTTTCTTCCCTCTGGGCACTTCCCCTCTGTCTTGAAGATGAGCATGGTCATGGGACTTGGTCAAGGAAACATGAGCAGAAGGGATGCATGTCACTTCCATGTAGAACCCTTGCAGAGCTCCTGTGCAATTTCACAAGTCCCTTTTCCTGCTGTGGTGAACAGAGATGCTCTCGAGAATTGTGACTTTATCAGCCTCTGTCCAGGGAAAATGGTGGGTGCTGGAGCTCTCCTACCAACCTGAGTTTGACGTGGAGCAGGAGGCAGAGCTATACTTCTGTGGTTTTAGGGCCACCGACATTTTAGGGTTATTGCGTCACCACCCTCAACCATTTAATCTTTACATTGGCCATAGCTTGCATTCGTTATTATTTTCATTTGTTATTGTGGAAATAGACTTCACAGAGGACAAGCAATTTGCCAAATGTCATATAGCTACTAAGTGGGAGAACGGAAAATTCAGACCCAGTTCTGGCTGATTGCATGACCGAGCTCTTCATTTGATCTTAGCCAAATGGCTGGGAAGTGATGCCCTGAGATTTAAATATAAGCCTGCTGGCCAGGCGAGTCACACCTGTGATCCCAGCACTGTGGGAGGCTGAGGCAGGCTGATCACGAGGTCAAGAGATCAAGACCATTCTGGCCAACATAGTGAAACCCCATCTCTACCAAAAATACAAAAAAAAAAAAAAAAAGAAAAAAAAAGCTGGGCGTGGTGGCATTCGCCTGTAGTCCCAGCTACTCTGGAGGCTGAGGCAGGAGAATCACTTGAACCCGGGAGGTAGAGGTTGCAGTGAGCTGAGATTGTGCCACTGCACTCCAGCCTGGCAACAGAGCAAGACTCAACCTCCTAAATAAATAAATAAAATAAAATAAGCCTGCTAACTTCTCAGGAATTATAGAATATGTTACAGTCCACAGGGACAAAAACATGCTCATAAGAGCTACACCAGGCTTGCTCAAAACTGGAGGATCATTTACATCTTTTCAAAATCATGTGACGTGGCAGTGATCTAGAGAGGGCATCAGATCTCTAGGTACATAGTTTCCTTTGACTGTCAGCATGCGCGATAAATTAACTATTAAAACCATGTGAAGGTAACTGGGATTTGATGACTTTGAAAGGGGGCTGGACAAGTTCCTGCTTGGGTAGATTTTAGTTATTCCATCATATCCATTTAAGAGTTTTGAAAAATCCAGTGGCTTTACCTAAAAACAAAACAGACAAATTCTAAAAACAAACTGATATTTGAGTAGGCCCAGTATATTCTTCTTCCTATGTGCAAGTTTAGAAGAAGTCAGGCCATCTGAGGGTCAGGGGAGGACATGGACCAGGGCAAAGAGTGATAGGATCTCATGCCTGAGGCTGAACCGCTCAGAGCCCTGCTTTGGACTAAAACACAGCCTAGGGCTGGTGGGCAGGGTGGGAGTATAACTCTAAGTTTCCCTGACTGGCACCTCATTTTCTCTTAATCAGACAATATTTAGGGTCTGTTGTCATGTTGGGGTTCAGTTTTGACAATTGATTTCTATATTTCAATTTAGATCAATTATGATTTAAATTAATTCAATGTTACGGGAGTGGGGCTCCTTACTATTTCCTCCATATGTGGCCTAGATAGGCAAGCAGAGAATTTTTTAAACATGAAGAAAGCTACTTTTGCAAATTTAAGATGGTACAGTCATTATATGTGCAGGAAAAAATGTTCTGTAATGAGTTTATTTCAGGATATCAGCCATAATGTGTGTATAAATATAAACACACACTTGTACACACACCGTTTTATATAATGAGGTCTAATTAAGAATTGCTGAATCTTTTCTTACAGAGCTTTTTGGTTTGAGCACATGTGTGATCAAATTTAAATGTGAATTTTTTTCTTGTTTTTGAGACAGTGTCTCACTCTGTCGCCTAGGCTGGAATGCAGTGGCATGATTATGTTTCCTTGCAGCCTTAAACTCCTGTGCTCAAGTGCCTCAGCCTCTGGAGTAGCTGGTACTACAGGCTTGTATCACCACACCTGGCGGATTACTTTTTTTTTTTTTTTTGGTAGAGACAGGGGCCTCACTATGTAGCTCAGGGTGATTTTGAACTCCTGGCCTTACGTGATTCTCCCACCTTGGCCCCTCTAAATACTGGGACTACAGGTGTGAGCCATTGCACCTAAATGTGGGTGATTTTTAAATTGTATTCATGTCTCACGACAGAATAACAAAGGACAGGTGATGTCCTTCAGGTAAGAGTCAAAATGTGGCCCTTTAGAGTCTTGTCTCTCTCAGTGTAGTGAGGCTCTCATTCATCAACACAAGGACTCCCACAAACTGGGTTTGTAGCTTTATTTCTCTCTCAGATCAAAGGATGCAAAATGCAGGTGAGCGTTTCTTCCACTGACTGCTCCCCTTTTATTGTAATTGAAGAGGCTGTTAGGAAGAAGTCTGCATCTGGACTCCTGAAAGGCCCAGTGGATAGACAAGTCTGAGAAACGGTGAGCCATTCAGTTCATGGAAAAAAGTTGGGCTCCTTCTGCTAACACATTCATTTTATTTTTTTTTTTAAACTTTGCAGCAACGCCAGCCTGAGATGTTAATACATCTCATTTTAAAGAAAGCTAGGTAAAGGAAGCCAGTAGAACAAAAGCAATTGTGGGCACTAATGAAAAGCTGAGAGAAGAGAAAATCAATAATCCCCTGTTTGTGGCTCTCAACACCATTTTCTGTGGAGTCAGGTGGCACATGTGTGTGTGTATGTGTGTGTGTGTATGTGTGAATACACACACTAGTGCTGCCGAGGGGGTTGCAATACACAGAGATGTTGGCAGAGACATGGACACAGTTCTTGCCAAACTATGTGTCACTAACAGTCCCATTAAGGAGAGAAGTCCTGCCAAATGGGAGGTGGCAGCTCTGCTCAAAGAGGGAAGAGACTGAGTTTGGGAGGAAGTAACAGTCCTAAAGCCTGGTGGTGACTCTGGGGTTTCCATGGCTCACTGGCAAGTGTGTGGGTTGAGGGGTGTTTCCCCAAGAGATATATTCTAGTCCTAGTCCCTGGTACCTGATATCTTATTTGGAACTAGGGTCTTTGCAGATATAATCAATTTATGAGATCATACTGGACTGCAGTGGTCTATGGTCTGAATGTTTATGTCCCCCAAAATTCATATGTTGAAATCCTAACTCCCAAGGTGACAGCATTAGGAGGTGGGGCCTTTAGGAGGTGGTTAGGTCATCAGAGTGAAACCCCCAGGAATGGGATCTATGCCCTTATGAAAGAGGCACAAGGGAGCTCATTCACTCCTTCCACCAAGTGAGGTTATAGTGAAAAATCTGCTGTCTGTGCCATGGGCCCTTGCCAGACACTGGATCTCTTAGCATCTTGACGTTGGACTTCCCAGCTTCCAGAACTGTGAGCAGTACATTCCTGTTGCCTGTAAGCCACTCTGTTTCTGGTGTTTTGTTATAGTAGCCTCAACTGACTAAGATGGGTGGGCTCTGATCTAGTGACTGGTGTCCTGAGAAGAGGGAAGAAGACCTCGTGTGACGGAGGCAGAGGTTGAAATGCTGAGGCTCTGAGTGGAGGAATGCCAAAGACCACCAGCAACCACTAGGGGGTGGGAAGAGGAAGGAAAGATTCTTCCCTAAAAGCTTCAGATGGAGCCCGGCCCTGCTGACACCTTGATTTCAGACTTCTTGTCTCCAGAACTGTGAGAAAACACATTTCTGTTGTTTAAAGCCACTCAGCTTATGGGTTTTGATATGGCAGCCCCTGGAAACTAAGACAGCATGCAGAAGGCCATCATGTCAGTGTCAGGCAGTAGGGAAGGTGAGCAGACTGTGGGACGACACGCAGAGTGGGACTCAGAGGTGCTGGGCGGTGAGGAGAGAGGGGTCTGGCAGCCTGTTGGCAGTGGTACCGGGTACACTACCACAGAGGCTGCTGGGGAGAGCATTTAGTGGGAGCATTTAATTTCTCATTTAGCGGGACTAGGGCAGAGCTTTTAGGCTGGTTGCAGAACAGGCAGCACACAGGTACTCAGGTATAAGCAGCTTTCTCAATCCCCAGCCTTTGTCATTCTGAGACAGATTGCATTTTCCAAAGGCACCCGTGACTATAGCTCCTATCCCACTTACTCTTTAGAATTTTGCTACCCCGCATCACACAGTAAGGGTCAGTTCCCTTCTCCTTGAATCTAGGCAGGCTTATGACGTTTTTGTAACTAATAGAATGTGGCAAAAGTGATGCTGCATGACTTCAAGGTTAGGGAATGAAAAGCATCCTGTGCACTAGAACTGTAGACTTGTTCTGGAGCCCAGTACCATCATAAAGCAGTCCAACTGCCCTATAGCTGCCATGTTATAAGGAAGCTCAAACTATCCCACTTTGAGAGACCACATGGAGAAACTCCACCACGAGAGAGACAACCAGCCATTCACAGGCTGCTCCTGGCCCCTTTCCTTTAACTCACAGTGTTAAATGTTACTGGCTCCAGCCAGTAACCCACCCTGAGCCAAAACCACCTCACCAAGTTTTTTTTTTCTGAGTTCCTGACATGTGCAAACTGTGAGGAACAATAAAATAATATATATATTTAGAGACAGGGTCTAACTTTTTCACCCAGGCTCACGTGCAGTGCTGTGATTATAGTTCCCTAAAACCTTGAACTCCTGGGCCGGAGCAATCCTCCTGCCTCAGCCTTCCAAGTAGCTCGGAATAGAGGCATTCACCACCATGTCTGGATAATTTTTAAACGTTTTTTGTAGAGATGGTGTCTCACTTTGCTGCCCAGGCTGGTCTTGAACTCCTGGCTTCAATCAATCCTCTCACTTCCTAAAGCGCTATGTGTGAGCCACTGTGCCTGGCCAAATAATATGTATATTTTTAAGTCGCCAAGTTTTAGGCTACCTTATAATGCAAAACTGTAATAACTGGAATCCCTTCCAACTTTTGTCCAAGTTCCACTTCTCCCTTGAGACCTCTGATTCTGGAGGCCATGACTCCGTCTCTTGAAGCTCTCCTTCCTCTTGAAGCCATTTAACTATTCCAGTGCTCAGCATTTCCCTCCATTTGGAGCTCAGTCTTGCTGGTGCCAGTCCCTATTTTCTGCAGTTTCTCTGGGACGCCTCACACATCCCATGCCTTCATAACACAGAATTCATTCTGCCGAACCTTGCCCATCCAAGCTCTCTCTGGAAAAAGAGGACCTCCAGGGATCAGATTTCACCCTCCTAAAGAGCAGGATTGATGCCCTAATGATGATGATAGGGTTTTCATTTTAACAAGAAAACATTCTTCTAGTTAATCATGAACTGTTAAATGAAAAGTCTGTCTCTCTCACCCATGGGGGCAGTGTCTTACTTTCTTTTGCATCCCTACATTAGTTCAGTGACTGGCAGGGAAAAGGCCAAGGATAGATGGATGAATGATGGGTAAATAAATGAATGAAGAGAAACACTTGGAAAATACGCAGTAGAATTTGCAAAATTGCCACTCTTGTGCTACATCTTCCCAATTCTGTGCCCATGGAAGTCACAGTGAACAGACCCCAGCAGTCCTGAGGGCCAGAGAGACTGCCTCAAAGCTCTCTTTTTTTAAACACAGAACTACAAATAGAGAGTAGCAATCAGTCCTGTTTTGTACTGGAGAGGACTAAGCATAAAGACTCTTTTGGTTACTTTATTAAAAATGTTAAAATAGAAGTCAAAATGCTACATACAATTGCTTCTTGGATTCCTTCCCTCTGCAGGTTTAAACAAAGTTCATGAAACCCGTATATTTACATGTTCCTGGACTTTTCACATGCATAGATTTCACATTAAGGAAAAATATTGTGATGCTTTGCAGTTGACCGGACTGCGGTGAAGTATTTAAGTAAGGAGTTCATCTCAAAAGGTGAACAAATAATAAAGCAGCGTGGGGTTCTGGAGTCGATAGGTCAATAATGCTGGCAATGTTTACAACCCATCCCTTACCAGGATGACAGGACCAATGCAGAAAGGAAATTACCCAGCCACCCACATAATTGCACCAATTGTTAGAATCGGTTAATAGACCATAAAAAAATCAATCCAAGAGAAGCATAAAGAGATACCTATGAGAGTAGATGTTTGTTATTACTGGTTTTCATGTGCAGCCCCATGTGAGCGCCTTACTCATTGAAAGCATGGTGGCATTTCTGATAATTATCTTGTCAATCTCTGCTTTTGTGCCTTTCTTTTATTGGGAATGACTTTTTTGTTTCCCATTCTTTCGTGTTTTGATTGTTGAATTGCTGGGCCTGGTTTCTGTGGAAAGAGTGGGGATATTATGAGGTGAAAAATATTCTTTGTTGTGCATGGACTGGGGAACCAGGGAGGCTCTTAAATTCCTTATAGAAATTATCCCATTTAATCCCAACTACCCTCCTCCCCACCTCCCCAAGAGGAAGTTACCATGATTAACTCCATTCTACAGAGGAGGAAACTGATGCCCAGGGAAGGGAAGTCTCTTGCCACAGAACTAAAGAGGGCATTCAAAATCCAGGCCTGCCTGTCTGGGCCAAAGGTACTGCTGTGTCTATTGAATGAGCCCACAATTCCTTATTCAAAAGGATTGAAGCCAGATGTTTTTGAAATTCAGTAGGATTAGAAGGGGGATATGACATGTATTCCATAGAGTACTTAATACTCCCAGTGGGGTCTGGAGTAGCACCCTGTAATCAAATCCATTAATATTTTAGCAGTGAAACATATCAACATTCAAACTAAAGCGATACACAAAAAGTACAAAATATCTCATTTTTTCATTGTCCAGTGATTTTGTGCCTATCTTATATTTTTGTTTCTTTGGAATTTCAGAGCTTCTGGTTTTCATCCATTCTGATAAGGAGTTGAGCCTGTATCATCCTGGCTCCAAAGAACGAGTTGGCGCACGTCGGTCCACTTTCTCAGGGAACCCTGAAATGTAGCTAAAACAAAACAAAATGAAGCAAAAAACCTGATGCTGTTTGCCATTGGCCAGACTTACAACCACTTGGCATTTGAAAAATAAAAATGGCTTTAAGGACAAATTGGGAGCAGAACCATAACAGTCCTTCATAAACTACCAAGTCCAGAGAAGCAAGAAGACAAGGGATCTGTCTGTGGTCTTCGTGAACAGATCTCATCCAGGGTCCCTGGAGCTGTAATTCTAAACTGCCATCCACACAGAGGAGCCATTTGGATGGCCCATCAGACTGAGACCCTGCTGCTCTTCCAGCCCTCCCTTTTCAGATCTGTCCTCCGAGGATTGATAGAGGATCAGAGTGCCACTGGTATTTGTCCCAAGTAATTGGATTGACCCTTAGAAGAAAAGGTTGGTTCAGATAAAATGAAAATTTTAAATGAAGGGCCAGACTTGTGTTCTGGAAGATCTGTCATTTACTTGGAGGATGGGTTTTCAACCCTTGTTCTATTATCCCATGATTGTCTATTGCACAAGATAAATGGATGGTTTCTGCCCATCCACGTCCCCCCAGGAGCTCCATCTCTCTTGGTGGTGCCATTTGACCACCTAACCTGGAGCCCTGTAGTCACAACCGACTGGGCCAAGCTGGGCCATTCTCACTTTTCTCTCTTGAACGTTAATGTTAAAGCATGGAAACTGAATAAATCCGGTTTTTACGAGCTCTGGGTTTGTAAGTCACAGCCCTAGGTCCATACCTTTGTGTTCCCCTCACCCTGTAGTGCTGTAAAGGAACAGAATCCAGGGAGCTTATACTCATGGAAGAGATTTGAAGACAGAGAGAGAGAGAGAGAGAGAGAGAGAGAGAGAGAGAGAGAGAGAAAGAGACATCGAGATTGACATTAAGGCTTGGTAAATTTCTTGGGGCAGGGTGCCCCAAGATTGTCCGAACAACCCAGGGGCTAGGGATTGGTAGGCTCCAGAGGTTCGTAGCTCCTGAGAACTTTCTATCATAGCCCTTGGACATCCCTGCCTGGAGAAGCTGCTGAGAACTCATCTGTGTGATTGCTGCCTCAGACCCCATGTTGTCCAATAATCCTTCCTTCCAGACCACGGTCTTTTCCCCTGGACAAAAGTCAGTGTGGAGTTGGGCTCTTTAACTTTCTCACATTTTAACATGAGAGGTTAGACCAGATCAATATTCTCTAAAGTATGATATGTGTACTACTGTTAGTATTATACTCATGTTTCAATTATACAAGATAATTTCAGGAACTATGTGAATAAATATTTCTTTTATTGTGTATTTATTTTCATGTGTGTTAGACAAATCTATACTTTATACATTAGGTACATTTATATTTATATTTAAACTATTTATTATTATTATTATATAACATATAATAATATATATATTATACATTACATTTTAGCCAGGGTAGATTAGGCCTTGCTATATAGCAAATAGACTACCATGTAGTAAAGGATCAACAAGAAAGTATGAGTGGCCCAAACCCTGCCTCTTCTAAAGAAAGCTTTGGCACTTACCTGGATCGTGGGAAATAATTTCTAAGCCCCTGGAACATTTTGCCTGTTAAGAATGTGTGTCTTTGCCAGACACCTTTGGCCCATCAGAGAGTCTGTAGTAGCAATGTAATTTATGGTGGGAATTTTGAGCAGCACGACATCAGCTTGACCTCTGGAGGGGATGGAGAAAAGGTCATCCACCTGGGTAATCTGCCATGTCTACGTTGTTAAACCCCCAATAAAAACTCTGGACACGCAGACTCTGGTGAGACTCTCTGGCTGACAATACTTAGCACGTGTTGTCACACATCATTGGTGGGAGAACTAAGTACTGTCTACATGACTCAACTGGGAAAGGGCAGCTGAAAACTTATGCCTGGACTCTCCTGGCCTCTGACCAATAGAAATAGCTTATGTGCTTTTTTGCTGATTTTAATCTCTGTCCTTTCGCTGTAATTAACTGTGAGCATAACAGTCTTTTAAAGTTCAGTGAGTCCTTTTACTGAATCATTAAACCAAAGTGTGATCTTGAGGACCAAACACAACTACAAAGTCTTAATGGCATGACACAATAAAAGTTTACTTGCTGTTTATGTGAAGTCTTCTGCAGGACTGGGTGCCCTAATGGCCAACCATTCTCTAAGCAGTTAGAGAACCAGGCTCTGCCATCTCAGAGTCCACTGTTTCTAGTCACACAGACGGCAGAATGAGAGCAAGGAAGAACATGCAGGATGTTTTAGAGGCCAGGCTTGTAAGTTTAAGTGTCACTTCTGTTCAGATTCTATTGGCCAGAACCCAGTCATATGGTGCCAGCCTAAAACAAGGATGGTTGAAGAGGGGTCTTCTTGTGTCACCAAGAAGAGGAAATAAAAATGGTAAGCATCTAACTAGTCTTTATCACATACCTCAGCCCTATGATTTCATAGATATTAATGCTTAAGGCAAAATCAAATTTATGTAAGTATAAAAATGTGTGTTGGTTTAAAGAAAGAGATTGTAAAAGAAAAAGTAAATACAAATGCATGTAGTACATCACATGACAAAAATCCCGAAGTAGTAGGTGAATAAGTAAAGGTTGGAAATCACTGGACCAGATAATGGTTGGTAGGACATTTCAGCTACCACATCCTTCTATGATGATGGCACCAGCTAATGGATGTCACAGTCTTCTACTAGGTTGCTGGGTCTCCTAGTTTATGGTTTTAAGAGTTTGTAATTTAAGTTAATCTGCCATTTGAAAAGTTAATATCCAGAAAACTGTCTTTTAACATTATGCTTTGTCAAACAAAATTGAATAAACATTTAATTTTCATTCAAATTTACTTCTTGGGAGTGAGTACATGAAAACCTCTTTTTCAACCCTTAAGTGTATTTTTTTTTCCTTTTAAAGAAAGATCCATCTTGGCCTAGTATAGAATATTTTGTTCAAAACTTTTGGCTTACTCCTGGTATATGATTTAAATGGCTTAGTGAAAATTTTCTTGTCAAAAATATAGCAAGATGTTTGAAAGCCCAGGAATAACTTTTGACAGCTGCAAAATCTTCTGAATTCAGTGAATTTGTCAAAAGCATCTTTCCAGGTAAACTTTTGTTCACCCTGTGAAGCTCAAAGAGAACAGAGACAAATGACACAACAAACACAACTATGTTGTCAGAACTTTGTATTAGAAAATTAGCATTCTGCACTACCAGTCATTACCTTGCCTGGTAGTAACTTTCCACCATATGGCAAAATAATTTAAATACACTTAAGATTTTAGAAGTTCTAAGAGTCCCATCATGAATAGTTCTACAATTTTGGAATCTGAGGACTTTAAGGTGCCACTTGTCCATCCCTTTGCTTTTGTCAGGACTGTCTAGAAACCACCCAAGAGTTTTAAGAGCTGGTGGACGAGTTGTGAGCTCTTTTTCCCAGCAGCATCTTTCAAGTGGTGTTTAAGTGCTATATATATTACATCTGAGGAAGTTAAGTAATTTTTACCTAAGGTAGTAAAACTTTACATTTGAGTTTTGATTTAGAAACAAAATGGTAGCCTTTAAGGTGTTCAAATAATTTCCTATAATACTGAATAACTTTTAGTGAAATTTCATAGAGAGTGAATATGACAAAATTTGATTGCTTTGAGAGGGGTTCTTAGTTCACATGATATGAGTTTACTTTTAAAAGAAAAAAAAAAAAAAGGCCAGGCATTGGTGGCTCATGCCTATAATCCCAGCACTTTGGGAGGCCAATTCGAGTGGATCACTTGAGGGCAGGAGTTTGAGACCAGCCCAGGGAACATGGTGAAACCCCATCTCTACTAAAAAAAACTACAAAACTTAGCCAGGTGTGGTGGCACACACCTGCAGTTCCAGCTACTCAGGAGGCTGAGGCATGAGAATTGCTTGAAGCCAGGAGGCAGAGTGTGCAGTGAGCCAAGATCATGCCACTTTACTGCAGCCTGGGTGACAGAGTGAGACTCCATCTAAAAAAAAAGTTTAAAATAAAGACTCCAAGAACTTATGTCAACTGTACAACTGTAGATGGTATATGATGATAGCAGTGAGATGCCCACAGTAACCTAGAAATAAAGTTGATTAATTGAATATAAATAAATTAAACTAATTACATAAAATTAAATAGGAGGAGTTGGCTCATGGGAGTTTATATATAAGGTTTCTGAATTAGGTAGAAATAAATTAGACTACTTAAAATTAAATGGAAAGTGTCAGCCCATGGGAACAACTCTGACTTGTCATTTAATCAGTGAAATTAATATAGTGCCATCAAGAACATATTTATTACAGCATAAAAAGTGGGGTTAGGAGGCACAAACTCTGACATTGTGTGAACATCACTCTCTGGGATAGAAGCCTACCTGGGAGACATAATGTAATCATAGATAGGTGCTCTCTTATAGACAGTTCTCACTTTGACTCACACAAAATATTCCTCAGTACTGTCTATGGACATTATATGCTGTACCTATAGCCTCCTAATTACTTATCTGGCTTCCTTGGATACTGGAAATAACAAAACCCATTCTAGCTAAATGATGCAGAAAATGAAGTTTATTACAGGGTCTTTGGTAGCTCACATACTCACTGGGAGAGCCAGAAGGTTATGCTTGGGTGCTCTGCAGCCTGTAGCAGACCTATTGATGGAATGACTCAAGGGACAATCCCAAGAATGTCATCTTTGGTCAAAGATATACTAGTAGAGGTCACCATTGATGTTTGTATTAGTTCATTTGCATTACTCTAAAGAAATACTTGAGACCAGGTAATT
This sequence comes from Callithrix jacchus, assembly GCF_049354715.1. NCBI lineage: Eukaryota > Metazoa > Chordata > Mammalia > Primates > Cebidae > Callithrix > Callithrix jacchus. The sequence goes on along the minus strand of NC_133502.1, from coordinate 98,546,853 downwards.
TGTAAAGAAAAGAGGTTTATTTGCCCCATGGTTCTGCAGATTGACTGTACAGGAAGTGTGATGTTGGCATCTGCTTCTGATGAGGGCCTCAGGAAGTTACAGTTACAATCATGGCGGAAGGTGAAGGGGAGCCAGCATGTCACATGATGACAGAGGAAATAAGAGAGAGGGGGAGGTGCCAGGCTCTTTTAAACAACCAGATCTTGCACAAATTCATAGAATGAGAAGTTACGGCCACAAAGACAGCACCAAACCATTCACGAGGGATCTGCCCCTCTGACCCAAACACCTCCCACTAGGTCCCACCTCCAACACTGGAGATCACATTTCAACATGAGATTTGGAGGAAACACACAACCAAACTATATCAATGTTGGAAAGTAGATACCCAATCTGAGTCACTGCTGCTTTAAAATCACCTTCAGTGCGATCCTCTTTAAAAACCAAACCAAACCAAACCAAACCAAACCAAACCAAACCAAACCAAACCAAACCAAAACAAACCAAACCAAACCAAACCAAACCAAACCGATTCTGCACAGTGCTAGGCCAAAATCTCATGTGGATGTATCTGATTGGAAAAATCCAGGTCTTGTGGCTTTATCTTAGCTTTGAGGGAGTCTGGGAAAGCACCCTCTTCTACTCTACTTTGGGAGATACCACTTATGAAGGGCAAAGTCTCCAAATACAGAGAGGGCAACAAAGGTCCACCACAAAGAAGAGCTAGACAGGGGAGTTAGTCCTCTAGTAACGGAAATGCCATGTTTCCCCCTGTAAATGGATATGCTGACCATTTGGTATGTATTTGACCTCCTCTGGGAATAGTGAGAAAGTGCAGTTTCTAGACTTGCGAGGCTGTGGAATGAACTCGAGCTGTGATAAACTTATCAACCTGGTGTCATCCTGAGTGAGCCCTCGGCTACTAGCCAACCAGCCAGCTTTCCCCTGGGGACACCTTGTTGGTTCCATATTTCAATAAAAAATGTCTTAGACCTCCTATAAATCAATCCCAAGGCCAAATGGCCTGAAATGCAAAAAGAGAACTATAGGAATAGCTTCGCCAACAGAGGGTTTTTAAAAATAAACATAAATCTCTACTGCCTGTGTGCTCAGGTTGGAAGTTGGAGTCATAGCAGCTGGGTTGACAAATGGGTGAGGGGCCCATGTGCTGGGGTGTGCATGGGTGATAGCTGTCTGCCTTGGGTGGGGGTAATGTCTGCAGATAATTTAAAAACCAAAAAACCAACTAGAAGTCAGTTTGCTTTCTATTATCACCATGTGTTGGCAACTCTACACCATGTCAGTGATCAAAGATTTGTACCTAAAAAAATCTTTTGGTTGGTCTATATTTTGAAAAATTATCAGAATTACTGTTGAGACTTAATAATGTATACATCAGCTTCAAATTAGCATATTTAAATTTCTTATTCTATAATAAAATAATATTCTACATGGATGTTAATTTGGAGCCTTCTTTGTCCCGTGGTGAAACTCTGATGCACGTGGACTCAGCTACACATTTTATTTGAGAAGAAATGAAGAATGCTCCCGAGTTGTTCAAGCTCGCTTTTGGCTCATGCTGTGTGTCCAGAGCCTGCGACACTGCATATTTCCGTGTTTAAACCATAGGTAGATTTGACGTAAACAATGATATTCCGGTGACTATAAAGACAAAAACACAGAATGTGAGTTATTTTGATTCTGTCCTCCTATGTGACTACTTAGAACTATTACTTGTTTTTAAAACTTCAAAGAGTAAATCCAAGGCATAACACTTTTGTTTGGTAAGTGCAAATATTAGTTCATAAATGAAATAGGTCACTACATTTAATTTAATTTAATTTTTTATTTTTTTGAGACAGAGTTTTGCTCTTGTTGCCCAGGCTAGAGGGCAATGGTGCAGTCTTGACTCACTGCAACCTCCGTCTCCCAGGTTCAAGCAATCTCCTGCTTCAGCCTCCCAAGTGGCTGGGATTACAGGCACCTGCCACGACACCTGGCCAATTTTTGTATTTTTAGTAGAGATGGGGTTTTACCATGTTGTCCAGGCTGGCCTGGAATTCCTGATCTCAGGTGATCTGCCCGCCTCAGCCTCCCAAATGCTGGGATTACAGATGTGAGCCACTATGCCTGGTGAGTTGCTACATTTTAAATAATATATTTAAAATAGAAATTTCTTCTTCTTAAATAATTGTTTTGCTTTTTATTTTTAAATTTTTTTAAAATTTCAACTTCTATTTTAGATACCTGAGGTACATGTACAGATGTGTAACATGGGAATATTGTGTGATGCTCAGGTTTGGAGTATGGATCTTGTCACCTTGTTTATTGTTTTGTTTTTTGTTTTTTATGATAGAGTCTTGCTCTGTTGTCCAGGCTGGAATGCAGTGACGCAGTTGTGGCTCACTTCTACCTTCTGGGCTTAAGCCATCCTTCTCCCTCAGCCACCCGAGTAGCTGAACCTACAGGCATGCGCCACCATGCCCAACTAATTTTTGTATTTTTAGTAAAGACAGGGTTTTGCCATGGTGGCCAGACTGGTCTTGAATTCCTTGCCTCAAGTGATCCATCTGTCTTGGCCTCCCAGAAGTGCTGGGATTACATGTATGAGCCACTGTGCCTGGTGACTGTTTGAAAACTAAAGAACAAACATCAAAAATAATGATTATTACCCATAGAACATAATTATAACTGAAAATAATTTTGTTCTACAGAGAAGGAGGTGTTAGAAAATGATCAGCTCCAAGTTTCAAATATACTAGGTCCTCTATGAGGGGTTTGTCAAGGTCCCTGAGGACTTGAAATAATAACGATGATAGTTAGCCCTATTCTCGCCACGGCAAAGTGAGTAAGATGAATTTGTGGCGTTCTTTCTAGCTTTTTTTTTTTTTTTAATAGTATGCCTAAAACAACAAAAAATACAAACAACAACAAATAATTGCTTCCATTTTATGGCAAATAACGGAACATAAAATTAATAATAGTAAAGCTAAATATTGGATGAAAGAAGTTACTCTTTTTTTTTTTTTGGTTTTTTTTTTTAAATAAACACGGGGTTTCACCATGTTGGTCAGGCTGGTCTTGAACTACCGACCTCAGGTGATCCGCCCACCCTGGCCTCCAAAGTGCTTGGATTACAGGCGTGAGCCACCACACCCGGCAGAAGTTACTCTTTATTTGGATCTTGGTCTGTCACCATCACCTCTAGGTTCCCATTTGAATTAATAGTTCTCCCCAAAAGGGCACCAAATCTGTGGTTGGGGCCATATCACAACATCCTGCTGTTCCATTAAATCCTCAAAGCCATCCCGTGGGGTAGATCCTGGTGTCCTATTTAGCAGATGAGGAAACCAGGGAGTACAGACATTAAACCATTTGTCTGACGTCACACAATTAGTTAAGCGAAAGGAGCTGGGATTTCTGGTTTTAAAGCCAGGTTTTCCCTTCTTTGTTGTGCAACCCCTGAAGTGCAGAAATTGATCACTTCAAATTGTCCGATGAACACTTACAGTGTGCTGAAGTCTTAGTTTCATGGCTAGTCTTTTTCACCCCCATGCTCTGCTGCTGTCAGAACGAAAGCATACTTTCAGTGGCAGCCACAGGCTGTGGTGAAGTAGAAGAATAAGGGCTGCTGACACCGTGAGTGCTCCCTTGCCCGGGTCTCATGCAGCTGCTATCTCTGCACCATCTTTTTCGGTCTTCACTGTGCTAGCTTCCCAAAGGAGGAAACTGAACCTTAGTGAGGAGAAGCATCACCTCTAAGGCTGGAATCCAGGTTGTCTAATCGCAGAGCAGATGCTCCTACCTGCTGCCTTTCTGAGATTCTCCAGCGTGTCTTGCTGCCACGTGTCTCTATTCCTAACCTTGATGGAAAAGTTTAGACTTTTCTGCTTTTAGGTTTCAAGTTTGGGACTTTCATAACATTTATTGCTCCAAAGACCCAGCAACTGTCACAGTCTCAAATTCTGCTGAGTTCTGGGATGTTACAGTCACTTGCAAAATCAAAACCCAGGCTTGGTGAGAAAAGGAAGGGGAAAGGGCGTGGGTGGAATGAAGGGAATTATGAAATGCTAGTGGGGTCTCCCCAGTCCCTCCTTTCCAAGTCTGATGTAAACATGGCTGGGCTTCCACTATCTGCCATTGAAATAATTTGCTTTTTGTTGTTGTTGTTGCTGTTGCTGCTGTCGTTGTTGTTTTGTTTTGTTTTTGGGATAGTCTCACTCTGTCACCCAGGCTGGAATACAGTGGTGCAATAATTGGCTCACTGCAACCTCCATCTCCCAGGTTCAAGCAATTCTCCTGCCTCAGCCTCCCTAGTAGCTGGGATTACAGGCATATGCCACCACACCCAGCTAATTTTTTGTATTTTTAGTAAAGACAGAGTTTCACCACGTTGGCCAGGCTGGTCTTGAACTCTCAGCCTCAAGTGATCTACCTGCCTCAGCCTCCCAAAGTGCTAGGATTACAGGGTGAGCCACCGCTCCCAGCCAAAAATTTGCTTTTTATATTTCCATCTATTTATTTAATTTTTTGGATAGGCAGCATGTTCACATGGTTCAAATATTAAAATGTGTGACAGATACCCAAGGAAGAATCTTGTTTCCATCCTTCCCCCTCTCACCCGAATTGCCTTGTACCCCATGCAGGGGCAATCACTGCTGCAGTTGCTTGTGTTTGCTTCCAGTTTGGTTGCATGGGTATCCATGAAAGTATAAGAAAATATATATTTTTATGCCCACCTCTTTTAAAAAATATGGTAGCACTTTCTACTTGCTATCCTGCAATGTTAATTTAATTAGCTTTTCCATGGGGGATGAGAGGGAGAGGAGATGAAGAATGTCTGACAGCTATCCAGGGGATTTGCATAATTGCTCAGTGAATTAACAGAATGGTGAATTTGGGGAATGTTCACTAGTTCAGACTAGTAAGAAGGTACTGGATTTCTTTCTTCTTAATTTATTTCCCTTCCTCCCTTAGCTTTCTTTTTTTCTCTTTTCCCTTCCTTTCTTCCTCGATCCCTTTCTCTATTTGAAGTGGGTTACTTCTCCAGGTATTTGCTAATATCTTGACCTACCTGAACATTGCTAGCCTTGATCTTTGTGGTTGAGACACTCAGCTCCCCACTGAGCAAGCCCTCTAAGTTGGTCTTACTGCACAGCCCTCCTTACGCCGAACAGAGATGGGTTTTCACGGGCAGATCATCTCTAGCCAAAATGCACAGATACGTTTCTGCCGGCTTTAGTGAGAAATTCAAAGTGAAGTTTGTCTCTTGGAATTAATCTGCCTATCGAGTGTAATTGTGCTTGGGTAAATACTCAGCAAATAATCAAATGATATCCGCTTCACTACTCCTGGGAATGCAAACCTTTGTGGTGCCAGTTCAGAGGAGCCCTTTGAACCGCTCTTGTCAAAACACCATGTGGGGATTCTTCTGTCAGGGCCAGCATTGTCAAATGCTGCCAATTCTTGCTCAATATTTTAACAAACATGTTGAGTGGAATCAACTGGTTAGTTGGAGGAGCTAAATCAATTAAGGAAGATGGTCACTGTTGCAAAGCGAGGAACGGGACAGGCACTCTCTTCCTCATCCCTTAAACAGAGACAGTTCCTTCTCTCTGCCCTGCAGACTGGTTTAATCTAATCACCAAACGTGCCAGATGCCTGACCCTGGGGAGGCATTGGAGATAAATCTGGACTTTAGTCTGTCCAGCAATTTAAAAATACTTTTGTAATAATCTGAACAAATTTCTTGAGAGAGATAACTTTTACCTACTGGATCTTTTATTCTTCATCTTATGGCCAGGGTCTCCTGTAGGCCCTGAAAATCATCATTAACCTTTCAGGAACAGTATGATCCATTAAGCCTTAAAGTAAGGCTTTGGATGCTAGGGCTTCTTCCCTACCTGAAGTCGCTCTTTACACCCTGGGTGATTTCCAGCTGCAGGTGGTTATGAACGGAAAGGTTCAGGAGCCTTTGACTTTCAATGTATTATTCAGGAATTTTTCCTTTTTCCACAAACATATATTTTGAGAAATAACTTAATATAGTGGGTTTCCACAGGATGTGGTCTCCCTCCCTCTGGACCTGCAGGGAGCTGGGAGAGACTGTAGTTAGTAGTGCAGTTGGTGATGGTAAGACAAATGGTTAAAGTCTTGGATTTCCTCTGCAGCCCCTTGGAAAGATGTGTGGGTCAGGCCTGTAATTCACCTAGAGGTGATCTGTCACTGAGTTGGATGGGTTTCAGGCTACACTGTTTAGACAAAGAAAAAGAAGCAGATCCTGTCCTGAATAAAGGCGGATGTTAATGAGCATATTTATGGTGGGTTCTGTGTCCCTGTGTGCACATGAGGACCCTCAGTTTCTTAGGCCTCCTTCCATTCCTTCCAGAGTATGTGAGGCTGCTTTAGTTTTGTCCCAGAGAGAGGGAGGAAGGGGATTTCTGGTGAGGTCAGGCATTAGGTCTCGGGGCAGGGTAGAGAAGATCTGTCTTCTTCTTTTTCCGAGGAGAGAATCTCATTTTTATAATCCCTAGGGTTTGCTCAGCATTTTGTTCTTTCTCCTACTCTCCACCTGGAGTTCAGAAGTGCCCGTGTGGAGCAGAGGACCTGTGGGTCCAGGGCCACTATCTTCTCAAGGCAAGCAAGTTACTTTCTTCTGGGGCTGTTCATTTTTCCAGTCCTTTTTCCACTTTCTGGAATTCTTTCCACCATCACTGTGCCTCCTTTGTGTCCTCCATGGTTTCTGGTGTCTGTGTCCTCAGGCCATGCAGGGCCCCCATTTTTCCTACTATTTAAGGTTAGGTCCAGACCAGTCCCCAGTCCTCGCTTCTTCACCCTTCCTCGTGACTTCTGGTGTTTTACTGGATTTAGTTGCTTAAATTCATGCTGTGTGGAGGTCTTGGTTACAGATGGCCACTTGCTGATTTCAAATATCCATTTCAGCCTGACTTATATTTCAGAGCTGCTGCAGGAGCTGGGGTTCCTGCTGTCATGGCAAGGTCACCTTCAGCTTCCTGGTTTAATCTCTGGGAGGCCATCTTTAGTTGTGCAGTGGTTCATTTGCGTGTTTTTGTCATGAGGCTGGGCGGGCAGCATGCATGGATTTGGAGCTGGAAAGATAAGAATGAAAATGCTGGCTCTCTCACTTTCTAGGAGTGGACCTAGGAGAGTTTCAGTATCTCAGGACTTCTGTGTGTGCAATAGGGACAATAATACTTGTTTTCTAGGCTCCAGGAGCCTGGGTTAGATAAAACAGTGTTCATACACTACCTGGCACAGAGTAGACACACAATTACGTTAACTCCTTTCTCCTTCCCTTTCTCTTTGACCATCTTCTCCCCATTTTGTTACCACATGTTCATCTGCCTTTCCTGTAGTCAGGACTTTACACCTGGCTTAGAGTTCAGTTTCTTCTGCCTTTAGACTGTAATGCTGCTTTCCCCCCATAGCTGTGACCCACACTGCCACAACTGACACAAGTTGTTGTGTAACCTGAGCAAGTGTTGGGGATTAGTACATTAAAACGTCTCCTGTAGATTTTGCTTTACGCAGTGATGAAGAGTCCATTTGTTTCCAGGCAGATATTGCTATTGGGCAGTCCAAAGAAAGGCTTGGCTGTGAACACAAGTAGGGATAGGCTGGCAAACACCATAGCTTACTTGTTTGGATTGGACAGGATAAACACTGTCCTTTGTGGCCACCGCCAATGAGGTGCTGGAAAGCACACAGGAATTTCAGGCCTTGCAGCCAAACATGGCTTAGGATGCAGAGGTTGCGGATGCATTGATCTGACCACCTTCCTGTGGTTTGTCTCCAGCCTGGCTCTTAGTGGCTGAAAACTGCTCCCTCCACTGGAGGGGATTTGTGTGGAGACTGACATGTGGATGCTTGGGCAAAACCAGGCCTTAGGCATAGACAAAACTTTATGCTATACATAACTTTAGATTCTAAACCATATGTTCTCAATGGGAGCAATGTCAACCCCAACAGGATGAAATTGGTTCTCAGGGAGTAAAATCTTTTAAATAAATAAATAAATAAATAAATATATATATATATATATATTTTAATATAAATCGAAGGTATGTATACAACACATAGATATACAGTATATCTGTAATGGTTAAATTTTATTGAGGGTATTTAGAGATGAAAATGTCTAAAAAGCCTCCTAAGGGAAAAATAATGAAAAAAAAATGGAGAAACGTTGGTCTTGGGCAGTGGTTCTCAGTGTTAGTCACCCACTAGAATGATGATTATTGTTATTATTATTATTTTCTGAGAGAAAGTCTCACTCCGTCACCCAGGCTGGAGTGCCATAATGCGATCTCAGCTCACTGCAACCTCTACCTCCCAGATTCAGGCAATTCTCCTGCCTCAGCCTCCTGAGTAGCGCCACCAAACCCGGCTAATTTTTGTATTTTTTAGTAGGGACAGGGTTTCACTATATTGGAAGACTGGTCTCGAATTCCTCACCTCGTGATCTGCCCACCTTGGCCTCCCAAAGTACTGGGATTATAGGTGTGAGCCACCACACCTGGCCCACACACACTAGAATTATTGAAAGTGCTTTAAATATTTTGATGCCTAGGCTGTACTCCAGACCAAGTAGATCACAATGTCTGGGATTGGTCTCAGCCACTAGTATGTTTTTTTTCTTTTCTTTCTTTCTTTTTTTTTTTTGAGATGGCATCTTCCAGTGTTACCCAGATCTTCAACTCCTGGGCTCAAGGGGTCGTCCTGCCTGGGCCACCCAAAGTGCTAGGATTACAGATGTGAGCCATCACACCCAGTGCAGCCACTAGTATTTTTAATGTTCCAGATAATTTCATTGTGCAGCCAAGTCTAGTAACTTCTACTCTAGAGCCTTGGTACTCAGAGTGTGAACCATGGGTCAGTATCATTATCATCTCCTGAGAGTTTACCAGAAATGCAGAATCTCAGACTCTTAGGTGATTCTTGCGCCTATGAAACTTTGACAAGTACTTGGATAAATAGTTATTACAACCAAAGTCTCAGAGCACTTCAATGCAGCTGTATTAATCAAATGTCAGCATGTTTTTAGCTGTTTGTTTCAGGGCCTCATTGTTAGTCTTTGGAATGAATAACCTGGTGTAATGGGAGTGGCCATAGGCTGTATTTGTGTTCTGACATGTTGGGAAGCCCCATCATCTCAGAAACTGAACAGACAGCTCATTCCCAGGAAGGGGATCAATGTAAGCAAAGGCGGCCAAGTCCAGTCAGCTGGAACTAAGTAAGGGAGGACCTCATTGTTAAACCAATTACTTTAGAGTTGGTTCTTGAGTAAGAGGCTGGTACATGGATGCACAGAGAGTGATGTTTGGGGCAGGATTAACTTGGCAAATCTATAGGATGGATGAGAACTGAGAAAGACTGGAAGTTGGAAAAACTGCTTGTATCTTGAGAGGTCTGCAGATCATTCATTTATTCATTCATTCAACAAATACTTATTGAGTAGTCACTATTGGGATTTGATGTGGAGTAATCGTTATGGAAAAAAGAAGGATAAATGTGACAGACCTTGAAGGGAGAGCTTTAGAAATAATGATCAAAAGAAATATGTTAGTGGTAAGCTGGCTTCTATTTTTATTTCTTTTTTGTAGGGCTGGGGGCGGACGGAGTTTCACTTTTGTCGTCCAGGCTGGAGTGCAGTGGCATGATCCTGCCTCCCAAGTTTGAGTGATTCTTTTGCCTCTGCCTCCCAAGTAGCTGGGATTATGGGTGCCCACCATCACTCCCAGCTAATTTTTATATTTTTAGTAGAGATGGAGTTTCACCATGTTGGTCAGGCTGGTCTGGAACTCCTGACCCCAGGTGATCCACCTGCCTCCGCTTCCCAAAGTGCTGGGATTACAGGCCTAAGGCACTGTCCCAACCTCTATTTTTATTTCACTTCCAATTTAAAAGTATTTAATTATTTAATATTTAATTATTGACAAAGATTGTACATATTTAAGGTGCACAATGATTTAATATACATATATACTGTATAAAAATAATCACAATCAAATTAATTAACACACTACCCATGCTGTGCCTTAGATCATCTTACAACTGAAAGTTTATACCCTTTGATCAGCATCTCCCCGTGTCTCCCATTCCTGCAGCTTCTGGCAACCACCATTCTATTCTCTGTTTCTATGACTATGACATTTTTAGTTTCCACAGATGAGTGAGTTCACACAGTATTTGTCTTTCTGTGCCTGGCTTATTTCAGTTAGCATAGTGTCCTCCAGGCTTATTTACATTGTCTCAAATGGCAGACATAAAAAATGGCAGACATTTGTGCAGCCAAAACTGGTGAGTCCATCACTATTCAGACATTTTTTATGTCTGCCAATTTATGGCTGAATAATTCCTGTGTGTGTGTGTGTGTGTGTGTGTGTGTGTGTATGTACATTTTCTTTACCCATTCATCCATTGATGAACACGTAGGTTGTTTCCATATCTCTGTCATTGTGAATAGTGCTATCACAAACACGAAGGTACAGACATCTCTTTGAGATGATTTCATTTACTTTGGATAAGTGGGATTATTCAACTGTGGGATTGCCCTAATTGGTACAGCCATAATGGAAAACAGTATAAAGGTTCCTGAAAACATTAAAAATAGAACTACCATATATTCTAAAATCAGCTAGCTTTACTCAACTTAAAAATACTGGCTTATTTATCAAAATCTAAAGATACAAAATTAAAAAAAAATCTAAGTCTTACAAAATAGTTTTGTAAACAAATGACTTTGAAAATAAGTGGAGGGTCAGGTCATCCGTGCTAATTCACAAACGAAACATGATTTCTGGAGGATTTTGCACCCTCTCTAGTTTTACATGAGCACAGGTTTTGGATTAGCATCTTGCAATTTTCCTTTGCTCATTGCCACAAACTATTCCTTGATGGTTTATGAAATGTTATTGGGGGTATAAAACTGGTGGGTCCGTCACTATTCAGACTGACTTAGGTTGTGAGCTGATATATTACCAAGGTACTCCTTGGGGTTTCTGCATCTACCTGACTACTTCATGGATAATTGTTCTTAATTGTGGTTTCATAATTTAGCCAATTTATGGTTACTGGGATAAAGCATTTGAAGCTATTATGTGGCTAATGGTGTAGACATTTTCATATCTGTCTTTAGGGTGATAAATGTAAAAGGTGTCTAACTCTTCCACCGACATTAACTTCTCACACTTAAAATATTGAATTAAACAATTTAGTGTCCTTGACAGTGTAATATATTTTGTTTAATAGGTAATGTCTAAACCTGGACCTAGTTCACCTCATTTTAGCGAATGTAATTTTTCCCACAAGGAGTGTTTGATGTAAATCTATCAGACACGTGTGGATCTATGTGACCTGATAACAACCCCTCTGGAGGCGACAGAAGAATCACTTCTATTCCCATTACCACACAATTGGTAAGGGTGACCTGGAATGATAAGAGTAATGTGAAATAAAGCAAGGGTATTTTACTCATATGTTCCCTTATCTTAAAAAAAAGCATGCATATTCCACATTCACAAACAGTTTATTTTGTAGTGCGATATATTTGCAGGGTTTCATTAACATTTCCTAAATGTTCTTCCTAGCACTGTTAGGAGATAGGTCAGATTCTCCCCCTTTGTCTTTTCAAACCACACACAGAAAGCACAGAGAGATCAGACAGGGCAGAGCTTGGTTGACATCTCCTGAACAGAACTTTCTTCCATGATGGGTTTTCCATTACGAGCATCGAGCCACCATTCTGTGGTCAGATCACCCTGGGTTTTGACACCAGCTCTACATTCTCTAGGTATTTGCTTCATTCATTCGTTTGCTTATCCCATATGCACTTATTTGAGTACCGTGTTTCAGGAATGGCGATGTAGATGCATAATACTTATTGACCTTGTGGAGTCTACAATTGCCTTTAATGGATGTCATCAAACAGATGCAACTCTTATTCCTTATCTGTAAAATGGGATAATAACACCAAACTCCTGGGATGGAGGTGAGGCAAAAACAAGCCAGCAGGGGCTTAATAATGGTAGTTATTTCCAGACGTTTATCAGGAACCACTTAACATCATATGGATAAATATTGCTCCTTCTACAGGATTCAATGGCCCTTTCTATTTCTTGGCTACAAGAAAAAATGGTGGTAATATAGGAAATAAGAAGTTAAAGGTGTTTTCTACCCCCTCCAAAGTCAACACACTTTATCACTTTTTATTCTGTAAACCTTCCCAAAGCATCTAGGGAACCCTGTTCATAGCAAAGCCACTCACTGCACAAAGCCTTGCTGATGAAGAATTTCATCCCTTCAACTGTGACTATGCTAAGGACTAAAAAAAAAAAATGCCCTGAATTTGTAGACAAATTCACTCCCTGAGGGTTCAATGAATTAAAAGCAAGACAGCATGCCTGAGGTGACTGTTTGGTCCTTAATTTTATTCAGAGTGGTGACATTGGCAGGTGACAAGAATGCCAAGTATGTTGAGCAAGTATCAGGAGACGGGGTTGGAAAGGTGGGTAGGGTGGGCTGTGGAAGGCCTTGAATGACCACTATGGCCACCACGAGGGGAGTGGCGAACAGGGAGTGATATGATTTGCTTTGTGCTTTAGGAATATCTCTTTCAGATGCAGTATGGGGAAGGGCATGGGGGCAGAGGTAGGTCAACAACAGTGGAGATAGATCACACACAAGGAGAAAATTGCAGCAACTCAGGTGAGCAAACATGGATCATGTAGGAGCAGAGGGGTAGATACTAGAGGTGCAATGAAGTGTAAAACTTGGATTTGGTGATTGATTCTATGTGGCACTAGGAAAGAGAATAAGCTCTCTGGCGACTTACAGGTCTCTCCCTTTAGTGAACAAGTAGATAACAGATTGGATTCTATTAAGTGGAACATTGAGTGGAGTAGGTATTGAGTGAAAGATGAGAAGCTAAGTGTGATATGCATCTGGGACCTTGGGCAGGCCATCTATGGGTGTGTGTGGGGGAAAGAGTAGATGAGGCCTTTGAGATCGGGGTATCAAAAAAGAAACACAGGCCAAATAAAGAACTTCAGGGGTCGGGGGGAGGAACAGCAAAAAGAGAACCCCAGGGAAGAACAAATTTAAGGGATGGAAAAAGTAGATGGAAAGAAAAGGGGAACCCATGAGAAGGTCTGTTCCTCTTCCAGTGTCCCCAGTTTTGGTAAACGGTACCCAGAAATCTGGGGTTCATCTTTGACTTCACCTTTTTTCTCATTCCATCAAAACCAAGTCTTGTGAGTTCTACCTCCTTATCTTTCAATAAGCAGAATTTTTCTAAACAATTTTTTTTGAGACAGAATCTCACTCTGAAGGAGCAACATTTATCACTGCACTTGGCTGGAGTGCAGTGGTGCGATCTCAGCTCACTGCAACCTCTGCCTCCTGGGTTCAAGTAATTCTCCTGCCTAAACCTCCCAAGTAGGTAGAACTACATGCCTGGCTAATTTTTTTTTTGTATTTTTAGTACAGACAGGGTTTCAATATGTTGGCCAGGCTGGTCTTGAACTTCTGATCTCATGATCTGCCTGCCTTGGCCTCCGAAAGTGCTGTGATTACAAGCACTGCACCTGGCTGTAACATTTTAATTAGAAAAGGTTTAAGGGAATTGCTTGGAGGGGGTCGGGGTATTCTGATGGTATACAGATAAGGGAATTGGATTAGTTGTTAGCAGGTGTCAACCACATTCTCTTTCAGGTAGTTTAGTGGTTTGGTGTTAGGAATGCTGAGTTACTTGTTTAACTGGCCTTCTACGCTTGCCAGCTGGACAGATTGAATCGATTTAACCCATCCCTGGGTGATGAAATTGTCCTCAACCCTAATATGGAGGTGGTTTGCAAAAGTAAGTCACTTTTCTTTTCATATGCTGCACAAGTAAAAGACATCTGGTGGCTATTTTTAAAGCCCAATAGTTTTATGCAATAGTATGCTGAGAAGTTGCATGTATTATACATGTTTATGCTAAATGGAATTGTGATTTCAGTGCACAGCTTTGAGCTGGTTACTTGAAGAAATCCCACAGGGAATTGCTTGGGCAGAAAAACAGCCTTTTACATGGAATCAGCACAGTTCCAGTCTATTGCATTAGGTTTGTATAAAGGTTGTGTCTTATGAGAATCAGAGCTTTGGAATCACAGAACACAAGGCTCTAATATGGGTCAAATATGACCTGCTTCACCCTGGATTATGGTTTACCTGAAATTTTGACAGAAACATTGTTCTTTTCCTAGTTCAGTGTTTGTCACTCTTGACTGTGTATTAGAATCACTGGGAGAGCTTTAAAAAATGTAAATGATCTCCTGATGTCTATGCTCCTTCCAAGAACTATTACATCAGAATTTCTCAGGGGTAGAGCTCAGGCTTAAGTATGTTCAAAGAATTCCCCAAGTGATTCTAAAGTACAGTCAAGGTTGAGGAATCACTGCCTCTCACTAGTTAACACACTTTGAATTTCTAGGCCAGTAAAACTTAACTTCCCCACTGGTGATGTCAGTTTCAAGTTGGCTTAAATCAGTTAGTAATTATACAGGAAGCTAAATGTAATTAAGTGTACAATATTGAGCTCCTCAAGAGTCTTCCACTGAAATTACATTTAAAAACTGTAATATTTTGGAGGCTTCTGACAAAAGGACAATATGTATTCCTGAAGCTTCCATAAACACTTGACTTTCTTCCTGATTATGTCCAATTGTTATAAGCCACTGGGAACCCTCTAGGTTCACCTCTGTCCTCAATTAGAAATCCATTTGGATTACAAACATTGGCATTTTATCTCCCCTCACCACAGCAGAGACCCTTTGAACACATCCAATTTTCTGGTTCATTGTTATCCTGAGTCCTCAAATGGCACCCAGAGAGATTAATACTCACTGTTGGAAGAAACAAAGGACCACCGATGAAAAAACTTCAGACATCTAGAGCTGGAATGACCCTTAATGCATGAAGAGTCTACTTCTCTCATTTAGCAGGGAAGAAAATTGACCCCTGACAGTTATGTGATTTGCTTAGGTCCAATTTGTTAGAGGCAGAATCAGACTGGAAAGACTAGAGTCTTTTGATAGGTGCAGTCTTTTTACACTTTCCTGAGCTGCCTAATGAGATCTATAGGTGGGACTGAGATTGGTGAACAACAGCCTGTGTCATTTAATGGCAATTTGAAACAACAAAAATAGATAATGAACTATGTTTGTTTGCATAAGTAGCAAAATTGAAAACAGTATTATGGTTGTGTTAGCTTCCGTGCTAAGTGTTTGACAGGTAATAATAAAATTCTGACTTCGTACTAGATTTTGGGGCATAGCGGTGATGCAATTTTGACTGTATCATTTCTCATACATCAAGGGGAAATATTCATTCTATGAGAATTATTCTGAAAGGAAGGAGTGTGAGTTTATTCTTTGGTCCATCTTCTTGTTAATAGTGACAACTTATCCAGAGGCGGTCAAGAAACTTTACCGATAGTGTAGAAAGCTGGATGAATGAACGGATGGAAAAGGCAATCAGAAAGAAAACTTGGTCTATAAAAGGGAAGTTTGTCCTTACACAAACAACTCTATCCTGCATCATGGCTTGGACAAGACAAAAGGTTTATTTCAAGATGCATATTCATAAATAGAGTAATATTTAAAGAGCTTAGCTTATTAACTGTTTACATAAAATATTAAATAAAGCTGTTTATGCTTTGGCTGAGAATGACCCTGAGGTTTGGAAATACTATTCAGTTATGTACCTACAGTGAAGAAAGAAATTGTTTTGGCTGTATGCAGACCAGGTTGCTATGAACTTTTGGAATGAAGACAGGAGAGGGCTCAGTTGAGTCTGGAAACTCTAGGGTAGAGCCACAAATGTATGTGTGTCCAGCTGGGTCCCTCCAAGTCTAAGCAGCTCTGATTCCATGTCTTTAGGCTGGACCAGCCCTGGGAGCCTCTACACTTCAGGAGATAAGAGGCAGAATTCCTCAGGAGTGAACCTGAGGCCCTGGCTAATCCCAAAGCTATTTTCTGATTTTGTGTATGACTTCTTCCCAACTCTCATTTGCTTCAAGGATTTTTTCAACTAAATTAGGCCCAGAAATCACACAATGAAGCCAATAAAACATATTTACCACAAATCCTTGCAGGAGAAACTCTAAGAGATAATAAAATGATTTACTTTCTGATTAGAAAGTTACGTTCTTTGCTTCATACTGACAAACTTTTCAACAAAACTTCTCCCCTTTCATCTTGGCCTTTGGGATTTAGTGGACGTCGTCCAAAGCTCTTTAACTTTTCCAGTCATTTGAGTTTGGTTTTGCTTAGAAATGTCATATTAAAGTGCAAGGCCTTACAGCTTATTAGTAAGTGTTTGGCCTGCTCACAGCTGATCTCAGAAGGCCAAGCAGATGGTTACCAGCCAAAGTCACAGTTCTGCCAAGGGAAAAACATAGGAGAACTGCTCTTCACCTAATGCTGAATTATGCCTGGTGCAAAGCAAGGGGTTTTCCTGTCCATGGACTCATTCATATTTCCCTGATTTTGGAACTATGTGCCAAGAACTTTGACAGTGAGAGATGTGAGTGGTATTCATTGGTGGGAATGGATGGGTGGAAGGACTGAGAGGTTAGTATTAACCATCAAGATGTTTGCAGAGCAATGCATACATCCCTGATCTGTATTGGTCAACATGTTGGAAGGCACAGGACGCTCAAAGCTCTACGCAGGGTAAGACAGAGGCCAGAGGAGGGAGCAGAAGTCACACCTGGATGGAGCAGGCAGGATGTCCCCACAGGGAGCGCTGAAGGCAGAGGTATGTGGAGGATGCATTTCCTGCCAAAGGGGCAGCTACGCCTCAGCTCCAGCAGATGATGGCAGTGTCTCTTTAGATCTGGATTTGCTGAGGAAGTCAGAAATCTGAGTTTCTATATGAAATCCACTCTTAAAAGACTGTTATTGACCCATTAAACCACACACACCTGGACCCCAGATATGGCAACAGCCAGCTAGCATACACTTCTGCACAGTCAGTTTCTGGAGTTCAAATCTGTCCAGACCAAAAGTCAGGCGATTGTGGAGGCTGGCGTGCTCCAGGGGAAGGCTGCAGAAGGAGGACAGCTGTTGCCATGGGGCTGCTCACCTGCACCCTGCCTGGGCCTGCTGTGCTCACACCTGCTTGTTGACTCTGGCCCCTGTGGCCTGCAAGCTTTACCTCTGGATGCTGCTTCTTTCTGCAGTTGAATGGGGAAGTGGGGCTACTGGGAACTTGGGCACTTCAGTAATTGATCTGTCCCCAAGTCAGTGAGGGCTGGGCTCACTCCATGGGCTCTGGTTATATATTCAACGACAGCAAAAAGGCAAACAGTTCAACTCTCTATTGTGCTTTCACTCCCTTCGGTCTTGTCATCCTCAGCTTGGCCCAGTCTTCCATCACTTATGGAAACAATTGCCTGGATTAAAGGCCCTCTACTTAAAATACCAAGTGGCCGAGAGCAGGAGAGCAGTGGTTCACGCCTATAATCCCAGCACTTCAGGAGGTCTAGGCGAGAGGATCCCCTGAACTCAGTAGTTCAAGATCAGCTTCAGCAACATAGTGAGACCTCGTCTCTACTAAAAATTAAAGAAAAAACAAGCTGTGCAAGGTGGCAAGCGCCTTTAGTCCCAGCTGCTCAAGAGGCTGAGGTGAAGATTGCTTGAGCCCAGGAGTTTGCAGTGAGTAATGATGGCAGCCAGCTTAGGTGACAGAGCAAGACCCTGTCTTCGAATAAATAAAATATCCAAGTGGTTTCCATTTTCTGATTAGAGGCTGACTAATGCAATGAAATTTTCATATCACATGTTAAGACTTCTGTATTAATTTAGAAATAATGTTTTTTCCATTTCCATTTGTTCAATGTCTTCATATTGTTTTTGTCCTTAATATAAATCATTTGTTTGTCATCTAACTCAGTGTTTCACAATACAGCATGTTTAGAGAAAGAATTTTTGGAATTGATCTATAGTGTTTCCACAGGTAGTCTTATCTTAAACCCAAAGGACTATTTTTATAATATTAAAATGTATTTCCATTCACCCTGCTGATGTATTTTTTGTGATTGCTACAATATTGTCTTACCGTATTTTTTAAGATTGCCTGTATTGAAATAATGTAATTTAATTTATATAAAATAAAAGACAAACATTTTAAGTGTACAGTTTGCTGAACTTTGACAAATCCAGACACTTCTGTAGCCACCGACACAATCGACAAATAGAAAACCTTCATGATCTCCACAGTTCCCTCAAGCCCACTTGTGGTCAATCCCATCTTTGGGCCCAGCTGACTACTTGTTTGCTTTCTGTCACTCCAAATTAGCTTCTTCTTTTCTAAAATATCATATAAATGGCATCCTATGTATGTTTTCTTAGTGTCTGGCTTCTTTCTCTCAGCCCAATAATTTTGAAATCTAGTCACACTATGTGTATTAGTACATTATTTTTGTTCTTACTTAGTAGAATCCATCATATGGATTAAGTGAAATGTGTCTATTTATTTTGGTGAATATTTGAGTGTTTCCAGTTTGAGCAATTATGAATAAAGCTGTTATGACAATGCAAGTATAAGTCTCCTAGTGAACATATATTTTTATTTTTCTTGAGTAAATACCTAGGAGTAGGAGTGTTGGGTCATACAGTAGGTGTATGTTTAACTTTACAAGAAACTGTCAATTGTTTTCTCCAGGTAGTTATACAATTTTACATTATCACCAACAATGTGAAAGAGATGTAGTTGTTTCCCATCCTCTCCAGCAAGTGGTATTATCAGTCTGTCTCATTTCAGCCTTTCTATTATACCTGCAGTGGAATCTCATGAGGGTTTGGATTTGCATTTCTCCTGCGACTAAGGATGCCAAACATCTTTGCCTTGTGTGTTGGTTATTGGCACGTGTCTTTTTTTTTTTTGTAGTGCATGTCTTTTTTTTTTAGATGAAGTCTTGCTCTGTTGTCCAGGCTGGAGTGCAGTGGTGTGATCTCAGCTCACTGCAACCTCCACCTCCTGGGTTCAAGCAATTCTCCTGCCTCAGCCTCCCAAGTAGCTGGGATTACAGGTGCACACCATACCAGGCTAATTTTTGTATTTTTGTAGAGACAGGGCTTTGCCATGTTGGCCAGGCTGGTCTCGAACTCCTGACCTCAGGTGATTTGCCTGCCTCCGCCTCCCAAAGTGCTGGGATTATAGGCATGAGTCACTGTGCCCAGCGGCAAGTCCTTTTTTTTTTTTTTTTTACAAAAATTTTATGTCAGTAGTTTTATGGGAACACATGGTTTTTGATTATGTGGATAAGTTCTTTAGTGGTGATTTCTGAGATTTTGGTGCACCTGTCACCTGAGCAGTGTACACTGTACCTAGTGTGTAGTGTTTTATCCCTCAACCCCCTCCTACCCTTCCCTCTGAGTCCTCAAAGTCTATTTTGTTTTTGTTCTTTTTTTGAGATGGAGTCTCTCTTTGTTGTTCAGGCTGGAGTGCAGTGGTGTGATCTCCGCTCACTGCAACGTATGCCTTCTGGGTTCAAACGATTCTCCTGCCTCAGCCATTTGAGTAGCTAGGATTACAGGTGCCCAACACCATGCTGAGTTAATTTTTGTATTTTTAGTAGAGACCAGTTTTCACCACATTGGCCAGGCTGGTCTCAAACTTCTGACCTCAGGTGATTCGCCTGCCTCAGCCTCCCAAAGTGCTGAGATTACAGGTGTGAGCTACCGTGCCTGGCTCCCAAAGTCCATTATATGATTCTTATACCTCTGTATCCTCATAGCTTAGCCCCCACTTGTAGGTGGGAACATGCAACATTTGGTTTTACTTTCCTGAGTTACTTCTCAGTTACTTCAGAGTTGCATTCTGAGTTACTACTTAGAATAAGTGAAGTCACTCAGGAATGGAAACCCAAATATTCACATTTTCTTCTAGGACTTTCATAGTTTGAGGTTTTAATTTAGATCTAGGACCCATATCAAATTCATTTTTGTGTATGTATTCAGGTAAAAGTTGAGATTTTTCCCCCCAATGGATATCCAGTTGTTTCAGCTTCCAATATTGCTTTTTATAGCGATTTTTGAAAGAATTGTTTATAACAACCTTCAATTCTTTCAGTTGTGAAGTCATGTAATTACTAAATATACATTAAGCATTTACCCCACATGAAAGAGGACATGCATGGCATTTAATTAGGTCCTCTTTCCTTTACATTTTTCCTCAGCAAACAGGATCAAGACCACACTCATGGACATCTCATAGTCAAGCAATTTTGGCCAATTAAATGTGAGTTGGAAACACCTGTGTCAGCTCTCATCTGAAGCAGTGAGAAGTCCCTGTGTGACATCCCAACTCTCCCTGCACCTGTGCTGGCAACCAAGAAAGCCTTGTGTTTGAGGCAGGGCCACAGGTTGAAAGCTAAGTCACCACCTGGAGGGCACCTTCCTGAAGAGCTGCCCACAGTGGCACATGTATAAGCAGCAGGTACATTTTTATGTGTTAAGCTTCTGAAATTTCAGAGTTAATTTCTTACTGTATCATGGTCTATTCTATACACTGGCTATATACTTCCTTTTTTTTTTTTTTTTTTTTTTTAGAAAAATCAGTTTTATAAGGTAACCTCTCTAAGCAACTAAACTATGATTGGTTATGCTTTTTCAGGCAAACGTGGCTTTGCCAAAAATAAGGTTAGTGAAGTAGTACTTCCATTCTATGAGAGAATTTCCTTATTCTTTATTTTTTGGATACAGGGTCTCACTTTGTCACGCAGGCTAGAGTGGAGTGGCATAATCACAGCTCACCGCAGCCTCGACCTTTCAGGCTCAGGTGATCCTCTCACCTCTGCCCGAGTAGCTAGGACTACAGGTGCCAGCTGCCACACCTTGCTAGCTTTTGTATTTTTTTGTAGAGATGGGATTTTTGCCATGTTGCCCAGGCTGGTCTCAAACTCCTGGGCTCAAGTGATCTGCCTGCCTCAGCCTCCCAAAGTGTTAGGATTACAGGCATGAGCCACCATGCCTGACCCTATGAGAGAATTTCTAAGGAATAGAAAAAAAGGATTTTGATAAAAACATCTTACCGTTTGAGGGATGATTTAGGGGGAAAAGCCACCCCTCATACTTGGGCATATATCATTTGATTTTACAATAATAGGGTTGTAAATCTCAAAGCTTTGAGACACGATGCTGTAGCTAGAGGATGGAAATATGTTGGTGCAGTGCCCAAATCCAGGGCATAACACATGACCCATGTAAGCTGCTGGTTAACACTTCCTTTCTTTTCCTAAAGCACATTTCCTGCAATAGAAAACATTCATAGGAGACCCAGGCCTCAGATATTTCCCGGATGTCCAAAGGCACATCTGGAGGAAATCCCATAGGAGCTTCCTATAGGTCCTAAAATATTTAGGCTGAGTTCTAGACCTGGTACATTGTAAAAGTCAAGTACAAAGTCTTTTTAATTGCTCTGCCATCATCTCTCCCCAGGAAAAACTAGCAGAATTCAGGAGAACCTTCTTGTTTTCTGAAACAACAGCAATGCTGGTTTATTCTGATTTGGTTCAAGAGAAGCAGCATGAATGGACGGAGTCCTGGATGGGAAGTTAGGAGTCATGGGTTCTGGGTCTGCAGTGTGGTCCAGGATAAACTGCCTGCTCCTCTTTGGAACTTGGTTTCATGATTCAGAAATAAAAGACTGAGTCTGTATTAGATTCCCAGTTGGAGATTAGAAGGGATTATCATACTATTTATAATATTTCAAAAAGCCTAGCAGAAATAGTACCTGTTTTCCGATGATGGTACACAGGGTTAGCAAAACATTACATTTCTTAACATTTTGACTGTGAGTTTGAACTTGATAGAGTAGCATTAGTTATCTCCTGTGGAATTAAAACAAAGTTTAAAAATTATATATGTCTTGGCCAGGCCCGATGGCTCACGCCTGTAATCCCAGCACTTTGGGAGGCTGAGTTGGGTGGACCATCTGAGGTCAAGAGTTTGAGACCAGCCTGACCAATACGGTGAAACTCTGTCTCTATTAGAAATACAAAAAATTGTCGGGTGTGGTGGTGTGTGCCTGTAGTTCCAGCTACTCAGGAGGCTGAGACAGGATAACTGCTTGAACCTAGGAAGCAGAGGTTCCGGTGAGCTGAGATTGAGCCACTATACCCTAGCCTGGGCGATAGAGTGAGAATCTGTCTTAAAAAACAAACAAATACACAAACTTATAAATGTCTTTAACATCAATAGAAGCTAGCATTTGTTGAGTGCTTACGATGTGCTCAGTGGTAGTTAAATACTAGACCTGAGAGAAATCTTACCATATTCTTCAAAGCAGACAGTACTTTTGCTGCATTCACTATTCTTTGGTTATTGGATAATTTCTAGCTTTATGGTATTGTGGTCAGCCATTAGAATTGGTTTTAAAATGTTCCCCCACAATGTAAGTGAAGTAGAGCATATATGGAGATCGTATTTCCTTCCTGTAAGAAGTTATTGTGAAGATGATAATAGAAATATTAAACCCATGAACTTTATACATCAATCATCTCTAAAATATAGATTAAATTGACAAATTAAGTCAAACTTTTTCAATATCTGAAGTGAATCTGCTCACTATAAAGATGAGGGCTCTTCCTGGTTGTTTAATAAAGCAGGAGTAGACAGACCCAAATACACTTATTCCAGAAGCATTGATTAGGTCTGTTCTTGGTGCAAAGCAAAGTGTTTGGTGGACAAGAGAGTGAAAGTCAGTGAGGGATAAGAGTAGTTATTTTCTGGGAATTTATAGTTGATTAGATAGTTGTTCTGGTTGTTTACTGCTGTGCAATGAACCACTCTAAGACTCAGTAGCTTTAACAGCAACCATTTTGCTATCCTCCATGAATCTGTGGGTCAGGAATTAGGGCAGGGTACAGCTGGCAGATTCTTCACCTTTCTGTGCCATCAAATGAAGCTACTTGATGATATTCAGCTAGAGAAAGGCTGATCTGCAGGCTCCAAGCAAGTTTCCCTCACAATTCAGGCACCCTGGCAGTCATGGCTAGAAGGCAGGGTTCGGCTGGGGCTAACTACCAGAATGTCTGCACAAGGTCTCGCAAGGCGGCAGCACCAGGGTAGTCAGATATTTTGCACTATGGTGCAAGGCTTCAAGAACGTATTCCAAATCATCTGGGTAGAGGTTGTGAAGCTTCTATAATCTAGACTCAGAACATCACTAAACTCAGAACATCCACCACATCCAGTTGGTTAAGCAAGTCATTAAAGTCAGCCTAGCTTCAAGGGGAGGAGAATTGGACTCCACCTCTCAATGGCAAGAATGGTGAAGACTATGAGCCTATCTTTAATTTACCATAGTGTTCAAACCAAAAATTCTGCAGAGGATTGGTAAGAGTGCAGTTGCATGACTCCTGGCAACTACATGTAAGGGCCCACAGTGTAGCCTAGGATCATAATTTGCTGAGAGGTAGTGGAGTCAAGAAGTGATGCAAGTAAGAAGTTACAGAAGTGCTTTGGAAAGGTCCTTGTTCCTTGGCGTGTGTGTTAGAATGCAAGCGTGACTCTTTAGGCTTCCTGGTACTGTCTTTAGTCTTTGCAGGGTTTATAGTTTAGGAGGAAGCACTCCAAAATGGGTGGCACTGAAATAATCACAGAACCTTAAAAATTTTTCAACCTCATTGCCTTGTCTTCCGAGGAAGCACTTTGAAAGTTTACTAAATGAAACCAGCTGTCATTTTTATTTGTCAGTATTAAATGTTATTTAGCTAGGGCAGGTGGCCAATGGCTTTAGAGGCTTCTGGCACTAGGATTAGCCAGAAATCACATGTACTCATGGAGAGTATCATTGAACAGACCCACCTGGAGAAAAGTGTCCATTAACTGCAGTGGGTTATGAGGAAACAACCATTTGTTCAATAGGGCCAACCCCCACCATCACCAGGCGGGTCCACAGTGTCTGTTGAGAAAGCCTTTAGGAAGGTACTTTCCAGAAGGTGGAGGCATACAGATAACTGGCAGACGCTTCCTAGCATGACCTTTCCCATCCCACACTCAGCCTCTAAGAAAATCACTTTCCAAGTCCAGTCTTTTTCCTCTGTACTCTCTAGGTCAGCTGAGACAGGCCAACATCTTCTAAACAAAATTTGTCAAAGAACATAAGGCAAGAAAACATAATTTTGGAAAATACAAATTATGTAATAGAACTCAGGTTCCAAGTACAGTTTTCTGACCCCAAGACAAATGCAGTCTAGCCCCAGAAGGCTGGATTGAGGCCCTAGCATTTTGTTTCTCCTCTAACTGGTTTTTTTGATTCCCAGGAGATGTGTTTATGTGCCACTTTATTTGGTTTTCTGCACAAATGCAAAAGACACTCTTTTCATGCTAAAATATTTTCCTCCCTGATTTGACTTGAACTCACTGGTTATTCATGGGCCTCTTACCCACTGCTTTGTTGAGGGCCAGCTGGCAGAGCTGTGGAGGCTAGTCAGAGCAGGTCCAAGCCCCAAACTCCATCCGCCTTCTGGTCTTTCTATGACTCACTAAAAATGCATCTTCCTTGGTCCCCAGAACACTGTAGGTTCACTGGGTCTGGCATGGTGATCGAGAGTGGAGGCTTGGGACACAGATAAACTCTCTACCAGTCTCCAGTTACACCACTTATGAGCCTTAGTTTTTCATTTGTAAAATAGAAATGATAATAATACATACTTCGTAGGGTTGTTGTGGATATTAAGTAGTAGTTACACGTATAGAATATATTAGAACAATTCTTGCCACAAACGTTCAAAAAATGTTAGTTGCAATGATGATGGTTAAAGAACGCCTTGAGTATAACTACAGAATATGATGTGGTAATGGCTTCCTGAACATCATTTCAGAGAGGGACAGAGCTTTGACTTCTTCAGGAAACAGCCATCACTCCTGACTCCTGAGATGTAGACAGCAGAGAAAGAAATAGTTTTAAGTAGCAGGTACTGAACTCTGTGGTGTAAGGGCATTGGAAGCTGGAGTGCGAGGAGGGGGAAGTGGGAAGTTGGCATCGAGGGCGGTTGCCTTATGCCAAGTGTTGTGAAAGAGTTCCACGTACATGTCTCCTGGAATTGTCTAAGCAACAGTGTGAGGTAGTATGCCTGTCCCACCAAGTTGAGGAAAAGGGGGTACAGAAAGTTTGAGCAAATTGCACAAAGTCATGTAACTAATAATGATGTAGCTAAGATTCCAACCCAGGAATGTCTGGAGGAAAGTCCTCTGTTCTTTCCTCCACACCATCCTGGACATTAGGATTGTGTGAGGGCTCGGGTGTTTCTCTTGACCTGGCTGGGAAAATTCTCAAAGTATCATAGTAAAGAAGAACGTGAAAGACGAAGCCAAACAACAGCAAAATACCAACTACCCGCTGGCCAAAAAAACCCAAACTCAAACAACCTTGACGTAGAAAAAGTTATGCCCTTGGCTAACTTCAGTCAACATTTTCTTTTAAGGTTGAAGTTAGACTCTGTCAATATCATTTTTAGACAGAGAAATGGCAAACTTTAAGTAAAGAGGCATTTCAGGACCCATATTTTTAAAGCTGTAGCTATACTACAAATGCTGTTGACTAAAAAAAAAAAAATCTATTTACATCCTATGCTGTGCTCTGCCCTGCTGTTCCATTCTATTCTGATCTGCTCATTCATTTATTCATCCCCTAAATATTAACTGAGAGCCTTTAATATGGTGGGTACTGTTTTTAGTGTGATGGATTTACTATTATAGTAGTCAGGATCGTATGTAGAATAATGACACCCTTCTCCCACAAAGATATTCAGGTTCTAATCCCCATATCCTGTTCATGTACCACCTTGCATGAAAAAAGGGACTTTGCAGATGTGATTAAATTAAGGATTTTGAGATTGGAGAGATAATCCTGGATTTTCTAGGTGGGCTTAATATAATCATAAGAGTTTTTATTAGAGGAAAGGATGAGTCAGAAAGAAGGCAATGTGAAGATGGAAGCAGAGGCTGGAGTGATGCGCTTTGAGGTCGGAATAAGGGCCCACTAGCTAAGGGAACGAAGGTGACCTCTAGAATTTGGTACAGCAAGAAAACAGATTGTTCCCTGAGAATTTCAGAAGCACAGCCCTATCAACACCCTAATTTTACCGTCGTAAGACTCACTTTGGACTTCTGACTTCTGGAACTATAAGATAATAGATTTGTGATTATTTTTTTGTAAGTGACTAAGTAGGGTTACTGGTTACAGTGGCAATAGGAAACTAACACAATCAGGATAGCTGGAGTACAGTACAGTAACAGCCTCCAAACCCCAGTGACTTAATACAACAGCGATATATTCCTTATTCATATTAGAAGTCTAGTGAGGGCCGTCAGGGGGCTCTGATCATTGTCACCAGTCTCTGACCCAGGATGATGATGGAGGCGCCATCAGGACATGTGCTTCTGTAACCACTTCATCTTTATTGGCAAATAACACACTAGTTCATAAACCTTCCTCCTGGAAGGGACACATATACGTTGACTCAGCTTTTATGTGATCAAACAAATCACATGGCTGTGCCCAACTTTAATTGGAGAAGGGACATGTAATCCTACACATGGAGAAGAGGAGAACTTGAAATTTGGAACCAGTCTTGGTGACTCCCACAACTAGTGAAGAGTCAGGGTTCCTATGATCATGGAGTTTGTGCTCCTTGGAAGATAGGCACTAACAACAACAAAAACAACCCTAGTAAGTAACAAACAGGGTCAATTTCAGATCTTGATAAATGTTCTGGAGAGAATAAAATAAGGTAATGTGACAAGGTAACTGGTGGCTCTTTGGTGGTCAGGGAGGGACTCTACGAAGGTACATCTGAATTGGGAGATGAATGACAAGGGTCAACCACGTAATGATCCTGAGACTGTGCGGTCCATACGGATCCAAAACAACTATTTTCCATTCTACATTAAGAAAAATAAAAACATTGGGGAAGGATATTTCATGATCTGTTTTTATGAGACTGAACAAGTCCTAATGGCTGAACCAAGATTGATGGTACACAATGGCTCTCTTAGACTAAAGAAGATTTCTTCACAAAGTTTTAATCAACCAGGATATTGTATAAAATGGAATGCCCTTCCTGCCACTGGAGGCTGGAGCCATTCAATTTAGATGAGTTTCCAAAAGAGTGCTTAACATTTCCCTGGAAATGATAAGAAGGAAATGACACTGAAGGACTCAGCAGGGAAGAATAGCTGAGCAAAGGGAGTTGCTGCGGTGCTGGACTTGAACTCCTTGGCGGCATGACTCATTTAAAGCACCCAAGGTTTGTCAAGGGAAGGTAGTGAGGAATAGAGGGGAGAAGAGTCCACTGGATGTCTGTGATAAACTAGCTGCCAGGAAAAATTGTCAAAACATCCAGAGTATTAGCAAAGGGTCAGGAGTTTCTGTTCCGGATACACCCAGAAAAATAAATAGCTTTGGATCTTGTTGGGTGAAGTTGGAAGAAAAGAGGATTGTGCCCTCTAATGGAAGGTGCAATCCCAAAGAGCACTAAAACCTAGGGAAAGGAGAGATTGAGAGCAAACTCTCTCTGGAGCATGGAGCAAGAACAGCCCAAGATCATCTTAGCTCCTTCACCAAGACAATACAGGAGGGTCTGCAGCAGGAACATGATGCCTGCTCACAGTGAGATCTAGAAAAACCCAGCTCCTCTGCTCATCTGGTCCATGTTTCTCTCCAGGTCACCAGCAGCCTGCCTCTCCACCAGGTACATTCTTCTCCATGGAGGACTCTTGGAGCACCCAGAGACCTCTCCTGCCCTTCTCCCTCAACAGCAGACAGCACAGGGCCATATGCTGCCCACCCATCTTTGAAAAACCTGAACATTCTCCTCCTGACTGTCATCAACAAGTGAAAGGACTCATTCTGGAGTAAGAGAAAGAGGATGCGATTTAGGATTAGGGTAACTGGGTTTGGATCTTGGCTTTTCTTTGGCTGAGACACTTTCACAGGATTTCAGTAAATCAGAATTTTATATGAAGTAAAGTGCATGTCTTACCACCATGTAACTTAACTGAGACATTCTGGCTTACCTAGCAAATTCCTTCTCATCTGCCAGTGGGCTACAGCCACTGTCTTTGTCTATGTGATTCTTCTATGGATCCCTTTCAGAACCTTATTTTCTGACCCACTTGCTTCCTGATGATCACATTTGGTAATATCCTGCTCCTTAGGAACAACTCTGACCCCTAACCACATGGCAGACCTTGTCCTATGCATTCAGTAAGACAGCCCTGTTAGATAACTAATTCGTAAGTCTAAATGTTGAACAACATACATACCATTTGGGGTAACTTTAGAAATAGGCTAGAGCTGCTACATAAAATCAAATACCAAATTCTAAGCAGTTGCTAGGGATATGTATACTAGATAAAATATAGAGTCTTGGCTGGCAGAATTAGGCTCTCTCCTTGTATCAGATGTCCCTCGTGTCCCACATCACATTCCATTGGCACATCTCTGATTTCATGTGCAGTTTCAGTGGGCAGTTCTAGGTAAGCTTGACAATGTTCCACCTCAAGTACATGCCTTGGCTTCCCTGATGTCATACAACCCACTTGTATTGGTTCATTCTTGCATTGTTATAAAGAAATACCTGAGATTGTGTAATTTATAAAGAAAAAAGGTTTGGCCAGGTACGGTGTCTCACACCTGTAATCTCAGCACTTTGGGAGGCTAAGCTGGGCGGATCACGAGGTCAAGAGATAAAGACCATCCTGGCCAACATGGTGAAGCCCCATCTCTACTAAAAATACAAAAATTAGCTGGGCCTGGTGGTGTGCACCTGTAGTCCCAGCTACTCAGGAAGCTGAGGCAGGAGAATTGCTTGAACCTGGGAGGCAGAGGTTGCAGTGAGCTGAGATCACGCCATTGCACTCGAGCCTGGTGCCTGCTGACAGAGCAAGTCTGTCTCAAAAAAAGAAAGAAGATTTAATTGCTCCTGGCTCTGCAGGCTGTACAGGAAGCATAATGCTGGCATCTGCTTGGTTTCTGGGGATCCCTCAGGAAACTTACAATTATGGCAGAAGGCAAAGCGAGAAGCTGGCACTTCACAGGGCTGGAAGCAGGGAAAGGACAGAGGGTGGGAGGTGCTACACAATTTTAAACAATCAGACATTGTGAGAACTCACTTTAGTGAGAACAGTACCAAGGGAGATGGTGCTAAACCATTCATGAGAAACCACCCCATGAGCCAATCACCTCCCACAGCCCCCACCTTCAACATTGGGGATTACAATTCAACATGAGATTTGTGTGGGGACGCAGATCCAAATAATCTCACCACTCAACAAGCATGAACACAGCCCGGCAGTGATGAGAGGCCAGTGATCCTAGGGCCAGCTCTCAAAGGAGGTGGAAGCTTGAAAATAAATGCTCCAGCAGCTCCTTGCTCAGATGGGCTATTCTGGAAGCTTTCAGAGAGTGGATTGGGAGGTTTTGGCAGAATCGATCTGTTCCCAGTTGTGACCTTTCATAATTACCCTGTGTGAAAGGGAGAATAGTGGACCCCTAAGATGTTCTCATATGAATCCTCAGGATCTATGAATATGTTATCTTAACTTGGCAAAGGGATTTTTCAGATGTGACTAAGTTAAGGATATAGATTATCCAGGTTGGTCCTATGTAATCACAAGAGTCCATATAAGAAGGAGGCAGGAGGGTTAGAGAAAGAGATGTGACAATAGAAACAGAGGTCAGGGTGACGCAGCCATGAGCCAAGGAATGCAGGCAACCAAAGCTGAAAAAGGCAAGGGATGAATTCTTCCCTAAATCCTCCAGAAAACATGCAGCACTGCCAACACCTTGATTTTACCTCCATATATTAGTGTCATAGGGCTATTCTAACAAAATGCCACTATGTTTGAGGGAATTTTTTACAGCAGCAATAGAAAACTAATGCATCTCCCAAATAAACAATTGCATATAAGTCCTTCTCTCTGACTCTGCTTTTAGGCATTCCTGTATGCAGGCACATCTCATTTTATTGAAACTTTGTTTCATTGTACTTTGCAGTTTCTTTTTTCAAACTGAAGGTTTGTGGCAGTGCTGTGTTGAGCAAGTTTATTGGTGCCATTTTTTTGAGACAGGGTCTTGCTGTGTTGTCCAGGCTGGTCTTGAACTCTGGGACTCAAGTAATCCTGGTGCCATTTTTCCACCAGCATGTGCTCACTTTGTGTCTCTGTGTCACAGTTTGGAAATTCTCCCAATATTTCACTTATTATTATTATTATATCTGTTAAAGTAATCTGTGATCAGGGATCTTTGATACTACTATTGTAATTGTTTTGGGGCACCACAAGCCATGCCCATGTAAGATGGCAACCTTAATCAATGAATGTTGTGTGTGTTCTGACTGCTTTACCAACCACTTGTTCCTTTGTCTCTGTTTCTCTGTGTCTCCTTGGGCCTCCCAATTTCCTCAGATACAACTATATTGAAATTAGGCCAATTAGTAACCCTATAATGGCCTCTAAGAGTTCTAATGAAAGACTCACGTGTTTCTCACTTTAAATCAAAAGTTAGAAATGATTAAACTTAGTGAAGAAGGCTTGTAAAAAGCCAAGATAGGATAAAATTTGGCCTCTTGCATGTAACAGTTAGGTAAGTTGTGAATACAAAGGAAAAGTTCTTGAAGAAAATTAAAAGTGCTACTCCCGTGAACACATTAATGATAAGAAAGGGGAATAGCCTTACTGCTGATTCAGAGACAGTCGTAGTGGTCTGGATAGAAGATCAAAGCGTCCCAACATTCCTTTAAGCCAAAGCTTAAATGTTGTTTGCTGTTGTTTGAATAGTGGATAATGTGCAGGAATTGGCTTCCCATAGTGAAGTCCCCCTGTACCAGGCACAGTTCAATCAGAGAACCAAACCACTGTTTCCAGCAGAAAGTGATTTTATATCAGAAGTTGGGTGTTTTCAGACTATTGAAAGGAAGATAGAATGACAGAAGGCAGATGAGTTGTTGCCTGGGCCAGGATTGGAGGATTGGATTAGATTGATTGTCAAGGGGCACAGGAAAACTTAATATGATGGTGCTTGCCTGATTGTACATATCTGTCAAAACTTATCAAAGCAGGCCAAGAACACTTTGGAAGACCAAAGCGGGAGGATCACTCGAGGCAAGAAGTTCAAGACCAGCCTGAGCAACACGATAAAACTCTGTCTCTACAAAAAAATGAAAAAAAATTACCCAAACATGATGGCACACGCCTGTAGTCCCAGTTACTCTGGAGGCTGAGGTAGAAGGATCACTTTAGCCCAGGAGTTCAAGGCTGCAATGAACTATGATCATACCACTACACACCAGCCTGGGTACTCTGCCTTGTAAAAATAACATCATGGGCTAGGCGTGGTGGCTCACGCCTGTAATCCTATCACTTTAGGAGGCCAAGGCAGGTGGATCTTCTAAGGTCAGAAGTTCCAGACCAGCTGGGCAAAAGTAGTCTTGTTCTGGACTGGCTGGTCTTTCAGGGAAGTCTTTGATGTGGCACAGTCTTCATGGGCAAGTGCCAAGTTCTTACCCTGAGTGACAGTGGGACAGTTGTCAATTAAGACAGCTGTTTCCAGCTGCTAAAGGCCTGCTCTTTGATGGTCCCAGAGTCCTCTGGCGAGAACTGATGGTGGAAGTGTGTACTTGTTTGTGTCTTTATGTGGTTGAATGCAGTCTTTATTTTTCATTTGTTTGTCAGGCAAAACATCTTATCCTTGTTGGCAAGGTGCCCTATGAAATGTAAAATGTATTCTTTCCCTAAGATGGAGCTAGTTGCATCAAGCATGCTCCATACAATATGATAGGTCAGGTTAGCCTCTAAACCATCAGGAATTAGCCAAGTTTGGTAAGCAAGGACAACAGAATCTCCGAGAGTCTGTCAGTTATGCTCCCAACAATGCTACGTAAGAAACCACCTCATGACTGAGTGACTTAAAGCAGCAATCATTTATGCTCTGTGGATCTGCAGTCAGCTGATGCTGCCTGAGCTCAGCTTCTGGTGCCTCTCATCCTTCTCTTGCCACCAGTAGGTTGACTCTTCTGGACTCAATGGGCTAGTCTGGGCATATTCTTCTCATGGCAATGGCAGAGGCACAAGAGGGCAAGCACAATCACTCCAGAGAGCATTTAATTATGTCATGCCCACTAACCTTCCATTTGTCAAAGTAAGTCACATCCCAGAACTGAAAGTTGAGGATTAGGAAAATACACTCCTCTTTTCCAGTGAGAGAAACTTCAAAGTCACATGGCAAAGAGTATGGATAAAGGGTGAGGTGAATAATTGGGCCTTTAGTGCTCTCTCTTTCAGGGAGCCTCTGATGCCAATGGAAGAAAGAGGAATCTCATGGGGAAATGCTGAGAAGGAGCAGATAGGGAATAGAGGGAGAAAGGAGATTCCAGAAGCATCCAGTGCTTCAGAGGGGACCCACAGGTAGGGTAAGAGAAAAAAGCATGTTCAAAGAGAACATTGTTGATGACCTTGAGAGACTACCTAACCAGCAGGCTCAATTAATCTTTCAACAGCAAGGCTGTGCTGGCTGGCCATCTCTAGTCCAGAAGTGAACTGGTGTGTGTCCTGTTTTCTTCATCAAAACGAGAAAAAGAAAATTTGGCGAATTATAAAGCTGGCTCGTTATGAAATATTTTGATGTACATTTTAAATGCACATATGAACGTGTTTTTCTGTGCAAACTACCCTTTGGTGTAAGAAGAGAAAGTTGCTAAGTAAGCATTTAGAAAGGAGAAGAGTAATATTTACTTCAAGTTTGACGACTTGCTAGAGCATGCACATATCTAAAGGTGAACGGTGTTCTGAAATCCAAGTTCAACAAACTGAAAATATTAAAACACAATTGTTGATTAACTCATCGAGCAAGTCCAGTGCACACATCATGCCTGGACATTACCCAGCACGAGCTGTACAAGCAGGGTGGTTGGGATCACGGAGCACACTGTGCATAGGTCCTGAGGATTTAGTAATCAGATCGAGCTAATCAAGGGAAAATTCTGTGACTTAACACATGCAGAGTATCTTAAATGAGAATTGTAGTTGGCAATTGCATAGATACCTCTCTGTGTAGTCCCCAGTATGGGAAAAACTTTTTTCTATTTTGATCCAGTACTGAGATTATCTGCTTTGGAAAACACATCTGCTTACACGCTTTTGATTTTATAATAAAAGTTAAACCTTGGTTTTGACTAAATAGAAAAAGGCTTGATGAGACCTAATGGGTTTTAGGACCCCGTTTTCTAACGTTTTCTTGAAAACTCCTTCAGTTGTCATAAAATTCTCCTTTTCACATCTTGAATGACCTATACAAGTTTTATCAGCCAGAGTGGATAAAAATCACTCACCAGAATACAAACACATGGAAGAAAAAGAGACACAGGAAAGTAAACAACATGCTCACTGCTTGAGAGAGCCCTCAGTATGGGGTGCAAATCACCATTGGCCAAGTGTGTCCATACGATCTGTCACTGAGCTCATGGTTCAGAGCAATGGGCATCTTTCTGACTGTGAGAGAACAAACTGTGTGTTGGAGCAGACTGAACTTTACATGATACACACACATCATGCACATGTAATTTATAAAGTATATGTTCACATACATAAACGTATTTAAAAATACGTTTTGAATATACCATATATTGTGTACTTTTTCAAAAAGGAAATTATTTCAAAGACAAATAGAATTTTAACAAACCACCTGGGTAGATGTAGATGGATTTTTTTCTTTATTGGGACAATGCAATTTTGCCTTTTCAACTGTGTCTTGTCACTAATTTGAGATTCTTGACCGCTGTGCTGTCAGTTGAGAGGAATGCTTGCAGATAAGCTCATAGAAACACCCAGACAAGAAGAGTCTAAAGTAGGGCAAGCAAGCTGGGTTGGAACAAATCTGGAACAAAATAATTAAGGACAGACAGCCTCATTTTCTGTTTGTGAGATGACTTTGAGGGAGGGGGATTTAAAGGTACAGAGCAATGGTCAGGACTCCGATTTAAATTGATCCACAT
Organism: Callithrix jacchus; assembly: GCF_049354715.1. Taxonomy (NCBI): domain Eukaryota; kingdom Metazoa; phylum Chordata; class Mammalia; order Primates; family Cebidae; genus Callithrix; species Callithrix jacchus. The sequence goes on along the minus strand of NC_133502.1, from coordinate 98,512,790 downwards.
GGGAGTTAACATGGGTGACAGTAAACATGAAGATGTCTCCGTCCCTTAAAAAAAAAACTTTTCTGGCCAGGGACTGTGGCTCACGCCTGTAATTTCAGCATTTTGGGAGGCTAAGGCTGGTGGATCACGAAGTCAGGAGTTCAAGACAAGCCTGGCCAAGATAGTGAAACCCTGTCTCTACTAAAAATACAAGAATTAGCCAGGTGTGGTGGTGGGCACCTGTAATCCCAGCTACTCGGGAATCTGAGGAGGAGAATCGCTTAATCTTGGGAAATAGAAGTTGCAGTGATCTAAGATCCCGCCACTGGACTCCAGCCTGGGCAACAGAGCAAGACTCTGTCTCAACAAAACAACTTTTCTTTTTTATTTATTTTTCTTCACCTATTTATTAAAGTGAATCATGTCAGAAAGCTGTGCAGATGATATAAAATGAAAGCAATTAGTGAATATGCTACAAAAATCATTTATATTCTTTCCTCTTAATTCATTTATTATTTGATGTCTGTTTTTGAAAGAATTCAAATGTATAGGAGTGTATTGTGGTGGGCTAATGGGTGGAGAATACTGGAGGAGGGAGGGGGAGCTGTCAGTCAGCAACTGTCCATTCGCAATGATTGTAGATCCCTGGCTCTGCCTCCATTGTCCAAAGTAGTTTAGGCCTCTAGCTTATCTAAATACACATTCTAAAATCCTCACCCTTCACTCTCTTCTAAAAAAGAGCACTTATGGACACCAGGCAGTAGCCTGGCTCAGTGTAGCCATGCACATCAGGGCTATCTTCCTTTGCTCTTGGCCCTTGACCTGTCCCTGTGGAGTGTCAGCCCACATGCATGTGAGCCAACTTTGAGGAGCTCAGGCTGGCGGCATTGCACTTTGACAGCACCCTCTGCAGGTAAGCTGCTTTCATGGCTTTGTTTTCTTCCGGCTTTAGAGTAAACCATTATTTTGTTTTATTGTTTTTGTTTTTGAGACAGGGTCTTGTTCTGTCATTCAGGCTGGAGTACAGTTACACGAACATGGCTCACTCCTAGGCTCAAGTGATCCTCTGGCCTCACTCCTTTAAGTAGCTGGGACCACAGGCATATGCCACCATATTGGGCTAATTTTAAAATTTTTTGTAGAGATAGAATTTCATCACGTTGCCCAGGGATAATCTCGAGCTCATGGGCTCAAGTGATCCTCTTGCTTCAGCCTTCCGAAATGCTGGTATTACAAGTGAGAGCCACTTGCATCCATAGTAAAGTATTACTTTGAAGATTCTAACTGCATCTTAGGGGAATTAAGGAGAAAGAGTTTTGTTGTTCTTATGTCAGGAGAGCATGGAGGAATTCAGGGCAAGGGCGGGGAGGGCTTGGCCCTCCAGGTTCTTAGCTTACAGTAGGTGAGACTGGGGCTGATGGAGGAGCAGGATAACTCTTCTCTAGATCTCTTTCTTGTAGATGGTTTGCATGTAAAAATAAGGCAGACTGTGAGATTTCTGTATGGGGCAGAGTCATTCAGGCTATTGAGATGAGCTGCAATTACTTTAGAGAGAATCACATTTGCAGCATTACCTGATAAAGCTCTTCATTAATTCTGTATCTGTCTATGCCTCTTTTCATATATGCTGACAAGACGTACTGTTGATATTTAAAAAGTTAAAAGGCTGGAAGGGTGGCTCATGGCTCTAATCCCAGCATTTTGGGAGGTGAGGCAGAAGGATCACTTGAGGCCAGGAATTCAAGACAAATCTGAGTAGCATAACAAGACCCTGTCTTTACAAAAAAAAAACAAAAAACAAAATTAGCCAAGCATGGTAACACATGCCTGTAGTTCCAGCTACTTGAGAGGCTGAGACAGGGAGATTACATGTGCCTAGGAATTAGAGGTTACAGAGAACTATGATCGCATCACTGAACTCCAGCCTGGTCAACAGAGCAAGACCCTGTCTCTAAAAATTATAAAAATAAAAAAAACCTTCAAAACACAATTTTCATACAAATATAGAGTAAATATATGTAAAATATTTAGCTAATTAATGAGGGTACCAGAAAGATGACAAAGAGGATATAAAGACAGATAAGAGATGCTGATATCTATATTGCTATTCATATCTGTCTGTATCCATCTATTGCTATACGTACATATATACACATATGTAGTGAGGAGGAAAGATTGCTGGGATAGGACCACACAAAGTTAATACAAAAGTAGTTAATAAAAAACTGGTTCATATCCTGCCAGGCAATAAAGCCATAAGTTTTGGGGTTATGGTCTCTATCAGTTAGAAATAATTTGCCATTTATCAATCTACAACTTAACCCAGCTTGGGACTTTATCAATAGTAAACGAGTAGAAGAGTAAACAGTAAACTTCACAAAGTGAAGTTACACGCCCTAGAGCAGGATTGGCAGTTGAGAGCTGGAGCCCCAGCCTGCTCTGTTCAGCACAGGAACACAGCACTTCGATTCATCTGTGCATCATCTGTGGCTGCTTGTGTGCTACTGCGACAGAGGTCAGTAGTAGTGACAGAGACCATATGGCCCACACAGCCAAAAATGTTTACTGTCTGGCCCATTACAGAAAAAGTTTGCTGGTGCCTGCTCCAGAGACTCAAGTCAGATTCCCTCTAGGTAGCTTGCAAAGAAATCCTCTAGGATAATCCAAAGGCCTGAAGATCTTTTTGCCTTGTTTTCATGTTTGGTGTAATTTTTTTCTACAATACTATGCACACGTACATAGAAGTGAGTTTTATCTTAAACAACAGTTAAACTCTCAATAAGTGAATATTCAAACTAGAGAGAATCTCACAGCTCTGGCTAATTTTTATTGCTCTTCAACAGTGACTTTGCTTTAGAAAATACTCAAGCTGCACCCCACCCTGGTGGGGGGCTTCCAGTGTTTGCGTCTTTGTTTGCACTATCTCTCTCTCCATATTTTATTCATGTGTCCTGCAGGACTGGCTATGTAACTTGTAGGGCTGTGGTGCAAAATGAAACTGAAGAGCTCTTGTTCAAAAATTATTAAGAATTTTAGGACAGTGACATAGAGCATTTAAAGCAAGCACTGTGTGAGACTGCGCAGGTTGCATCCTCATAGCCCCGCCCTGGCCACACTCATTGGAATTCGACCTCTCTGTTGTATTCACCTTTGCCCCTCTACTGCACAATAATAACATAGTGGGCACTCAACAAATATATCTCATGGAATGTTATTATTTGACAGGTGCTGTAAAAAGTGGCCCCTTTAATGATTTCATTTTTGAAATTCCATTAATTTTTAAGAAGTTAGCACAAAAAATATTTGTATGCACATATTTAAATAGAAGATCAGATTATGGTGTGTATTCAGTGTATTATATGCATTTGTTTATTTTTCACTTTTCTTCATTTTTTTTTTCTTCCTGTTCCTCAGACTCAATAATTTACACTGTCCTATCTTCCAGTTCACTGAGCCTTTCTTTTACTTGCTTGAATCTGCTGCTGAACTCTTCTCTTGGCTATTGTTCTCCTAGGTGAAGCAGGATCTTCATCCTCTGACAGTGCTGTGTCTGTGTCTCTTCTGGTCTCATGGGTCATTCTTCCAGGCCCATCTGCTGGACAAGACCACTTTTTCTGGGTCCTTCTGCTTGGTCTTTCTAAATGTGCTGTCCTGCACATCACCGGCTGCCTTATGATTTCTCCCTCGCATCTGCCAGGAGCTACCCCTCCTCCTGGTAGACACTTCAAACTGCCCAAGTGGGTGATATTATATGGTGAGGGGTAAAAAGAGACCCCATTTCCTCATGTTAAATTTGTTAGGGATGTAAGGAAGCTGAGCACCTCATGTCTCAGCCTTTCACAGGACTTGGTAGAACAGTATTTGCAATATTCACTTTTCTTTGATTTTCCCCCCTAACCCACACACTCATACACCCACACAAAATTTGGACACAGATTAAGGTTTGGAGATACATTTTTTATAACACAGCATTTGGGTTTTCTACCAACTTGAGGTTTGTGTCACTGTTCCTTTCTTATAAGTCCTTTACTGTAAGAATTTTTAGGCCCTTATGGAATAGACTTTTCTGTAAGGCCATACCTGACTGGTTTATCAGACAGGTTCTCACAGTCCTCCCCAGCATGGGACATGCTGAACTATACGTCCCCTTGTCACTCCATCCTCCTCAGCTCCTTGAATATCTGAGGACATACTTTGTTTTCTCTTAATGTCACTTGAACTCTATTCAGACCATCTGGGAAAACCAATGACTCATTTAATGCAGTGGAGAGCCTGTTTGTATTGTAATGAACCAGACTTACTTAAAATGTTTTATGTATTCAAGATTTCATATATTTGTCATGTTTGCTCAGAGTCCATATGTAGGAACGTAGTATAGTTGTGCATGCATATTTGTCATGTATTGACGGGTCAGATTGGTCAAAATAAGAGCAAATAGCAAATCATGTTTAGGCAGAGATTTGGTTCCAGGCCATCACCCACACAGTTGTAGAAAAGCAAAAAGCCCATAAATAAGTACGAATAGGTTGTGAGTTTTAATCCGTGATGATTAATTCACAGGTTTTACATTTAAAAAGCAGAAAAACGCTTATATCAAAAAATAAACTTTAGCTAAAACTTCTGACAAGTTTTTCAAAAGACTTTTGAAAAGAAAGTTAACAATTTTAAAAGCCAGCACTGCTAACAGTATTTGTGTAACATTCACTATGTGCCGGGCACCGTTTTAAGCACATTACAAATATAAACTAATTGAACCCACAGAACAGCCTTTGAATGTAGGCCCTTTTCGTTTTTATGGTTCTCTAGTTCACATTTGGATAGGGTTTATCTGCTCTTTTGTACATATGTACTAGCGTTTAGAGAAATGGGTTATAACATAATAAGCCTATTGATTTTCATTAAAATATGTGTATAATTTCAAGATGTATCTGATGGTCATCCTGATTTTATCCATTAGCAATTAGTAAGATATTGCCCTACTCACAATTATCTACCTAATGGCTTATTTATATAATAGTTCTCATGAGTCTTTTAGTAGAGTTAAAACATTTTAAAAATAATTTTATATTTGTCTTAGAGAAGAGCTCATATAAGGATACTTGATCATTTTGTCAGATTAACCTAATGAAGATAGTTGATATCAATTAAATAAGCAATTGGAAAGAAGAACAAAGTCAACATAGCAACTCAGTTAGTTGACCTCTGAAAGACTGTTCATGTGCACTGGCTGGTAGAAAGACACTAGCCAGCCTGTACATCCATATATTATTCATGCAGATCATTCTTTATATAGAGTTAATGGCATGCATGTGGCCTGGATTTTCTGGTTGGCTAACTATTCTGTCCCCATAAATATACTCCTGACTGTCAAACCAAATGTCCTGATATTTGTTTCAAAAGCTGTGGCCACCATATAACAAGTACCCCTAAACACTATTGGGATATCAGGGTGATTGAGCAAAACTAGAATTTTTTCCCCAGTAATCAATAAGGTGTTCTAAGTTTTTAAGAACACAAAACATGAATCAAAATCTCCTCTGAAGTCTAATCCACAATGTGAAAATGTTTAGGGTCAGATTTTCAAAATGTGACCTACAGGGCCCCAGAAGATGTTCCCTGGTGAGGGTAAATGAGCAACACTGATAAAACGTGTAATGTAACTGCCTTCACTGAATTTCAGGCAGGGGGGATGGGGCTGCTTTTTTTTTTTAAAGATAATTTGGCTTTTTTTTTTTTTGCAGATCTACTTCTTTATTATCTTTTTGGAGAACAGGAATCTTTGTCTGGAAATTCCACACGTTTGCCTTCTGCAAGATTAAAAGTGCCACAAAGAACAAAAATGAGCCTAGGACCAGGTGCACACTAGAAGCCATTAGACATGTTAAAGTTTCATCTCCATTGACCTGGTAAGCCTGATAGTATAAATGCACTTTTACCTCTTTAAATATTATCAGTGGTAGAAAGTACATGGCAGGTTTAGGGGAGCCAGGTGGAATGTGGTTTTGAGCCTTGTGACCTGCGTGTTAGTTAATGAGTGCTTAGACTGAACCTTTGCATTTAATGCTCAGGACAAATAGCTGATGAGGGGAGGGGCCGGAACTACAGGAGCAACTCCCTTTGATCACTTGCCAGTAGAGCAAGGCCTTGGTAATAACTGCAAGTTAATAGGCTGATGTGGCCATGGCAAAGCCCTGGTGCAATCCTTGCTATTGGGGGCAGGAGACAGGAACCCACGTGGGGCATGGTACTGACAGGGACCCACATGGGGAATGGTAATGACAGGGACGCACGTGGGGAATGGTAACATAACAAGTGGTGGAGGACTTTCCACCTTACATATAGTCATCCCTGGCTATTAAGGTAGATACTATCTTCATCATCTTTATTTTACAGATCTAGAAATGGAGTCACTGGTAGGTAAAGTAATTTGCCTGAGGTGATGCAACCACAGTGACAGAGCTGGCATTTGAACAGAGCCTGGCTGTAGCCTCCATTTAATAAACTGCACACCAAATATTTCTCCCAGGGAAGGAAGCCACAGTGTGCTGCTTTTTTGGGCTTCCTCTGCAACCTACTCTGGCATACAGGTCCTGCTCTCTTATTAGTCTTAGACTGCTTTCTTATGGATGAAATGGGAATGCTGACGCCTGCTTTAAATTGTTAGTGGGATTGAATGTCTGCAAAGAGTTGCTGCTCAGTCAAAGAGAAAAAGTAAAACAAACAAAAAACTTTTGAGTGGCTTTGAGCTATTTAAGAGCTATTAAAAAAATTTAATAGGCTGAATAAATTCAGTAGCAAAGTTTTCAAATCTAGATTTGTTTTTTTTGCTTAAACTTCATCTTTCTTGCTTTTTATTCTCCTCCGTATAAATTATCTTAAGATTTTTTTTCTGATTCTGTGGCACGCCAGGTCTCACTAATGCAGGCCCGCATAACAACTATTTCAGTACTGACCAAGTGGTTAAGTTAAAAGTCAGTGCCCTTACACAAAGGGTAGGATGTAACAAAAGCCTATAAAGAGTTTTGCCCAGGCCTTTCCTGGGCCTTAAAGCAAGACAAAATAATGAAGGAATTCTTAACAAGACCCATTTCGGATTAAACAAGTTTTATCGTGGGTCTGAAGAAACTCCCCAGACTTCCACAAACAAGTGTATTGGGGATCTGAAAGACCTCCCCAAACCTCCGTGATTCAGCAGGAGACAAGATAAGGGCCATCACCCCAGCACCTGGACCCATTTAGACTAAATAAATTTACTGAGCCTCCAGAGGAAGGTCTTCAGGACTCAAACCTTAGTTATAGCTTAAAAGAAATTAGTCACTTATGTCTTTAGATGAATACACACTTACACGTAGACATGTAGCTAGAAGGTATATAAGCTCTGGAAAATTTTGTAATTTTGAGTTGGTCTGGTGATAATTTCCAGGCCTTCCCCTTGTTACTGGTTACAGAAATAAAAATTCTCTTCCTCCCCAATTCATCTGCATTTTGTTATTGGGCCATGAGAAATAGCAGCCCGACCCTCAGTTTGGTCTGGGAACAATTCCTAAAGTAAAAATATGTTCATTATGAAAAAAAATCAGATAATCAGAAAAATATAAAGAGGTGGAAATTCCCTGTAATTCTACTGCTGAGAGAAAAAGGCCGTGAAAATTTCCCTGTATGTCCTTTAGACTTTTCCCCATGCATTTATACATTTATAGACACATGCACACACAGACACACACACATGTGTGTGTAAAACTTGGGAGAAAATGGACAAACTTCATTTTTCACTTAATATAATGTGGACATTTTTCCATGCCAATAAATACAGTTCTGTTTCTTCTCTTTTTAATTTTTAATTTTTATGAGTACATAGTAGGTATATATATTTATGGGGTGCATGTGATACTTTGATACAGGCATGCAATGCATAATGATCACATCAGGATAAATGGGGTATCTATTACCTCAAACATTTATACTTTGTGTTACAAAAAATTCAATTTTACTCTTATTTTAAAATGTACGATTAAATAATGATTGACTATGATCAGCCTGTTGTGCTATTGAATACTAGATCTTAATTAGTCTTTCTGGTTTTTTTGTATCCATTAACCATCCCACTCCCCTACCCCCAACTTCCCCATGACCCTTCTCAGCCTCTGGCAACCACCATTTTATTCTCTATTTCCATGAATTCAATTGTTTCCATTTTTAGCTCTCAGAAATACGTGAGAACATGCAACGTTTGTCTTTCTGTGCTTGGCTTATTTCACTTAACATAATTACTTCCACTTCCATCCATGTTGCTGGAAACGACAGGATCTCATTCTTTTTTATGGCTGAATAGTACTCCACTGTGTATATGTGCAAAACTTTCATCACCCATCTGTCTGTTGATGACACTTATGCTGCTTCAAAATCTTGGCTATTGTGAATAGCACTGTAATAAATATAGGAGTTCAGACATCTCGTCAACATATCGATTGCCTGTGTTTTGGTTATACACCTAGCAGTGGCACTGCTGGATCATATGGTAGCTCTATTTTTAGTTTTTTTGAGGAATCTCCAAACTGTTCACCACTGTGTTTGTACTAATTTACATCCCCATTAAAATGCACAAGGGTTTCCTTTTCTCCACATCCTGCCTTTTGGATAAAAGGCATTTTAACTTGGATGAAATGATTTATCATTATAGCTTTGATTTGCATTTCTCTGATGATCAATAATGTTGAGCACTTTTTCATATACCTGTCTGCCCTTTGTATATCTTTTTTGAGAATGTCTATTCAGACCTTTTGTCCATTTTTAGATTGGATTATTGGATTTTTTCCTATATAGTTGCTAGAGCTCCTAATATATTCTGGTTATTAATCCCTTATCAGATGGATAGTTTGCAAATATTTTCTCTCATTCTGTGGGTTGTCCCTTCACTTTGTGGGTTGTTTCCTTCCCTGTGCAGAAGCTTTTAATTTGATGTAATCCCATGTGACCATTTTTGCTTTGGTTGCCTGTGCTTGTGGGGTATTCCTTTAGAAATCTTTCATCTGTCCAATGTCCTGGAGAGTTTCTCCAATATTTTCTTTTAGTAGTTTCACAGTTTGAGGTCTCAGATTTACGTCTTTAGTCAATTTTCATTTGATTTTATGTATAGCAAGATATAGGGATCCAGTTTCATTCTTCCACATATGTATATCCAGTTTTCCCAGCACCATTTGTAGAAGAGACTGTCCCCTCCCCAATGTATGTTGTTGGCACCTTTGTCGATAATGAGTTTGCTGCAGATATATGAATTGGTTTCTGGGTTCTCTATTCTGTTCCATTGGTCTATATGTCTGCTTTTATGCCAGTACGATGCTATTTTGGTTACTATATCTCTGTTGTATAACTTGAAGTCAGGTAATGTGATTCCTCCAGTTTTGTTCATTTTGCTTAGGATAGCTTTGGCTATTCTGAGTCTTTTGTGTTTTCATATAAATTTGGAAATTGCTTTTTCTATTTTTGTGAAGAATGTCATTAGTATTTTAATAGAGATTGCATTAAATCTGTATATTTCTTTGGGCATAATGGATATTTAAAAAATATTGATTATTCCAATTCACGAATCTTTCCATTTTTTTGTGTCCACTTCAATTTCTTATAGTTTTATAGCTTTTACTGCAGAGATCTTTCACTTCCTTGGTTAATTCTTACATATTTAATTTTATTTGTGGCTATGATGAATGGAATTACTTTTTGAATTTCTTTTTCAGATTGTTCATTGCTGGCATATAGAAATGCTGCTGATTTTTGTATGTTGCTTCTATATCCTGAAACTTTAATTTGTTTAAGTTCTAACAGTTTTTTAGTGGTCTTTAGGTTTTTCCAAATGTAAGATCATATCATCTGCAAATAAGGATAATTTGTCTTCTTTCTTTTCAACTTGGATACCCTTATTTCCATTTCTTATGTTATTACTCTAGCAGGATTTTGAATACTATGTTGAATAGCAGAGGTGACAGTGGGCATCCTTGTCATGTTCCAGATCTTAGAGGAAAGGCTTTCATTTTTTTCCCATTAAGTATGATAATAGCTGTTGGTCTCTCATATATTGCTTTTATTATGTTGAGGTATGTTACTTCTATAACCAGTTATTTTTTAAATCATAAAGTGATGTTGAATTTTATCAAATGCTTTTTCAGCATCAGTTGAAATGATTAGATGAGTTTTGGCCTACATTCTGTTGACATAATGTATTACATTGATTGATTTACATGTATTGAACCCTCCTTGCATCCCTGGGTTAAATTCCACTTGGCCATCATAAATGATCTTTTTAAGGTGCTGAGAGAAGTTGGTTTGCTGGTATTTTGTTGAGGATTTTTGCATCAAAGCTCATCAGGGATACTGGCCTGTAGTTGTCTTTTTTTGATATGTCATTGGTTTGGTATCAGAGTAACAATGGCCTCTTAGTATGAGTTTCGAAGGCATTAACTCTTCTTTAAATCTTTGGTAGAATTCAGCAGTCAAGTCACTGAGTTCAGGGCTTTTTTCCTGGGAGACTTTTTATTATGGCTTCAATCTTGTTACTTGTTATTTAGGTCTATTTTGGTTTTGGATTTTTTTTATGGTTCAGTCTTGGTAGGTTGTATGTGTCTAGGAATTTATCTGCTTCAAGCGTTTCCAATTTATTGGCATGTAGTTGCTCACAATAGTCTTTAATTATCCTTTGAATTTATGTGGTATTGTAATATCTCATTTTTCATCTTTGATTTCATTTATTTTTTCTCTTTTTTTCTTAGTCTGGCTAAACATTTGTCAATTTTGTTTGTCTTTTCACAAAACCAACTTTTAGTTTCACTGACTTTTTTGTTGTTTTCTTCATTCCAATTTCATTTATGTCTGCTCTGATCTTTATTATTTCTTTTCTTCTCCTAATTTTGAATTTGGTTTGCTATTGCTTTTCTAGTTCTTTAATATGCCATATTAGGTTGTTATTTGAGGTTTTTCTACTTTTTTGATGTAGACATTTATAGCTGTGAACTTCTCTCTTAGTATTGCTTTCATTACATCTTATATGTTTTCGTATGTAGTGTTTCCATTGTCATTTGTTTCAAGACATTTTTCAAATTCTTTTTTTCTTCATTGACCTGCTTGTCATTCAGAAGCATACTGCTTAATTCCCATGTGTGGGTATGGTTTCCAAAATTCCTGTTTATTGATTTCTAGTTTTATTTCATTGTGGTCAGAGAAGACACTTACTGTTATTTCTTGGAATGTTTTAAGACTTGTTTTGTGGCCTAACATATGATGTGTCCTTGAGAATGATAATGATCCCTGTGCTGAGGAGAAGATCATGTATTCTGTAGCCATTGTTGGGAATGTTCTGTAAATATATATTGGGTCCATTTGGTCTATAGGACAGATTAAGTCCAATGTTTCTTAGTTGATTTTCTTTCTGGATGATCCGTCCAGTGCTTCAAGTCTCCAGCTATTATTGTATTGTAGTCTCTGTCTCTCTTTAGCTCTAATAATTGTTGTTTTTATATATCTGAGTGCTCCAAGATACGTACATAGTTATAATTGTTACATCCTCTTGCTGAATTAAACTCTTCATCATTATACAGAGACCATGTCTCTTTTTATAGTTTTTGTTTTGAAGTCTATTTTGTCATATGTAAGTATAGCTATTCCTGCTTTTGTTGGTTCTCATTGGCATAGAATATCTTTTTCCACCCCTTTATTTTCAGTCTATGTGTGTCTTTATGGGGAAATGTGTTTTTTGTAGGCAACAGATTATTGCATCTTGTGTTTAAAATACATTCAGCCAGTCTATATCTTTTGATTGGAGAGTTTAGTTTATTTACATTCAATGTTATTATGGACTGGTAAGGACTTACTTACTTCTGCCATTTTGTTATTTGTTTTTTGGTCTTTTCTTGCTTTTTTCTTTCTTCCTGTCCTTCTTTTAGTGAAGATGATTTTCTGTGATGATGTGTTTCAATTTTCTGCTTTTTATTTTTTGTGTACTTGTTGTATGTCTTTTGATTTGAGGTTATCATGAGGGTTGCAAATAATATCTTATACTCATTATTTTAATCAGTTAAATCATTATTTTAAACTGATGACAAATTAACACTGATTGCATAAATAAACAAGCAAAAATATTTATAAAAACTCTATATTTTAACTCCATCCCCCTACTCTTTAACTTTTGTTGTTTCTATTTATATCTTACTGTTTCATGTCATCTATGTTTTAGAAAGTTGTAGTTAATTTTGATCAGTTCATCTTTTAGTCTTCTGAGGATATGAGTAGTTTTCACCTCATCTTCATTATACTTACAGTGTTATAATATTCTTTTTTTCCTGCATACTTCGATTTTTTCTTTTTTGACGCAAAGTCTCCCTCTGTTACTCAGGCGAGAGTGCAGTGGCACCACCTCAGCTCAATGCAACTTTTGCCTCCCTGGTTCAAGCAATTCTTCTGCCTCAGCCTTCCAAGTAGCTGGGATTACAGGCTGATTTTTGTATTTTTAATAGAGATGGGGTTTTTCCATGTTGATGCGGCTGGTCTCAAACTCCTGACCTCAGGTGATCTGCCCACCTCAGCCTTTCAAAATGCTGGGATTACAGGTGCGAGCCACCAAGCCTGGCCTGTACTTCGAGTTTTATAACTTCAGATGATTTCTTATTGCTCATCAATGTCTTTCCAGATTAGTATTCTTTCATATTGAAGAACTTTCTTTAGCATTTCTTGATGGACAAGTCTGGTGTTGATAAAATCCCTCAGCTTTTGTTTGTCTGTGAAAGTCTTTATTTTGCTTTCATACTTGAAGCATATTTTCTCTAGATATGTAATTCTAGGGTAAACATTTTTCTCCTTTAGCACTTCAAATATGTCACACCTTCTCTCCTTGTCTATAAGACTTCCACTGAAAAGTCTGCTGCCAGATATATTGGAGCTCCATTGTACATTATTTCTTTTCTCTTGCTGCTTTTAGGATCCTTTCTTTACCTTTGACTTTTGGGAATTTGATTATTAAATACCTTGAGGTAATCTTTTTTTTTTGAGTTAAAAATGTGCTTGGTGTTCTGTAACCTTCTTGTACTTGCATATTGATATATTTCTGTAGGCTTGGAAAGTTCTCTGTCATTATCCCTTTGAATAACCTTTCTACCCCTGTTTCTTTCTCTACCTCCTCTTTAAGGCTAGCAAGTCTTAGATTTGCCCTTTTGAGGCTATTTTCTAGATCTTGTAGGCATGCTGCATTCTTTTTAATTCTTTTTTTCTTTTGTATCTGTGTTTTCAAATAGCCTGTCTTCAAGCTCATTAGTTTTTTCTTATGCTTGATCAATTCTGGTATTAAGAGACTCTGATGCATTCTTTGGTATGTCAATTGCATTTTTCAGCTCCAGAATTTCTGCTTCATCCTTTTAAATTATTTCAATCTTTTTGTTAAATTTATCTGATATGATTCTGAGTTCTTTCTCTATTTAATCTTGAAAATTTCATTAAGTTTCCTCAACACAGCTATTTTGAATTCTGTATCTGTAAGGTCTTTGTCTTTCTGGGGTTAGCCCCTTGTGTCTTATTTAGTTCACATGGTGAGGTGATGTTTTCCTGGATGTTTTGATGATTGTGAATGTTCTTTGGTGTCTGGGCATGAAAGAGTTAGGTATTTATTGCAGTCCTGACAGTCTGGGCTTATTTGTACTCAGCCTTCTTGGGAAGACTTTACAGGTATTCAAAGGGACTTGGGTGTTGTGATCTACAGTTTTGGTCACTGCAGCCATATCTACATTCAGGGGGAACTTCAAGCCCAGTAATGCTGTCGCTCTTGCAGATGCTCTTGCAGACTTGTAGAGGTATTGCCTTGGTGGTCTTGAATACAATCCAGGAGATTTCTCTGGATTATCAGACAGAGACTCCTGTTCTCTTCTCTTACCTTCTTCCAAATAAATGGACTCTCTTTGTGCTGAGCTGCCTGGAGCTTGTGGGTATAAGGACCTCTGGGGCCACCACCACTGGGACTATGCTGGGTCAGACCTGAAGTCAGCAGAGCACTGGATCTCACCCGAAGCTTGCTGTAACCATTACCTGGCTACTGCTTACGTTCACTCAATGCCCTAAAACTCTACAACTAGGTGGTGGTGAAGCCAGCCTGGCTTGTATCTTTCTCTTCAGGGTGATGAGCTCCCCCTGGTTCCAGGTGGGCCTAGAGATACTATCTGGGAGCCAAGGTCTGGAGTTGGAACTCTTAGGAATCTACCTGCTGCTCTATTCTACTGCAGCTGAGCTGGCAACCAAGCCACAAGGTAAAGTCCTTCCCACTCTTCTGTACACTTTCCACAAGCAGAAGAGTGTCTCCCCATGGTCACCACCTCCACAGGCCCATGGGGAGCACTGCCAGGCCACCACTGATGTTCATGTAAGGCCCGAGGGCTCTTCAGCCAGCTTCTGGCGAATGCTTAGAGGCCTGGGATTCTGGAAATGCTTGGAGGCCTTCAGGGCGATGGATTCCCCTCTGGCCAAGGGCTGGTCCAGAAATGCTATCCAAGAGCCAAGGCTGGAATGAGGGTCCCTAAAAGCCCACTTGATTCTCTACCTCCCTGTGGCTGAGCTGGTACCTAAACTGCAAGACAAAGTCCCCTTTACTCTTCCCTTTGCTTTTCTCAAGCAGGAGTCTGTCACCACAGCCACCACAGCTGTCCATGTGCTGGGTCACACGTGAAGCCAGCACATCTCAGAGTCTCACCAAAGGCTCGTGGTGTGTACTACTTGTCTAACGCTATTGATTTTTCAGTGCCCAAGGGCTCTCTAGTCAGCAAGCAATGGGTCCTGACAGGACTAGTTCCTTCCCTTCCTGACAGTAGATTCCTTTTCTGTCCCAGAGTGTGTCTAAAAATGTTGTTCATGAGGTAGGGCCTAGGATGAGACCATATGACTCTGCCTAATTCCCTATTCTACTGTGGCTCAGCTGGTATCCAAGTTGCAAGACAAAACCCCTCTCCTATCCTGAAGTGGAATGAAGGAGTCTTTTTCAGAGTTACAAGCTGTTCTGCCTGGGGTTGGTCAGAGACTTGGCATAAGCACTCCTTTGGCTACCCTGACTGGTATCTCCCTAGGTCACTTGGGCTCAAAGCCAAGTCCATGGGCTTTGAGCCCAGCACAGCACTCAGACTTGTCTAGGAGTTGTAGCCCTTGTGGCCTAGGCTGTCTTTCAGGTTTTTTTAGACTCAAAGAGCACTTTAGTCTGTTGTGGCGAGGCTTGCCAGAACTCAGGTTGTCACCACTGGGTTGGATGATTCCCCTCTTGGTAGGGCTTTTCTAAATGTTCCCTCCATGGGTGACACCTGAGTTCTGCCCAGTATTGCTTTCCACTGTGCAAGGGCAGCACTGAATTCCAATGCAAAGTCCCACAATCACTGTGTTCTCTCTCCCCCAGTTGCACAGATTCTCTCTCCATGCTATGTGGCCCCTAACAGGAGATGGGGGAGGGTTGGCTTTGGCAACTAAAGCCAAATTATCTTCTCTCCTGCTGCTTTTGGTGATATGAAGTTAAAACCAAGTACTATAATTGCTCATCTGAGTTTTGGTTCTTATGAATGTGCAATTTTGTGTAGATAGTTGTTAAAGTTGATATTCCTGTGGGAAGGATGATAGGTGGAGGCTTCTATTTAGCTATGCTGCTTTGCCTCTTCCTATGTCTTCATTTTTAATTATTCCAGTGTGTGTATCTCACAATTTTTTTAAAAGTTCCACTATTGAATAACACTTCCATTGTTTGATTTATAGCTATCATAAACAAGCCTGAGATGATTAAAGATAAATCTATGCACTCCTGCTTGATTATTTTCTCAAGATAAATTCCTAGAAATGAAATTTATTGATCAAAAAGTATTCTTATTTTTAGGAATTTAAAAATATTAATGGATTTTGTCAATTATTTTCCCCCTTCCCAATTGTATTGCTCATGCACCTTCATCACCCGTTAAAAGAGGGCTCATTTCCCCAAATATGTAGCAATATTGGATTCAGTGACATAGAGTATTCAGTCAAAATTTTACCAATGTGTTACCTAAAATAAAATAAAAAAAGAAAAATATTTTAATTTGCATTTCCTTGTTTACTATTACAGTTGTGCTTTTCTCGGGTGTGTTTACCAGTCATTTGTATGTCTTCCTTTGTGAAGTGACCATTTATGCCCATTTTCCATTTTCTTTTTAAAAATTAATTAATTTTAAATTTTATTTTATTGTAGATTTAGTGGGTAAATGTAGATGTTTGTTACATGGATATATCATGTAACAGTAGAGTTGGGCTTAAATAGTGACATTGTACCCGATAGGTAATTTTTCAATCCTTACCCTCCTCTCAGCCTCCCTCACTTTTGGATTTCCCATTGTCTTTCCATTTTTATCTTCATGTGTACCCATTTTTAGCTCCCCCTTGAGAGCATATGTTATTTTACTTTCTGATTCTGAGTTATTTCATGTAGGATAATGGTCTCTAGTTCCACTCATGTTGCTGCAAAAAACATGATTTTGTTCTTTTTTTATGGCTGCGTAGTATTCCATGGTGTATATACTACATTTTCTTTATCCAGTCACCTATTGATGGACACTTAGGTTGCGTCTATGACTTTGCTATTGTGAATAGTGCTTTGATAAACATGAGTGCAATTGTGTTTTCTTTGTATAATACTTTCTTTTCCTTTGGGTAGATACCCAGTAGTGGGATTGCTGGGTTGAATAGTAGCTCAATTTTTTTTCTTGAGATGGAGTCTTGCTCTATTGCCTGGGCTGGAGTGCAGTGGCATGATCTCGGCTTACTGCAAAATTCGCCTCCCAAATTCAAGCGATTCTCCTGCCTCAGCCTCCCAAGTAGTTGGGACTACAGGTGCAAGCCACCATGCCCGGCTAATTTTTTATATTTTTAGTAGAGACGGAGTTTCACCATGTTAGCCAGGATGGTCTCAATCTCCTGATCTCGTGATCCACCCACCTCGTCTTCCCGAAGTGCTGGGATTATAGGTGTGAGACACTGTGCCCTGCCAGTTCTATTTTTAGTTCTTGAAAAATGTCCATTCTATTTTCCATAGAGATTGAACTAATTTACATTCCTACTAACAGCTTATAAGTATACTCTTTTCTCTGCATCCACAGCAACATCTGTTGTTTTTTGACTTTATAATAATGACCATGCTGACTGGTATAAGATGATATCTCAATGTGGTTTTAATTTGCTTTTTTCTGATGATTAGTGATGAGCATGTTTTCATATGTTTGTTGGCCACTTGTATGTCTTCTTTTGAGAAATGTCTGTTCATGTCCTTTGCCCACTTTTTGTGGAGTTGTTTGCTTTTTCTTCTTGTGTTGTTTATATTCCTTACAGAGTCTGGATTAGTCCTTTGTCAGAAGCGTAATTTGCAAATATTTCTCCCATTCTGTAGGTTGTCTGTTTATTATGTTGATTATTATTATTATTATTTTTTGCTATCCAGAAGCTTTCAAGTTTAATTAAGTCCCATTTGTCTATTTTTGTTTTTCTAACATTTTGCTTTTGAGGCCTTAGTCATAAATATTTTGTTTTCTTTTTGGTTATAAGTGCTTTTTATATGTTAAAAATATGAACTCTCTGTCATAGATGTTAAAACTTTTTTCTATTTGTTATTTGTCTTTGATTTTATGAATGATTTTTCTAACTGTACAAATGTTTGGAATTTAATGTTTTTAAACATGTCAGCTTTTCCCCTAGATTCTGCATTTGATCTTAAGTGTATGAAGTTCTTTTCCACATTAAGAATATAAAAGCATTTACCTATATTAATTTTA
Source organism: Callithrix jacchus (assembly GCF_049354715.1). Taxonomy (NCBI): domain Eukaryota; kingdom Metazoa; phylum Chordata; class Mammalia; order Primates; family Cebidae; genus Callithrix; species Callithrix jacchus. Next base: position 98,495,013 of record NC_133502.1, on the reverse strand, counting down.
TATTCAATGTTTAAACCTACCTTAAACTTATTTTGGTATAAGGCTGATTTAGCCAGTCCTAATTTTTCTTCCATATTAGGTCATATTTTCTGATGCTTCAGAAATATTTAGGATTTTTAGTGGGAATAAAAAACCAAGATGTTGTACTTTTCATGTAAATATGAAATATGAGCATTCATAGCTTTTGAATCATGTTTTCTTGATAGCAGTGCTGAATTCTGAAACAATCCATCCTGTTCTTGTCAGCTTTGTCACCAAGGCCATGTTTCACTATAATCTGGAAACACTTTTCCCTTTGACCAGTCTTGAGGTTGGCCTTGGGGACCTCATGTTTCATATAACAATTAAATTGAAAAGTCCTTGGCACTAGTGACACAATGAAGAGAGCAGAAAATCTTTCTTCTCAGTCCCATAGAAATGAAGCAATCAAACCACATTGAACACATGTTGAAAGCCTTCTGGGGGGGAGCCAACAAGAGTATAGAGAGCGATGAAGGCTGTCTATGTGCTATACCCCTGCACACACCTCATTAACTATCATAGCTGCACGTTGGGTGGATCTCAACTTTCTACATAGCCTGTATCAAGTTCAGGATGTCTGGAAATATCATACTTGGAAGGAGATTACACAAGCCCCTGCCTGGTGCAATGAAATGGTAACTGATTGTTAAGAAAATTCTCTCCCCTATCTAGCTGACTTATGCTCACTTATGAAATGTGTTGGGCCCCCTTCAAATTTTGTTGGGTCTCTTTTGAAAACAGCTGGTAATGCAGCCCGCAAGATACTAGGCATTGCCCTCTAAGCTTCTCTTCTTTTACAAGTGAAGCCTCTTTTTGTTTGGACACAGTGACCTCATAATCTGAAGCGATTATAAAAATTAACATGAGAGGGACAAACAGGATGTGGCATCAGATTTTCCAGACATCCAGACAAAATCTTTTCTTTCTTTTCAAATCAGAGGATAATTAGAAACATAGAATGTGCCACATTTTTCCTTCTGTCTGTTTAAAATAGAACGTTGTGGATTAAATTCTATTCTATATTCTGTTTGCAAAAGAATGTGTATTTATCTCCAATTGGTATTTGTTTATTAATTCAATTGATATTTATTAAACATCTGGACTGAAACCAGTATTTGAGTTTCTGCCAAGTACTGTGCTAGGTGCTTTTACAGATTATTTCTTCTTTTAATCTGTGTGAGAGAGATATTACACTCATATAACATCTGAAGAAACCAAGGCCCAGAGAGGTTAAGTGACTTGTTCAAGGACTTTCAGCAGGGAAGTGTTAGATCAGGGATTCAAATATCTATATCTTAGAGTGCATGGCCCATTTTTTTGTTCTTGCTGTAGGGGTGATTCTTTTTGTTTTAAATTATTTTTATATTTCTCTCTAATTTCATTGCCTTATTGTGAGAAAACATTTCTTATACAACATCTATTCTTTGAATTTGTTGAGGACTTCTTTGTCACCTTGTACATGGTATGTTTCTATAAATATTCCATGTTTACTTGGAGAGTTCCACGTTTTCGGCTAGTGCAGAGTTATATATCCTTTAGATCAAGCATGTTAATTTGGTTGTTTAAATTTTCTGTATCTTTAATAAACTTTCGGTCTGCTGTATCTATCAGAGAGTGTTAAGATCACCTACCATGATTAATATTTGCCAAATTCGTCTTGACATTCTATTAGTTTTGATATATATGTATATATAAAACTATGAATTTGAATGCAACTAATAGCATAGCCTAATGTGTGTGTGTGTATGTGTGTATATGTATGTATATACATGCATATGTGTATGTGTATATGTATTTATGGATACATGTATGTACATACACATTTATACATATTTACACACATATACACACACATTAGGCTATGGTATTAATTGCAATCAAATTCACAGTTTTATATTTTCCTGGTAAATTGTTCTAGTCACTATTAGGTAAGGTTCCTCTTTAGTCCTCTCAGTGCTTTTTCTCTTAACTTCTGTTAATCTTATCCTAATATTGTTATATTAGCTTTATTTTGGCTAGATATTTTCTTGGAAAAAATATATATTCCCTCACCTAAGTTTATGCTTTTCCATGTGATTTTGTTTCAGGTATGCTTTTGGTAACCAGCTCATATTTTTACTTTAAATGCATTCTCATAAATGCTCTTCTTTAAGAGCAAGCACTGCAGAGGCTGGACTTACTTTTTGACACCTGATTTTGTGCTTGTTCTCAATTCTTCCACTGTGTTCCTTTTTGCTCTTTCTCTGCCTTCAGATGGACTGATAAACATTTCTATATTCCCTTTTCATTCCTCTGCTGGTTGGCAAGCTAAAAGATTACACTTCTTTTAGTGGTTACTCTTAACATTTTAACATACATATTTAACAAAATAGTTTTCTAACAATATGGCAAGTTATATAAAATTTTTATCCTTCTGCCAGAGTGACATGAACCTCCTTGTGCTGGAAGAACTCAGTGACTGTCATTCTGTCTTACTATTTTGTGGAGGATTCTGGTTTTATCTTTTGTGGCATCTCCCTACTCGCCATCCATGGCTGTGGATTTACCCTTGTCTGCTCGCTGGCTGTCCATTCGTTTTTCTCTTTCATTTTGCGCTCACCCGTCTTGCTCACTCCTTTGCCAGGGCTCTGGTTCTGCTTGTCAGTTTGTATTTTTCTTCTGTTTTTAGTCCACGGACACATTTGTCTTGTGTTAGAATCTGGCTGTGACTTCTTTTTACTTTAAAAAAAGTCTATCATTGTTATGTATTTGGAGTAGCAGAAAAGTGTCAGATCAGAGCTCGCAGTGAGAGAGCTGTCCTGGCTGGAATTCTTGCGAATGATTTTTCAAGTGTCCTAACTAGTTTGAAAGGCTCTCAAGAGGAGCCTCCTGATTGAAAAGTGCAAGTCTTTTGTTGTTTGTTGAACTTACATTTGAATGACTCCCTTTCTACAGTCCTTTATTTATTATTATTATTATTTTCCGAGACAGAGTTTTGCTCTTGTTCCCAGGGCTGGAGTGCAATGGTGTGATCTCGGCTTACTGCAACCTCCACCTCCTAGGATCAAGCGATTCTCCTGCCTCAGCTTCCTGAGTAGCTGGGATTTGCAAGCATCTGCCACCATGCCTGGCTAATTTTTTGTATTTTTAGTAGAAGACGGGATTTTACCATGTTGACCAGGCTGGTCTTGAGCTTCTGACCTTGGGTGATTCTCCCACCTCGACCTCCCAAAGTAGTGGGATAACAGGCGTGAGTGGGATAACTGCACCTGGTCCAGTCTTTTATTTTTAACTATAACCAAGGCCTATTTACTATCAGGATAGTCCTTAGCACATAACACACCTTTGTAAAAATTGTATGATACTAGGCGGATGTAGTCCGGCAGCTTGCAAGTTGAGGGCAGGTTGCACTTCAGTTTCTGCCTCCCCCTTGGCAGGTGCACATAAACTAAATCCCTACGCAAAGTGGCTCTGTTTACCAGTAACCTTACTGAATGAATTATTAAGGTTAACTAATGGTGGCTACTTACAAACTACAATTAGCGTGTTTTTAGAATTTCCCAATGACACTTTCAGAATTCTTGCCAAATCATTTCAGTGTTACACATCAGTGTGGTTTTCCCTGTTCTTGTGACTGCACTGATAGCCAGAATTCCCCTGGCACTTGGGCTCTGGTCAGAGAAGATTGATATTTCTTGGATTGTGTCTTATAAGCAGACTTCTTTAGGTGTCTCTCTAGATTGCGGAGGGGGCCCACATCTTTTATCATCATTTTTATCCCTTCCTGTTATATCTTAAACATAAATTTAGATACAAGTATCAAAGCCACAATATTTTAATGGAAACTGATATTAACTATCAATAATCAAGAGAATTCCAAACACCAATAGCTATTACTAGAATTGTGCTGATAAGTATCTAATAATCAATTGTCTGGAAAGATAAAACCTTGATTTCTGGTGTTTGCCAATTCTGTAGTGTAGAAACTTCTACCACAGCTGGATTTCCAGCCATCTCTGCATTGATGTCACTGACCATTGAGTTTGGAAGACATACATACAATTGTCTTCAGCACAGCCCTGGATCACAATGTATGAATATCACATAAAATAGGAATTGATACTTTTATTCCACATTTGGTGGTAATCTTGAAACTTGGTTTTCAAAGTTCAATGAATAACTGGTCCAAAAGAATATCTAGTAGCCAAACAATGACCACAAACTTGAGGTCTCTCTGTAAATTATTATTATAATTATTATTTTGAGACAGAGTCTCACTCTATTGCCCAGGCTGTAGTGCAGTGATGTGATAATGGATCACTGCAATCTTCATCTTCCAGGCTCATGTGATTCTCCCATCTCAGCCTCTTGGGCAGCTGGACTACAGGTGTGCACCACCATGCCCAGCCGTTTTTTTTGTATTTTTTTTAGGGACAGGATTTAACCATGTTACCCCAGACTTGTCTTGAACTCTTGGGTGCAAGCGATGTGCCTACCTGGGCCACCGGGAGTGCTGGGATTACAGATGTGAGCCACCATGTCTGGCCTGTACGTTATTTTATCTATAGTCTATGGAGATGAATGGCTCCTACTCCAAGGATGTTATTTTTTATTTTTATTTTTTGAGACAGACTTTTGCTCTTGTAGCCCAGGCTGGAGTGTAATGGTGCAATCTTGGCTTACTGCAAACTCCACCTCTGGGTTCAAGTGATTTTCCTGTCTCAGCCTCCCAAGTAGCTGGGATTAAAGGCAACCACCACCACACCCTGTTAATTTTTTGGTATTTTTAGAAGAGACAAGTTTTCACCATGTTAGCCAGGTTGATCTTGAACTCCTGACCTCAGGTGATCCACCCGCCTTGGCCTTCCAAAGTGCTGGGATTACAGGCATGAACCACCGTGCCTGGCCCAGGGATGTTATTTTGAAAAGGATACCTTTTATTTAGAAAATAGTAAGTGGTTTTCTTATTAAAGATATCACCATGGGCACTTGCATATTTTTCATCTTTTCAATATGCAATATCCTTTTTCCATTGGAATTTTGGACATTTTTGCTACCTCCATCTGCTATTTGCCTTTCAAGAACTGTGCTGCCAAGTATATCCCATTTTTATGCTTCATATCTTGGGCATCACATTCAGTCTTATAATTTGGAATAATACTTTGGACCTCCATGGCAGCTTTAACTTATCAGTGTATTTTTTCTGTAGTTATGACAGAATGATACATTTTACTTTTTTTCTTTTCATTTGAGAATGCCATATTTTCCTGAAGATTAAATTGATATTGTTGACAGTATTTTGTGTTATCTGGCAAAGCGATAGTCTGGGAGCATGACCCCGCCTATCATTCACTCCCTTGAGTTTCATATTGCTAACAACAATTTGGAGAAGAGAATTATACAATTTTTTTCCATCTGCTTTCCTTTAGCATGTTATTGCTTTTTACTTGAAAGGGGTGGGTCACTGGTAGACATGCATTTTTACTGAACATATTTGTAAACTCATCTTTTATAATTTTAGCTTGAAGATTTAAATAATTTGCTTCCACAGCTCCCTTTCCCCCCCACCTCTTTTTTAATAGGTTTTCACAGTGACTGCCCTGGGGACTTAATTATTTTCCTGTGTTGCAATGTTCCAGATTGAATTATGCTAAAAATATAAATATGGAATTTGCCTTTAAGCAAAGGTAAGCCAGTTCCCCAGTAGCTATAGTTTGTTTAAATTTCAGTTTTGACAGATGACAAACATTTTCAATGATCCCAAATATCACACTTCATACAATACACATATTCTATGAAGAATCAGAATCTAACTCAACGTTTTTCAAAATGGTGGTCCTCAAAATGTTCATCTAGGGACTTCAATAGCTATAGGAAGAAAAATTTGCTCCATGATCAAATATGTTTGAGAAATGCAGCATACTCTAGTTTCTTTCGACAAGGTACAACACTTATTTACCCATTAAAGTCAATAGTTGAGTAGTTAAAAAAAAAACCTGACAAAGCCTCCCCCGCCCGCCACACACACAACTTATTTGACCCATGTTTATTAAATATTTGAGAAGAATTTTTTTCACATCATATCCATAAATACCATTGAAAGAATGTTCTGTGTAATACCAGTTTGGGAAATTTGCTGTAAACTCACTGACTCGTGATGACCATTTGTGGACTCTTGTAGGTTTTACTCTTGTATTCATGAGGGAATGTGCAGCATTTTAACACTATTTAAGCAACAGAATCTAAAACTCATTCTAAGAGTAAATAAAATTATTCTTGGATTCATCCATGTACATGGATATGATTGTTTCCTGAAAGAAAAGTTGAAGGCCGTTTTACTTCTTTAAACATGTCATGCATATGTCAGAGGAGAAAGTTTTGCATATATATTTATCTTATAATCAGTGAGAATTGTGGTACTATGTAGGGAAAGTCTTATCCTTATCATTGCGTATTGTTGGTTATTGATGAAGTTGTAAACATTGCAGCTCTTTAAGTGCAACTGTGCAGTGTTTTAGGGAAGACTTGGTGGAGCAGTTACAGCTTGTGAATAAACTATTCAGAAGACTGGAAACGTCTTATTAAAGGGATGAAATTCCTTGGGAGCTAAAACATCTTTCATGATCCTTATCTGATAAAAAATAAATCAAAGATTACAGCTTGTGTGATAGAGAAAGCCAGAAATATCACTTAAACTAATTTAATCATTTTAATGCCAAGCAAAAGATAGCCTTTCAAAGAAATTTTGATAACAGAAAAGTAGACAAAAAATAAAATCCACCCACAGTTATGTCATCTAAATATAAACATTGCTAATATTTTAGGGGTATTTCCTCTCGGCCCTTTTTTGTGCATCCGCTTTTTTTGTTTGTTTGTTTTGCCTTGCTTTGTTTTTAAATAGAGTACAGAGACATATTTACTGTGAAAGTAATAGATCTGCAATTTCAGTGCCCCTCACTTGCAAAATGTCCTCTTAAGACTTGGGAGAGACACTAGCAATGTGTTCTCATGTTTTTGTAAACTTTGCAGAAGTAAGGTGAATTAACTGAAATTGTTAAGACTGCTGTCTTTCTCTACTCAGACATTCATCCATCATGCTTCTCACATCAGGTGGTAATGAAGTGGCAGTAGGCATTTGGGGGAATCTAGCTAAGTGAAGATGAATTGTGGATGCATTTCAGAAGGTTTTGTTTAAACGGTTGAGAGTTGCTTCTGTGGAAATGATGTCAAAGAAGAACTTCTTTCTGCTGACCTGGCTAGTGTTCTGATTTGATGTAGCAGGGCCAGAAGTTGTATTGCAGTACACACACGTCCTTAGATGCCTGGCCCAGAAAAATGTGAGTAGCAGAGAAAAAGCAAGATTTGATGCTTTTTGGAACCAAAAGTTACTATGTGGAAAAGTCTTCCAATCAGCTGACATGAACAATTGTAAGTGCATGATTCAATTCTTATTGATGTTTAGTCAAATCACCAGAGAACTGCAGAGAACTGTAATTCACCAGAAGTATAATGACACTGAATATGTAATTCAAAATTCTGTCATTTTCACTTAAAAATTATATCACTAGAGTTTTCCATGTTAAAATGGCCTTTGTAAATCGTTTATATGCTGCCATAGTATTCAATTTAGCTTAAGTCAGCTCAGTGTTTTGTGTTGACGTCGTACTCTGTATGATGAACTGTACTCCACAACATAATTCTGTTCTAGACCAGCTCTAACACACAATCCCTCTCTTGGTGCGCCTTCTCTGGCTTTGCTTCTGTCTCTCAAGTTCAGTGATTCCCTTTTCCTAGAATACATTTTCTTTCTGTTTCTGCTTGGTACATTACTCTCTGTCTTTTAAGATCTAGCTCATATCTCATCCTTTTTATCCACAAGGCTTCCTTGACTCCATGAATACTTAGTGCTCCCATAACACTCATCTGTGATTGCCCTTGTAGTGCATGATGGTTTTAATTTATCTATGAGTCTGACTCTTGAGTTTGTGAGTACATAAGTGAAAGAAAAAATCTCTTATGCTTCACTCCACTGAAAATGTTGCCTTCTACACTGCCTGAAATTAAGGGTTATAATAAAATTATATTGAAACAAAGAGGAGGGAAAGCACTGTGTAAATATTACAGTTGGGTCTGAGAATATATTAAACAGTAACCATCTTCTAATAATAACTTTTTTTTTTTTTTTGATACAGAGTCTTGCTCTGATACCCAGGCTGGGGTGCAGTGGCATGATCTTGGCTCATTGTGACTTCTGCCTTCCAGGTTCAAGCGGTTCTCCTGCCTCAGCCTCCCAAGCAGCTGGGATTACAGGCATGCGCCATCACACCTGGCTAACTTTTTTTGTGTTTTTTGTAGAGACCAGATTTCGCTATGTTAGCCAGGGTGGTATAAGCAATTTGGTCTCAAGCAATCTGTCCACCTCGGCCTCCCAAAGTGCTTGAATTATCACGTGATCCATCACACTTGGCCTCATAATAGGAACAATTTAAAGATCTTGTCCTTATTTGGATAAAGATTGTCAACCTTATTTTACTCTACAATTATTTCAAAATTTCTTAGAAGAAATATAAAATAAAAGGAAAAAAATGCATGTTTCAAAATAACAAAAATTAGTGAGTATACTAATTTTGTTAGATTTGGCTGCAAATGTCTGTCTAAACCAAATAGTGATGGCTTAGACAATATACATTTACTTTTTACCAAGTTCTGATTGGCAACAGAGACCCAGGCTCCTTCTGTCTTATTGTTTTATGCTTATGTGACTTTCATTCCCGAGGTCACCTTATGGTCTAAAATGGCTGTTTCTGTTTGTTTTTCCCAGCAATCACGTCCCAGCTACTAGGAAGGAGAAAAGGGTAGAAAAACTATGCTCTTCCTATAAGTGCACATTTTGAACTTAGTTCACATTTATTCATTTATTCCAGTTGAACTTCATTGACCAGTTTTTTTTTTTTTTTTTTTTTTTTGAGACGGAGTTTCGCTCTTGTTACCCAGGCTGGAGTGCAATTGCGCAATCTCGGCTCACTGCAACCTCCGCCTCCTGGGCTCAGGCAATTCTCCTGCCTCAGCCTCCTGAGTAGCTGGGATTACAGGCATGCGCCACCATGCCCAGCTAATTTTTTGTATGTTTAGTAGAGACGGGGTTTCACCATGTTGACTTGGATGGTCTCAATCTCTTGACCTTGTGATCTACCCGTCTCGGCCTCCCAAAGTGCTGGGATTACAGGCGTGAGCCACCGCGCCCGGCCCATTGACCAGTTTTTAAATATGTGGCCATGTCAAGCTGCGATAAAACCTGGAAACAATAGTCTTTCTTCTAGGCAACCAGATAAAATTTGGGGGTTCTTTTCCTGAGGAGAAAGGGAAGAGTGAATACTGGAGGATAATAGTCTTTTCCACAAAGTGGAAGGTAAGAAAATTTATTGGGTATCTATTATGTATCTCATTCGAACCTCACAGCAAATCTACAAGATATATATTTTCCCCATTCTATAAATGGGTGAACCAAGGCTCAGAGTGATTAAGTAACTTGTCCAAGGCCACACAGTCAGTAATAGAAAAAGAAATCAAAATCAGATGTGTCTGATTCTAGAGTTCTTGCCTTTATCACTAAATTGTATTTCCTTGAGTAATGTCTACATGAACAATTGGCAGAAGGTATAGTTAACACCAAAAGCTTGAGAATAGGTTTGCTTTCACTTACCATTTTCTACTAAAAGATTTGACACTTGTAACACTTGGACAAATATTTGTGGGCTCTTCCAAATGAGCCAGGTGGGTAGCAATAAGATTACAGCATTGGTATTTCACTTGCAACTACTTCACAAATGCAAAAAACAGTTTTTTTGCTTTCTTTGTACAGCGTTGGAATTTATATATTTAATTTTTATTTTTTGTAGTTATCTTAAAATATTTAACCTATAATCTTCATTTAAGATGTATAAGGTTAATCAATATCTCTATCTTCCAAAATACAAAAGCCTTATAACACTTTAAATTCTCTTCTTCTATCTTTTTTTTTTTTTAATTTTTTATTGGATTATAGGTTTTGGGGTACATGAGCAGAGCATGCAAGACAGTTGTGTAGGTACACACATGGCAGTGTGCTTTCTTTTCTTCTCCCCTTCACCCACATTTGGCTTTTCTCCCCAGGCTATCCCTCCCCACCTCCCCCTCCCACTGGCCCTCCCCTTTTCCCCCCAATAGACCCCAGTGTTTAGTACTCCCCTTTCTGTGTCCATGTGTTCTCATTTTTCATCACCCACCTATGAGTGAGAATATGTGGTGTTTCATTTTCTGTTCTTGTGTCAGTTTGCTGAGGATAATGTTCTCCAGATTCATCCATGTCCCTACAAACAACACAAACTCATCATTTCTGATTGCTGCATAATATTCCATGGTGTATATGTGCCACATTTTTCCAATCCAGTCTATTATCAATGGGCATTTGGGTTGATTCCAGGTCTTTGCTATTGTAAACAGTGCTGCAATGAACATTCGTGTACATGTGTCCTTATAGTAGAACGATTTATAGTCTTTTGGATATATACCCAGTAATGGGATTGCTGGGTCAAATGGAATTTCTATTTCTAAGGCCTTGAGGAATCGCCACACCGTCTTCCACAATGGTTGAACTAATTTACACTCCCACCAACAGTGTAAAAGTGTTCCTTTTTCTCCACATCCTCTCCAGCATCTGTTGTCTCCAGATTTTTTAATGATCGCCATTCTAACTGGCGTGAGATGGTATCTCAATGTGGTTTTGATTTGCATCTCTCTGATGATCAGTGACGATGAGCATTTTTTCATATGATTGTTGGCCTCATATATGTCTTCTTTCGTAAAGTATCTGTTCATATCCTTTGCCCACTTTTGAATGGGCTTGTTTGTTTTTTTTCTGTAAATCTGTTTGAGTTCTTTGTAAATTCTGGATATCAGCCCTTTGTCAGATGGGTAAACTGCAAACATTTTTTCCCATTCTGTTGGTTGCCGATCCACTCTAGTGACTGTTTCTTTTGCCGTGCAGAAGCTGTGGAGTTTCATTAGGTCCCATTTGTCTATTTTGGCTTTTGTTGCCAATGCTTTTGGTGTTTTGTTCATGAAGTCCTTGCCTACTCCTATGTCCTGGATAGTTTTGCCTAGATTTTCTTCTAGGGTTTTTATGGTGCCAGGTCTTATGTTTAAGTCTTTAATCCATCTGGAGTTAATTTTAGTGTAAGGTGTCAGGAAGGGGTCCAGTTTCTGCTTTCTGCACATGGCTAGCCAGTTTTCCCAACACCATTTGTTAAACATGGAATCCTTTCCCCATTGCTTGTTTTTGTCAGGTTTATCAAAGATTGTATAGTTGTATGTATGTTGTGTTGCCTCCGGTGCCTCTGTTTTGTTCCATTGGTCTATATCTCTGTTTTGGTACCAGTACCATGCTGTTTTGATTACTGTAGCCTTGTAGTATAGTTTGAAATCCGGTAGTGTGATGCCCCCCGCTGTGTTCTTTTTGCTTAGAATTGACTTGGCTATGCGGGCTCTCTTTTGGTTCCATATGAAGTTCATGGTGGTTTTTTCCAGTTCTGTGAAGAAAGTCAATGGTAGCTTGATGGGGATAGCGTTGATTCTGTAAATTACTTTGGGCAGTATAGCCATTTTCACGATATTAATTCTTCCTAACCATGAACATGGAATGTTTCTCCATCTGTTTGTGTCCTCTCTGATTTCGTTGAGCAGTGGTTTGTAGTTCTCCTTGAAGAGGTCTCTTACGTTCCTTGTGAGTTGTATTCCAAGGTATTTTATTCTTTTTGTAGCAATTGCGAATGGCAGTGCGTTCTTGATTTGGCTTTCTTTAAGTCTGTTATTGGTGTAGACGAATGCTTGTGATTTTTGCACATTGATTTTATATCCTGAGACTTTGCTGAAGTTGCTTATCAGTTTCAGGAGTTTTTGGGCTGAGGCAATGGGGTCTTCTAGGTATACTATCATGTCGTCTGCAAATAGAGACAATTTGGCTTCCACCTTTCCTATTTGAATACCCTTTATTTCTTTTTCTTGCCTGATTGCTCTGGCTAGAACTTCCAGTACTATACTGAATAGGAGTGGTGAGAGAGGGCATCCTTGTCTAGTGCCAGATTTCAAAGGGAATACTTCCAGTTTTTGCCCATTCAGTATGATATTGGCTGTTGGTTTGTCATAAATAGCTTTTATTACTTTGAGATACGTTCCATCGATACCGAGTTTATTGAGGGTTTTTAGCATAAAGGGCTGTTGAATTTTGTCAAATGCCTTCTCTGCGTCAATTGAGATAATCATGTGGTTTTTGTTTTTGGTTCTGTTTATGTGGTGAATTACATTTATAGACTTGCGTATGTTGAACCAGCCTTGCATCCCCGGGATGAATCCTACTTGATCATGATGAATAAGTTTTTTGATTTGCTGTTGCAATCGGCTTGCCAATATTTTATTGAAGATTTTTGCATCTATGTTCATCATGGATATTGGCCTGAAGTTTTCTTTTCTTGTTGGGTCTCTGCCGGGTTTTGGTATCAGAATGATGTTGGTCTCATAAAATGATTTGGGAAGGATTCCCTCTTTTTGGATTGTTTGAAATAGTTTTAGAAGAAATGGTGCCAGCTCTTCCTTGTGTGTCTGGTAGAATTCGGCTGTGAACACGTCTGGACCTGGGCTTTTTTTGTGTGGTAGGCTCTTAATTGCTGCCTCAACTTCAGACCTTGTTATTGGTCTATTCATAGTTTCAGCTTCCTCCTGGTTTAGGCTTGGGAGGACACAGGAATTCAGGAATTTGTCCATTTCTTCCAGGTTTACTAGTTTATGTGCATAGAGTTGTTTGTAATATTCTCTGATGATGGTTTGAATTTCTGTGGAATCTGTGGTGATTTCCCCTTTATCATTTTTTATTGCATCTATTTGGTTGTTCTCTCTTTTCTTTTTAATCAATCTGGCTAGTGGTCTGTCTATTTTGTTGATCTTTTCAAAAAACCAGCTCTTGGATTTATTGATTTTTTGAAGGGTTTTTCGTGTCTCAATCTCCTTCAGCTCAGCTCTGATCTTAGTTATTTCTTGTCTTCTGCCGGGTTTTGAGTTTTTTTGATCTTGGTCCTCTAGCTCTTTCAATTTTGACGATAGGGTGTCAATTTTGGATCTCTCCATTCTCCTCATATGGGCACTTATTGCTATATACTTTCCTCTAGAGACTGCTTTAAATGTGTCCCAGAGGTTCTGGCACGTTGTGTCTTCGTTCTCATTGGTTTCGAAGAACTTCTTTATTTCTGCCTTCATTTCGTTGTTTACCCAGTCAACATTCAAGAGCCAGTTGTTCAGTTTCCATGAAGCTGTGCGGTTCTGGGTCTGTTTCTGAATTCTGAGTTCTAACTTGATTGCACTATGGTCTGAGAGGCTGTTTGTTATGATTTCAGTTGTTTTGCATTTGTTGAGCAGTGCTTTACTTCCAATTATGTGATCAATTTTAGAGTAGGTGTGATGTGGTGCTGAGAAGAATGTGTATTCTGTGGATTTTGGGTGGAGAGTTCTGTAAATGTCTATCAGGTTTGCTTGCTCCAGGTCTGAGTTCAAGCCCTGGATATCCTTGTTGATTTTCTGTCTGGTTGATCTGTCTAGTATTGACAGTGGGGTGTTAAAGTCTCCCACTATTATTGTGTGGGAGTCTAAGTCCTTTTGTAAGTCCTTAAGAACTTGCCTTATGTATCTGGGTGCTCCTGCATTGGGTCCATATATGTTTAGGATCGTTAGCTCTTCTTGTTGTATTGATCCTTTTACCATTATGTAATGGCCTTCTTTGTCTCTTTTGATCTTTGTTGCTTTAATGTCTATTTTATCGGAGATGAGAATTGCAACTCCTGCTTTTTTTTGCTTTCCATTTGCTTGGTAAATCTTCCTCCATCCCTTTATTTTGAGCCTTTGTGTATCCTTGCATGTGAGATGGGTTTCCTGGATACAGCACACTGATGGGTTTTGGCTTTTTATCCAATTTGCCAGTCTGTGTCTTTTGATTGGTGCATTTAGTCCATTTACATTTCGGGTTAATATTGTAATGTGTGAATTTGATACTGCCATTTTGATGCTAAGTGGCTGTTTTGCCTGTTAGTTGTTGTAGATTCTTCATTATGTTGATGCTCTTTAGCATTCAGTGTGATTTTGGAATGGCTGGTACTGGTTGATCCTTTCTATGTGTAGTGCCTCTTTTAGGAGCTCTTGTAAAGCAGGCCTGGTGGTGACAAAATCTCTGAGTACTTGCTTGTTCGCAAAGGATTTTATTTTTCCTTCACTTCTGAAGCTCAGTTTGGCTGGATATGAAATTCTGGGTTGAAAGTTCTTTTCTTTAAGAATGTTGAATATTGGTCCCCACTCTCTTCTGGCTTGTAGTGTTTCTGCCGAGAGATCTGCTGTGAGTTTGGTGGGCTTCCCTTTGTGGGTGACCCGACCTTTCTCTCTGGCTGCCCTTAGTATTCTCTCCTTTATTTCAACCCTATTGAATCTGACGATTATGTGCCTTGGGGTTGCTCTTCTTTCGGAATATCTTTGTGGTGTTCTCTGTATTTCCTGCATTTGAGTGTTGGCCTGTCTTGCTAGGTGGGGGAAATTTTCCTGGATGATGTCCTGAAGAGTATTTTCCAGCTGGGATTCATTCTCTTCGTCCCCTTCTGGTACACCTATCAAACGTAGGTTAGGTCTTTTCACATAGTCCCACATTTCTTGGAGACTTTGTTCATTCCTTTTTGCGTTTTTTTCTCTAATCTTGGTTTCTCGTTTTATTTCATTGAGTTGGTCTTCGACTTCAGATATTCTTTCTTCTGCTTGGTCAATTCGGCTATTGAAACTTGTGCATGCTTCGCGAAGTTCTCGTATTGTGTTTCTCAGCTCCTTTAATTCATTCATATTCCTCTCTAAGTTATTCATTCTTGTTATCATTTCCTCGAATCTTTTTTCAAATCTTTTCTCAAGGTTCTTAGTTTCTTTGCATTGATTTAATACATGATCTTTTAGCTCACCAAAGTTTCTCATTATCCATCTTCTGAAGTCTAATTCCGTCATTTCGTCACAGTCATTCTCCGTCCAGCTTTGTTCCCTTGCTGGTGAGGAGTTTTGGTCCTTTCTAGGAGGCGAGGTGTTCTGGTTTCGGGTGTTTTCCTCCTTTTTGCGCTGGTTTCTTCCCATCTTTGCGGATTTGTCCGCTGGTCGTCTGCGTAGTTGCTGACTTTTCTATTGGGTCTCTGAGTGGACACCCTGAATGTTGATGATGAAGTATTTCTGTTGCTTGGTTTTCCTTCTACCAGTCTAGCCCCTTCGCTGTACGAGTGCTGAGGTCCGCTCCAGACCCTGCTTGTCTGGGGTGCACCTCTAGCAGCTGTGGCACACGAGGGATGCTACCGGTTTCTTTTACTGCTATCTTTGTCCCAGGATGGTGCCTGCCTAATGTCAGTCTTTTGGATATAGAGGGGTCAGGGAGCTGCTTGAGGAGACAGTTTGTACTTTATAGGGGTTTAATTGCTGAGCTGTGAGCTGTGTTGTTCATTCAGGGCTGTTAGGCTGCTATGTTTGATTCTGCTGCAACAGAGCTCATTAAAAAAACCCTTTTTTTTCTCAAATGCTCTGTGTTGAGGGGTTTGGGCTTTATTTTTGGATGTCCGTTGAGGTCCTGCCCAGCTAGGATGCAGACTAGCCACTGTTTGCCTGCCGACGCTCCGCCCTGCTGTTGTGAGGCTTGCCCTGGCTCCGCTGTTCTGCTGTTCTCCACCACGCCCTGCGGCGGAGTCTCTCTGTTGTAGCGGGTTGCCTCGGCAACGGCAGGCGTGTATCTCAGTAGGGACGGGTTGCCTCGGCAACGGCTGGCTGCGTCAGCAGTGGGCGTGTATCTCAGTAGGGACGGGTTGCCTCGGCAACGGCTGGCTGCGTCAGCAATGGGCGTGTATCTCAGTTGGGGCAGGTTACCTCGGTAATGGTGGCCGCCCCTCCCCCTCAGAGCGTCTCGGGCCGTCTGCACGGGGCTTGTTTGAAATCGCGGTTTTGTTCGTCCCACTGGGCCAATCCTAACGCTCTGTTCCTGCAATCCCCTGGGCTGGCCCACTGTTCAAGTCTAGCTCAGTCTCAAGTCCAGCCCTCTCACGTCTCCAGTTGCCGGTTCAACGGGGCACCCGGACAAGTGCGCCCTGTGGGGAGCGCTGGGTAGGGCCGGCCGCCGCCACCTCGGCTGCCGGCTTCGCCAGGCGGAATATCTGCCTGGCGTCCCACGTCTCCTCTTCACTTGGGAATTTCCCCGTTCCGTCAGCAACAAAGATCAGTCTGGAAATGCAGCTCAGACTCACCTCTCCGCAGACACAACGAGAACTCCAATCCTGGGTTGTTCTCACAGCGCCATCTTGAGTCCTCCCCCGGTGTGGAGGTTTTCTTATACAGAAATTCTTCTTCTATCTTTTGTGTCATTTCTGTCTGGTATTTTTTCAGTTCCATCTTGTTTTAGCACCCCCACCTTCAATTATCATCATCATGAGTTAGTATTACAAAAATATCTCACCAACATTTTCTCTCAAGAATGCCTCTTGCATTTCCATTTGTTTCTCAGTTCAAATTTCTTCTTAATCTGTTATCCTTTAACAATGTTTCATCGTGGGTCTACTATGGAAACACTAGGGTGCAGTTGTCACTGGACAGAAAGCCAATCACCAAGAAATGATGATTGCCAAAGAAGAAGGCTCTAATCAGGTACTGCAGCTGAGGAGACGGGAGATCACTTTCCAATCCATCTCCCTGACCAGTTACAACTAGGGGCTTATATAGCAGAGAATAAATGTCACTGTGCATGAGAAAATAGGAACTTGGGAGGAATAAGGAAGCAGGGAGGGGCTGTGATCTGATGAATTTCAGTTCTTTGATACTTTTTGAGAGGCCTGGAGGTCCTTTCCTGAAGAAGGAATTCACATAAAATAAATGCAGGTTTGGAGCTTCAAGAACAAAAGGGTCAATTTCTATGTTTATTCAAAGAAAAAAGAAAACTGTCTATTGGGTTGGTTTCAGGTCCATGAGCAGTGAATTATTTTGATATTTTCATTTCTGAAAATGTTTTCATCTTCTCCTCCCTCTTGAGTAATAGACTCATAGTTTGACAGTTTTTTCCTCATACTCTCTTTTTAGATATTACTCAATTGTTTTCCGTGGTTGTTACTGAAGGGAAGTCTGAAGTCAATCTGATTTTTTAAGATAATTTTTTTCTTTTTCAAAGCTTCTACGATTTTAAAAACATTTGAGCTCCATAACTGCACTGTGATGTGTTTAAGTGTGGATTTATGTTTGTTTAGCCTGCTTAGGACTTACAATGCATTTTTAATAGTAAATATTTATTAGATAGTAATTTTGCAGCATTCTTTTAGTTTTTTATTTTTTGGACACATCTCTTTTATAGCTCCAACTACAAGGATTTCGACGTTCTCCTCTCTCTGCCCCACCTGCCAACACATTTTCACAATGAAATGAAGGGTATGAATTTTCAGACAGGACTTCCCTAGCACTTGGATTCTGATTCACCTCCAACTTTGGCAACTTAATTAAAAATAGAGATTCTCTGTCATAATATACTTTAAAAAGTAATAGAGTTTTTAGAGAAGTTTTAGGTTTACAGAAGAATTGAACAGACAATACAGAGTTCTTATATGCTCCCCTTTTCCCACTCACAGTTTCCCCTATTAGCACCTTGCTTTAGCGTGGTATATTTGTTACACTTGGTGAACCAATACTGATACATTATTATTAACTGAAATTCATAGTTAACATTTAAAATTGAGCAGCATTGGTTTGAACTGTGCAGGTCCACTTAGAAGAATCCCTCTGCCATCCCTGAGACAGCAAGATCAACTCCTCCTCTTTCTCCTCCTCCTGGCCTGCTCAATGTGAAGACGATGAGGAGGAAGACTTTTATGATGCTCCACTTCCACTTAATAAATAGTAAATACATTTTCTCTTCCTTATGAGATTTTCATAATAACGTTTTCTTTCCTCTAGCTTACTTTATTGTGAGAATAAAGTATATAATACATATAACATGCAAAATATGTGTTAATCAACTGTTTATGTTATCAGTAAGGCTTCCAGTCAGCAGCAGGTTATATGTGAATTTCCGATTGGGTGGGGGCTCGAGGCCCCCACCCCATGTTGTTCAAGAGTCAACAGTACATCAGGATTCACGCTGTGCTATACAGGTCTATGAATTTTGAAACATATATAATTTTATTTATCTATTCTTACAGTGTCATACAGACTAGTTTCAATACTCTAAAAATATCTTGTGCTCCACCTGTTTATGACTCCTGTATTAGGCCATTTTTGCATTGCTATAAAGAAACACCTGAAACTAGGTGATTTATAAGAAAAGAGGCTTAATTGGCTTAAGATTCCGTAAGGCTGTACAGGAGGCATGGTGGCATCTGCTTTTGGGGAGGCTTCAGCAAGCTTCTGATTATGGTAGAAAGTAAAGGGGGAGCAGGCACATCATGTAACCAGAGCAGTAGCAAGAGAACAAGAGAGAAGCAGAGGGAGTACCACACACCTTTAAACAACCAGATCTCGTGAGAACTCACTCACTATCACAAGGACAGCACCAAGAGGGTGATGCTAAACCATTCATGAAAATCTGCCCCCATAATCCAGTTACTTCCCATCAGGCTCCACCTCCAACACTAAGGATTACACTTCAACATGAGATTTGGGATTGCACAAATACCCAAAGTACATCACCTCCCTTCCCTGAAACCACTGTCAACCACTCATCTTTTACTCTCTGTATAGTTTTGCCTCTTCCGGAATGTCATATAAGGTTGGGATTATATGGTATGCAGCCTTTTCAGATTGGCTTCTTTCATTTATCAATATCTGTTTAAGATTTCTCCATGTTTTTGCATGGTTTGATAGTTCCTTTTTTTTTTTTTTTTTTTTTTTTTTGAGTGCAGTGGCGTGATCTCCTAACCACAACCTCCACCTCCCAGGTTCAAGTGATTCTCCTGCCTCAGCCTCCTGAGTAGCTGGGATTACAGGCATGCACTACCATACCTGGCTAATTTTTCTGTTTTTATTAGAGACAGGGTTTCACCATATTGGCCAGGCTGGTATCATACTCCTGACCTCCAATCATCCACCCACCCGGGCCTCCCAAAGTACTGGGATTACAAGCGTGAGCCACTGTACCTGACTGATAGTTCATTTCTTTTTATCACTGAATAATATCCTGTTGTATGCATATACTGCAGTTTATTTATCCATTCACCTATTGAAAGATATCTGCCTACTTCCAACTTTTGGAAATTATGACTACCTTTTCTTATTTTACTGGCTAAAATTTCCATTCTGATGTTGGATATGAATGGGAATGGGAACATCCTTTTCCCCCATGTTAGGGAGAAAACATCATCAGTTTCTTGCCATTAAGTATGTTCGCTGTAGGTTTTTGTAAGTGTTTATTATGAAGTTGATGAAGTTCCCCTCTATTACTAGTTTGCTGAGAGATTTTTGTCATGAATAGGTGCTGGATTTTGTCAAATGCATTTTCTGTATCAATTCATATAAGCATGTGATTATTTTTTCCTTCAGCCTGCTGATGTAGTAGATTATATTAATTGATTTTCATGTAGAACCAGTCTTGCATGCTTGGAATACATCTCACTTGGTCATTGTGTGTAATTTTTTATGCATTGTTGGATTTAACTTGTTAATATTTTGTTGAGGATTTTTATCTTTGTTCATGAGAAATATTGGGCGGTTGTGTTTCAACTTGTAATCTCTATTTGATTTTGATATTATGGTAATGCCAGCCTCATATAATGCAGGGAAGCATTTTCTCTGCTTACATTTCCTGGAAGATATATTTATGGAATTGCTATAATTTCTTCCTTAAACGTTTGATAAAATTCATCCTTGAAACCATCTGAGCTTGCTGCTTTCTTATTTTTTTGAAGGTTAGTAATTATTTTTTAACTTCTTTAATACGTTCAGTCCTATTTAGGCGATTTCTTTTTTCTTGTGTGAGTTTTGTTACTTTGTATCTTGCAAGGAATTGGTTCAGTTCACATGAGTTATCAAATTTGTAAATATAGGGTTCTTCATAATTATTATTCTCTTAATGTTCATGGAGTTAGTAGTGATGAACTGCCCGTCCTTTCTAACCTTAGCAATCCCGGCCTCCTCTCGGCCTCTCTGTCTCTCTGCCTCTTTGACCTGTTTGTTTAGCTTGCCGGAGAGTTATCCATTTTATTGACCACTTCAAAGAAGCAGCTTTTGATTTTGTTAATTTGTCAGTTGATTTCCTTTTTACTATTTCATTAATTTCTGCTCTAATTTTAAATATTTCTTTTCTTTTGCTTGCTTTAACTTTAAATTGCTCTCATTTCTCCAGTTTCCTAAGGTAGAACTTTAGGTTGTTACTTTTAGACCTTTCTTCTTTTCTTATTTATGCATTCAGTGCTATAAATTTCCTGCCAAACAGCCTTTTTGCTGAATACGACAGACTTTGTAAGCTGTATTTTTAATTTCATTTCTTCAAACATTTTTAAATTTCTCCTGAAACTTCTTCTGTGACTCATCTGTCATTTGGTGGTGTGTTGTTTGGTCTCCAAATATTTTGTGATTTACAGATATCCTTTTGTTATTTGTTTTCAGTTTAATTCCACTGTGATCTGACTTTATATAATTTTTATTCTTTTAAAATTTCTCAAGTGTTTCTTGTGGCCCAGAAGATACTCTGTCATACTGAATCTTCCATGTGAGATTGAGGAGAATATATATTTTGCTAAATTCATAAATATAAAATATAAAATATTCTGTAAATATTAGTTAGAACCAGTTTATCGATTATACTTTTTAGGTCGACTAATACTTTTTGATTTTCTGCTTGATTGATCTACCAATTATTGAAAGAAGGATATTAAAGTCTCAAAAATGGATTTTTCTGCTTCTTCTTGCAATTGTACCAGTTTTTGTCTGATGTATTGTGATGGTCTTTTGCTAGGCACATATATTAAGGATTTTTATGTCCTGGAAAACTGATCCCTTTATCATTGTGCAATGACCCTCTTTATCCCTGATAATTTTAAAATTAAGTCTGCTTTAGCTGAAATCAGGGTAGCTACTCAAGTTTTCCTTTGATTAGTGTTAGCTTATCTTTATTTTTAACCTACCTGTGTGTTTACATTTAAAGTTAGTTTCTTCTGAACAACATGTAGTTGAGCCTTATTTTGTGATGCACTGTGACAATCTCTGTCTTTTAATTCGTGTTTTTTGTTTGTTTGTTTTGTTTTTGGCAACAAGGTCTCACTCACTCTGTTGCTGAGGCTGGAGTCCAGTGGCATGATAATAGCTCAGTGCAATCTCAGACTCCTGGGCTCAAGTGTTTCTCCCAACTTAGCCTCCCAAGTAGCTAGGACTACAGGTGGACAAATCTGGCTAATTTTTTTTTTCTTTTGGTAGAGATGTGTTTTCACTATGTTGCCCAGGCTGTTCATATATATATATATATATATATATATATACTTTAAGTTCTGGGGTACATGTGCAGTTCTTGTAGGACTGTTACATAGGTATACACATGCCATGGTGGTTTGCTGCCTCCATCCCCCCATCACCTACATTAGGTATTTCTCCTAATGTTATCCCTCCCCAATCTCCCCACCCCCTGTTATCCCTCCCCTACCCCGCTCCCCTCAACAGACCCCAGTGTGTGATGCTCCCCTCCCTGTGTCCATGTGTTCTCATTGTTCAGCACACACTTATGAGTGAGAACACGCAGTGTTTGACTTTCTGTTCTTGTGTCAGTTTGCTGAGAATGATGGTTTCCAGATTTATCCATGTCCCTACAAAGGACATGAATTCATCGTTTTTTATGGCTGCATAGTATTCCATGGTATATATGTGCCACATTTTCCTTGTCCAGTCTATCATTGATGGGCATTTGGGTTGGTTCCAGGTCTTTGCTATTGTAAACAGTGCCACAATGAACATAAGTGTGCATGTGTCTTTATAATAGAACGATTTATAATCCTTTGGATATATATCCAGTAATGGAATTGCTGGGTAAAATGGAATTTCTATTTCTAGGTCCTTGAGGAATCGCCACACTGTCTTCCACAATGGTTGAACTAATTTACACTCCCACCAGCAGTGTAAATTGTTCCTATTTCTCCACATCCTCTCCAGCATGTGTTGTCTCCAGATTTTTTAACAATCGCCATTCTAACTGGCGTGACATGGTATCTCAATGTGGGTTTGATTTGCATTTCTCTAAGGACCAGTGATGATGAGCATTTTTTTTCATATGTTTGTTGGCTGCATAAATGTCTTCTTTTGAAAAGTGTCTGTTCATATCCTTTGCCCACTTTTTAATGGGGTTGTTTTTTTTCTTGTAAATTTGTTTAAGTTCTTTGTAGATTCTGGATATTAGCCCTTTGTCAGATGGGTAGATTGCAAACATTTTTTTCCATTCTGTTGCTTGCCAGTTTCTTTTGCTGTGCAGAAGCTCTTAAGTTTAATCAGATCCCATTTGCCTATTTTGGCTTTTGTTGCCATTGCTTTTGGAGTCTTATTTATGAAGTCCTTTCCTATGCCTATGTCCTGAATGGTATTGCCTAGGTTTTCTCCTAGGGTTTTTATGATGTTAGGTTTTATGTTTAAATCTTTAATCCATCTGGAGTTAACTTTTCTATAAGGTGTAAGGAAGGGGTCCAGTTTCAGCTTTCTGCACATGGCTAGCCAGTTTTCCCAACACCATTTATAAAACAGGGAATCCTTTCCCCATTGCTTGTTTTTGTCAGGTTTGTCAAAGATCAGATGGTTGTAGATGTGTGGTGTTATTTCTGAGGACTCTGTTTTATTACATTGGTCTATATATCTGTTTTAGTACTCATACCATGCTGTTTTGGTCATTGTAGCCTTGTAGCATAGTTTGAAGTCAGGTAGCATGATGCCTTCAGCTCTGATCTTTTTGCTTAGGATTGTCTTGGCTATGCTGGTTCTTTTTTGGTTCCATATGAAGTTTAAGGTGTTTTTGTTTCAGTTCCACGAAGAGGTTGCCCAGGCTGTTCTTGAACTCCTGGCCTCAAACAATCCTCTTGCCTCAGACTTCCAAAGTGTTGGGATTACAAATGTGAGCCACCATGCCTGGCCTAGTTGGTGTATTTAGATCATTGATGTATAAGGAAATTATGGATACAGTTGGATTAATGTCTACAGTGTACCTGTTTTCTGTTCATTGCACTTGTTCTTTCTTTTTTTAATCTTCTTTTATTTTTCTGCCTTCTCTGGTTTTAATTGAGCATTTCATATAATTTCATTTTTTTCTCTCTGGCATATTAATTATATTTCTTTGAAATAATTTTTTAGTTTTCTAAGAGTTGCAACATACATTTTCAACTAATCCAAGTCCACTTTCAAATAACACTGTATTGACTGGGCACAGCTCACACCTGTAATTCCAGCACTTTGAGGGGGCAGAGGCAGGAGGATCACTTGAGGTCAGGAGTTTGTGAATGGTCTGGCCAACATGGTGAAACCCCACCTCTACTAAAAAAAATATGAAAAATTAGCCAGGCATGGTGGTACATGCCTGTAATCCTAGCTACTTGGGAGGCTGAGGCAGGAGAATCACTTGAACCCAGGAGGCAGAGGTTGCAGTGAGCGGAGATCGCACCACTGCACTGCAGCCTGGGTAACAGAGAAAGACTGTCTCAAAAATCAAAAACAGAAAACAAAACATTGTATCACTTCATGTGTAGTTGTAGGTACCTTATAATGGAATATCCCCAATTCTCCTTTTCCATTTCTTATAGATAGCAGTGCAATCATTTCACTTACTCATAAATTATATGCACTCAATATATTTTTGGTATTATTTTGAATAAACATTTATTAGATTAATTAATAATAAAAATATAATATCTTATATTACTTTGGTTTATTCTTTCTCTGACCTTCTTCCTTTCTTTATGTATATCTGAGTTTCTAACCTATATAATTTTTCTTTTTCCTTAAGAACTTCTACCATTTCTTGCAAGGCAAATTTGCTGGTGATGAATTCCCTCAGTTATTGTTTGTCTAAAAAGTCTTAATTTCTCCTTCACTTTTGAAAGATAATTTTATTGGATATAAAATTTAGGTGGTGGTGGTTGTTTTTCTTTCAATACTTTAAATATCTTGCTCTGGTCTCTTATTGCTTGCATGGTTTCTGAAGAAAAGTGTGATGTAATTTTATACTTGCTCCTCTATACATAAGGTGTTTTTTCCCCTACAGCTGCTTTTAAGATTTTTTTTGTCTTTGGTCATCTAGAGCTTGATATAATATGATTAGGCATAAATTTTATCTTGTTTAACATTCTTTGAACTTTTTGATTTGTGGTATGGTGTTTGTCATTAATTTTGGAAAGCTATCAGCCATTATGATTTCAAATATTTCTTCTGCTTCATTATATATTTCTTCTCCTTCTGGTATTCAAATAACACAGGTGTTTTACTTTTTGAAATTGTATTACAGTTTTCACTCTGTTTTTATTTTTCTTTTCATTTTTCTCTTTGCATTTAAAATTGGGAATTTTACTGATATATCCTTAAGCTTACTGATTCTTTTCTATGTCCTGTCAAGCCAATCACTTCTTTTCTGTTGTACTATTTTTTATTTCTAACCTTTTTTATTCTTTCTTAGAGTTTTCATCTTGCTTATACTATTCATCTGTTCTTGCATGTTGCCCACTTTTTCCATTAGAGCCTTTAAAATATTAACTATAGTTTAAAAATAATTCTGGTTTGGCCATTCAGGATATAGGCATAAGCAAGGACTTCATGACTAAAACACAAAAAGCATTGGCAACAAAAGCCAAAATAGACAAATGGAATCTAATTAAACTCCAAAGCTTCTGTACAGCAAAAGAAACAATCATTAGAGTGAACTAGCAACCAACAGAATGGGAAAAATTTTTTGCAGTCTACCCATCTGACAAAGGGCTAATATCCAGAATCTAAAAAGAACTAAAACAAATTTACAAGAAAAAAAACATTTGAAAGTGGGCAAAGGATATGAACAGACACTTTTCAAAAGAAGATGTTTATGCAACCAACAAACATATGAAAAATTCTCGTCATTAATGGTCATTAGAGAGATGCAAATCAAAACCACATTGAGATACCATCTCACGCCAGTTAGAATGGCGATCATTAAAAAATCTGGAGACAACAGATGCTGAAGAGGATGTGGAAAAATAGGAACACTTTTACACTGTTGGTGGGAGTGTAAATTAGTTCAACCATTGTGGAAGACAGTGTGGCGATTCCTCAAGGCCTTAGAAATAGAAATTCCATTTGACCCAGCAATTCCATTACTGGGTATATATCCAAAGGATTATAAATCGTTCTATTATAAATACACACGCACACTTATGTTCATTGTGGCACTGTTTACAATAGCAAATACCTGGAACCAACCCAAATGCCCATCAATGATAGACTGGACAAGGAAAATGTGGCACATATATACCATGGAATACTATGCAGCCATAAAAAACGATGAATTCATGTCCTTTGTAGGGACATGGATAAATCTGGAAACCATCATTCTCAACAAACTGACACAAGAACAGAAAATCAAACACTGCGTGTTCTCACTCATAAGTGTGTGTTGAACAATGAGAACACATGGACACAGGGAGGGGAGCATCACACACTGGGGTTGGATGTGGGGGAATAGGAGAGGGACAACGGGGGGTAGGGAGGCTGGGGAGGGATAACATGGGGAGAAATGTCAGATATAGATGATGGAGGGATGGAGGCAACAAACCACATTGCCATGTATGTACCAATGCAACAATCCTGCGTGTTCTGCACATGTACCCCAGAACCTAAAGTGCAATAAAATATATATTTAAAAAAATCCTAGTTTAGATAGTTCTAAAATATCTACCTGTCTGAATCTGATTCTGATGCTTTCTTTCTTTAGACTGTGTTTTTCTTGTTTTTTTGTATGCCTTGTAAATTTTGTTTGAAAGCTTGACATCATATATCGAGTAATAACAACTGAGTTAAGCAAAGCTTTCATATGAAATTTTATATTAACCTGGCTGGAAGTTGTGTTGCATTTAATATTGCTGTAGCTGTGGGTTTCAGAGGTTTCATTTTTTCCCAATGTCCTTACTTTGGCTCCTCTCTTGTGTTTTGAGTTTCCCTAAAAACTCCCTATATAGGGTTGTGTCTTGTAGCTCTTTTAGCTGTAACTCCTTGTTATCATACTGGCATTCTGTTGATATGGTGGTAAGGTGGGAGGTCAAAGATAATGTTCTATAATCCTATGATTAAACATCAATCTTTTATTGGTCCTGTGTCCCTGGGCTGTGATCTTCACAAATATTTCTCAACATTTTTTACCCTTGGGTGAGACACAGAGACTAGAAGGGGTAGAGTCAGCTAATTTCTCTCCTCCCACCACTAATGAGGTTTTGGTGAATTCCCTTCTCTTGCTCAGTAAGTCTTTATTATGGGAATACTTTGGGTATATTAAAAATGTTTTATTTTTCCTTTCTCCCTAACAGAAACAAAGGCTTTCCTTGACTTTTTACTATGAAAGCCTGGTTGGGTTCCTGGAAGTAATACTCATGAAAGTGTAGGGTCCTCTATGACTGCAGCCCTCAGGAGTTTCTTTTTCTTACAGTAATTTAAACTCTGCCCCATAATTTGTCAAAGTTTCTATATAAGTGTTTACACCAGTTTATGGCTCCAATTGCTGTTGCTTCAAGTTAGTTGATCTTGATTGTGATTCTCTCTGTTCACCTGTTTCTTCTGATTTCAAGTGGTGGTTTTTCTTGTGATCTCAGTTCTATAGTGGGTCCAAGAACAGTTGTTAATATTAAGTTTGCTCAGCTTTTTCTTGTAGTAGAGGTGGGAGTGATGACTTCTGAGCTCCTTTTTTTTTTTTTTTTTTTTTTTTTGAGACTGGAGTCCCGATCTGTCACCCAGGCTGGAGTGCAGTGGCATGATCTTGAAGAATAGTGTAAAATAGTTCTCCATTTAATTTTTTTAGATAGATCATTTCCTCAGCATCAGTTATTAAATATTTCTCTTTTTTCCATTGATATTTCTTATGTGTCTTACCAGTTTATTATATATATTACTGGTTTCTACATAGTTGGTTTATTTTTGGTCTCTTTATTCTGCTTTATTAACTATTTACACCTGGCCTGTAACAGAATTTACAAAATTACCATATCTATTAAGGTCAACACTCTCACCTAATTCTTCTTTAACACTGTTAAAGAAGAATTCTTGGCCTTTTGCAGTAAGGAACAATTTATAAGTATTTATCTTCTTTGTGGTTTAAAGGACTTTTAAGTCTTTGCAATAATGTTTTTCTTTAATTTTGGAAATTTTTCTACCATAATTTATTTGAATATTTACTCTTAAACTTTTTTCTCAACCTTTCTCCCTGTTTTGCTAATTAGGTTATTATTTCTACATTGTCATTATTGTTGATACTTGTATTTTGTAATGTAACAATAATTTTCACATATATTTACACTTACTTTTACATTTATATTGATTCAGTAGTCACTGCCATTTTTTATAATGATGTCCTTTATTATATTCTTGGATGGCTGCAATTTGTACCGTAATACCTTTTTCTACAAGGCTTATGAAACTGTCTTGTATCAAATTGTTTTCCTCGAACTTGAAAATTAATCATTATCTAAATCAATCAATAATTAAATTTATTTTAATTAATCATTAGTTAGTTAAACTACTGTTGTGGGAGACTTCTATTTTATCTTTCAATTTTTCTGTTTTTTTTTTTAATCTTCTTCAGGATACAGTGAGTGATCTTCTTTAACTGTCTTCATTTATCTTTTGTTAATTAAAATGACTAGGTCTTTTTGTTTCAGTATGCTTGATTTTCTTAAGCCTTTTTCTATATGTTCTTGATTTTTTTCTTTTAGTAATATCTATGTGTAATGTGACCTTCATGTTGTTATGCTTTTATTTTCTCTATCACTTCATGTCCTTTATTAAAATATCATTTCCCCCCGAGCGCTTATGTATAATTTTCTGATGTATATTCTTTATTCACCTGTTTTATTATGTTACTTTTCTCTCTGTTTCTTGAAGTATATTTACATAACTTCCATGATTTTGCCCCTCATTGAATGCTGGAAGTTTTCCTGCACCAGCTGTTTGTAGAATAAAAGTATAGGGAGAAGCTGAGATAAACTAGGATATCAGGAGAATTTGCTAAATGGCCTCTCAATACCTTATCACAGCACGCTGCTGGGTTGGTATGATTCTTTTCCCTAATAAGGAAAAATAAGTCTGGCTCTTTGGTCACTGACATTGGTTGACAATTACATTTTATTTACCTTCAGTTATCTAAGGTCGCAGCTCTGTATGTCATCCAGGTTTATTCTAAATTCAGCCCCAGTCACACCCTATTTCTTGCAAAATTAGCTGCTCTCCCTGTCTGTGGGAAGCTCACTCTGCTTGCCCTCACGTCCTGACCTTTTTCTGCCAATTAAGGCACTTCAGATTACCCCTCCAGTGGACCATCTAGTCTGGAGAACTCCATGTTAGCTCTAGGTTTGCAGAGCTCAACCTTCTCTTTCTGAATCCTCTCTTCCCTGTGTGCCATTTCCAGTGCAGTCAACAACCCTTCTTTATAGACTGTGTTTTCCTTGCTAGTTTAAAGGTAAAGAGGGAATAGATGTATGTTGCCAGTACTATTTTAAATAAGAAATTAATATAATACATTGTTGATAAAAATAGTCAAACTTGCCAACTGTGTCAACATTATTACACAGGTTAACTGATGACAGTAATTCAGTACTTGAATAACCAGATATACTCTTTTTTTTTTCTTACCACTTCAAAGTTTGAATTGTCTTTCTCTTCTAATTAAATCCAACAGGTCAGAACCTAACTTTAGAACTGATCAGCAAAGCTAATGCTTTATGATATGTCTAATGCCTACATTTGAAGAGCCTGCATCTTACCAATTCCCTAGATTTTTTTCCAGGAAAATTCTGTTTTTACTTGAAAGATTAAATATAAATTTTTTTTTCTTGGATTTGCCTACACAGAAATAAATGGTTAGACTGAGACCTGAGTTTTGTTTAAATAATAAAAACTAATTGATATGGGGCTTTGATGCTACCTACAGGTCTATTAAAACCATTGACCTGAAAATAAGTGACTCAAAATGTTTATTTCTTCACCAATCATATGAACCATCCAGGCTCTAGAGAATTAAATAATCTAAAAGTGGCACATTTTATAACAGCTACTGAAATTTTTACTGACACCCTCACATGATCAATTCCTGGTTGTCACCTTGCTTAATTTGATCAACCTACTGTGTACATGCAATATTGTAATTACATTTCCTTTGGACAAGAACGCATTAAGTGTGGCTGTAATATGGAAACTCCTTTCAGCTTTCATTAATTCAATATAAATCTAAAGCTTGCAGATTCAGCAGGGTTGTCTATAGTGGCTTAATTGGAATTGCTGGACAAGAACATTGATTCTGCTTCACTCAGGTAGAGATGAAAGTAACTGCAACAATGGATATTGCATTTGAAGGTCATTGAGTTGTAGTCAGGCAAGGGGAGCAGATATTAAAACATACTCACACAAAATAATGGAATTTTTATTTAGCATCTCACAAGCCTTGAGTAACATAGTATTAATTGGTCCTGAAGTTTCATTTTTTTGTGACTCATTGCATTCCCTTTTGTGTTTCAGAGAAATATAGAATATTTTAAAGAAAGAGTAATACAGTTAAGTTTAGTTTCTGGGAAGTTTATGCTTGACGTGATTTACCTGTAGGCTTTATGATAATATGTGAATTGAAGACCCTTGTTAGTTTGGGATGAATCTGACATAAGGGCTAAAGTCACTTTTCCATTAGCCTTCTCTTTATCTCAAGTTTATACCTAAGAGATTTTTCACTCCAAAGTCTTCATTTCCAAGCACAACCTCCTGGGTGCTGAGCTTTTCTGAGGTCTCCTCCCCAGCACGGCATCTAGAAATGCTCACTGTGCAATGAATTCCTGTCTGATCATCCCATTCCTATTCTTTGTAGAGTTCACATAGACCCATTTGAGCACATTTTAGTGGCATACCAACTTTAAGTGCCAAAGTTGTGTTTTAGGTCTTTCATCCAGAAATAAAAGAGCTGCTTCAAATTTTAGAGTCCAGCTTGGGCAACAGGAGAATGGTCACGTCATCGATTGTGTAGTGAGACACAGTGAGTGCCCAGCAGTGTAATCAGTCTATAAATGAGAAGATTAAGACCAAAAGCATTGGATTACAAACATCTCACCAAAGCCCATTAGCAGGCAGAGAGCTCTCTGTCGAGCTGGGAAATGAGACTTTTTCCTCATTTCTGCCCCTAACATTAATGCTGATCTTAGGAGCTCATTTTTGCACTCTTTGTGGCAGACAGCCATATAATCAAAGGGCTCCCATTGCAAATCATATGAAAAGGCAAGTAGAAATTAGCTTTAGCTAATTTAACTAGCCTTTGCCCCTCCTTCTGACCCTAAGGGTGATACACACATTTTATCATTTGTCCTCTGGGGGCTGGCTTATGCTCACTCCTGTTCCTTTGGCAGTGATTTTAAGTAACCAAGTTCTTATTACAATTCTCAAATTTAAAATTAAGTTCTGATCACATCTTCTCAGGGCATACCTAAGAGGCACTGTTTGTCCCCAGCCAAATCAATTGTTTCCTCAGGTGACTCATTCCTGAAAATGTTATTGTTTCTAATAACCAGCTCAAATATGTATTTTCATTTAATCTTTTCTTATACCTCCATTTCACACGTGTTGCTGTGTGTCAGGCATTTCCACAAGGATCTGCCATGACATGACTGTCTAAGGTATGTAATGCGTCTTTTTCTAATTTAAGAATTACTTTTACTCAGATGGTGGCTGGGCTGGGCAATGATCCCTGTTGTGTTGTCCTGGGAGTTTTAGGCCAAGGCTTGCGTGTGTGTGTGCATGTGTGTGCGTTTGTGCACGCACGTGTGTGTGTGCATGTGTGTGCGTTTGTGCGCGCACGTGTGTGTGTGCGTGCTATGGGTGTGTGTGCACGTGCTTGTGCGTGTGCACCTGTGCTTGTGTGCATGTACATGTGCGTGTGTGCACGTGTTTGTGTGCGCACGTGTGTGAGTGTATGTGTGCACGCGTGCGCGTGTGGTTGTGTGCATGCACGCATGTGTGTGTTTGTGGGTGTGTGAATGTGCACGTGTGCGTGTGCTTATGTGCATGTGTGCGTGTGCATGTATGTGTGTGCGTGTGCTTGTGCGTGCGTGTGTGCATGTGCTTGTGCGTATGCGCATGTGTGCTTGCACGTGTGTGTGCGTGTGTCCGTGCATGTGCGCGCGTGTGTGTGTGTGCGTGTGTGTGTGTGTTGGAAGGGTCTCTCATTGCCTATTTCTGCTTATGTAACAAACTGGTTAGGTAAATGGAGTCAGAGTGGGAAGAAGAAGTTTCCTAAGTGTTTCTTGCATGCAGAGGTAAGTGGAGAATGCCCATCTGGGCACACAGGGCATGGACACAGTGGAGTGACCTCTTCTTTCCCCTCCAACTCACGTGCAGGAGTTTAAAAACTGTATCAGGGTGACAGAAGCCAAAGGGCAAGACCACAGCTTCCTCTGGAAATCTATAAACTGTAAGAACAAGCACAGGTATTTTGCAGTTCTTTATCACAATGGGTCTTTGCTGATGATTCTAGGTTTTATGACTACTGTTTTATGTCCTACAAATAGTAACAGGCATTTCCCTTTGCCCTATGCCACAGCAAGCCACTGGTCTAGACAAGAAGCAACTCTGCACTGCTTTTCAAACATCATTCTTTCTCTCAACTGCAAGGACTATTCGGTTTCTATTATGCTTCTGGCCTTTCATATTCCTGATGGTGCATCGGATAAAACCCAGCAGCCAGGCATGTGAATGTGGTTAAAAAGACCCACGGAGGACCAGCAACGCTTCCCCACAGCGTGGGATGGTACCCTCCTGAGATGGCCCACTGTCAGCCGGACTGGTACATGAGTTGTTTTCCCAGCTGAGAGGATGGGTCATATGACCCGTTTATACTTTTTGTCCTGGTCTCTTTTTAACTAACTACACAATTGTCCAGTCCCTGGCCAGGGTCCATGACCGAGGACAGAGTTTCCCTGTGTAGATTTTTTTCTGCAGCAGACATTTGCACTGAGCTGTAAGAATAGACCAAGCATGGCCACCATTTTTCCAACTACAGTGGGATTATCCGGGCAAAAACTTCAGAAAACATGTGTGGGATTCTAGAGTAGGCTGAGCAGGCTCATGACACATTCCCTGCTCTTACCAGACGCCAAGCACTACATCCTGTCTGCTTCTTGAACAGCCCCTGCATTGTTTGCTCAGCTATTCTGCTGCATCTGCAGATAGCCCCGCCTGAGAAACAGCCTCAGACCAGAAGGAGAGGATGGCGGCAAGCCTTAGAGAAATATGTAAGTCCAGGCGGGTGGTAGATGACTGTGAGGCATTTTCTTTTGCAAAAGAACAAAACAACAAACAAACAAACAAACAAAAATTCTACCAAGTAAAAATGATGATAATTCACTACTAGGTTAAAAATTCACTTATTGCAAGTTCAAAGCGCTATAAACAAGCCCCATGTTTCAGTCCTTTTGGCTATAGTCAATATAGTTTAAATGAGTCTGCTGAGACAAATGCTGATTTGGTGAAGAAACAAGATCAATTGAGTTTTAGAAGCGGCGATATTCAGCCACATAAAACATGGAAAATATGGAAGATTGAATCTGACATGTATCATCATCATGGTCAAGACTGGAGAGATGCTATCTCAAGGTCTTTCCAGCTCTTTGATCTATGCAAAAGTGTATATGATTTTTAGGTGGAGTGGTTGAAGAGATGTTAGTCAAAGGGTACAGTGTCTGTTAGGAGGAGATCTATTGTGCAATACGATGACTATAGTTTATAACAATACATTGTATTCTTGAAAAATGCTGAGTAGGTTTTAAATGCTTTCACCACAAAAAAATGATAACTTTGTGAGGTAATTCATGTGTTAATTAGCTAGATTTAGCTGTCTCACCATGAATACATAATTCAAAACATCATGTGGTACACAACAAATACATACAATTTTATATCAACTTAAAAAATAAAAAAGAATGTAATATAAATATTTAAGTAAATAACAATAGGATTTTTAGATGATTTCCCTTTATTTCTTATTTTAATTCTCCCCCAACCCCTTTAGACTCAGAAGAAAGTTTTCAATGGGAGATACTTCTGGAGAGTTTTGTGAAAAGTGAATGCCATTAGAAGGGATTTGCAAAGAGTATTCTCCTTGGATGATAAGAACACTGATGCTATCTTGTGAACAAGAAAACTCACAGAAAATTGGACTGATTATTAAGTCATTCAGCACCTCCCATGATGTAACCTGGCTCTCGCCCTGCAAAGTGAGGGGCATCATTGCAGTTTGGGAGTCAGGGCTCTGAGAGGCTAGTGAAGGGCAGAGCTTGGATTTGAATCAGGAGCCACCTTCTATCAGCCTTGCTCTCCTGCCCTGAGTGGCTGTAGGTGGGAGCCTGTACCTCATGGATGGGGCATTTGAATCTAAGCAGAATTTGGTGGAAAGGTAGAAGGAAAGAAGTGAACTTTCCATGGCCTTGAATTTAAGATAGTACGTGGGCAGGAATTCTGTCTACTTTCTCCCGCTTTTTTAGTAAATGGAGGAGAGAGAATTGAGAAGAGATAACTAGGTGCCCATGTGGTAAAACAGCATGTTGAAATGGACATTTTGGCTGAGGCCCTAGGATGATGAATGTAAGAGACCAAATGACAGAGAGGCAGATGATGAAAGCAGGTAGCTAAGCACCAGTTAGAAGCCCACCTTCCACCCCTACATTGAGTGGTGAAGAATAAGGGAATTAGGAAATAGATTTCTTTGGCAAGAATCATTGGCATGCTACGAATTTTAGTGCTACCCCACAACAGAAAGGGAAGAGACAGGCGCAGCAAGTCCAATCAGTGAGCTTGATGTAGGGCCCTGGCAACTGGCTAGACAAGTGCCTGATTTGTACCGGAAGAAAGCAAAGCCTGCTGCCTGCCCTGGTGGTGGGAGTGACAGTGGGGCTGCTGGCCCCCTGGGCATGTCCTCCTAGAGTTTGTGGTGGCACAGGGTGCATGAGTGTCCTCAGGACCAGACAAAGGGCTGGCATTTTAGACCTTGTCCAAGAGGGCCATTAAAAAAGTAAAATGACTACTTGTTGATTTAGGTGGTGATCACAAAGGCTTACTCACTTGAGACATTTCTAGTAACACCTTTATGATTTCTGCATTTATATGTATGTTATATTTCAATAAAATTTGCCATTGAGAAAACAGTGAAGAAGTCTCATCAGAGAGAAGTTAAAAGTATGCTAGTGGATTCCCTGGGGCTGCAGAAAGAGTAAGCAAAAAGTTGCAGAAGACATCAACCACACCAGAGGTGCTTGGTCCCCAGCAGAGCTCATGGAATCTCTCTCTGTGAGGAAGGGTCAGTTTTACAAGCCCCCAGCCTGCCCTCAACAGGTCCTGCTTCCTTCCCTGCCTGCACCCTAACACTGGGGAAAGGAGAAGCCTCAGTTAGCAATTTGGAGAACAGGAGTTGAGGGAGGAAGAGGATAGCCCAGCCCCCTCCCTGACTGCAGGTTTTTCTTTTCTTTTTAAAAGTAGATTCTAGCGAGGGGAGGGTGAGCCCCTGAAACTTTGAATAAAGTTGGAAGCTTTTACTAGTTTGTGTGTGGAATTCTAAGTAGAAATTTAGACTGTATTTTGTGACTCAAATGACTAAGATTTTCTGTTTCATAGGAGTGGCCAAAACGTCAAATCTTCACCCAGGGGTAGGGTGAAAACTATATCTATTGAGAAAGTTAAAAGACAAGGGGAAAACAGAATAAAGCTGCTTAATTTTGTCTGTAAGATGTTCATATATTCAATTTACTGGCTGTAGCAGTGTGAAAGCAAGGTTCTGTGATATCACTCCAGAGTTGAGAGTAAAAACAGCTGATCATTGTAAATGCAGCACTATCCAATGGAAATACAAGGCAAATTATATTTGCGACTTAACATTTTTTTTCTGATAAATTCATTTAAAAAGTAAAACAAACAGATAAAATTATTTTTAATAACATATTTTACTTAAACTAGTAGATAATATTAGATACTAGATAAACCTACTAGCATTATCATTTCACAATGTAATTAATATAAATCTTTTTAATGAAATACATTACATTCCCTTTTAATTTTTCTGCTTACCTTTTGAAATCTGGGGAAAATTTTACACTTCCAGCACATCTCAGTTTGGACTAGCCACATGTAAAGAACTCAATGGCCTCATGCGGCTGGTGGCTGCCATATTGGACAGTGCACTTAAGGGTTTGGACGGGGTGGAAAATTATCTCAGATTATGATAGGATTTCATGCTTGAGCAAGAGGCAGTGTCTCCAAAGTGAGCAAAAGGATGAGGTAAGATTCAGTCTTCACTTGTATTGGGTCTGATGAGAAAACATCTGGATGGCTACTGGGTAGAAAATTAATGGGGCATGGAGGAGAGCTGAGAAGAGTCTTCGTGAGCTGTGATGTCACCACACACATTGCCACAGGAAACTGACCCTAAGCTAGACAGGAAGGGAAGAAATGGAAAGAAAAGCTGATCCAAGGGAGTAAAAATAAATTCAGAACACTTTTCTGCAGGAATAACTACTGAGTTTAAGTATACATTAAAATAAACGCAATATGCCCTCAAGGAGTTGTTACTGGTCTGCACAAGCCAGCATCTTGTCTGAAATAAGTGTCCTGTACTGTGCTTAACATTAATGCAGGGTAAGTACTACTATTGTTCCAGTTGGCTGATTAGGAAATTGAGACTGAGGTAATACAAACCAAACAACCAACTTGTTGATTAAACATTATGTCTAAGGGAATCCTGAGAATCACTGGGTACAAGAGTCTTCCTGCACAGATGAGGAATCTGGGCTGCAGAGAGGAGAAGCAAGTTGCCCAAAGGCTTATATGTAACCAGAGAGGGCTTCCTATGTTGTGTGTTAAGATTTCAGGGTCACCAAGACAGATTCTTTGACTCTTCAGAAAGCTTACTAGAAAAGAGAACAGCATGTTCTGTGTGGCAGTAACCTGCCCATAACTGGACTTTGACTATGGAGATTGGACAGTGCATCTCAGATTACTACAAAGAGATTCACAGAATTGGGTTCAGGTTGAGCTAGAAGATTTCTGAGCTTTTTTCCAGAATAAAGATTGATGGCTTGATGGTATGAAGTTGTTAGCATTATGTGATCTCCAAATCATACTATAGATCTAACTACAGGTGATGGTGAGAGTTGTGAGAACGTTATATAGGCAAGGAGAATCGAGTCAGAGGCCAGAAGAGTGGAGGTCTCAGCCTGATCCTCAGCAGTCTCAGAGGGTAATTTGGGCTTTCATTGGGTTATTAATCTCTGATTCCCATGAGCCTAATGACAAGGAAAACTCCAGTATGTGGGATCATCCTAAGCCCGTCCCAAAGACTTCACGACTGATGATGGGTGAATGGAATCTGAACACTTTAAAATAAATAAAAATACTTTATTACATCTGAGCAAGCAGTATTTGAGTCAGGCATATGAGTGAGTAAAGAGATCACTTTTCATTTCTTTTTATTTTTGTCTTTTTTCTGAATCCAATTTTTAAAAAATGGCTTTGAGATAAGTGATTTCTAAGGACTGTTGCTCTCATGTGGGTTAAGCAAATGGTTTAATAATTTGAGCCTCAGTTTCCTCTCTATAAAATCATAGAATGAGATGAGCTTGAAATTACTTCTGGATTTAATACAGTATGAACTTTCTATGCACATATGAATGCAAAGAATTGACACATGTTACAAAATGCAAAAATAAAGATTAATTTCTTCAGAAAAAAAGAATTTGCTAGAGAACAAAAATCACCGTAAAGTTTCTTTTGGTTTAGCTTTTGTTCTGTTTTGCTATGTTTTAAGATGTCAAGCCTTTTTTTGTATAGAGAGTGAAAAGTCTTGTTGGGATGGTGCTGTTGCTGTGATTGCTACTGCCATGATCTGGCACATGTGAGCCAAAGCCTCGAGATGGTTTTGATGAGAAAATTGGATGAAGGTCAGGGAACAAGACCTGAGGTGCAGGAACATAGGTGTGCTGTGGACAGAAGTGAGGTGCAAGGAAAGAAGGGAAGGTGGAGGAACTAGAGGGGGAGAACACTGGTCATTTGCCAAGGTCATTGAGAAATTGGCATGGGGAGTTTTAAGAGAGAAATATGGGCTGGGCGAGGTGGCTCAGGCCTGTAGTCTGTAATCCCAGCACTTTGGGAAGCTGAGGAGGGTGGATCCCCTGAGGTCAGGAGTTTGAGATCAGCCTGGCCAACATGGTGAAACCCCAACTCTGCTAAAAATACAAAAAATTAGCTGGGTATTGTGGCAGGTTCCAGCTACTTGGGAGGCTGGGGCAGGAAGAATTTGAACCTGGAGGCAGAAGTTGCAGTGAGCCGAGACCATGCCACTGAGCTCCAGCCTGGCCAACAGAGTGAGACCCCATCTCAAAACAAATAAACAAGCAACAAACAAACAAACAAAAAAGAGAAATACAGGGATGTGGGAGGCACTTTGGAATGTGAGGAGTTAGACTAAAAGGAGTTAGTCAAAATGGAACAAAAAAAATTAGTGAAATAATTGGCTTGAATAGATGTCCAATAATTCTCAAATGTTTAAAACTGCAGTTCTGTAGGAATTTTGAATACAAAAAATTCAGAAAGGTTGCATACCAGAGCTGTCCAATAAGGATGTGATATAAGCCACATATATAATTTAAAATTTTCTAGAAGCCACCATTAAAAAGGAAAAAAAGTTGGAATTGATTTTAATAGTATTTTTAATTGAAAACAATATGTATAAATACGATTATCTCAACATACCATTTACATAAAAGTATTAATGATATATTTTAAATTTATTTTCTTATACTAAAGTATGTCTTCAAAATCTGGTGTGCACTTTGTACTTACAGCTCCTCTTAATTTGTACTGGACACATTTCAAGTTCTCAGTAGCTACACATGGTTGGTGGCTGTTATATTGAACAGCGTATTCTAGACAGCTTCCTCTGCATCATCACATTTTTGTCCTTTATTTAATAAACTTTAAAATGAAATATGATTACTTCTATGTAAAATTTCAAAATGTGCAATGCTAAACAATTTCTTGCTTAGGGATGTAAAATGCAAGCAATGATGATCACAAAGATAAGGACAGCATTTCCTTTATTCCATGGGAAATAATGATAGAATTAGAAAAATAAGTAAAGAAGAAGAAAATTGAAATCTTCCCCACATGTTACCATGTAGAGACATGACTGCTAATTTCCATTTGCACCTTTTTAGGAAGGGAAGAGCCTGGAAGGGAGTGATGAGCAGGTTGCATAGAGGGTGACAGGGTGCGGCCTACTGAGCTGTAGGCCCCGGGCATTGCCCATTGAATGGAGTTTTTCAAAGTCAGATGTGCACTACATCAAGGTCTCAGACAAAAGAAAGTGGGAGCGTTTGAAACAGGAGAGAAAAGCAGACAATATCAGACTCTTGGCCGAATCTGATGATGCCCATTCCCAAGGGACAACACCCTAAAATAAAATAAAACAACTAAAGGCATTGACTTTTTTTCTCTTTCAGACATAAACTTAACCAATTTCCTGGAATTTTCAAAAGAATTTACTAGAAAAGAAAAGCAACAAAACAAGCCAATAACCTCACAAACCGTTAGGTACTCAGGGTTTCTGGAAGGGCAGCTCTAAGTGCACGGTCTATATCCAATTTGCGCTGTCATCTTGGAATGGGAAGAACATTGGAATGACAAGTTAGATTGAAAAGCTGTTAAAAGCCAGAAAAATAATGAGTGTCTAATCCATAAATGGCAAACTGTCAGTCCCTTATGTCTTTATAAGACTTGGCTTCATGGTAATTTAAGCTTAACTCCTGAATTTTCAACCAGCCCTTAATTGCAAAGAAAATAAACTATTCAGAGAAGAGGAACAATGGACTTCACTTTAGTGTCTGCAGTGGGTAAATTTGGATAATATAATTTATTCAGGAGATCTGTACAGAGGTATGCCTCCACAGATGTCAAACCTGGATGTTGATTTTGGAAGGTTAACCCCCTTGTTTTATGATGATGACCTTCGATAACCTTGCTCTGGGCATCAAACTGGAATATGTATTCCCGGATAACAAAAAAACCCCTGGCAAAGTTATCACCCTGCTACATCCCACCCTTCTCTGCTTACTATCAGAAATTTGTGTCTGAGTAGTTGGCCTCCTAGGCTAAGAGAGCTGTCTCAAAGCATGGGGTTTCCATGGCTTCTCTTTCTCCGCGCTGAGATCTGGGAACCCCCATGAAGTCTAAATGGCAGCTGGTGGTTGTTGGTTACATTAAGGGAAAGCCTCAGAGAAACGTGGAATGTAAAAAAGCCACTGCAGCACGGAAGCCAGCAGATCTTGACTGACTCTGGACTCAAACTCTGTAGGAGCACTCTGTCATGCCATAAAAACAGCTGTGAGCAGCAAGCCTGGGGACACAGATTTACATCAACAACTCACACAGTCACCGCAGTCTTAGGAACGTCGGCTTTTGAGATCTGGGGAAAGGCTTTTTGCTGCGCAGTTTCCAGTGCTACCCCAAGTAGATTAGAGAGCTGTTTTCTTCTCTGCCTATCTCAATGTAGCCTTGACCATGTAGCTGAGGATAGTTAGACCTCAGAAATGAGGTCTGCTCCATCAAGTCTGCCAATGCTCTGCTCCATTTATCCTCTCCCTGCTGGGCATCCTGGCTTCTTTTATTGCTGACCACGTAGATGGGTTCAGAAAGGTGCACAATGTTGCCTGCTGCAAAGATATTCACAGTTCCCGGAAAACCAAGTCAACAGAGCATGCAATGGGGATGTCAAACGAGTGTGAGAGAGAACTCAGAGCTTGAGCTCTGACCTTGACTCTGGCAAGACCTCACTGAATGACCTTGAGCAAGACTCATCACCTCTCAAGGGTTCAGAGAAACTGGGGTGAACTAGTATGATGACTTCAAAACTAGGCGCTTGTGGGGCAGGGTGGCATGTGACTGTAGTCCCAGCTACTTGGAGGCTGAGGCGGGAGGATTGCTTGAGTCCAGGAGTTTGAGGCGGCAGTGAGGTATGATTGCACCACTGCATTCCAGCTTGAGTGACAAAGTGAAATCCTGTCTTGAAAAAAACAAAACACAAAAACAAAAGTGAAAAAATTCCTGGTCTCTTGGCTCTTTGGAGTCTGCTCAGGGGACTGCTGGAAAGTGGAGATAGGGCAGAGAGAGGGGAATTCTAGCATCTTTTACCCATCCCAGGCAGAGCAGGTGTGTTCACTGTTTTACCGACTGGGGTCCCTGAAAAGCTTTTATTTGAAGAAAGTGTTGCAAGGCTTAAATGTTTTCAAAAGCACTTAACTAGATGATCTCCCACTTACCAAGTTCTGATGATATGGTTTTCCTGTGTTGGCTAGTTGTGGGACATTTTGCAAAGTGTTTTGTTGATGACTGATGTAGCAGGCTCCTGAATGAATTTTGCATTCAATAATTAATTTACATTAATGGTATATATTAAAGACTATAAAGAGACATATAATGACTTTTTGTCACTTCTAGAGGAATGGCTGTTGTCTTAGGGTTGATATTAGTGGCCAGCTCACTAATGGTTGGAATGTATAATTAGAACTCAAGAATCTGGTGCTTGTCATGACTGTGCCACTAACCATGGCTTTGAATACATCATTCGCCCTTTTGGGAGGGAGGAAGCATATGATATGATTAAGAACTTGAGACATGAACCTAGATTGCCTGGATTCAAATCCCAGCTCCATCATTTACTAGCTATATATTTTTTGGACAAGTTATTTTATTTCTATGCTTCAGTTTGATTTTTGCTGAAAAATGGAGATAATAATACCGCTTACATCATTGGGCTGTTATGAGAGTTGAGTTAACTCACGCAAAATGATGAGTGGAGAGCCTAGAAGAAATTGCATTCCTCATAAACATTAGCTATGGTTCTCTTTTGAGTCTTTGTTCCCTTGTGTGTAATATGAAGGCTTGGCTTGGGTACCTGATGGATAAAGTCATCAACGAGTTTATTGGACTGCAGACCTCTGGGCTCAGTATTGTATTCTCAGGGTCTGGAACAGGGCCTGGCAAATAGTAGGTGTTTATTATATTCTTGTTGACTAAATGGCTAATTCTGCTTTTCTCATAAGAACTGTACGACAACCTATTTGCAGACATTTATTATGCAGAAATGTAAACTCATAAATTAAAAATATTCAGAGTGTTAGAATGAATAAATTGAGAGCATCAAACTTAGTCGGGGTTTGGTGAGAAAAATGAAAAAGCTCAAGTTAAATACTTCAATAGACACAATTGAATATGGGGAGCTAGTTACCAAGAGGCCAGGAGAGCTAGAAAGCCATGGTGAGGCGGTCCAGAGATTAGCCATTACCACCCTTGGGTGGGTGCAGGAAAAGTGAAGAACGGTGCTCCTGGAGCCCTGATGCCATGCCACCTTGCAGGAGCTGGGAGCTGGGAGCTGGGACTGCAGAGGGAGGGGCTGTCTAGCTCTGCTGGATTTGCAGGCTGACCAGAGAGCTCTCCCAGCTCCAAATTCCCACTGGCGCCTCCTACTGGCTAAATCCATCCAGTAGCGCTTCATCATGGCCTTAAAAACACAGATGGCATCA
The DNA here is from genome assembly GCF_049354715.1 of Callithrix jacchus. Classification (NCBI taxonomy): domain Eukaryota; kingdom Metazoa; phylum Chordata; class Mammalia; order Primates; family Cebidae; genus Callithrix; species Callithrix jacchus. The sequence goes on along the minus strand of NC_133502.1, from coordinate 98,453,161 downwards.
GTTACAAGAAGTGGGTCAGGAGTATTATTTTCACTAAGGCAAAGGAGGATGGGAATTGTAGTTTCCAGCTGTCAACCTCTCCCTGCTCTGCCCCAACAGTGATCCAGAGAGGTGCACGGGAGGACTTGGAATGGATCTGAGGACAATGGGCCGAGGCCCAGGACCCCAGTCAGAGGGTGTGTAGTAGTCACCTTCTAGATGAGGGGGTTGGGAAACTATAGCCCTTGGATAGCTTTCAGCCTGCTGCCCATTATTATAAATAAAGTTTTATTGGAAGACAGCCACACCCCCTCATTTCCATACTGTCTATGGTTGCTTTTGTGCTTCAGTAGCATAGCTTAGTTGTAACAGAGACCACATATCCCCCCAAACCTAAAACATTTAGTATCTGGCCATTTACAGAAAAAAATTGCCAATCTCTGTTCTAGATTATCTTCTAGATAATCCTCACAACCACCTGCTAGGTAAGTATTTTTATTCTTCTTTCACAAATGGGGAATAGGCTTAGAGATGTAGCTGACTTGCCTGAAGATGAGCACACTAGGCCAGAATGGAATCTATGTTTCATCTTCATTGAGTCTTTCACCAATTTCCAACTCCTTCCATTGCTCCCCTGCCGCCTTCCTAATTTAAGGAACCTGGTCACAGTGACAGGTGCCTCACATGGCTTTCTGTGCCCTCTGAGCCATCCTTGGCCCCTGCACCTCTGCTGAAACCTATGCCTTGGTTTGCTATCTCTCCATGACATGCCTCTGTCCTTGCATCTCACTGTCAAATTCAGAGTATGTGGGAATCAAAGGTTGTTTGAATTGGAAGGGGCCTTGGGTCATTTCCTAGGAGTTACTCAGAAATGTCCTGCAGCTTGAAGCTACTTGTTTGCTAGACTGTCCTTTCCAGGTAGGCAGCTGGCCCTTAAGAAACTCACTCTTTTCCTCTCTCCTTATTTGCACAGTCATCACAACTAAGCAATAATAGCAAAGGATTTGGGAGAACGTCTCTGACATAATGGAAATCAATGTTAAAATGAGATTTGCTTTACAAAATAAACAGTATAGGCAACTCTTTAGGAATGCTTCTTCTGTAAAGCTAAGTACACCTGGCTGATGGAAAAACAATCCCTTTAGAATGGAATATTATTGCCAACATTTCCCTGCATCGCTTGGAGATTCATCTTCAGCAACAGTATTTATGAGTCAATCTGTGTTGTCTTTGTATAATAACAATAGCAGCGGGAAAAAGCTCTTAGAATCCATGTGAATTTATGTTTACTGGAAATTCCAAGTAACTGTAAGCTAGACACTGCTTGCATTTGCTTTGTTCACACAGATGGCAAAAATTGCAGCTCTGGGAAGGACTTAGAGAGGTAAATAGAATGCACATGAGATTAATAAAATGGGGATTTACATGTGATGACACACAAAAAGGGCAGCATGATGGCTAGAGCATTATTTGCCTTAGCGTTTAACTGACACAGGTATTTTTATAATGTATAAATGTGCTCTCTTGCCTCAGGGAAAACAATATTCCTGACCCACTCCTTGTAGAGTAACTGACACCATTTGTGTTTTTTAAGGCCATGATGAAGCTCTACTGGCCACCCAGTCCCTCTTTAGAGGTTTGGAATGACTAAGCCTGCATAGTAAGGAGCTGGCAGATGGCTGTGGCCACAGGAGGGACTGTGGGGGTGCCTGTACCCTCGGGGCGGACAGCAGGCACTTGCTTCTGAGGGGCTCTGCAGCTCAGGAGTCTACTTCCATTTTGGGGATCTTGGGTTAATTTCTAAATTCCTAGATATAGAAGTTCACCACTCTTTCATAAGAAGCAATATGATGGTATAGGTAAAGCTTGGGCTTCAGAGGCCAAAAGACACGAGTTTGAATCCTGCTGTTATTAGCCCATCCTCTCATGAATCTGATCCCCTCTCCAGGCCTGAGAGGGAAGTGGGGAGGCTTCTGTGGCAGCAAAATGATAGTCTCAAAGACAACTAAGTCCTAATCTCTGGGATCTGGGAATGTTACCTTATATGGAAGACGGTCCTGTGCAGATGTGTTTAAGTGGAAGGTTTGGAGATGGAGAGATTATCTTGGGTGATCTGAAAGGGCACTAAATAAAATTATAAGAGTCCTTCTAAGAAGGAAGCAGAGGGATATTTGACACAAAAGAGGAAGAAGGCACTGTGACCACAATGGAAGAGGAGCACAAGGAATGCAGCAGCCTCCAAGTTAGAAAAGGCAGAGAAACATGTTCTCTGCCCCTCAGCCTCTGGAGAGACTATGGCACTGCTGACATCTTGATTTAGGGCAGTGAATTTGATTTCTGACTTCTGGCATCCAGAACTGTAAGTGAATAACTGTGAGCTGCTTTAAGCCACTGAGTTCATGGTAATAATTTGTTATAGCAGCCACTGGAAACTGATACACTCTCTCCGCATGGTTGTGCGCATAAGAATCATGCCTAAGAAAAGATGCCAAATCAATCCCCCATATCATGCCCCAGGCAAGGGAGCAGGACCTGAGGTCAGTCATCTGAGGTGATTTAGGAGGCAGGGTGTAGTAACTGAGAATAAAGTCACTGGTGCTCCCAAGTTTATGCTGGAATGTAAGAAGCTGCTTCCAGCATTGGCAGTTAGTGTCTGGCATGGATCGGCCCACTTTCTCCTGTGTCCCATCTCCCTGCTGTCCTCCTTGGACCTTCCTGGTTTTCCATCCAACCCTCTTGTCTGCTCAGCCCACCTGGTCTGCAGCTAACCTGCAACTCAGGTTCCAGGATGGTGGGGAGGGCACACCCAAGTTCCTGGTCAGGAACTGACCCTCTTCTATTCTGTCCTGTCTTTAACTAGGGAGTAAGTGTCAGAGCTGGTGGGTGGGAGATGACTGAACAATTTTCAGGAGGAGGCCAATCAGAAGAGCCTGAGGATTCAGGGGGAGGAAAAAGAAGATAGGGTGGAGGCAAAGGCTATGTGGTCAGCCCATGTGGCCTCAACCTCAGGATAATACCTCTGAGCTCTCTCCCCCTCACCTCAAGCGCTCCAAAGGAGTTCCACAGCACTCAGGGGAGGCTTGGCTAGGACAATGGCTTCACTGCCTAAGGGGCAAGGGTGGCAGTAGGAGGTCCCTGTGGGGCTTCTGATTCTCATGAGGGAGGTCTAGCCATAGGGACAGAATGACCCACAGAAAGACTGGGCTTGGTGATGCACTCCTGTAATCCCAGCACTTTGGGAGGCTGAGGTGGGCAGATCACCTGAGGTCAAGAATTCGAGACCAGCCAACATGGTGAAACCCTGTCTCTACTAAAAATACAAAAATTAGCCAGGTGTGGTGGCAGGTGCCTTTAATCCTAGCTACTCGGGAGACTGGGACAGGAGAATCACTTGAACCTGGGAGGCGGGGGTTGTAGTGAGCTGAGATCCGGCCATTGCCGGGTGAGGAGAGTGAAACAAACAAACGAACAAAGGAATCACCCAAAGAGTACATTCGGTGTTGAAAAAAAAAGCGCGCTCTCTCTTTCTCTCTCTCTCTCTCTCTCACACACACACACACACACACACACACACAAACACACCTCAGGGCTGCTTAGTGTAGAAACATTAGTATCCCTGGGAGCAGAGCCCTGGGCAACCATACGAGTGGTTAAAAACAAGTCACCCTCAACGCAGCAATAATCACAACAAAAGGTTTATCTCTCTACCTTGCAGGAGGTGCAAGGTTAAAGACCTCTACAGGAAACTTCAAAGCTTTACTGATGTGCTCAAGGCCTCTGGCCATCTGTTTGCTTAGGGGAACATCCTCCTGGAGAGAGCACAGCCCCAGGTTAGAAGGAGTCAGGCAGACAAGTCTGACCCAGAACTGAGGGCCCCACCTCAGAGCAGAATGGTGTTTGCCGTTCAATTGTCTCCTGGACCAGCCGGCAAGGAGGAGCTGGAGGAAGGTGAATTAGGATGAACTGCCGATCAAAGGTCGTGTCATGTCAGTTCTCCAAGATGTCCGTGGAAATCCATTATATTAATAGTGGGCCTAGTGGTGTTTCTACATTACACCTGGGACAGTGCCAAATGATCCTCAGCCCAAGGGAGAAAGGGTGGTTCGCTATGAATAGTCACAGCCCTGTTGTCAGGAGAAAGCCCTCCTTCATATCAGGCTAGCCAGTGCTGAACTTAGGAATGACTATACTCTCCTTGGTGAGCTAAGCCAGTGGAAAGTCACCTACAGCCTATGCTGGTGGAGAGACTGAGCTGAAATTCAGCACCAACACTTTTGTCCTTACCCTGTGGCCAGGACTCACAGATGCCCTTTCCGGGTTCAGCAGTGACTGAGTAGAGAAAGGCTTCAACATTCTGTTTGCAAGATGATAGCAAGTGGAATAAGGAGAGGCAGAGAGTCCCAAGGGAGGGGGCCCCAGATCCATGGGGACTTGGAAGAAAGGATCTCACGGGAGGGTGGTAGGGTTGGCTAGAAGGTGGGAGAGAGGGAACCCCAGCATTGGGCTCTCACCTTTGGGAGGTCTGATGCTAAAAGGCCTTTCCCTGAAAATTGTTCAATAAAGCTCCAATGTTTCTTCTCCCCATTCTGAGGTCTCTGAGACTTTTTAGTAAAGAATTCCACATATTGCACATGACTGGTCAAGATAAGATGGGTAAGGTGGAAGGTAGGGATGGTGATGATGGCCTATTTTTCTTTAGAGGGATTTGGCTGGGCAGGGGTAGAGAAGGGAATATTCATAGGCCAATAGGAACAGAGAGGGACTGAATTCCCTGCATTTCACTCTTGCCTGATAAGGCATAACCTTTGAGACTGCAAAGGTGGGGCCTTGGCATGCTCCCGCTACCACTGCTTCATGGAAAATGCCACAAAACACGGGACACAGCCCGTTGTTTGGCCAGGAGACCATGCCGTGGAGAGCTAGGAGCACTGACTCTGAGTTTGCCTGAGTGTGTCGCCAGCAGCAGACAGACAGACGGGACAATTAACCTGATTTTCCATGGATCAGTTTTCTCTCTTGTAAACTGATGTTAGTTGTGCCACTTCCCTCATGGGGCTCCTCAGAGGATTGAGTGAGAAAATACATGTAAAGTGCTTGGCTCGTAACTGGGCTGTATCAGTTTCCCGTGGCTGCTATAACAATTACCACAAACTTCGTGGTTCACCACAGCATACATTTGGTATGTTATGGTTTTGGAGATTGGAAATCTGAAATTTGAAGCCGGCAGTATATCATCTTCAGATCTCTCTGTGATTTGGATTATCCTGCCTCCAGATAGCACTTATAAGATTCTTCTGATTACATCAGGCCCACCCAGATAATCCAGGATAATCTCTTCATCTGAAAATCATGTCTGCAATGTCTTTTTTTCCCAGGTAAAATAACATATTCTCAGGTTCTGGGGATTAGGATGTGGTTACCTCCGGTAGGGAGCCAGTATTGTGTGATCAGCACATTAGCTTACATTAAAAACTTAGTATATATTGGCTGCTATTATTTTCCTTGTACCTCCAGCCAAATGGAAAATCATAAACAGGAAAAGGAATACTTTCTCCTTTGGTCTGGACACCATCATGCTTTGTTGCCTTGAGTCTAACAATATAACACAGAGGCAGTGGAAATGGCAATGGCACTGTGTGGGGGGGCTGGTCTCATGTTCATGGTACCTCACTGATAGTGCTTCTTCCCAGGCAGAGACAGAAGTAGTCTCTGATAGAAACAGTGATATCTAGTGGGTGCGCCAGAGACATCAATATTCAACAGCAGGACTGATGCTTGGAGAACCTGCCAGATGCTGGTTGGGCTTGGTGGAAGGCAGGATGATGGTGGATCCCAGAAGCAATGTTCAAGTGTAGTGCTCATGTCTTCCCATAGCTTTATAAACTTTTTTTTTTTCTCACAGTGATTAGAGAAAAAGAGAAAGAAAATGGCAATTGCTATAAGATTAACGCCAGGACTTGTTGTCAAACACGTTTGACCCCACTAAGCATAGCAAAAATAATATGGAAGCCTTTACAAAGGTCTGGAACTCCTACAGTAATAAGTAGGGGTAAATTCAGGTTCAGTGTAGGTTCTTTCTGTTAACGTGTGCCCATTTTAAATCCTCCACTGGTGTGGTCTGGGAAAATCAGGTTTCATAAGTCAAGTTTGCAGCTCAACAGTGAGCACCCTGGAGGAGCTCTGGAAATGCTTGACCTCAATCCTCCCCTTCTCTCCTTTTCCTTGATTATGACCTCACTGACTTGCTCTAGATGCTCTAATCTTTCCCAGCAGACTTACTACTTACACCTTTCAGCTTATGCTGGCATCGCTCTTCTTCCCAGAGAGCTGCCTAAGCACTCTTCTCCTCTCCCTGCCCCACTTTGAGGCTGAGGGTGAGGTCACAGGGTGGCTGTGCATCAGCATTTGCATTGCTCAAGCCACACTGTCAGAGCCTGAGCTTGCATTCTCTCCATGCATTCGTGCTCAGTGACCTGTCAATACTGTCATCCTGGAAGCAGCATATTCCTCTTCTTGAACCTGGCCCAAACATTTCACATATGAACTCTTACGGGTCAATTTATAGCCCCTTCATTGAGGCAGCTCTGCAGGTGATTTCCCATGTTTCTTATTTGAGTTATCCATTCCTACTTCGCCACCCCATTCCTGCTATTCATCTAGTATTTACCTTTTGGGTATGTCACTCCTCATTAGCACCTCTTCCAGAAAAGATGCTCAGGACAGAGAATTGTCTTAGTCTGGCTTCCTCTAAAAGCAGAGCTGGAGACAAGTAGTTTATTTGGGAGTGATTCCTGGAAGCCAGAGTGTGTTAGAAGTGAGGTGGGGAATGAGGGAAAAAACCAATAAAGAGTATGCAGTTGAGCTGGTTACCACTGCAGGCAACTGAGACTCAGTTCCCTGAAAACCCTGAGGAACTGTGTAGAATAAACCTTAGCATTGTCTTTCTGAATGTCAGAAGCCTGGGACATTTATCCACCATCTCCCGTGACCCATTAGCAGAGTACTAACTCCACTTTACTTCTGGGAAGAGCCTGGGCATGGCTCAGTGGTCCTCCAAGGCTTAGGAGTGTCTTGGGGCAGACCAGCAGGGAGCCCTAACTCTTGAGATGGGAAACTAGATGTATGCTTAGTACTGTCCACCTCAGGTGTGCCAAAATCAAGTGGGCTTAAAAAGTGTCCCTCAGGATGAAATTTACATGAGGCAGAAATAACTTTAGAGAAGGCTTAAGAATGTATTAGTTCAAAATTGATGATCTAAACTGGTCATTTCTAAATTACCTACAGATTTTATATACCTAGGCTATTTCTGTTGCTCCTCCTCAGTTCATGAGAGGAATTAATCTTGTTTGTCACCATGATTCCTTTAGGATATATGATTGACACTCTGTTGGTGACTTATACTCCCTCTGCCTATACGCCTTAGCATTATCATTCATTCTCTAGTTTAGCCAATCAATTAGTAAACATAGTCAAGCCCAAAGAGAGACTGGTTAATACATTGAGGTGCATATTCATGTGTTTATAATTCCTTCCTTTATATTCCTCCCATTCAAATAGGGAGATGACCTGGACTTCCTTGCCTCTGAGAAAATTCCTCTTAGGGCTGAAAGCAGAGAAAGTCAGCCTGGATTTCTGGCCTAAGTTCTTGGGAGTTTAGAGAGTTTGTTAAGGAGGACAAAAGGCAAAGAGGCTTGAGGATTTAGATGGCATGTCTAGGAGAAGTAGCTCCACTCCCAGAGGAGAAGGAGATGGCCTTTGTCTTGGGGGAGAAAGGGGTGAGTAAGCACTTGGGTCCTGGAGTAGAGGGGATCCAGGCCCTCCTCTCTGTAAGGGCTCCCCAGGATGAGACAAATCTTCAGGGTGGAATGGTTGGGTGATATATCTAATTCCTACCTCCCAAGCCTGCTGCAGGAGTACAGAGGGGCTGTGTAGGCAGACAGTGGAAATCTTAACGCGAGCAGACAGGTGACTGAGCCCTCTATACACAGCACTTTGATGCAGTGTGAGATCTTGGGTTTTTGAAATGACCCCCAGGAAGGGGAAGACAAACTAAGAAAGGGAGAGGGTAAATTTCCTGCCAGCCTGGGGAAGTGGGGGCTTAAAGTTAGTAATTACATTGATTTATTCAAAATAAACTGTTAGGGGTCTTAGATGCATACCAATCACATAAACATTTATTACATGTTTACTCTGTGGCAGGCATTGTGCTTGACATTAAGAATGTAAATATGACAAAGACATAGCCCCTTGCTTCAATGAGGCTCACATTCCCATGTGCCAAGGAGGCATATATCTAAGGTGATGATGATTGAAATATACTTGTAATGATAGATATCTACAGATACTTTTCTTCTTTTTTTTTCTGACACTCTTAGGATATGCTTAAGTTACTGATATCTACAGATACTATGGAGCCTAAGGAGAGGGCTTGGGGAGAGTTAAGAGAAGGGTTCTTGAAAGAGACAATGTTTGAACTGAGCCTTAAAGGGTGGAAGACTTTCTCTATCTGGAGAGAAGAGGAAGGGGATGGGAGACTTTATATGCGGTGCGGACAGTGTGAAGTGAGAGGTACAGTGCGATATTAGGTGGTATTACTTTTATATTGCTGCAAAACTAATTACCACAATTTCAGCAGCTTAAAAGAAGACACATATTTATTAGCTTACAGCTTCCCTGGAGCAGGACTCCAGGAATAGCTTAAGTAACTTCTCTGCTGCAGTGTCTCACTTGACTCTAAATGTCCGCTAATATACATTTCATGTTTCAATGGTGAGACTGTAGTCAAGAAAACAACAATTCCCCTACAGTAGATAATCTCTACATCTCCTTTCGATAAATGTGATCATTAATTTACTCCTCCTACCACCCCCTGACCAGAAACTGTAGTTCAATGGCACTTTTTGTTTTGGAAAGAGGTAGGTTTTTATTGAAATGCATGACTCTGACCTTGGAGAATGGATTATCATTAATTTTGCCTTTCGTGAGTTTTAAAATGTTTCCATTTGAACAATAATCATATGAACATGAGGTTGACACTTTCCAGAGAAATGGCCAATACTAACAATAACTCAGGAATGCAGATTTTTGACAAGGCTAGATTTGATGCTTTGCACATCATGAGAAACTTAGAATTTTCGAGTGAGACTTTGAAACCAAGAAGGCTCAGCCTTCTGGATTTACCTGAAGCTTATTTATACTCTATCCTGAATGCCGATTCCAACGGGACTCAACATCCTCGTAGAGTGTTAACTTCTTCTCAGCATCTTCCAATTAATCTGTCCCAGAGCAGGTTCAGGAATCCAGGGCTCCCAATAAGCTTCAATGTGGTATTGCAGTGTTGGGCCTGAGCCTAGTATTGAATTTATCGTGTTTAAGAGAAGAGGGTTAGGGTCACTACTCTTCTGGAGTGGTTTACTTTGGAATCACTCTGAAGCCTCTGAGCATTCTTCAGCCATAAAAGTTGCTTTGAAATTTGCATTTTGAAAGGACCAGTTCTTCTTTTGTAACTGTTCTAATCGGTGTTCTATTGAAATTTTGCTAGAAAATGAAAACTTGTTGCCATCAATTTCCACAGAATATTCTCTTATGATAAAATTGGTCTCCTCTGTATCTGTGGTAGTACCTTATTTCTAATCATAAATATATTTCTCTATAAGAGCTTACCTTTTTATTGGTCTTTTCAAAGAATAAAGTTTTGGTTTTATTTATCTTTTCTCCTATCTTCCTAGATCCAGTTAATTTTATTGTTCCTTTTCTAATTTATTAACATGAATCCTAAGTATATTTAAGTTTAGCCTTTGAAGCTTTTTAAGGCTATAATTTTTTCTAAGTATGCTTTTGCTGTGTCCCAGAGATTTTGTTACAAGTATTCTAATTTCAATGGCTTGCTAGAGAACTTGAAGTTTCAGTTTTAATTAATCTTTGATTCAAAGGTAGGCAGGTATGTTTATTAATTTATAAGTAAATTATTATTATTAAGCTTATGATTGAATATAAGATCACTATAATTCCTACTTTTAAAAATGTATGACTGGGTGCCGTGGCTTATGCCTGTAATCTTGGGAGGCTGAGGGGGGTGGATTGCCTGAAGTTAGGAGTTCAAGACCAGCCTGGCCAACATGGTGAAACCCCATCTCTACTAAAAATACAAAATTAGCTGGGTGTGGTGGCACACGCCTTTAGTCCCAGCTACACTGGAGGCTGAGACAGGAGAACTGCTTGAACCCAGGAGGCGGAGGCTGTAGTGAGCTGAGACTGTGCCACTGCACTCTAGCCTGGGTGAGACAGAGTGAGAGTCCACCTCAAAAACAAAAACAAAAACAGAAAAAGTTATGAGGGTTTTCTTTGTGGCCAAATACTTGATTGATTTTGGACATACAAATAAACATATTTTTCTATTCTGGTATGTAAGTTCTTATATATGTACTGATTACTCTATACCCTTACTTATTTTTTGACTTCAAGACACATCCTGCAAGAGGTATATTAAAGTATCCCACTGTTTGCATTTCTGATAATTTTTATTTATTTATCTAGCAAGTATGTTGTGTGTGGTCTGAAAAATTTCAAGGAAATCAATTATTTAAGGGAGGCCATGAATTTATTGTAATCTTAAATGTCTGGCAGAATCAAATGTAAACCTTCTCTGGGCTAGCATATCTTCAACTCAGGCCTCAAAGGATTCACTACCTAAGTCCAAGGAACTTAAACTCACAGTCAGACATAAAACACACAAGGAAACAAGACATCCTGAATAAAAGCAGGAACCAATATTATTAGACACAAAAGATAAAGTAAGTGTATTTAATACTTACTCATAAATTCTTATATTGTTTCCACTGTGTGTTAGGTATTATTCTAGGTACTGGAGATAGAACAATGAAAAATAACAGAAAATATCCCTGTATTAAACATTTACATTCAAGTTAAATAAATCAACTGTATAGACTTAGAAGGAAAAGGTGATACAGAGAAAAATAAAGCAGGAAGTGGGTACATGACATGCATATGAGCAACTTATATTTGAACAAAAACTTGAAGGAGGTGAGGAAGTGAGGCATGTGCATTTGGGGGATCAGATGGAAGCATTCTACAGAGGAATCAGCAAGGGCAAAAGTTTGGAGGTAGAAGAATGCCTGACATAGAAGGTCAGGATGGCTGGGGTGGTGTTAATAAATGGGAGAGGTAGAATATAAGGTCAGAGTGGCAATTAAAAGTGGAAAAAAATTGAAATATGATTATGGGAAAATAGACTATTGAAATAACTAAGTAGATATTAAAAATAAGTTAAAACTTCTAAGACTGGAAAAATATCACAGTTGATATTTAAGAAATATTGGATGATTTAAATATCAGATGAGACATGACTGAAGAGAAAGTGAACTGAGAAATGGGGCTGAATAAATTCTATACAACACAGCAAGGAAAGACAAATAGATGGGAAACGTAAAACAGAGATTGAACATATTTAGTAGGAGTTACAGAAGGAAAAAATAGAATGAAGGAAAGGCAATGCTCAAAGTAAAAAATGGTTTAGTATCTCAAGAATGGTAAAATACCATTCTCAACTTCAGGAAGCTCAATTAGTCCCAAATAGGATAAATAAAGGAAAAGCCACACCTAAAAACAACATAGGGAAATTGCAGAACATTATATACAAATAAAAAAATTAAGTGAAGCTGGTGAGAAAAGACAAACACCTACAAAGAATGACAATCAGGTTTATAGCTGACCTCTTAATAGTACAAATGGAAGCCAAAATACCATAAACTAAGATTTAAAAGTTCTGAAACTATATCTAGTGAATATATATAGTGCATTTACAATATTTCACATGTAATGAATTGTCTTTCAAAGTTAAAGAATAATAAGATATTTTCAGACAAATAAAAATTTTGTTTACCACCCACGGATGACTGTAAAGAAAATTTGGGAATGCATATTTCAGGGAAAATGAAAATGACCTCACTAAATATCTGAGATGCAGGAAGGAAGGAAAACACAGAAATTGGTAAATATAAAATTCAATATATACACATATTGATTAGATAAAACACTGATGATGATGATGTCTAATTTGTGGAATAAAAAATAGAGCAAAAACATCAATTAAGAGTAGCATTAAATATCATTGTAGAGGTTATGAAAGTCAAATTGTTCTGTATTTTTCAGATTCTTTCTGACAAAGGTAAACATGGTGAGCAACTGTAGATTTCTTAGTTAAGTGTTCATGCTTAAATTTCTAGGGAAACCAATTCTGCCTCCAGAAACAGAAAGAAAAAAATAGTGTATAATTGGAATGAGAAAAAAATGGAGTCTGTATAAGAACAGGCCAAGAAAGGAAGGAAAGAGAGAAAAAAGAAAAATTAGCAAAATATAGAGCACAAAACAAAACAATAAAAGTAAATCTAAATGTCACTAATTCCAAGCAATGGAAATGAAAAATCAATCCTGATAATAGGGAAAGGTTATCAAATTCGATTAAAAATTAATAAAAAGAGGAATAAAGAATTGTTGAAAATTAAAGAATGAAAGAGACATGTACTAGGCAAATAGCAACAAAAAAGTTGGCATATTTATATTAATAAAATGGACCTAAGCAGAGAGAAAATGAGTCACTACATAAATATAAAATATTCAGTTTACCAGGGAAAACATAAAATTCCAAACTTGCATGCTTTTAATAAAACAACCACCACACATTTAAGTAAAAGATGATGAAAGTATGAACAGTTAAAGATAAGTCCACCATCATGGTGGAAAGGTAATACATACCAATTTTAGTAATGAACAGATCAAACAGATAAAGCCAATAAACATATAGAATACTTGAATACTGTAATTCAATTTGATAAAATGAATATGTTCATAATTAACTCTAATATCCACAGTCTTTTATGCACATGTGGATAATCTATGAAAAATGATCACCTTTTAAGCTACCAAGCAAGTGTTAACAAATTTTAAAGGATTCTGATAACATATAGAGCATGTTATCTGACTACAAAGTAAGCGTTTTTATTCTCTCTTTCTACTAAAAAAAAGTAGACAAAATCATGTATGAAACTTTAAAAGCAATATTTACTAAATAACCCATAAGTTAAAATGAAATCATACTACAAATAAAAATGTCTATGTAACTAACCTTAATGAAAATATCAGAACTTGTGAGATGCAGCTAAACTAGGATTTGGAAGTAAATTTAAATTTATATATTCGCACTTAAGGAAAGAGGCTTTTAATTAATGATGTCAGCATTCAATTTCAGGAATTAAGAAAAGAGCAATAGAATAAACTCAAAGGCAGTATATATATAGATTGAAAACAAAGAGAATCAACACGGCCAAATGATGGCTTTGTAAATATTAGTAAGATTGACAAAACTGTGTTAAGAGTAATAAGAAAAAATATATATGCCAAACAAAATGCGTAGATAACTACAGAAAGGTCATAGATTTAAAAGATAATGAAAAAAGTTATGAACCAACTTTATGACAAAAGAAGTTAAAAAGTGAGATGAAGTGCTAAAAATATATTGACTCAAGAAGAAATGGAAAACGAGTATAGTCTTATAAGCATTAACTAGTCATTCAAAGTCTTCCCCTTAAAGAAAGAAAGCAGGATACATAGATGATGTTACAGGTATATTCTTGCTAACCCTTAAGGAACAGATGATTTCAACCTTACATAAACATTTCCAAAAATATAAAAATGGGAATACTTCTTACTCCTTTAAAGAGGCTAAAACAATTTTGATGCCAAATCAGAAAGAAAAACAAAATGAAAGGCAAATTACAGGCCAATTTTACTTTGAATATAAAGACAGAAATTCTTTGGAAAATATTAGTAGATTGAATTTAACACACATAAGAAATAGCATTTCTCATTATCTAATTTGGTCTCTGATAGGTATGAAAGTTTGGTTTACCATTAGAAAATTGATTGTTGTAATTCACTACAATAATGGAAGAAAGGGCAAAACAATATGATTATTTCTATAGATGTAGAAAAAATACTTGATAAAATTTAACATCCATTCATGATTTAAAAATAAAAACTCTTTAGCAAATAAGAAATAGACTAAGTTTCTCTATCTGATAAAAACTACAAAAAAGTTTTTAGCAAATATTACTCTTCATGGTAAAGAAAGGGTAGTAAAGAAAGTATATATGCAGTTATTACTTTTTTTCTATGCTGTCCATGATGACCTAGCCATTGAAGAAAGGCAATTTAAAGACATTACAGATGTAACAATGAGAAAGGAATAGTCTTTACAGTAAACTCAAAGAAAGATACAGATAGATCGATTATTAGAATTAAGAAGGTACATTAACAAGGTTGCTAGATACAAAATTAACATAAAACAATTGCTATTCTATATGTCAGCAACAAACAGAAAAATAAACCAATTTTAAAACATAACATTGACAAATGTCATGTAACTAGGAATAAAGCTATCATAATACATGCAATAATTAGGGAGAAAACGAAATCTTTATTGAAAGAAAACCCTTAAATTAATGAAGAGATATATTGTCGTGGCTCAGAGGACTTAACATCGTAAAATATCTCTCCAAATTGATCTGTATATTCAACCCGATTCCTGTGAAATCCGAAGGGTTTTCTTTTGTTGTTGTTGCTGTTGCCATTGCTGCTGTTTTCTTTTCCCCACTGTGGAACTTGACAGCCTAGAGCCTAGTCCTAAAGTAAATGTGGAAGTTCCCAGAGCCAAGAAGAGCAAGAACATTCTTAAAAAAGAAGGTGGAGGACTAGCTCTGTAAAAGATCACCACTCACTATAAGGCTATAGAAATGAAGACAATATGATATTGGCACAGAGATGAACAATGCGATGTTGAAACAGGAAGAGAACCCTGGAATAGAGGCACAGATAGATGAACACTAGACATGTGGCAAAGGTGGTACTGCAGTTCAATGGGTAAAGGGTGAATTGTTTATTACTTGGTACTGGGATATTAAGTTATCCGTATGGTTAACTTAAGACAAAGCTGTAGTTCTTCCTCACACCGAATAATGAACCAATGCCAGGTGGTCTAAATGTAAAAAGGAAAGACAACCCTATAACATTTATAAGACAAAATAGGAGAATATGTCTGTTCTCCCACAGAGATATTCCCAGAGATTGAGAATGATTTCCTGAACAAGATATGAAAAGTCGCCACATAAAAAGATAGATAAATTCCACAACATTAAAACTTAGAATTTCCATTATTGAGAGAAATTGAGAGAGGGGATAAAGATAAGCCACAGCAGGGAAGATGGCTACTGCACAAATAATCAACATGGCATGCTTACCCAGAACACATAAAGAAATTCCATGATTCAGTAAGAAAAGGCAACCAAATAAAAGAAATTTCACAGAAAAGGAAACATAAATGGCCTATACACATATGAAAATAGTTACAGAAAATTTCAACTCTTGAAGCAGTTGAGGAGCAGTCTCTTGTTCCTTGCTGCTTTGAGTGTAAAGTGCTTCCACTACTTTGAAAAACAGGCATTGTATAGTAAATGATAAAAAGTGCACAATCAAAGATTCAGCAGTTTCACTTCTAAAACATATACTCTGGAAAACTTTTACAAACGAGTACTGACAGAGGCATAATGAAAACACAGCAGTGATAGTACCATACTGGAATTAACTGCAGCATATTCATGCATTGGAATATTACACAGCAGTAAAAATGAATGAAATGCTTATAACATAAATAAAATGTTTAGCACAAAATGCAAGCAGCAGGAAAATAAACATAGGATAATTCCATCTGGGTAAATTTCAAAACATGCAAAATGAAACAGTATGTTTTTTGAGTAATTTTTAAATGAGGTAACATTTTCAGAAAGAGACAGAATGATGGTGGTTTCTACTAAAGGATGTGAAGGGGAATGGGGCGGAGGGGCCAAAGACAGCTAAGTCTGCTGGGTAGAAAATGCCTGAGTGTTTTGTCTTTTTGTCTCCCCTACCTAGGCATGTAAGTGTTCATCTGGAAGTGTTTAATAATTAATAAAAACTATTTAAAAATAAACGAATAAAATATCTACCACATCCAACAGCCCTGCCTACAGGAAAACACATGGGAGTTTAGAAGATTAAACGACTTGCTTGATTTCCTTGTTTGGTTATTTCAGAGCCATTTTGGAGCATGAGGCTTCAGAATCACCTTCCAAATCTCTGTCCACTGCACCAGCTGCTTCCCATAGCCTCCTGGTAAAATCTGTAACTATTAAAATGTTTATATCCACATAAGTAGATAGGCAATTCCAATCTACTGAAGCAGCCTCTTTTTCCTAGTATTTTCTTTTCTGTTTCTTCCTTCTCAGAATGTAAGGTAGAACCAACACTCCCTACTATGAATTTTAGAAACTCATTTGATAAAGTACCTTGAATTGTTCAGGTCAAAGGCAAATGTGGACCAGAACTTTACAAATCTTGCCATAATAATATAGAAAAAATACTATTTTGTGTCATTTAAATTCTGGGTAGCTTTAGTTAATCATTCAATATGTTTGAAATAAGCACCTAGTAACTAATCAGCAATCTGATACACAACATGCTTATTATCCTCAAGGTCCTCAAAGCCTAGGGAGGGAAACGAAGCAAATATACAGGAAAGAGAGAAAGATCATGGACAAGCTAAGCGGTAATACTAACATCTAATGTCTGCAATTAGATTATGGAAAAGGGAGGTGTCATTGGAAACTGTTTTAGATGGATCAGACTCCTGTTGAAGACCAGGGGAGGATAAAGGTAGGTGGATGGGGGGAGGAAGAATTACTTCTTGCCGTTTGTTCAGGGTATCAAAAGTAATGACTTTCAAGTTTACCCAATGAGCACATTGGTTTTTGCAGATGTTTATTTCTCACAAGCCCCAGGCTGACCTCTATTGAATGGTATACTAGGTAGGTGGTTAGATTGTGGTCCTTTGTGTGCTGAGGACAGCCTTGTTTTACACCCTGATGACTTATGCCCCTTTCTGGCCCCAGAATTGTCAAGTATTCCTTCCTTATTCTTTGTGGCTCACAAGAGAGCAGAAGGAAGACCCACTACCCGTAACATCAGAGGCTGCTAACTAAGGAGTGTTTTGGCACACTGGTACAGCCTACCCTCAGCTTTCCGGAAGGTGGAATATTGTGATAGTGGAAAGACAGTAGAAGAGATGAGGGTGTGCCAGTAACCAGCCATGCCCAGCTGGCTCTGCTGGGATTACTTACAGCCTGTGTTTATTTTGATCAGTGGGTGTCTATGCCGTGGTTGGTATTATTTGAAAACCATTCCTGGCTACACACCAGTTGTGAAAATAAGTCACACTGTTCTGTTTTCTAGAAAAATGTAAGATAATATATTTGTTATCGAGTCAGCAAATGAAAGTAAAAAAAAATGAGCAATGGTAAATCTTATTGTTTACAACAATTCAACTGAGCCATTTACATCTTATTTTATTAAAGATATGTAACCAAAAATAAAAATAACATATTGGAAAAACGTTAATATGATTTTTTCTTGCTTGCTTAATTAAGTTTCTCGAGGGCAACACTGTGGGCATTTGAAGTGGGGGATAATTCTTTGTTGTCAGGGGTTTTTGTGCATTGTAGGATGTGCATTGTAGGATGTGCAGTAGCACCCCCAGCTTTTATCCACTAGATGCCAGTAACACCCCTACTCCCAGTTGTGAGAACCAAAAAGTTCTCCAGACTTTGCCAAATGTCCTCTATAGAACAAAATCACCCCACTTGGGAACCACTGCCTGAGACATTCCACTATGATTTTCAAGTAGAACCTGGCCCAGACATTTTATTCACAAGGTGTCACACAGCCTTCATTTAAGTCATCTATCAAAATTAAAAAAATTTAAGTATTGTCCATTTATTTCTTAAGTTTATGCTCTTGAGTTTATGCTTGGCTGCCACTGAGCCCTTTATTTATAATTGTAAGTTGGGAAACTCAACCAAAGTGGAGCGAAATGGTAGGGGCGTCTATTTTGTGTTGGAGATAGGTTTTGTGTGGGTCATGAGTATTGGGAACCAGATTTAAGATGATGTTGTGCTAGAAGAGTCCCAGACGACTGCTGTCCCAGCTTCCAGGAAGCTTGATATAAATTTCTCAGTAGCTATACAAGAAAACAATTGCAATAAATTTCTTTTTAATGTCTACCATGTGCCAAACCTTTGAAGAATCACTTGGTTCCCCAAAAGCAGTTAGGATTCTTGTTGCAAGCAGTAGAACATTCAAGTGGTTTTAGCCATAGGGAGTTTATCAGCTCATGTAATTGTGAAGTCCAAAGGTAGGGCAAGTTGGTTTGTTCTCAAGATTCATGTTGTCACTGGGCTGTGGCTCAGTGTCCCTGTGATTCTCTCAGTTTTGCCCTCCTCTGGGTGATTGCATCATCCTCAAGCTGGTGGCCAAATCTCTGCCATCAGTTCCTGGGGCCACATGTTTCCCCAGCCATAGATTCTCTTTCCTCCATTTGCAGAACAAAAGCCCATTTAGGACACAAGTTGAACCCACCTAAGACACATCCTTCTCCAGCTCTACTCTGCACCTAAGACACAGGTGCTGCCCCTGGATCAGTCACTACCATGATGGTGATGCTTCACTCTGAGCTGTCTGGGCTGGCCTCATGTGCCCATTCCTGAACCAGTCACTGTGGGTGAGGGGCATTTAGGCAGAACCAAACAAGTCCTAACCTTGGAGTGGGTGGTGGGGACAATCCCATCCAGAACATATGGCTTCTCCATAGAGGGTGGATTAAGTGCTGGGGAGTCAGTTACAATACACACCATCCCATAGTCTGTTTGGTGTTGAAAATACTGTCGCACATAGAGGGGCAGCAACTTAAAAGATTAAAGGAGCTGCCACACTAGGGTGGGGTGGGAAGTGGCACAACCCTCTCTAAACTTCGGTGGTAGCTCTTAACAGAGTGTCTGAAGAGGGCTGGAAGCGGGAGTTGGAGCAGCCCAGCCCAAGAAGACAGACACCGGACAGAATAGGAATGTGACTGTAGTCTCTGCTGCTTCTGGGCCATTCGTCTTCACACCCTTTCCTCATCCTTCTCCAGCTCTATTCTGCACCACAGCAGGACACGTGGCCATAGACTGCGTTTCCCAGGCAATCAGGTTAGTTGGCCTCTTAGCTGGGTCTGAGCCATGAGATGCACTTGCAGGAATTAGGAAGGTAGAGAAAAGGGAGAGACCAAGGTATTTCTCTCACCCCTGTGCCTCAGGCAGCTTCTCTAGCGTTGATAATGTCTCTTCTGAGTCCATGACTCCAAATCCCACTGGACAGATCTCGTGTGCTTCCAAAGTCCTCCCAGAATCCCTGATCTATGGGTCCTCAAGCAACTCCCTCTGTCCCTCTGGCCCAGGTGTAGTGACAGTTCCCTGCCTTTGCCAGTCTCCGGGTTGCACCACCATCTCCTGTTTGGCTTCTCAGCCCTTTGCAGTCACATCCACTCCCCACACCACCAATTCCCAGCACTAAACTTCCTCTAGTTTAAATACTTAGAGTAGTTTCTCTTTCTCTGGTTCTTCCTAACCCAAGCCTTAAAATTTTCCAAGTGTAGTGTGGCCTGGAGAAGCAAGGGTTACATGTTGAACCACATTAAGCTGAGACCTCCAGGGTGTTACTGACCCAGCCTCTACACTTCAGTAAGCAGCTCTCCACTGGAAATTAAAATGCATCTTCTTTATTTTTTCCTCCCATCTCTAGAGTCAGGGATTGAGGGGACTGTGTCCTTGGAGATGAGGTATTGTGATTGTCAATAGCAGTAATGACAACTGATGGAAGGTTTAGGTTTGATTTACAAGGAATGCTGGATTTGCATTAGTGGGGTGGGTTTAAAATAACATACATGCATTAGATGATATTCAGATTTAATGGAAAAATAATGACTGCATTAAATCAGGTTTTATTGTTATGGAGGGTTTTAATTTGGCAGGACCACTTTCCTTTTGTGATCTAGAAAGGGCTCAGTTGAGGAAGGTGGGGCCTTCATGCTGGTTCTTGACCTATATCTATTTTGTACTCACCCAGAAGTGATTGTACCTTTTAAACAGGTTAACCATTTTCTTTCCTTTTTCTTTTCCCTTAGAAGATGGTTTTTACTTTTTAAAACCTCACAGATTAATTTAAAAGTAATAAAAATTAAACAGAAGTCATTGTTCTTCCTTGCTTTATGAAATGGAGTTTCCATTGCGGGTTTTTTAAAGAGGAAATGCATCATTAAAGTCATTGCATTATTTATCAGAGAAGCTAATGAAATCATAACTACAGTAACGGAGCACACGCAGCACAGCACTTGCTTGAAACACTGCCTATAAAACTCCAGTTAATCACCGTGGGACCAGTGCTTTTTATACTTTATCTCATGAAACAAAAATCATTGCAGTGTTTGTGTAAAGCCTTCAAAATTCTTGACTTTTACCAAGTTTCTGCGGTTACAGTGATGAGGTGACCATGCAATTTGGTCAGAATTTGCTAGTAGAGGCAGGCTTCACCATAGATTTTAATGGGACATCAAAAGATTTTTAAAAGATTGCCTCCCATCTTGCTTTTCTCTTGTTTCAATGTTACCTGTTAATTTATTGATCTTTCCACCTGCCTAGGTCAGCTGTTTCTACAGGGATAAAAGCTGTCACTGTAGAAAGAGAAGAAACCATGCCAATACACAGTACAGTCCATGATTTTACAAAGGAGGAAGTTGAAGTCAAGGATGTAAGTGACTTGCTAAGAGCAGGGTAAGACCCAGATCCTTCCTGGTTGCCTTACTATCTACCTTGTGGAAGCTTGGAAACCTGGGGCTCTGGGTTTGGAGGTTCTGTAATGGTCTCAGAGTCCCAGACTAATAAAAATCTCAAGAGGTGATATGTTCCAGGGATAGCCGCTCCTGGGCCAGCTGCAAAGCTGCCCAGTCTTCCATGCCAACACCCCATTGCATCCACCACCCCTCCTCACCCACGTCCCTGCATCTGTCATTTGCTCTCTCTTTACTCCTTGTCTCTTTTCCCCAACCTCTCTTCCCCTTGAGGAGCTTGAGATCCAGCAGGTGGACTTTTATGGGCAAGAGAGCAAACCTGCATCACCAGACATCTGGGAAGACCCCTTAGGCATGTACTGGAGGATTCTGTAGTATCCCATTGAGGCTATCTGAGGGCCAGGGCTGTGGAGTGACCTGGAGTTTTTGTGTCTTCCATCTAGCATTGGTGGTGGCTTTATAGAGGTGACAAAGACAAGATCGAGCCACTAATGTTCTAACACAACCAAAATGTTAGGCTAAAATACGCCGTATCTTTTAACTCTTTGCTGACTCCTTCAGTTAATTCCTGATTTTTGGGGCTGTACACCCAGCAACTTCCTCCATCCTGTCTCTCTCCTTCTCACTGTCCTGGAAACTGCTTCATGTCATGACAGAGAGTCATGGAGTCCATATGACACCAACCATCCACTCCAGAGCTCCAGTTGATTGGTCCTGGGAGAGACACCTGACCTAAGCCATGTTAAGGAGGACCTTCCTGGATCATTCAGACTTGGGACTCATTTTAGTATCAGTTTCTGCAGATGATGAATAAACTGTAGGCCTAACATTTGGGAGCTATTGTAGACAATGGCAACACAGTCAACAAAAAGAAAAAGAATGAAGCTGATAGATGGAGAAACAGTGAGCTGAGAGTTGGTCAGAGTGTGCTTGGTTCTCTTTGCTCCTGAAACCCAGGTGCACACATCCTGCCTTCAGTGCAGCCTGGGCGGGTGACTTTCTCTATGAGCCAATCATTTCCTTTTAAGCTCTAGATCTAATTGTGTATCTGACACTGCAACCACAGACAGCCCATTGATTGACTGATCTCTTCCTTCATTCATGGGTGTGTGCACAGATTCAAAGATTGTTGTCAAGTGTGAAGTGTCACACCTTTCTGGGCTTTCCCTTCCCATTTTGGTCACATTATCCACCCATGTTTTCATAATTTCCTCTTTCTTGTCTGGTTGTATTCATGTCATACAAACAAAGAAGAAAAAACCCCTATGTTTAATAGTTATTTTAGTTTAAAAGAATTGGAAGAAAATGATGAGAAGAGGCCTAGAGTATGAGTTTATGCCAGGCCTTAGGAGGTAGGACTGCTATGGATCTGTGAGCATGCGATTAAGTAACCTGTCACCAAGATTTATGGCACATGTCTTATTCGCTGGAAGCTACCAAAGACAGGGAAGGTATACTCTTTGTTTTTGAGATGCTTACAGTGAGAGAAGTGGAAAAGGATTAAGATAAATGTGAAGTATTTGCAAATAAGGAAGGGAGATCTACGTAAGGTGAAATGATTTGGACTGCCTAACACCTAAGGAATGCTGATCTGCTCTTTCTGAGATCAATTTGTACTGTTATAGCCCTTCTCATTCAGAGCTCTCAAGGTGTGTGATAAATACTAGCTTATCATGGCTCACTATCCCCTTGGGCATAAGAGATTTAGAATAAGGCATAACCATGGGCCAGAAGGGATGGGAAACATACTTAATAGATGTTCTATGGGGATTTAGATACATAGAATGTAATTACCTATACTGGAACTGGGCCAGAATACCAGAAGGGAATGACCTATTTGACTTGTGATCCAAGGCAATAATTATATCATTCTGTCAGCTCAAATGCAAGGGAGAATTGAGGTTAGTATCATTACCCATTTGCACTGCATATATTTCTTTCACTATGATCCATGAAAATATTTTATTCTTGAATTCCTGAAACTCATTCTGTTCAAGCTGGAAGCTTCCCACAAAGCCTGCATCCAATCCATCTCTCCCACGTCCTCTGCAGTCATCTTTTCACTCGCCTCTACCTCCTGACCTTTCCTTCCTGCCCCTCCCCAGAGCCTGCATAAGTGATGAGCAAGGGAATCTGTCCTGGGTGGGATTTCGGAGAAGACAGATGATGATATATTCTTTGCATACTTCCCATTTCCCTCCTTCCCTCATTCCTGACTTGGACTTCTCATGACTTTTCCAGGTGCTGCCTCGTTTCCCTTCGTTCTTTCCCAGCTCTCATCTTCTCACAGTTCAACAATCTCTCAAGACTTGAGAAGGTCAGGTTAATCAGAAAGGCCAGTTCTGATTGGACTGCACTCACATCTAGGCACTTTATCCGTTAGTAAAATGAATGCAAACTTTGCAACCGTCAAGGTCAGATATATAAAATGAAGCATTTGTTTGGTGATAATGTTATTTCTGGCTTTGAGCTTCCACGTTTTCTGATACAGAAAATGTGATCTCATTACTTCCAGCTAAACTCATCAACTTTGATAATTTCTCAATCACTTCAGTTAAAAATTTAGCCTCATTTGAAATTTGTGTTTCCTCACTGTCCTGCAGACTGCTGCTAAGCTTCAGGAAGGGGCTCAAATGTCATTTGGTTGCTTCTTGTTCTCTATCTGATGGGTTCCCTGCAGCTGTCCCTTGAGATGGGCCTTGAGCTTACAGGTCCTTGGACATGGTCACCTCTGCCCAGTGGCTGGCTGAACTGTAGCCCTGTGCTCATTGGAGCCTTGGTGGGTGGTTGAAAGGGAGAAGATGTCTGACTCATAAATCTTCTTCCTGATTCTCTTTTCTTTATACTTGAAACCCTAAGGGTTTTGAGCTTAACCCTTCAGATTGGGAGACTTTGTTTTCTGTCTTCTTTCTGAATCTCTCACTCTCCTTCCCTCAGCCCTGGAAAAACGACAGTTTAATATTTGCAGCCCACAAGAGGGATCATAAAAAAGGAAAGAAAAAGGACATCTTGGTTAGTATCTCAAAGTATCATCTCAAAGTAAGCCAAATTTTTCTATCACCTGTATTTTGAATGTACATAAAAAACTAAGAACTTGCTGGAGATGTTTCAGACAAAACTTTAAAAAAGATACAGCATAGAACTCCCTATTTTCTTACAAGAACCACTAGGATGTGGGTGGGTGGAAGGACAAGGAGGACGAGCTGACATTGCCCAGTGTGTATTGATAAGAGTGGCTGTGCTTAGAAGTTAAGATTTTTCCTTAGTTACAAGTAGGATTGGGATCCGTCCACTTTCACAAGTGAAATGATAGACCAAGGTGACAAAATTAACAATATGGGGAGTTATCAGATGTGACGAGGGCTTGTTTCAAACAGAGGTCTAGAAGTTACCCACACTAGGAAGAAACATTATTTATTCTCATGATGCAACATTATTAGGTAGAAATAGCTGAGACTATTCTCATTAATCAGTAAGAGAGAAAACTACATGTCCAGTGTTATTGTTTGTACTTACCTGTTTGCCTGTATCTCTCAGCCTTGTCAGTACTGCTGATGGATTCCAAGTTTCTGGAGATGGGCCTTGAGTTGTCTGGTCTTCAGACGCAGATACCGTTGCCCTGTGGCTACTCAGGTAGTCCATTTGAACTTGGTTTTTGCTCCTAGAAAAGTTGGTCCAAAAAGATTTTCACATGTTCATCATGGATATTGGCCTGAAATTTTCTTTTTTAGTTGTATCTCTGCCAGGTTTTGGTATCAGAATGATGTTTGTCTCATAAAATGAGTTAGGGAGGATTCTTTTTGTATTGTTTGGAATAGTCTCCTGTTTATAAGTCTGGTAGAATTTGGCTGTGAACTCATCTGGTCCTGGACTTTTTTTGGCTGGTAGGCTATTGTTAGTACCTCAGCTTCAGATCTTGTTATTGGTCAATTCAGAAATTCAACTTCTTCCTGGTTTATTTAGTCTTGGGAGGGTGTAAGTGTCCAGGAATGTATCCATTTCTTCTAGATTTACTGGGTTATGTGCATAGAGGTGTTTGTAGTAATCTCTGATGGTAATTTGTATTTCTGTGGAATCAGTAATGATATTCCATTTATCATTTTTTTATTGCATTTACTCGATTCTTCTCTCTTTTCTTTTTTATTAGTCTGGCTAGCAGTCTATCTATTTTGCTGATCTTTTAAAAAAGCCAGGTCCTGGATTCATTGATTTTTTTGAAGGGTTTTTTGTGTCTCTATCTCCTTCAATTCTGCTCTGATCTTAGTTATTTCTTGTCTTCTGCTAGCTTGCTTTTGAATTTGTTTAATCTTGCTCCTTTAGTTCTTTTAATTGTGATGATAGGGTGTCGATTTTAGATCTTTCCTAGCTTCTCAAATCCAGCAGAACATCAAAAAGTTTATTCATCATGATCAAGTCGGCTTCATCCCGGGGATGCAAGGCTGGTTCAACATATGCAAATCTATAAATGTAATCCATCACATAAACAGAAGCAAAGACAAAAACCACATGATGATCTCAATAGATGCAGAGAAAGCCTTCAACAAAATTCAACAGCCCTTTTTGCTAAAAACTCTCCATAAACTAGGTATCAATGAAACATATCTCAAAATAATAAAAGCTATTTACATAGGAAGAGATTCCATGGTCAATTAGTTTTGGAAAATGCCAGGTTTGACAGGTTTTTCTACAGGGCTTTTAAAAAATGTGAGTGCATGCATGGGGAATTTCCAGAAATGACTGTAGGATCCCTCCCTTCTTTATGGTCTTGTATGAGTGTTCTGTGGAATACATTTTATGACTCACTATTTCAAAGCAATAAGACTTTTTCTTGTTCTTAGCTCCAGCAAACCAGTTTCTTTATGGATGCATGCCACATTTTTAGCTATGTGAACTAGAACTGCAGTTAGGAAAACTTTAAGGCTGTTCTGAGCCCTCATGGTTGGTTTATATCTCACCACAAAGGTAAGATTCTGTGCCACCAGCACCAGAAAGGCTTGCCCTTCTTGGATTTGCAGGTTTGGGGTTAGTGTTGTAGATATATCACAGCCATGCACTTTTCCATACTGAAGCTTCTCCTTTTGTTTTTGGCTGACTATCCAACCTGCCTGAACACATTAATGCAGTGGTAAAAACCTCTAAGAGACTAGCTGTGTCCGAGAGACCCTACATATAGCAGAGGTAGATGTTTCCAAGATTTAAATTCTCTGATAACTCAAAACAAATGTCCTGCTGACTTTTATAGCACTACAATGTAAGGACACGTAATTCAACAACCAAACAACAGCTGACCTTTAAGCCATGTTTGGCACAGAAAATTTCTCCTATCTATATTCATAGATAATGTCTAAAGTTTAGGTCAGAGTCATATTTTATTTGAGAATTGGTAAGCTGAAGATTATATCTTCACATGCAAATCCAAGGCCAGCTCTCTAGGCAGTGGAGGTAAATATAAATTATGGGCTTGACTTAAATCAGCACTGAAAGTTGATTAAAAAAATAAAGTGTTTTGTTTTTCCAAATCTCCCTACTTAAAAATAAGAAAGTTCTTATTATCCTTCAACTTTTGTAAAATACAAAGTTAACACTATGAGATAGACTCATTCATTCAAAAATATTTTTTTGGGTCCGTGATGTGCCAGGCTGTGTGCTTGATATGGTGGATAAAATTGTGAATAAGGCACACTCCACACTTTTAAGGAGCTTACACTTAAACTGTTGATTTGTTATCTATTTGTTTATTCTAAAGACTTTTGAGGCACACTACATTTCACACATGGTGCTAGGAGCTGAAAATAAAGGTTTCTACTCATTGGAACATAAACCTGGAGAGGGAGGTTGGCATTAAACCACAGATCACACAATTATTTACAGAATCATGCTTGTGATCAGAGTCACAAAGAAAAAGACCAGAATGCTGCTGGTATGTGATGGAACATGTTCTTTGGGGAAGTGGCCTGTGAGCTGTGCTCAGAAAAATGATCAGGAATAAATGCGATGGAGACACAGAGAGAAGATGTGAAGGTAGAAATAGTGTTAGAGCTGAAGAGACTTTTGCTGATGCCAGAGGAAGACTGGCCTGAAATGATGAAGAAATGTGTGGGGCCTGGCCAGGCAGGGCCATGGAGACCATGGGTGGATTTTTATCTTCATCTTAGAGGCAGCAGGAAGTTGTGAAGGAGGGTTCATCAAGGGGAAGATATGATCAGATGTGCACTGTAGAAAGGCCACTCTGCCCTGTCTGTTGAATGGTTTGGAGGGGCAATAATGGATGCAGAAATATCAGTCGGGAGTTTATTCCACTTTTCAGGTAAAAGTCACAGTAGTGGAAGAGACAATGGTAAGCGATACATAGACACAAAATATAACAGTCTGAATCAACAGAACTTGATGCTTATTGGAATGAGAGAGAGATTTAAGAGAAATAAAAGTAAATTGCTAAATGCAGTATGATGAGCTAAAGTGAGTTGGGCAGCTTCCTTCTCCTGTGAATAAAGCAGAGAGAGACCACGGTCACAGTCACACTACCTCTTGCAAATCAAACACATTTCTGACTAATAGTTGAGTTGCTAATGGATGCTCCCAGATGATTAGCTCTGGGAAGTGTTGAGCTCTGTCCCGGAGGTCATGAAAAGCCTACGGAAAAGAAATTAGCAATTATAACTACTAGAAATAGAAGCAATTTCAGCCTAAGTCTAAGACAGCATGGGACCAAAAAAAAAAGAAAGAAAGAGTAGAACTTGGTTTCCAGTTTCAGTTCCATGTAATCTTGGGCAAGTCCATCTGATCCTTTAGAGATGCCATATCTTTACTTGTATAATGGGATACAATAATGTTTCAGAGGGTCATGGCCGAATTGAAATGAGGTTATGCATGTTGAAAGTTGCTGTGAATTATAAGGTTCAAAATATTAGCAGTAAGTAAATCCTCTTCCTCTGAGACAAGAGTTTATCTCAGAGCCTGTAGGGAGACAAAGGTAAGCCTTTGACTTCTGTCCTTCACCTCATTTCCCATATTCACTCCCTAGACATTGACAACACCTGCAATAACTGTAACTATCACTACAGCCTCAGTTTTAAGTCTTCTACTGGGACTGTCACTTCCTAACTATTGACTCATGATATTCCTCAACTTCATGAAGACCTTTGATTCATTTGACTTCTTTTCATTACCACCTCTTTTCTCCTCTATTCATTTCCCTTCCTCACCCCACTGACAGTCTATGGTCTATCCCTTTAGCCACCTCCTTGCTGATGTCTTCAGCTTCTTTTCTTGTCTTTCTCCTCTCTCCTCTTTTGGCAGCCCCCAAACTATGGTTGAGCTTATTCAGTCTTCTTTTCCATCTCCACATTTAAGAAATTAAATGCTGACAGAGAGGTACTCAACTGACCAAGATGGATTTCCTTTCAAATTTATGGCAACATACAGCAATGACTATGCAACACTGCTTGACCATGTTTCCTAATATCTTGGTAATTTCTATTTCACTAGAATAACTATTTTCCAAAACAATGACTTCACATAATCTCTTATCTCCTGAAATTTATCCCATTTCTCCACCAACCTTACTAGCAGCAAATAACCTGGTTTCATGTTTTGTTTAGAAGATTACATCTGAAAGAGTGCCCCAGTTCATCTTCCCACCACTGACTGTGCCATCTCTTTATCTCTGCCCATCTTCTCAACCTTCCCTCTATGACCGTGCTTCCACTGTGTCCCTGCCTGCGCAGTGGCCACCTTGAACTCTCCTCGTGAGGTTCTCTTTGCCCTTTGTGGGACTTTGCTCCATTAGTTGTTCTCTCTTGCATTATCAACTATTCCCTCATTCCTGGGCCATTTCTGTAGCATATGAATGTGTTCTGGTAGTTCTTTTCCTAAAACAAACAAACAAACAAACATTTATAAAAAGGAATCAAAGAAAAAGGAAATCTTCCGAATTCTCATACTTCTAGCTTCTACCTACCCATCCACCCATCCGTCTCTCCCCGAAGCAAATTTCTTCTCTAAGGGATTGTTGTTATGGTCTGAATGTTCATGTATCCCCGAAATTCAGACGTTGAAACCTAATCACCAATATAGTGGTCATGGGGTAGAGCCCTCATGAATGGGATTATTGCCCAAGAAGTGCCATCTGTGAGAAAGTGGGTCCTGACCAGACAATCTGCCACCAGTGCCTTGATCTTGGACTTTCTATCTTCCGGAAGTGTGAGAACTACATTTCTGTCGTTTATAAGCCACTCAGTTTTTGGTATGTTGTTGTAGCAGTCTGTTGTTTAGCAGACTAAAATAGTTGTCTGTACTTTCTGTTTTGACTTTAGATCACTTCCCATTCACCCTTCCTTTTAGGCAATAAGACTTCTGCCCCTCATAGAAGCACTTCCCTTTTCTGTGGCTTTTAGGACACCTCACTCACCTGTTTGTTCCTGCCTCCTTTCAGTTTCGTTCTTGATGCCTCCTGCTCTTTTTTGATCTGTGTATGTGATAGCTGTTGAAGGCAACTCTAACTCTTCTCTTCTCTGTAGGATCACCTCTGGGTGACCTTATTCCATTCCAGAACTTTAATTAAATATTGTCTCTATGTTCACAATTCCCATGCCTCTTTCTTCAGCGCTGACCTCGCCCTAAATCCAGTCTTGTATATCCACTTGTATCTTTCATAGCTCCAGGTCTATGTGAGAGGAATTTCATACTTCACTCAAAATGTAACACTGGCTTTCATCCCAGACTTGCTCCTACCCCACCCTAGTCTTTGATATCTCAACAAATGACTCCACTGTTTGCTCAAGCCCCAAACCTGAGTCGTCCCTGGTTCCTCCTTTCCCATCACTGCCCTACAATCAATACATGAGGGATTTCTGTCAGTCCCACTTCCAAAGAGCATCTCGCATTTACCTACTCTCAATCTCTACTTGTGGTGCCTTACCTGAGCCACCATCTCCTCTCATCTGTAGTTTTTCAGAAGCTTCCTAGTTTTTTTTTTCTTGATTTCTGTGTTTGTTTTTTTTTTACAATTCATTCTCCAACAAGCACTCAGTGTTATATTTTTAAAACATAAACGATATCACACTATACCCTTCACAGACTTAATACGTCACTGAGGGGAAAGAAAAAAAAACTCCTTACTATGATAGTTTTAGTCTATGTATGATCCAGCTTCTTCCTTAAACCCCATTTATCTTATTCTATTGTTTTTCTCATTCACTGAGTGCCAGCCACTGGGTTTCTGTTCCTTGAATATGCCAAGCTTATTCCCACTGCAGGACCTTTGCAACTGTGGTCTCCCTTTGCCTGGATTGCTGTCCCCCTGGCTTTTCACGGGTGGCTTCTCCTCTCCAGCTCTCCTGTTGAAATGTTCCACAGAGAGGCTATCCTCAGCCATCTATCCTGAAGCAGGCTTCCGTCCTTTTATTGTCTATCACATGCTCCTGTATAGTGTCCTCATGCTGTTAACCACAGTCCCCAATTCTCCACTGCCTCCACTAGTCCACTAGTCTGCCTTGCCCACTAGTAAGCAAGCTCCATTAGGGGAGGGCCTGCATGTTACCCATTCTGTATCCTGGCCCCTAGCACAGTGTTGCCCAGCAGATGCTCAGTAGATGCCTGTTGAATAAAATGCAGTACTGAACGGGCCAAGCAGGCAGGGATGGAGAATTTAGATATGAAACCAGGGCAGATTCTGGGACATTCACAGAGAGGAAACACAGCTCACTTTGGGTTTGCCAAACAATCCCCTAGTCCTGTCCAACAACCGGCACATGGACAACACTACCCAACTCTTTTTTCCAGCCTGAGAAAATGTGAAAGCCCCTTGTTAAGGCTCCCGTTGGAATAAAGTTATGCAAATATTTTGAGTATTCAAAGTGTGACTATTTACTATGTTTAAAATACTTTTCTAACGAACCATTTTATGAGATGTCTTCACTTTCATGCTCAACTTTTCCACTTATCTCAAGTAATGCCTTAAATAACTCTTCTGTCTGATTTTCCTCTAGTAGCACTGCTAGTTAATACTGGCTCTAAAATGGGGTTTTACTGAACACTGTAAGTGTGAGAAGGAGCTTATATCTTGGTCTGCTGCATCTGGAGGGAACCTGGGGCTCCTTTCATCAAGAGTTGCAGCTTTCTATCTTCTAGGAAGGAGACTTCTTTTGTGAGCCTGCTCCTGGGCATAGCTCCTCTTGGGCTCTGGGGTCTACTATGTTGAGAGAGAGGGCAAGTTTCACATGCAAGACTGAAGGCCACCCGACCTCTAAAGTCATCCTGCCACAGTGGGAGTGTTTTCTGAGCCTCTTCTGAATATCTTGTGAGTGATGCAATGATGCAGACTCTGCTGGGCCGTAGACCCTGAAGAGCCCACTGGCTTGCTGATTAAGCTCACAGACCGTGGAGCCAAGCTGCCCAGGCTGGCATGTCAGCTCTTCTACTTGATCACAAGGTGAGTTTGGGCAAATTATTCAGCCTCTGTATATATTGGTTTCTTTATCTGAAAGAAGGAGAGTACTTATTTTAGGAAGTTGTGTTATAAGGATTAAATGAGATAACATAGTAAGTGCTTCATAAATGTTATCAATTGTCGTTGCTGCTGCTGAATATACCGGCATACTTGTCCATTCAGAGTCCTTTCCACTGAGCCTATTTCACCATTTACACCCATGTTTTGGTACTCAGCATTCAGACTCTACCTAGTCCCTGTTGATCTATCTTCTCTCTCTCAGAACTGGTTCCTCAACCTCCCGTCATTTGAGCTCCACACCCTGCCCTTGACTGATAACTTTGCTTAACTGGCTTTCTTGCCCATGTCTTTGAATGGTCTCCCTTGGATATCACTTTTCATATGATAGGTTAAAGGCACTGCACTTTCATGCTCCTCTGGCTCTCTGGGATCATCAGGACGTGAGTCCTTCCCTGGTTAGTGAAGAATGGCTATGGAGAACCTTGTCCTTGGAGCTACAAGTGGACTTTCATCAATTCCTTAAGTCTTCAGTATTGAGCTGGAATAACATGGTGGTGGCACCATGTGTTGGGGTGGGAAATGACATGGCCTTACTTAGACCAGAGGGCACCCAGCCATCCAGGTGGTATCAGAAGAAAGAAAGGGGACTATGTTAATTTGTTGAGGTAGCTTTTTATGTCTTGGCTCCCTTCTCTCTTTCTCCAAATCTCCTTCTGCCTCATTGTTGACAGAGATTGGGTGGTGGCCTTGTCTGGAATCCGACCCATTAGATTCTTACACATAATTGGAACCAGACACAGTGTGGATTCTTTGCCCTTGTTTGAGCATATAGCACATGATCCCATATTCATTCAGTGTTGCTTTAATCCAGAAAATAATCAGGCATTTCCTGGTGCATTGGAGGGTAATTCATCTGGCCTTCTCCCAGGAAATTATTCAACCCCTTTTCTGTTGAGTTATTCTTCATTGTTTTTTAATTATCTTCAAGCATCCTCATTCTGTCCTCTGTTTTCATTTAAAACTTCAGATTTTTCCAGGAGAATAATCCTCAACCAATCATCTTGGTTGTCAGTGGCTGGGATGAAGCATCACTGGCAGTAAATGAATGCAGCTGAAGCTCCTAGAAAATTCTTCACATGGCATTTACTGCTTCTTGGGATTTCCAAAACAGCATGCTGCCATTATTCAGTGAATATAATGCGCTGTGCCATGGACTCATTGTGAATGAAGAATTGCTGAGACTTCTGAGTTTTCTCAGAAATGTCATTGCTTATTATGTACAGGTAGTTAGAGCGTATGAAGATCTGGAATGCGACTTTTATCCACCACAGGCTCCACACACCATGTTTAAATGATGAATTCCTGGTTAATTTTCTCACTCTGGCTCTGTGAAAACTCTTAGCTCTAAACTGCTGCAGTTTTTTAAAAGATTCTCTGGCAGTCCCAGAAGCCAGGAAAGATTTAATTTCAAACAAGAATTTTGGTGTTTGTATCACTGAGTCCTTTATTTAATTACAATAACGCATTGTTTAAATTAGCTTTTCTTTGAAAAAAATGAGGGTGTAATTGAAGAGGAAAATATTATGTCAAACTAGACAGTTTTGAGAGGCTGAAAAGGCCATTCGCCTTCCCCAAAGACCACTCTAAAGCCTTTGTGAACCCTCTCCACTACTGGTCTATTTGCTCAAGCTGTGGCATTAATCTAGGAGCAGTTTCTCTAGCCCTTTACTTCAGTTAGGTCTAAAAGAGCAGTTCTTTAAAGCCCAGGCAGGCATCAAATCAGGGTCCTACAGGGCTCTAAGGACTTCTTTTAGATTTATAAGAATTGAATGTTTATAACCAGAGGCCATCAGTTTCCTTACCTTAAAAACATCAGTTTTAGCAGGCTATATTAAGCATATCTTTACAGTCCAGGTGAAATTTTGTAGTGATTAACTGTAGCCCATCAAATGATGGACCAAACAGACCAGGATTCAAGAAGTAGTGGTTAATAACACATTGTTAGATCAATTCCCCATCTTTCCTTGCCTTCCTCCCTCTTTACCTTTTCCCTCCTTCTCTCCTTTCCTTCCTTCCATGTTAAAAGTTGTTCACAAGATGGGTAGAGTTGGAAGATTTGGGGACACTGAAAGCTAAACTTTATTTTAAAAGTCCTCTTCACCCCAAGCCAAGTTCAAGGCAGAGCAATAGAAATGTGCCCCAGTAGCCCTCGAAGTTTGGCTTGATTTACTCATGTCCTGCAGTGGCCACTTGAATAGGAGGCTTCCAGACTAGATACAGGGACCTAAGTGAAACTTTCTGTTTGAGTTCTGCTGCTGTGCGACTCCTCATGGCTCAGCCTTGCTCCCATGGTGAGGCTGTGCTGGCAGCAAGGCTATGCAGTTAAGCCACACAGTTGCCATAAAGTTCATCTTTATTGCCCATTTCCCTAGAGAGCGGAAATGTAGAGTTGACAGAGGAATCACATCAGATTTTACGGTTTACGTGTGTGAACATTCAGCAAATATGAAGTGCCCAAGTAGAAATTTGCATGGCAAAGAGCTGAGGTTGAAAGTGAATTATGCCCACAAGAAGCTTATACATTAGTGCAGGGATAAAAAGATCTCCAAGAAGGGGGGGCGGGGAGTGGTATGTGCCTTAAGAGAAGAGCAGAGAAAAGAGAGCAAGATATAAGGGTGGAGTAAGGGGAGGTTGATTTTGGTTGCAAAAAACAGGGCAAGCTTCCTGTAAAATGTGGCTATGAAACTTTCCCAGGAGACTAGGTAGAATTTGCATATCTATGACTGGATTTTATACAGATTATAAGTTAGAACAGCAGTCCAAAAGGCAAATAGAGAAAATGTAGAAGTGAGAGAAATAGGAGTGACTGTTCATTTTGCCGTGGTGGTGCAGGAAGGAAAAATTGGCTGGGGAAGTCAGTTGAGAGCATACAGCAATGGCTCTTGGCTATCAGGCAAAGGAATGGAAGCAATAGAAATGCCAGGAGTAATTTGGGAAACTTCGGGCAGACTGGAAAAGTGGATTCATGTTGAGTTGTCTGGGTCTGGGATCCTCAGTGAAACCTTCCATCTCCGTCTTGTGAGGAGTTGAAATTGCCACCTCAGGTAGCGTCTTATTCTAGCCATCTTATATTTGGCCAGACTTCTTTCCTTGCACAGGACAAGCCCTTAACATGTTGCTCTGACTTTCCCATTTGTCATCATATTTAGGGAATAAAGCTGCAGGTTGCTGAGAGCCTGCCGTGTGCCAAGTGCTTGGTAAGTTTGTCACTGTATCATCTCTTTTAATTCTCTCCCAAACATGATGTGGAAAATGTTTTTCTTTTTTTTTCAGACAAGGAAGCTGAGTCCTAGTGTGGTTAAGCATGTCTTAAGACAGCCCAGCCTCTAAGTGACAGAAAAATGATTTGCACCCATTGTATTCTGTTCTTTATTCTATGCAAACACTCAGAGCTGTTAATGTTGATAAATAAAAAATAACAGCTGACAATGCATGTGCTCAACATACCACATAGTCACTCACAAAAACAACATAAAGTCCTTTTGCTATTTTTCTCATTTTACACATAAGAAAACTGTCTTAATGATTTATATCATTTTCCCAAAGTCACGGAGTTACTAGGTGGCAAAAGCCAGGATTTGAATCCAAATTTAAAGCACATGGTCTTTACTACTCTGTTATAATTGATTGCTAGTCTTGTTAGTGTGGGGACCAGGGTCTAGCAGAGTGCCAGGCACATACATGTTTTTCAACGTTCTATGAACAAAATAGGCAAATGAATGAGAGAGTAGATGAAATAAAGAAATGAATGAATGAGTCTGTGCATGACATCAAGCCTGAGTTCTTAATATGTTCCTGGACACTATGCACAAACTTTGGTGAGCTACTATCAACAGGGTAGATGATATGGCCTGGCTCTGACTGCATGGTCCATACAGCTGGGCTCTCCACCGGCATGGAATTGGGGTCAGCTGCAAATTTGATCTTTTATCAGTTACTACCACAGAATTTTTAAAAATGAACTTTTACATTCAGAATGGCTTTAAATGTATAGAAAATCTGCAAAAATGGTACAGAGACTTTCCCTGTACCCCTTATCCAGTTTCCTCTGTTGGTAACATCAACCCAACACTGGTACTTTATTAATTAGACACCATACCTCATTAAAATTTAATTAGTTATTCCCAGTGCTCTTTTTCTGTTTCAGGATCCAGGGCACCATACTGTATTTAGTTGTCATGTCTCCTTAGACTCTTCTGGTCTAAGTCAGTTTCTCAGAATTTCCTTGTTTTCCATGACTTGAAAACACTGAGAAGTGATGGTCAGGTATTTTGTGGAATGTTCTTAGATTTGAGTTTGTCTGATGATCTTCTCGTACTTAGCTTAGGGTTATGGGTTGTGAAAGGAAGATCACAGAGGCAAAAAGTGCCAATCTCATTATAGTGTATCAAGACTACCACTACATTTTTAAAGCAAAAGCTTTAATTCTTTCATTTTTGGTGGTGATAGCTCCATATTACTGTAGTTTTGCTGATGGCTTTCACTGAGTCTCACTGGAGAGAGCAAACTCTCCTGCTGGCTTACTAGGTCCCAGCTAAGATTTTTTTTTTTTTTTTTTTTTGAGACAGAGTTTTGCTCTGTCGCCCAGGCTAGAGTGCAATGGCACCATCTGATCTTGGCTCACTGCAACCTCTGCCTCCCGTGCTCAAGTGATCTTCCCACCTCTGCTTCCCTAGTAGCTGGGACTATGAGCACTGGACACCATGCCTAGATAATTTTTGTAATTTTAGTAGAGATGGGATTTTGCCATGTTGCCCAGGCTGGTCTCAAACTCCTGGGTTCAAGAGATCCACCTACCTCGGCCTCCCACTGTGGTAGGATTACAGGCATAAGCCAACACACCTGGACCTAGCAAGGTCTTTAATAGCAAAAAATTTTGCAAAGAAAAAATTTTCTCTCTCTCTTTCTTTTCCCTCTCTCCCTCTTCCTCTTTCTTTCCATCTTTCTTCCTTCCTTCCTTTCTTCCTTCCTTCCTTCCTTCCTTTCTTTCTTTTTCTTTCTTTCTTTCTTTCTTTCTTTCTTTCTTTCTTTCTTTCTTTCTTTCTTTCTTTCTTTCTTTTCTTTCTCTTTTTCTTCTTTCCTCCTCCTCCTTCTTCTTCCTATTCTTCTTTCTTCTCCTCCTCCTCCTTCTCTTCTTCCTCTTTTTTTCTTCTTTTTCTTTTATATTTCTAGCTCTTAATGGTGCAGCTGTCACCAAGGCCTTCATGGATGCCAGGAGGAAACACCATTTTTGTTGATGGGACAGATGAAACTGAACTTATGGGGCAAAGTCATAGGAGAAAACTATAAATATGTGTCTACAATCATATTTTTTAATAAATGGTCCCCAAATTACATATTCAATTTTTTTAGAATGTAGAA
The DNA here is from genome assembly GCF_049354715.1 of Callithrix jacchus. Lineage (NCBI taxonomy): Eukaryota > Metazoa > Chordata > Mammalia > Primates > Cebidae > Callithrix > Callithrix jacchus. Next base: position 98,416,544 of record NC_133502.1, on the reverse strand, counting down.
CTACCAGTAAAAATGCTCTCCAACTTGTCTGTGTTTGGAGACATCCACTGCTTTCTGGACACTGAAGCCAGCCTCTGTCATGGGCTTGTCAGCGCTCACACTTCCCTGTATCTTCTCTGGGAGGGTGCTGCTGGAGCTGGGGCCTGGCTAGAGAACCAAGTTCTATGATCTCCATTTGAAACTACTCTGCTCTTGGGTTTCATTCATGTTTTATTCATATTTGTTAAACATTTTAAAATGGTTACAAATGATAGAAAAGCCAATAAGTCTCAGACAGATAGAAAATATCAAGGCAATTTTCAAATGACAGTAATCATTTTGTTCTTTAGGAGGCCATATATTTATTCTGGAGTTTGTGTCACTAAATTTTTTTTGTATGTATGTATGTATGTATGTATGTATGTATGTATGTATGTATGTAGTGTGTGTCTCTTTTAGACAAAATACAACTCCCGAAAGGCAAAATAGCATCAGGCTGTTTATTGTAGATCTCGGCTTAAGGTGCAGATGTTTTGGCTCAGTTAATAATCATTCTTTATCCTATTTTTAATTTTAGTTTTTGAAGTGATAGGAAAATATAACAACTTTTTGAATGTGTTCTTAGGGGGAGGAGAGAGAAGAATGAGAGTGAGAGAGAGAGAGAATGGAAGAGAGAGAGAATATGCTCCTTTGAAGATGAGCTCTGGGCAAAAAAAGTCAATATTGGGGTTGGTTTTAAGACATTGCCATGAAAACGTCCTTTTCCCATAATCACTTCCTGCCTTGCCTTTCACCATTTCTCCTCTCTCATCCTTTAACTCCTTTTCCTAGTGTGGACCCACTGCTGAAATCTGGGATGTGCTTTTCTAGCTGGCGTCCACATGTTCCTCTGGAATGCCAGGCCTCAGAATGAGAAGACTTATAGGTCTCCTCCTTCCTGCTTGGCCACCACAGCTGGAGCACCAAAGACTTTGGAGCTTAGCATTAACTCATCCTTTCAGGTCAAGCAGCGCTGGCCTTTTAAAGTGAAAGCTGCTTGCTCTGATTCATGAAAATGCACATTAATAGAATCTATCTGGAGAGGGATGGGGCCTGTGCATGGGAACAGTGCCCATCAGACACTATGCCCAGCCACAGTAGCTACTCTGCTGGGAGGTGATGTCTGAGCAGGTAGGAGGTAGGGCAGACTGCGAGGAAGGTGTTTGGGGGCAGCAGCAGACTTCTACCAATGCACTAATGTGCCCTTACCTACTCCTGATTGTTCTTTTGACCTTATGAATCAGGTAAGCCACAATCACCATCTCAGTCTGGCTCCTGATCACTACACGTGGTGACTAGAAGTGACTGAGAAAAGAAGAAGAAGCAAAAAGAAAGAAGGAGAAGGAGAAGAAGAAGAATCCGCTGCAGCTGCTGATTCTATATATTCAGTGCTTAAGTGACAGGGACTATGCTGAGAATTTATAAACATCAACTCAATTAATCCATACAACGATTTCATCAGAGGAACTTTCGCTATTCCCATTTTATGTCAGAGAACTAAAGTTCAAAGAAATTAAATAGAGCTTGAGTATCCCCTATCCAAAATGCTTGGGACCAAAGGTATTTTGGATTTTGAGGTATTTTTGGATTTTGGAATCCATGATGTGATATCTTGGGGATGAGATTCTAAACACAGATTTCATTCATGTTTCCTATAAACCTTATGCACATAGCCTGAAGGTAATTTTATTTTTCCATTGGAGATGCTGAATGAACTGTGTTGTTTGCCTGCATTTTGATGGTGACTTGTCACATGAGGTCAGATGTGAAATTTTTCACTTGTGTTGTGTCAGTGCTCACAAAATCTTAGATTTTGGAGCATTTTGGATTAGAGATGCCCAACCTATAACTTATCCAAGATGATGTAGATAGAAAGAGGTAGGAGCAGGTTTCAAGCCAGGTTGATCTGAGTTTTGAGCCTCTAGCTTTTTTTGTTTTTTTGAGATGGAATCTCACTCTGTTGCCCAGGCTGGAAGTGCAGTGGCACAATCTTGGCTCACTGCAAACTGCCCCTCCTGTGTTCAAGTGATTCTTCTGACTCAGCCTCCTGAGTAGCTGGGAATACAGGCACGCACAACCACTCCTGGCTAATTTTTGTATTTTTAGTAGAGTTGGGGTTTCACCATACTGGCCAGGTTGGTCTCAAACTCCTGACCTTGTGATTTGCCAGCCTCAGGCTCCCAATGTGCTGTGATTACAGGGGTGAGCCACTGTACCCGGCCTTAAGCCTCTCTTAATAACTCTATTATATTAAGTTAAACAAACAAACAAAAACCTAATATCCAGGTACTGAAGGATATGGGTTATGGGTGTGTATTTTTTTGTGTATGTATGCATGTATGCATGCATGTGTTTTTGTGCTCATGTGTACATTGCATATGTGCATGTTTATGTGTAAATGTTTGTGCATGTGTTTGCATACATATACATATCTGTACATATGTCCATATTTGTGTTTTTGTGTATGTGTGAGAGCCTGTGCATGTGATTTTATAGTACAGTAGAAAATACAGCTGAGACAAAAACCTTGCTAAAAATCGAAGCTCAGTGTTTAAACCCTACACAGTTTACACAGTTTTTATAGAAAATGGCTTCAGGACATACTAAATCATAGCTTTGACTAAATGGTGTGTGGCCCCAAAGCAGAGTCAGCAGGAGGGATGCAGGCAGTGTAGAAGCCATGTCCACTTCCAGCTGCCCATGAACCCCCACTTCATGTGCTTCTGAATCCTGGGTGCTTTGACTACATTGATCTAGGTTGAGATAATTTTCTTATTGTGGACTGCATTAGTCCATTTTCATACTGCTATGAAGAGATACCCGAGACTGGGTAATTTATGAAGAAAAAGAAATTTAATGGACTCACAGTTTCACATGGCTGGAGAGGCCTCAAAATCATGGCAGAAAGCAAAGGAAGAACAAAGGCATGTCTTACGTGGCAGCAGGCAAGAGAGAAGTACACAGTGAAGGAGAGGAAAAGCCCCTTATAAAGCCATCAGATATCATGAGAACTCAGTCACTACCACAGGAACAGATGGAGGTAACTGCCTCAGTAACTCAATTACCTCCCACTAGGTCCCTCCGATGACACACAGGGATTGTGGGAATTACAGTTCAAGATGAGATTTGGGTGGGGACACAGACAAACCATATCAGGAACATTGCATATTTCTTGAGTAAATTCAAGTGAGTTGTCTTAAATTAATTTTGATTCTTCATTTTACTTAAAGCAAATACATCCCTTTCCAGAACCATCCTGGTAAACATAGCCAGGTCTTGAGAAGTGCTTGTAAAAGTGCATGAGGTCACTGTGGGGGTGGGGTGGCTCATGACTGCTGTGGGTTTATGGAATGACAAGTGGTAGAAACCTAAGACTACTCCTCATTTTCTTAAGCCAGTAGAAGCTTAAGAAGCATAACATGACTCATTATGGCAGGGGTTCTTATGTGTCCTTGTGTGCATGTGAGTAGGTCATGGGTTATTCAACATTTCAGCAAAATGTTTATAAAGTGCTGTCTGCTGGGCATGATGGGAGTGGTTGGCCTGGACAAGGGTGACTGTTTTATCATTGGCATGATTTAGAATTGTGGGTGCATAGTGATAATAAAAAGCAGACAAGTTGGTTTTATTATTGTTTTAAAATTCTCTACAGACCATGCACACTCTTATCCCATTCCCCCCAGGGCAGGCTTTCTCCACTGTCCCCTCTAGTTGGAACACTCCTGCAAAACACTCAGTTACAACAAGCATAAGCAATGAGGAAATTCCACCATCTTATAAAAAAAGTCTGGAGTCAGGTGGTTTCAAGGTTGTTTTGGCAGCTTAAGGATTTCAACCAGGAGCAGAGATTTTTCTCTTTCATTTCTCTCTCATCATCCTGGCTAAGTCATGAGCTTGCCTCTTGTGACCCAAGATGGCATCAGGTAGAGACGAGAAAATGTTTGCTCCAAAATGCTCCAAAAAGACATTTCTCCCAGTGTCTCTTTTAAATAGGGAGGACAGTTTTCCACAAAGCCACTCCACAGTTCAGGATGGGGGTCACATAGTCATGAAAGAGAGTTGGCAAACTACTATAGCCCGTGGGCCAATCTGGCTAGCCACCTGTTTTGGTTCAGCTCACAAACTAAGAATGGTTTTTACATTTTTAAAGGATTGGAAAAAATCAGAAGAAAAGGAATATTTCATAACGTATTGAAATATTCCTTTATGAAAGGAATATTTCATAAAGTCTTATTGTAATACAGCCACACCCAATAGTATATGTATTGATTAAGGTTGCTTTTAAGCAACAGAGGCAGAGATCCCTGTGCACTGTCCATGGAGGAGCCTGAGCAAAGCACCAAACTGAGAAAGTGCATGGGAGAGCAAAGTGTCTGATGCAGTTGGAAAAGACGTCGCAGGAGATTAGGTTAAAGTAAGATTTTGGAAGGCCTTGAATGCTGAGCTAAAAAGGAAAACTTCATCTTGTTGAAATGAAGGCTTTTGAGGAAGGATATATACCCAAGTTACATTGTTCTCAAATGTAACTTGGTGAATATGTGACAGATAGGATAAAAGTCTGATATGATATGGTTTATTTGTGATAGTGGTTAGCACTGTGTCTTAGTCTGCATGAGCTGCTATATCAAAATATCTTAGATCAAAGAACTTAGAAAAATAGAAGCTTCTTCCTAACAGTTTTAGAGGCTGGGAACTTTATGATCAAGGCACCAGCTGAGTCTGTGTCTGGTGAGGGCCCTCTGCTTCATACACGTTGTCTTCTTGCTGCATCCTCACATAGTGGAAGAGGCAATCAGGTTGCCTCAAGGCTCTTCTGTAAGTATACAAATCTCATTCCAGAGGGTGGAGTCCTCATGACCTCATTGTATCCTAAAGCCCTCACCTCTTAATATTGTCTCATTAGTGATTAGGTTTCAATATATAATTTGGGGGGCCTGCAAACATTCAGACCATAGTATTCTGCCATATACCCAAATTTATAAAGAGATCTCACCAATCTTGGTATAAAGCTAGAAAAATGCAATGTGGCTAAATGGACTTGAAGGTGTATTTTGTGCTGTATTCACTGAGTTTTTTTAAAAAAATTGTACTTTAAGTTCTGGGGTACATGTGCAGATCCTGCAGGTTTGTTACATAGGTGTACATGTGCCATGGTGGTTGGCTGCATCCATCACCCCGTCATCTACATTAGGTATTTCTCCTAATGCTCTCCCTCCCCTAGCTCCCACCCCCTGACAGGCCCTGGTGTGTGATGTTCCCCTCCCTGTGTCCATGTGTTCTCATTGTTCGACTACCACTTATGAGTGAGAACATGCAGTGTTTGGTTTTCTGTTCTTGTGTTAGTTTGCTGATAATGATGGTATCCAGCTTCATCCATGTCCCTGCAAAGGACATGAACTCATTTTTTTATGTCTGCATAGTATTCCATGGTGTATATGTGCCGCATTTTCTTTACCCAGTCTATCACTGATGGCCATTTGGGTTAGTTCCAAGTCTTTGCTATTGTGAACAGTGCTGCAATAAACATACATGTGCATGTGTCTTTGTAACAGAATGATTAAAATTCTTTAGGTTTATACCCAGTAATGGGATTGCTGGGCCAAATAGTATTTCTAGTTCTAGATCCTTGAGGAATTGCCACAATGGAGTTGAACTTCAGTATTTAAAAAATCTGGATTTGTAACCTCTCTCATACGACAAGAATCAGCTGGAGCTGAATGGGGACTGTTATTTTTAGATTTTCCATAGTCTATTATGAGTTAGTATTCTTTTGACATTGAGGTCAAGTGTGAGTTGCTATTTATTGTTGCTGTTTAGGGTAAATGCTAGCTGCTATAACAAATAAGCCCTGACATTCCAGTGGCTCAATATCTGATATATAGATGTATATCACCTACCTATGTAACAGTTCAACACAAGGGTTCCTGGGAAGTGGATAGCCTTCCTCCATACAATCATTTAGGGCATTTTCTATCTCATGGCTCAGTCGTCTGAACCTTGGAGGCCTATGTATGCTGCTGGTGGATGGGGAAGAGAAGAGGGAAAAGGGCTAGTTTTTTAATTGCCTTGGCTCAGAAGTAACATACAACAATTTTGCTCATATTCTTTTGGCAAAACTAATTAATGGTCCCACTCATCTTTAAGGGAGCTATAAAAAGTATTCCATGCAGCCACTTTGCAGCAACAACTACTTATGGAAAAGGGAGCATGGATTTTAGTGGACATTTGGTCATCTCAGTTACTATCATCTTTTCTCTACTGTTTTTCTAGTGGTTTAGGGTTTACTCATGATTGCTGTTATTCTTTACTGATCTCGTTTGCATTACTTAAGAAGTACTTGTAGGGAATTGGCTTTGTAGCTCTTGGTGTGTGGTTAATGTATTACTTTAGAACAATTTAGTGGATATAAAGGGCCCTTCCTGGATGGGCATGCATTGCTAAATTTGTACTGCTATCTAGTCACTACGTCTACATGCTGACCATTTTGGTTTTTCTACCTGCTTCCTTCAGTTTAGATACTGGACTTAATATTTCGTTTTCTTTGTTCATGTAGCAGACTCCTTCAAAACTTTATGGTGTAAAAATACCCAACCATTTTATTAAGATCGTAGGTTCTATGGGTCAGGAATTTGGACAAGCACAGCAGGAATGGCTTGACTCTGCTCCTTGGTGACTGGGTACTCAGCTGAGAAGTTTGCGCACCTGCAGACCAATTCAGATGGCTGGAGAATGGAATCATCGCAAGGTTTCTTTACTTATATCTGTGAAGACTGGGATGTTGGGACTGTCACCTGTGGTGTTCCAAATGGCCTCCCTATGTGGTTTGGACTTCCTCACAGCATGGGAGCCTCAGGATAGTCAAACTCCTTACATGGTGCCAAGAGCAAGTATTTTAAACAAGCAAGGCAGAAGCCCTGTAACCTTTTATGACCTTTTATGCTACTTTAAAGATGCGGATGCAGAGATCAGAGTGTTCAGAACCTTGTCCTGAGGTCTCACAGTATTTAGTAGAGCAAAGTAGACAGGGCTTAAAACGAGGCAGTCTGATTCTAGTCCATGATATTAACTATTGCACTGTTCTGCCTCTTTAAGCAGCAATAATAATATGGATTATCTTGCCTTCTACTCCATCGATTTTCTGTCACCTGAAATTCTTTCTAGTGAAGAATATATGAAAATAGTTGAAATGAAATGTAAAAATTACCCCTTTGCCATTCCTGTAACCAATGCCCATTCCCCCAAAAACCAGCATTGATAGTTTGGTGGGTTGTCTTTTCAGTCCTATTTCTGTGTAATTTAATGGGCTCACATCCTTTACCAGTTGCTTGCTTTTTGATTTGGATATCTTCCCATCTGAGCATTTAAAAATCTACTGCATCCTGTTGAGATAACAGTATAAAATTCCTTTATATGGATGCACCCTATTGATGGATGCTTGGATTGCTTCCAGTTTTCACTATTACAGACAAAGCAGCCAAGAACATCTTAGTTCATGCTCTTTGGGCACATGTGTTTTTCTCTAGGATATGTTGGTAGCAATGAAATTGCTGAGAGTGTAGGCACATTTAAAATTGTGATAACTCTTGCTAAATTTTAGCTTCTTCTCTGCACACTGAAGGCTTTAAAATGTACACTTCTTCCACATGAAATGAGAATGTTTGTTTCTTTATAGCACCTTCAACATTTGAAATCATCAATATTTTTACTTTTTGTCAGGCTGCTGGGTAAAAAATTAAGCTGGTTGTTCATATGTGATTCTTTTATTACTAATAAGGTTCACCATCTTTTTATTGACATTTCGCCATCTGTTTTTTGACATTTGTAATTCCTCTGAAAATTGCCTGTTCATAGGCTTTGCTCATTTAACAGTTGACATATGGGCCTCTTATAGATTTGTAGGAGACAATTTGTAGTTTGGATAATAATCCTTTATTTAGTGGATTGTATATATTTTCCTCCAATGGTGTGCTTGATTTTAAATTTTATTTGTGGTTTCCTTTGTCATACAGAATTTTAAATTTCTATGTAGCCAAATCTGTTAATCTACCATTGGATATTTCAATTAGTATCTCAAAGCCAAAGTGTTTAAAACTGCGTTTCCCATCATGCCCCAAATACATTCTCCTCTTGACCATTTGAAACTTGAGTTTTGTTTGTTTGTTTGTTTTTTATTACAAGGGCAGTTGGCAAACTTAATGGCCAATGATCTTGTCATTTGTTTAGAAAGTAAAGTGTAAAGATATTATTTTAAATGCAATTATCATGCTCTTCCACATTGCAGCAGGAAACAACAGGTTGATAAGGTGGTGTCTTTGCAAATTCCCGCCTTGAAACATTATTACGAATTACCCAATGTGTTGCCTGGGGGGAGGTCCTCCACCCTGATGTTGTCAAACTTTATTGTGTTCGCTTTAGCTCACTAATCTCCAAACCAGACCACTTTTCAGCCCACAGAGACCCGCCTTTTTATTGTGAACACAATAAGAGTCGGAAGCATGTGGAAGGAATGGTTGAACCTTTTGGATGAACCCCAGGGCAGGTGTTCTTTCATGGTGGTAAAAATTGTTCCCGGATTCTACTCATGTTGGAGTTAGAATTGGGGGCAAACCTATGGGACATGATAAGTTTAAAAAATGGGGTTTCTTTCCTTCCTTTACGGGCTCCTCTCCATGCCTCCTGTTCCTCCTGGCCCTCCCATTTGCCCTAGCAAGGAAGAGAGCACACTGCTTCCTGTCCATTTTTTGCCCCCTTTTTTGGCTTCCATAGCTGTGCTTTGGGGACTTCACAATTTCCCAGTGCATAGCACTTGAATTCATGGAACCTGGATTGACTCAAACCTATGAATTTCCCTTCCTGAAACCTAGGATGCCATGGAGTCCCCCAACTGACTTCATAAATTTGGTGTCACATTGTAAATCAAACAGCTGCAGAGTGGCTGGGACATCTGCTTGGTTCTGTTATTCTCTTTACACCAAAAGGAAACTAACTCAAAAAGATCAGTAAAATATGCACATTGCCATTAAGTGCCTGTATTATTCTTCCCAGGCATGGATCAAAAATATCAGGATCTTTTGCTTGCTAAAAGTAAAATTTTGTGTGTACGTGCACACACACACACACACATACACACCCTCCCACACACACTCTCTTATCATAGTGTCATGGAACTATGCCTAAAGGATAAGGCAATATCCTTTGTTTGCTTTTGTAGGAAAAGCAAATCAATAAGTGATATCCTAGAGTTTACCTTAGATATCTGTTCATCTTTACCAATTTAAAGATGTTGGAAACAGTGACAGAAAATAGCTAAAGAGGATGAAGAGGATGCAAGACAAGAACTGCTATCCATAATCATTAGGTTGGACGTGAGAGGCCACTTTCTTTAACAGGATTTTTCCTATTTCCCTTTCTCATAGAGAGTGTTAGGCTGGGCTATCCTGTGCTTATAAACACTCTTTCCCTATTCCCTGCTCACAGCTGTGTTTTACTAACTTTACATAACACAGGTTTGTTTCTGGCTCTTGCAGGCCTGACTGGGGGCAGATAATCCTCCTGGGAGTTGATCTCCTCGCTGGGAGGAGGGGAACTCAGTGCCAGAAGGTTGCACATTGCTCTTAAGGGCAGTTCTGTAAGTGATGGATGTTACTTCTGCTTTGTTCCTTTTGATCAGAACTGGCCACATGGCCCTACCATGGGGGTTTGGAAATATGGAAGAGCCTATATGATAAATAGTAAAGGTCTCTGACACCCAAGCTGTATCTGAGGCAGACATAAAAAGGATAAAATTTCTCCTTTTTACTACTTAATTTTTGACCTCTTAGCAGCTGTTCCCTTCACATTTTCCCCTTTATTTTCACTTCTACTCCAAATATCCATACAAATATGCGAAGTAAAAGGTAAAAAACCATATGATTTAGAAGGTGCGTATACAGAAAAATATCTATGTACTCTATATATAGAGCTATATCTATTATATAGCTCTATATAATAAATTATTCTAACCTAAAAAATAGAGTTCTTAACTAAAAGTTCCCAGCCAAGTTAATTCCCAGCCCTAAACAATTTCTAGAGTGGATTATGCATTCAGCAGCACAAAACACCTTCACTATAAACCCTCCTGATCAACACTAGTTGAATATACAGACTCCTGGTCCCTGTCCTAAGCAGGGCTCATTATGAAAGAACACCAGAGATAATTCTAATAAACACTGAAATTTGAGAAAGGCTAACTTGTATTAATTTTCCCAGGAAAATTTACATATTTTGAAAGGACAGCTGAAAGAAGTAAATATTTCATATGAAGGAGTGATTTGCTAAAAGCTGAGATTCAAATACCAGTGGGGCAGTAGTCTTTGAGTGAAAGTCTAACTACATTGGGCCATACTCAGCATGTTTGCTTATACAGCTATTCAGCTACGTAAAGTTGACATGTACAGTATTTTGGGGGTATCTTATAGTATTATGTTATTGCATTTGTTGGCTCACCCTCATGGAGGATAGTTTCCTATTAATGGCTTTTCCGTTTTGGTTGTGGGGTCATCTTCATCGGTTTTGTTTTGTTTCCTATGGGTTCCTCAGATCCCTGGAAGATGAAAGTATCCCTACAGAGTAGAGTTTGCTTAGTTTTACTAGGTGCCCAGTGGATTTCAATTGCTTAGGACAACTTGCCTGAGGTTAGTTTCATGACACAGGCAGAGAATTCCTAATTAACACATGGCACAGGCGTGCCCTTTTTAGTCCTGTGCATCCAATGCCAAGGGCAGAGAGATGCTTCTCTGCTGCTTGGTAGGCCAACTGTAGTGTTTGTTTCTAGTCTCCTCTTCTTGAAGAAAATAGTCCCTCCAGTCTGCTCAGGGCAGATATCTCACCCCACCAGGGACATCAGTATTTCTAGATCTGATCTGATCTCAATGGCCTTCCTTTGGAAGCGATGGCACCATCTCTAAGATATAACTCTGAAGCTTTTAATTTCTCCTTCTCCTTCCTGATACCTGAAGATATTCATGTCTTTATTTTGAATTCAACTTAGAATGTTTTTTAAAAATGGTTCTATTTGATCCGCTATGTGTTTGGAGCCAGGCCTGGGAAAAAGCTTATACTTCATGACTCTGCAGTCTGCCATTTCTCCTAAAGTTTTATAAGGTTTTTTTAGGAGGCAGGTTACTTTACACTTAGTGATATTCATTTGTTTTTTGCTGCCACTGCCGATTTGTTTGGTGAATTTCCTTTGCTCTTGAACAATATTTGATATTTAAAAGGTTTCATTTCAAGCAGAAAACAGGCCATTAATCACACTCTCCCATGGAACTGAGTTTATTTTCCTCGCATAGTTCTCATCGCACTATATTGTGGTCAGTTCCAGGCCGCTTTGCCTTCTGCACCATAGGCTTCTGAGGCCAGCGATCAGATCTCATTAATCTTTTTAACTCTAGTACCGACACAGTGCCTAGCACATAGGATTGGACAGAAGATGTTTGTGCTATTGGTTATTAAACAGACACCCTTGCCAATGATGATGATGATGATGATGGCGATGAGTGCTATCACAGTAGGAAGGGCCTCACAGAATTCTGGTCCTGGTATGGATGGCTAGAATGTCCTTCTCTGTTTATTGGATTTTTAAGTGCCGTTAATGGCTATTAACTAGTCTGTGTAGATTAACACCTGCTCCCTGCCTGGATGCACATACAGCCATTAGTTGCAGAGAATGGCCTCCCTGAGGGATCAAAAATACATAAAAATTCAGGAAAGGGTCTGTATCCTTTTTCTCAGTGATGGTCTCGGGTCCCCAGGTACATGCTCTGAGACCATCTGCTACAAGCTCTGCCTGCCCCTCTACCCACTCAGCCTCCCTTCCTCCCTCTCTTCCTCCTATTTTCCTGCCCTTTCTCTCTCTTTTTTCTCTTTTTACAACTACAGGTGAGGTGCCTCGCTGAGCAAAATCATAGTTACTTATAATAGATATTTGTTGAGTGACTTCTCTTAATTATCCTTAAAAGGACAAAAATATCATCTAGCTCATCCTTTATACAAAGGCATCCTCCAATGTATAAGTGAATGATAATTGTTAGCATTTACTAAGCACATCATTACCTACTGGGTACTTGTTGCTAAGCATTTTACACTTATGAAATCATTTCACCTTATACGTGACCTGTGAGATGGAGGATATTACACATATGTTGAATCTTACTGGAGGCAGGGAGTAGGCAGACAACAATTCATTACAGATCATGTACTCTGTGAATTGTAGAGCTGAGGTCTCAACACAGCCTGTCTGGCTATAAAGGCTGCCTTCCTAAACATTTTACATGCTTTACACAGTACCCATCAGCTGAACAAACACTCCCTATTGAGTCCACCAGGCCCACGACACAGTTGGAATTCTTGTTTTTGATTCAAGAGTGAGATTGAGAGCTAGAGAGTTCTGGGCTCCTCTTTCCCTTCAAACCTGAAGACTCAGAAAGGAGATGAGGAACCAACCATATTAGTTTTTCTATGGCAGGTCTGAGTCTGACAGCTTGGGCCAATGTCAATAAATTGTGGTTTAAATATCTAGTGTTTCTCTTCTGATTTCTAGATGATGAGAGTAATATTCTAAGAATGTCACAATAGCAATATTAAAATTATCATTGTCAAAAATCTGGAGACAACAGATGCTGGAGAGGATGTGGAGAAATAGGAACGCTTTTACACTGTTGGTGGGAGTGTAAATTAGTTCAACCATTGTGGAAGACAGTGTGGCTATTCCTCAAGGACCTAGAAATAGAAATTCCATTTGACTCAGCAATCCCATTACTGGGTATATACCCAAAAGATCATAAATCGTTCTATTATAAAGACACATGCACATGTATGTTCATTGCAGCACTGTTTACAATAGCAAAGACTTGGAACCAACCCAAACGCCCATCAATGATAGACTGGACAGGGAAAATGTGGTATATATACACCATGGAATACTATGCAGCCATAAAAAGGATGAGTTCATGTCCTTTGCAGGGACATGGATGAAGCTAGAAACCATCATTCTCAGCAAACTGACACATAGACAGAAAACCAAACACTGCATGTTCTCACTCATATCGGGGTTGAACAATGAGAACACATGGACACAGGGAGGGGAACATCACACACTGGGGCCTGTTGGGGAGTGGGGGAGGGGCTAGAGGAGGGATAGCAAGGGGTGGGGAGATTGGGGAGGGATAACATTAGGAGAAATACCTGATATAGATGACAGGGGGATGGATGCAGCAAACCACCATAGCATGTGTATACCTATGTAACAAACCTGCATGATCTGCCCATGTACCCCAGAACTTAAAGTATAATTAAAAAAAGAAAGAAAAAAAGAAAGGTAAGACAATAGCCTCAAGAGGAGAATATCCAAACTAAGTTTCTGTAATAATCCAAAGTCTGTTTTAAGATGCAGGCAAGTCTATTTTAATTTAAAAAGAGAGAGAGAAAGTAAGAAAGGAAATTCTAGCCTTAACACTGGCTCTAAAGAGGCTGCCGGCCTCTGTGCGGGTGATGTCTAGCACCATAAGAGAGGATGGTTGCTTAAGGCAGGACTCTCAAAAAGAGAGGATGACTACCTTCTCTGTTCTTGGGACAAGAATCTAATATTTACATGTGTGTGTTTCTGTGTAGGGTCCATTGGATCAGATATCTATTCATTACAGCCTCTGGCAACTCTATGCTGATAAAGAAGATTAAGCAGAGGACATGGGGGAGCCTCTAGAAAATTTCTTTGTGAAGAGGCTAACATACATTTTTTTTTATCCCTTCTTCTGGCTTAGCTCTTTCTAGTTGGCTGAGATTTAAATGACGGTTGGAGATCCAGCAGCCACCTTAGACCATGAGGTGAATCATGATGGAGCAAAATGACAGAAAGAGCCAAGATCCTGGTCCTATGGAAAGCAGTACAGGTCCTGGACTGCTTTTGTTAGAAAAGTAAAAAAATGTGCTTTTAGTTTATTTATTTATTTATTTTTGAGACAGAGTGTTGCAGAGTCTTGCCCTCTCACCCAGGCTGGAGTGCAGTGCCGCGATCTCAACTCTCTGCAACCTCTGCCTTCTGGGCTCAAGAGATTCTTCTGCCTCAGCCTCCTGAGTAGCTGGAATTACAAGTGCATGCCACCATGCTTGACTAATGTTTGTATTTTTAGTAGAGATGAGATTTTTCCGTGTTGGCTAGGCTGGTCTCGAACTCCTGACCTCAGGTGATCCACTGCCTCAGCCTCCCAAAGTGCTGGGATTACAGGTGTGAGCCACCACTCCTGGCCCTTTTAGCTAATTTAAACAACTGTTAATGTAGACTTTATATCATTTGCAACTAAGCCTAATTGCAGCTGATCCATCCTATACCAAGTGACTCCCAATGGACACTATATGGCGTAAGTTGGAAAGAATTGAAGTCTAATTAACAATTAAATTGTTTTGTGTGTAGCACAAAACAGACCAGAGAAATCCTGTTTGAACAATGGTGAGGGTGCTCACACTGCTCAAATACGGTTCCTACATTCTTCACTGAGCTTACTCTGCTCCGTTGTGATGGGGTTAGAGGGAAACTTCCTCTAACTTTTTGTGTTGCTTTCACTTCTCATCAACTGCCTTTTGCCAGGTGCCTTTGCTGTTTTGATCAGAGAATGCTAGGTTGCTGATTGTTCCATCTCACGTTAGGTAAAGTGGGAATCTGATGAGGCCCATTTCTTGCATTGGAGCAGAATGCTAAAGTGCTCTTGGTGATGCTGAAAAGCCAGGCTCCATTGTTTTTTCTCGAGAGAGAGAGAGGCTATGTGGATGAAGATGATGAGGATGGTGGGGGCAGGACGGATGCTCTGGGACAGAAGTGCATTTTGCTTTTGGAAAACAAACAGGCCTCTCCTCTAGACAAGCCAGTTCTGCTAAGTGAACCCTAGATAGAAAGTAAGGGAATAGTTAAGAGTGAATGGAATTTTAAAAATTGCACAATGCAATGAAATGGCAGTTACGCTGAAGGCTTTGCAGTTATTCTTGATGATAGTGAAGGATCTTATCATGATCCCTCCGGGCCAGGATGAAGCCACTTCCTCCACATGGATGTGATGGTATCTTGTGACTTAGCTTCCAAACAACTCCTGCGTAGAAGCTGATACTGCACTTGGAAAAATATTTCTAATGTTTGAATAATGACCATACAGTGTGAGTCTTGAAATGATTTTCCTACTTGGGCAAGGACAAGGACTTTATTGAAGGATTGTACTTAGGGAGAAATGATTGGCAAGCATGTGCTTCATTATGTCTTTCAGGACAGCACAAACAAGCAGGGAATAAAAGTAATATATATGTTTATCATTTGGGATGTATGAGGAATGTTACATACGTTAATAGTAATGGTAGCACTAACCAGATGCTGGATATGTTCTAAGTACTTACCCTATGTTGTTAGCTCAGCTGACTCAATAGTCCCACAAGACAAATACCATCACTATCCTCATTCTGATTTTCATATGAGGAAACTAAGGCACAGTGATTAATGTGTTCACAGTTACAAGGTTAGGTTACATATAGTGAGTATAAGATAGAGATGGGATTTGAACCAGGGAGTGAGTTCCAGAGTCCAAGCTCTTAACAAGTATACCAGACCACTGAATGAACATACACACACACCAATATGGTTTGGCTGTGTCCCCACCCAAATTTCATCTTGAACTGTAGCTCCCATAATTCCCATGTGTTGTAGGAGGGACTTGGTGGGAGATAATTGAGTCAAAGGGGCAGTTTCCCCCACAGTGTTCTCATCAATCTCATGAGATCTGATGGTTTTATAAGGGTCCCCTTCTGCTTGTTTCTCATTCTCTTTTGCCTGCTGCCAATATAAGACGTGACTTTTGCCTTCTGCCATGATTGTGAAGCCTCCCCAGCCATGTGGAACTGTAAGCCCACTAAACCTCTTTTTCTTCATAAATTACCCAGTTTTGGGTATGTTTTATCAATCAGGAGTGTGAAAACAGACTAATGCATGTGCGCGTGCATGCGCATGCACACACACACACACACACACACACACACACACGATGTTGAAGATACCTAAAAGTGTCAAGTTGTCCATCTTCAGATACAAGACAGCTCATTCTTTTTAATAGTTACTGACGGCAACTTGTGTATAAATTTTGAATAGTCAAGGTTATTAAGCATTATCCTCATTCTCCAAAATTAGAGTTAACACCTTCTATGTGGCTTTGGACAGTAATTTAACCTTTCCAAGCCGTGGGTTTCCGATTTGGAAAATTACAATAGTCGTTCTTTTCCTACAGGGTTGTTAGGGATGTTAAGCAAGAGGGAGTATATGAAATGCCTGTCATGCGCTTTCAGTACAACAGGCATAAGTCGTGTCCTGGAGTTGAGAGTGAATATCTCCTGAAGAGAAGAAAGTTAGTGCTCCCCTTGATGCAAAATCCGATGCCTACCTTTATGGAGGTACATGTAAATGGATGCCAGAAACCAAAACTGTCTACTTCAGTGGCTGGCCCGTGTGAGGAACCCAATAAATGCTGGTTTCAGGCCTGTTGTGGCATTCAAACTCATGGAATGCCAATCTGAAACATGTTTTTTTTTAGTTGTGCAAACTAGAATGGCATCCAAGAACTTGGTTTTTAACAGGTTCATAGATGCTATCGTTAGAATTGCAAGAAAGTACATCCTTACCTTGCTTCGTATTCAACATTTCCTTCCGCTCCCGTATTGTATTCCCCAGTGATCTTAAAAGCCTTCCACATCCTTGCTTCTGATGCGAAGACCAGAGATCAAGTGGTGGATAAATGTGTCTACCATATCTTATCAGGCAGTCTTCCAGCAAATTCTCACTAAAGCCCTAGATTTAGAGAACATAATCCAATGTAGAATTTGGAGAAAAATTATTATTGCAAGGAGAAATAAAATCAGGAAGCCAAGCTTTTTCCCTTTATTATGACTAGTCAAGTTAATCATTCATTGTTGTTCATTTATTTATTCACTCAACAAATATCTATTTAAGTACCTACAACGTATCTGGTTCTAGTCAGGTACTGGAACGACAAAGGATATGAGAACTCCTTTTTTTTAAAAGAAAAGAAATTTATGTATCTCATTTTTCTTACCCCCTTCTATCACAGAAGAAAACCTGATGTCTGAGTTGAATCCTAATTCTGAAGATGCTTTCCTACCATTCCTGCCTGTGTTTTTCTAAGTGTGCTCTCGAAGTCCCACATTTCCCAGGGAAGTGGCAGGATCTTCCAAGGAGTTGGGAAGAAATGGGTGGGCAGGTGGTTATGTCCCTTTTATCTCTTCTATATTTTGGGGTTTCTCATATGCATATTTTCAAAGAAAGGGTTACACACACACAGAGAGGTATTAGAATCAGATTATCCAGTCTAACTCAGCTCTGCCAGTGACACTCTTAAGTATGTGACTTTAGGTAAGTCACCAAGTCTCTATAGGATTATTTTCTCATGGATTTAAATGAAGATAATAACAAGTGCTTCATAGAAAGACTTCAAAGAACTTTATCAAATGTGGTGAGGATCCACTGAGGCAACCTACGTGATAAGTATTTGTCACAGTGCCTGGCACATAGTAGGAACTTATTGAAAGTTTATTTTCATCCTTATTTCCCTTTCTCCCTCTTCTTCCCATTCTTCCTGCCTTCCCCTTTCCCTGCCTTCTAATGTGTAGCTGGTGCTGGTCTAGATGTTCACAGATGATTGATCTAAGTTGTGGCAATTGTTGTCCCTTCTGCAAGTACCTACCCCCTTTCCTTGAGTCTCTTGTGGAAGCAACTGCCTGTGAGACACACCAGTGAAGGGACTGGGACCGCTAAGAGACACCTCGACTTTTCTCAGCAATAAAAATTGGAATGACCTTGGCTGCCCCACCTTTGGAACTGCACTCCTGGGAACATCACGATACTGAAGGAAAAAATGAGCCTGAGTGGGGCAGAAGAAATGCTTCTCTTTTTAATTCTCTGCAGAGCAACTCATTGTGAATACTCTTCTAAATGCAAACATGGAGAACTGATACCTACCATAGTCAGAAATGGTGAGTGCCAAGTTACAGGCACACAACTCAAATAGGTTTAAGCATAGAGAAGGAATAATTGGTTAAGGAGCCAAAAATCCAAGTGGCTTCACAATGACTATTTTCAGTCACAAAAACTACATCCTCAGAATCTGTCTCTCAATCTCAGCTCTTCCTTTTTAGGGAGGTTCTCCTCTTGTTGCAGCAAGAGAGTCTCTAATGACGCCAGGAGTTTCTCTACCACCTTTGCAACCACAACTAAAAGAGAGCATCCCTTTTCTGCTGGTTCCAGCAAGAATTCCCAGACTGAGTCATCTTTCCATCCTGACCCACTCCCTGTGGGGAGTGGGACACACTTGTTCTGATTGGCCAGGCCTCCTTCCTGGAAGGAGAGACTAACCAAATATCGGGTAAATTTAGGTAGCGTGGTTAGAAGAAGGAACATTAAGGAGGCACAAAACAACAGTTGTTTACTCCAGGCTCAGGACTTTCATGCATTTTCTTATAAAATATCTAAATCTTACAGAGAATGGACATGTTTCTAGATATCCTTGTGCCTATAAAATGGCATATGTACGTTTCAACCCATGAAAAATCTAATTATTAGCCTATTTGCCCTATCAAACTACACAGTAATAAAATAATAAAATAAATATCAGTTTTTGCTTTGCTAATGCAATGATTAAGTTCTCTGGATAGATCTTTGTTTCCAACCCATAAATAGCTTTACTTGGCAAGCATCAGAAACATTGGGAAGCCATGGATGATGGTTAGTTTTTGTTTATTTATTTTTGTTGTTGTTTCTTTTAATTTCATTGCAAGAGATGGTTAGTTTTATGTGTCAATTTAGATAGACTATAGCACAAAGTTGTTCAAACAGGAATCTAGGTGTTCCTGTGAAGGCATTATGTAGTGGTTAGCATCTACAATCAGTGAACTTAAGTAAGAGATTTTTCTTGAGTGTGGATGGGCCTCATCCATAAGTTGAATAGCTTAGGGGGAAAACCATGGTTTCTCTGAGGGAGAAGAAATTCTACCTTTGGACCACAGAGTCAGCTCCTGCCCAAGAGTTTCTAGCCTGCCAAGCTGCCCTGCAAATCCACGGATTGCACAAACCCACCCTCCTTCCTCCAAATATACAGCAATGTGTCACATACTGAGGTTTCACTTAACATATATGACGGTAGTCCCATAAGATTAGATTACATACTTTTTACTGTACCTTTTCTACATTTAGATATGTTTGGATACACGAATACCATTGTGTCATAATTGCCTACTGTAAACAGTACAGTAACATGCTGGGAGAAACAGGGGCATAACCATATAGCCTAGGTATGTAGAGGCTATACCATCTAGGTTTGTGTAAGTACACTCAGTGATGTTTGCATAGTGACGAAACTGCCTAATGATCCATTTCTCAGAGTGTATCCCTGTTGTTAAGTGACACTTGACTGTACACACCACACACACATACACACGTATGTGTATACATATGTATATGTGTTTGTATATATAGGTATAAACATATCTCCTACTGATTCTGTTTCTTTGGTGGAATGATGACTGATAGACCATGGAATGTTAAAATGTGGACTGTAGTTGAAAAATGACATTGGTCATGTGTCAGTGAGATTTAAGTCAAAGTTGAGGCACAAACCTATTCTCCTTGAGTATGCGAGTTGTTTAATATGCATGTACTTAGAGTGTAGTCGCTGTACAAACACATTTTCCAACAATGGTACCACTTTTCATGGGCCCCTGAAAAATAAAGTAACCCTGCAATACTGGAAACAAACACTTGATAATACTTGAAATATAGCACCTTTCTACTGAGGAAGTTAAGCTGTTGTGCAAGCATTATCTCATGATCTACATGTGATGCTCATGAGGTAGGTGGAAAATATGATCAGCCCCACTTTACAGACTGAAATTGGGACACAGTGGATGTGACTTGGCCCAAAGCTATGTTGAAGCTCACTAACAAAATAGGAATAGAGAAAGGAGTCTTGCAGGTTTCAAGCCTGCAAGCTTTTTCAAGGTGTGTTCTCTCTATCCCTCCTATGAGAATTACTTGGAGTTATTAAAATGCAGATTCCTGAACTGTGTCCTAGATGCACTGAAACAGAATTCTGGCATGGGGACCAAAGAGTCTGCCATGTTGGTGAGCTTCTCGGGTGGGTCTTGATATGGTAAAGTCTGAGAACCACCTTGTTAGGTGTAGCTTTTCACCTTTTCTATATCTCAACTGTTTAACTTTATAAATATATAAAGTGAAAAGTTTAGGAAGTAAATAACTGTCTTTTCTGGATAAATTAGGAAAGAAAAAAGCTAAAAGAAAAAATAATGGTTTACTTAATTTTTTTAAAGCATACTTTTAATGCTTCACACTATTTCCAAATAGCTATTTTAAGAAAACAAGGCTATCTGTAAGACACTGATAGGTATATTCTATCCAATTCCTTGTCTCCAATTACTGGTATTTGTGCACTATTTTGCTTTCTTAGCCTTTCACCCTTGCCTGAGGGACCTCTCCTGCTGCCTCCTAGGGGCTATTTGGGCCCTTTAACCAAACAAATGCAGACGACATTGGCAAGCCAAGAACATTTTTGCTACAGTAGCCCTGGCAGGGATTGTACAGCAGCTCTTAAGCTGTCTCGAAGACCAGGGGATGTCTGACAGGGTGAATTCACCTTGGCAAAAGCATTTGATCCACTGGCCAAACAAATTCAGTTGGTGGTGATGCAAACATTGGCTGAGGCTTATAGCTTTTATGTCCTTACCTTTTGTCATTGTTTTCTTTTTTAAAAGTTTGATAAAAGGAGGTTCCTGTTCAACAGAAGTTCTTAAAGACAACAAAAGCTTACTTTTGTATAATAGAAAAAGAGGTTAGGCTATATTTAAACATCTTGTATCCTCCATAGAATCTAGAATATTACTGCATACATTTTCTGTGTTTATAGGAGACCTTTGTAAAAATAGAGACCTTGAGACTATAAGGGAGGAGTCATTGATGTGACCAGTGGCTGAGTCAGTCCTACAAGTTAGCAGCCGTCACTACCCACCCCCTGCGCTGACCCTTGTCCTCCCCAGTCTTCGGTTGATTCGCACATAGGATCACAAGGTAAATAAAAAAAAGAGGATGAATAGAGCATGTGAACTCCTTGCCACTTTGGGCAAAACCCTACTTAGCAGAAAATGACTCAAACCCTTACTACTTAAGGTACAAAATTATAGGCTCGGTCCCTGGAATCCCATTTTACAGCTCTTTCCTCAAAATACCAAAATAGATGATACAAATAATTTAAAATGAAACTCAACTAATACACTTTCAAGAATCCTTAAATATGTAAAGCTGAACAGTGTACAAGTTCTGTTATGATCATGAAAAACTGGGAATACAAATGCCCATTTGTGTGGAAATGTTTATATAAATTATGGAATATTTATAGAAAGAAACTCTATGTAACTGGAAATTAAATAAAGTATATCTACCTGTGTGGATATAGATAATAATATCTGGTGTGTATTTTTTAAAAGCAAATTGCAAAAGGCTATACAGATGCTCCTTGACTTACTATTATTGTGTTTGTCACAATAAACCCATCATGATTTGAAAATTTTGTAAGTCAAAAGCGCATCTGGGTGGAAGTCAAGGAGACAAACAGCATACTGAATGCATATCACTTTCACACCCTTGAAGTCAAAAATTCAGAAGTTGAACCATTGTAAATCAGAACTGTTTGTAGTCTGATGCTGTTTTGCGAAATAATAACAGTGAGACATGTAAGCATAGGGATACACAGAAAACCTGGAGGGATATGCACCTCATGGTTAAGAGATTTGGGACCACAGGAGATATTCACTTTCTATATTATGAATTTCTCTTATGTTTTAATTTCCTGTAATGAACACAATTCTTTTCTTAATCAGAGTAAATTTTAGGTGTTAAAAAATGCAGTGCTGGAAATTTCCTTCTAGGGGATTTTTCCACATGGGCTAGACTAGTTGAGGTGTCTTATAAAGTGTTTTATAACGTTTTATAACACAGTCTAATGAAGTGGTTGGGCAACACGGTGCTAGTTTGGGTACTTAGTAAAGCAGGCACTGGGACAGAGTCAGGAGTGCAGAAGGTTTATGGGTTGTCACACCTGTGAAGGGTGGAAGCAGGGCTCCATGGAGGAAGCCAACACACCTGCTGCAGTCCCAACTCTCCCAGTCCCCTGGGAACCCAGAAGTCCATTAGACTTATGCTGGGCCCTTGGACTGAGCCTTGTATCACTTTCTTGCACAGTCATCGTCTGGGTGGCCCGAGGAGAACATGGCCTGACTGAATGCTGAAGCAAACACTGACAGAGGTGACACTTGGAGGCTGTCAGCTCACCAGGCCCCTCCAAGCGGCGGGGCAAGTGTTTGCTTCAGCTGTGCTTTTCCACTTCCACCGCAGTGTCTTTTTCACTTCTCTGTGGACAAGTTTAGACTTTTTGTTTTGTTTGTTTATGTTTATGTTTTCGTTTTTTTAGATGGAGTCTCACTCTGTTGCTCAGACTGGAGTGTAGTGGTGCAATCTTGGCTCACTGCAACTTCCACAGGCCAGGTTCAAGCAATTCTCTGCCTGAGCCTCCTGAGTAGCTGGGATTACAGTCGCCTGCCACCACATCTGGCTAATTTTTTTGTATTTTTAGTAGAGACAGGGTTTCACCGTCTTGGCCAGGCTGTTCTTGAACTCCTGACCTCGTGATCCACCTGCCTCGGCCTCCCAAAGTGCTGAGATTACAGGCGTGAGCCACCGCGAAGCTTAGGCTTTATTTATGGTAAAGATGGTTTGTGGTGAAACTCTTCACTTTTCCCTTGGATATTCTTTTTTTCTATCCACAACACTTTCTAACCATCTCACCTCTACTTCACCTGTATTATGAAAACAGTGTTTAAGAAGTGGCTTATTGTATTTGAAGGTTATAAAGGATAAAGTTATTTAGATTAGTCCAAATTCATAAATATATGTCAGTATGCTTTTGTGAACTCCAAATAATTTCTGAGAAGATACTGGAAAAATATCAATGGCAAACTCTTAAATGTACAAACGACTTTATATTTATTCACATTTCCTCCTCACAACAGTCCTTTGTACAAGTTGCTATTATTCCTGTTTTACAGATGAGGAAACTAAGGCACAAAGTAGTTAAGTGACTTGTCCAAGTCACTTAGTAACCTATAGAGTCAGGATTTGAACCCAGGGAGTGTGGCTTTAGAGTCTATATTTGTAAATAACACTATAAACTACCTCTTTCGTAAACTGAGCATGTTCACCACAAGTTGGACAGCATGTGACGGCATGTGCAGGAGGAAACTCAGCATCCATACATTAGGTAAGAATGGCCCATGAAGACAGGGGACCCAAAGGACCCTAGGCAATGAGCTGGTAGGCCTCAGCTGCAGATGGGCATGGGGCAGGCCCTACTTAGGCTGGTCCTGGAGACCAGTGCTTTAATTAATCTCTGTATGGTGGACTCTCTGTATGGTGGACGCAGAGAAACTTTAATTAGCTGCCTCCAAATGGCGTTTGCCTCCAAAAGGCCACTCTTGGGTTTTCTAGACTAACATAAAAGTTTTCGCTGTTTGCATTCCAAATGTTTCTCGTAGGTCCATCTTCCTATCTGAGGTGCCTGTGAGAACATATCTAACCATTCCCCTTGGACTATAAAAGGATGACTCTCACTGTGGAATCAGGTGAAAAACATTTCTTTCTGCCTGCTCAGGGGGCCTGAGAATCTCTTGGACTTGCCACAAAAGTCTTTGAGGTTCTGTATTGTTTCCACAGCCCTCCTCATCTCCCTTTGCTATTGTTCTCTGAAATGAAGGAATGGCTGACAAACTGTTTTCTTCAAAGATTTGCCTTTTTTCTCTATCCCTAAGTAGAGTTGAAGCAAAAATTCTGTTTCAAAGAAAATTACTGAGAGTTCTAATTACAGTTATTGAAATCCAAATTCTACACAGCACTCTTTCTTCAATTATGAACAGTGTTCACAAATAGGGTCACTTATCTAGAAAATTATTAAAAATTCAATATACATGAAAGCCTCAAAAGTCCTTGAAAGGCAAATGTTAGGAAAGGGCTGTTTCCATGACAACATCTCCTCATCCTCATTGATCCCTTGCTCCCCATTTTCTAGTAAACACCTACTTTGAATAGCAACTTTTTTATTTAATAATTTCAACAAACATTTGGAAAATGTGTTGCTCATTTTCTGTCAGTGATTGGAATGTTTCTGAATCTTGATGTCATTCTAACCATTCCTTTCCCAAAGCCATCCTTTACTGGAACAGAAAACGTTCTCTTACTCTACCTTTTCTAAAAGATTTAAAGAGTGAGAGTATCTTTGCTGCAGTGCTTTCTTGGCTCAGAGACAAATGGATTTGCAGTGTCTGATCATGTTCCACACAATCACATATTTTTCCTTTTCACAACTCAGTTTATCATCTAACTGCCTAGCCCCTCATTAAACAAATAAACTGTCATGGATTCCATTGTCATCAATCTGTTGGTTCATTGGTCAAATCATCAGGGCATTGCAGATGCATGTTTGGGAACTATTTTTAATAGGAAAAGAGAGGCAAGGAAGCAGGTATGTCATAATCACAAGTCTGAGATTGAATACATTAAAAAATAATTTCAGCAGAAAGTCTGTATCATCACCTTTGTGCTTGAATAGCAGCATGTGATACAACCCCAAGCCACTAGCATATATGGCAAGAACAAGGAGAAGGAGAAGAAAATCACAGAAAAGAAAAAGCAGATATCCATTGCCCTAAGAAAAGTAATTTTGTAATCGCAAAATTAAATTACTCTGCTGTGAATCCCAGTGAAGGAAAGGCCTTGTTGGAATGGTTTGATGTGCTCTCACAGGCATCTCAAATGGGAAAATATACCCACCAGAAGAATTTGGAAGGCAAACAGTAAAAACTTTTACATTAATCTGTAAAACCAAAGAGTGGCCATTTATACCTTATGCCTAACTCTAAAAATCTCTAAGTGCTTTGCAGTTTATTTTTGGAAAAGAGAGTAGGAGAAAGAAGAAAGTGGGGCAGAATAACAGGGAGAGAGGGAAAGAAACTGATATTTTTTTTTTGTTTTGGTCCAAAAAATGTTAAAAAGAATGTTACTCTAAGGAAAGAGTGGCATTTTCTACCTCATTGGTGAATCTTGGGCGTAGTCCTACAGAGGTGAAAGGCAACTCACGGCAGACTTTGCTGGCTTCATCGCTTGACCTCTGACAAAGCAGCTGTTAATTCATTTTGAGTAATGCTGACTGAACTTGCAGACCTAAAGCACAGACAACTTTGCTATTAACAGGATGGTAGAGGTAAAGGGAATATAGGGAAAACATTCATACAAAAAGGTGAAATGTAAAAATTTAATCAAAATCAAAATCTGAAATACAAACATTTACCCTTCCAAATATCTGGGATTACAGGTGCCCACCGCCACATCCAGCTAATTTTTGTGTTTTTAATAGAGACAGGGTTTCACCATGTTGGCCAGGCTGGTCTCAAACTCCTGGACTCAAGTGATCTGCCCACCTTGGCCTCCCAAAGTGCTGGGATTACAAGTGTGAGCCACTATGCCCAGTCCCCAGAGACTCTTAGAAAGTCTTGAGGACAGATTAAGTTTGGAAATGGGAATGTGAACCCAAGAAAAGATTTTTAAAATAGGTGAGTGGCAGATAAGAACAGAGTCCATCCATAGATAGATGGGGAAGAAAGTGATTGACAAACCAGTAAGAAAGTTCTTTTGGTGGTCTAGACTTGAAGTAAATAAATACCTGAACTGAAGTAATGATGGTAGCCCGGAAAATAAAGAGACAAATTCAAGAGCTGTTTCAAAGAAATAACTAGTGGAACTGGCAACTGTTTAGGTGTGATGGGAGAAGAGAAAAAAATGTACAAGATGACTTAAAGGCTCTGAGCTTGAGTGAATAGAGTTACAATTGAGCAGAAAGTCAGTTTTATGGAAATGACAAATGCAGTTTTTGTTATGTTGAATTTGAGATGCTGATGAGAGATCCATGTTCCACATAGTTCGTTGGCAAATTAAACAATGGAGCTTGGAGGATCTTATTAGTGCCTTATCAAAATGGTCCTGTTGTATGTAATTTATGGGACATCAAATAGGATTAATAAGGAGCTTAGTAATTAAAAAGTTTCAGATGGGAGTCTTCGTTTGTTGAGCTATTAAAAAATCTGTAGATATAAGCTAGAAATTAAAGGATTTTTTTCCCCCTGAGTAGGTCTGTTTAAAATTCTGTGAGTTGGAAGTTTATCTGAACCTTTCAGTAGTGAATTTACTTTGCCAATGTGTAAAGGTTGCTGAATGTTAACAAATCAAGCCTTAAAGATAATTGTTTGAAAAATCACTTTGTGCTCACATGACATCATCTCAGACTCTTGTGATGACTCAAATGGATGAGGGAATCAAAACCAGATGAGTTTAGTGGATTTGCAGATTACTGTCAAAGTTTTCAGCCCTCAGAGTTTTCCAGTTGAACAAATACTCTCTCTGGAAGATTATTTAAAATAGTCAATGATTTACCTCTTGGCCTACTTTTATTTTGAACTTAAGTGGAGGATGACCAGAGGGCAATTCCATAGCATCAGAGATGAGAAACATCAAACATTAGTGTTTATATCCATGCAGCAAGAAGCCATGGTGTCTTTCCCATATTTTATTCATCAGTTACATAAAATATTTTAAAATTTCCTCCAGACCTCACTATTAAAATTGGGAAATTGGCAGTCAATCCAAAAGCTAAACTTTGGATAATGTTTTGGAAGTACCATTGTAATTTTAGATATTTAAATTGTTGTCTGCCCTTCCTTCCTTCCTTCCTTCCTTTCCTTTCCCTCTCCTTCCTTCCTTCCCTCCCTCCCTCCCTCCCTCCCTCCCTCCCTCCCTCCCTCCCTCCCTCCCTCCCTCCCTCCTTCCTTCCTTCCTTCCTTCCTTCCTTCCTTCCTTCCTTCCTTCCTTCCTTCCTTCCTTCCTTTCTCCCTCCCTCCCTTCCCCTCTCTCTATCTTTCTTTTCTTTCCAGGGTCTTGCTCTGTCACCCGAGTGGAAGTGCAGTGGTGCAATTATGGCTCACTATAGCTTTAACATCCAGGGCTTCAGTGCAGTCTTCCCACCTCAGCCTCCTGAGTAGCTGGGACTACTATAGGTGTGTGCCAACATTTTCCTTTGAGATTGTGAACATTTTGTTGTTTCCTTCCTACTCTTTGTCGTGTGAGCCACCTTGAATCAATGTGGTGACTACACAATACATACAAGATATTCTTAAAAGGACATTGAATTACCTATTCTAAGAAAATAATTATACCAATTCTTTTCATTTCATAAATTGAATATATAGGTTCTAAAAATATAAGTTTTTGAGTTTTGGATTGAAGGTTCTACTGGATACGTTTTATTATAAACAGAGGAGATTTGTATATTTACTTATTAATGGTGATAATCTATTAATAATAAAACCACTCTTAAATACTGTGTATTAGTCTTTATATAGGATCTGGGATACACTGGGGACTATGCCGTACAGAATGAGTGACGAGAAAGAAGTATTAGTAGAAATGAATAACAGTCTGTCTTTTTAATAATATTGATATGAAACTTATTTTTTCTCAGTTCCAGTCAAATTATTTGCCCCCTAATTTGTCACACTTGAACTATAAAAGTGAATTGTAGACATAAAGTGGTCATGCTATTTGGATAATGGCAGTAGGCATCTGCATAATAACTAATGACAAAAATTCATGGCTCATGATATATAAAATAAAATATTCTTTTCAGTAAAAAAAAATTAATTAATCTGAACATTGTTTTTCTTCCATGTACCATGTTGATTAGGATTCAGTAGAGAGTTTTGGATTTATGCACCAGTAAGGTAAAAGAATAATAATAATAGTTTAAAATGGAATTGTCAACAGCTGATTTTGCTAAGTACAGACATTGATCATTGATACATAACTCTCGAAGCCATTGCTTGTGTTCACCAATGTTAGGTTCTCCTCTCTTTACGGGCCCACAGAAAGACTATATTTGCCAGTCTTTTTTGTATTTTTATAGGGCCATGCAATTGGGTTACGGCCAATGGTATATAAACAGATATGACTCGTCTCAATTTCAGGCCAAGGCAATTAAAACCAGAGTTTTTCTTCACTTTTTCTCCCATTCCTCATGCCCCTGGTTGAAGTGAAGAACTCCAAGGTGGTGGAACCTCACAATGGATGTTGCCTGGATTCCTGAGTCACTACTTGGAGGTGATATCCTTAGGAGGACTGCCTACCTATCCCATAATGCACTGTAATGTCAGAGAATAGCTACTACTGATTATGTAGTAAACCACTCTTTCATGAAAAGAAGAATGATTTAAAATCAAAATCAGTAAGAAGTACGCAATCTCCCAAATTCACGAAATTGAATAAAAAACTGGCACAGCTGACTGGTAAAGACATTGTGACAGCCTGGCGTTTAGGTGACTCTGACATGGTAATTGAGGGCAGTGACTGGAGCAGACAGAGTCCTGGTTCTGTCACTTCCCACTTGTATGGCTTAGGCATGTTACTTAACTTCTCTGAGCCTCAATTTCTTTATTTGTCAAATGGGGATTATGATATCCATAACTGAAGCTGGTGTCAGAATGAAATGAGACAACAACTGGTTCCTTGTAAATGTTGATGATTGTTGGTTATAATATCTATCTTGGGTTCAGAGAGGATCCTCATTTCATTGTTTCTCATGTTTCCTCAGATTTAATACTCACAATTTTTAATATTTTATAAACCAGGAAATTAAAATATAAACATTTTAAAGTCCACTGAAATAATTTTCCTGATATTTTGTCCTGACATTTCAGAAAACAGGAAACTTGTTTTTAGGAAGAGTTTAAAAAGATGATGAATCTGATATATTGGGAACAAATATTTGGGTTGTGAAGCTTTGGGTTAACTAAAGAAATAAAAACAGATTGCTGGTGTCATAGAATCATGTTTCCCTGCCTGGAACATGTCCATGAGCAAAGTGGGGAATTGACAGAGGCAAATAGAAGGTTCTGGTATGTTCTAGTGTATTCTAGACAAAGTCATCATGGGTGGATATAGAGATAGCATTAAAATCATATAACTATATTTGCAAGAGGATAAATTTAAATTACTGATGAATAGGTAGATATTTCCTCCTTTTGGTAGATTTTATGTCAGACTGGACAAATATAATTGCCTTATATATGTCTCTGGAACTATTTTGATTAGCATTGGAAGTGAAAAAATGATTGCTTTGATGATACAGGGTCTGGTTCTTTAGTCTTTAACATGTTTCCAATAGAAGACTTCTTTGTTAACAACAATAATGGATCCCTGGACTAATCAGACCCGTAATTCAGCCACACCACCCACTACATCTAGCTGCTTAGAGATTTTTTTAACTCACCATCTGACTCTTTAGTCATTTTATTATATGTAATGGAGTCTTAGTATAAGATAAGGGTGAAGTCACAGTGATAAACATCATTTTTTTGATATTTTGCTGCAGGTAAACTTGCTTTAAAGAAATTCCTTTCCAGGAAGAAACTGTTGAGTTATATACAATTTGAAAAAGATCTTAGAATTTATAACTTTTTGATTTTAATTTGACTACATTATCAAAGTACATTTTTTATATCTTGAAAGTTTATTGTTAAAGTATTATGTTGCATGTGGTGAAACAGTATTTATATATAAATCTTAAATATATATTTTTATTTCACCACATGTAACATGATACTTTAATGACAATAAACTAAAATTAATATATAAAATTTATAAAGATACAAACATATAAAATGCAAATATATATATATACACACACACATATATATGTGTGTGCTTATATGTATAATTTTGGAGGTGGTTGCTATTAATTTTCTAATATAACCATCCCTAGTATTAGTCATGGTTATTAACATTAGAGAACAGAATTCAGTCTCTCCAGTTTAGGCAAAAAGCAGTATTTGATGAATCTGTCTAGCTCACAGTATCATTGGGAGAGCCGATAAACAGGTTATAACTTGAACCTACAAGAATAACTCCCTCAGTGGGCTGGGCGTGGTGGCTAACGCCTATAATCCCAGCACTTTGGGAGACCGAGGTGGGTGGATCACGAGGTCCAAGAGATCGAGACCATCTCTGGTCAACAAGGTGAAACCCCGTCTCTACTAAAAACACAAAAATTAGCTGGGCATGGTGGTGCGCGCCTGTAATCCCAGCTACTCGGGAGGCTGAGGCGGGAGAATTGCTTGAACTCAGGAGGTGGAGGTTGTGGTGAGCTGGGATCGCGCCATTGCACTCCAGCCTGGGTAACAAGAGTGAAACTCTGTATCAAAAAAAAAAAAAAAAAAGAAAAAGAAAGAATAACTCCCTCAGTTACACACATACCTAGACTGTCAAGGGAACTGCCACGTCACCACAGTCAGGAAATAGCATATTGACCTCTGGAACTCTGGCTGCAAGAGAGTCTAGTAAATGTCATTCATGCTCCATCATCTGCAGTGCTGAAAGGCATGCTAGAGGGTTTTGAATGGAGGTTGAGTGAGTCAATCACAATATCAACCCTCCTGGTAATGCATGAAATGTGACAGACCATTTAAAGGGGTAATGAGAGGTCACATCTTTTGTGTCTTACACAAGGAAATTGTCATAAAGTAATTGGCGTTAACATTAGTTTCTTGATGATGAGAAAACATTTTTATTTAAGGGGAAAACTGAACAGCTGCAGAGAGCTGTAACTTTTACAGGAGATTAATCTATAAGAGGAGTCTGAAAACTACACCCTGTGAGTCAAATCCTACTTGTCATGTGTAAGTAAAATTTTCTTGGAATATAGACATGTTCATTCATATATGTACTGTCTACGCCTGATTTCATGCTACAATGGCAGAGTTACATAGAGCCACGGAAACCATTTGACTCGCATTTGGCTCTTGATAGAGAAACTTTGCTGACCTCTGATCTGTAACCTCATTGTATAGGTTTGTCAAGACTCATTGACATTAATACTGATTAGTGATTTTATAAAATAATGTTGGTGAATTTTTATATTTTAACATACAGTGCATTGGTGAGGTCAGGGTGCCAATACACACAGACACACACACACACAGACACACACACAGACACACACATAAAATCAAGATAAAACAAAAAGTATGCATTCTTACAGCTATGAAAATCAAGTTGAGAAATTTGGAGTTCTATTTATGTTTTTATACAGGAATCCCCTAGATTTGATGTCTACACATAACTAGGACTATGTTTTTAACAGATTTTTGTATGATTTTTTAAGCCAAAATTCTCTCATTTGCTCAGTGGGTGACATAACAAGTTAACAGTGATTCTGACAGCCTCTTTACAATAGGATGCTAGAAGTAACAAAGTCAGTTGGGTGACTGTCACAAAGTACCAAGACAGGACAAAAAGATTGTCTTTGGTTGACCTAAAATGATAGGCTTGATCATCTAATTTTTCATGGCTCTCTTGAGCAATAGAGTGTTGTTGCTTTTTTTCAAAACAATTTCAACCAGAGTATCAATCTCTATTTGCTTCTGCTAAATTATTAAGAACTACATTTCTTCCCTTCATTTTTGCAGCAAGATATGACTATGATCACTTATGTATGTGTAGACTTGGCACATCCATTGTGTAATTTTCTACAAATTCCTCCAATTGCCTAAGGAATCTTACTCCTATTGAGAGCATTTTTACCTGCAGTTAAAGAGTTAGTGAGCAGGAAGGGCCCTGTAACACACAGATTAAACAACTAGCAAAATTCCTGGGTATCTACCATTTGTAAGACCCTTGCTTCTCACCCATAAGCAAGAATACTTTCTTTCTTTTTAGGAGGACATTAGAGAAATTGAGGGCATTTGGGGGCAGGATTGGATGAAACAAACCATGTTCCCTTCTTGGGTTGGAAAAGGGACTGTCAAATATTTAGAAGATTTCCTTCCTGTTTTCTTCATCATTCTTATGATGACTAAGTCTTTTTTATAACTCACCTGTGCCACTGAGAGGTCTAATTTGGCCCCGTTGAGGATTTGGCCAAGGAAATGGTATGTTACTAGGTGTATTCTTCCCATAATTCAACTGAATTTCTTGTTTGCAAATACTGGCCATTCTCTGTAGTACTGAGAAAGGTGACTAGAAGAGTGTGTGTTCTGGAAGCTGTGGACATTCTATGCTCTCACTTAGCTCTAGCTTCATATTGGTGTGAGGGAGAGACTTAGTGGGATAATTTTACTCTTTTTCGGCTCTATTTGGCAAATGATTCCACATTAAATAAATGGAAGGAGAGAACTGAGGTCTGGGTAATTTACAGTGAATAATGGTCACACGCAGTGAATAATTATCAGGACAGTATTAGAATAAGTAAAGAGAAAAACAACTGGCAAAACATATGGGATCACAACACAGTAGCTGTGAGCAATTTTCAGCCATCTGTAAATTTCAAGATCCTTTTGAATGTCAACAATTTACGGTTTTCTGGTTGGTCCTGAAAAGAAAGCTTCTTACATAGAATCTTCTGTGTCCCACCCGCAGTTACTTTAATCCCTTGTTGCTCACCTAATCTCCTTTTCTGTCATTTAGCAGCTAACTTGTGGATATTGTGTGACTGTGTCCCCACAGAAATCTCACCTTGAATTGTAGCTCCTATAATTCCCCTGTGTTGTGGGAGGGACCTGGTGTGAGATAATTGAATCATGGGGATGGTTTCCCCCATACTGTTCTCCTGATAGTGAATAAGTCTCACAAGATCTGATGGTTTTATAATGGGAAACCCTTTTCACTTGGCTCTCATTGTCTCTTGTCTGCTACCATGTAAAATGTGCCTTTCACCATCTGCCATGACTGTGAGGCTTCCTCAGTCACGTGGAGCTATGAGTCCATTAAATCTCGTTTTCCTTATAAATTACCCAGGGTCGGGTATATCTTTATTAGCAGTGTGAAAACGGACTAATATACGTCCATTTCCAGGAGGAGTGTGCCTAGAAAGGTTAGCATGGCAGAGATTTGCTGTATGCTCACCAAACCCATTTCCTCTTCCTGGCCACTTAACTACTGTCTTTCCCTGTCCACCTACTTCTAGGTGGAGCTGTGTGAAGAATGCCACAGGAAATGATGCAGCCACTCTGGGGCTGACCAAGAAAGCATCCTGTCCTATTCAGTATATTTCCTCTCTTCCCCACACTTTGTAGGTGGGTGATGCAAGATCAAAGGTGGGTGATTAAAGATGGAGTAGACATTACACGAAAGGAGCCCTGATTCCTGAGTCACTGTGGGAGGAGATGCATCCAATCAGAAATATGTGCTTTGAACTTTGCATAGTGAGAAATAAACTTTTATTGACTCAGGCCACTTCGAATTTGGGGTTGTTTCTAAGAACAGTTAGTTTATCCCAATACATTGAGCAGCTCACTCATCTGTGTTTGTGAACATTCATTATTCACCAGTTCATCATTAATGCAGGTGACTCACAGTTCACTTAACATGAGGAAAAGTCCGAGAACTACGGGATTGTTAGAATCACAAAGGCCCTTTTGTTCTGAGGATGTTTGAATTAGCTTCTTCAGGGGCCATTGAATTAGTCAGTAATTGTGAAAGCCACTGTATGAGATCGTTTAAGTGCAATCCATTTTGAAGGGAAGGTGATGGGATAGCTTGGGTTTTCACTTCAGGTGTAGTGATGCACACTGTGTTGTGGTCTGTTGCAACGTTTAGCATAAAGGATTGTTAATAATGGTTAATGTGTTGAAGTTTCTGAATTTTTAAAACATTTTATTTTAAAATAATTACAGACTCAGAAGAAATTACAGAATATATATATATATATAAGCAGATTCCATGGATCTTTTCTCTTACCCTTGCTTTCTCCAGTACTGGTAGCTTGTATAAATATGGAACCCTATAAAACCAGGAAACTGACCTTGGCACAATCTATAGAACTGACCTAGATTTCATCAGCTACACATGCACTGTTTGTGTGTGTGTAATTGTATGCAATGGTATCACATGTGTAGCTCATGTAACTACCATTCACAATCAAGATGCAGAACTATGCCATCATCACAAGATTGCATCACGCTAACCATTCACAGCCATGCCTGCACAGCCATGCCCTTCACAGCCATGCCTGCACTCCAGCATTCTCTCCTCCCACTTCCTAACTCCCATTTGTTCTCCATCTTTATAATCTTGTGATTTTGAAAGTATTATATAAATAGAATCATATAGTGTTGACCTTTTGAGATTGACTTTTACCACTCAGCATAATTCCCTTCAGGTCTGTATTAGTCAGGGTTCTTCAGAGAAACAGAACTAATAGGTTTTACAGAGATATAGAAGGAGATTTATCTTGAAGGACTGGTTCACATGATTATGGAAGCTGAAAAGTCCTACAGTCTGTGATCTGCAAATGGTATAGCTCTGTCAAAACCCGTGGTCCAGGAACCACAGAAGCCAATGGTGTAGGCCCAAGTCTGAGTCTGTCTGCAGGCCTGAGAACCAGGGAATGGATGGTGTAAGTCCCAGTCTGAGTCTGAAGGCCCAAGAACTGGAACTGCCAATGACTGAGGGCAAAGAGAGGAGGGATGTTTCCACTCAAGCAGAGAGAGAGCAAATTCACCCCTCCTCCACCTTTTTATTCTATTCAGGCTCTCAATGGATTTGGTAATGCCCACCAACACTGGTGAAAATGGGTATTCTTTCCTCAGTCTACATTTCAAATGCTAGTCTGTTGTGGACATATCCTCACATATCCGGAAATAATGTTTTACTAGCTATATGGGCATTGCTTAGCCCAGTCAAGTTTATACGTAAAATTAACCATCACAAGTCCACCCCTGTCAACTTGGCACTCATATGCACCTCCTTAAACCATGCTTAATTTCCAAATAAAGAGACTAACAAGGTCATAATTCTGCCTAACAGGATTCAACTATCCTGCATGCAACTAAAATGCACTGATCTCTTTCCCAGAAGAGGAGGTAAAAATCCTTGAGTAATGTTTACTCTTCTCCTGACATCTCATCATTTAAATACTATGATGTAAAGTTATCAGTACGTAAGTACTGATATAATGTCAATATATTTGATGTTGCATGATAAGGGAATAAGAGAGGAAAGAAAACAAAGGTATTTGCTTAATGCATCTATCTACAAACACACACACACACACACACACGAACATATTCATAACGAAATAAGGAGGAGATACTCATGACAATTACTGTCTTCATTTCTGTGACTGGCTACGAGGCCATAGCTAGTTTTTATAATCACATTTTTCTACTACCCATTCAGTATTCTCTTTGCCTTTAGCAAGCATCTCAGTGGTCATGGTTCTTTACTTGTTGGGGGTGACCCAAACTTTGCTCCTGAAGGGTCTGGGCCGTTAGCATTCCTGCCTGGATTAGGTTGTTCTAGTTTCCATTAACCTTAATCATAAGGCATGGTAATACTAAGAGATGCCCTAAGGGATTGCCTTTATTCCAGACATACTCTTCTTTACCTCCATTGTGGAGCAGTAGTCCAATTTTCCCTTGGTAGTGAAGATAAATCACCCCAGACAACAACATAGTTCCCTTCTTGGCCTTTTGACTCAGACACATGAAAAACCCAAAGTGGCCAAGTAGAAGTCTTAGCTTCCAGGTCAGGAATCACTGTTGTATCTCCTAAAGAAAACATTCCTCCCTTTGGACCTGAACACCTGCATGCAGAACATTAAGTCTTGGGAATAGGAAACAAGCATTTTCCTCGTGGATCACTAGAGGTAATCATGAGGGAGACCACTTCCATTTTTACTTGTTGATTCCTGGGCCAGTACATCCTGGCGATGGAAGAAACCGTATTGTATACTGGATACTGATTCAGAGCATATACTGCCTTCTGGGGAGCCTTATCCTAGCTTAGCAAGATTTTGTCACCTAGCTGATGCTGTATGTAGCTAACTCTTCACAGGGCCATTCCACAGTTCTATCATTCTATCATGTTTCCCACCATTCTAAAGTCAAATGCTTTGGATTCACCCAAATGCTTTAGCTTCATGATAGGACCAGCGAATCCCATGAGCATGAGCCCATTGCCACACTTCTTTGGCTGTGAAGTAAATTCCTTGGTCAGAAGCAATGCTGTGTGAAATACCATGATAGTAAATAAGACATTCTGTAAGTCTACAGAGGGTAGTTTAGGTAAAAGGGAAGGTAAATCCATATTCACAGTAAGTGTCTATTCCAGTGAGAACAAAAACAATGCCTCCTTCATGATAGAAATGGTCCAATGTAATCAATCTGAGGCTATGTAGTGGCTGAACTCCTCAGAAAATCATCCCATATCAGGAGCTCAGGGTTGGTCCCTGCTTGTGCTAAATTGAGCCCTCAGCAGTGGCCATAGCCAGCTCAGCTTTGATGGGTGGAAGTCCATGTTGCTGAGCCTATGAACAACTTTACCACCAGAGCCACTGTGTTTATGAGCCCATGGGGCAATGACTGAGGTGGCCGTCTGTCAGTGCTGTCAGCTACTTACAACTGTATCATCTATTACTGCTAAGGATAGTCATCTACAGTGGCATAGAACACAGGAGCTCATTCCTACTACCTAGCTGTAATTTTGTATTCTTTAACAAATTTCTCCCTTTTCCTCTCCTCCCTTTCCTTTCTTTCCCCAGCCTATAATATCCTTGTTCTACTTTTTACTTCTATGAAATGAACTTTTTTGAGCTTCCACGTGTGAGTTAGACCAGGCAGTGTTTAACTTTCTGTTCCTGGCTTATTTCACTGAACATAATGTCCTCCAGTTCTATACATGTTGCTGTGAATGACATGATTTCATTTTTTGTTTATGGCTAAATGGTATTCCGTGTGTGTGTGTGTGTGTGTGTGTGTGTGTGTGTGTGTGTACATACTATATATATACACACACTATGTGTATATATACACACACACATATACATACACACACACACACACACATATATATATCACATTTTCTGTATCCATTCATCTGTTGTTGGACAGCAGATGATTCTATATGCTGATTGATATATAGTTGATTCTATATATTGGCTATTGTGAATAGTTCTGCAATAAACAAGGAGGCACCAATGTCTCTTCACTATAATGATTTCCTTTCCTTTGGGCAAATTCCAAGTAGTGGGATTGCTGGATAATATGATAGTTCTACTTACAGTTTTTTGAGGAACTTCCATACAATTTTCCCTAATGGCTGTACTCGTTTATATTACCATAACGGTGTAAAAGAGTTCCCTTTTCTCTGCAGCCTTGCCAACATTTGTAATGTTTTTTTCTTTTTGATAATGAATAAATCAAATTACGAAAAAACCTAGAAGTAATTTAACAATTAAATTAAATTAAATTATTTCTGGGTTTTCAATTTTGCTCCATTGGTCTACGTGTCTGTTTTTATGTTAATATCATGCTCTTTTGATGACTATAGCTTTGTAGTAGATTTTGAAATCAGGTAGTGTGCCACTTCTAGTTTTGTTCTTTTTGCCCAAGATTGCTTTGGTTATACAGGGTCTTTTGTGTTTCCATGAAAAGTTTAGAATTTTTTCTTGATTTCTGTGAGAAAATGTCCTTAGAATTGTGATGGAGGTTGTACTGAATCTGTGGATCATTTGTGGTACTATGAGTATTTTAACAATATTAGTACTTCTAATCCATGAACACACGACATTTTTCTAATTATTTGTGTCTTCTTCAATTTCTCTCTCTCTCTCTCTCTCTCTCTCCTTCTTTTTTTTCTTGAGACAGGGTCTTGCTCTGTCACTGAGGCTGGAGTGTAGTGGTACACAATCTTGGCCTACTGCACCCTCCGCCTTCTGGGTTCAAGCAATTCTCCTGCCTCAGCCTCCAAAGTGGCTGGGATTACAGGCACCCGTCACCATGCCTGCCTAATTGTTGAATTTTTAATAGAGATGAGGTTTTGCCATATTGGTCAGGCTGGTCTTGAGCTCCTGACCTCAATTGATCCACCTGCCTTGTTCTCCCAAAGTGCTAGGATTACAGGTGTGAACCACTGCACCCAGCCATCTTCTTCAATTTCTTTCATCAGTATTTTATAGTTTTCAGTACACAGATCTTTCAGCACCTTGTTTAAACTTATTCCTAGGTATTTTATTTAATGTTTTTGTAGCTTTGTCTGGTAGTCCCTGAAATAGCTGATTTTCGGAACATTACATAAATGGAATCATGTAGTAGTTGATCTTTTGAGATCAACTTTTATCACCTAGCATAATTCTCTTGAGATACGTTGAAGTTGTTGTGTATAACAATAGTTCATTTTTTAAGTACTACTGAAAAGTATTCCGTTGTACGGATGTACCATGGTTTGTCTAACCATTCATAAATTGACAAAATTAGAAATTCTCCCAATTTTGGGCTATAATGAATAAAGCTTCTATGACCATTCATGTAAAGTTTTTTTGTGAATGAAGTTTTTAATTTTTCTCTGGGATGAATGTTCAAAAGTGCAATCGCTGGGCTACTTGGCAAGTGCATTTTTAGTTTTAGAGAAAACTATCCAACTGTTCTTCAAAGTGGCTATATACCATTTTACATTTTCACCAACAATGTATGAGTGGCCCAGTTTCTGTGCATCATTGCCAACATTTGATGTTAATATAATTTTCACTTTAGCCATGCTCAGAGGTGTGTTGTGATATTGCCACTGTGGTTTTAATGTTCTCTTAATGATTAGTGATGTTGAATACCTCTGTGCATGCTTATTTACTATCTACTTAATTCCTTTTCAATGAAATAACTATTGATGTCTAAGTTCATTTTTTTAATTGAATTATTTTTTACAGGTTGAGATTTGAGAGTTCCTTGAAGAGATACAGATTTAAGATATAGGTTCTTTTGTTAGTTATGTGGTTTGCAAATATATTCTTTCACACTGTCATCTGTTTTTTAAACTTCTTAACAGATCTCTCACAGAACAGACATTTTTAGTTTTGATAAAGTGTAGTTGCTTTTTTCCTGTGGATAATACTTTTTTGTGTCAAATCTAAGAACTCTTTACCTAACCCTAGGTCCCAAACATTTCTTCCATGATTTTTTTTTCTAAATATTCTATAATTTTACATTTAAATCCATGTTCCATTAGGGATAAATTTTTGTATGAGGTGTAAAGTGTAGGTTGAACTTATTACTATTTTTGCTTATGAACATACAATTGTGTGAATGTTTTTTAAAAAGAAATGGCAGCAGTCAGTTGTACCATTCATGATGTTCCCTTACTTGTGTTTTCATAAACTTTCTTGAATGGGACACAGGGAGATGACATGGAGCTACAGCTATGGTATTTATTCATGTATCTAACTATCAATAAAACTTTGTGTCAGCATACAGGAAGGTCTTTAAACAAGCAGCCACAGGCCACATAATCCTGCAGTCATATTTGTCCCACACAGTGTTCTTAAAAAATATCTTGAGCCAACTTAAAACAAATTTGAAAATTTAATATGCAAATGTAGATCTACAAATTCTTTTTAAAAATCAGAAGATTCAGTGATAGTAGCCCCACATTCCTGCCTGGCATGTGTGTTCTTGCATGGAGCTGCTTGTTTCTTTAAATGAGACACGCTTTCTCCAGCTCACAGCGGTCTCCACCAATCCTTGCTGACACCCCAGCACTAAGGGCCCTTGTCAGTGTCACCTGTCATTATTATTTTCCTTGCATTATTGCTTTAGTTGTCCAATGCTTGTTCCTATGTAGTGCTCTCATCATTCCCCTTAAATCCTTATATTCGTGACCTTCTTAGGTTTCTCTTCTTGGCCTGTGGTTCTTTCTTTCCTTCCATTTCTCCTCTCTCTCTCCTTTGCTCTGTCTTTCTCCGATTATTAGTTTAAGCCCATTGATTATTGATTGGTAGGGAAGTATCACCTGAGAGTGGTCTGTCACTGGGTGTTCCTAGGCCCTGTGACCTCCTGACCCTACAGGAATTCCAGCCATTTTGAAGGCTTAGCATGCAGCATGCCGTTTGTGAGTGGTGGGCTTCCAACATGGAAGTGGTGGTAGGGTGCAGAGAATGCCCACTAGGTCTGTGATTTTGAATAACCTGTCATGCTTTAGTCCTTAAGTGCCCACCTTTCTGAGTTGGGGCTCTGAGCTCAGTCCTAAAATATAAGTGGTGGCATCTGAACTATAATTATTCTAAGTCACACTTAAAGTTGTTTAAAAAAAAAAGTTGGCTTTTGACTAAGGATGACTCATGGCATCTGGAGTGTGAAGGCCAAGAAAGAGCAATGCCAAAGGGTGGGAGGGTTGGAAAGCTTCTGGGAAAACCTAGGTCAGGGAACATCGGACTTGGACTCCAAGGCCTTTTTCTCTCAAACCCCACAAATCATTTTTGATCTGAGAAAAAACAATGATAACATGATAACCACCTTGAGCACAAGATGGCAGTCTTACTTCTGCTTCACTGCCTTTGGCTGTTTGGAGAGAAGTGATAGGAAACAGATCGGAAACAAAACTGCTTCTGTTGCTGAGAAATATTGAAAAATAAACAGTAATCAAGAACAGTGATGAGGGAAGAAAAGAGATGGAAAAATACATACAAGTGTTTTTGAGTTTTGTTTGCTTTGTTTAGAATTTGGCTGTACTCAGTCTTGAGTCTCTGTGCTAAATACATGTAGGCTAGAGTCTCACGTGTGTGTTTAGGCTCTGATCTAGATAGAGCAAAGACCCTAGCAAACACAGGGCATGCAGAAGGAATTTGAAACACCATATGTTCTAGAGGGGAGGCAGAGAATGGGCCCAGGTCCTTGGATGGAGCAAGTCTTGGGCTAGGCTATGATGACCTCTTTGATGATCTCTTTATAGTGCTTCTTATGAAACTAATAAAATGGGAAATTTTTTTAATACAAAGACTTTTGCCATACTCTGGCAAGCATATAGATAAAGTTCAACTCATAGGTAGATACTAAAAAGAAGAGTGACAGAGACTCTTGCTCTCTCTCTCTCTCTCTTTCTCTGATAGCCACTGAAAACCAACTACACTGGAACACTCTCATTTCTGCAAAGAAAAATATCATATCCCAGGATGAAAAGAAGGATGAAGAGGAAAGACTAACTTAACAAGAAGCTCTTTGGCATTCTCTAATTAGACACCCAGTGTAGTCCACGCAGTGCAGAGGTAATTTGGTCCTTATGGTCAGTCCTAAAAATGTGTCAAAAACACCAAAGAAAAGGAAGCTAGAAGACTGCTGCTGCTACTGGGGTAAGGTGAGATCACTCTTGTGTCTTGCCAATTCTCCTGATGGCCAGGTACAAGGCAGTCCCTTTTATAGGTGCAGAGGTAGCATCTCAGCTGGCTGTCATTCCTTCCATCCTAAAAAGCATGGGTTATAGTGACACTTTCAATCCTTGTTGAAGTGATATTAAGCCTTCATTGTATGACTTCCTTCACTCACAAAATGAGGTTAATAAAGGTAACACAACCCCTTTTGGGAGGCAACATTCTTCACATGGAGAAAGTTTCAGAGTTGGGCACAGTGGCTCACACCTGTAATCCAAGCACTTTGGGAGGTCAAGGAGAATGGATCACTTGAGGTCAAGAGTTCAAGACCAGCCTAGCCAACATGGTAAAGCCGCATATACTAAAATTAAGAGCACATGCTTGTAGTCTCAGGTACTTCAGTGGCAGAGGCAGGATGATCCCTTGAACCTGGGAGGCAGAGGTTGCAGTGAGCCAAGATCCCACCAGTGCACTCCAGCCTGGGTTACAGAGTGAGACTCCATCTCAAAAAAAGAAAAAAAAAAAGAAAGAAAGTTTCAGCCTTGAAGTTGCAGACGTTCAAAGACAATATCTAATTAGTCACCCAAGAACCTAGTGAGCTAGAAGTTTGATAACATTTCCCTTAAATGTAGAGTTACAGGCACAAAAAGGCAAGTCGGTGACCTAACACTACACTATGCCTTTGTTCTGGAAACAACCTTGTGATTTTTTTTTTGAATAGTATTTATTCATTTATTTACAGAACAGAATCTAAAGGACACTGGAGATTTAGAACCAGAGGCAGTGGCTGATAATTTTTGATAACTTTGGGCTTGTGAGACCACTTGCTGTGCTCCCAGGATATCCCCTCTCAATCCAAAATGTACTGAGTGATACATTTTTTTCAAATTTAGGATAAAAATAATCGATTTTTTGAAGTTGTGTTTTGAGGATCTGACACTACTCTTTGAAGATTGTTAAAAATATTCTGGACTACTGAAAATACAGAATTAACTATAGGAGCAGGTCCTGCCCTCAGAAGCTGAATTATATTTGGGGACAGATTTTTCTCTTCTACGTATGTCACATGAATGGCTAAGAGGAAATAGGAGGTGGGAGGCTTCTCTCATTTCCAGTACCTTCTCCTTAATCCATAAGAAATCCTTCCCCATCCACAGAAAATGTCTCCCAGGTGGTAGAGAAGGTTTACTGAAACTTTTGAAGAGCAGTAGGGGGAAGGCCAAAGGTGCAGTTTCTGTATTTGCAAAGAAACAGGGCTTGCAGAATCTCTAGGGCTTCTAAACAGAGAAGAAGTATTTCTATTACAAGATATGAGGGCAGTCAACTGGTCACAAAGGGGTGTGTGTGTGTGTGTGTGTGTGCGCGCGTGCGTGTGTCTGAGAAAGAGAGAGAGAGAATGTCACTCTGTCACCAGGCTGGAGTAGCATAGAGGTATGATCTCAGCTAACTGCAACCTCCACCTCCCAGGCTCAAGAGATCCTCCCACCTCAGCCTCCTGAGTAGCAGGACTGACTGTAGGCAGGTACCACCACACCTGGCTATTTTTTTTTTTTCAGAGACAGGGTTTTGCAATGTTGGTCTGGCTGGTCTGAAACTCCTGGACTCAAGTGATCCGCTCACCTTGGCCTCCCAAAGTGCTGGAATTATAGGCCTGAGCCACCGTGCACAACTACACAAAGGTTCTTTACGAAAGAGAGACTACTTAGGTGAAAAATGATAAAATATCAAGGAGTGGCTTCATTCAACAGAATAATTTGTTTTCTGTTGTTTCTTTGCTAGCATAACTTCATAAGTGCAATTCTAATATGGATTTTGTCTTCCTAAGGCTTTCAATTAATCATATTTAGGATAAAACAGAAGTTTATCCAACAAGGGAGAGGGTCGCTAGTAGAGGGAAGGAGGAACAGCAGATGTCCACACATGAAAATACTTGGAAGAGCTCCAGGGCCTGTGAGATGCAGGTCTTGGCAGGAATTACCAAACATCCTTCAGACAGGCTGCTGCATTGCTAAGCGTGGACTGGCCGCAGGGCCTCCTGGTTAAAGCAAAATGAAACCGTGAAAAAACCATCACCATGTATTCTTAGAGTCTAATCTGGGGGCAAGAGGCCAGCATGCACAGTTGGTGCTGATTTCCTTGGGCAGATAGAGGAAAGGTGTAGGTGTGGCCACCATTTGAACAGCATGTGGTTCCTCCCACACACCACACCATGTTGTTTCCGGCCTCCTTGCATTTTACTCATGCCATACTCCTGGTCACTTTTTCGGGATATTAAGTGCATTCTTTAGGACTCAGACTTAGTTCAAGGATCACTGCATCCACGAAACCTTACCTGGATGCCAGAGGAAGCTCTGTCCTTCTCCTTTGTCTCCTATAGGTCCCAGTACGTGCTTCCGGCCTTACCCATGTACACTGAAATGACCTTGCATGTGTCTTTCCATAGGATTTCAAATTCTTAGAATATAGGAATGATGTCTTCTTCCTACTTATATTTCCAGTGTTAAAAATGTCTGTCAACTGACTTGAAGATAACTAAAATTTTCATAGCTAAGGGTTGCCCCCAACTTCCAAATACTTCCCTGGAATCATTGTGTGGGCACTGACACCAGTAGCTTTCCACTGGCTTGTAGATGCTTCTGGTTATAAGGTAGTCTCAGAAGTCTTCAGGAAGTTCTAAGACTATAAAACATTTCCTTCACAACCAATAACTCTGTATTACTGTTCATGTAATTCCAGAAGTCATCCTTTTGATAGAGAGCAATTACTTTATCGATTGAAGGTTAACTAATTATGTAATAAAGGTAAGGATCTGCATACAGAAGTGTAAGAGACATGGAGAAGATTCTATGGCAGTGCAAATAAGGTTGCTACGCCATGTCTCTCTTGTAAATTCCTAGAATGTCAGAGCCAAAGGTGACCACTGATGTTATTTAGTTCTTCATTGTTCTGGTTATTTGTTGCTGTGTAGCAAACTACCCGAAAATCAGTGGCTTACAACAATCATTTTACTTAGCC
This sequence comes from Callithrix jacchus, assembly GCF_049354715.1. Classification (NCBI taxonomy): domain Eukaryota; kingdom Metazoa; phylum Chordata; class Mammalia; order Primates; family Cebidae; genus Callithrix; species Callithrix jacchus. The sequence goes on along the minus strand of NC_133502.1, from coordinate 98,372,139 downwards.
TCACAGTTCTGTAGGTCAGAAGTTCAGGCAGGGTCAGTTGATTCTTTCCAGGTGGTATCAATGTAAGTCACTCAGTGGTATTTGGATGGGTAAATGGGCTGTGCTGGGGGACCCAGCAGACTTCATTCACACGTGTGGTGTCTAGATAGGGATGTCTGGAAGGCTAGGCTCAGCAGAGTCTGTTGACTGATGAGCTGTCCAGTATGACAGCCTCGAGGTGGTCGGACTTCTTACCTGCTGGTTCAGCGTTCCAAGAGTGAGTGTATTAGTGCCCAAGGCAGAAGCTGCACTTTTTTTTTAATGACCTGGCCTCAGAAGTCACATAGTAACACCTTTACTACTTTATATCGGCTGAGGCAGTCACAAGCCTGCCCACATTCAAGTGGAGTGGACATAGAGTTCATTTCTCAATGGGAGCGGTGACAAAAAATTAGCAGCCATATTTTGAAGCTGCCATATTCATTGTATTGACAGGAAGACTTGAGCCTTAGGATGTGAAAATGCTTTGCCCAGAAAAGCCACAAAAACTGCAAAGTGTCATAGTACTGACTAAAACTTGTGCTTCATGATTTCCACGGCAAAGGTGAGAATATTTCCGGAATGGTCCCTTTGGTATGATGGAGGCTAGAGCTATATTTCAAGTGCAAGAATGCTCACTCTATTTTATTTTTTTATTTTCGTTAAAAGAGAAAGAAAGCTTCAGCTAAAGCTACAAGAAAGAACAAATATAAACAAGTTATGTGCCCTATAAATTATTTTTTAGAATAACAGCCAAAACTAGGAGCTGTCCTTAGAAGTAAAAATTAAGCCAGTAGAGTTTGCTATTCATAATACTATGCATATATTCACAGTTCTGGTTAAAAGGATGAGTTTGGACTTCACTGCAGTGAGCAATGTAGCTGAATGACCTTGCATCTTGCCCCAAGGACAGCAACGGAAGATATCAGGATGTCACCTTTGAGTTGTCCATTAAATGTTGCTTAACCCAAAGGTGATGCAGTCAGGAAAAATCTAGTCTGTCTTACTGTATTTGAAGTTCTAGTTAAAAAACTATGGTTTAATTAACTAATTAATTAAAGCCATTAATTATCTCATAGCCCCAGTGTCCATTTTCCCTTTCTTCTTCCTGGTTTCTTTCTTTCCTTTTTTTTTTTTTGAGATGAAGTTTCACTCTTGTTGCCCAGGCTGGACTGCAGTGGCACGATCTTGGCTTACTGCAACCTCTGCCTCCTGGGTTCAAGAGATTCTCTTGCCTCAGTCTCCTGAGTAGCTGGGATTATAGGTGAGCACCACTGCACCCAGCTATTTTTTTGTATTTTTAGTAGAGATGGGGTTTCACCATTTGGCTAGGGTGGTCTCGAACTCCTGACCTCAGGTGATCCACTAGCCTTGGTCTCTCAAAGTGCTGGGATTACACCAGCCCTGCCTCTTCTTTTGAATAATATCACTCCCCAATTCGAATTTCTCAGAACACCTGCTCACACCCAGTTAGCAACTGTATTTCCCAACCTCCTCTGAAGTAAAGGTGTAGCCATTTGACTGGTTTTTACCAGAGAATGTAAGTGGTTTTGATGCATTCAGCTTCCACATCACTTCCTCGAAGGAAGTTCTTTCTTTCCATTTTCTCTCCTCTTTCGTTTCTGGGACTGGGAAGTTCACTATGACCATGTAGATGAGGACAAATCCTTAGAAAATGATGGAGGAATAAGACAGCTGGAGCCTGGAACTTGGATTATGCCATCTAGCAAAGCCTTGGGTCTTTCCTGGAATATACATCTACTCTAAACTGTGATATGAGAAAAAGAAATTTTCTACTGATTTAAGATCCTGTATTTGGGGCTGGGAATCTCTTTATTGAAGCAGCTTAACCTTTACCTTGTTATGGAAATGGAAGAACTTAGGAATATAGGCTTCCCACACAGGTGTTCTCCATTTCTTTCCATTGAAATCTGGAAGTGAGAACATGAAAACTGTGTCCTTACTGAAACAAAGTACAGCACGAAGTTTGAGCATCAGAAAGTACATCTCCAGTTGGAAAGGAGTGCCAGGCAAGGGACTAAGACTGACTTTGCCCCTTGGTCCAATTCACTTCAGTCACTGATGATAGCATTGCCTCAGCCTCAATAAAATGTCACTCAGATATTATAGGAATGTCTGGGACTTGGTGGTTGGTGAGGGCAGGGACACTTATGACAGACCAAGACTGATAGGGCTGTGGTGCTGGAGATTAAACTGTCTAAATATGAGATACTTAAGAGACGTTTATGCATTCTAGACTTCAAGAGACAGATCACGTATTTTTTTGAGGAAAAGTAGATGAAAACCTTTGACTGAATGACTCTAGAAAATAATATTGATTTGAGAGAGAAAGGAAGCTCTAAAACATAAAATTTTGATGGCTCAGGTGTGAATGATCCCCATGAGGAAGAAATGAGACTCCACTTAACTGCACTGTAGATTTTGGTGTGGAAGAAGCTGGAAGGGGGAATATACAGCCAACTTTTGAATACAATAAAATCACAAAATTGTGACAACAGTGGCAGAGGACTGAAGTACAGAATGCATGAAAGTGTTGTGAAATTAAAAAAAATAGAGAGCAACAAAAAAAAGACCATTTGGGCTGGGTGTGGTGGCTCACACCTGTAATCCCAGCACTTTGGGAGACCAAGGCCAATGGATCACCTGAGGTCAGGAGCTCGAGACCAGCCTGGCCAACATGGTGAAACCCTATCTGTACTAAAAATACAAAAAGTTAGCCAGGCCTAATGGCGTGCACCTGTGATCCCAGCTATTCAGGAGACTGAGGCAGGAGAATCACTTAAACCTGGGAGGCGGAGGTTGTAGTGAGCTGAAATTGTGCCATTGCACTCTAGCCTGGGTGTGACAAGAGTGACACTCTGTCTCAAAAAAAGAAAAAAAAAAAGACAATTTGAACCAAGCTTAGAGTAAGAGGGATGAAGTGACAAGATCAGAGCTTGGGCAGATGGTGAGACATTAACAGATTAAAGACAAAGCAGTGTTTTCTACCTCTTATTGTGTGTTCTTTTCTGGTGAGGAAAAGAATTTTTCCATTAGCAATGGTAGAGATAATATGGTTAACAAGAAGTTGATGTCTTAGTTGAGTGAGACCACATAAGAGTTACCATAAGCTTATTAAGATGGTTGCAAAGATGATAAAGATTATTACTAGTTTTGCTTATATGACTAAGGAACAACTGTCAGAAATACTTGTAGAAAGATGGCACATGGAAGAAAGGAAGAGAATTTGTCTCAGTGTTCCAAGAATGAGCAAATTTGGGATCCAGAATGCACTTAAATTACTGTTAATTCTGTTTTCTCAGACCGCCTCCACCTGCCTAGCCTACTCTTTCTCTTTCTGGGCCACTTGTCCAGTCCTTCCCCATCAGTGGACAGGGAGTGGGTGCAAAATGAGCCAGGTGGATTGTGGCTGAATTTCACAAGGGAAACCTGTGAAAACTGTGAAGGGGAATTCCTATCTAAGACAACCCAGTACACTAGGTCCTGTAAAGGCAGTTGAGATAAATCATTTGGAGAAGCTAATATTAGAGAAACAAGGTATAAGGATCAAAAGGGACCAAAGGAAGAAATGGAGTTATAGGTTTAAAAGGCTGAAATATGGGTGATAGGTTGACAACAGGTTAGAATGAGAACAGTTCTGAAGTTGGTATAAAAGGTAACTTCAGAATGACTGCAAGTAAAGAAAAAAAACAAACCATGAATGGACAATACCAGCTGGATCTTTATGTAATTGGGTGTGTGGTGCACAGGTGGCTCAGGCTAAGGGTTAAGAAAGACCTAATTATAGAATTCAGTTTGATGGATTCTTAGCTGGTTAAACAGTCACATTCTCTGTAAGGATGAATTAATTAGTTAAGAAATAAATGTCAATATAGGCAATGTCTTTAGTTGAGTGTCTGGACATGTCATGTTAAATATTCTTTATCACTGACTTTATCATGCTTAAATAGAAGCATGAAAGGCAAACATATAAGACCTGAAGGCAAAAAAAAAAAAAAAAAACAAGAGGAACAGTTAAAATGCTGGATGGCAGACTTGGAGAAAGGATTCCATTTTCTCCACTTTGCCCCTAAGAGGTTAAAACTAGCATCAATGGAGGAGCATTATTGGAGAGGCAGATTAGGCTTACCATAAGATAGAACTTTCTTGAATTAATGGTTTACCCAGATGAGATTAACTAATTCAAACAATGTATTGAGCTCCATACAACATACTGTGCTAGGTATAATGACAAATAAGAACATCATAGCCCTCAAGGAGATGAGAATAGTCATGGCTAACTTCAGTAATAATCTGTGAAGTGCTTAGTTCTAATATCCTGATTAAGGAAAGTTGCTGGAAGTGTTCAAGGAGGGACTCCTTGAATAGGAGATTCCTGCAAATGGTTAAATCATTGTGCTCAGCCAGTTGATTTCAAACTTGACCGTGAACCACAATAAGAAATACATTTACAACAAAATCCAGGGCTGGGCATGGTGGCTCACACCTGTAATCCAAGCACTTTGAAGGCCAAGGAGGGCCGATCACCTGAGGTCAGGAGTTCAAGACCAGCCTGATCAACATGGTGAAACCCCATCTCAAAAAAAAAAAAAAATCCAGTACCACTATGATAAAATTTTGTGAAACAATATCACCTTTACACCTTTGCTGTTTTTTATTCTAGTATTGTCTAGTTTATTCCATTAGAAATATCCTAATAACAACCCACTATATTGACTTAATAATGGGTTGCTACCCCAGTTGGAAGAACATTTTGAAGTAGGAGGTGGAACTTGGCTCCAGAGGTAAGGATTGGAACTCCAGGCCAGTTTGAGTACTAGCTGAAACAGGGAAGAGACCAAAGTGCCTCTCCATAAGACACACACACCAGTGCCATGTCAGTTTACCATTGTTTTGGCAACACCCAGAAGTTACCATTCCTTTTTTTACATAATCTGCCCTTTAATTTGCATGTAATTACAGTGGGTATAAATATTATTGCAGACCTGCCCCTGAGCTGTTACTCTCTACAGGATGCCTTTGAGATAACCCTGCTCTGCAGGAGCAGTAACATTACAACCTCAGTAGAGCTGTTTCCTTTTACCATCAACTGTTCTTGAATTCTTTCCTGAGTGAGGCCAAGAAACTTTCTGGGCTAATTCCTAATTTGGGGCTTGTCTGACCTGCAGCAATTTGGTCAATTACCTGCAGAGGTCTGATATAATATACTGTTTGTGGGTCATGGTGCCAGGTAGTTAAAAAGTGCATGGCCGTTCTTTGCATGAATTGTGATTGTCAATTGAGTTAGAACTAGGAACACTTGACTGTCACAACAAATATGGGCAGAGTAGCATTGGAAAATCATACTATGATTGTTTATTGAAGCATAAGTAAATTTCTTTGTAACAACATAAGTTCTTTTGTGATGTGGCACTGTAATAGACTTCCCAGTCTGCAGAAAGAAAAGAGGAGATGAAATGGAAAAAAAATAACTTTCTTTTAAAGAAATAATGTGGAAGTTGTACACATCACTTCCGCTTAAATTCTCTGGTAAAAACTTAGTCAAATGGCTACAGCTTTACTTCAAAAAAAGTTGGGAAATATAGTTGTTGACTGGGTATGACGAAGTACTCTGAAAAATTCGAAATGGGGAGTTCTGTTCCTTAAAAAAAGAACTTTTTAAACTTTAAGAGGAGAATGGGAGAATAAACACTGGGACTGTGGGATAATTAACAGCATTGAGTAAATAAATTAAATTAATTAATTAAGCCACAGTAGTTAAACCTTGACAAAACAGGATAGCCTGGGAGCAGGTCTGGGTATTGATCTAGACTACAAACATGAACTAGGAAAATAATCCAGAGCTGACCCTGAAACCTCATCAGATTCATGACCCACAGCCGAGATTTAGGGATCAACCAGATGCCCATGACTCCAGTTTTCTGAGGCCCTGTTGAATTTTCTCCATATGCTCTTCCTTTTAGGTGTTCATAAAAAACTTTATAAGTCTTTGTTGACTTAGTATGTGCTGTGTATGACTAAAAGTACAAAGTGGAAGATTTGGACGCAGAGCAGAAAGGAAGTGGGATGAAACCTTGGGTGTGGCTGTGGTTCAGGGTGACCAGGTAGTATACAGTTTACAGACCATCTAGGCAGAGGTGGGGAAAAGTGAGACCTCTACTCAGACCTGGAGGATGTTGGGTAGAAATGGTAGGAAACTGTATTAACTTCAAAAGAGGATCTTGAAGTGAGAGGGAGCAAGTGTGGTGCTAATCATGAATATCGGCCTTTGGTTCCATGTGACCTATGTTGAGTCTTCTATCCTCAAATACCCCCTCTTTTATGGTTGCCATGGCACCTGAAATTCCTTTGAATTACATCTTTTTCCAAGTGTCCTCTATTAAAATCCAGACATTCTTGGGAAAATGAAATGTCTGGTGATGAATATTATTTGGATTGTAAACATGCTTGTAGATTCAGTTCCTTTCACTGTCGAGAGGGACTCTAGTAATAGGATAACACTGGAGCTGGAGGGGAAGAGGCAACACAAAGAGGAAAATCAGACATGGTGTGGGTAAGGAGGCTGTGAGTTCCAAAGAAGCAAACATAATTTCCTGGTCTTTTCTCCTCTTACTCCAAAGGACCTCTCTTTTTCCTCTAGGTTACTAACGTTGTGATCTGGTGGAAATACTTCTCTGCTTTTCTCCATAGACAAACAAACAAAACATATTCACGAATACTGGCTTTCTTTGTAGGCTCAGACTACATATTGTCGTGTAGGATGCATTATTACTGTATTGTGGACCTGCCTCCAAGTCAATCTATATAAAACTCAGTTTTAATTAGGCACGTACTAGTGTAAAGGATAGAAGTACAGACATGTATTCACTTAATGATGGGGATGCATTCTGAGAAACATGTCAGGTGGTTTTGTCATTGTGTGAACATCACAGGGTACACTTACACAAACCTAGATGGTAAAGCCTCCTATACACAGCAACTATATGTTATGGTCTATTGTTTCCAGGCTACAAACCTGCACACTATGTTGCTGTACTAAATATCATAAGTAATTATATACTGAATATAATAAGTAATCATAACACAGTGGTAAGTATGTATCTAAGTATAGAAAACGTATAGTAAAATAGAGTAAAATACAGTAAAAACTAACACCTGCATTAGCCTCAGTCTACAGAGGGTCAGGATCATCAGTATCACTGTCTTCCACTGCATATCTTCCATTGTCTCACTGGAAGATCTTTAAGGGCAGTAACATTCATGGAGCTGTCATCTCTGATGAAAACAATGCTTTCTGCTGGAATACCTCCTGAAGGACCTGACTGAGGCTGTTTTACAATTGACTTCTCTTTTTAACAAGTAGAAGGAGTACACTATAAAATAACAATAAAAACCAAAGTGTAGTAAATACATAAACCAGTAAGAGTCATTTATTATCATTATCAATGATTATAGATGTACTATACATAATTTTACATACTATACTTTTATACAAATGACAGTCGTTTATTTACACCAGTGTTACCACAAACACTGGTGCAAATCCTTTGCACTACAATATTATAATGGTTACAATGTCACTAGGAGATAGAAAATTTTCAGCTCCATTATAATCGTGTGGACCCACCGTGGTATACGCAGTCTGCTGTCGATGGAAACATCACAATGGGACATGTCACTGTATTAAAATTTATTGAATTGTTCCACTATTAATGGACATTCAGGTCATATTTTAGGTGTGGTCCACTGTGTCTTCTACTTATTAAATTATGGTTTTCTCAAACTTTTTCCAAATGTAAAAGAAATTACACAATAGATACCTCTAAAACTAGAACATTACAGAATTTGAGTATATTTAAAAATCTCCAAACTTTATCATAGCATACAAAAATTGGAGGTTCTAATGGAACTCCAGCAGGATCAGAACGTGATGATTGGAGGATCTAGGTCAGCAATTCTTTTTTGCTTTTTAAAACAACTTTGTGGAGGTATCATTGCTAATAAGCTAAACGTTTAAGCATGCAAGTTGATCAGATTGAAACTATCACCACAATTAAGATTATGAATCTGTTCATCATCCCAAAGTTTCCTTGTGCCTCTTGTCCTTGCTCCCTCTGGCTCCTCCCTGCCCACTTCTTCCTTTCGTCCCCAGCAATCACTGACTTACTTTCTGTCACAATCTATTTGTTTGCATTTTCTTGAGTTTTATGAAAATAGGATCATACATTATGTATTCCTTTTCATTTTATTTTATTTGAGGCAGAGTCTCACTCTGTCACCCAGACTGGAGTGCAGTGGCTGTATCTCGGCTCACTGCGACCTCTGCCTCCCAGGTTCCAGCAATTCTCCTGCCTCAGCCTCCTGATTAGCTGGGACTACAGGTGCATGCCACCAAGACCAGATAGTTTTTTGTATTTTTAGTAGAGATGGGGTTTCATCATGTTAGCCAAGATGGTCTTGATCTCTTGATCTACCCACCTTGGCCTCCCGAAGTGCTGGGATTACAGGTGTCAGCCACTGCACTCCTTGTTATCTGACAATTTTACTTAGCATAATTATTTTGAGATTCATCCATATAACTGCAACATCGGCTTATTACTTTTCATTGCTGAGTAGCATTCCACTGTATGGGTATGCCACAATTTGTGTATTCATTCACCTGTCAATGGATATTTGGATCATTATAGTTTTTTCCTATTAAGATAAAGCTGCTATGAACACTCATAGTTAAGTCTTTGTATAAATATATGCTTTTCTTTCTTTTAGGTAAGTATATAGAAGTAGAATGGGTGGATCACCTGGTAAGTATATGTTTAACTTTTCAGAAAACTTCTAATTTCCCAAAGTGGCCATAAAATTTTACACTTCCAGTAGCAGTGTATGAGAGTTCCAGTTGCTCCACATTCTGGTCAACACTTGGTATGATCAGTTTTTTATAATTTTAGCTATTTCAATTAGTGTGTAGCTATCTCATTGTGGCTTTAATTTGCATTCCATCAATGACTAATGATGTTGAGCATCTTTTCATGTGCTTACATGCCAACTACATGTTTTCTTTGGTAAAGCATATGTTCAATACATTTACACACTTTTAAAATGGTTTTTTATTATTATTGAGTTTTGAGAGTTCTTTATATACTCTTATATGTTTTTATCAAATATATGATTTGCAAATATTTCCTCTATCCTCATTTTTTTCATTCTATTAGTGGTATCTTTTGAAAAGCAGAAATTGTTAATTTTTATAAAATCCAGTGTATCTATCTTTTTCCATTTATGGACTGTGCTTTATTTCTAAGTATTTTATATTTTTGATTGGCTATTATAATTGGTAGTTTAAAAAAATTTCATGATTCCTGATTGTTGCTAGTGTATAGAAATATGTCTGAGTTGTAAATAATTACCTTGTATCATGCAACCTTGATAATTCATTTATTATTATCAGTAGCTTTTTTCATAGATTCTATTGAATCTTCTATACAGAAGTCAAAGTTGTATGTTTTAAAAAAGAGTCCAAAGTCTAATTCTTCTTTTCCAATCTGATTACCTTTTATTTCTCTTTTTATTTGATTTATTGTACTAACTAAAATCTCCAACGCAATGTTGAGTAGAAATGGTGAAGGTAGATTTCCTTGTCTTATAAGTGCTTTTTGGAAAAACATTCCCCTACCCCGGCTACACTTTCTAGATTCTGGTAACCCTCGTTCTACTCTCTGCCTCTATCAGATCATCTTACATTTATGAGACAAACTCCACTTACTCATGATGTTTATGTAAGTGTGATGTATTGTTGAAATCAATTTACTGAACTTTTGCTTAGAATGTTAGCACTGACATTCACAGGAACTGTGTTTTCTTTTCTTGTAATGTTTTTGTATATTAGTATCAAGGCAATGCTTGCCTCATAAAATGAGTTGGAAAGCATTTCTTCCTCTTCATTTTTCTAGAAGAGTATGTATAAAATTGGTATTATTTTTTCTTAATTATTTTGTAGAATTCACCAGTGAAGCCATCTGGGCATGAAGTTTCCTTTGTGGAAAGTTTTTTAACCACATGTTCAATTTCTACAACAGATACAAGTTTATTAGGCCATCTATTTCTTCTATGGTGAGTTTTGTTGGCTTTGTATCTCTCATAGAATACGTTCATTATGTTCAGTTGTCAAATTTATTTGCATAAAGTTGTTCACAATATATTCATAGTATTTCTTTAAATATGCAGCGTTTTAATTGCTCTCATTACTGTTATTGGTACTTGTGTTTTCCCTCTTTTATTCCTGATCAGTTGGACTAGCTGTTTTTATTGATCTTCACAAAGAGCCAGCTCTTGATTTCACTAATTTTCTCTATTGGTTTTATGTTTTCTATTTCATTATTTGCCACTCTGCTCTGTATTATTTCTTCTCTTCTTACCTTGTGTTTAATCTGTTCTTTTTTCCTCTCTTATTTCTTATGGTGGAAGCTGAGGTCACTGGTTGAAAATCTTTCTTCTTTCCTGACACAGGAATTTAATGCTATTAAATTCCCTCTAAAAACTGCTTTAGTGGTATCACACAAACTCTGATACATAATGTTTTACATTTTCCTTTTGATTTTTTTTTAACTCCATTTCCTTTAATCTTTCAGTGCTTCTTTCTCTGGCCTCAGGTAGCTTCATCATCTGCATGTGTCAATCAGCTCTATGCTGAATACTTGAGAGGAACCTCTGCAGATGTTCATTATTCTTTCTGTACAATACTCTTCTTGCAACTCTGTCTTGTGAACTCTGCACTCCATGATTTCTCTTGAGCTATGTCTCCTAAACTTAGGTAGCTGTACTCTACCTGGGTTCCTGCTCCCTGACTTTCATTGTCTTATGTCCACTGTCTTAACTGTTGTTTAATATATTTTGTTCAGTGTGGTGGTTGTCTGACTGAGAGACTAGATCTGTTTCCCCATTACTCCATTTTAATCAGAAGTTGCTTATTGTTTTACAACTCAGCATTGGATGTTAAAATCACTATTTTGAGTTATTATGCACATTTAAAAGTAAAATGGTGTAGAAGACAAAAGAACATATTAGTGTATTCCATGTACTAAGGGTAAATAAGTTTTGTGTTGTGAAGTTTTTTTTTTTTTTTTTGCACATGCCTTTGTGTATGTGTTCAATGGGTTGTGATATAAAAGGCATTTCTTCTTGTGGATCACGGTCAAAAGAGTTCGAGAAACATTGCTGTAGGTACATCATGGTTCAGTACAGGTAGGATACTGTAACACTTAGTTTCTATCCCTGTATTGAAGGGATCTTGAAAAAAATCATCTCTATATTGTCCATCTGAAAAATGTTCATCATCTCTTACAAAGTCGTAAGTTGAGAATCCTTGAAGTGATCTCTGGGACATAGCCTGTAGGTCTTAAAATTGAGGTAGACCCCCAATTCCATCAGTTAAGAGATAGCTACTGATTGCCAATGTGTTCCAGACACTGTGCATGGAGGTGTTCAGTTACCAGCATGAATGAGTGGGAGGCCCTCTCTGGCCCAGTGCTGAAGCATATCTGGCTACTAAATGAGACAGAAAGTAAGGCAAGGTTTTAAGCAGTGCTGTGAGCACTTGGAGCACAAGAAAGAATTGAAATTGTGAAAGTGAGAAGGAGCGTGTCCGGGAGAATTATTCAGGTTCTTGCAGAATTACAGGTTAAGTGAGATCTCAACTTTATTTATTCATTAAACATACACATATATATTTTAACACCTACTATGTCCTTGAGAGATATCAATGAACAAAATAGATAAAAATCTCTGCCTTCATGGAGTGTACATTCTACTGGGAGCAATGTAAAAAATATATATAATAAGTAAATTATCTGTTTAAAGGACAAACTGCTATGTTTAAAATAGAGCAGAAGTAGGGTGATTAGAAGTAGAACCAAAAATCCTAATTTTAAGTGGGAGATGATCAGTGGAATGTATTTAGAATCCAACTATAATAGTAGCAAATATTTACTTTAATGGGAATTGCACAAAAATTCCAAAATAATTAGAATCTCCTGGTGTACAAACCACTAAGACTGCCTATTCGTCATACCGCATGAAACCACTAGGGCTCAAAAGGGCCATTTCTTAGGAAAATGGGATGAGAGCCGGGCGCGATGGCTCACGCCTGTAATCCCAGCACTTTGGGAGGCCGAGGCGGGTGGATCACGAGGTCAAGAGATCGAGACCATCCTGGTCAACATGGTGAAACCCCGTCTCTACTAAAAATACAAAAAATTAGCTGGGCACGGTGGTGCGTGCCTGTAATCCCAGCTACTCAGGAGGCTGAGGGAGGAGAATTGCCTGAACCCAGGAAGCGGAGGTTGCGATGAGCCGAGATCACGCCATTGCACTCCAGCCTGGGTAACAAGAGCGAAACTCCGTCTCAAAAAAAGAAAAATGGGATGAGAGTACGGCGGGAATGTGAGAGTGATGTGGATGATTATCACATACTCCTTTCCCCGTGTTCCTCAGGGACTTCTCCACTTAAAGGGCACTGACAAGACAGGTGGAGTTTTACGTGGGACTGAGACCAGGTCGTTTTTGCCCTTGGCTTCCCTTCCTTGGCACATCCTCACGTAGCAGAGAATAGAGGCCCTGCTGAGGAATAAACTTCAGCCTGGCCGTTCAGCATTCAACGTGTGTTACAGCTGAGTGATAGTGGTGAGACATACCTGCTGGCCTTGTCTTCCGGACCGATCTGCAGCAAGCTTTTGGGTGCTGCCCAAGAATTCCCGCTGTTACACTCAGCGACCAGGATCAGTACAACAAAAGCCCCACTAGATGTTTTAGGTTCCCTTCGTAATATTTAAGGCTTGGCCTAGATCCGAGGATTCACTCTAACGTTCTGTTTCTGGGTCCTTCCCATCCCAGCCTCTGCAGGTAGATCAGTGACTATTACCATATTTTGAACGAGACTCCAACCCATTGCGTTCTCTCTAGCGGAGGATTGCCCGCCTTTTCCCCCTGACAGGAACTCGGCGAGGCCAGGCTAGCCGCGCACCGGCCGCGCAGCGACGCGCAGGCGTCGGGCGCCGCTGGTTGCGCATCTGGCGCCAGAGCGCGCCCCCAGCGCTGTGCCCGCCGCGACCGTGTCCGTGGGCTGGTGCTCCGGAGCGTGCCGGGCGCTCTCTCCCCGCGCGGGGGCACCAGAGCCCTCAAAAGTGTCAGGCACTGCGGTGCATTTTCCCAATTCTCTTTTAAATGACTGCGGAAAAGCAGACTCCGAGCCGCAAAAGGGAAGACGGATTCTCAGACAAGGCTTGTGAATGCCCCGCAGCCATCATTTAACTGCGCCCTCAGAACAGTTACGGTTTGTCACCCGACCCTCCCGGACCGCCTAATTTGTCCCTAGTGAGACCCCGAGGCTCTGCCCGCACCTGGCTTCTTCGTAGCTGGATGCATATCATGCTCCGGGCAGCGGGGGCGCAGGGCACGCGTTCGCGCACACCCGCACACACATGAACACGCGCAAGGTACGGCAGGGGAGCAAGGGCTTGGGATGCCCTGCGTGGGGGTGGGCACCTCGGGGAGTGAAGCTAGGATCTGGGAATGGCTGCATCCTCTCAGGTTAAAGGATGAGAGAAAATGACGCGGCGACACACATCGGACAGGTCAGGGTGGCCACCGAGCGTTTAGAATACGCATCAGGCGCGCTCCCTTCCCCTCACATGTCTCTATTTCCCTGGCGTGTGACCGCAGAAAACGGCAGGAAAAAGACCCACTTAGAGAGCTAGAATTGTGTTTCGAGACTCCCTTCCCTCGGCAAAAGCACCAACCGGAAGCCCCTCTAAAAACCACCGATACCCAAATAGGTGGCCCGGAATGGGGGCGGTGATCCTTGGTTACCAATGCAGAACACGTTTTGGTGTTTACAACATTTATTTATTTTTAGGATAGCTTGCCCTCCCTTTTAGGCAGGGTGGGGAAGGAGAACGCGGGGAGGGAGAGGGGAGGGAGGATTCCTATAATGAGAATCAGCGCATTTTTCAGAGCTGAACCAAGCCCGGTTTCCATTTCAAAAAGGGAGACAGCCTCTACCGTGATTGTAGAAGAGACTGGTGTGAATTAGGAACCGGGAGGCGTCGAGCGGAGGAACGGTTCATCTTAGAGGTACCTGGATGTAAATGCACACACACACACACACACAGTCACGCACGCGCGTGTCTACACGGCCAGGATGTGTGCGTGTATGCGCGCGTGTGTGAACTCCCACATGCTGCTGCTGTCTGCTTCTGGCCAGTGGCACCGATGCCTTCCTCCTCCCTTCTCGCCCCCAGATTCCCCTCCCCTCCCTGGTGCTTTTGTCTGGAGGGTGTTATGGGTTTGTGTGTGTATGAGCGTGTGTGTGTTTTTGGATTTCAGACTAATTTTCTGGAGTTTCTGCCCCTGCTCTGCGTCAGCCCTCACGTCACTTCGCCAGCAGTAGCAGAGGCGGCGGCGGCGGCTCCCGGAATTGGGTTGGAGCAGGAACCTTGCTCGCTGCTTCGCTCGCGCTCTACGCGCTCAGTCCCCGGCGGCAGCAGGAGCCTGGAGCCAGGCGCCGCCGGCGGGCGTGAGGCGCCGGAGCCTGGGTGAGCAGCGCGGATAGTGCCCTCGGTCGCCTCGGCCCTCACTGTCTCCCCCTGGGGCGGCCTCTGCTGCTCCCCAGGTGGGACGTGCCGCGCCACCTGCCCGCGCCCCCGGCACCCAGCGGCTGTGGCGGATTCTGCAGCATCATTCGGGGTCCCAGTCGCAGAGCCAAAGCCGCCGGCAGTCTCCGCATCCCTCATAAAGGGTCCTTCGCCCGGCCTGTACCATGGAATCCTGTCTCGGGGACCCTTTCCCTACCTCCCCTCCCTTGGCCTCAGGCTCGAAGAGAGAGTGGGCACACTGGTGGCTCCAGCGGCGTCAGTGCCATCTCGGGGCAAGTTGATTCCTGGGCCGCAGCTGGGCACTCATCCATCCACAGTCTCCCGGCTGGGTTCGGGGTGGGGATGATGCGAGCGCAGAGGGAGATTGCCCCAACTGGTGGTGTTGGGGGTCCTACGCCCAGTCTTACGAGTGTCTGTTTGTCCTCAGCCTCGAGGTGCATACCGGACCCCCATTCGCGTCTAACAAGAAACCTGCGCCCCTGAGAGTCCCGGGAGCGCCGCCGGTCGGTGCCCGGCGCACCGGGCCATGCAGCGACAGCCGCGGCGGAGCTCCGAGTGGCGATAGCGCCCCGCTGTAAAGCGGTTCGCGATGCCCGGGCCACAGTGAACCAGCCCGAACACGCTCCGCTCCGGACCAGCTCAGCTTTGGATACGCTGGACTCCGCGCGCCCGCAACAAGCACCGAGGAGTCGAGGGAGCGGCAAGAGCGGGGAAGGCCTCCCCGCACGGATCGGGGAAATCCACCGGTGCAGCTGGGGGACACGCACTTGAGCTGGCACTGGCTGCTAGGGATGTCGTCCTGGATAAGGTGGCATGGACCCGCCATGGCGCGGCTCTGGGGTTTCTGCTGGCTGGTTGTGGGCTTCTGGAGGGCCGCTCTCGCCTGTCCCACGTCCTGCAAATGCAGTGCCTCTCGGATCTGGTGCAGCGACCCTTCTCCTGGCATCGTGGCATTTCCGAGGTTGGAGCCTAACAGTGCAGACTCTGAGAACATCACAGAAATGTGAGTTTCTGGAGCTTTTCCTCCTTTCTCTCCTAGCCCCTAGGGCCCGGGGTGGCCAGGTGGTAGGTCCTGGAAGTGAGTGCTGTCCCAAGAGTGGGGAGAAGTCAGAGACAAGAGATGCAGGGTAGGGCCATCTGTCAGTTACCTGTCTGTTTCACTGGCTTGGGACTGCTAGTGCAGGGAGAAATGTGACACTTTAGAATAAGTTTTAAATTTATATGTATATACATATGCCAGTTACATATATATATATTCCTCGTGGGAAGGAACTCACTATGCTTTTTATATTTCAAAGCTCTGCTGGGTGTGCTTTAGGCTTTCCATATGCACTAACTTAGTTGTGGGCTTTTTTGTTTCAAGAAGTGCTGTGTGTATGTTGTGTTAGAAGTTCCATTAACACTTACTAGAAAAGAGGTTAAAATAATTAACTTTCCTGAATTTGTTGAAAGAAGTGACAATCTCTCCTTAAGATCTTTTTCTGAGGTTTGAGTTAACCAATTTCCCTTTTCATTTTATATATCAGATTTTGCTTAGGAGATGGCATCCAGAGATGGCCTTGAAAATGATCTGTAAGAGGAGAAGTTCTGAGTGTTGAAGTGCACTCACTCAAAAGAAAAAAATGTGATTGTTGGAAGCCTAAAAGCCTGGGCTGATTTAATTTGGACTTGACTTCCCAGAGATATGATTTTGAGACCACTTGGATTATAACTCTTAATTGTCCATTGAATAATTTCTCTGGACTAGGTTGGAGATAAAGCAGTGGGTAGAACTCTGATGAATGCTGGCTTTAGCATTGGACCCCTGTGTCCCTGGAAATGTTTGAGCTTGTCGTGGCTTGATGAAGAAACAGAACTGTATATTTCTATTCTCCTTTTCTGATGCCTTGTGAAAAATACATTACCAAGCAAGAACTTGCCAGTCCTTTCTCTAGCATTCCTGTGTCACCTCTACTGGATTATTATTATTATTTTTTCCTTAGTGATTCTGTCATTCCATACATCTTATTAACATGAGATTTTATTCATACACATGGAAGATTGTAAGGCAAAGTTTCTCCCAGTTTTCCTTACTGTGTTTGACACTGAGATAGGTAGCTCTACAGTGGGGCTTGGGCTGTGGCCTTCCGGTTGTCAAGTGCGCATGCATTCTTCCTTCCACAGAAAACATACAACCATGTTTCTGCCAACGTAGTTGACCAAGATAACCTGTGTTTCAATGTAAGTAAGAGACCTTCCTAGTCTCTGTTGCCTGTTCTGCTGCTGATGCTTATGGTGTAAGGCTCAGGCAGAAGGAAATGACAGCAGAGCATAGGGGAACGTGCAGGCCTAGCAGAGCTGAGATGTGTCGGGAGCAGCCAACTGTCGGGCTGAGTCCAGGGTGCTAGGATATCAATCTTTCTGGCAAGGAGAGCAGGAGCCAGGACAGAAGAGCAAGGGTGGATAAGGCCCCAATTGTGGTGGCCTTGGGCTGTGCTGGTTGAGGCTTACCAGGCTGGTCCAAAATCTGTGTCCTTTTGTCAGAATATGTTTCATGAGATGGGGTGTCAGTAGTTAGACGGAGGAGGCCATATGGAATTCAGAGCACTTCTGACTGTTTTGAGATCTTGGGGCATGCCTTATACAGTTAGATATTGTTATGTATGTGTGGTGGTGGTTTTAAAATTCTGTTTTAGATGATAGATGCGTATAATGAAGAAAGAAATAAGACAGGGCTGATCATTTTCACTTTGTTTTTCTCTTAGATAATTTTAAGTCCATGATCTAAGAAAAAGAAAATAAAACTATCTTTAAATCTAAAAAATGGTTATTTCAGACCTTCCTGATCTTAGCTGCCTGATGTATATGAAATCAGTTGATTTCAGCAGAGCTTTCTTATATCTGTCCTCACAATTGTTGTTGCTTCTTTTATATCTAATGGCAGGTTCCTATTTTCAGCTTTTTTTGAAACAGATTTTTAAAATATTTACTAAGGCATTTGTCATAGTTATTCATTCAATCGTGGCACTTCTAATTTCTGCTCTAATTTTTTTCCCTTTTGATTTGAAAACCTCTTAGGATTGTGGGAGTCGAGAGGTATATAGGGCTAAGTGTTGAGAACAGGGAATTAGGTTAGTAATATTAGTCAGGCTGGGTAGATGTGAGCCCTGAGACAAAATGTTTCTCGACTCTCCTCAGCTTTGCTTGAGCCCAGGCACTTTGTGCCCCAGTGCCTTTATCTGTAACTAGTATCACAATACTTATTTGGAAAGTAGTCCATGTAATTATTTTGAATTTTGCTTTTTTGACCTCAAAATGACATCAGCGGATGCACTTGTTTCACTCTCATCCCTATATGACACCATTTGTGTTCTTTTTCTTACATATTAATACTTGCTTGAACAGCTTTTAAATTCTTGGCCAGTGGATACCAGCTACAGTTGGAACCAAGATACACATATTTTAAAACTTTGTTATTAGACCTGGTGGTATTCCTAAAATAACCTGTTGTAAAGTTCTGGTTTAATGGTATGTAGCTGAAGTTATGTGCCTCTGTTTTTTTTAAATAGAAATAATATAGTGAATAAACTGTGATTAACACCACACAACTTGCTATAACAATAGTTTATCATATCATGCAAAAATGGTGTATCTTTTAGCATTTCTTTTCTCTTTTCCTCCTCCTTGTCTTTTTTTTACATATTAAACCATGATGCCTTTAGGGTTCTAGGAACACAAATAGCAAAACATTAAAAAATATGTACAGATTAACTAAGAGAGAGGATTTTTTTTGTTTGTGCATGCATACTTTACGCTAATCGGACCTTTTGTCTTCAGAGTCATTGAACCTATTTTATTAAAAATCTTCCCATCACAGTACCTATTTAATGTTTTTTGCCCACTAATGTGACATAACTAGATCAGTATCTATCTATAGGTGTGCATCACACCTGCTCAACGTCACACTGCTAAGTGGCAGCTCCTGTTATTTGGAAATGGTTATTCCACAGCAGGGTTAAAATGAATTTAAACACAGTACCAATGTCACATGCAATGGAATTCAAGAGTGAAGCCTGTTGTTGGAATTATGTAACTGGCCGTATAAATCCCAATTGTATTAAGTGCCAAAGTGCATTGCAAAGGACAAGTTCTGTTTCACCCAAGTGGTAAAAGGCACCGTCAAAAGAAGTCGTGCATTTTTTTAGCTGTGGTTTAAAAATACATAACCTAAAATTTGCTGTCTTACAGTTCAGTCATGTTATATATATCCATGTTGTTGTGGAAGGGCATGCATTTTTATGTTGCACATGCTTTGTGAAGACCAATAGGGAACTCTTTTTGAATTTCTTCTGTGGTATTCTCTGATTTGGGGGTCATATTTGGAGACAAACCTCATATTTTCCCTTTGAGTACAATCTAAATAGAATTTGAAGCTTCTCCTATCAGAGACTCTATGTGCAATTTATTGTTGGCCTGTTTAAGCAGCTGTAATGTTGTGCCATTAATACATTGATTTTGGCCCTCTTACTTTAATAAGCTTTGCCATTGCAATTAATCATACTTAAAAAAAACTCCTGGCATTCTCCAAGATTCAGTGAAAGGCATCAACTTTTATTGCTCCGATATTTTCCTCTCAGCCCCTCCATTGGGGGTTTTAGAACTTTGGATTATGGCTTATATGCATTTAAGAGCCGTGTATTTAAATTCAGAGTGTGGTTACATAAGCCATACTAGACTTGTTAATAAATAAGGCAGTCTAATTTACATCATTCATTATTTAATACAACTTGCAAGCTGGAGTTGAACACATGCTGTCTTTGTAGTGTAGGTATTTACAGACGTCAGCTTGGCACAACCGTGTAGTCTTTTTAGTTCCATATCTTCAATCTTTGCAGTATGGACACTTTTGTTACCCTTGGTAAAACAGTCGAAAAGCCTCGTGACCCTTTTGACCCTACTTTCTTGCACCTCCCTTTCCATCACCTATTATTTACTACACAGTAAAATGGGTTTGATTTTTTTTCTTCTCCGAAAAGTGATATTTCCTTATGGGAATTCAGAGCACTGGTGTTAAGAGAAGAGCCTGGATTGTATGTTATTAGAAGCAAGTAATGGGAAGTTGAAGCAATGTGGTCACAGCTCCCTAGCGTCGAGTTTAGGTCTGTTTAAGGTCTCTTACTGTTTCTATCCCATAAACCTCTGTTTGTGTCTGTTTCAATATTCCCTTATAAAGACATTTTCTAAGCTGAAAAGTTGGCTGAACAGCTGAGAGTTGAGGTCTCTTTCTCCCTAGGAACATTCTGTATGATGTCTTTGACTATATCTAGGTCATAGGAGTATAAAACCTAGAGTTTTTGTTTAGCTGGGGAAGGGGAATTGAATTTCATCATTTCTTTTCTCTTTTCCTCCCCCATCCTTTTTTTTTTGCCTTGAGTATTAAGCAAGTGCCTCCAGTTTTAACTCATTGTTTATGTTGCCTGTTAGGGAAAGAAACATTATCAAACCATTATTGAATACCACAAACCAGCCTTATCCTTCTGGTCAACTTTATCAGTTCTCTAGAGAGTTTCTTGTAGGTTCAAAAACTATAGGGTAGAATGTGATGTGAAAGACCTGCCCCTTGGAACAATGCCATTTTTTAGTCACTCTTGATGCTTGTAATCAATGATAGCATTTGGGGGAGAGGTTATTGAGGCATGGCAAAGTTTTTACTTGCCTGATGTGTGTGTGTGTATGTGTGTGTGAGAGAGAGAGAGAGAGAGAGAAAGAGAGAGTGAAGAGAAAACGCCCTGAATCTTGGATTATTTATAGTTGATCAATCATTTTCATAATCTACTTGGTTGAGCTATTTTAAAACAAATCCCACCCCCAGCCTCAAATGGCAAAGATCTGAGCTCTACTGTGGCCTGATAATTTTAGCTGACATTTGATTGCTGATCAATCTCCATTAAAACAGCAAAGATCCCATATAACTGGGTGCCTTCTCACCACTTACTTTGATCTCTGGGGTGTCCAAAGGACTGAGAAGTTATAAATATCGATCTGGGAGATGGATGAGTGAATGTGCCCAATGTTATAAAAATCTTGCAAAGAAAAGTAATGTGTAGATACTAAGTTTTTTCTTTACGTGTTTCAAAAAACAAAAACAAAAAGCATATCATGGAGAAGTGGAGTCAGGAGACCTAGAAGTGCATCCCAATGTCACGACTACCCGGTTACCTGATCTTGAAGCAGCCTTTTAATGTCTCTGGGCCTCAGCTTGTCACATGTAAAACGAGGGCTGTGGATTTGATGCTCAGACAAGTTTCTCCAGGCTCTGAAGTTCCCTAAAGACTCAGTCATGGAAATAAGGCAGTGTAAACATCAGCTGTGAAGGAAGGGGATGATGCAAGGTGCTCAGGGTCTGGCAGTGTGTGAATCTGAAGACCTTTGGTATCAGAGTGTTATGTGGGAATGTTTTCTGTGTCTGCTCTGAACTCCCTAAAATTATGTCTTTTTAAATGTGAGCTGCTAACAAGGCTGGTGGCATGTCAGTACTGGTCTAATGAGTCCAAGGTCACAGGGTCAGTGTTCAGATAGGTCACTTAGAATCAGAACCTCAGAAAGAGAAAGGGCCTTAGAAACAATCTGCTTCAACCTCTTCTTTGAAAAAATCAAGGGCAGTGAAGAAAGTCGCCCAAGGCCAACTCATTAACAGCATTGTGGGAACTAGAAGTTCTTTCTCCTAGCATCCAAATGAATGCTGGGGGCCTTGGCTTTATGGTGCCTCCACTCTGTTCTGTGTTCTCAAACTGACCACCTAATTCTGGCTCACCATTTTATTAGATTGGTGCAAAAGCAATTGAGGTTTTTGCCATTACTTTTGCACCCACCTAATAGAATCACTATAAATGGGGAGACAAGTTTAACATGACTAAGTCTGTGCAAACTCATCTCTGTGAGAGATCAAGTTATTAAAAAGTGCATGACCTACTGATCTGAAAGCAATCATCTTATCTTCATATAGGAAGAAATATGTTTCCTGTTTAACTTTGTGTGTGTGTGTGTTTTAAATTTCAAGTGTTTCTCTTCTTTTTTTTTTTTCTTCCATTTATTCAAGAAGATAATGGGTCCAATCGCTATGAGTAAAAGCCACTGGACACAGTGTGGATTCTCTGTTAGCATGCAGACCATTTCAGAATGTCTGAGGCCACAGGTTTTCACTGACTGGAACACTGGTGGTGAATGCATGAGCAGTATAAAAGAGCAAGTGTTCCTCTTCTTTAGACAATTCATACACAAAAATTGAGCTGCAAAGAAAAGCCTTCATGACTTGGCAGCACTGAGGTATGCTAACCTTGTGCCTGTTGGGCCACCTTTGCAGATTGGGGTTGGAGGAAGGGCAGAGCAGGCAGAGTGAAATGAAGGCTGTTGCCCCTGGAGTCTTTGCCACAGTCAGGGGTGCTTATGTAAGTGGAGAAACTCACAGCTCTTTCGATGAAGTATGTGTTAGCTCCCATGAAAGACCTGTGACCAGAGAGTACTTATTCTTCCCCGACTTCTTTCTTCTCCCTGACTTCTGAATGCCTGAAGATTGATGACCAGTCTCAGTGGTTGAGCCAGTGAGCAAACTTCAGGATTATTGGCTCCCATCCAAAATGCATCCAGCTACCATTTTATGTTTTGTTCGTGTTCTGCTCTGAGACTGTTCCAGGAAGAGCACACTTCTGAGACGTAGTTTTCGTTACATGAAGGGTTGCTCCCATGGGACCTGAGGGCCTTTACAGAGATCCTCTTATTTAGGTTTACAACCTCACTCTGATGAAGGTGGGAGATTTTGGCAGCCTCTGAGGGGCTGCCATGTTAATTAGTTTGCCTGGGCCCCTTGGTAAATCGGAGCATAATTAGGGATAAGATCCTATCTAATGCCTCACTGAAGGCTCTGTCTACTCCAACCTTATTGCCCAAATTTCACCCCAAGAGCCCAGGCAATTCTAGGAGAGGTCTAGAGATTTAAATTCATGTTCACAGGTTAAACTTTATGCAGTGGGAAGGAAGTGGACTGCGGCTTCATCTTCTGTCCTCCCCACCCTTCATCCTTTTATCCTCCTTCTGTTCAGCTCCCAAGCAGTCTGATATATATTGTTAAGAGAGAAATGATTTGGTTGCCTTTGGTAATATGGAATCTTCTTGTAAAAGATAAAACTGTTAATAATCACACACCATTTAGAGTTCCTTTTTATGTCAGATAAAGACATATTGCTACTTAGCACCCCATCCTTTCCTGTGATCGTCATGTCTCAAGAATTGTCTACACACACACATAGACACACACCATAATGTTGTATGTGTGTACCATGTTTTTATCAATACATAAATCTATGTATAAAACTCTGCTATGTGTGATTTGTTCAACTTAATTATCTTGGGTTGTAAAATTTTTCGAATAATTGAGAATGTACTTCCCTAAACCACCATTTTAATTTTGATTTTATCATTCTGGATTTCTCTTGACCAGGATCTGTCTGGGCTGTCTTCTTTGAGTGAAGTACTCGAGCATCAGTGCATTGACCCTGTTACCCAGCCTGGCCACTCAGAGACCCCTTGTGTCTATCTTCTGATTCTTTGATCTGTTCTCAACGTAAATGAACGATGTAGATGAAACTGAAAGGTGTTGGAATTTTGGTTTCAACCTCTACCAATATAGTGCAATTTAAAAAGAATATCTTCTCAACGCTAATCTTTGTAACAAGAGTTGTTTCTATTTCATGTGCCCTGGAATCCCTTGCTGTGAGGTAGCAGAGGGACCTATGCCTGAATTATGTGACTCTTGCTCACTGTGGGGTGAGTGACTTCTCTTCTCTGAGCTTGGCTGATTCCTCTGTGTGATGCATGTGCAGGGGTGAAGGTGCTGGGTAAGAGAGTTTGACATCATAGCCCCTAGATTCCTCGGTAAGGTGTGCCAAAAAACACACAACTACAGCGAAAAAAAAAAAAAAAAAATCCAAAACAAGTGTCTCTCTCCGAAACACAAAACAAAACCCCAAACCAGAACGCTCTTGTTAGTTTACTCCCAATTTTACTTCAAAACCCTGCTGCTACCACCTCAAACTCAAAGAATGTTGTAGATGATGTTGCTCCTTAGGTATTTCTTGTGTGTGTCTGGGGCTATGGTCTGAATGTTTGTATCCTTCCAAAGTTCAGGTGTTGAAACTCAGTCGCCAGGGTAGGTGCTGAGAGGTGGGGCCTTTGGGAGTTGATAAGGACATAAAGGCAAAGTGGGATTAGTGCCTTTATAAAAGAGGCTCGAGAGAGCTTGTCTTTTCTGCCATGTAGGACACACATAGAAGGTGCCATTTATGAGGAACGGGCCCTCACTAGCTATCGAGTCTGCCAGAGCCTTGATCTTAGACTTCCCAGCCTCCAAAACTGTAAGCTATACATTTCTGTTGTTATAAATTACCCAGTCTAAGATATTTTATTATAGCAGCCCAAATGGACTAAGGCATGTGGGTTTGGTCCTTTCTCTTTGCAACTCTTCAGAATCCATCTGTTTGTGGTGGTGTTTCTCATCCTCTTCACTTCTGTCCCCAAATCACAGACATACATGTGCAAGCAATCATTTGGCTGTAAAGCCCCTTTAATGGATTGTGAAGACGTCATGACTTGTGTACTTTTTTCTAGTGGATAACCTGTGGGCAGGCCACTATTGTTTCAACTGAACCTGAATTGATAAGGTTAATGCAGTCAGACAGGCGAGAAAGTATAGAAACCTGGCATAACTGAAAGGAGCCCTGCTCAGGGAGATAGGATTTGGGATACCCACTCTCTGACAGTATCAGGGTCTGAGATCTTGGTTGAGCCACTTGACCTCACCAGCCTGAGTGATTTCATCTTGAACCTGGAGGCTGGGACTCCCATGCCTGCTACTCCTTGAAAGACTCTGTGTTTCTGAATCAGTCAGCCATGGGCACTAGTGTTTCCATTTCTGTTCTAGAATTCACCCTTGCCTCCACTCCATGGGCAAACCAGAGTCTGCTCCAGTTCTTCTGGTGGCTAAGCAGCGGAAACCTGACCTGTAGGTTTTCTTTAACTCCAGCTCTGCTGTTGAGGCCAGGTGATTTTGCAGGTTACCAGTTTCCTGCCATCCTGGGTGGCAGCCTTTCCATGGTTTCCCACTAATAGAAACAAATTTTTATTTTTTTCCCGGGGTGTAGTGTTCAAGACTTTTTCAGCCCATTCCTGGCCAACTTTTGTGGATGAGGCTCTGGCAAGTTTTCTAACTGACCTCTTTGGTTAGTCTCTGTTTTCTGTGACCCCAAGAGCAGAAGCTTTCATGGACATTAAATCTTATTTTTCTGCTCATCCAGTTTCCTTTTAATCTTGGTGGAATAGTTGATCACATTCCTGATTGTCATGTGGATCGGCTGCCATAACTCAAGCTTCATGAAACATGAGTTCAGTGTCACTAGTGTTATTGAGGGCATGGGGATGTCTAACAAATAGGGTACTCTGCAGAAGCAGGAGCCCCTGAGCAGCTTATATTTAGCAAGAGACAGATGCATACACATGTAAACACTCCCAGTGTTGGGAGGCATTGATGTGTAGATGGGATGTGAGTAATTCCCAATCCTTACCTCCTATGGTGGCAGTAATCCAACTGAGCTTCATTATTTTCTCTCTGTCAAAATTGTTTTATATTCTTGGGGACACCTCCACTCATACTGCATTAAAGTAAGCTGCAACTTGCATCTGCAGTCAGTTACAATGGAAGGGCTGGAGCACCTTTCAGCTGAAGCTAATCACTCAACCTCTTAGCTCATACTCTTAAACTATTCTCTATCAGCAACTTTCCCTTTCTCACATACCTGTGTTTTCTGTTTCTTTCTATTGTTCCACATTTTAAGATCAGAATTGAAGCAGATTCATGTTCCTCCCATCTTAGAAAAGTTTTCCTTTAGCATGATTCTCTCCCTCTCCTTCTGCTCCTGACTGAAGTTCCTCTCCCTTCTAAGCCAGATCTTGGAAGAGTGATCTGTATTCATTGTGTCTATTTTCCTATCTCCTATACCGGTCCCACTCCACGTTTTTCCAAACTCACTCCCCTACAGTCCCCAGAAACCTTCATGGGCCGTATTTCTCAGTCCTTATTTTATTTGACTTCTTAGCAGAACTTGGCTTCATTTCTCACTCCGTACTCTTGAAATATCCTTTTCCTTTGGCCTTGGTGCCACCACACTTTTCTTGTTTTCCCTCTATCTCTCTGCATGCTACTTGCTTTCTTTACTTGTGGGTTCCCTTTTCTCTGCTCTGAAAAGCAGACCTTAAAAGTCGATGTCCTTTGGGATTCTGTCCTATGGCTGCTTCTCTTCCTGGGCTATCTCTGGGCTACATCACCCTCATCCATGACATATGTTACCTTCTTTGTGCTAATGATGGCCTAATCTGTTTCCCCATCAATTATCAGTGAAGACCTTTCGACTCACATACTCAACACCCCTCTCAGATACAGGAGTGAGTCACATTTATCATTTCTAAATACATTTTTTTATTGTTGCTCCAAACCCATTGCCAATGCTCCTTATTATAATGGATGGCACCATTGTCCACTCAGTAATGCAAGCCACAAACCTCCTTCCTCTCTTTAACCCCTATATTAATTCATATATGACATGTGGTCAACTTATTTTCCTAAGTATTTCTTAAGTCTAATTTTTAAAATCTCCACTGACATTTTTAAATCGTTCTTTTAACAAATATAGATTGGGGTCTTCTCTATGTTGGGCACTAGCTGAGTACAGGAAATATTGTGAGAAAAACTGCCCTGATCTCTTCTTATCAGCATTGCAGTGTGCAGGGGTGCAGGGAGGGAGGGAACAAATATCAAATAAGTACTCACATAAAAACAATATAATTCATGCCAAGATCATCTTTTGCCTAAAATGCAGCAATAACTTCCTATTTCGCATCCTCACCTCCAGTCTTGTCTTCTCTCTGCCTGTAGGCCACACTGTAGCTGGTCTTTCCGAAATGCTGATGTTATCACGCTGCTGCTTATAATTACCCTCTGGCTCCCCATGCCTCTTAAAATAATGCCTGAAGTTGTTTATTTTTGTTTTAGTTTTTAGAAAATAGAGCAAGATTGTCACTCTATTGCTATAAAAAGAGGCACATAACTATTACATGGACCAGAATGCACACATCAGCATACCAGTCTTTTTCTACACCAGCAGCTCTATAAAAAAGAACAAATTATAACTGGAAGCTTGCTTGGTGATCTTGGAATTAGAGCAAGGGCATTTAATTCTGCATTTAAAATGTTAGATGGCACTAAGCTAAGCTTGCCTGAGGCATCAATCTCCATAATGGGAGAGCCTTCAAAAAGGGAACGTAGAACTTGAAGTACTTTGGCCCAGACTGTGTCCCCTGGATGGACACTCCTTTTCCTCTCCTTCATTCACAGTCCAGCACCAATGCTGATTGATGCATTCTTTCTTTGGAAAGGTTAGTGCCTTTAGCGAAGGCTTCTCATGCCTGGGAGCCTTTCAAATTCTTTAAAGTCATTTTGCACATCTTGCCTCTGAAATGCATTAACTTTAATGTATGGAATTTAGTTCATTATTATACTTTTTAAAGTAGTATTTGAAAGTGATCAGAAGTGCAGACAGCACAAAGGTGTGTACTATGAATAGTGTCCCTCTCACTGTGTCCTTCTACCCTCTAAAATCCCTCAGCTCCCCTCTCCAATAACACCCACTGGTTTTATTAGGTGTCTGTATCCTTTTAGACATTTTCTTCCTACATATATAGTACATACGCAGGCCTTTTTTGTTTGTACACAAATGAGGGCATGCTATACCCACTATTCTACATCTTGGTGCTTTTTCACTTAACCATGTATCTTAAAAATGTTTTTAGGTAAACATATGTAACCAACCTTATTTTCTTCCCAGCTGCACAGAAATCCACTGGATGAATAGACTCTATTTAGCCAACTTCTTATTGGACAACCCTAGTGTACAAGTTCTTGTGTATACCTTCTATTTGTGTCCTCATATGACAAAAGGGACAAACAAGCTCTCTCTGGCCTCTCTTATAAGGGCAATAATCTCATCCCACTATATAGACCGAATCACCTCCAGAAGGCCCCATCTCCCAACATCACAAGCATATTTTTATCTACAGGAAATGTTCCTAAAATTAGAATTGCGGGAAAATTGCAAGATCTTTGTGATTTGTGTGTGTGTGTTTGTTTATTTTACTTCAAGTTACGGGATCCATGGGCAGAACGTGCAGGTTTGTTACATAGGTATACATGCGCCATGGTGGTTTGCTGTACCTAGCAACCTGTCATCTAGGTTTTAAGCTCCACATGCATTGGGGATTTGTCTTAATGCTCTCTGTCCCCTTGTCCTCTATTCCCTGACAGGTCCTGGTATGTGATGTTCCCCTCCCTGTGTCCATGTGTTCTCATTGTTCAACTCCCACTTACGAGTGAGAACATGTGGGGTTTGATTTTCTGTTTCTGTGTTAGTTTGCTGAGGATGATAGCTTCCAGTTTCATCTATGTCCCTGAAAAGGACATTACCTCATTCTTTTTTATGGCTGCATAGTATTCCATGGTGTATATGTGCCACATTTTCTTTATCCAGTTTAGCATTGATGGGCATTTGGGTTGGTTCCAACTCTTTGCTATTGTAAATAGTGCTGCAATAAACATATGTGTGTATGTGTCTTTATAGTAGAATGATTTATAAACCTTTTGGTATATGCCCGGTAATGAGATTGCTGGGTCAAATGGTATTCCTGGTTCTAGAATCTTCAGGAATCACCATGCTCTCTTCCACAATGGTTGAAATAATTTATACTCTCGCCAATAGTGTAGAAGCGTTCCTATTTCTCCGCAGCCTCGCCAGCATCTGTGGTTTCCTGACTTTTTAATAATCACCATTCTGACTGGTGTGAGATGGTATCTCATTGTGGTTTTGATTTGCATTTCTTTAATGAAATGATGAGTGAGAGTGATGATGAGCTTTTGTTTATATATTTGTTGGCTGCATAAATGGCTTGTTTTGAGAAGTATCTGTTCATATCTTTTGCCCACTTTTTGATGGGGTTGTTTGTTTTTTTCTTGTAAATTTGTTTAAGTTTCTTATAGCTTCTGGTTATTAGACCTTTGTCAAATGTGTAGATTACAAACATTTTCTCCCATTCTATAGGTTGCCTGTTCACTCTGAGGATAGTTTCTTTTGCTGTGCAGAAGCTTTTTAGTTTAAGTAGATCCTATTTGTCAATTTTGGCTTTTGTTGCAATTGCTTTTGGTGTCATAGTCATGAAGTCTTTGCCCATGCCTATGTACTGAATGGTATTGCCTAGGTTTTCTTCTAGGGTTTTTATGGTTTTGAGTTTTACTTTTAGGTCTTAAATCCATCTTGAGTTAATTTTTGTATAAGGTGTAAGGAAGGGATCCAGTTTCAGTTTTCTGCATATGACTAACCAGTTTCCCCAGTACCACTTATTAAGCAGGGAATCCTTTCCTTATTGCTTGTTTTTGTCAGGTTCATCAAAGATCAGATGATTGTAGATGTGTGGTGGTATTTCTGAGGTCTCTAATACATATAATTTTTAAGTAAATATTGCCAAGTCGTCTTGCAGAGAGGTCACATCATTTTGTTCTCCTATGGAAACTGGGAGTGACTGCTTTCCTACAATTAAGCCAGTACTATTTGTTATCAAACCTTTTGTTATCAAACCTTTTATTGTTTGTCAACTAGTTTCCTGAAAAATAGTACCTCAGTTGCTGTATTTTGCAATTACATAATTATGACCCCAATTGCAAGTCTTTCCATAAGTTTGTAAGTCATTGGTTTTTTTTTTTTTTTTTCAGTGAACTTAGCCCTCTTCTTTTTTTATTGAATTAGTGGCCTTTTCAAAAAGTAAGAAAATTTATACTTTGCCTAATGTTTTGCTTGCCTTCTGATGTCAGTTATGGATTATGATATTTCTTTTTTTTTCCTCCTCCTTTTCCTCCTCTTTTGTGAAGCAGAATTAATTTTTTTTTCTAGTAAAGCTTATTTCCTTTTTTATTTCTATGTTGCAGATGTGGCTAAGGAAGTCCTTCCCTTTCCTAAGTATAAAACAAACAATTCTGTGTTTTCTTCTACTTTTACTATTACATGTTTTTACATTTAAAGCTTTCATCTATCTAAATTTTAAAAATGTATGAAGTAATGTAGCAGTTATTTTATTATTTTTTTTTCTGTACAGCCAGTCAGAATTCATGGATCCCATGAATTATATAATTCTATCTTTCCCTTGATAATTTAAAATGGCAATTTTGTTCTATGGGAGGACAACCTTTGTGTTTGGGCCTGTTTAGGGATCTAGCCTATTTCATTAATCAGTCTGTCTATTTACATGCTGGTATTAAACTTTTATCTCCCACAGATTCTTCTTCCTTTTCTTTTTTTCTACTTAAAGTATTAGTGTCTTACTCATCAGTCTACTTTCAGAATTTTCAGGGTAATTCTAGCATGATTATTTTTCCACATCAATTTTAGGAACAGCTTGCCTAGCTCCCCTGCTCCACAGTGGTGTTTTTAATGAAGATGGCATTAAACTTACATAGCAAAGGCTGACAACTTCTTATCAAGTCTTGAAAGCCCTGTGTCCTCAGGTTCAAAGCCATTTCTCAGCCTCATTTCTTGCTTCTACCTTTGTTCAATGCCATGATACAGCCACTCTGAGTGTTCAGTTTCCCTACTGAGCTATACTCTCACTTATCTCCCAGGTGGTCCTCTCTGCCTGGAACCTTTTCCCTGCCTTCTGCCCTGGCTAACTCTTTCTTATCTTTTAGGCCTTAGGTATGATGTCACTTCCTCTGCATCTACACCTGGTCTATGTCCCCCTCCACTACATGCTCTTACAGCCCTGTGTTTCACATTGCAACGTAGGTCACTTAGTATCATCAGTATGTGCCTGCATAACTGTCTGTACACACCATTAGGACATAAACTGCACAATGGCAGGGACGTATGGATCTCGTTTATTGCTCTTGCCTAGCATCTAGCACAAAGTCCTAGTTCTCCATGTTACACAAATACACATGGATATACATTCATGAGTACTTTCCTCCACCACCATATGTATACACATAAAACTATCATCTAAAACTCCAAATAAGAGTATTACTTGGTCTCTGGATCATCAATATGTAATTCTCTAGACATATTTTTTCTCAAGCTATCGTGTTAAGATGTTTGTTTATATAATGACCTTTATGGAATTAAAGTGCACAGTGTTAGTTCATGCACAGCAAGAGATCGATTAATTGTGGAAAGGAAAAAAGGTGAAACCTTGATGAGGCAGGCTGATTACATATACAACAGGAAGGAGGGACAGCAAAGAGGGGGAGGATGAGAGCATTCGTCAGATGAAGAGAGATGCAGGACACACATGCTCAACAAAAAAGAAAAATCCAGGGGAAAAGAATCACTCCAGGATCACCTGACCTCCAACAAACAAATAGGTCTAATGAGAAAAATCGGTGCCTTTTCTGTTGGGTAATAGCTAATAATGGATATCCTTGTGGATCAATTGCAGTTTTCCCTGCGACTGCATTTATGGGGCTTCACTTAAAAGGCAATTCTGGTGTGAGATTTCAGATGTGATTTATCCATCTTGGAGTATGGATGATAGAGGCTGTTCATTTTTCTAAAGAATTGCAAACATCAGGAGTATAAAAAGATAATGTGTCAGGTCTAGTTTAAAGTACCGTCTGATACATATACATTTGCGCTTTTGCTGTCAAATGCATTGGGCTGATCCTATGAATGTTTCATGGGGCTTCTTTTATATTTATAAAAATTAACACTATTAGACGTCTGAGAAGTTTTGATAGGTGCTTGCAAAACTCATAAAAGAAACCCAACTGATAGACATATGAGATTAGAAGGCTTTTAAAAATAGAGTGGAGAAATCTATAGGTGAACAGATTATGTTGAATAATCAAAAAAGATAATTGTTGGCTTGAACCCAGGGGTTGAAGCTTGCGGTGAGCCAAGATTGTGCCACTGCACTCCAGCCTGGGCAACAGAGCAAGACTCTGTCTCAAAAAAAAAAAGATAATTCTTGCTTAAGATAAATAATATAAATCATATCCATTGATGTTTCATTTATTTGTGCTTATATAATAAGTATATTAGTAATATGTATACAGATGAAAATGGTTTAGACTCCATGTATATTTGAAAGTTAAAATTTTAAAAATTAATGAGAATTATGTGTTTGGTAGTTTTCTTTCTTTCTTTCTTTCTTTCTTTCTTTCTTTCTTTCTTTCTTTCTTTCTTTCTTTCTTTCTTGCTTGCTTGCTGTGGAGGTGGGGTTTCGTTATGTTGCCCAGGCCAGTCTTGAACTCCTATGCTCAAGTGATTCACCTGCCTTTGGTTTTCCAAAGTTCTGGGACTACCGGTATAAGCCACTGTGCCTAGTTGTAAAACGGGAATTATGAAACCAACATAAAATGTTTAACTCTGATGAGAAAAGTCTTATTTTTGGAAATGAATCATTGGTCATTGGTCTCATTGTAAGCCTAGGTGATCCTGTAGGATTTAACTTCTTGGCTGTCTCTTTTATTCTTTCAGGGAATTGCTCTTCTACCAATAAAAACGGTCTTCTGGAGCTGAAATTCCTGGGGTCTTGAGGATATTATAGAGCCTTTTACTTACCCAGTCTACCTAAAGTCCACATGATCATTACCATTGTTTGATTGCATTTTGTATCTATACACGTACAGTTCAGAAGGCAATAGATATTCTGTTGGCAAAGTCATCTTTTCCCATGGGTAACTCAAATTGAGGTTAGGAATAAACTTTTATATATGCTTATATTGATTGATTGACTCATGCACGCATTCATTTAGTTACTAAATTGACAAATCAGTTTGGAACACGTCTTCATACCTGGTACTTTCCTGGGTCTTGGGTGACAAGACTTAGGCCACCTCCTACCATTTATACCTTTTTTTGCGGGGGGAGACAAGTCTTGCTCTGTTTCTTGGGCTGGAGTGCAGTGGCACAATCTCAGCTCACTGCAACTTTCTCCTCCTGGGTTCAAGCAATTCACCTGCCTCAGCCTCCTGAGTAACTGGGACTACAGGCGCATGTGGCCACTCCCAGCTAATTTTTTTGTATTTTAGTAGAGTCGGGGTTTCACTGTGTTGTTCAGGCTGGTTTCAAACTCCTGAGCTCAGGTAATCCACCTGCCTCAGCCTCCCAAAGTGCTGGGATTACAGGTGTGCACCACCATACCGGGCCCAGTTATATCTTTTAGATGATCTGTTTCAAGGGCACAAATGGAGCTCCCAGTCAGATGGCCCTATGCTTCTTTCTCCCAAAAACTACAAGGGACCTCATGTGCAGGTGTATGAACAGTTTGACCTACAAACTCTGTCAACACTACCATAGACAGCAACCTTGGACCTCCCACATTCCCCAGTACTGTTGTGCCTGGTGTATGCATATCCATGGCTTGGTGCACCCCAAGGAAGGCGGATCCAAGGAAAAAGTCCTGCTCATGCCCTAGGAATAGACTCAGGGTCTTTGAGTAGGGAATTCTGGGATCCTGGGTACAGAGACAAGAAGGAAGAGTGAGATCAAAGAAGGAAGATCCTGTTGGCTCTGTGGACTCCTTGCCTCATATAGAGGCATTTGCCGAAAGAGAACTCCAAAGGACCTGGGCCCAAAGCTCAGGGCTAAGGGTACCATGGACCAGGCTGATTGGCACTCTGCATTGTGGACCTGGCCTCTGCATCATTTTGGTTTTGAGCTGTGATGATGATGGTCTGGATCAGAACAAGCACAGGGTGTGTGTCCTGGGAGTGTGTGTGTGTGTGTGTGTGTGTGGTGGCCAGGCTTTCTAGATGGTTCCTACATATCAGTGCCCCACCCTCTCTTCAGGGGACTTTAAGTATGGGGGTTTATGTTTCCAGCAAGGACAGAGCATACTGGATTCCTCCCAGACAAGTTTTGTGATATTATCGTGGACACAGGCAGATCACAAGCAAAGCATAGATCAATGATAATTGTTAAACATCATTAGCTACCAGCTTTCCCCTTTTACTCTTCTCCATATGAATTTTATTATTGTCCCTGAAAGTTCTGGGTCTAAATGTAATGTTTCAAGAATCAGCTAATTGTGTCTAAATACTGCTATTTTCTACTGGGACCTTAAGAGGATCCTGAGATTGTGAAAACTGTGCCTGGAAAGTTCCTTTCCTCATAATGCCTTTTTTTCTGAATGGAAAAATTACCTAATATGTCAGTAGACATTCATAATGGATTGACAGATTAATTTTCCATTTTCTTTGGGAGTCTGTGTAGGGGAATGATTCCTGTTGTTAGGCAGGTTGACTTGGTGGGTTAAGGGCTCTACTAGGAAGTGTGGTCTGCCACTGCTACTTTGGACTAGTAACTAAAGCTTTCATGTCTCAGTTTTCCCATCTGGAGAAGTGAGCAATAATAGAAAAACAGAAAAGCATTACTGTGAGGTTAAAATGAACTGATGCAAGTAGAATGCTTATAACAGAGCCTGAGACACAGTTTGCACTCTGCTGTTAGCTTGTGTGTGTGCATTTGTGGAGCTATCTTCAAATATATTTCGAGGAAACTGCTCTGTGAGGTTGGGAGGAATGAAAAGCAAAAGACTCTGTCTTGAGCATGACACTGAACAGGCGCTGAGGCTAAGAGGACAGATGTAAATGGCGCTGGTTCCCTTATGGCAACCTTTGCATGCCGGTTGGCTTGTCTGCATGTTACTCTCATCAAGTAGGACCTTGTGAGCTTAGCTGATTAGGACATTAACCATTTGTGTGCTGGGTGATCACAAGTCAGATTTTGTGACTGTTTTTCAGGTCATTGTCTTTGTTCTGTGACTTTGGTTTCTTCCATGGTCCTGGTCTATTTTATTTAT
The DNA here is from genome assembly GCF_049354715.1 of Callithrix jacchus. Classification (NCBI taxonomy): domain Eukaryota; kingdom Metazoa; phylum Chordata; class Mammalia; order Primates; family Cebidae; genus Callithrix; species Callithrix jacchus. The sequence continues at coordinate 98,337,529 of NC_133502.1, read as the reverse complement.
CAGGTTGTTTACTAAAAATTCTCCTGGTCTCTGGGATTGTCAGTCAGTTTGTGCTTCATCTTCTCTTTTAACTTTTTTTTCTCACTCTTTAATTGTGAGACTTTTAAAACATAGACATCTTATCCTTAAAAAAGAAAAAGGAATTGTAGTGAAACACACATGACATAAAGCTTGCATTTTAACCATTTTTAAGTTTATGCTTCAGTGAGACTAAGTACATTCACATGTTGTGTAACCATCACCACCATCCATTTCCAGAACCCGTTACATCTGGAATAATTGAAACTCTGTACCCTTTCAACAATGACTCTCCATAACCTTACCTCCCTCTAGTTCCTGGCAATCAACGTTCTTGTTTCTGTCTCTATGAATCTGACTGTTCTAGGTACCTCAAAAACGTACATGTTTTTGAATAATAACATAGCTCTTGAATTCAAAGATTTTTTTAAAATAAGATATTTATTAAGGACTTTTACAGATATTCATGCTTTCTTTTTATAAAATAACTTATTTATTCTGGCCTTACACAACCACTATGATTGGAGTCTTTTTCCACTGGCATCTTTAGAGTAACTCCAAAGAAAGTAATCTCTAGCCTTCTGTAAAAATGACTGAAGGTTAACATGAGAAGTGAAACACTGAAGATAAAAAGGGAAGTGTTCCTCAACTACACTCCCGTTTTCTCACTCCCATAATCTGTAAATGTTGGCTGAAAAATTGTGCCAATATCAAAACAGACCTTCACAGACAACCTAAAATTTTACCACTGGAATCACTCTCCTTTCTTGACATTATGCCTGATGCTCATTTTTCTCTGTGCCATGCTTGATCTATCCTGAAGCTGGAGCAGAAGTATTAGTTCCAAAAATTCTCTTCATATGGAATGATTTGTCCTGACTGGAGGCCAACAGCTTTCAAAACTGTATTCTGCTGTGATTCGTGCTGACTTGAATGCTTTTTAGAATTCTTACAGTCCAGTTGAATCATTGGAGATTTTTCCTCAGGAGTCATAAATGGGAAATTTATTGGCCTGAAATAACAGGGAAAGAGGAAAAAACATTTTTTAAAAAACACGATAATTTGTATGTTAGTTTGAAGTTTCAAGATTTTACTTTTCTATGAACATTCACTCTGAAATTAAAAAAAAAAACATAGATGAAATTACTTACTAACCCATCTCTTGAAAACGGCTAGAATAAGGTAATTCTGTAGTGTCAGCATATTGTACATAAAGACCATTTCATCTTTATGGAATGAGTGTTAAAAAATGTCACAATCAGTTTTTCATCAGTATTTTAATTATAATTATTTTATAAGATAAAGTGAATAAGGCAAAAATCAGAGGGAGCAAGGAATTAAAAAACATGAGAACTCCGACTAACCCTAATGGTTGGCAGAGTTGCTGTAATTGAGTGTAGCATTTGTCCCCAACTTCCTGGCAGTGAAAAGAGAAACTCATTATTAGGAAGGAGAATGCCTACTAATTCCACAGGAACACAGCTTTGTCTGGCACTATATTCCAAAAGGAATTCTTCTGCAGGAACAATAAGTGATGTAATGCACAGCTTTTATGAAAAATCCAGAAGTAGGTTTCATTTTCTTCTTGAGAAAGCCAGTGAAAGTTGGGGGCAGTGACAAGGACATCAATTCTGCAAGGAGGCTAACGTGGTCCAAGAATTTAATCTCCTCTCCCAGGGCTGTAATTATGACACTGATACAACTCAGGATGCTACACTCCCATCCTCACACGCCCTTTGCTGAACCAGGCTTTGATAGAAGCTGGACTGCAGATGATTCGAGGTTGTCCCCTTTGACCAGAGCCTGGAAAATTTTAGTCTCTGTTGCTTGTTAAGGCCAGATCTGTTCTCTTTGAAAACCAAAGAAACAGATGGTGGGGGCTGACATCCTTTTACAAAGACCAAGCAGCTTGGTCTGTGTGCTCGTTCAGGTGGAAGCTACCCTATCTGAGTATGAAGATGAGCTGCAGAGGTACCAGCAGAGATGCAGGCTTCCTGGGGGAAGCAGCCCTTTGACTGCCCCAGAACTTAGATAACGGCTTGATTGAAATCCCAGAGTTCCACCCCACAGGGCAGCAGTGAAGGTTTTGGCCTAGAAGCTGTTAGGAGCAGGTGTGAGCAGACGGCCTCCCCAGCTATAGGAAAAGCTCCCTTAGGCTCCTGTGGTGCCTCCAACCCTGAGAGAGATGGTTTCCTTGTGAGCCTGCCAGGATGAATTAGCTGGAGAGGGCACCCCAAGTCACTGAATGAGCTGACTTGTGTTTCTGATGGTTTCATATTGACCGATGTTATAGTACATCTGCCCCAAATAAAAACTGTGGCTTAAATGTAAATTTTTAAGCCACTTTTTTTGGACAGTAGTTCAGTGGCATTTTCGTCCCAGAACTCTTCATGGTTTAATCTGGTAAATCAGTGTCATGGTACCTGTTTAGTTACTGTTTTCCTACCGGCTGTTGTGGATTACTGTAACCTATGAAAGATCTGAGACCTAACATAAAATATATATTGATATTAATTAAATTAGTTGGAAGAAAGAAAGTTGTCAGAAAAAAAAAACCACCCCTTGCTTCTCCTGGGAATTGTGTTTACCACTATACCAACTATCAAATTACCTTGGCTATGTCTGTGCCAGTTTTAGCTCATTTTTAACAACAGAAGAAGTTTCCAAAATTTGCAGAACAGGTAAAAGTAACTTAAAGACAACGTTAATTTTAAATTGTCATTTCTGTGTCATTTTGCACACCATTTCTGTGTGCTACTCTCTTGGTAGCATTTATTTGATGAGGTTCATTTTAGAGATCACTATGCATGGAATCTCACACATCTCCTATTCATGTAGGAGATTAGTTGGAGCATTAAAGTCTCATGAGCCAGTATTAAATCTGGTGTCATAAAATCTTTCCATGGGCCAGTGCAAGATTGGAGCTTATTCAGGATGGGATCAATTGGAAAAGGGGTCAAACGACCAGGAGCAGCATAGCTGATGGTTGCCAGGAAAAGATGCTGGTTCAGTTTCATGGACTTTCTGTTTTCTTAAGACAATATGAACATTCAAAATTTTTTTAATGTGAAAATTTCCAATTTTAAATGTTTGTGACTAATAAACATTTTCTAAAAAATAAAGCACCCTTGCTGGCCAGCTCCAGACCACATGCTTTTGACTGTGACCTCTTTTGGTAGACCATCAATTGCTAAGATTTACCCATCATGCTACTTGTAGGCTGAGATCCAGCCTTGCATGCAAGGCTATGCTAACAAGTCGAATTAAACTTATGGTTTCCGTATAGAGACCTATATATTTTATGTTTTATGCAGAAAGAAAATCTTAAGTTTTTTTTTTTTCATGATTTTCTCATCATAAACTGTGGTGGTCCCTGCTGGAAATCACCATATTGGTAGAAACAGTTCAGAAAAATGTTACATAAACACTCAGCGAGAAATACAGAGTGTAATTTTTTTCTTTATAATATTTTGAAGGTTTTTTTTTTCTTATAATTTATGTACTGACGAGAACTGAAATATTATCAATTCAAATTTCCTTCTGCAGTAGAGGCTGGGTGACATTAAGCTCACCAGCTAGTTAGTAACCAAGCCAGGCCTTGAACTAGGTCTGCTCATTTTAAATAATGATTAGCGTTAATCGAAATTCTCATATGCATACTGGTTTTCTAATTTTCCCAACAACCCTAGGAGGCAGTTACTGTTGTTACTGCATTTTGCAGACAAGGAAACTGAGGCAGAGGGACTTGCCTCAGGTCATATAGCCATAAGAGGTGAAGCTAGTACAGTATGTTTAGCCCTCATCCTACACTACCAATTATTTTCCAGGCACTCAAATTCTTAAATTCCCAGAATATTTGGGTTGTTTTAATAAGCAGCAGGTTTCAGAGGATGGCATTGTGTAAGACTCTGAAGATTTCTTGTTTATCTCCTATTGTTGTTCTATGTAGATGTAATACAGGACACCATCCTAAAAAGTGTCCTTGTTCTTTTCCATTGACTGTTGTGTTTGGGCTATGATTATTTGTAAAGGTCCATTGTAAAGAACTCTAGAACTTATTTATGATTGAAGGTGCTGGATTTACAAGTCTCCAGTCCTAGAGTGTGGTACAGCGGCTATGGGCTCAGGCTTCAGAGGCAGGTGCATCTGGGTTCAAATCCTGTTTTGGCAGCTACGTGACTTAGGGGAAGTGACCTGGCATGGTGAGGCCCCAGTTTCCTCTTCCGAAAAATGGAAACGATCATGGAACTCTCCTGGTACCATTGTTTTGTTAGGAGACAGTCTCAGGAGACGGTCTCTGGGTAGCCTTCTGCCTAACAACAGCACTCCACAGAGAGGTAGTTACTGGTGCTACTTCAAAGATCATGGCCAAAAAGAAGCTGAAAACTGAAAATGCCACTGCTGAACAGCATGCAGCAGTAGGCTCTTCACATTTAGATTTTGGGCTTGCTCATTTAGCATTCTTTTCATTCATGTCCTCATGGTTGGGGGGCATACTCACTCAAGAATAGAGCCACAGCTGAGAGTTCAATCTTGCACATCACCTGCACTGGCTCATGGACTGACTTTCAAAACTCTTTCTCAGGATTTTTGCTGAGAAATTGAAACTGCTTGGCTGTTGAAGGGACCAAGAGAAGTTTTTTGTTTGTTCATTTGCTTTAAAGAAAAGGATTATTCTGCTACCTATGAAAGAAATCTTAGAGCAGAGAGAATCCTATCAGAGTTGAAATGCCACGACTGTAAGCCTGGACACTTGAGTTCTATCTTCTTTCATCAAATCTAACCTATCAATCAATCATCTCCCTATCATCTATCTATCTAGAGATGATAGATAGATAGACAGATTTGATTTGATAAAAATCTATCTATGTATCTATATATTGATCTATGTATAGGAAGGAGGCTGAGGTAGCAGGAAGCGATTCCATTGTGAAGAGACACCATCTGAAATATTCACAGCTGCTTCCATTTCATTTTGATGTGTTGCTAAAGTACAGTTCAGGTAATAGAGTCTAAAGGGGAATATTTCTTTTGAGTAATACCACTGTTAAGCTAATATACATAAAGAAAAGATGCACTAGATATTTACTCCTTGTTGCTTGAAGAGATTACCCAGAGGAATTATTTGATAACTTGCTAAAGCAAATGTAAAATCTTTTAAAATGTGATGAGGACCCTTTTCAGGAACCTGTAATTCAAAAATGTTTCTGTGAATTTTCTCTAAAATTACCTCTTTTCTCTTATTTTCCAAAAAGCCAGCTATAAACTGTTCGTTAAGCCAAAGAAGAGGAAATTCTTTACCCTCAGGAAAATGTCTTAGTAAAGGTCCTAAATGTCAAATTGAGATTGGAGAAGATTTGGTGACAACACAAAACAGGATGACAAATAGCATGTACTTTGTTTATGTTCTAATGCTTTTGTTTTTTTCATTTTTGTTTTAGAGACAGAGTCTAGCTCTGTCACCTAGGCTGGAGTGCAGTGGTGCAATCTCAGTTCATTGCAACCTCGAACTCCTGGGTTCAAGCGATTCTCCTGCCTCAGCCTTCTGAGTAGCTTGGATTACAGGTGTGTAGCACCATGCCTGGCTAATGTTTGTATTTTTAGTAGAGATGGGGTTTCACCATGTTGGTCAGGCTGATCTTGAACTCCTGACCTCGTGATCCGCCCCCCTCAGCCTCCCAAAGTGCTGGGATTACAGGCGTGTGTGTTTCTTCTAATTTTTATCTGTCCACTTTCTGATCACTCTTCAAAGCTTGAACTCAATGCCCTTTTACCTTTTAAGCCTTTACTGACATATATAAGTAAACATATATTTGTAATTATATTTTGTAGTTCCTTCCACTGCGCTTTCACAGGGCAGGTGCATGCACTTCTGTGTAGAACTTTTTCTTTTTGGCTCATCATATCCTGTAGCAATGTCCTCTGTCTCCCCTTAGAGCGTCATCTCCTTCAAGATCCAGAATCACTGGATCTGAAGCGTCTTGGAGGCCATTTCTAGTCTTACATTCCTGACAAATAGGGGTTCTGTGACAAACGAATGCTTACCTGCTGAGGGCAATTATTATTATTATTATTATTATTATTATTATTATTTTAGACAAGATCTTGCTCTGTCATCCAGGCTGGAGTACAGTGGCGCTATCTTGGCTCACTGTAGCCTTGACCTCATGGGCTCAAGTGATCCTCCCACCTCAGTCCCGCAAGCAGCTGGGACCACAGGCACCTTCCACCATGCCCAGTTAATTTTTAAATTTTGTGTGGACAGGGTCTTACTATGTTGCCTAAGCTGATCTCGAATTCCTGGGCTCAAGCAATCCTCCTGCCTCAGCCTCTCAAGTGCTAGGATGGCAGATGTGAGCCACTGTGGCCAACTGGTTTTTATCATTTAAAAATAAATAAATATATAGTTGGTTTGAATATGTTGTATTCTTATAATCTGAATTAGCTTTTAGATTGGGCAAATTTTGGGTTCAAAATCAGCTTTCCACCCCCCTCTTTTATTGTCTTTCCTTTGTTTTCTTGTTTTCTGCATGAGAAATGAAGCTATGTCCTATGATGGTAATAAACTCCAGGTGGAGGCTCAGTGTACCTTTTTGAGAGCCCTAAGTCAGCAGACATTCCTTGAGCATCAGCTCTATGTTAGGAAATAGAGATCAGTGAGATGAGTGAGACCCTTACATTTGAGGAGCTAGCAATTCAGTTATGGAGTCAGATAGATTAATAGAAGAATAAAATTGAGGGTACAAAGAGTACCTCCCATTGCTCTAATTCTTAATTGCAAACTTACAAGTACAATGAATGCTAAAAATGCTTGCCAACTGATGGAATACAAATATTCTGATTGGAAAAAGCATTTTTGGTGTTGCCTACCAATCACTCAAGCAGTCTTGGAGAGCCCTGGGATAGATTTAGATGTGTACATTGAGAAGACCCTAGCATATGAGATCCAATCTTTAGGGCAGTAGTTAATGGCCTTGAGATGTAGTAAATGTGCAAAAAACAGCAACAAAAACAGCCCTCATAATATGAGGTCCTAGCAAGAGTCCTGTATATGGACTTGATAAGGGAGGAAGGCACATTCTGGGCAGAACAGGATGATTGAAGACCACCAGTGACTCCTGGCAGATTACTAATAAAGAGTGAGGGCCAGAGACCCTGGAAGGCTGAGGAAGTGAGAGAAATTCTTAAGGAGTACCAAATTTAACAAAAACAACAAAAATCTGAATCCACCACATCTCTTGGTCACTATGTAAGGGCCACTGACTTGCCTAACAGAGCATGAAGGTGACATCTGCAGGTGTGGGAGTGGAGGGAAGCTCAATTTTCTGAGAAGCCCAAAGCTCCATGGACCTTATGCAAGATTCCTGTAAGGCAAGTGAGGGGACATGGGCTCTGGGGGTGGAGGGGCTGTGCCTGGAAGCCCCTGGACCTAAGCTTTCTAGAGCAATGGGCCTAGGTTGGAGGAGTTTGAGGTTGACATGGAGAGAAAGCTTCTGGTTGGGGTGTGTGCCACAATTCTTGGCCTTCCCACTGTTCCCTTGGGGGAATGGCACCCTTTTTGGAGATGTGTTTTATTAAGCAGAGCTTAACTCAATGAAGAGCCCACAGTCACTACACTTTAACAGGGGCAGTGGAGAGTGGTTTTCTGGGGGAGAGCCTGCAGCTTGCCTTTGGGTGGCCCTGACCTGGCTCTTCCTTGCTCCTTCCTAACCCTGTGCCTTTGAGATCAGTCACCCTGAGGCAGAGAGCAGGAGAGGCCCGGGGCTATGGAGATCCTCCTGGAGGCAGGTGGAAGTCACCAGGAGAGGGCACCGCAGCATGCACCTTGGTCTTCTGTTTCTGCCCGGAGGCTGTGGGGCAGGAAAAGAAAGCTGTTAGCTGTTTGCTGTTTGGGTGGTCCAGGGAACCAAGAACTTGAGCTCAGGTGTGTTTGTCCACTGAGTCTCTGAGAAGCCCTGGGGTCTGGCTTTCCTGCAGTTATTTCCTTTGTGTGGTTGTTGCAGTCTCTGTCTCTCTTTCCTCTCTCCCTCCCATCCTTTCTTGCTCTCTTTCTCTTTCTTTTCTTCATAAATTTTTAAAAGTCAAAAAAGTATAATATAATAACTTTATATAATTACATTCAGGAATTATAGTTTCATGTTTTTATCTTTTTGTTGCAAGTCATTTCTCATATAATAAAATAGTTTAATAGTTTAATAACATAAATGGTATAAAGAGTTTAAGTGTGTGTGTGTGTGTTTAACCCCAGACCCACTCTCTTTTCCTAAGGCAACTTTCCTTGGAATCATCTTTCTATACTTTGCATATGTACTTGACTGTGAATACTATGTGGTATTATTTTTTGTGTATTTTTAAAAGTTCACATAGATTGTTTTATATTACATGTGCATATCAGTATACAGTTTTGCTTATCTTCTTTCTCATTTAGTATGGCTGTGTCTTTCTGCTCAAATATGTAGATCTGATTTAATCTAATATATACATATATATTTAACACACCTTATTTTAAACAATTTCTATTTCTTTATGGATGGACACTTGGGTTGTTCCAGCTTTTGACTCTATGACAACAAATATTGTAATATTCTACTGATCATATTACAAGACTATTCTTGAATCTGTGTATGAGAATTTTTCTTGGGTGAATACCTGGAATGGAATTGCTGGGCCACAAAGGGTGCTCATTTATAATTTTCCAAGATACAGGCCAAGTGCTTTTCAAAGTAGTTATAACAATTTACACTTCCTCCAAAAATGTCAGAGAAATGTCGTCACATCCATGGAAATGTTTTGCATTGTCAGACTTGAAACATTTTGTCAATCTAGTGAGAGAGGAATAGTATGTCATTGTTATTTTAATTTGCATTTCACATTTCTTAGGAGATGAGCAACTTTTCATGTTTCTTGATCACTGAAATTTCCTCTCTGTGAATTCCCTGCTCTATTCACCTTACTGGCTTCTTTTTTAACCCCGATTTGATTCTTCGCTTAGTGGTGGCTAAGGAGAGTTTCTTAGGGGATAGATTTCCTGAGCAGTTTGTAGCTAGCGTCTATATCGTGGACATGACTACATGTAGTAGCTTCTGAGGGGAATTCTTGGGATCTACTACTGGAGGAGCCCTTGCTGAACTTTTAATCCAGCTCTTCTGTTGGTCTTTCCATCTTGACAAGAAGAAAAATTTATTTATTTTTCCAGCGCATTCTTGCCCCACAGTAGAAAAGTATTCTCTAGTGACTGTTTTTCAACACTTCTTTTCATGGTGCTTTTGATGGTTTTCAGCAAAATCTCCTGTCTGGTGTTAGATTTCAGAATAATGGTGCTTTGCTTAATTGGCTCATTTTCATCTCTTGAATACTGTGAGCTTACCATTGACCAAATGTATCCTCATCTCCTTCTTTTTTGGGCACTGGTGACTAGAAAGCATAGAATTAAGCTTATGTGTGTACGTTTTTTCCCCTAACAAGTGTATGCACTTCTAAACTGAATTCCTGGCTCTGTTGATATCTCTTTATTTATTATTTATTTTTATTTTTACATTAAATTATCTTTTTTCATTTTTTTGCAGCCCACCTTGTTTTGTGCAATCCATTGGCATCTCTACCAATGGATTTATTTGCTGGTTCATTGTATTCTATTGAATAAAACTGAGGAGTTTATGAATTAAATGTCTGATGAAAAACGAAAATAAAGGCCATAAGTAACAAAAAGTTAAAGATGAGCGCTTTGTGCAGATCACAATGGAATCCCCACTGAGTTCCGGGTTCTTCTCGTGAGCATGGAGGATACAAGGATGATCCAGGCAACGAGTGAGGAAGAACTTCAGTGACTTCAGGGCAGTGACAGACCCCATGCTCACACAGCTGGAAGGAGTGGACAGGCTTGTCTGGAAGTCCAGATTGTGACTACAAAGGAAAACTTGCCCACATTATCAATCCTTTTTTCTGTCAGTTGCATGAGAAAAAGTATTAACACTCAGGGCTCTTTGGAATGCAGTTCTTATTGTGAGATCATTTAGAAGAGTGAGGTCACTGTGGTCTCCATTGAAAATGTTGGTGAAAAATCTTGCAAAAATGTATTTAAAGTGTGATAACTCTGAAACATTTGATGTTAAAAATTGAGCTTTCCTTTCAAGTCTTAAAATGTTTCCTTCTTCTGTGTGTGGTGGGAGGAGAGAAGGGAATGAAGGCTTCCTGCACATCTATTAAGTGTGCCAGGCCCTGGGTATCAGGGACAGCAAAGATTATTTTGAGAAGTCACCCTTCTATCTTGGAGGCTGCTTTTTTTATGTAACAGGGGATAATGTTTGTGTGGATGCTTTAAAAATTATTTCTCTTTGGTGTAATTTTGTCTTCTCAGAGAGTCTACTTATTTTTATTTTTAAAATTTATTTTCTAAAAAGAGGTACCCAACCCTTACTATACATCTTGTCTTCATTTTCTTTCACACAGTGGGTACCTATAGATGCTGTATGTTCCTCTCCATCATTTAATATTTTTTTCATTTTAACTCAGGTTGTTAGCAGCAGGGCTACATATTTGTTTTCAGTGTCTTAATTGGAATATGTTACATATCTTAAATTTTTTCCAAAAAGAAAAGGGAGAATTCATCCTGGCATAATTTCTTGTAGTGCCTTTGTAACTTCAAGTGTGGTTCATCTGTTTCTCCATCTGTCCATCTATCCATCTATCCATCCTTTGAGTACTTACCTTGTACTGGGTACTGAGCTAGGTGCTGTGATGCATAATAACAGTTATAAACAGATCTCTCTCAAAGACATTGTTATCTAAGAAAACTGAATAGATAAGTACTTAATTATAGTACAAGGTGGAGTATAGGAAATTCCATTATAGTGGTTTTAATAGCTATTTGCTTTTATCACTAGGGACTTTATTGATAGCAAATGACAGAAATTAAGATCAACTTAGGTTAGCGACATCTAGCCTTAGAGACAGTTGTATCTAAAGGCTTAAGTGGTATTTTTAGAATTCTGTCTTTTTATCTCTGTTTCTTTCTGTGGACTGACTTTATTCTTGGACAGTCCATTTCCTTTAGCAGAAAATTTCCCCATGGAAGCCCCAGGCCTGTACTGTCCTTCAGCTATGATCCCAGAAAAAGACAGATACTCTCTCTCCCAGCATTCATTTATTGAATCTCAGGGAAGACTCCTCTTGGTGTAACTGACATCATGTGCACATCACTAAACCCACCAATGTGGCCAAAGGGATGGGGTTTTCTCTCTGTTCACCTCTGTGTTAGAGGACTTAGCGGGTGGGGGAGGGAGGAGGGTTCCCACGGAGAATGCACTAAGGCCATATGGGGTTTGTAAAATATCGATCATCAAAGGAAAGATTGATATTGTTACTGACAAAGGCATAAGGAGGAGATGCTGGGCCAGGAAAAGAGAGAGAAAGGAGGAAAGGGAAGGGGGAATGCATTTTAGTATTTTTAGGAGGTAGAGGAGGCAGTGACTGTCTCTCTTGAAATTTGAGGAAATATCTGACTTTTCTTGTGCAATGATTACAGCAGCATCTCTGTGGCTCTCACTGTAACAGTGGAAACACCTTTGAGAGGAGTAGATACATTTCCATGGTATTTTCACCTATGTACACTGGTGGTACCCTGAAAGGAAAGGAAAAGTGAAATTATTATTGGGTGAAAGAGTGATAAGACATGAGGAGAAATGAAACCCAGTGAATGGGTTACTGATCATGAAACCTGGTCAGTCATGGTTTCTTCTCAGTCATGCTCAATTTTGCTCTCCTCACCATATTTTTTTTAAATGGCAAGGCTCAGATGAGTGTGGAGGGAGCACCTTGGACACCTGAGTGAGGTGGATGGGAGTTCTTCTTGGTCCTCCCTATATTCTGAGTCACTGTGATTCACTCTCTGCTTTGTTGCAGTTTTATCGCAAATCAGAAAAGGTTAGAAATCATCAATGAAGATGATGTTGAAGCTTACGTGGGACTGAGAAACCTGTGAGTACTTGGGACTGTGCACGTTATCCCAGAGATTTTTCCTCTACTCTGGCCAGGCAGGCATTCACTGGCTAGTTCTAATATGTATGAAATGATGTGTTTTCACAGGACAATTGTGGACTCTGGATTAAAATTTGTGGCTCATAAAGCATTTCTGAAAAACAGCAACCTGCAGCACATGTAAGTAGAGATTGATTCTTTTGCTTCCCAGGACCCAATTTGTTCAATATTTTCCCCCTCTGTTTATTTTCCTTCTTTTCCAACTGGAAACCTCCCTTTTTAAAGTTAGTATAGCTGTGATAATAGCTTAGAAACATTAGCTCTGATTTTGTTTGATTTTTGAATAGCTTCAGAGGGGTACTTAGAACAGGCTGTTTATTCCCTTTCATGAATTTCTGGGCCAGTTCCATCTTGGACAGAGCAGTAGGGCTAGCAGCAAGGAATCTGATGTGAAAACTGTGTCCTTGCACAGAGTTCTTGGTTTTCTTCCTTGGAATCATGACATGCTCCCTGGAAGACATCAAACTAATGGAATTGAATGAAGCTGACTTGGCCTTGGCCTTTGTAGGGAAATAAAAATTACTGGTGCTTTCCCCCCCTAAATAGGGTTCTCTTTTGAACCTTCATTTTCCCAAAGTTGTCTGTCATGGATTGATAAAGGTAGAGAAAAATCAATCATGGGACATGCCAAAGGTACAGAAAATTATTAACAATGGGAAATGTTTCCCCAAAGTCTTATTGATTTTGTCCACTGAAGTCAAATGGAAATATGGAAAATGGGAACTGTTAACTTGTTTGTTGCTAAATTCTCTAGATGATGGCATTTAAGTCCATAAGGTGCGGCTTTCCTGAGAGTTGTCTTTATTAAACTAAAGATCACCTAAGTGCAGAATATTTATGCATCACTGAGCTCAGATTTGTACTCCCATAACGAGTTTTTAGTGCTTTTGACAGAAGGTTGTTGCCTGCATTCATTGATGCTATTTTGCTGGGCCAAATTCTCTTTAAAATGATACCTTACATGTCATAGTCTACCTGTGGGAGCCTCACCTTGATTATTTCACATGATCTTCTTCTGACAATTGGTAGGGAAGATAGATCTTTTTAATTCACATTTCACAGGTAAAATAAGAGTGAGGAAGTTCTAGGACTTGCTCAGATTCACAGGTTGTAAGTGGCAGAGTTATGTCTCCATGGCCAACCCTTCTCCATGTTCTTACAATAAGAGTACAGGAAATAAAACTGTGTCATCTATATAATTAGAGAATCAGACTTTCTTATAAGGTTTGTCCTCTTTTTTTTTTTTTTTTTTTTTTTTGAAAAGAACAGTTTCTTAACTGATTTCCATGCCAGTTATAAAGGAAACCATTCTTGGCCAGCGCAGTGGCTCACACCTGTAATCCCAGCACTTTGGGAGGCCAAGGCAGGTGGATCATGAGGTCAGGAGTTCGAGACCAGCCTGACCAACATGGAAAAACCCTATCTCTACTAAAAATACAAAATTAGCCAGGCGTGGTGGCACATGCCTGTAATCCCAGCTACTTGGGAGGCTGAGGCAGGAGAATCGCTTTAACCCAAGAGGCAGAGGTTGCAGTGAGCCAAGATTGTGCCATTGCACTCCAGCCTGGGCAACAAGAATAAAAATCCCTCTCAAAAAAAAAAAAAAAAAAAAAGAAAGAAAGAAACTATTCTCTTAGAAGTGGATTGCCTGGACACTCTATTGAAATTTGTTGATATTATGGAAAATAAGAATTTCATAAAGCCAATATCACAGCTTCATATTTTATAGGTGGCATTAATGTTGAAGTCACTTTAAAAATAAAGAAAATAAAGTCTGTAAATTAAGACATAAAACATTCTGAAAAAATGTGATAAAACTCCAGGGAACTTTATTAACACATTTCAATTAAATGCTTTTTGGAATCATCTCTGCAGTCTGCACAAATCTGATGGCTGCGTAGGCCTTGATAGCATAAACAAGAGAGAAGCTGGATAGAAGAAAAAGGCGAAGTGCTCTAACGCAGTCACTTAGATGTAATTAATGGCCTCAGTGGTTAAGTTCTGGTATTTTCATTACAGTTGACCTTACACCCAAATTACTCAACAACTGCATTTTACTGGCTCTTTTATCACATCACTGCTCCTAATGTTGTGATTTGGACAGTGGGCTCTAACTAATTATAGTTTTATTAATAGACTTACTTATTACTTCACTTTACTTTGTATATTTTCCTTGTTGCATGCTATTTCTGTGAATATGAAAGCCACCTTGTATATTTTTTTATGTTGATATAGGACAAGAGAATTTTAGTGGTATTCTTTGTGCAGTACACAGCTTATATAAAGCCAAATATCTATCCCTATAAGAGAAGAATTATTTAAAGATGAGAAGCTAAAGGGACATACGTATCTTACACAGTTTTCTTAAGAAGCAATAGTTGAGATGTCGATCATTGATCAAATTACAAAAACGCTACTGATATTTGTAGCCTTTAGTGTATAGTAAGACAGGGAGAAATAGGCAAGTATCAGGCAATTATGAAGAGGTCATCGGATGGCAGTAAGCTTTGTATATTCACATGACAAAATAGGCTCTTAATCAGCAAAATATGAAATTAAATTAAGTTTGCTTTTGAAACAGTAGGGAGGAAGGAAGGAATTAAGTCAGGTGTCTGCCTTTCCGGATCTTAGACCTAACCTCTGCTTATGATGGAGGACTCTGGGGACCAGCTTGTTTGGTGGTCCCCTGATTTTTCACATGCAAATTGCACTCTTATCGCAAATATTAACACAGTGGGGTGCAAGGGAACTGATAACAAAATATGTATTAAAAGCTGTTTCGCTCTGTCCCGTGGATATACTGATGATCTTTCTGAGTTTCCCCAGCAATATAAAAATGCATGCCAAATCAGTCTATTTTACTAATAGGGAAATTCAAATGGGATCCTCTCTCTCACTTTCACCAAGTCTCCGCCTATCCTGCCCATTGTAGCATCAGGTGGGGACTGCTCAGAGCCCAGAGACTAGTCACTGAGTTATTTCTTGATGCCTTTAATTCCTGCCCAGCCCCTAAGAGCCCAGGGACTGTGAGAAAAGCTGGTATTTGTGTTTTCCAGGGACTTTGCAGAGGTGCTAATTAGCTCCCTTGCAAAGCTCTATAATCAAACAGTAAGAGGATTGTTGATTTTTTTTCCCCTCCCCTCTTCCTCCTTTTTGGCTTTTGGCCCTAATAATAAGTATGGCTCATAAGACTCATCTTGTTCTTTGGCCCATAAACCCGCTCTTTGCAGTGCTGCTGGCAGCCCCACAGAGGCAGCAGCTCTGCGGGGCGGCATTTTACCAGCAGAAAGGGAGAACCTTCACCCTAAGCTTCCCCTTTCTTCGCTGCCTCTCTCCACCTTTTTCCTTAGGAGGAAAGCAGGTTTTTGGTTTTTAGTTTCTTTGTTTTAGAAAGATTGGGACTTCTGATGAAGATGAAAACATTTGCGCCTTAGAGACTGTGGTAAAGATAGGTAAACTGACTTTTCAATGCATTGTACACCAATGAAACCCATTCTTTTTTTTTGAGAAGGAGTCTCACTATTGTCACCTGGGTTGGAGTACAATGGGGCCATCTTGGCTCACTGCAACCTCCGCCTCCTGGGTTCCAGCAATTCTCCTGCTTCAGCCTCCCAAGTAGCTGAGGTTACAGGTTACAACTGCTACTATGCCTGGCTAACTTTTGTATTTTTAGTAGAGACGGGGTTTCATCATGTTGGCCAGGTTGGTCTTGAACTCCCGATCTCAGGTGATCCACCAGCCTCGGCCTCCCAAAATGCTGGGTTTACAGGAGTGAGCCACTGCACTAGGCCGAAACCCATTCTTAATTTATGTTCCAAAAGAAGAGGCTTATGTGGGCACATTTTACAATTTCCTCGTGGATTATTTTTTTCACGTGGGTAGCACTTTATACTCGGTGTGAAGAGAGAAGATGTACGTGTAGAAAGAAGGAGGGTATCCTTGTGTAAGTAGGGGTTTGGATGAGTGGAGATCTCAGTATAGAATTAAGCTGGGAGTGGACACACACACTCTTGAATGATGAGACATCAGAGTGGTAGGTTCTTTCTTTATCAACTGACTAGCCTTAGTTCATGCTTTAGCTCCTGGGTTGTAACCCCAGGACTGTGTGACTGATCAGACACACCAGGATAATTCAGTGATGACTTCCTGGCCCCTTCCTCAGGTAAGGGGTCAGGATTACTGTCACCCTCAGGTCTCATGTTTTATCCAATTCTCAGTCCAACACTTGCTTTCTTGGGCAGGAAACACATGCTGAAAGGTTCATTGGCTGCCTCCGGTTTGTAGAGGTCTTGTTTTTTTTTATGAAAGTTGATGTTTATTTTACATTCATTTTATTTATTAAACACGTCTTGAGGCCCAAGCATTGGACACTCTTTAAATAAATTTAAACAGTAAACAAATTTGCAGAGTGAGTCAGCTGCCAGGATTATGGCTCGGAATTTCCCACCCCAAAATCTCATGGCACTAATAATTGGAGACTCCTTTATTGAATCAAATAACATGTTTGAAACATGTCAGAAAATTATTATTTTTTAATCACAAATGTATCTTTTCATCATCTGGTTGATCCAAATCTGAAGATGGTATGTTACTAGATTAGCTCAAGATGAAATCTGACATATTCCTTGTTATATAATTTTTTTGTTCTCATGATGGTGGTATTCAGTTATCTAGATCATATATAAGCAATCTTAGTAGAGTTTTTTTATCAATAAAATATGTCTTTCCAATAAAGACATATTGGATTGAGTTAATGTTCAGAGTTTTGTGTGCCACATAATTTCAAAATATCCATGATGCCCTTTAGTTTTAAGGCATCTTTTTTCCCTACTGGGTTTATAGTTTTAAATTTTAATTAATCTTACATATCCTCCTATTAATTGTTCAAAAGATCAGGACTTCTATAAGGTATATAAATTGGCTGTGAATCAATATATGCAAAATAAGCTTTTGGGTGAAAAAGACATTAAAAGCACACAATATAAAAAATATGTTACTTTTCCCTGCAAATAAAAAATGTAGACAAGGCTAGAGGAAAAACTCAGCTATTACTCTAAATCAAAGAGAGATATTTGGATATAAGTAAAGCATGTATAATGATAAAATAAAATTATGTTTTGAAAACAAAATCTCTTTGAATACCGTGTTCCTAAGTAACATTTTAAATTCATGTTCAATGTTTTTGATTCCTTTCAGCAATTTTACCCGAAATAAACTGACGAGTTTGTCTAGGAAACACTTCCGTCACCTTGACTTGTCTGAACTGTAAGTAATGATTTTCTGTGGCATTTGGGGAAAAGTTTTCAAAGGAAGGGGTAATTAAGTATTTTTCTTTTAATGAGTGATGCTGCAGATCTATTTTTATATCAAATTCTCAAAAAATGATTTTTTTGAGAATCAAAAAATCTTTTGAGTTTCAGTCTCTGTCATTTATTCCCTTGTGGTTTATTATTTTTCATTTAAAAAGTTCAGTAATTAAAAAAATAGAAATCTCAGTAGTAACATACCATTTCTGGTTTGTTTAAATGTTGTTTTTACATAAATAATTTCTAGTAGAGGCAAAAAAAGAGAAAAAAAAAGGGGGGCTTTGTGTGAAAACGGCTATATATTTTGTATCTCACAGCATCGGTTTGGTTCCTGTTGTATCTAGACCCTAAAGTCAAGCAAACCCATTCAAGGAGGAAATAAAAATGGACAAAACCCCCCTTAACATTTGTCCATCTTAATGATAGGGAACGTTGTGGGAGACGTTATTCTTCTTTCTCCCCACCCGTCTTTGTGAGATTTTCTTCCAGGTCTGTTATTGCATTCAGTATTTATTTTTAAGTCCCATTTTCTTCTGTTGTGAAATGATAGAAAACGTATTGAAAGGTGTTGATGACTAACAGCCAGCATTTCCAAGTAAGCTCAATTTCTTGAATTGTTCTCATGAAACAAATATGAGCTGTTGCCATCCTTGTGGCAAGGCACCTCAGAGCATCCTAATGCAGAGGCTTTGTGGGGCAGATGTGGGCCCAGGACAAGGCTGTTGAAGATTAGACAATGGCATCTGCTTAAATTCAATGTTACCTGAATTGTGGAGAATTTTTTCTTCTTTTAAATGAAGATCCATCCCTATTCACAAGGAAATTGTGCAGATTGGAATATGTCACTGCTGGAGAGACAACAAGTTAATAGGTGCAACGGGTGTTATTTGTGAAAATCTTGGCAATTGGCAATTATTTGGAATAAAGTGAATTCAGGACATTGAAGCACTAATGCTTCAACACAGGAATAGGCATGATAAACTAAAGGAATATAAATGAGATAGGGTAAAGTACTTGGGGTAAAAATTTTGAGCAAAATTGCATAACATTTTCTTGCTGGATTAAAAATTAGAGTTTTAATTTCAAATTTATGTCTCAATGTTCTTGAAGCATAATCAGTTCATTCCACAAATGTTAATTGTGTACCTATTACAAATCAAAATGATGTGGCACAAGGCCATGGGATAAAGGGAGAAAAGTTTCTATGTTCCTGGATTCTGTTATCCAGTGGAAGAGGTAGAAACCTAAAGATATAAGTGTAATGTGCTGTCATAATCATCGAGCTTGTACAGTAAGCTGGAGAAAGAAGCCAGCTGTGCACCAGTGTTGTCTTGTCATATGAACATTGCTGTATTCATAATTGAAACATTCCTTTGCTTCTTTATCCCTTCTGCTGAGTTAATTATATCCTCTTTTAGAAAGATTCTTTAGTTTTGCATGTACTCAGAGCTCCAGGAAGCATTTTGGATTCATGGGGTTTAAACTGGTGGTGGGTCTTTTCTGCATTCTATTCCATATCTTATAACATCAACTCCCATGTTGGTGTTGGAGAGATATTTGGAGGTGATGAAGCAGACACAAATTAAATGAGTGTACTATGACCACATTTTCCCCTAAGAAACTCCTGGAAAAGACTCCAGGGATCCCTGAGATTCTTAGAACCCAAACAGAAAACCACAGGAGTAAATGATGTTGCAAAGCCCAGGTCCTGTCCTCACAGCAATCTTAAGTATTGTGGTTAATGCCAGGCAGAGTCTATGTAACAATTTTAAATGGCCTCATTTAAAGCCTCATTACCATAAATGGAATTCATCTTAAATAGGCCACTGAGTATTATAAATAAGCATTTAAAGATTTTTTTTTTCTTGTGGTTTTTATTTTCCTCTTGACTACTTCCTCTTTTAGCCATTGCAGGCCACAGGAGTCCAGGCAGCATGGCTGAGGTCTGAATGGTGGTGGCTTTCCTCCCACCGTGGTCTAACACAGCTCAGTCTGCAGTTCAGTTGCCTTGCCCTCAGAATAGCTTGCTCTGTGTGTGTGTGTGTGTGTCTGTGTATGTGTGTGTGTGTGTGTCTGTGTGTGTCTGTGTGTGAAGAAGGTCTACAGCTCCTTTCCAGGTTCTCTCTCTCACCTTCACTCCCACTATCTTGAATCAATGAAACTGACTGTGATTGCATAATGCAGAAAGCTAGGGGTGTCAGCCTTCTGACATTCACACTTTAGTCTTAGCTTTGTATTTACAGTCTCATTTTAAATTGAGATGAAATTGTTCTGCCCCCTGCTGAAGTTTCAGCTTAGAAAGTGATAACACTTGCACCTTTAGCCTGGTCAGAAATAAGTATGTTAGCATTCCTGAAAACGTATTGTTGGCATCTTGTTAGTAACTCTATAATAATCACGATAAATTTGTCATGGCACCTTATTTTCCCCATGTGATAAGACATTCTTTTCTGTCCTATATTTTGGCTATTTCTGTCCCTATCTTGTTTCCCTTGTTATTCCATAAGGTCTTGTATCATTCTCCAGTGCTGTCTGCCCATAGCAGAAGCTCAGTAAGTGCATCAGACAAATGAAGGAATAATAAGTGCTGTCATGCTATGAAAGTGGTTTGACTTCCAAAGGTTACTGGCTAGAGAGAATTCATAATGTTATAGTATTTTACAAGCACTATTGTAGCTAAAATGGAAAAAGGAGCTTGATCTGTTGTCATTTTTGTTCCCTGTAGGATCCTGGTGGGCAATCCATTTACATGCTCCTGTGATGTTATGTGGATCAAGACTCTCCAAGAGGCCAAATCCAGTCCAGACACTGAGGATTTGTACTGCCTGAATGAAAGCAGCAAGAATATTCCCTTGGCAAACCTGCAGATACCCAATTGTGGTAATTTATTTTTAAATCAATGTGTTCTAGTTGCTATTAATTATTCTCATTGCCTTGGTGTGGTAGTCTGGGAAAATTACCATTACCTGGATTTTATATAGTATTCTGTTGATGTCTCTAGTGAATCAGAC
Organism: Callithrix jacchus; assembly: GCF_049354715.1. Classification (NCBI taxonomy): domain Eukaryota; kingdom Metazoa; phylum Chordata; class Mammalia; order Primates; family Cebidae; genus Callithrix; species Callithrix jacchus. The sequence goes on along the minus strand of NC_133502.1, from coordinate 98,317,158 downwards.
AACCTTTATGTGCAGGGTGGTGAAATCAGCTGGGAGCAACTTGCTGAATATTCTTTGCTAGTAGAACATTAATTCAGAGTGGATGGCTATAAAGTACATAGGGAAAAAGTACACTACTCATGGGGGAGTAACATGCGTGTGTGGGTATTATTGTGGTACATCACTGAAGACTCATTCTTTCCATTCGTTTGTTCATTTGCTTATTTGTTCATGTCTGTTCATCTGTCCACTCATCCACCTATCTGTCCGTGCGAAAACTATCTGCTGAAAGTGTGGCACTTCTCTGGCCACAAATACCCTTGGTTGGCACCCAGGCCAAGGGTCTCAGGATGATGAAAGTGTCCTTGCAGCACAAGCAAATGCAATTCAATCCAGCACATACCCTTAAACTTGTCTTACTGCCAGGTGTCTGTGTCTCTTGATGGGGTGCCCCAAGTCTGCCGTGCCATGTGCTTTTCTCCATGTCTGGATTTAAGGTCTCCTACTTTGCCATCATCCCCTACTCCTCTCCCCAGTGTTTTCATCTCCAACATTTAAAAGGGCACCGAATGGCAAAATCAGAGCTCCTGTGAGTTATGGTGAGTTATAAGGAAGGAATACCAAAGTGTTCGGCTTAGGATTTTACTAGTCTTCAGTGATGTACCACAATAATACCCACACACGCATGTTACTCCCCCATTGACATTTGAATCTGTTAGTCAACCAGTTAACAAGTTCACAAACAATTATGTTTGATCTTCTGGCCTAGTGGCTGGTGACACAGCAGAAAGCCATGTAGCACCTGGTTCTTGTGCACAAGGAATCTGTGTATTAACTATAAACAGCGGATTATTTTCGGAAGACCCTATTATTTGAGGTCTATTTGTTATTTAAGAAAAATGGAGCGGCTGCACGTGCTTTGTAGGAATGTGATAAAAATAAAGATATGGCCGGGCGCGGTGGCTCAAGCCTGTAATCCCAGCACTTTGGGAGGCCAAGATGGGTGGATCACGAGGTCAACAGATCGAGACCATCCTGGTCAACATGGTGAAACCCCGTCTCTACTAAAAATTACAAAAAATTAGCTGGGCACGGTGGCGCGTGCCTGTAATCCCAGCTACTCAGGAGGCTGAGGCAGGAGAATTGCCTGAACCCAGGGGGCGGAGGTTGCGGTGAGCCGAGATCGCGCCATTGCACTCCAGCCTGGGTAACAAGAGCGAAACTCCGTCTCAAAAAAAAAAAAAGATATGTGTCTGTTTCTTACCCTGAACAACCTTAGAAGACAGCGCTGACCCTTCCCACAGATCTTTCTGTCACAAATAGAGCCCTTTGGTTTCGTAACGGGGAAATAAGGCTTTGTTCTCTTGCCAACCTCTGTCAGTTTTCTTTGCTAGCTAACACTTAAAAAATAAAAAACTTTTTAATATGTGTCTTTTCCTGATTGATAAGAGGGTAACTGCTCTCTATTCTGGTACAAATTTGTACCGCTGAGAGAAATCGCCTAGGGGGACAAGTAATTCAATGTTGAGTCACCTGGCCTTTTGGCCAGCTCCCAAATCCCTACGGCTGTTGTGGCCACATTGGTTCAGCAGCCACTGATAGGAAAAGAGAGAAAGCATCTGACTCCTGCTCTGATTTCACAAATTGCCTCTTAACAGACGTCTGCTTTGCCCTTGCCTGAAACCAATTCCACTTTTTCCGTTTTAATTTTCGGTTGTGTTGTCTTGGCAGCATTCTGGGAATGCACCCTGCCTTACGTGTTATTGCTCAGCTATTGTGATTGGGATGGAGGACACATAAGGAGTGAACTGGTCCTCATTTTTCCTAATCCATTTGTCAGTTTTCAACCATTTTTTCTTTCTATTTTCTACAAATTAGTGAATTGTGTGTCTAAGAGTGAGTTTTTGAAACTACTGTGACGAGGACATGGACTCAATTGATCGATTAGGATTGAATGGTTATATTTTTGGTAACATTCACAATTCATTTCAAAGTCAAGGATGCTTTTCAACAAGTAACATTATGAAAGAGTGTGACAGGTGAATTGACAGACTTATTTTTCCTATCATTTTTGTGTTCTTAACTGTTTTGTTCTTTCCCTTTTAATTTTTATTCTCTTTCAAGTGTTTTACTTTTATTGATATGTTTTCTTGCAAAAGTAGTTCCCTACATTACACATATAAAATTAGTCTTTTTCTTGCTCCTAACCATTTCAGGTCAGTAGTCATAGATTTATCATGTTCTTTTTAACCATTGCATGGTATTCATGGTACAACGTGTCTTAATTAGTTAAATGTTCCATATTGATGGGCATTTTGCTTATTTTCAATTTTTTATTACTACACAAATATTTCAGCAAGCATCCGTATTCATGCGTTTTAAACACATGTACAAGTGCAAAGGTGTCTCTAGAATACATAGAAGGAAGCAGAATTTTTGGTTTATATGGTTTGCACATTAAAAAATGGCTGTTAACTGTTTATACCCACTCTAACAAGGTATACCTTGAAATTAGCAAACTTTTTAATGTTTATCTTTCTAAAAAATGCTATGTCATGGCTTTTGAGTTTGCATTTTCCTGATTACTACTGAGTATCTCATGTGTTTATTGGACTGTGTTTATGTTTCAGTGAATTACTTGTTTATATCCTTTGTCTATTTTTCTGTAGGGCTTTTCCTTGTCTTTACTTTCATTGCTCTTTGTTTTTTCTTAATTGTTTGAAAGTGATATATATTCCCTTTTTTAAAAAAATGTATAAAGCCGAAATATTTTCTGCAGAGATTTAAATATATATTTTCTGCATAGAGATATAACCACCAATAAGGCAGAAATATATTTTTTCTTCCCTTTACTTCTCCACCCAGCTCTCAGTTTGTTGTCATCTGGAATTTTATTTTTATATGGTTACCTGGCTTTTTTGAAGATGCCCTATTTCTTTGCATATTATACACTTTTGTCTCCTACTATATTCTCATGGTGTGATTTTTCTTCTTCCTGGAGTATATCTTCAAATACTTCTTTCATATAAATTAAAAAAATTAAATCAAGTTCTTGAGTGGTGAGAAATTGGCCTGTATTTTTTATTCTCGGTGGAATTTGCTGGGTAAAACATTATAGGCTCAAAAACTCAGAAATTTGCAGATATTGCACTGTATTCTATTTGTATTCAGTGTTACTGATGAGAAGACTGAGGCTAGTCTGATGCTTGCTATTGCTAGATAACCCGTGCTTTTTTTTTCCTCTTTAGAAGTTTTTAGGATTTACTCCTTATCCATGTTATTCTTAAATTTCACCACAATGTAACTAGATGCAGGGTTAAATTTTTTTGTTGTCATTTAATTCTGCTTGGTGTGTGGGATACCCTTTCAATGTGAGGGTTCACGTCTTCAGTTCTGGAAAAATTTTCTTATTGATTTGCTCTACGTATTCTTTCATTCAGGAATAGACATTGGATAGATATTTACACTTTTGGCTCCGCCCACACCAGTCACCCTTTCCTTAGTCATTTCCATCTGTTCGTCCTTGTGTGCTGCATTATGGGAGAATTGGTTTACTCACTACTTAGCTCTTCAGCTATTTCTCCAGCTGCTGATTTTTTGTTTTCTTTCAATCACTGATTATCAATTTCCATAATCTCTTGTGAGTCATTTTTTGTGACCGAAATGCCCTTTTCCATACTAGGATTTGCCATATCTCCATGGAGTCCTGCAATCCTGCCTCTACTTTTGGGTCCTTTGAGAGCCTTGCTGTTTTGTGAAGCATGTGGTTATGTGTCCATGTGGGACTGTGCTGCTCTTCATTAATCCTCTTCTGCTTTCTCTCATTCAGGTGTTTTTTATAGTTTCTTGTCCATCAATGTCGTGCCTTTTCATTTTCTAACATGGTTCTGGATTTTAAGAAAAATATTGAGCATCAGTTCTAGATATCTGGGCTGAGAAGGGGAGCTTTGACTTTGGGGCTTAGTCATGTATTAATTTTCTTTTGATGATTTCCCAATTTCAGTTCTTTTAGGAGAAGTTAGATAATCTAAACAGAAAATGACACTAGAATGTTAGATTTAAAATCTTTTTTGAAATTCTGTGTTGAAGAAACCAGATGATAACATGCCAATATCTTCAAGGTAGATGTCTTGTTTGAAAAAAAAAAGAATTTATGGTCAGCTGGCTTTTTCTTTTACATATACTTTTGAAACACATCTGTTGTGTTTAAGTTACAGATTTGAAGTTCATCTTATTTCCACACTTTCTAGGGGGTAGGGGGTGAAACGTTTTAGCTAGCTGAATCAGTAGAGACCATGGTCTTGTGTGTGTCATCATCATAACCCAACAATTTGCCGCAACTACCGTGGTCATTGTATTTAGTTTGCAATTGGCACTATTTTTATTTCAATAAAAAAGAAGAGCTATTGAGCTTTTACTTGTTTATAAGATGGGTTTTCTTTAAAAGCTTCCCTTGTTAGTATTTAATCATGAAGATATTGTATGGAGAACAAGTTCTCTACATTTTATATGCAAATATGCATATTCCATGGTGCCTTCTGTACCCTTTGAACATAACAGACGTTTGATGAAGGTTTGCTGAATTATCAAATGCATGAACCATATCATATTAATGGTCACGTTGGACCAGGTTTTTAATATAATGGTGTGAATATTTCAGTTAATTAAAAATAACTTAAACACATTATTTTAGCCAAATTATTCCATAGTTTAGTTTTTTTAGTTCTTTTTGAAATTTTTTTCCTCATTGCATTTTTGAGAGTATCTCATTTCTTCTTTTTTCTTTATATCCTTAGAGATTAATCGAGCATGATAGATGGGACTGGGAAGTTTAACTGCATCATTCTCATTAATAGTGCAGTCAAAATGCCTCACAATATTTTTCTAACAGTCTCCTCCTGCTGTGAATTACTGTAAATTTATTCATGCTGTAAAACAAGTGGTGGTTTGTTTCTTCACAAGGCCCTTCTAAACCTTAGAAAAACTTTATTAATTGCAAGGCAACAAAACACTTTCATATTACATTTCCACATTAATTGGAATAAAGAGATGCTACGAGCAATGGTTCTGAAGACTGAAACAGAATCATGTAAGTGTTGGGAAAGAAAGCTGATTTTGCCAGGCTGTGCCGATTATCATCTGACATAAAAAATCTCCCTGCTACTTCTTATAGCATTTTTAATGAATTTATTTATCATTTAGTATTTAAAAAACATTTCTTCTCAATTCCTGGACACTTAGATGATCGTCAGCAGTTAGTCTTGCAGTATAAAACTTTCAGTCACTTCCCCTGGCAGAATGGGATTATTAAGGAGCAGTGGATATAATATGTTAATTTTTAAAAATACTATCATTATTATTTAAATCTTACTCGAGAGCTTCTTCAGCAAATGTTAATAGCACATGAAATGCTCTATCTTAAGTAGATGGCAAATACATTTAAGAAAGGCAATACTCCTCAGGGTCATATCAAAACAATTCCTGCACCTATTTTACTAGTAAGTAGTTACCACACAGAATGATAGTCCCACAGTGAATATAAGGTAGCAATTCACTTGTTGGTTGAACTGTGCCATTACTATGTAAACCATCTTTAATGATCCCATGGATTGAAATCAGACTTGCCTTTGGTTTCCTTGCTATTTATGATGATAATTTCCATTTTCTACTTTCTAAACTTCAAACTTTTAATGTAAATAAAAAGTGATCTGATAGTGAAGATCAGATCACAGGTGCCCAGGAGGAGAGGCCGGGTTCCTTGAGATAAATTGAATTTAATGATTTATTTTTAAGATTTACTTTTGGTTTCAACCACAATTTGTAGCACATATGCCTGTGTAGCATATTTCTACATACTCCTTCTTTTGTTTGTGTTGAACCAGGAAAATAGACTGGTAATAATTCCACTTTGTTAACATTCCCAGATTAAAAGGATATGCTATATTAATGCTCTATGTGGAAGTTAGAGTGATATGAAACATTATGTTCTTAGCAACTTAGTTGGATTACTTTCTTTCCTGAAAACTGTATACAAAGACTACTTTAGTGTACTGCTTTGCTTTAATTTTCTTAGAGATCAGGTTTTACCTTCTAAATAAAGCAAACCACACAGTGGATCATTGTTTTTCTTTATCTTCTTAGAATGTCAAATGATGTTGTTTTTTTTCTCATCTGTCAACTGCTGTTTAAGTTTTTGTGTTTAGAAGTTATGTAGTAGCTGTCACTATTGTGACATGGCTCACATGTGCTTAGAAGCACAGTTTCAAATTTGAGCTTGCAAAGTCCTTTTGCTAATTTTCTGCAGTTTTTGCTACCAGTTACAAAGCAGTCACTTCTAAATAGGTCAGGCTCATTTTAGCTTCATTCTTGGTTGTGGAATATATCTGTTTAGGAGGCAAAGAACTTGGAAGATATGGCAAGGAGATTAGAAGGGTAGAGGGGAAGATTATAGAAATTTAGTATTCTGCTGAGAGAGAATTAAGAGATAGGTAAAGTACTTATTTGTTTTAAGTTATTTGTGTGCACACAAATAGAAGTGAGAAGAGAGAAGGCAGAGAACAGACAAAATTATAATTTACTTGAATACTTTTACACATGTAGAATATTGACCCAACATCAAATGAACAGAGCTCAGGACCACGGAAGCAATCTGAAAATGAGCACAAGCCAGACCTGATGGTGGTTACTGAAAAATATTAGTAAAACCCAACATTGGCCCATCTTACTTGTTGCCAAGCTGAGTTAATCCCAAATGACCAGAGATTTATTTTTCCTTAATAGAAAGTGAGGGCCCACACACTTTGAATGAGTGTTTGAAGGACCTAGTCAATTTGGTCAACTCTTCGCAAGTATGCACTAATGGGTGGAAGCAAAGACATGGCAGATCCCAGCAAAGGAGGCAGACAGACAGACATGGGCCAGGGCCAACCCCCCTCACTAGCTATTTAGTAATGATACTTGATAGTCTTAACTTCTTCATCTGGAAATAGAAATATTAATGGCACCTACTTTCTAGGATTTTTAGGATGACCGATAAGGTAAGAAATGGAAAATATTTAAAATAGAGTCTAGCACATACTAAATACCCAATATATATTAGCTATTGCTACCATCAATAAAAACAGTTAGATTTAAATGTATTTTACATATGAATTTAAATATATTTATATCTTATATTTTGTCAAATTGCTTGAAATGAAAATAAAGCCACAGCAGACATCACAATCAAAGAAAATGTTATGTATTCAAATCTGCTTGGGGAATGTACGATCAATGGAATTAAAATGGGTTTTTTTTTTATAGTAGGAGTTCTCAGAGCTTTTAATTTGCTAATGTGTGTTGTGAACATCCAGAGTTTTTTTACAGGGCTTTCTTCTTCTTCGTTTTTTTTTTATCTTGGATTTTTTTTTAATTTTTTTCTCTAGAACATCTCAAGAAATTAGCGTTCCATAAGACACACTTTGGGGAAAATTTGATAGACAACTCAGGCCATGTCAGATTTAAGAATAATGGTTGTAAGAACAAAAGCCCATTGAACAATTGCCCAAGACTTATAGTCTAAACCCTTGTCGTTTCAAGTGCGTTCTGTGGAAGGGAGAGTTTATTAGAACTGCAAATTATTAGGCCCCAACCCAGACCTATTGCAAAAGAAGCTACATCTTTAACAAGATACCCTGGTGATCCATATGCACAATAGAGTGTGGGAAGCTTTGATGTAAAGAAAGTCAACATTTTCACTGCCTGGTTGAGGATTTTCTGCTGAGGTCTACAGGCCAGGCCATCCTTCCTGAAGGAATCCAGATCAAGAGACATTTACACGGAGGTATCTGTCTGCCTGGGAAGCTGGTCCTCTCTGATTTCCGGAGAGATTCCCCAGAGTGCAAAGGAAGACAGCTGTAAGGCTTAGAGTCAGGATCCCTTTAAAGTAGAGTTAGCAGCTCTTGGAAGCATTGCTGGGCTTTGCTGTGTACTTGTGCCGATTTCAAATCTTATTAAGCCAGGAAGTAGTGCCTGGCAACTGGTTTATCCCGCCTTGGCTATTCATGCTTCCCAATTCATTTTTATTGTGCTAATTAAACCTCAAGTGATATTTCAAGTACAGATTGTTTTTTCCATTATTGAATCTTCGGCCAGCATATTAACGCTGTAGAATTAAACGTGAGTCAGATGCTTACTCATTTGTGGAAGACTACGTATAAAAGATCTAGACTTGGCCAATTTTGCTCAGATTCCTTTGGAAACTGCGATGAAAGGCTGATACAATTTCTCTATAAATAAAGGAGACTCATGCTTCTACAGAATAGACATGTAATTATTTTTTAAATGAAATAATTTCTTTATCAAGGATACTCAGTGGTATTTATGGTCTATGATGAAATGGATATGTATATCTTGGGAGGTAGTGGTGAAGACCCTGAGCTTTGCGTTCAAATTCTAGGTCTGCATGTACTTGGATAGTGTTAGATAATGTATTTGACTTTTCCAAAACTCATATACTTCATCAACTAAATGGGCAAAATACTTATCTTCAAGATTGGTTCTAATGAGATAAAACAAGGTACCATGCACGAATATTTGGTTCAGTGAATGCCCAATAAATGCTAATATTAGTGTTACTGTAATTAAATGCTCTTAGAGCTGTTGATTATATAAGCTTGAGTTTAACAAAAAACCTACATTAGATTTTATAGGAAAAATTAACATTATAACATAGCATTTCCTACTGAGAATCTGTTTATTTTAACCTTTCTCTGTGGAGAATTTCCAAACTATTAGATACATTTATAAAAAGTAGGAAATTCATCCCATAGGTTTGTACTTGAAATGTCCAGGTGGGTGTGTCTTTAAACTCCAATGTGGGCATCTGGCTATGGAGGGGATCATATCTTGAGAACAAGCACCATGACAGGCCTTGACTCTGATGGTCACCCTGGAGTCAGCAGATAAATCTATAAATAACGAAAGTGGGAGAGACAGCCCGGCACGGTGGCTCATGCCTATAATCCTAGCACTTTGGGAGGCCGAGGCGGGTGGAGTGTCTGAGCTCAGGAGTTGGAGAACAGTCTGGGCAACATGGCAAAACCCTGTTTCTACTAAAGATATAAAAAATTAGCCAGGTGTGGTAGTGTGTGCCTGTAATCCCAGCTACTCAAGAGGCTGAGGCGCAAAAATTGATTGAACCCAGGAGGTAAAGGTTGCAGTGAGCTGAGATCATGCCACTGCACTCCAGCTTGGGAAATAGAGCAAGATTCTGCCTCAAAAAAAAAAAAAAAAAAAGAAAGAAAGAAAAGAAAAGTGGGAGGGAGAGTCACAAAGCACAAACACTTGTAAGCTAAAAAAGCAGATGGATGAATAGTAACTTACTTAAAGGCTGAGAATACTGGTTGCCAAGTTGACAATGGAGAAAGCCAAGGGAAAACTGGTTTATAGGGCAGAACTACTACAATGCTTAGGGCATGAGAGTACAAGTAATGTCAAATAGTCTACTGGTTGCAAGTCTGCTAAGCCCAGGTGACTGAACCTCTCCCACCTCAGCAGAAGATTGGAGGCTTAATTCTCTAAAGTGGATAAAACACAGGTTCTGAGAAATTCCGTGGGAACCATAGAGAATATGATGGATTTACATATGGAATATTAGTATTTCCAGACCTCTTTCTCCTCCAAGCAGGAAGTTGGAAGAGCATTATTTGAATAATTTGACTACTCCTTTCTTCAAAATGATTTCATGATCCTGACATTAGATGGTACCTAGTATATAGGCCAGTAATATTATCCTACAATGAAGCTGACAATTCACAAATATGTGCAATGCTTCTAGAACCCCATTCTTAAAGATGTCTGAACAACCAGACATGACTGAGGAAAGCTTATAATTGAAACACAAACACAAAAGCACCATAGAGAGAAAGAGGAAAAAATTGCAAGAAACAAAGTTGATACAGAGAAAAGAGAAACTCAAGAAATGATTATAAATATCTCAGAGAAATTGTAAGAGATATTGCATCTATGGAACAAGAAGAGGGTGCTATTTAAAAAAAACATTCAGGAACAAAAGAAGAGCTTTGGGAATAAAATACATGACAGAGGAATGAACAACCTTAAAAGGGGGTTTTAAAGGTTAATCTAAAAAAATCCCTTCGAATAGAGCAAATAAATGAAAAGATGGAAAATAGGAAAGGATTAGAGAATTAAGTGGGCTACGGAGAAGGCCCAACCTCCAACCAATGGGAGTTCTAAGTGATAAGAAAGCACGCTCATAGTTATATTGGCAACATTCCCGTAATTAACACTATCTTAAATTTGATGAAATATAGTAAGTATTGAATATTAGATGGTTCTGCTGTTAAGGCTTGCATACTCATGATAATCTTTATGTCTCCATCGAGAAAATGTAACTTTACAGCATATGTAGAGTATGTTGAATGTGGTGGGGGCCATGGGGGGGCTGGAATTCTGTGTGAAAGTGAGCCCATGTCTGTCTCATCTTCCACTGTGGGAGGTCAGTAGATACTGCTGAAACAGGAAAACCAAGAAGTAGCAATAAAGAATAATACTTAAAGATGAGCAGATCAATACCAAAAGAAGAAATTAAAAGTGATGAAATGGGTGCCTCCAGGAACAGGAAATAGTACCACATGGGTAAGGTGGGACTACTGTTTTTCACACACAGTAGCTTTAATCTTTTTCATAAGTTTTATAGAATTATCAACTCTTCAAACCACGTGACTAAATAAAATAAAGTATATATATATTTTTAAAAGTCACCCAGATTATGCAATTGACTTCAAGGAGATTTTTCACTAAGTAAGCCCATTTCTTCTGTCTTGTCTTGACATGCTTCATAATAAATTGAACAGCTTAATTGTCATAGAAGTTGTGAAGAAAACACATTGAGAAAAACAAAACTCATCCAAGATAACAAAGTTAGTATGTGCTGGATTTAGGGTGTTCTGCACTCTCTGTTAATCATTGTTATATATTTCATTGCCCTGTATAACTGGCTAGTAGGGACTTTTTTTTTTAACCCCATGAAAGATGTAACATTGCTCTCTATTGGATGCTTACAGGAAGGAAGAGTTTAGCAGCAGGTCTCACTAGCCCCTGAAAGCCAGATCTTATTGGGGAGTCTTCTCCTAGTGGTGGAAAAACCATGAGACATAGATTGTACAAATCTTATTCCAGCCTGATTTCACTAATAAAGAAAGATGGCTTTGCCAGTAAGAATACATCAGAAGAGAAGGGTTTATGCATAGTAATGTGAAGATGACAGATCAGATATTGCCAGATGGGTGGGTTAATTGCAATTTAACGGCTGTTGAAAATGAATTGCCTTCTTTGACCTCCAGGTTCTGATCTGAGTTAATGATGTATCATAGTCCTGCAGGACATAGCTATGGGTGACTATAGTCCCAAGCAGATTTTCTGACACCAAGAGAGGGATAGGCTCCACTAGCAGGTCCTGACATAATGTTATATCCTTTAGGACATGTCTATATATAAAAAATACTATGATCCTTATGCAGTTTAAAGCAGTGTCAACACTCACTTGGTATGATACTTTCATGAAGTGATAGCAACATCCCTAAAATTACACATAGCTTTTGAAATATAAAAGGATAAAAATGATGCTTTGCTAGACTATTAAAAAATGTTTATAAGGTTCAAAGGTTTATCTAATAAATACATTCTCACAATTTTTCCAATAAAAAGAACTTTTCACTGGAATGCATCTATATACCCACTTTCATTATATTCTAAATAAGATGAACAATTTTACCTAACTTTGAAACATTCTAACACTGCAATAGTTTAAGCTTCCTGTCTGAAAAATGCTTTGAAACTATATTTTCTTCAACAGAATGACTCTTTCAAAATCTGTGTCTGGTCGTAGGGTAGATTTGTGAGAGTTACTTAATGCAAAAAAACAGATTTTTGCAAAAGCAAAATAGATGCATCTCACCCTTTTGTGTTCTTGAGCAATAAAAAACAATGAAGGGTAGGAGGCAGAGGGAAATAAAAGACATAATGTTAGTCTACAGGTACTATAGACTAACGTTTATGTGCAGAAACTGGATTAGTAACTGTAGAACAGAAAAAAGGTGGAAGACAGTTCTATATGCTAGTGTTCTTGAAAGTAAAAGGTCATTCTGCAATAGTACTTTAAGAAATGTGCATAATTTATTTTGAAATCTAATTATGGCTTTTTTGGTTTACGTGAAATCTATGAAGCTGATCAACGTGGCACTTTTTCAGATCAACATAAATCAGTCTCAAAAGCAATTAAAGATTGATTTTTTAAAGCACAAACAGTTTTCAATTTATTGCTATTATTTCGATACTGCATTTAACTATTTGCATACACCTCTGCTTACTTTTCTTGTTCCATAGGTTTGCCATCTGCAAATTTGGCTGCACCTAACCTCACTGTGGAGGAAGGAAAGTCTATCACGTTATCCTGTAGTGTGGCAGGCGATCCGGTTCCTAATATGTACTGGGATGTTGGTAATCTGGTTTCCAAACATATGGTAAGGCTTGTGTTTGGCTGTGTCTTAATAAAGAGACAAGAGTGTTTCAGAATGTGAGAATGTATTAAACCTAGCGATGATTATTTGATATTTTATAGGGCTACATAGAGAAATTTACAAAGAGTTTTTGATGTACATTTACTTTCTACTTATTCTTAATTAACAAAGACTAATGCAGGCTTGCATTTTAGTTATGCATACCTGATAGAGCGAGGAGTCTTCATATTCCTAGTGAGCTCTTTGTATTATCCTGAGAAAAGCGAGTGACTTTCCCTATGGTCTTCTCCCTTAGGGGGAATTCAGGGATCAAGTCAACCTCATACACTTAGCAAGTGAAACCTAGAGAAATAGAATAACTTCTGATTTACTTGTTTGCCTGAGCCCAGCTCAGGCAGAGAAGCTTTTCTTTTCTAATATTATATATATATATTTCTCTAGTTAGGGAAAGAAACCCCAAATCCTGTCACTTGGGATCAATTCTAATCAAGGTTATTTTGTTTTTTTTTTTCTGTTAATTTATTTGTAGAATGAAACAAGCCACACACAGGGCTCCTTAAGGATAACTAACATTTCATCCGATGACAGTGGGAAGCAAATCTCTTGTGTGGCAGAAAATCTTGTAGGAGAAGATCAAGATTCTGTCAACCTCACTGTGCATTGTACGTAATCAGACTGGCATGTATTTTTAATAGCAAATGATCATGGACACATCTACGTTTGTTGCTGGAGCACTCTGGGTGCTGCTTAAGTTTGTTAAAAAAGTATATGCAGTGTTTTGTGCATACTTAATTAAGAAACATTATCAGCCTCTTACTTGTTCAATTTCTGCTTGACAACTCTTGCTCATCCATTATCTTTCTTTTAAGCTTCTTTCTTGATTTTGAGCTTGTCGTTTTGTGCCTTCCTCTGTCTTTTTTTCTAATAGAATATTTTTTCGGGCTGGTTGCTCCCTTTTGTTAATGTTTTAGCTTAAATTTTCATAAACCAGTTTCTAAAACTTTCTTCCTCTATAAAAGCAACATGATGCTTTAAAATTATGATTCCTAAAGTATTTGCTGCCTGTTCACAAATGCCTAATTGTACTGTTGATAAAATAAAACCTCATTCATTTGACATCAAGTTTCTGTGAGAAGGTAGAATTAGTCCTACTTAAATTATTGAAATTATCACCTGTAGAAAACTTTTATTATTATTGTTTTAAATTTCTGTATACATTGAATCCAAGTTAAAAATATCCATCTTCTTAAACATAAGTGCACTGTTCTTAAGTATTATAACTAATACAATATACATTTTGAAATTCCAAATTGTGGCTTTTAGCATGATGATGTATATTCAGTAAAAACTATATAGACACTTCATGTCATTGTAAATTCTGACCTGGCATAGTATAAATTAATGAGGTTTTACTCCATTTGGATTGGAACTCAGATGAGAAAAACATGAGTGTGCATGTGTGTAAGTGTGTGGATGAGTTACACATGTGTAGACCCCTGGCCATAGCTGGTGCCAATATGCTGGTTAACACTCACTCATAGCACACATTCAGTGTGTGATTGCTGGAGTGAACAATTGAAATCATCAGCTATAATCCTTTATCACTGTTAGTACCACCACTATGCCCAGTGGGGACTAAACTCATAATTTCTCATCATTTTGACCCACTCAGAAGCCTGAAGTCAATGTTATCTCCAAACGTTTGCAACCATTTCCAACTATATGTCCTTAAATCAGCACCTAACCCAAAATTCATTTGAGCATGGTGGAAGGAATGAGTGGGCCCTGGGTGTGGGGACCTGGGCTGGTGGGAGGAAGGTAAGTGTGGCCTCTGCCCCACTGTGGTCTTTGTGGTGATTGGTTTATAACACAGGTCTATGAGTGTGTGTATCTACACATGTATGGACCTTATTTTGTGTTTTATATATATATATGTATATATAGGGTTCCCCCAAATTATATTTAAATTGAATTTTTATAGATGAAATCACATATTAAAAACTTTTGTTTTCTGAAGACCATTTTAAGGAGGCCTGTGAGAGATATTTGGTAAAGCAAACAATTAAACTTTGCCAATTTAAGTTTAGTAAAGTCGAATTTCTTACAGTGAAGGACACTGTCACAACATACATATGCAGAGTTCAGCTGCACACTTGCTCAATTGAGAGGAATGTCACTGGTAACTGGAAATCTTTCTGTAAATTTATGAAAGTGAATTGGGCTCTTTTATCAGCTTTTCTTCTTTCTAGGTAGTATTGTGGGAGGATTTACCTGAATACAAGTAAGAGGGTAATATCAGATTACCTGTTTTCTATTAAAAATATCCAAACTTGAGTTTTTTCCTCAGTTTCAGGTTAATATCTATATGGTCACTAGGCTCTGAAAAATTGACTTTATCTGTCAAAGTTTAGACAAACAGCAGAAGCAATACATGTTAAAGAATATTAACATCTGACTGGGTGCAGGGGCTCATGCCTGTAATCCCAACACTTTGGGAGGCTGAGGTGGGTGGATTGACTTGAGATCAGGAGTTCAAGACCAGCCTAGGAAACATGGTGCAACCCCATCTCTACTAAAAATACTAAAATTGGTCAGGCATGATGGCAGGCGCCTATAATCCCAGCTACTCAGAAGGCTGAGGCACGAGAATCACTTGAACCTGGGAGGCGGAGGTTGCAGTGAGCCGAGATTGTGCCACTGCACTTCAGCCTGGGTGACAGAGCGAGTCTAAAGAAACGAAAACAGACAAACAGAAAACAGTAGCAACCAAGATAACCATTGCAGAGACCCCACTCAGAGTGCTTGTCTGTTCCCTGGCTACGATGTCTCAGATTTTTTCTCCTCTTGTTTGATGAACACATGCAGTCAGGAAGGAGTGCATGAGAGGGAAGGGCCATTGGATTAAACATTAGGAGACAAGATTCTTGTTCCAGATCTGCCTTGCTCAGTAACCTTGATGAGGTCACTTAACCTCATTGCACTTTGGTTTCTTCATCTGAAAAAATGATGCTGTTAGATCTCAAAGGTCTTTTCTAGTCCTTGATTTTGTAATTACCAAAGTCAGACTACATTAAAATAAACAGATGAAGGATTTTAAATATCTTCACCCAGGATAAGTACTCTGTTTAAAGAGTGTACTTGATTATGTTTGTTTCCCCAAAGGATAAAGTGCTTTATATTTAAAGTTGAAATAATATCTAATCTGTCCAGGTTTAGATTGGACCCCAAACATTTAAAGGATCAAAACACTGGCATGTGGGATCTTAGCAAAAATGGACAACACTCTGATGAAATGTGATACTTTCAAAGGGTATTTACTATTGACAAGCAGTAAAAAATAATGATTTATTATACTTACAATAATTAATCAGTAGCAGCACATATATTACATTGATCAGTTTGATCTGTTTTTGAAGTTTGTGAGATCAGGGCTTCAGGTAAAATTTTAAGAGTCATTTTTGTTATTTGTTTTATTTAGGAAAGAAGTACTATCAAAAAGTATCCATTATTTTATGATTTTTGGTATTTTTGGTGATGAATCTATGTAATATCAAGATACAGATACTATTAGCCAAAGTCAACTTCAAATGGATTCTTTCCACTCTCAGAAATCTCTTGGATCTGTTTGGAGCTGGTTTTCAATTATACTGAATAGATTTGAGAAATGACTGTAATGCATGGGTCTTAAGTAGAACAGTAGAAGGAGTTGCTCTGAAGCTCTCTGCAGGGAGTTACATCCACCCTGATGATGATACAAAATACTGATGGATTCCAGAGTTTCTGGTCATGTGTTTTTCTAAGCCAAATAACAGTTGAGTAAAATTCCCTATCAATGAAGACATCTCGATGGGGAGAATTCTGAGCTTTCTGATGCTATTAACTCTCTCTTTTTCAATTTAGTTGCACCAACTATCACATTTCTCGAATCTCCAACCTCAGACCACCACTGGTGCATTCCATTCACTGTGAAAGGCAACCCCAAACCAGCGCTTCAGTGGTTCTATAACGGGGCAATATTGAATGAGTCCAAATACATCTGTACTAAAATACACGTTACCAATCACACGGAGTACCACGGCTGCCTCCAGTTGGATAATCCCACTCACATGAACAATGGGGACTACACTCTCATAGCCAAGAATGAGTATGGGAAGGATGAGAAACAGATTTCTGCTCACTTCATGGGTTGGCCTGGAATTGATGACGGTGAGTAACTGACGCTTTTGCATGTGGGGAGAAGATACAGTCTATCATTTACCTGTTGACAAAGTCATGTATACAATAAACCATCTCCAAACCCAGTGGCTTAAAACTCCATTGTTTAGTCATGGATCCATAAGTCAGTGGAGTAGTTTTATTTTGCATGTACCTATTGTGGGATGCAGGGTGATGAAGCCGCAGCTACACAGGAGATGTGCTTGTTATGACAAGTGCAGAGTGAAAGAGGACAATAGGAAATATGAGAGTCTTCTTAAGGCCTAGCTTCAGAGCTGGTGCACTGGACTGTCTCTTCAGTGTATCTGCCATTGGCCAAAGCAAGTCACAGGGCCAAAGCCAAGTTAAGGGGCAAGGACAATTTTGAACAGTTATGTGATATACACTGTATTAATAACTACTCTAGGGTGCTTGGGCATTTTATGATAAAAGGGCTATTATTATTATTACCATAATTGTTGCAAGTGTTTAATGAGTTTTTGTACCCACAATGGCAAAACCCATGCAAAACCACAAGCAGAGGAACTGTGTTTGGTTGGGTCGTGATGTATTTAAGATTTATTTTCTAGCCCCTTATCTAATTCAAAAGGGAGAATTCTGGTTTCTCATCCATGGGTGAGAAATTAGTGTCTTGGACTGTTTTGCTTACCTGGGCTGACTGAGCTGAGTGATTCTTTCATTGGCTCGTGAGCTGTTTTCCTAGGAGTGATAATAGCACCTCTCTGACCAAAGGCTTGGATGGGGGAAAGGATGGCTAGCTTCAGGGTTTTACTCTGGGTGCAGCAGGAGCATGTTAGTGTGAGCTTCAGGAACAGCAGAACTAGTGTCTTGCATTTACCTGCTTCAAATGCTGCCATTCAGTGGCGTGTTCTTACCTGCTCAGTCTCATTGCTCAAATGCTTGCTACCAGTGTGGCGGCCAAGGCCTGTGTTTGGTTTTTGGGAGCTGTACATGAATAGAGTTTCTCACCAGTGTAGCTCTGAGTTAGTCAAAGTCATGCAAAGATGACTTGGGAGAGGGAAGGGAAAATAAAACCTTGGAGACTGTGAGGCAGGGGCTGCTTGAGCCGCATGTACCTGTATGCCTCCCAGGGCCCCACCACTGGCACAGGTGATTTGTGCAAAGCCATTTCTGCAAAACAGTAAACAAGAATGCATTCCTTCTCATTACATGACAAGTTCCTATTATTTTGCTCTTCACTAGACATCTTTTTAAATGCACAAGCTTCCTTAGCATGTTCAAAATGTGATTTGGATTGTATGTTTGATTTATAAACAGCAGCCCTTCAGGAGCACATAAAACAAGCAATGTTTGGAAGCAATACCAAGATACCCCTGGCTGTTGTTGTCTTTCCCATTAAATCTTCCTCTCAATTGAGAGTTTAGCTGCTTGGCTACGGTTGCTGTAGTAAATCTCTAGCTTGCAGTGTGCAGGAAGTCTCATTTGAGGGAATAACAGCTTCATAGTTAAATCCAGAAACACTGATTTAGGACAGTAGCTTTTTGCTTGTTTTTACATAAACTTTTTGCTTCTGAATAAGTTTAGATCTGTAGAAAAGTTGCAAAGATAGAGTTCACAGACTTATCACCTCCCCCATCATTGTTTTTTTAGTTTGTTTGTTTTGTTTTGTTTTGCTTTTTGAGACAGAGTCTTGCTCTTGTTGCCCAGGCTAGGGTGCAATGGCACAATCTTGGCTCACCCAAACCTCTGCCTCCTGGGTTCAAGTGATTCTCCTGCCTCAGACCCCCATATAGCTGAGATTACAGGCATGCGCCACCATGCCTAGCTAATTTTGTATTTTTAGTAGAGATGGGGTTTTCCAGGTTGGTCAAGCTGGTCTCAAACTCCCGACCTCAGGTTATCCACCTGCCTTGGCCTCCCCAAGTACTGGGAATAATTGTTTTCTGGTATTGAATAATTTGATGTTTCTCAAACATTTCCTTTAATAGAAATAATTACTTAATTTAAAAATGCAGCTTAAGCTAAATTATAAAGATATTTCTTCCCCTCCTTTCTATCTTCTTGTTCATGAATTTGTTAGGTCTTTAAAATATTAATATCTGCTTTTAGATAAGCTCATTTTTTTTCCTTTTAAGTATTTACTCAAGTGTCAGCTATCAAGGAGTAATAAATGAAAGTGGAAATGAAGGAGACTTGGCCTAGGGTGATAGCGTATATAAAGGACCCTAGTGGGCTATAAACCAGTGTGACCGATTAAAGATTGACCCCACTTGGCTTGGGGATAGAATTGTTGTGGGTATTTATGAGACTTACAGCCATAGCACACAGATAATGACCTTTCTTGGAATTGCTTCCAATTCCAGGGTGCAGCAGGAGCATGTTAGTGTGAGCTTCTTAACCTCTTTTAAAACTAGAGAAAAATAAACAAATAGAAAAAAAAATTCCCCTGCTAGTCTAAAATGTATTCCAAGCTAAGGATAGCAGGTCAAGTTTGGCTTTATATTCCATCAGCATTTCTACTGTTATTATATGGTAATTGATGAAGAAGTTTAGCTCTCACAAATATTTTTGATAAGAAATTTCAGCTACTTTCTCCCAGCTGTTTTAGTAAGATCCCCTCTTCCCTTTTTGATTTGTTGTATTAGAAGTTTCCTGGCTTACAAGGAAGCAGGCAGCTTGGCTCACTGTGAAGCTAGTTGCATTTTCCATACAGAGCCAGAATTAACGTGACAGCTCTTGTGTCTCTTAGAGTATGTGCACCTCATTCAGCTTAGAATAGATCTCTGCCTGGTTGCAGTGGCTCTTGACTGTAATCCCAGAATTTTGGGAAGCTGAGGCAGGCAGATAGCTTGAGCTCAGGAGTTCGAGACCAGCCTGGGAAATATGACAAAATCTTTTTTCTACAAAAAATATAAGAATTAGCTGAGTGTGGTGGTGTGTGCCTGTAGTCCCAGCTAGTTGGGAAGCTGAGGTGAGAGGATTGCTTGAGTCTGGGAAGCAGAGGTTGCAGTGAGCCATGATCACGCCACTGCACTCCAGCCTGGATGAAAGAGCCAGATCCTGTCTCAAAAATACAACATAAAAAATAATTTTCAAAAAAAGAACTGAGATTTCCATGGGATGATCATTTTGCTTAGGAACTCATTTTCAAAAACAGAGAATAAAGATTGTTGAAAGAAACTGAATTATAAATAAACCAAAAGTCTCTGAAACAAAAATTAGTGAGCATGGAAGAGGATGGACCAATTGGATGTAATGAGAGTCCTCATAACCCTTACTCCCACATGGGATGCAGACACTAGATGAGGTGGCAAACACTCTGCCACCCTGCTCTCCACTTGGAGGAAGGATGGGGCAGTTCGACCCCAAGTCAGTGGCAGCCTAGTCCAAGCGGGTGCCAGTCACAACGTGTGACGATGTGAGGCAGGCATTAAAAGAGAGCGGCCCAGCAAACCGAGATCCCCATGTAATGTCTCTTGAGATTGTGGGACCTTGCAGACTTTGCCAATTCCCCCCATAGCAAGCTAATGTGGAAGGACAGGTGCTATCAGATCTTCAGATGTCAGCCCGACCCCAGACACCAAGCCAGTGCCCTTCCCCATCTGTTAATCCCTGGAAGCCTGGCTAGTAACTGAGAAAGAGAAAAGACCTTCCCAGACTCCAGACACTAAATTGATCATTTTGGGTCCCACATTTAGAAACTAAACTTAGCTCCTGTTAGTTTGGGATTGTGTTTAAAGCATAAACTGCAAACTTTGAGCTTCAAAACGAAATCTAGAAAACCATAATGTTTCTCTTTCTAGCTCACTGAAGAGCACAACTTGTGACAATCAAATACAGGTGTTTTGTGTTACTTTTGTTTTCCATCGTATCTTTAAAATCAGTTCAGTAGGAAAGCTCTTCCCTGGCTCCCAGAACAGTAGCTTCCTGCCCCTTGTTGCACATTTGAATCAACTGGGGACTTTTTGTCACTATTTTATTTGATTCAGTTTTTAAATACACCTTCCTGGGGCCTAGCTTTAGCAACTCTGATTCAGTGGCTCTGGGATGAGAGTTGGGCTCTGGCAGTTTTTGTTTTCAAGGTCCCTGGTGATTCCAATGAGCAACGAGGAGTGAGCCTCACTGCTTGGAGTAGACTCTGAGCTGTGTAACATTTTTCTGCTTATAATTGAGTAACAGGCAATCCTTTGGTCATTTTAGGCTGCAGATAGAATATCAGTTGAGAAGTAGCATGTCCCACCTGAGCTAGAAGTGAAAACTCTGGATTTGAGCTCATGGCCAATTTCCTGTTCTCCCCAAGTTCAGGCTGTCAGCATTGGGTCAGGGATGTAGTTTGCTGAGGTTTCAGTGTCCCTGCTGTCCAGGTGAAAGGGGGTGGAGAAGGAGATGACAGGAAGTTTGCTTGCTGATGACTTTGTGCTCTTGGAACCTGGGAATGTTCAATGCTGATGCACAGGCTTTCTTTTCTGGATATCTTCGTGGGCTCTTGGAGATTTCTCTCTCTGTATTTCCTATGACATGAACAAATGTACCTCTGCTCCAGCTGGTACAAGCTACTCCTGACTCCAGGAAAGCATTTTGTGTTGTTGGGGTCCCTCAGCCCCTCCAGGTGGCCCTGTTGGTGGGACCAAAGACTCCCCACAAAGACTTTCTCCTGTGCTGCCTCTCTGCAGGGGGCACTCACGGTCTCTTGTCCTCTAGGTGTACAGGTCAAGCCAAATGCCACTTATACCTCAAGCCTGCCAGTTGCTTTCACCTTCTCTGGCAAGGATCAGGCCTTGTCCTTTGAGCCATCCATTTGCAGGGAACATTGTTCAAGCTCTCAGAGTGGTTCTGTGGAAGCCCCTCGGTGGGGTGGTGCCAGAGCAGTACTTCCACAAAGAAACTTCTTTATACATTTTTCCTTGTTCTCTCCTTCCAAGGATCTCTTACGCTCTCAAGGTGAATCAGACATTTCTAGGGACATGGATCCAGTTTTCAGCCAGCTCCTTTGTGATTTTTGCCTCTGAGTGCTTCACATCCACTTTGGTATCAGTTACTGAGGCAGGAAGAGTCTCATTTAACATCCCGTTATGCTGGAATCTAGGGATTTTGAACAATGTGCCAGTCTTTGGAGGTATGAGAAACAGAGGGTCCTGGGTTACCCCTTGCAGTGAGTTATAACACTTGAGACAACGTAGACCCTACTCTTAAGAAGGTGGCAGGGGTGAGATGCCGGACGGTGGGAATAAAACAGTCTCTTGCCCATATGTCAGAAGACACCTTACTCCCCCAGAAAATATAAAAGGTGGAGAAACACTTGGCCGCTTATCCTGCCCCTTGTTCCTCCCTGAGGTTGCTTTTATCCTGGTTGTAAGAGATCAGCTTCTCATTCCCAGGGATGGCCCTGCCTTGATATTAGGCAGGACCCAGCTGAAGGTATGCAGAAATTACAAGTGATGAAAAACAAAGACACCTCTTTGTGAACAGAGAATGTTAAGTGGAATAGGTGGAACCTCTAAGATTTTACTTCTAATGAGATAAACTGTCACTTGCTCTCAATTCAAATGACTCATTCAGATCCGATGTTTGAACTTGGAATCCTACGTGTAGCTAGCCTTCACTCTCCATGTTATTTCAAGGAAAGCTTTGGTGTAGTGGGAAGGGTTTGGGTTTCGAACCCAGATCTGATTGAGTCACAGACCGGAGTTCCATCTTCCACAATCTATGTGGCTTTGAGCAATTTTCTTAACACCTCTGAGTGCGAAGTGTGACTTTCCCTCTCTGTAAAGTGTAGGATTCTAGCCCCAAGTAGAGGACATCTCTGTGTCTACCTAAGGAGAGGCTAACATTGAGCACCTGCATGTCATGTGCCAGCCCCAGCTTAGAAGGTTTCTGTGAGGCTAAGCATATCTGAAGTGCCTGAGGCAGTACCTGACACATGATAGGCAGGTGTTCCATGTTATCCTCTTCTTAGGGAGGTACTGAGTATATGATAAAGGAGGCTAACATTCCCCACCTCCCTTCGTGTTTATGTCCTGTAGTCATTAGGGAGAAACTTTCTACCCAGAAATGCTTTTATCTCACACTAACTTTGCCCTTCCTTAACCAGAAGCATGGGCTTGCCCAGAAAAAGGACCTTGAGACTTTCATTTTACTACCTGAGCTTTCTAGACTTGGCCCTTGATATGATTTGCTGTGTCTCCACCTGAATCTCATCTTGAATTGTAGCTCCCATGATTTCCACGTGTGGTAGGAGGGACCTAGTGGAACATAATTGAATTATGGGTCAGACTTTCCCATGCTGTTCTTGTGACAGTGAATAAGTCTCACAAGATCTGATGGTTTGATAAAGGGAAGTTCCCCTGCACACGCTCTTTCTTGCCTGCTGCCATGTAAGACATGTCTTGCTTCCCTTTTACTTCCTACCATGACTGTTAGGCCTCCCCAGCCATGTGGAACTATGAGTCAATTAAAGCTCTTTCCTTTCTCATACATTTCCCAGTTCTGGGTATATCTTTAGCAGCATGAAAACAGGCTAATACAGCCCTTTAAGGAGAAACTCAAGTCAAAAATTTGATCCACCTTTCAGAGGGTGGGTCAATGTAAGATCTTTCTGCTGTCTAAGCTCTTTTCCCCCTTCTCCTTTTGGAATGTGGCCCAGACATGTGCTGTTGGGGCAAAACCAATCTCCTGGCTTATCTCCTTTTTTGTAGCTATGGCCAAAGATACCCTGACTCCAATATTGGGTATCTAGCTATTACTTTTTGTTTCATTGAAACATCTCATTTTCTGCTGGGTGCAGTGGCTCACACTTGCAATTGCAGCTTTTTGGGAGGCCGAGGCATGAGGATCCTTTGAGGCTGGAAGTTCCAGACCAGCCTGGGCAACAAAGTGAGACCCCGTGTCTAAAAAAATAAAAAGAAATAAAAATAAAAATTATCATCCTAATACCCAGTGAGACCTTTTGACTGGTAAAACTTCTCAATGAGTCGTAAATCAAGGCTTCTCGAACTTTAACACACATACCAAACTCCTGGGGACTCTGTTAAAATGAAGATTATGATTCAATGGATTTGAAAACAGGCCTAAATAATGTATTTCTAATAAGCCCCCAATGAGGCTGGTACTGCTGGTCCATGGATCTTACTTTGCGTCGCGAGGATTCTCTGCAGAAGCTGGAGGAGCCACTGGAAGAACTGGTCAGGCATCCATTAAGATGAACTCGCTCACTCTCCCTGAGGATATCAAATAGTAATAACAATAAAAATATAGAAGAGATGGTGCACAGAGATGCCCTCTAATTGGTTTTGGCATAAAGTCCAATGAATTCAATATGTGGATTAAGAAGGCTTGGGAGAGTAAATAAAAAGTAGGAGTTGCAGGCACATACACACACACAGGGTGGGGTTATTTGAGAATTCTTCAAAGATTCTCATGTATCCTATTTAGCTTACTGGCCAAAAAGAAAGTCTTGTTTAAGATGAAATTGATCCACTATATATCTGTCATTGAAATTCAATCCTACCTATAAAAGTCTCTTCATGAACCAGATAGTGTACATGGAGACTGAGTGGAGATTAGAAGTGATGAAGGTTTCTTTTTAAGTAGAATTTGAGGCAGAAATTTATGGCAGAGAGATAACTTATGATTTGTTAGGAGGAAGAAACCTGGAGTCTTTGTTAGCATTTTCTGATCAGATAGCCCAAGGCCACATATTTCTATAAATGTGAACTCCGTGTTGATGAAAAGTAGATTCTTTTATCAGAATCATTACCCAAATGATTTAATCCTTTGGCTTGGAACAAACCTAACTAGAGCCCCAGGTGATAAAATACCCTTGTTTTAAAGCTTACCATTCTTTAGGCAGTGCATAAAGACTGTCTCCATGGCCCACTCATTCAGGAAGAATGTCACAGCTCAAGAATGCTCATTCACACAAGCAGTGGGAGTTAGTGACTTGCACTTCCTAATTCAGGAGCTCTTGTCTCTGATGCGAAGTGCACGTCAGGAACCAACTATAAATATTGGAAGAGCTTTTCCCACAGCTTCTCCTTCCGTGGTGTTTTGTCGAAAGATTCATGACGTCTGGGTGAACTAGAGCTCTCTTCGGCACTTAGAATACCCCACACTAGTGGATTTAGATTTGGTGTACTTAGTCTAAAGAATGAGGGGAGAGGAAATTTCTCCAAGTGTTATGCATTAAATAAAGCTCTCCTGGCTTTATACTACTTGTTCCTTTGTTCTTTTGTCAGAACCTGTTTCTTGTCCTGGAAGTGAAGGAGAGAAAGTTGCGTCTGCTTTTCTGCCTTAAATAACTGAGAAGAGAATGATTTGGCCATAGATTCAGAATAATGATAATTAAGATGTGTACTTAAATAGCTCCTTATATCTCAAGAGTACTAATGTTAGTTAATTATGCTTCCCAAAGCTCCAGAGGAGTTGCCAGAGCCAATGCTGTTATCCTCTCGTATCTTATAGAAGACTCCATTGTTACAGAAAAAGTGGAGACTTTCAGTGCTGTGCAGCAAATGAGTTGCTCAGCCAGAAAGGAAATCCAGATACTGCAATGCCAATTTCAGGCCTTGAGTTCAGCCTGCCCTTCCGAAAGTGAAGAGGAGAACCTGAAAATCAACAGGCTGATCCCCCCGTGAGTGAGAAAACACTGTCGACAAAGCAAGGACAGTTTATTTGAATAGAACAAATCTTTTGTAATTGACTTATCATATGGAATTCTTTGAAATATTTTTCAAGATCACATGATCACATTAAATAGAGTCTGCAAATAGAATGTATACAAAAGTCTTTTCTTTTTTTTTTTCTCTTTCCTTTTTTTTTTTTTTTTTTGGTAGAGCACTGGAGGGAGACTAAAAGTTTAAAGGAAGGAAACAGATGTGTCTTCCTGGCCTCCCCATTATTTTTTATCTTGGTAGCAGAATGGAAAATGAACCCTACTGTCAGCTACTTCTCTTCCCACAATTTATTTTTTTATCCTTTAACTGTAGAGTCTTAACAGTTGAAATGTCATAAAGATGTTTTCTCTCTCTTCAAGATTTACATAAAGTCATAAGATTATTCATGAGCTATAAGTGAGTTTAAAAGATGGAAATAAAAAGGCCCTATTTGAGGTGATTTTGCATGGAATTAGGAGGATGGTATAGTGCTTGGGTTTGATGCTGTTGAGGAAAGAAGAAAGTGATTCCATCTTTGATGCCTGGAAGCCCAAATGCCCTCAGGGCTCATTTGTCTCTTGTTACTGCAGACCTCACTAGCTCCCTGGAAGCTTTGTCAGGAGTGCGGCTATGGCTGTGATTACAGTCATTACTGTTCTTTTATTATTTTTTCAACTTGTATTTTAGAATCAGGGGGTACATGTGCAGATTTGTTACATAGGTCTATTATGTGATGCTGAGGTTTGGGGTATGACTGAACCTGTCACCCAGGTAGTGAGCATGGTATCCAATAGGCAGTCTTTTGGCCCAACCCTCATCCCTCTCTCTCCATCCTCAGTAGCCCACTCGGGTCACTTCAGGCTGCACCATGGACTGTCTACTCCCTTCCTGTAATTCTTGACAACATTCCTTAGGTCAAGAACAAAGTGAAGGGGAGTATGGCACCTTAGGATGCTCAACTCATTCTTCAGAAAACAGGATTTGACCATCAGATGAGCAGACGTTGGTACTTGGCCCTCAACCTCTTTCAGCTGGGGAGGAGTTGCAGCTTTTATACCCCAGTGAGCTGTGGGGGTCAGTCTGCTGCTTATTTGGAACTCCAGTGGGTGAACAGAGTTCCTGGATTTCATTATTTTATTCCACTGACTCCCAACATGAAGCTGTAGGGCTTGATGCTGCCTCTCCCTACTTAAATCTGAGATTTCTGATTTGATGAGCGCTACTAGAATAGCACCCAAGGAA
Source organism: Callithrix jacchus (assembly GCF_049354715.1). Taxonomy (NCBI): domain Eukaryota; kingdom Metazoa; phylum Chordata; class Mammalia; order Primates; family Cebidae; genus Callithrix; species Callithrix jacchus. Next base: position 98,290,589 of record NC_133502.1, on the reverse strand, counting down.
TCATAATAACCCTTTCCAAACCCCGTTTTCAGGGCATGGCTCAAGTCAGATACAGCTTATTTGTCTTTCATTCATTCTCTTTTCCTTGGATTTTTTTTCCATAGCTAGTGTTTGTCTTTTCTCAGTGACCTTTTAGTCCTACATATCACAAGCAGGGGTTCCTAACTTTAGCATTTAACAGTGTGCAACAGTATGTAATGAAGGAACCATTTCGAAATTAGACTTAAAAATGCAAGACATTTTCAGAAATGACCATTGCCGGAAGTATAAAAAGGAAGTGGTATATGTTTTTCTGTCTGCATTAAAAATGATGGTAATAATGACCTTACTGTTGGAATGTAAATATCATGGAAGGTTTTGCTAAACTGGGAAGTTGTTAGAAGCGAAATACTTGATGAGCTGGGGTCAGCTGGAGTAATGTGACCCTTGCTTTTCATAAACATTACGTCTGTGCATCCTGCCATGTGCCAGTCTTCCTAAACCTTTGTATACTGAGAGGAGTTTATTTGTTGTGGTGGGTAGACCCTTGTCAGACGTAGTGCAGTATGCTCGGGAGAAATAAAAACAGCTCTGTTACAGTTTTCTCATGTTGTCTTTCCAAGAGTTTTGTAGTCTTACCCTAAATTTGGCTGCTATGGACAAAAGTAAAGTGACAGTACTTGTCATTCAACTGGGGGAATGAAGTTAAGAAAAAATAGTGCTTTCCACAAAGTTTAGACACGGCCTAACAGATTTGCTGGTGAACTTGGTAGGAAAGGCATCCACTGATATGAATCCTAAGTCTAGACGAACACTCACCTATTTTTTTATCTAATTAAATTCTATTAATTAATGTATTCATTGAGTCTCACTTTGTTGCCCAGGCTGGGGTGCAGTGGTGTGATCTCAGCTCACTGCAACCACTCCCGGGTTCAAACAATTCTCGGGGTTTAGCCTCCAGAGTAGCTGGGACTACAGGCAGGCGCCACCACGCTTGGCTAATTTCTGTATTTTTAGTAGAGATGGGGTTTCACCATGTTGTCCAGACTGGTCTTGAACTCCTGAGCTAAGGTGATCTGACTGCCTCGGCCTCTCAAAGTGCTGGGATTACAGGTATGAGTCACCACTCCCGGCCCTGACCTACTGTTTAGATTATGGGTTAACGTCTTTATTTACAATTGGACCCCAAATCCCATTTTTCCATACCTGACATTTGTTACCTGACATTCCATACCTGACATCAATAGATTTGATGTTCTTGGATCTTCCTAGGGGCTTTGTGTGGGTAGTGTGTATGGGTGTTCCCGTTCTGCAACACAGCATATTAAACCCGGATGTCATTCATAGTCACTGAGACAGTTTAAATGTGTGGCTGAGATAAATCTAGCTCTGAACCCTCAGTCTTTTAACTTTCTTATGGAGTGGTAGGTGTACAAGTGATGGTGACTACAGGCCCTTCTCTCACATATGTGGGGGTTCGTGAGGGCCTGAGAACAAATCAGTGACCAACTCTTCCCAGGGTAATCAGTGAAAGCCCCACAGCCAGAAAAAGCCCTCAGTCCTGGGCAGATGGAAGGGATTTGGCTGGGATAGTCTCAGTTTTTAAACTTGTAAGCCCATTGTCTGAGGAATCCCCTTAGTCCCTGGCAGTCTGGGATGGTTGGCCACCCTACTGCAAATGAAGAACCACACTTGTATCCAAATATTTAAAAATTATAAACTAAGTCAGTGACCTGTGAATTGTGAGATAGAGTAGGTATCACCTTCCTGCAAGACAAATATACAGTTATGATGACGTGGAAGGCTGGATTTGAAAATCTCAGACTGTTGAGAGGCACATCGGGAAGAGGGACGAATGAGATCTAAATAATGGATTACTGAGCAGTTTGAAGAATGACTAGCTCTCTTGTGCTTATAGAATCTTTCCTTCAGCAGGAGTAGTAAGTTCCCATTGTGAAGGGGGACACCACTTGGTCTAGGGCTTTTGTAAAGGGAAAGGACCTCAGAGGACAACTGAGTCCCCTGCAAGTGACATCAGGAGTGAAGCCACTGGGACTTCTTGCTGCTGCTTTATTCATTAAGTTACCCCTCAAACTGCAGGGCAGCCTTCAAGACTCTTCCCTGAGTGTTCTAACAGTTACAAACAATCATGACAAGACATATTCACATATAGTAACTCAAAATTACTTTGAAATGGTATTTGGGATAATAAAACTCTTCAAAATATTGAAATTTACCAGAATCAAAGATTTTGCATACATTGCTACAGTGCTATCACATGTGGCTGCGCAGGGTGTGCACTGCACAATTTCCCATCACATGTGGCTGTACCCTTGTACAGGATGTACATGGCACAATTTCACATGGACTACAATATGAAAGGTGCCCCCTAGAGTTGTGCAAAGCATACACTATACAGCAGTATGCAGCATTCCTGGATGGAAGTACACAGCCATTCATTTCATTTTTTTCCATGCTAAAATAGATATTTTTCTAGTTGAAATGCATTAGAATTCTAATTTGAACATCGGGGCCACTTTTATTTGGTTCTTCATTTGGACTAACCTTGATTATTCTCCGGGGAATGCATGAACAGAAAATTGGCTCATTTCACTTTACTTTAATGGCATTTTCCTGCTAAGGGTTCAGAAGTGAAATGAAAACTGAGTAAGCTTTATGGTTTGCAAGTTTTACTGTCTCACATGGCAAGTGAGGACTAAAAGCATAGGAAATAGCTTTGGAAATTCATTTTGCAATCACTTAAATGTTAAAACAAAATTTAATTTTATTTCCAAGTAGACTTTCATGTAGAGACCCAGTTAGCGCTGATTGGAGAATAAGTAGCAAATGTTTTTGTTACCAGCTTTTGTTGATGCTGAGTTAAAAAAAATGTTTTTGGCAAGTCTCACATAAATACCTTAAAGCAGAATATTCTGAACATCTTGGTGACTACAGAGCCATCCCCCAATTAAGTTGATAACTATCATATTTCTCTCGGACATACCACTTTTATTTTATTGTACTTTAGGTTCTGGGGTAATGTGCAGATCATTAAGTTCTTATATGTCAATGATTTCAATAGAGGGAGTACATTTTATTTTTCTTTGTTGTGTTTGGGAATGAAAAAAAGGTTTCTTCAGCCTTAAAAACTCCCCTGAAGACTAGGTGGAGTCTAAAATTTTGCTTTAGATAGCATTATGCAGTGTGGTTAACAGTATGCTCCTGAATGCAAACGGCCCTGTTATGCACTTGACAGTAACCCTCAAACCACTGGAAAATAGCAAAAGTGGTATGAAAATTATCTGTCTGTGGAATAAAAATACCAAAACTGCAATGAAAATGGCCAATTGTATAATAGAAACAGTACCAAAAAAAAAAAAGAAAAATGGTAATAATTCATTGATTGCTGAAGGTTTTTCAAAGCAATCTGCAGGGTTTTATTTTTTTTTTTTTTGGAGGGATGAAAGTTGGAGAACTGGGGAGGGGAATGGAGTTAATGAGAAACAGCTCAAGAACTTCAAGATTTGTCTAACTGTCATGTAAAAGCAGTTTATTAAATTGCAAATCTTCAATGTATGTTTAGTTTATTTTAGTTGGCATAGGTTAGTAATTTTTGACTCCAAAATGCATACTTACAAATCTTTGTTCTGTTTTGCTTTTTAGGTGCAAACCCGAATTATCCTGATGTAATTTATGAAGGTAGCTATCATATTTTCTACTTGGTATTTTTTCTCAAGATGTTTGTGTGCAGTGGAATAAATCAGCTGAAAGAAGATTTCTAAGCTCAGTTAAATATACACTTTAAGCATTACATAGGCCAAAATAATATTTCAAAAATCATTCAGTATTGATGGCCATTTTCCCTTGACATTTACAGTGCCTGTAAATAGCATTTTCTCTCTTATACTCGGTTCTTGGAAGTAGTAAATCCATCGCATTGGCTGTAACAGACATTGTTATTTCCTTAATTGGGAACTAATTACCTGTTTAAAAGCCATGGCTACCAAGAAAAGGGAGGTATATCAGTTTCTGGCTATGACAGTAAAGCCAATTCAAAATGATGCTTCTTGTATAATGAAGGCATTTGGCTCACAGACAAGAACCTCAAAGGTAGGGCTTAATTTAGGGTTGCTTATAGCAGAGCTCCACCATTTATCAGGGACCCAAGTTCTCTTCATTCAACACTTTTTCTGCCCACCATGCCAGCTTCACTGAAGGCTGGTCCCCTTATGGTTACAAGAGAGTGTTGGGGGTGGGGGGATCTGCTGCCATTCACATGAATGGGAGAAAGGAAAGTGCTTCTGAAGGTGTCCCAGAAGAAAGAGGACTTCCCGAGAGACAAGAGACAAGCCCTCTTTGTATCCAGTTCAAGACCTGATTGGTTGGCTGGTAGTCCGTTCTTGCTCTTATTACTGACAAGAGGAATGGATTAACCTTTCAGTAACTAAATTCACCCCCAGAATTTAAGTCAGCTTCCCTGGAGGTGAATAGGCTTAAACCCCTTGAAAAAAAATGAGATTTTCTCAGGAATGTGAAAGGAAAGAAATCAAAGGACAGTGGCATGATCTCTGCTCACTGCAACCTCTGCCTCGTGAGTTCAAGTGATTCTCCTGCCTCAGCCTCCCGAGTAGCTGGGATTACAGGCACCTGCCACCACACCCAGCTAATTTTTGTATTTTCAGTAGAGGCAGGGTTTCACCATGTTTCCCAGGCTAGTCTCAAACCCCTGACCTCAGGTGATCAGCCTGCCTTAGCCTCCCAAAATGCTGAGATTGTGGGCACCTGGTCTATATTAGCTTTTGATGGAATATCTCATCTTTCCTTTGCTGTTTTGATTGAATGACAAGGATGTTTCCCTAGGCATGAAAACCCATATTTAACAGATTTCCAAGCCAGGAAGCCACTGTTTGGAGACGTGGCAGGCTACATTTCAAGACTTGGCTTGAAATTTAGTAATGATTAAAAGATTGAATAAAATATTATATTTATATATTTTTCTATAAAATATTCTGTTCTTTAATTTTACATTTATGTAGTGATTGATTTTTTTTCTATAAAATGAGCCTGCCTGAATGTTTATTGTATGTCTGTGTATTTAACTTGAGCTAATTTTAACTGTTGTCTTTACCTGCTTGTGCATGTTAAGCATTTCTTCCAAGCTGTGGTTTGGTTGATTTTTTTCCACATGATTTGTGTGTTGTTTTTGTTTGTATTTGTCCTGATACAGTTTAAAGGAAGAATGCCTCAAATTGTTTCATAGAGAAATATGTTTGAAGTGGTTTTTACATCTTAAAATTATATTTTTGACCCTTTCCCAGTTACTTAAAGACTTTAAGAATGTCATCTTCCTGTTACCCTCAGATCTCACTTTGGATCTTTGGGCCAAAATGTCATGATATTAAACTATAGACACTTGAATGATTTAAATTTTGCAGGTGTAGTTGGCTACAATATGAAGAGAGAAAACTAGACATATAAATGATATCCGTTAGTGTTTAAAATCAGTAAGTTTTAAGATATTCAAAAGGAAAATGGTGAGAATGTAGTTTTAGCATTAAGAATGAAACGTCAAACACATAGAAAATAGATTTTTTTCTGTTATTTTTTATTCACAAAGGGATACTTTGCTAATAAAAATACAATTTAAATTGATTGCCCCGAGGCCAGTCTGATGATTCTACCTGAAGAAGTTTAGCTGGGGCAGCATTAACAAGGTTGAAGGCAGTGTACCTATTGAGAATTAAAATACAAGCATCATAAACCACATTGTTTGCAATAAGTTTGCCAAGAGTTTTCTGAGACCTTTTGTATGTGATATTGCTCATGAAAACTTTGACTACCCCTGAAAAAAAATCGGTTATTATTTCTATCCTGACCGATGTAGACTAAAATTGATCCAGAAGGCAGCAACTGCATTTGTGACTTGGTGAAATGAGAACACAGTGTTAACAATGCTAAGTACTGTGCGGGTCTACCTTTTAATCATTCTGAAACTGAGATATTGGCACTTCAGAACTCTTCAAAAAAGTTGACATGTGGATCCAAGTTTCATAATGATGCTTTTTCCACGTCTCCTCTTATGTCTCTGCCCTTGGTGCAAATAAGTTGCACCTACCCTGGGAATCTGTGTTGCTCATTTCAAGTCTGGGGTCACGTGTGGGTTCTGCCATCTTCTTGCCTTCTCCTAGTTATTTAACTTTCCTTCACTGATATTCTTCAGCTGTGAAATGGGCAGTTGTGTAATGTCTCTAAAGACCTTTCCAGGTCTATAAGTCTATGACTCTTAGATGATCGATACCCTGTCATACTTGTTTCAAATATGCCATCCATAAACAGATATATGCTTATGTGCAAAGAAAAATCCCTGAACCAGGTTTAGGGCTGACTAACAAGACAATGATGTAAAGTTCTGGGTTGAATAAAATGTGGGCGTTGTGCAATCTCAGCTCAGCTGTGGATTGAACTCAGCAGCCCGGTCACGTCCCTCCACAGCCAGGCTGTCGGGGGTTTGGAATCTTTGTGCTTTGTCTTGCTTTGTTCTGGCTCTTACTGTGGCCTTGTGTTTGTTGGCAGCCTAATGACAGCTTCATGCTCTTTCTCTTTCCCCTTTTTCCCACTTAAGATTATGGAACTGCAGCAAATGACGTCGGGGATACCACGAACAGAAGTAATGAAATCCCTTCCACAGACGTCACTGATAAAACCGGTCGGGAACATCTCTCGGTGAGTGGAATAAATAGGTGTCTGAATTGGCTTTGAGCATTTTGGATGCTTCCATGTTAGAGGAATGTAGCTGCTTTGATAAGACATTTTTATTGTTCGTATGTAAATAGGGTGTTAAAGGTGGGAGGAATTAATAAAAATGCTTTAAAAAAGTGATACAGGTGTTATATGGCCTTTGACTTACTTCCTGCTTTTGTGCACCACTTTTAGATGTTAGTGGCTGCTATTTCAATTATCTGTGCTTTAGAAGGGTATCACTAGAAGAGCAGGAAACTGGTTTTATAATTCATGGACTACACCTTCATACCTGTCTCCTTAAACTCTTAGTAAAAGTTTGACTGCTTACCAGATGTAGTAGCTTATGGAAGGGACAGGCAGTGGAGGGGATACAATAATATGAATGAAATTAAGATTCATTATTTAGAATACATCAGAGATCCTAGAAGTGAATATTAGCATCTCAAATACAAATAGAAGCAGAGCAACACGGTACAAAGATAGAAGTGGAGGAGCAGGTGTTTTGTTCCTTGCAGCTGGGACACTCAGAGGAACCTTTGTGGGGCAAGTGATTTTTTGCATGGCCTGTGCAGGAGGGTTGGGATTTGGACATACAGGAATGGAAGGGAAAGGCATTTGGGGGCATGTGAACAGGAGCTTGTAGATGGCGAAACACAGTGAAGGCGCTTACTTGGAAGGTAAGGCGTGTGCAGGACGGCAGGGTTGGAGCTGTAGATTGTGGCCATGTTGTAGGTCTTGACACAGAGTCTCAGGTGTGTAGATGTATGATGCAATGAAGAGCCTTTGAATAGGGAAGTCACAAGATCCCAGGGATCTATGATGGGACTGGTCTGTCAGTTGCTCTAGTTTGAACCAAACAGTTTCCTCCACTTGTTTCTTTTCCTCGATGTCATATGCACACAGAGCTTCCTGTGAGCTCTACCTCCATATAAATCCCAAATATGTCTGTATCTCTTCACCTCCACTGCCATGGTCACGGGCTAACCCAGAGGTTGGCAAACTTGACCAAGTCCAGCTCACCACCTGTTTTTCTATGGTTTGCAGGCTAAGAATGGTTTCTACCTTCTAAGTGGCTTAAAACAACAAAAGAAGAATGATGTTTCATAACACATGAAAGTTTTGTGAAATTAAAATTTTATTGTCCACGAATAGAGTTTTACTGGAATACAGTAACTCGTGTTCACTTATATACTGTCTGTGGCTGCTCTTGTGCTCTGCTGGTGGATGGAGTGGTTGCAGCAGAGACCATATGGCCTGCAAAGTGGAAAATATTTACTTCTGGCCCTTTACAGAGAAAGTTTGCCTCAGTTGTTCTTTCCTGCATGACCACACAGCCTCCTAACCAATCTCCCTCTCCCACCGTTTTGTTTTCTGGTCTTTCTCCACACAGCAGCCAGAATGATCTTTGTAAAGCACAGATCAGATCACTTTTTTTGTTATAATTCTCAGAGTCCTTTTACTGCATTTGCAGTAAAGCTTTTCATATGGGGCTGGGCATGGTGGCTCACAACTGTAATCCCAGCACTTTGGGAGGCCAAGGAGGGTGGATCACGAGGTAAAGAGATCAAGACCATCCTGGCCAGCATGGTGAAACCTTGTCTCTACTAAAATACAAAAATTAGCTGGGAGTGGTGGCGTGCGCCTGTAGTCCCAGCTACTCAGGAGGCTTAGGCAGGAGGTTGCACTTGAACCCGGAAGACGGAGGTTGCACTGAGCTGAGATTGTGCCATTGCACTCCAGCCTGGCGCCTGGCGACAAAGCAAGGCTCCTTCTGAAAAAAACAAAACAAAAAAAACAGCTTTTCATATGAAAGCCACACTGTTCATGGTGGCCTATGAGCCCTGGGGGACCTTGTCTTTCCCCAGCTTTTTGACTTCATTTCCCAAGCTCTTCTCACTGCTTGCCACCTGGCTTTTTCATGCTCTCTCCAGTGCTCCAGGCCTGCTCTTTGCATTTGTGGTCCTCCCCTCTCAGGCATTTGCTTCCTGATGCCCATCATGTGGCTTCAGCTAGGTGACCAGCAGGCGGCCATTGTACCCTTCCATTTTCTTTGGAGCAGTTTAATGTATTTTTTGTCTTCTCTAGATTCTGTAGTAAGACTCTTAATAGGGGCAACCTGGTCAGTTTTTTTCACAGCTGTTTCCTCAAGCCCTCAGAATACCGCTTGACACCTAATAGGCACCCAGTACATTTTGCAGACTAACGAGACTTGCAGTGAACAGTATAGGACAGAGGGACTGGAAGTAGAATGATCCATTAGGGGTTTGGTGGAGCATTAAAGACATGTGATATATACCTGAACCAAGGCCTTGGGAGTAAAAATGGAAGATGCATAAACAGATGCAATGCAATTGAAACTTTATGCATACCTAGTATAGAGGTATGCTTCATACCTGTGCACACACATATACATGCAAAGACACATGCTTCCATAGATGACTATATGCATTACATTGAAATAGCAAGAACAAATACCATGGTAAGTCAACTGGGGAATGGTATTTGCTTCCTGCCTTATGCAATCATTTTAGTTTTTAATTCCATGCCAATCCACTTAATATTTCTTTGTGTAAGAGACTTATTTCTGTAAGAAATCTAAACAGCATGTATTAAGCCTGTAGGTGTATACATATCCCAATTACACAAAATTATATGTTGACTTTAGTTTTCTGTTTTTTTTTTAATACAAATGATAAATTTAGGAACCTGATTGGCATTATCTCCATGACGTTCGAACTATCTATAGTATTTTTGTTGGAAGGCAAGATCAGTAAGTTTGTATGTTATGACTTTGCTTGAAGCTCCTAAAATCTGTGTGAGAGGTACAATATTGTGTTTTGTAGAATTTAAAGAAAATGTTAGAATTATGTGTGATTCAGATATTTTATATATAAACAGTTCTTGATCACAGGAAGGATCATTAGATTAGAGGAGTTTGAGAGCCAGGAAGCTGATACAAAAGATAAATATGTTTCTAGTCCAACAAGTGCTCTTCCAGCATTTCATTGAATTTGCAGGAGAGGGCAGATCTCCCTTGTTCTATCCTAACAAATATCCTCAGATGAAAACCAACCCATCAAGTAACTAACCAACCTGTCAATCAAACAACCAACCAGACAAACTCACCCATGCTTGTCTTCCATGTGAAAACCACCTCAATACATGCGCGGTACACAAAACTCTGTAATTATCAAACAATCTGATTTTGAGGAAATGATTCTTTTCATTGTCACAGGCATCCTTGTTTATTAAAGGATTTGAATTTAGAATGGCATCAGTAGCTGTAAGTATTCATTTGCAGATCCTTAGCTGCTTTTCAGCAGTAGAGCCCACTTCCCATTTTCTAGATTGACTTACACATTTTATAACTAGGTAGAGAAGCCAGGGCAGGCATTACTATCTAATGAGGACGTGGAAGCTTGGATAAGTAAAGCATCTGTTCTAGCTGTCATGACTGGTAAAAGCAAGGTGTCCTGTGAACAGAGGGATCTAGGTCTCCTAAATCCCAGTTAAGGACTGTCTGAAGCAGGCAAGACACTGTACTGTGGTACTGCTGCATGGTTGGAGGACTTTCCAGGAAAATCATCTAATTCCTTCATCTCAGTTTTCTTATTTATCAAATGGAGTTTGACGTTGTTTATTTAGGTATTCTCCTTCTATGTATAGAAGTCTGAAATTTAATAACAAAGTAAAGACACTTATAGCTAAAATACTGTGATCTCTTTCCCATAAAAACATTAGTTAGAAATAAACATTTAAAAAAATACCCGAAGTCCTGAGGTCAGCTTGAGTGAAATGGCTAAGTTTATCCATAATTAGCTTTGCAGGAGTTGCTACTATTCTGTTTTCATATGGACTGCAGAGACGGAGTACTCAAACATTTGCAGAAGCATTTTGGGGGAGATCTACTCACAGTTGAAATACCAGAGAAGAGAATGATCGTACCTTTGCTCCACACCAGTGAAGTGCTTGGCATTGTGTTTTTTTGTGCTCTGTGACTTATTTAATGCTGTTCTCATCTGACATCCGATATTGTGTCCTGAGAGAATTAGCTGTATGTTTTTATTTTCCTGCCTTCATTCTCAACCACATGCTTTGGAGAGGCAATGTAGTGGGTAAGTCACAGGATTTATACTTGGACAGAGTTAGTTCCATTGCCAAGCTCAGGAGGTGTGACTGTGAGCTGCTTATTTAATTTTTTTTCTAACTCTTAGTTTTTTTATCATCATCATTGCTAATGTTAATTTATTATATATTGTAGTACTCTTCCAAACCCATTATCTACATTAACTCATTGAGGATTTACAACAACCTACAAAGTAGAATAATTATATTATATTATCCGTCTTACACATGAAGATTATGAGATGCAGAGAGGTTAAGTAATTCTGAAGTCATGCAGCTAATAAGTGAGAAATCTAGATTTTATACTCAGGAAGAACCCATGGTTTTAATCTCTACCCTATAATGCTTCTCCCTATGAGATGGGTATATCAGTTAGAATAAGCTCTGTTGCAGTAACAAAACCTCCACATCTTAGGGGCGTAAAACAACAAAGGTTTCTTTCTTGCTTCATTTCATGTATTGGTAGGAGCTCTGTTCAGGCTTGTCCTTGTGCCAGGACCAATCTGATGAAGAAGCCACATTTTTAAAAGTTAGCACTTATTTTTTATGACGGAGATAAAGAGAACTGTGGAGCAGGTAGAGCAGGATTCCTCAACTTTGGCACTACTGGCATTTGGGGATAAATAATCTTTGTTTGGGAGGCTGCCCTGGGCACTGTAGGATGTTTAATAATGCCTGGCCTCTACCCACTAGGTGCCAGTATTACCTTCCCCCTCACTGGGACAACCCCAAATGGCCAAGTGTCTTCTGGATGGCAATATTGTCATGCCTGGTTTAGAAACACTGCCTTAGACTAAGATCTTGGACAAGAAGTGAAGTTCTACACCCTGACAGTGACACAAGTCTCAACTAGTTACATGAACCCATCTAACCACAAGCAAGCCAGGCAATGCCTCATACAAAGAGAAACACAGAGAAAACCAGAAATGTTGGACAAGTGGCACTAATGATTACTACTCATGGGGATAATAATATCCATCTTAAAAATTGTTACGCAGATTCTTAAGCCAGAATGGCTATCTAAGACGTCTCAGAACAGGCATTAGCATCTATGTTCAAGTCCACCTGCTGTCATTGTAAATAAAGTTTTATAACAAAGTTATGGCCATTTGTTTACATATCATCCATGGCTGCTTTCATGCTCCACTGGCAGAGTTGGATCCTTAGTTGCAACAGAGACTGCAAAATTGGCAAAGCCTGAAGGATTTACCATCTGACCTTTACAGCAAAAGGTTGCCAACTGCTGGTTTAGAGAAGCAAATTGTTTTTGCAAGCAGGTCTTTGGGCTGAGTAAGACTGGAAGGAGACACAGTGCTGCTTACCACTTTGCTCTAAAATATTACAATACACTTAGAGGAGTATCATGCCTTAGTCAGCAGCTATGGTAGCAGAGTGATTGCATTTCTATTTGTACCTCTGTCATCTCCACTTCAGGGATGCAACAGGATTCAAATATATCTGCATCCACTCTCTTGACTTATGTAATCCACACCTGACAATTTAAAGTTTTTAAATTTACTTAAATTTTCAGGCTTATATTGTATATACAGGAAAATGCATATATAAATGTACAACCCAAGGGGCTTTCACAGGTGGAACTCACCCCAAAAGCACCCTCCTGCTCCCTTCCAGTTCCACTCAGTGATTCCCAGGATATCCTGACTTCTAAGAGCAACAATAACCTACAAAAAGCTTTTTATTATGGACAATTTTCAAGCATGCACTTCAGTAGAGAGAATAGTAAAATGAACCCCATTGTATTATTTACTGGCTTCAAAAATTATGAGGCTGGGTGCAGTGGCTCATGCCTATAATTTTAGAACTTTGGGAGGCGGAGGTGGAAGAATCCCTTGAGCCCAGGATTTCAAGGCCAGCCTGGGCAATATGGCAAAACCTTGTCTCTACAAAAAATTTTAAAATGAGCTGGGTATAGTGGTGTTTACCTATAGTCCTAGCTACTCAAGAGGCTGAGATGGGAAAACACCTTGAGTCCTGGAGGTCAAGGCTGCAGTGAGCTATGATTGTACTACTGCACTCCAGCCTGGGCAACAAAATGAGACCCTGTCACACACACAGAAAAATCAGCAGTATTTTGCCATCCATGTTTCATATTCTCTCTCTCTCTGTCTCTGCCCACCTCATAGATGGAGAGAGAGATGTAATATTTTTAAAATACCAATTGGATAACCATTTTCACAAGGTTTAACGTATGTTTTCTCATTTGTAAAGTAGGCATAACAATAGGTCTTACATACTTCGCTATAGGGTTGTTGAAAATTCAGTGAGTTGGTATACACAAGACTATTATAAGAACAAGTGGTAAGCATTCAATAAATATGAACTGCCTGTATCATCATCATCATCAACACTATCATATGATTACAGGTTATAACCACCCTCCCTTCCTTTCTCTAGGTCTATGCTGTGGTGGTGATTGCGTCTGTGGTGGGATTTTGCCTTTTGGTGATGCTGTTTCTGCTTAAGTTGGCAAGGCACTCCAAGTTTGGCATGAAAGGTAAGAAGGGTTGTGTTTATTTAGCATCTTATGTGGATCATTTTTGGCTTATGACTAATGCTAATTGCCACTAAAGAAGGAAGCAGCTAGATTTATGATGATTAGGTTTTAAGGCTAAAAAATAGCAACAAGGCTTTGATACTGCAAATTGAGACAGAGAAAAATAATGTTGATTACTCAGCACTACCCACTTTTCCATGAGGACAGTTGTCCCAGAAGACAGAACCAGGGACTAATAATGATATGGCCAAGAAATAGTGCTTGCTGTTTCTTTTGCGCCAGAAAGGCAGGTGAGACTCAGTGGTGGTAGGATAGCCTGGACGTGTGTATTTTGTGCGAAAAGGTCTATTCTGCTGTACATTTGCTTTCTAAATCTTCAATGGTACAATTTTGGTGTTGCTCCTGCCTTTCCAGATCCTCATTCTTTGAAATTTAAACAACAGTGTTATGAAGCAATATAAGAACAGCTATTGGTGGTACACGGAAGCTTCATGAACACATAGCTTTTTAAAAATTTAAGTGGAAAAATTATCAGGGCTGGATTAAAAATTAGGCAGTATATTGACCCAAAATAGACAACTGGAATTTTATTTTAGTGGATTTAAAATTAATTTTAGGAGGAAAACTTGTATAAATTTCTTGTTACATAAAAAGTGTCTTGGAGCAGTGATTTAGTGGTTTAAGTTTCAATGATTTAAAACCATTTTCTCTGAAGTTTAAAAGTATGTATTGGGAAATACATTAGTGTTGTATTGTGTGTGGTCTCCTTTAGATAGACACTATTTAAAAGCATCTAAATGGGAACGCTATTTAAAAATGTCTGAATGGGAAATAGGTTTAGTGGTGTCTTAGTTGCATTGGAGAATAGGTCTGGCGGATTTTCTTTATCTGTATGGTCTGTTAGAACTACAGTTAATGTTGCTAATATTGCTATTTACTTGGAAGGGAAGGTTTCAGTAGCAGTAGGTTGCCCGGCATACACTGACATCTGGGATAGAGCAGATCTATTTCGGATGTTTCCTCTTTTCCCTTTGTTGGTGCCTGTGAACATTTCGAAGCCAGAAACGAACAGGGAAGAGTGATGGTAAACTGGGACTTAAAATAACTCCTGAAACCTCATCCTGGTTCCTCCTTGGCCAGCTGTTCCTTGAAGATTTTTCAGGGGAGGAAAGATCTTTCATGATCCAATTATAAATAAGGCTTGGGAGAGGGATGACCCCACAGTGATTTTAATTCATCCTGTGGGGTGGTTCTCAAACTTGACGGTGTGCCAAAACCTCCTGCAGGACTTGAGAAAACATGGATTCCTGGGCTACCCCTAGAGTTTCTGCTTTAGCACGTCTGGAGTGCACCTGAGAACTGGCATTTCTAACAGTTTCTAGAGGATACTTATCTTGCTTGCCCTGGTTGTTGGGTTCTCTACACAACAGTGTAGATAATCACTGTTCTCTACAGTAAATATGGGCTGCCAGATCCCCTTCAGAGTGTGACAAGGTGTTGGGAGAGACCCTGCAAACCAAACTCACCCACAGCTTTGCAGATTTTTTGGGATCCCCATGTCTCGGCTGCACCCAGGCCCAGGTTAGACGGCTGCTCTGAGCATGCTGCTCCCTACCATGGCATATGGCGGTTCTCATGTTTATCAGGTGCTTGCTTTCCTTAGAGGCACTTGGACTTGATGTCTCTAATATATAGATTTCACTGGAGACTACCAACTCCTAGCAGTAGAATTTCCAGTCTCGAAGGGTTTAGTTTGAGATATTTCATCTCATGAGCTTTTTGGAGAGAGGATATATCCAGATTCTTCTGGGAACTCAGCAAATGCTTTGTGTATCCATGGAGCAAAATTTAGGAGCTTCTTCTTACCCTTGGTTTAGGAAAACCACTGACAGAATTACCAACAAATGGCAACCTACTCCTTACAATGTGGCAATGGAGGAGAAGAAACGTAGACTCTTATTTTTCAGAGAAGAAAATTATGTTTCATATTGAGACTCCAGCACTTAGACTGAAACAGTATTTCATTTAGATAATTTGGGGTGATTACCACTAAAGCATCTACATTTTCTGAGTATAACCTGAGGGCATCCTTAATGAATTATAAGAAAGCGTGTGCTTAACCCCAAATGGCTTCCTACAGCAGTAACTACTATACATATTATATGTTTTATTCCCTCATTCCTAAAGACGAATAAAATCATTTTTAGAAATTTTGTCTCAGAGACTTTTTTTTTTTAGAATAGCTTACTGTTCTATTTTAAGCTACATGTCTATCTGTAGCATGATGTGAACAAAAAGAGCCTGATCTAGGGTTATTGTTTTGTAAGTCGGATGTTGAGTTGATAATCTTTGGGGATCTAGAAATGAGGAAATGGTTCATGCATCTAGTACAGATGAAACTGCATAAAGCATGCTATTTAAACATTAATGTGAGTCAATGTACTTTAAATGCTATTAGAGCTGGGATTACCCCTGAAAAACCTATGTCTTTAAAAAGGGAAGAATATGTAAAAATACTATTTTGCTTCCCAAAATAACCAGGCAATATATTGGGTGCGGTTTCTTAGTAACAACGGTATGAACTGTGTATAGTGTTGGCCAGACTAGGCACCACGTAAGAGGCTTGTAGCTTCCGTGCAGATGAGCTATTCAGGAATGTAATTCCTGCCTTCCTAAGCATCTTCAGGGAGGGTCTAAGTCCCTCCTTATTCTCTTATGCTAGAGGCAGATGGGACAGGAGGAAGATGGCCAGCCCACCTGTAGGTGCTCACAGCTTTTTGCCCATCCCTGGCAGTGTGTGATTTATCTCAAGTGTTGGCTGCTTCAATCTGTAATGGAAACCTCGAGAATATAAATGACACCTTAAATGCTATTGATATGAAGGGCCCAGAGGAACAAACCCCAGAAACCTCTTAAGGTCACCACACTACAACTGAATGCAGGGCAACACAAGCTTTATGGATTGACCTGAGATCTACCCCTTACTCCTGCAAACATTATTTATGGTGTTGCTCCCATGGGGGAGGTGATTTCTAAATTCCAAACTAGTGAATGAGACTTGGATTTGTAAATACAAGCAGTTTGCTGCTGTGTTGTCTTTGAAGATGGATCGTCAGGTCTGTAAGCTCACCAGGTTTTCTTCCTTGTTCTGTGGACTCGTTGTAAACCAAATTGCTGATGGTCCACTCCAGAACAGGTAGCACAAACTTTGAGCTTCATAGCAACAGCATTCGTATTTGTGTGTTCATCTTCATCTGCTGAGTGCCTAGCCCAGAGATGGTACCCAATACATATTAATGACAGAATGATCAGAGATTTTTCAAGTCCATCCACCTAAGTTTGGTAATTGGAAAACAGTTAGTATTTGGAGAATGGCCAAGCTGTGAGTGGCTAAAGAGAGAACCTGAGACTTTTCTAAGTTTCTAAAAGAGTCAAAGTCCCTCCTCTTTTTTAAGATTATTCCATATGAGTCATGGCCATAGACAGGAGGTCAATTTGTCCAGGTTTTGTCTTAGGGTATGTAGGTTTTCACACACTGTTTTAAACTATTGTCATTGTTTAAGTTTGGAGGATTCACTTTGACTTTTTATCTTGCATATGAATATCTTCAATTTCTACCTTCCTACCTTTGAATGTATGATTTTAGAATATGTCATTTTTCCAGTTCTGAAGTCGGCCGAAGTGCCAGACTGGGGATCATATCATGCTGTGAACCGAGAATTTAGATTTTATTCTTGCTCTATAGAGTTTAAGTTTCTTGCTGGTAGTGTCCAATAGGCTGTTTCAATATAGATGTCAAGGGGTAGAATTTCTCCCAGTCTGTTTTTCCATGTTCATTTCTGTGCCTTTACACTGTCCTATTGCTTTTTTGGTTGATACATAGCTACCGTAATTGCAGAAGCCACAAATGATGCCCCTCTGTTAGTGTTGGCCATCTATGTAGGGATTACTCATACGTATGTTTAATATGGATATGTAAAATTTATACCAAATCTATCTATGTCCGTATCAATATCTCTATATAAAAATGCATAATACTATCCCTTTTCTTCTAAGGCTGCCTCTGATTTGTTTTAATTTTAGTTTTCACTGAAGTAGGGCTGAAAGAATTTTCCAAATAGCTCCATTGCCAAAGGAATAGGCAACCAGACCTTTGAATGCTGTCCTTGTGCCGTAACCAAGTCTTGTGTTTAGCTCTCACATTGCTTCCTGGCTCCTTGTCTTCATTGAAGATGTAGGAGTGCATGTGAAGGGGAAATGGAAGCACTGAGGAGCACCAGGGCTGCCAAGCCTTCAAAGGGTGCTCCACGTTGGGAGCCCTGCCTGTGGCATTGATTATTTTTACAGGGTTGCAAAAAATATAAGGGAACCAGCAGGGAGGAGGGAGCTTGGCACTCATCACCCTACTAGAGGATAGTTTCAGCTATCAGTTTTGGGTTATTTACATTTCCTGATGGAAGTCTATGTATGATATCTAATTCCTAAGTACTAATGCAGTCTTTGTCACTCTAGAGTGAAATATCTAAATGATCCTAAGAAGTCCCTGTAGAAGAAACCAGAAGAAGCAGCTTTCTTCTCACTCAGTGTTGATAGCCTGCACAAATTTCCTCTGCAGCCTCTGATTCTTGGATGTAAACTGCCCTATACACATTCATTTGTGCTACTTGAGCATTGGAGGTTTTCAGTTAGTAAAGGCTGGAAAGCGATCCCGCCTAGTGATGCAGATCTGGGTTTTCCCAAGTCCAGACTCAAGATCCATAGTTCAACTTTCTGTTCTTATAAATGATCTTCTGGGTGTCTTTCAATAACAACCAAAAATCTGCCTATTTAAAAATAGTCATAAACATAGTGGGGCTAAAGCTAAAGAGGTTGAAGTTTAAAGCCTTTTATATGAGCTGAAAACAATTCTGGAACGTTTAAGAGGTTGGGTTTAACAGATATTTGGATCAACTTTTAAGAGGAAAAAAATGTGACCAAAAGCCAGAAACCCAGTTGTAGAAACATCTGTAAGGACAAACTGTTTTCCATATGCATCCCTTCCTTCTTTTTTTTAAAGAAAAATACCATCAAAATTTGGAATGGTAATAATTGAATGCATTCTTGTTTCCTAACATTTCAAGCAGTTTAGAAATACATAAACATAAAAATGGATGCTCCCATCTCCTTCTTCTGCCATGACCATTTCCACTCCTAGTAATAACTTTCTTTCTTTCTTTTCTTTTTCTTTTTTTGAGACGGAGTTTCGCGCTTGTTACCCAGGCTGGAGTGCAATGGCGCGATCTCGGCTCACGGCAACCTCCGCCTCCTGGGTTCAGGCAATTCTCCTGCCTCAGCCTCCTGAGTAGCTGGGATTACAGGCACGCGCCACCATACCCAGCTAATTTTTTAAAAATTTTTTAGTAGAGACGGGGTTTCACCATGTTGACCAGGATGGTCTCGATTTCCTGACCTTGTGATCCACCCGCCTCGGCCTCCCAAAGTGCTGGGATTACAGGCTTGAGCCACCGCGCTCAGCCAATAACTTTCTTTATAGAGTGCATACGGTATGTAAATAATAAAATACATAGCTTCATTTTTGGTTTCATAAGGAAATTATAATACCAATCTTGTTCTGTAATTTTGTTTTTGGTAACAATTTGCCTTGTAAATTTTTCTGTATTAGTACCTAGCTATCTACTACATTCTACTTAATGGTATTTCCCAGTAGTCTGGTATCAGGCTACTTGGATCTGAAACCTGGCTCTGCCTCTTACAAGCTGTGGACTTTGAGCAAGTATCTCATGCCTTGGTATTTCCATCTGTAATGGGGCAGTCCTAATACCTAACCCACAAGGTTGTTGTGAAGAAAAACTGAGCTTATTTATGTAAACCACTTGGGAACATTTCTGGCACTTAGTTATTGCTCTATAAATAGATAATGTTATTATTATTATTGATGAATTATGATTTATTTGACTTTTCTTCCTTTAATGGATATTTACATTTTTACCAAGTTTTCAGAAAATTATTTCAAATAATACCTTTGGTATAAAGATAGATTCTTAGAAATGGATATACCTTTCCTCTAGGAGTATAAACCTGTGTATATATGTTTAAACATGTATAGATTATATGTTTAAACTCTATATATGTTTAAACATGGATAGATTATCTTGTATAAATGCCTTTCCAAGTTAGTCTCCCACTAACAGTATGTAAGGATACCCCTTCATTTATTACTCTGATCTATATTGAATATTATCAATCTTTTGGCTACTTTTAATTAAGATGAGACTTTGATCAATAATTAATTTAGGCATCTTTATCATGTGAAGAATAAGAGTAATGTTTATTTTTATTGTTGAGTTAGAGAAATACTTTGTCAATTATACACATATTTATTTATTCGTAATGTTTGCGGCTAATATTTTCTTCTAGTCTTTTGACTTTTTGATAGTACCTTTTGGTAATCAAAGAAATTTCCCTTTTTATAGAGCAAATCTGCCCATCTTTCCCATGTAAGTTGTGTCTTGCTTAGGAAGATCTTTCTTGCTCTAATATGGTAAACCTATTTTTAAATATTTCTTTCACTAGTTTTTTACTCTGTGTATTTTTTAAACTTAGCCCTTAAGTCTTTTTATAATCCTTTTATTAAAATTTGCTATGAAGTAGTCCTCTCTTTTTCAGAGACATACAGAATAAAAATATTTGAATAAATTTTAGTGTGACATTTTCATAGAGATGAATAGTGATATTTTAAATTTCTTGTATCAGAAAACCACTAATAAAGCAAAAAGATATTTTGAAAAACTCAGCGATTAGCTCTTTCTTTGTAAAACAAGTAAGGAACTTTGCTGGTTCTTTCTTATAACGTGGGAATATAAATCACACAAAATAGTATCAGAGAAAATGAGTTTTCCCAGAAACCTTTGTTGAATTACTCTCCTCCCAGTTTCAAATGGAGTTCAAAGTCTATCTCAGCACTCTCTTAAGAGGCAACAAAATTTGTCAATACAAATTAAGTCCTTGGAAATTTCAGAAAAGACATTCAGTTGAAAGAGTCATTGAGTAATATAATAAAATGAAAATGAAAGTACAGAAAAGAATTAGCCCAAATGTTCCTTTTCTGTTGTTTGGTGATGCTATAGAAAGCTTTTCCCCTGTGTTTGTGAGGTGAGGATCTACTTTCCAAAGCCTCTTACTTCTTTCCCTGCCAACATTTGGCTTATGTCTAACTCAGAGCAGAAGATGCTTATTCTTTACAACATATTGAAAATGTGTGTCAGACTTCTAAGAATTGGCTAGAGCAGTCCAGACAGGAAGCAAAAGAATCAGGATCTCTGCCTTTAGGCTTGTAGGTGGATGAAGTCTACCTTTTGATTGTCTGTCTTACCTGGGCATTACCACAACCCCAGCAGGATGCATATGAGAGCTCATGTTTGCCTGCAATGTAGAAAGTGCATGCAATATTGTTAGGGACTTCCCATGCTACTATTTTGACTAAAAGGTGAAAGATCCTTTAAAAAATTAGATTTTGTACTTAAAAGTCAGGAAATATTGTTACCACTTCTTTGGTCTTTCATTAACCTGGAGGGAAATTTGCTTTGTCCTTCTCACATAGCTCATGGCCTATTTCAAACAGGACTTTCAAAACCTGAAAATCTTTTGGTTTTCTTCTTCTCTTCCCCCTTCCATTCTCTTTTACCTTTCACTGTTTTTCCTATCATTTTGTCCTACATCTCTGTGCTTTCTAATTTTATATTTTTTCCTCTCTTGTTTTTCTTCCATCTCATTCCTAACATCTGATTTTGGTGGAAAAGCTTTTCAGAATTTATGAAGACAGATAATAACTTGGCTTAAATTCTAACATATGCTTTGATTTTATCTTGCTTTATTTTGGGCAAGAATACTAAATGACTATGGGAATACATTTAGCTCTAAATCAGCAGAATTGTCACATGGCACTTCGGAAGACAGCCTGTTTGAATAATGCACATCCTTCATGTTTGTAAGTTGTTAACTCCTGAATCTTCAACCCTAGGAGTGTATAGGAAAGTAATATTGAAGACATATGAATCAAAGAAGCTTGGGTTTAAATCCTAGATCTCCCACCTGCTCATCAACATTTTGGGTAAATTGTTAAACTCTAAATCTGAATTCCTCTTTGGTAAATGGTGGGAATAATACTCACCTTTCAGGGGATTATAAGAATTAAATCAGTGCTTAGTTTAGTATCTGGCTCTTTAATTTCATGAGTTAGTTATTTTTCAGATTTATGTTTTAGTAATACATTATTAAAAAAAGATTATAGGGGGATTCCTGTTGAATTCATATTGAGTCTGGACTGCAGAAAAATGTCACAAATGTACACAATGTATATTAGTGTTTACAGGTTAATTAGTTGAGTCCATAGAAAAAAATTGTAATTACAATGTATCTCTACTTTATGGGTATGTATCATGAATACAAATGTGCTTGTACTTGTGCTTATTTTAAGCCCTTCAGCCCTTAAATATACTATGTGTGAATTATTGGAAATTCTTAATTTTATTGCCCTCTGAAGAATTTGTTGCTTAATTTGCTTTGGGGTTTATGAAATAACTTGTTTCATTGATTGATTGATTTGGTAGGTAAGTTTTAGCAGTTTTTGGGGGGAGGAATATTTACTGAAGTAAAGAGGTGGAAAGTGCGGAGGTGGGCGGGGGATGGGACTTCCCCCAACACCCACTAGTTTAGATCTAAAAACACGACCTCATGGAAACTTCTAATGTGTTTCCCTTTTGCACAGAAGGGATTGCAACTGCTAAAATGATTTGTTTAAAAAATAGGCTTTAATTCTGATGTGTCTACAGCCTGCTAGAGAGGAAAAGAGGGATTCTGGAGAAATTAATTCTTCCTTATGCCATAGATTGTCATCCATATTATTATAACCATATACCCTGCATTTTCTGTGAGAGAAGCCAAGACTTGGACAGGCTAATGGCGGTGGAAGACCTTCGTTTTTATCAAAGCATCAGCAAAAGCAGAAACTCATTGGCCTTTTCTATGATCATCTGGGAATTTAGTGGCCTTGGGACAAAGAGAATGAGAGTGAGAATGAGCCAGTGAGTCAGTGGCCTGATCTCTATTTCAACTCTTTAAGTCTTTTTAAAGACATTAATATCCTGGATTGAAGGAGAAGAGTCATCTCTGTCTTCAGTCACAGCGTAAGGAAGGAAGGAATGGGGTGACTTCAGGGGTGGAAGTGGTGTGGAGAGGGAGAATGTTGAGAATAAAGTAGTGTTTCTATTTACGGTTGTGGTTGTCAACTTTAGAAGTCCTGGCAAGACTTAAGTATAGTCAACCACCCAACTGAACTTGCTTCCTGGATTGCCTGTAAAAGAAAATTGCCTAAAGACCAGAAATATTATAATAGTACAGGACGGAGAATCATCTGAGGCTCCCCTCCAGCTTTAATATCTGCCATTCTGTTACAAAACCATTATGTACAGTCACACACTCACTACAAAAGTCTGCCCTGCACTTCTGGTGAGATCCTTTATTATTTTGGTGTGTAATGATGTAATCTTTTTTCTCTATTTTGGAGCCACAGTCTCCTTAATGTTGACATATAAAATACTGCTTCTGGGGTCAACACAAAGTATCCCTGGGTATACCTTCAAATGTGTGGTCAGTTCAAGAAAATATTGCCTCTAAGTTATCAATAGAACGCATTTCTTATTTAGTTGGCATTCCCAGTGAGTCTGTTTACTGTTAATTTGCAGGTAACATGCATCTTGTCAGGGTGATACGGTTTGGCTATATCCCCATCCAAATATCATCTTTTTTTTTTTTTTTTTTGAGACGGAGTTTCTCTCTTGTTATCCAGGCTGGAGTGCAATGGCATGATCTTGGCTCACTGCAACCTCTGCCTCCTGGGTTCAGGCAGTTCTCCTGCCTCAGCCTCCCGAGTAGCTGGGACTACAGGCATGCGCCATCATGCCCAGCTAATTTTTTTGTATTTTTAGTAGAGACAGAGTTTCACCATGCTGACCAGGATGGTCTCGATTTCTTGACCTCGTGATCCACCCACCTCAGCCTCCCAAAGTGCTGGATTGCACTCCCATAATTCCCATGGGTCTTGGGAAGGACCTGGTGGAAGGTAATTGAATCAGGGGGTCGGTCTGTTCCATGCTGTTCTCATGATAGTGAGTAAGTCTCATGTGATCTGAGGGTTTTTTATAAAGGGCAATTCCCCTACACAAGCTCTCTCTTGCTTGCTGTCATGTAAGAAGTGCTTTTGCTCTTCCTTCATCTTTCACCACGATTGTGAAGCCTCCTCAGCCATGTGGAACTGTGAGTCCATTAAACATCTTACCTTTATAAACTACCCAGTCTTGGGTACGTCTTTATTAGCAGCATGAGAATAGACTAATAAACAAGGATACTTTTGGCATTCCAGCTTGAGAGCAAAGAGAAGCAGCCCTGCCTTAGCCATCTCTTCCTGGAATGGTTTGGATGTCAGGGAGCAGCTCAACAGCTGGGCTGTTTCTTGATCTTTTAAGTCAGACTTCATAGCATGGCTTTGTCATTTCGTTTGAAGTAAATCCTTGAAACGTTAGGTTTTTCCATACTGAAATGTTATGCATTCCATAGCCCAGAAGAAATAATTTCTGTGTTATTTACATGTAGCTTTTCCTCTATGAGTGTGGACAAGTAGAAGGTGATTTTCAAGGTAGATTTATGTGCATATTCCATAATTATTTATCCCCCACATTATATCTTGGTTTTCCTGTGATGTCTTGGCAGAGGGTGGATTAATCAGTAAAATGTCTAGGATTGGATTGAGAATGACGAGGCACCTATCTCAGGCACAACCTGTGAGACATGTGACTTTATTTTTCTACAGTTCAAGAAAGTATATATTTTTAGCCCTTTTTGTACTAAGTAGCAGAAAATTAATCTACCACTCTGGGTAATCTCAGACAATGGTGGGTAATCACAAAAAATTCAACATTTTCTCTGTCACTTCAGGTCTCTCACTTTCCTCCCCCTTACTCAGGTTGCATTTGCCTTTCTGAGAAATAGTGAGGGGCATGCAGCAAGGTCAATAAAGTGCTATAGTGTGGGGAGGGGACATAACCACTGTCTTGGTGGTAATTTCTGTATGCTGGTGGCTGTCCATCTTCGCAGTTGTCCTTGGCCACCATTCTGTTCAAGTCAAAGGTGTACAATCTTGTGTTCCTCAACCAGGTTCTGCCACCCTCACATGTCTCTCTGCTAGGATGTCTTTGCAGCTTTGGGGACATGGAAAATACTGAGATTGGTCCCCACTCTCTCTGCGTAGACACGCTTTGCAGCTTCCCCTGCTTTATTACTCTCATGCCATTACAGGCTTGGGATTGCTCTGACTTCTGGACACATTTTCTGGTCTTCTAAGACAGGGGTCCTCAGGATTCTTCTTTTTCAAACTCTAAATCTGATTCAGGGCTCTGTGTTTCATAAATCCTCATACTTGACCCAGGGAGAGGTTAAGGACTCTTTCTGCCTGTATCTAACTTTTTTTCGCCCCGCTGATGCTCTTCCTATTTCCTATGGGGACAGGAAAAACATGAAAAATGATTTTTTTGATTTCATCTTCTTTCAAATATTTTTCATCATACATATCAATCTTGTTTTTTTCTTGCAGCTTTTTACTATAAAAGTTTCAATATGAATAAAAGTTGAAATAATACTAACAGTAAATATTCATACACTCAACACCTAGATTCAATCTCTGCTTAACATCTTGTTATTGAAAAATAAACCGACGCTATCATGATCTGTCACTCCTAAATTCTCCAGCGTGTTTTTTCTAAAACTGAGGACACGATATCCTCAAACCACAGCCACAATACCATTATCATTGTGCTCAAGGAAATTAAGATAACCCTGTAATAACAGATGTTTCCTAGAGTATCCTCAGAATTTCCCCCAATGATTTAAAAATGCCTATTATAGCTACTTATATATCAAACCGAGGTCAACTCAGAGTTCATGTATTGCATTATTTCATTGAGTTTCTTTGTTCCCTTGTAGTCCAGGACATGGCCTCTGCCTTACATTGACTCTTTGTAGAGACTAGGCAGTTACCCTGCAGAATGTTCCTCATTCTGGCTCTGTGTGATTGTTTTCTTTGGTATTCTTCAACTTGCCATTTACCTTCTGTATTTCCTATAAACCAAAAGTTATTTCTATAGGTTTGGTTAGATTCAAACCTAAAGAGAGGTTCTGGGAAGAAAACATCACAGAAGATGATATGCAGTTCACCTTGTGTCACATGTGGAATCACATTGTGTCAGGTGTTAATACTATCAGTGGAAGTTGGATTACCTTTTGAAGATGGTGACCACCAGGTCTTTTCTTTATAAATACAAGTTTGTTTTCCCCTTTGGAATTCATAGGTGATTTGTAGGGTGATAATTTGACATCTAGCAAATATCCTATCCTCCTAAAACTTGAACCTACTGGGCTTAATATCCTTTCCTAAAAGCGCCTTAATTTCTAAGGGTTGCAGAAAGTGTTTTTCTAATTCAGTCATTTCTTCTGGTCCTATTTCATTAATATTTTTTAAAGGAGAGCAATCTGGCCTTGGCCAAGAATTTCAGCTCCTTCATTCTAGTTCTGCCTTGATGACTCTTCCTTGAGGCAATGATTGGATGCTGGTCTTTCAGATGAGTTGATGGAATTGCCTTAAATTATACATGGTCAAATTACAAACATTATTGGAAAAAATTTTAAAGGCAGTGTATGGAACTACTTGTAACCCTAACAAATTAACTGCATGTGTTACTTAAAAATTATTCCGGGTTGGGCGCAGTGGCTCATGCCTGTAATCCCAGCACAAAGTCAGGAGATCAAGACCACCCTGGCTAACACGGTGAAACACCATCTCTACTAAAAATACAAAAAAATTAGTCAGACATGGTGGCACGTGCCTGTAGTCCCAGCTACTCGGGTGGCTGAAGCAGGAGAATTGCTTGAACCGTGGGTGGCAGAGTTGCCATGAGCAGAGATCGCACCACTGCACTCCAGCCTGGGAGACAGAGTGAGACTCCATCACGAAAAAAAAGCTTTTCTGATAGTTCACATTTCTATAATCATTCATAATAGTGTATTAGTTAGTCCTAAAGTGGTCTTATGACCCAATCTACTGACCCACTTGGCTGTCTCCACTGAGTCCCTGAATGATCACCCTGAAGCCAAGCCAGGTTTCCTTTCTATAGATGAGGATGTAGAGGGATAAGAAATTCTATTTTTTTAA
The DNA here is from genome assembly GCF_049354715.1 of Callithrix jacchus. NCBI lineage: Eukaryota > Metazoa > Chordata > Mammalia > Primates > Cebidae > Callithrix > Callithrix jacchus. The sequence goes on along the minus strand of NC_133502.1, from coordinate 98,263,968 downwards.
ATGACAAGAATTTATCTGAATAAGGCAGAGTCTTGAATCTCTGTACTGTAGATGTGTGTTAACCAAATGCATAGATGATACAACTCAATTCAAACAGTGTCCCGGAATCTGAGTGGTGTGGTTGGCTAAATGAATATGCATATATGAAAGAGCCAAGGAGTTATTGCTGCCAGTGTTTCTCTTGGTATTTGAGGAGTTAGCCAGTGCCCTTCCCCACTGCTTCAGTCTAAGCAGGGTCTGTACCCACTATTAGGAACTGGCACAATGTTCTTCTGCAGAAAACCAAGAGTAGTGGGTTGAGGAGCTCATTTTTGATACCTGAAGGCAAACCTTCAAAACTGAATTTTATACTCTCAGAAAGTATTGATTTCAAACTTAGTTCTTTATAAATCACCAAAGGGAAACAAATGACTTGATTTACAGTTAAATGCACATAATTTGGTGATGAGCAAACTCTTATGAGCTAAAGGAAGAGGTGACACAGACACATCTCCACAGCGTTTTCTGGATTCATATTGCAGCTGTCATCAGTGCTTTGCTCGGGTACCCTCAAACTCCTTGTACTGATCTTGTGTGCTCACTCTGGCTTCTGCATATGTTTGCTTCTAAGGGTCAGCACCTGGAACCCTGTTCAGAGGGCGGGATTGAGCTAGTGGAGCACCTCTCCATCCCTGGCATGTGCAAGAACACCCCTCCCACACACACAGCTGGAAGCAGCTAGGAGTTAAGTGCCCTCCACTCCCTTCCCTCAACCCTTTGCCAGGCTTTTCTGATGAGTGATAAAGGAGTTTGAAAGATTATCCTCTTGTCTTAAGTCTCGGCAAATTCTGTGGTATAATTTACAAGTTCTCTGCAGGATCTGTGGTATAATTTACACACCACTGTTCTCCATAGGATCAGGCGGAGGCTGAGATTTCACCTGAAATTGCAGCCTTGCTTGGCTTCTTCCTCCCCTTCCTGTTCACCTCTCCTGGGAGCCCCTCCTTAATAAATCACTTGCCATGAACACTCCACTCTGTGTCTACTTCTGAGGAACTGGCCAAAGACAGTGCTGGAATAACTAAGAAATTTAATATGTTATTTGATGCCATTTATCAGCATCTCTAAAACTATTTTTGTTTCTCATTTGCTAATTTGGACTATATATGGGCAAGCAGGGGAGTCTTAAAAGTTAATTTAAAAATGAATTGAGGTGTAGATTATAGTTACCATCTATTGAGAGGGCCATAGTGGGCCAGATCCTTGACCTATTTTTTCCACTTTTCATAATAATCTTGCATTTTAAGGATAAGTTAATTCAAGTCCATAAATTTATTCACGTGCCCAAATTACAGAGCTAGTAATTGGTAGGACCACAATTCAAGCCCACGTCTTGTGATGTTAATGGTTAGCTCTTCCAACCTTCTTGCTAACTCTCCTTCCCTCCCTGGGCATTAAAACTTCTATTTCTAGAGCTATCAAGGAGGCATTCTGACATCAAAGTTTATGACTTACTAAAATGAAAGGAGACTGTCTCTTTAGGAAGAGATAAAATACATTATAAAATGCCAGACTTAATTTCCCAGAATGGGAGTGATTGAAAATAATTTCTAATAAAAGCTTGAGTCATGTCGCTTTGTTATATACAGAGAGATTTTTGTGCGATTTTTGACAGAATCTGGGTGGCTCACAGAAACACAAAACTATTCATCAGGTGACTATAGGATGGGGCATTAGTGATATGATTTGGGAGCAGGAGATGGAAATTTCTTTCATGGCTCTCCCTCTGTGTTGGTCACTCTCATTCCTGTGGCTATAGTGTAGCAGAACACTGTTTTAAAAATGACTTCCTTAGCCCTGAAATAGACCACAGTGTCCTGAAAGCCCTAACCCATCTCGTAGGAGTTATCAGTCCATTGCAGAGAGATTCTTTAAGAAAATGAAGGGATAATGGCAATGATGGCACAGCCATCTAGATGGGCTTCCTTCTAGTGTCCATATTGGGACCTGATTGAATTATTCACCGCTGACACAAGCTCTCTACACAAGTTTAAAATTCAGCAAAAATACACAAAATTCACACTAGAGACATTTAAAGTTTCTGTATGGTAAAGTCATCAGCATTTATTGCAAACAGTGCCCAGTCTCTCTTTCTGGAATGTTCTTCATATGTCTACCTGGTTATTTCTTACTTGCCTTGTTTTTATTGAGACAGAGTCCCCCTCTGTTGCCCAGGCTGGAGTGCAATGGTGTGCTTTTGGCTTACTGCAACTTCTGCCTCCTGGGTTCAAGCCATTCTTTTGCCTTCACCTCCTGAGTAGCTGAGACTACAGGCACATGCTATGATGCTTGGCTAATTTTTGTATTTTTAGTAGAGATGGTGTTTCACCATGTTGGTCAGGCTGGTCTCGAACTCCTAACCTCGTGATCTGCCTGCCACAGCTTCCAAAAGTGCTGGGATAACAGGTATGAGCCACCATGCCCAGCCTTACTTGCCTTTTTAAGATGAAGCTCAGATGTCACTTCCTTCAGGAAGGCTTCTCTGATCCTCACAACATGGATGAAGTCCCTTTTTTGTAGATTTGTATGACTGTGTGTAATCATCTAGAAAAAAATGCATAGCTTATCATATTGAAAGAATATGTTTTCCTGTTAATCCTCCTGCTAACCATCTAAGGGCCACTTGAGGGTATTGTTTAAGAGGTGAGGCATTATAATGGAAGAGAATTGGGAAGCTATCCTTCTGAAATGGTAAAGAGTAAAATGAAGGAATCTATTATTTTATTTTTATTGTATTTTTGCCTTTGAGGCAAGACAGAGTAGCAGAAGGAGCAGGGGCTGAGGTTTTACTCCAAGCTCTGCTATGTTCTTTTGCTGTGACTCAACCTCTTTAAATTTTATTCTCTTTCATTGTGAAATCACATGCCAGCACCAAAGTTAGGGAAGATTTCTGAGAATGGTCTAAAGGTTAATAAGATACTGCCCAGCAAATATTTCATATTCCATAACATTTCATACAACTTATCTCACATGGATAATGATGGAGAAATAGGTTTGTTAACAGTGAACTTGCAGCCATTTATTTGTTCTCCCGATAAACTTTTTTTTTTTTGAGAGAGAGTCTCACTCTGTCATCGCCCAGGATGGAGTGCAGTGGCACGATCTCAGCTCATTGAAACCTCTCTCTCCTGGGTTCAAGCAATTCCCATGCCTTGGCCTCCAGAAGTAGCTGGGATTACAGGCATGCACCACTATGCCTGGCTAATTTTTGTAGAGACAGGATTCACTATGTTGGCCAGGCTGGTTTCAAACTCCTGGCCTTAAGTGACCCAGCCACCTTGGCCTCCCAAAGTGACAATAAACATTTTACTGAGCATGGACAATATGCCAGGCACAGAGAATCTACATGTGTATATCATACTGTGTGATGTACCTCTAGAATTTTATAGTCTAGAGGAGGCCTGATGTCCCAGCAGCTTCTGTGTTGGTGGATAATGTAAGAAGCACCACAAAAGAGGGCGACTGTCTACAGAAATCAGGGAGTTCCTCACAGCAGAGTCCACCCTCCAGTGGGGTCTGAAAGGATGAGTAGAAGTTCTCTGCATAGACGAGATGGAGAAGGAGGCAGTGCAGTGGCAGGAGACAATGATGGAGAGGGAGACAAAGGGTCAAGGTGCCAGACAAAGGTCAGGGTGCACCCTGCTGTGGGATTTGGAGTTGATCCTGCAAGCACAGCAGAGCCACTGAATTTAGGTATTGATAAAGAAATAGTTGAGAATGCTAGAATGTCTAAATGTGAAGAGTGATCATGTTTATATAGATTTCTTAGCTCCTGCCAGGACTTTTTTTGTTTAACTTTCGTGATTTGGTATTAAAGTTGAAAGTGATTAATAAAGTGATAACATAACTAATTTTTAAAACGTTCTGGTCTCATGGACTTCACATTGTTTTAATGGACTATAAATCCTTGCATGGGCATGCTTATTAAATGACTAATGTGGAATCCATTCATTCCTTCAACAACTATTTATTGGGAGCCTGCTCTGGGCTGTTATAGACCTTGAGGACAGATAGAGTTCCTGCCTGCTGGAGCCTCCATTGCCATGGAGCTGATGGAGAGACTAATAAATATATAAAGGCTGTAGAAATTATGGCCTGGGAAGAACACAGCACTGATGGAGAGGTGAGGGGCATCCTCTGTTAAGGAAGTGCTCTCTCTACCTGACTACGATGAGGAGGGATTAGTGTGGGGTTCCCTGTTTAGGAAATTTTAAATGTTACTGTTTTTCCATTGCTGACTTTAACATTCTTAGAGTTTAGTAAGTAGGAGGTCCTCCTCTCTTTTTTCTTTCTTTCTCTCTCTCCCTCATTCTCACTCTCTCTCTCTCTATTAAAAAGGCAGAATGAAAACTGTATTTATCAACACTTATTGGTCATATCCAAAGTCAATGTAGGGAAACAAATTTTCCATCTTGCAAATATTTCTTTGCTGGAATTTCCACAGAAGGTTTATGATACCAGTTTCTAATATAGAAATCACAGAATTGAATTTGAGACTAAAAAGCATCCTTTTTCCCCTTCACTTCAAAAAGAACACTTAGCTCTCTCTCTTTTTTAATTGAGTTCCTACTCCGTGCTTGGTTTTGTGCTAAGTGCTTTATCAATACAATCTCTCAACTCCTCAACATGTCTCTGTGAGATATGCATCATCATCTTCATTTTTTAACCGAGAACATTGAGAATCAGGGAGATTATCCTAATCTCCCAAGGTTTGTGCCTTCTAAAGCCAGGTCTGTCTCAGGACAGTAATGTCCTAACTACTGTGCCTTCCTGCCCTCCCTTCTGGCCTGGCTTCATTTGTTTCTTTCTTTATTCTCCTGTGACCCTCTCTGTCTAAATATTTTCTTTCTCTCCATCATTCATTTGGCAAATGTCATCTACTGAGATGACAAACATACCCAGATTTCCAGGCAGTCATTGGGAGGGAGGAGATATTCAGCTTTGAATGGAGGGGACTGGACCTGTACTCAGTTCTGACACATGGACAAAGTCAGAAATGAGGGCCAATGGCCTTGTCTCTAAGAGTGGTTTTCACAAACATGGATGCTGCCCTGACCAGTTTTCAAAAGACACAAATAAACATCACCTCTGAATCTCAACAGACAGGATGGTGAGGGGTCTCCATTCCTGGTGCTTCATGTACTTTGTCTCGCTTAGTCTTATCTATGGAAACATTCGGTAGATGTCATCAGCTCTTTCTGCACGTGAAGGAACTGGAGACTCAGAGATGACTTGCCCAAGGCCACAAGGCTGTTCCAGGAAGAACTGATTTCAACACAAGGGCTTGTTTCTAGAATCCAAATCTTAGTGCTGGAGTTGTCATTCTCGAAGTGGATCCCTTAGAACACTAGCAATGAGGAGGGGCTGGTTTCTGTGGTCCAGTGTAGCAAAGGGAGGTTTCCATAGCCCCTCTTGGAGAGACACATTCTTTAAATTCTATTAACCTTTTAATTCTATTTAACCCAGATTCCCAAAGCATATTGGACCACAGAAATGTCTTCAAAAGAAATAGTCACTAACATAATGAGAAACTAGCACATGGAATACTGAAACAGACCTTGTTGTTTCCCCAGTTGTTATTTTGGTAGAGAGAGAATGAAAAGAAAGAGGTTAGGAAGGAAAAAAGAAGAAAAAAAAGTTAAGAAACAGACAGTGGAGGAAGCAGAAGGGATAAAGGGGGTACTCAAATATTTCACAATAAATTCTAAATTTTCAGTCTTTCTTTCATTTCTGAGCCTTCTTTCTTGTGCTTTTCAAATTGGTACACAAATGTTTCCCTAAATATGTAAGATGAGATAGAAAGATCAATTTCTTTGGGCTGATGACAGTTTTAAATAATGATCCATGAGGCTGAGAGATGCTGTCTGTGCAAGTGACCAAGCCCTAGCACCAAGATATTGAGAGGGGGCATAGGGCCTGGACCTAGAAGCACCTGCTCCTCCCCCTCATTGCCCAGAGAGAATTGAATCTGCTTCCCTTGGCTCCCACAGCAAGGAGGTGACAGAGTGGGGACAACTCCAGCCTCTTGACTCCCAGCCCAGTGTGTTTTTCCCTGCAGCACATCTATTTTTTTCAGAGTGTCTTATGCTCACATATTATTTTCCCTGTTATGCTTAGCCCATCAGCATTTGCTTAGCCTGAGTTATCATTACTAGCAACATAAACCATAAAGATTGTAATTTGCCTGGTTTATTGCTAGTTACAGTCCACAGACTCTTGGCATAACCCAGGACAGACTTCTCCTGCATATTTCTTTTGCTCCTGCTTCTTTGAAGAGAATGTGTATATAATTTGGAATAAAAGAATTATAATTAATATTGATATTTTCCTCTTACAAGTATGCATATACTCCTAATCAGATGTTTAGATGGACTTTCTGGGCTGTTATGGATATTTTTACTAAATATTTTATAGTTTATGCAGATGTAAGAGTGACAATATGTATACAATTTATATTTAGTTGCTGTTAGACCCTTGCTGTCAAAATGTGCTCCTCGGACCAGCATTACTTAGGAACTGTTTCAAAATGCAGAATCTGGGGCCTCATCCTAGACCTACTGAATTCAAATGTGAATTTTAAGGAAATTCCCAGGTAATTTATATGCTCTTTAAAATTTGAGAAGCCCTGATCTAGAGTACACAAAAAACATTAAGGCCAGTCATAATTTTGTTCATGCCCATTTGTCCTAGTTTCACATTTATATATTTGATAGAGTGCAACAGCTCTGCAGTTTTCATGTTAGTAACTTCATTGTGGGCTGTTTTCTACATTATTGCCTAAGAGAGTATTTATAAAGCATCTCTGAGGCACACAGTTGGTGCCTGTCTATCCAACTAGATAGGTAGGTAGAAAGATAGATATAGATATAAACATAGATATAGACACAGACTTTTAAAAAGCTTTATTGTTTATTTTTCTTTTGAGACAGAGTTTCACTCTGTTGCCCAGGCTGGAGTGTAGTGGCGTGATTTGGGCCTATTGCAACCTATGCCTCCCAGGTTCAAGTGATTCTCATGGCTCAGCCTCCTGAGTAGCTGGTATTACAGGCATGCGCCACCACACCCAGCTAGTTTGTATATTTTTAGTAGAGATGGGGTTTCATCATGTTGGCCAGGCTGGTCTCAAACTCCTAGCCTCAAGTGATCTGCCCACCTTGGCTTCCCAAAGTGCTGGGATTACAGGTGTGAGCCACTGTGCCTGGCCTGTTTTTTAAAAGTGTTATCAAGAACTGTGAAAGGTCTAAGATCTTATCCTATTTTCAAGCTAACAAGTTTGCCTGCCATGGTTTTATAGATGGTGGCAGAAGACATGGGATTTTGGGGTCGGAAACAAAGGACTCTATTACTTTTACACAGCATGTAGCATGAACAGTGTATTTGTAACAATTCTCTCTGCCCAAACCCCATGTGTGTGAGGCCCATGGGCCCTGATGGATGCCTACACATTCTCTGAATTGTGTTATGGGAGAGGAACCCTGAATTTAGGGAAACTGAATATTTTAAAATGGACAGTAACTAAGCCTACTCTTTGTTTTGGAGACACTGTATTTTGGAAGACTGTTCACTATACAAACATCTTTGAAAAGATATTTCCAAACAAAGGGCAGTCGGTGCATTTCTTTGTGAGATATACAGAGGTGCTAGGGAGAATTGTCTCCCCCAATTGGTACTAGCACACCTTTATCATTAGGTTTTAGGACCAATAAGCATTTTTTGGAAGCCATGGAAGATATATTTCCTAAAAATCCCTCGATTGTACTTGTGGTTGTTTATATCAGAAACTTTAAGGGGAAACTTCCAGTCTGGGCATTCAGTTAAGCCCCTTATAGGAAGAGAGAAGTTATAGAAAGGAAGTAAGTGGGATTGTCCATCATAAATTGTAGAGTCACCTGTAGCTCTTCCTAGTGTTGGTTGTGCCATTTTAGTACAGGACCTGCTCTTATCCTCAAGATGAGAGATGTGACACCATTCAGAGAGCTCTGGAGAAACTCTAACAGATGTTTACAAGATTGGCAAAGAGTAGGAAGAAAAGCAGAAATAGATTGGGGTTAATAATCATTTTCTAATACAGCAGTCTTGTTTTCCCTAAATGAGTTTTCATGCAAAACAGTTAATTTCCCTTTTCTCTGGGTGTCTATGTAGAGGCTGAACCTTTCAGAAATATTGTAGAACAGATTTCTTCTTGGACTCTCAGAGTTTCTTTCAACTCTCAAAGAATAAGAGAGTTTGGAGAAGGAAAAATTGGAATAGTCTTACAAAGCATATGACAATGGTATGTTGGTAAATGTTTAGCAACCAGTACTCAAGGGTAGAGTGGGGCTGGGGTCCTAATTTGTAACAATTGCAATTTCCACAGTGTAAACATTCCCACCATGGCTGATTGTAAGCTACCAACATGAAGTCAGCCAGCTCAAAAAAACCTAAAAATTGGACAAAGAAGTATGAGCTATCTCTAGCAACCCATAGCAAAACAGTCATAATTAGCAATTTTTTGACAGTGAAGGTAGTTTGATCATGCAAGAGGTTTGTTTGTAGAAACTCTTTTTTGCAAGGTCTTTTAAAGTCATGTATATTCTATTTGCCCCTGGTGATTCAAGCTAGATATACCTTAAGGTAGGATGATAGCCTACATGATCTTTTGAAATTCATTTCAACTATAATTTGATTTTTCAAAAAAACCTTCCTGTCCTGTCCAGTGGCTCCTGCCTGTAATCCCAGCACGTTGGGAGGCAGAAGCAGGTGGATTGCTTGAGTTTAGGAGTTCAAGACCAGCCTGAGCAAAATGGCAAAGCTCTGTCCCTACAAAAAAAATACAAAAATTAGCCTGGAGTGGTGCCTGTGGTCCCAGCTACTTGCAGGGCTGGGGTGGGAGAATTGCTTGAGCCCAGGAGGCAGAGGTTGCAGTGAGCCAAGATCATACCACTGTACTGCAGCCTGGGTGACAGAGTGAGACCCTGTCTAAATAAATAAAAATAAAAGCCTTCCTTAAATTGTGGGTTTAGCCAGCTGACTTGCTTCCTTCAAATAAATTGACCACCAGCTCAGCTTATTTTTCTCCTATGGAAGAGCCTGTTGGTGCAGTCTGATTGTCACTGATATTTTAACCAACCAGTGATGATTCCTTATACTTGGGTTATATGTAGAACTATAACGAATTACAACTTTGGACACCAGTGCTTGCATCTCTGGTTAGACTATGATCATGGTAAATCTCTACACTAATGAGGCTTTATGCCTCTTCAAGAGACTTACCCTAGAATTCCCCCTTGGGCTCAGTTTGGCTGTAGATTCTGTGAAGTCCCTCTCTGGAGGGGTCTATTGCTGTGTTGACAGCAACATTTTTGCAGAGAATGTGACAGAGACCCACACACTGCAGGTTCAGTGAAGCTCATGGTGAGCAAGCTGCTCTCCTGCCTGAACGGTGCAGCTACCGTGGGTGGACTGTGCCTTCATGGGCACTGTGCAATGTCCCTATCTTCTGGTGTATCTGGGCCTGTCATGTGGAGTCTGATATAGCGGACTGATTTCTTCTCCACTGTTGTCTAGCCCTCCTTGACGTTGAGGAATATGTGGAGAGAGCAAACTTGCTGCACTTAGCCTACCCGAGTGAGATGCCCTTTTCATGGCCTTAGCAGGCTGGTCTCATCTTCTCCCAGCATTTACCAGAATGGAGGACCTTGACTTTAATGCAGATTTGAGTGCCTCCTTCCCTCTCCCTTGGGCGATATTGATTGGGAGGCTTCAATTACTTATTTATCAGATTTATAAAATGCTTATCTTGCCAAGGTCTCTGGGCACATGGACAAAAGAAAAATAAATAATGAGTGATAAGAATAATAATAAAAATCCACCAAAGCATAGATGCTCATTCTGAAGGCTCTACATGAATGCCATGGGAAGCCTGGTGACATTGATTTAGAGCTTCCAGTACCACTTGACTTTTTTTTCTTTTTATAAAACACACCCACATCCAAGGGGGCTTGTTCTTCTGCATAAAGCTAATGCATTAACAAGCAAAGAGATGGAACACATAGATTTGCTGCTGAGGCTAAGGCCAAATTGCAAAGAACTCATATGCCATGTTGCAGAGATCAGTTTCCAGCCGCCCCCCTCATCTTTTCTTTTGTGGTGAGAGCAAAAATAGAAGTGAATCTTAAAAGAGGGCTTTGTATTGTCTGTCCCAAATTTTTGTCTAGACACACTGAGACAAATTAGCTTCAAAAGAGTTTTCTTGTTCTGCAAAAGGGGCAGGATTTTCTGAGGAGGGTGTGCTCTGTCATGCCATAGAGTTGCTGCACCTTCTTTTTGACATTGTCACAAGAACATCACAGTAGTTGTGGGTTGTTTAAAGGCTTAGCTATGTGCTAATGATATTATTCTTCCTCAGCTGTTCAAGATCAAGAAGGTGAGGCATTTAATTAGATCAGAAAAAAGTGAGCAAGTCTGAAGAACTTTTCTCATGTGTTGGATCTGAAATCTTAATACCATGCTGGACTTTCTCTCTGGAGAAGCTGCCTTCTCTATTCCTGTTTACTGCTGATAAGAGTAAACAAATACCGAAAAATGCTAAAAGGAAACCAAGATACTTTGGACCACCAACACATCCAGCATTAACAACCCACACCACTAGTGGGTCAGGTTAGCATTTGTGGCAGCTAGCCTTTATGATTAGAAAATAAAGCCTTATAGATGGGACTCTACATTATTTTTTTCCTTAAAAATTTAGTTTTGATTATTAACAATCTTGCTATTAGGGAACATTCGGTCTGAGCTATGTGTTAAAGTTCAACCAGTATAAGGGAAGATGTAAATCCTGAGCTATCCCCTTCAAACAGTCATACTATGAACCCCAGGCTCAATTTGGCCAGTTGTTTGTTTTTGTAAATGAAGTTTTATTGGAACACAGCCCCATTCATTCATTTATGGATTTATCTGTGGCTGTTTCATGATGCAGCAGCAGAGCTGAGTAGCTGTGACAGAGACCTTATGTCTTACAAAATCTAAAATGTTTACTCTCTTGCCCTTTACAGAAAAAGTTTGCTGATGTCTGCCTTAACGAAACACGTAAGCCAAGTATGTAATGAAATAACAATCCACCACCCAGACTTCTACAGGTTTTGTAATAGGTTGCAGAGATATGGCTTCCTTGTTCAGCTTCTCTGTTTTAGTGAGGTCAATCCCTAAATCAATCTAGGCAGATGCACAAGCAGTGAGATGGGAGCAGAAGTTCAAGCTCAGGAGAATACCAAAGTTCAACTTTGTGTGACTTTAACTTAAGAGTCTGTGATTCCCTCTATGTACACTTCCATTTCATATACTAATATGGGTACTGTGTAGAAAGAGAAAGAGACATTTTCAAAGCTGCCATCATGGGTAGGGAATGACGCTAGACCTCATTGGTCAATAGTACCTATTTGATTGATGAAATCTCACTTAAGAGCTAGTGTATCAGACAGTTATACACAGAAATAGAACCTATCATACATGGATTTTTTTCTTCTCTAAAAGAAAAGTATGAAGTTTTCTGGCTTGGATGAGTTCATGATAATTTCAGAGGTATGACTGACTTTGAAAGTAAAAGAAAAAAGGTATGGTTCTGATACAGATTATCTCAGGAATTCTGTGTTTGAGTCTTTTTTTGTTATAGCTTCACACTAATTTTTTTATACAAAGAACTGTCAGTGTTCAGGGTACAAAGGGTAAATGTGCATTCTTAGCATATTCCATTGTCTTTTCTTCCACTCTTCATAACTTTTGCAGAGAAGGCCAGCCTTGTTTGCATCTTCCAGGGTCCAAACCTTATGTGTGCAATGTTAACTGTGTGGTTCAGTCAGAAGAAAAGTAACACAAGCCTTGAGAAACAGGCATTTTGAAAAAGGGCAATTCCTGCCTCTGTAGGAGTCCTAGTCCTTTTAGGATGTCTTAGGAGAACACCTAATATCCAACTGAATACCTCTAAAATTAATTTCTACTTATAGCTGGGTGTTTTTATATTTTGTTGACACTTCTTAAGAGTTTATAATATTCTCTGGTATATCATACCTTTCAGATCGTAATATAGGTACACTTTTTTTGTACTCATTATAATATCTTTTCATATATACAAAGCATCTAATTCAAGAATTACCCATTAAAAACTTAGCCTTTTTCGATTCCTATTGAAAATGTGAATTTTGAGGTTAATAAATAAAGTAGGTATTTTAATCTTTTCAGTATAACATTCTTAACTTTGCCAGTTAAAAAGTATCTATTTTCAATGAGATGAATGCCCCCTGGTGGAAACAGTAGCAAATATTTGCACCAATTTAGGGGGACCCATATACAACAAGAACACATCAAGTGTAATGATGGAATAATGTAGGCATATAATTGGCATAGCCTAAAGAGTGTCTTTATTTTTTTTTATAAGTCTATACTTTATTTAAATGCAGTAAATAGAATGTGTTATCTTCTATTTAAGATGTTATCTTCTATCGAGTTGGGAGGGTCAAAAGATTCAACAAGGAACTAACTAAACCCTTATTTCGGCCATTTCTCTAGTGTCTTTCTTTTTAGCTTGGGAATCTCTTAGCTAGTAAAGTCATTTATAACAGGGCTCTTCGTAATGATTTTTTAATGGGGGAATTTTCAATAATACCTTGGAGGGTGTTTTAAAACTAAATAGTTGTATAAGAGAGAATTGCTTAAAGGATTATAAGATGGCCTCTGAGAAAACACACACACACACACAAACAAACAAGTCAGTGGGTGAGAGGAGCAGGTTTTGGGATTTAAGCTTCACAAAATGACAACTTTATGTTGTTTGTCTCGTTAACTGCCAGACAATCCATCTCTAGTTCCATAGGGAATGCTTACCAAGTCAAGCATGTGAGCTTGCCAGGACTCATGTTTTTATAGAAAGCTTTATTTTGGAAATTTCTAATCTGAACATACTTGAAATCTAATTCTCAGAAAACGTTGGAAAGGCATTTAAAAGGAGGCAGGGAGAAGGAAGAAGAAGAGTGAAGTATGAGGTTGTATCCCCTCTATAGGGAATGGAACTGTGAACAAGCAGAGGTTGCTGGCATATTCTGTGGCTCTCCCCTCTGCCCTGTTGTACCTAATTTTGCTGTGGCTCTACTCTAGCAGAAAAGCTGTGGTATTTTTTCTTCCTCTGCAATTTTACCACTTGGATGGAGCCTTTGGAAATGAAAAAAAAAATTGTCAAGGACCATCTTGTATTGAAAGATGATGTTCTGCATACTTAATGGGCTGAATCACCCTTTCCCTTTTCAGATATGGCTCATGTCCATTAAGCCGTGGTTATGGATGATAAATGCCATTGTACTTGTCATATCACCAAGTGCCACATTTTTCGAGGCAGTGACGTTTCTTTACCTCAGCATTTGTGAGAGATTGCACTCTGGAGTATAACAGTTCAGACTTAAGTTGTCTATTAACTTGCAAGGATTTAGAGTTATGTCAATGGCTGGGTGGGAACTCAGTTCTTTAGAAATTCTTCTTAAACCAGTACCTTTGATCAAGCATGATGCCTAATCTTATGTTATCCATGGCTTATGCCCTGAAGTTGATGGGATGGAGCTTGACTTCCCCAAGTATAAGAAGTATAAGATATAAAACTTCCCACATATGAGAGATTAAGGGAAATGACTGAAGCTTCCAGTAGATATTCCAGAACTTGTTTCTTAGATAAGAAATAGACTGTTTCTTAACTAAGAAATAGACTGTTCTCCTGCTGTGAATGTCCTCTCACTGTCCCACCTCCCAGCATGAGAGACCCCTAATATATAGTGAAACAAATACTCTTAATGACATTGCCTCTTATAGATGTTTATTTAGAAGAACTATTGGGTGGCCTGTGAAGGGAAATTTTGTGTGTCTAGGGACTGACTTCCCCTTCTTGACAGTGCTCTTTATCACAATGTATTTTTGTATCTGTATCACATTTTTGTGTCTGTATTGTATATTTCAACAATGTATATTTTGTTGAAATGGTTTTGGACTCTAAACAGGGTTACCCAGCTTGATCATTCACATTCTTTCCTTGACTTGGCTCTGAATAATTCTCAGATATTTCCTAAGTCAGATTCATCTCTGAAGGTTGAGTATCTACTGTTGGGTTTCAGACTTATTTTTACTTACTTTCAGATACATATCTGTATCAGGAGTTGGGTTATATGGTCCCATTTCCCAAGGAATGACACTTTGGTGGGAAAATATGGAGTCAACGAATATTTTAAAATACAGTTTGAAAGGTGCTTAGAAAATGGCCCTCAGATGGACATTGTAGGAGTCTTTGGGGTTTACAGAGTGTGAGAGTTGGAAAAAGAGCATGGAGAAGAAAGAGGGAAGGATTCTAGGTGGAAATTGTATGTCCCAAGACATGAAAGTGTAAGAAAATGTGTGGCATTCATACATTTGCAAGGAGTCTTGTTTGGCTGGAGCAGAGAATAGGGGTAGAGAATTGGGGAAAAGAAGACTGTTGGGTTGTGGGGGGGCAGGGTGTGGAAGGGGCTAGGGAGTTGACAGCATGAACAGAATTTATCTCAAAAACTTCACATGGAGGAGCATCCTAATTAAGTGTATGCTGTAGAAAGAAGACTTGGTAGCACAAGGAGAAGGGTTTGGAAGAGTGGGGTGTGTTGGGAGGTGGGACTACGGTTGGGTTAGATCAATTTCAAATAACTCAGTCTAACATTAGCAGGCTCTAAAAGTAAGATTAGAAAATGAATCCCAAAAATGTTGTGAGCAAAGGAAGCATAGTTGAAAGAAGCTGTGTGGCCTGAGGAAAAGGCAGAAGAGAGTCAGACAGGTCTGAGTTCAAATCCTAGCACTGTCAGTTACTAGTTGTGTGGCCTCCTATAGTCTCATCTGTCTTTAAATTGTTTTAATTGACAAATAACAATCGTACATATTTATGAGATACATAGTGATGCTGTGATACAAATAATGCATAGTGATCAGATCAGGGTAATTCACATATCCTTCATCTCAAATATTTATTATTTCTTCATATTGGGAATGTTCAATATCCTCCTCCCAGCTATTAGAAACTGTGTATTGCTGTTAACTCTAGTTTCAGTCCTTACCTTTCTTTGCTGGCTTCCCATCTTCGGGACAATGGGAGTGGTACTCCTTCTTCATGGTGCTGTGGTGGAAGTGAAATTTGATTATGCATGTTACATGGGTAAACGTTGAGAGTCACTCTTTGAGGACACATGAGTGTGCCTATGTACATTAGGGTATAGGTATGAAGAAAGGAGAGACTGAGGACCTACATTCAGACATACGTTTTTTCTGTGCTTATTTAAAACTCTTCTTTCACATGCTGCACATGCAACAAAAACTTATTTCATGGTACCCATATGCAAGGTGCCAGCTAAGGACTCTGTTCCTTTTAGTGACATCTCCTGAGGGGGTGAGAGCAGAGGGTGTTTAATAAATTAATGTTGGTCAACTAATTCATGCTCACATGTGATGACAAAAGTGTCTACCATCCAGTACAAGTCAAAATACTAGAAAATAGTCTGTCTGAGTTATTGCCATTTTAATTTAGATGGATAGGGAAAAATAAGTCCTTAGGGGGTTTATTTATATCTTTAGTGAGTGTCCTTTTCTTCTTATAATTTAGTTTCCTCGAGAATTGAACATTTATAAAATGTTTTTGGTGAACCCATTTATACAGTAGAATTCATTTTCTCTTGGAGGTTGGGAACTACAGAGAAACTGGAGAGTCATAAATTCTATTTAATTCAAGCTCATGCATTTCACTAGAGAAAGCCCCTTCTTTATCCTCTTATTGTACTTCCCCTGAGACCTCTGAACAGATGATGTTAGCAGTGATTTTAAAATGCAAATCATATCACAGAATTTCCATAAAGGATTGTCCCTCACTCCTCCTCCTGCCTTCCATCACACATGCCCTTAAACAGCAGGAATGGTAAATCCACAACCAACCCTTGCTTCAGAGGTTAAAACCAACTATTTTCTGAAATAAGCTGTACCAGTCTGGTTATTTTGATTATCCATGCTAGTTAGAAGACTGAGGATCTATATTCTAAATCGAATGAATGTATTTACCATTTACTACATGTTTGAGATGAGCCCACTATACGTAGATGTGGAGAAAGCAGTGTGGTTATGAGGTAAAATAAGTAGTAGCCCTAGCAGTCAAGTGGCTTCTGTGTGGATCAAGAGCTCACATAACTCATTTTTCAGAAGAAGGGCAGATACATTGCGGCAAGAGTTCCTAGAGAAAGACAACTTCTGGCTCATGCTATTGAGATACTTCTAAGGAGGAATTAGCTTCAAGTTGTGCCTCCAAAATATTGGCCTGTCGAACCTTCCAGTTTAAAAAATCCCCAATTATACAGTGTTTATGGGCATGATTTTAAATTGTGTACTGTGCCTTATTTCTTCCTCTAAGATTTTTATTCATTCTTTATTCAATAACTCACACTACATTTGAAAAATGTTCTTGGGAGGCATTTAAGAAGAGTTGTAGGACTAACTCTTCTTAAAACATCAATTTTGAGAATCAGGGATGGCTAGTCATTGTGGACAAAGGGTGAACTGAGGTTTCTTTCATTCCCAGCCAAGCTGGTAACTTGCACACAAGCACCATGCTATCAGAGCCTCTCCCCAGGCAGTGTGCACTAGAATTTATTGCAACCTCAGTGTGAAAGGAACTGAGAAATCCTTTAGCAACATGACCCGGGACTTCCAGGAGTCACAGATGCCTTTGTACAAAACCAAGGAAACCAGAGCCCATTCAGCCGCTGCATGAACCTGCAGTCCCTTATGCTGATCTCTGCTAATCCCATCTCATCTGAGTCTCACATTCCCACAGTCCCCTGAAGCTTAATCAAGTTGGTAAAATTTATATGTGTTCCTTAGAATAGCTATCACAACAATAATCACTATTATTTATGGAGCTCTTGCTTGGTTCTAAGCATGTTTCCATGCACTTTGCATACATTATCTCATTTAATATCCTCAACAACCTCGTAAGTTGGATGATGAGACTGAGATGCGAAGAGGTGCAGTAACCTACCTGGTCTCACCTGTTTGTAGAGGGTGAGTGGCAATACCAGGATCCAAGCCTAGGCTTACAAATTTGCAGTGATCTTCAGGATTATTATTTATTTTAATTCTTCATTTCTCTTTGTTCTTGTTATTATTTTGATCCGTCTATCTCTACTTCTGTTTACTTTTTTCTGTTTTTCTCCAAAATAGGATATGCTGTGTTCTTTGTCTCAGTAGACACCTTTTAATTATTTTAGCCTAACAGTACTTAATGAGAAAAACAAAAACCCTATGAAAAGAAAGGTGTTATCTTAAAACTTAAATAGGTTCAATGGGAGAAAATCTTGGTTTTGAGGAAGGCTTTGTGTTGTACATGTTTGAATTATGGACTTTCTGCTCCCAGCGATCATCACATGCGTGTGCTTGCAAACTCATTGCTTACTTTGAGAAACTGTGGATGTGAAGGTGGCAGCTCTACTACAAAGAGTTTTGCAGCCAGGTGCTCACATCTGTAATCCTAGCGCTTTGGGAGGCCGAGGAGGGCAGATCATGAGGTCAGGAGATCGAGACCGGCCTGATCAACATGGTGAAACCCCGTCTCTACTAAAAATACCAAAAGGCAGGCACCTATAATCCCAGCTACTCAGGAGGCTGAGGCAGAAGAATCACTTGAACCTGGGAGGTCAGGGTTGTGGGGAGCTGAGAGCGTGCCATTGCACTCCAGTCTGGGTGACCAACAGCAAGACTCCATCTCAAAAAAAAATTTTTTGCATGAGTGTCCCTGAAAAATATGTCCAAAATCCACTCTCCATTTTCCTTTTTAAATTGACATTTTGTTGTCCTTGAACCAAGAAAGAACCCATTCTATTTCTCTGGTGGTTAGATTTTTAAAAGCTTGAAATGGTACTATCAAAGACAATGCAGATTAAAAAAATGACCAGGCACAAAATGATCTCCTGGGTAATGACAGAGACAACGAAACAAGGTCAGCTCAGATGATTCTAGCCCCAGTGGACATGGGTCCTAGACTGAGTTGATCACTGGCTCTTAATTCATCTGTAAAATTAGGATGATGTGAACTGATCCCTCGCTTATTCAGGATATGGGGTCATGGCAAAATGCTGCTGCATAAACAGTGATGACTCTGTGAACACACGTGTCTTAGTAAACTATGTTCTTTCTCATCTCATCTTCTCAAATATGAGAAGTCAGGCAAAACCCTCATTTTCAGTTCCAATGTTCATCTATTAGCTGTGTGACCTATGGTGAATTTCTTATTATCTCAAGGCAAAATAAGTATTTCTTTAATTGCAGCAAAAATGGCGATAAAAATATCTCCTACTTCAGAGAGTTGTTGCAAGAATTAAACAAGGGACTATCTATAAATCCCTCGGTATGGTGGGCAATATAGGGTATGGAGAGGTGGTCTAGCTTACCAGTGAAGAGTAGGACTATGAAGCCAGACTTCTCGAGTTTGATGCTAGCTCCAGCACTTACCAACTCTGTGGCCTTGGTCCTGTTATTCATGTTTCTGTGCCTCAGTTTTGTACTTCTAAAAGGGCATAATCACAATGCACTTATAAGGCTGTTATGAGGATTAAATGAATTAATACATATCAAGCACTTAGAAGAAGCTAAAAAGCTTGGCATATGGTTAGAGCCATGTATTAGATATTATTATGGTACATAACAAGCATAAGAGTAACATCGAGTAAGTATATTATCATCATCGTGATCATCATTACTGTTATTATATTGTAATTATTGCTCTTGGTGATCCAAAACAAAGTGACCTGTAGGGAATAGTTATACTTAGTTGAAACATGAAAATGAAATTTTTAAAAATTGGGAAAATAGGAGGAAAATAAAAATAAAATTAATGAAAACTATAAATCAGTAGATGCAGATCAGAGTCATTGAGCCAGCCTGTCATTTCTCAAAGGTGAGTTCAGTGTCTGTTTTAAGTGCTGGGACTATAGAGAGGTGAGGGTCACCCTTGAGAAGCACTTGGTGAGTTTGCTGTAAAGCAGACATCAGAGGGCTATGTGACATGCTCTGTCATCAATGTCTGTCTGAGGGGCTCAGACAGGGGCTCTTCTACACCAGTCCTAGAGACCCAGAGCTTGCTGTATGCAGAAGAAGCCACTTAAACTTGGATATAGAAGCCAAGAGTCTCTCAGGCAGGGCAGTGGGACAGGGAATTCTGTGCAGAGGTTTGAGTGTGTGGAGTGAGCTCAAGGTCAGGTGTTTTGTGGGAACAGCGTCCTGGATGATGGAAACCCATGATGCATGAGGAGGGGAAGCAAATGGCAGAGTGGGCAGGGGAATTCAAGGGGTGTACTGGGATGGGCCTAAAGGGGATGTTAGGTAGAAGAGGACGTCCTCGGGAGTGACCTTGAGTTTGGTGCAGGGTTCCACATCTCCCAGACCTGGTGGCTACTTCCCCTCCCAGGCAGTGAGAAACAAAGAATTAGAACACAGGCCACACCCATCCATTAGGAAGTCACTAGCCTAGAAGTAAGTCGTGCATCTCTACTTCAGCTCTGGTGTATGCTCACCAGAGCCAAAGCTTCAGCCTGATTAGCTTGGAAGAGCATGGAGAAAAACTCATTGAGAAATTACTTTGAAGGCCCTTGTGGTGGCCATTGAGAGGGCATTTCAGAGGAATGGCAAAGCAGAAAAGCCAGCTCTCAAGCCAAGTTGAAGAACAGCTAAGTTCTGATTTGCCAAGAGCTGAGGTATCTGCCTGTCATTCAATGGCCTGCAGGGGAGAGAAGAAACAATGAGGCGAACAGGGACACACAGAGAGGCTACTGCCTGTCCTCAGTGTGACTGGAAGAGATGATGATAACACCACAGATTGGCCCCAATTCGAGCAGGTTGTGACATGGCTGAGCTGCTGGGGAATAGCCAGAAGCCTGGGTGAGGCGTACTGAATTAGTTGTGCCTTCTCCAGATCTTAAGAGCCCAGAGCCAAGTGTCCAGAGCTTTTGCTTTAAAGAGTTGGAAGGCAGAATGTGCTATGCTGATCTGGTCCTCAGAGGCAGCTGTCTACCTGTCCACCAACAGAAAACACCATAGCCCAAGGTTTGGTCTAGAGAAAGCAAAGAAAGACAAGTTTGAATGTTAGACCTGGAAAGGGGAGTCCAAGGATGCCTAGGACAGCTTCCTTGGGGAAACTGAGGCCCAGTGAGATCCATAGACTTGTTAAGATCAGCCTGGAGTAAGCAGCAGACCCAGACCCAGAGCTTGCTGCATGTAGAAGAAGCCACTTGAACTTGGATGTAGAGGCCAAGAGTCCCCCAGGCACGGCAGTGGGACAGGGAATTCCATGCAGAAGGACTGGATTTTCCTGATGCAGCACATGCTTCACTATATGCATCCCTGCAGACTTATCCATCCTACCTTAGCCCCTCTGTCTTGTACCTTTTCTTGCTCTCTGGCCACACAGATTGTCAGTCAAATCCACCTTAACCCTAAGCTTCTGATCCCTCTTCTATCTTAACAGCATTTCCTGCTCTTTTCTTAAGAGTCTTATTAGGTGATTGGTAACTAAACAGCTCATATGCTCGGGTGGCAATGTAGTGGATGTAGGGGATATGATATCCTATTTCTCCTGGACAATACATTTGCCCTTTACAAAATAACTTCTTGTTGCATTTTCATTCAAATGTTCCATTTATCCTCCAGTTCATGTTCCAAGCTCTATGGTATTGATTGGTGATGAAGGGAGATGATTTGAGAAGGGACATTTTTTAGTATGGATTTCCTCCACAGTGCATAGACAGCATAGACAGACTCTTAGTCTGTGAATCTAAGTGGTCTGTATGCCAATATTCTCTTAAAAAACACTTTTAGTCAGAAAAATGAAGTCAAGCAAACGTTTAGTTTAAATATATGAAGTTCCTAAAGCATTTTATTTGTCATTACCTTTTAAGTAAATTTCTAAGGCAGACTCATCATCATCCCCATGAAAAAGGCAAAGATTGTCTATTTCTCCAAGGCAGTTATTCAGTTGATTGTGGATGAACTTTTCTCTGGCCATTCTAAGCAGTGGGTGAATGAAAAAAAGCAGAGTCTTCTTATTGAACATTTTGGCAGGATAAATTTTGCTGTTTCTCACCAAGATGTAGGAGGGATGCAGAGTCCTGGCTTGGGTGAGGGACAAGGTTGTTGAGTAGATGGATGTAAAACGAATCCATTAATGATTTAGAGTACTGCTTAATTTTCCTACTTCTGTCACTGAGAAACAGAGCTTGATCAATATTCTCAAGGTCACTGTTGCTATATGCTGTGTCAGCTAGTCTTTTTTAGAGTTTTGAAAACCATCCTATGCATCCATCCTGATAAATATCGTCAGTTTTGGTGCAGGGAGATATGGTTTTAAGTGTGGGGCAGATGAGATGCTGAAGGAGGGAGTGTAGCCTTTCCTTGTGGGGATCTGAAGGGAAATCTACAGCAAAATTTCAAAGAGTTGAAAAACTAATTTAGTTCAAGATAGAATCTGGGGACACAAGAGAGAGAAGCTCTCCTTACGATAGCCAATCTGTCCTGATAAGGCAATTGACTATCAGGCTAGCTTTTTGCCTTCAAATGTGGTATTGACCACGTGAGCTTCTCTAGCAGTGTCACATCATATTCCGTTTGTTCACATTTATATTTACCGGCTGGGTTGACTTTTTTAGAATAAACATTCTCTAACTTACTAATTTCAGAGTTTTTTACCTCAGATGCTGACCAGAATGAGTGAAATGTTCTCTTGGTACCTTATGCAAAGAGTGTTAGTGACTGCACAACATGACATTCAAAATGGTGACCAAGACATGAAAGGGGACCTGTCCCTTGACCCCCATCCCTCCAAAAGATGGATTTCCCTTGGTCCTCTCATTATTTGAGAACTTTGACCAGAACACATAGATTAACTCTTGGAGTTAATTGCCTTTGCCCTAATATATATTTATATTTTCTTATACCTTGATTAATTAAAGAGGAAAAAAATGAGTTGACTATTGTCTCTGTAATATTCTAAAGCAAAGCTTGGTTATGTACAGCCTCAGAAGCCAACAGAACCCACAGTGGTAATGGCCATTTGAAAAAGTTCATCTGCATAGAGTTCTCCTAGATGTGGGTACAAGGTGTTTGGGAGTGGGGGGCACAGACACCCTGAAAAGTTCCAGAGGACCCATGTGGTTTCCAGTCAAAACAGCATGCAAATATTTTGAAATATTTTCTTGACCACAGTGTTTCTTCTTTATATATTGCTCAGAGAAATGACATTTTGTTATTTATTTAGAAAAAAAGCAAATGGAGAAATTCCTCTTTCTGACTGAATTTTACCATCCTATGGGGCAACACCCTACAGATTAGAATCTCATAGTTTAGTGAGAAAGGTTTTTTTAGAATGATCTCTGAATCTGAAAGATGTTGTCTAGAACACAACTCAAGCTTGAAAAATGTCTAGACTTTTCTTTTTTTTTAACAGACATGGCCACTGGGAACATGGTAAAACAACAAGAGATGGTTTAGTTTCAGCTGAGAATTTATTTCTTTTAAGCTTGTCAATGAGCAGACAGGCATTTGAGGGGGAGTCTCTTTATCCTGTGATTCCCCAGCCTGGGAAGAGAAAGTTATTTTTATTCGCAGTTTTCATCATGGAATGTGAAAGAAAATCTGACTGTTCTTTCATCGAGTGCTGCTGAATTATCCTCCTGGTTTTCAGTGTGAACTATAGCAGCAATTCCACTGTGGGATATTATGAACAGAGTTAATTATAAGTGTTTAATGAGGCAGATCCCAATTTTCAATAAATCATGACCCATAATACATTAAAGAAGAGACAGTCAGTTTGCATTTTTATTCAACTGACATTTGATTAATATGCATCAAACAGGTTTTGGATATACGGAGATAATAATGAAATGGACTTTGTCCTGTTCATAAAATGCTGGTAATAAAATAAAAAGTATCAGTGTTGTTCTTGTGATTGACTAGCTTTCTGATGTCAGTTGCAGATTATTAAGGGAAACTTCAATTAAAAATATCACTGGATTTCCCCGAAGGTCACAAAATGAGAAAAAAACACTGGCCTTCACCATCAGTCCAATTCAGATTAAAATTCCTTCTCTGCCACCTACTTTTGTTCTTGTATAGTAATAACAAGAATAATACTAATAATACCATTTACTGAGCAATTATGAGTTTGAACCATACAGACTTGTCATTTTGTAAGCGAAGACAGTGGTCAAACATAGACATTTTCATATGGTTCAGCCTAATACATATGCTGAGGCATTGTACTAAGGCTTTATAGATATCATCTCTATTGATTCTTTCAACACAGTTTTAAGGAAAATACAATTATCATCATTTAGAAATAAGAATACCTGGCCTTGCACAAGATTAAGAAAGTTGCCCAAGGTCACAGATTAGTAAAATGAAGACTTAAACTCTAAACTATCTTAGGAACTCAATTCTCTCTAGTCCCATTATAAAATAAATACTATATAACTTCACGTAGGCTTGATTTCCTCTGACTGGAAAGTGCTTCTCATACCCACCAAGAGGTAGTGGTTGCTAAGGTATAACTGCCATCAGTGTCATCACCATCATCACCACCATTATCACCGGGGCCTAAAGTTTCACTTACTCAAGGCTGTGTACAGAGTGTGCACAGTTAGAGAATGAAGTGATGCAACTGGTGTGTGTGTGTGTGTGTGTGTGTGTGTGTGTGTGGTTGCAAAGAGGTCTTTTCTCTATTTGCAGTCACTTCTTGCACAAGCCATCATGTTTGAGCTGAACACTTGTACATGCATTTTGCCCACCTCGCTATTTTCAAAACAAAGAGAAATTGGAAGAAAATACCATATTGAGAACAGAGATGCCTGTAACAAATTGGATTAATTGAAAACAACCAAAAAAAATTGCCCCAGTTAGTAGGAGAGTGGAGATCAAATTAGCCATGGAGAATCTAAGTAGAGGATTTTATTGATTGCCGTGGGCATGACCTAAATTGCAGAGTGTGAGTCATCATGAAAGTACTACTATGTCTGCACTACTAATTGAGAGGCTGCATTTTTCATATGGTCAAGTTGGAGATGGTGAGTGTGGCCACCTGTGATCTTCCCAGCTGAGTTCCACAAACACCTTGCTGCCTCAGCCAGCTGCCCTGTGCATTTGCTTCCCCAGGCACAAACACAGATGATAATTTTATGAAATAGAGTTTTAAATTTATTTTCTCTGGATTTGATGTGATGTTCAGCATATATGTAAGCTTATACTGAGTATTCTGAGCTATTTTAATGAGAAAGAATGAAGTATTTCCATTTTGTTCTATTTCAGAGGGAGGGAAGAACAAAAAACCGTGTTGTTGCTCACAGAAATGACTATAAGACAGGTGTCAGTATACTGCGGCCTGTGGGCCAAATCTATTTCCATAAATAAAGTTTTATTGGCACACAGCCACATCCATTTGTTTACATATTGTCAATGTCTGCTTTCGCTCTAAAACAGCAGGGTTGAGTGATTGCGATGGAGCACATATCGAAGGCATAACTGGAAATCCTTATTATCTGGCCTTTTACAGAAAAAACTGTGTTGACCTCTTCTATGCAAAATGGAGTGGTTTTAGACAACTAAGTTGACTTCGTACAAGCTCAAGCTGCCTTCGTTATATGTCCAGTGTTGCAAGTTTTGCAGTGAGATTTGGGGGTCGCAGGTGTTGACGTGTATATCCGTCAGGAGGCTGAAAGTATCTACATCCAGGAGTATTTTAGCCTTCACATACAGCATTTGGCAGTAGACACAAACCACATGTTCTTAGAGATTTAATCTATGAAAATAGAAAACTACAAGGAGATTAGAAAGAAGTTGACTAGAAGTAGGTAGGCGCCATCACCTGAAACTGGGGACATCCTTCTCTGTGGCCATTGATGCATTTGGTTATGTGGACAGGGGCATAGGTTGCAGGTTGCTCTTCATTTTCCTTTCTGGGGGACAGAGAGGAAACAGGGTTAAAAGGCAATTCAGATGAGTTAACATCATGGTATAGCCAAAAAGAAAACAAACAAACCCAATGCAATGCAAAACTCTTTATAGTTAGATACAGCTTAGTTTTTATTGGCTGTTTGCAGTTGGGCAGTTACTTACCTTCTCAGCAGTTTTCTCATCTCTAATATGGGAATAAAATACACTTTAATGAGTTATGTATAAAATGTGCCTTGTGCAATGCAGAATATAGTTAGGTGCGTATGAAACGTTAGTTTCTCTCCTTTTTTATTGTCTTTCCTCCGTCACACACAGAGCTTTATAATTATGGTAGAGGGGCATATAGTCAAAGGAGGGGAAATTCTTGTATATAAAGGGACTTTGGGGGTCTAGGACAGAGGTTGAACCTAATGCTAAGTAGATTGTATTCTTTTTTTTCTCCATATCCTGATCTAAAAAGAAATCACAGAAATCTCACCTTTATGTGTTTCCATCTCTCTATATTTGGTAAGAAGATAACATCACAGTGAAAGGAAACAGTAGACTGAAGCACAATCTCATCACAGCTGTGATTGAAAAAAGTATTGAAACTCCTCTCTATAACTTCCAAGTCTGGGATTTGGAAACATCTACCGTCATAATTCCCCCCACACCACCGGAATTAACATCTACCTTGAGCTCTCAGCTTTGCCCACAACAGAGAGCTTCATGTAGTCATTTCCAGGAAAACTGGTCAAAACCAGGATTATATTCCGACTGCAAACACAGGCAAATTCAGGAATCTGTCTGTCCTCCTGAAAGACAGAAGAAGTGGAAGGACCTCCTGGGGGGGTGGAGATTTCCTGCATCTACTGAAACCTACCTCTTCCTGCTGCCTGGTCTTTGCTGTTGGCCTTTGCCCTGGGTGCTTCCACTGCTGACACTTTGAGACCTGCTGTGACCCTCAACACTAGGATCACATAGGTCGTCCCATGTCCCCTTCATCCCAGCATGCCCAGGGACAGTCTTGGCCACCTCTGTTCCCCTCTTAGGCACAGAGGAACTATGGATGTTGCAACTTACTTCCCTGGGCTCTTGAGGGCTGAGTAAGGTTCCTGCACACACTGGTGCAGGCTGGGCACAGTGCAGTCTTTTTTCTTTCACTGGCACTGAGAAGAGGGGACTTGTGTGTGGCTGCTCCTTCCCCGAGGTCTTTATGGGAAGCAGCTCCAGGTCTCCTCAGCTCTCAAATCTCCAAATATCAAGGGGGTTTTATTGTTTCTTACTGATCCCAGGAGTTAGCCTGAGGGTTTGGGCCCCCACAGTGCCTCTTCCTCAGGGTCTAACCCACTAAAGTGTCTGCTCACAGTGCAGCATTTCTCTGCACAGTGCTCTCCTCTCCTGGACCTTTTTGTCTCCTTGCTCATGCACCTGAGTGCATCCTCCCTGTCTCGGCCACTA
Source organism: Callithrix jacchus (assembly GCF_049354715.1). Taxonomy (NCBI): domain Eukaryota; kingdom Metazoa; phylum Chordata; class Mammalia; order Primates; family Cebidae; genus Callithrix; species Callithrix jacchus. Next base: position 98,237,481 of record NC_133502.1, on the reverse strand, counting down.
CCATGGCCATTCATGGGAAGTTTGGCTGCTCTCCTGTGGCTCTGTGAGGCTGTGACTGTGGTTGTCTTTATAGCATTTTTGCTCCCCACCCAGCCCCCTATTATTATAATGTGGACCCTTGAAGAGAGTTCAGGTACTGTACAGATGTCACAATGTCACTTCAAAGCTGATTCCTTTTGTTTTTTTTGGTAGTAGCTAAGGTTTTTAAATTTATAGTTGACCACATCCCTGCCCCCATCTCACAGAAATGAGGCCAAGGTCTCCATGAATTGTATCACTTAGGATTGCATCAACTATAGGAACCAACAAATAAAAACAACCACCACTTAAACAGATAGGTTTTTTTTTTTTCACACAGCAGGAGTTCTGGGAACCAAGGCTGTTACGGCAGCTTAATGTCGTCAGGGACACTCTGGCTCTTTCCACATTTCACATCTGCTATCCTTAGCGGCTAGGCCTTCTCCTCCTGTTTGTGACCTAGTGGTCTCAAAAAGGCTGCTTTGCCTCTGGACCTTAAATCTACATTCCAACCAGAAAGAAGAAAGAAGGATAGGAGGCTTTCTATTTTAATCCAAGAATAGGAGATCCTTCCCCCTGGCCTTCTATCTGTATCTCTGTGGTCACAAGCCCACACTTAGTTTCAAGAGATGCTGGGAAAAAGTATATTGGATCCTTTCCCTCCAGGGTAGAGGAAGACAAAGGAAAGGGGGATTGAATGGATTTTGAGTAGCCAATCTGCAATGTCTGTCAAAGGTCACACGGAAGTCCTTAGAGAGAGAGCAGTAAAACTGTTTCAAAAGATGGTATTAATCTATGGTGTCATAGGATTACAATTTATTTAGCTTTTCTGAAATTAAAAAACGTTTTTTGATTCAGATCATTAATTTAGTGAGGAATTGGATTGGTGGAATATTAGGGTATCTTTCATAAACAAAGAAATTTCTAAATTAATGAATAGTGGAAACAAGATGGATAGTAGGAATCATAGATCGCCATCTTAGGAAACAAACTCTTTAAGCATTTCAAATGAATCTCATGAAAACAACTGATGAATAATATAATTAAAAAAATTTTTTTTTGAGTAAGGCTGAATTACCCCCTACTTGCCAAAACATGCTGGAAATGTTTTATTGGCTTAATTTTGATTCTTTTATGTATATGAAAGTAATAAAGCTGCATTTGTTTAAATATATATCATAACATAGAGCTTTCATAAATTTACACTGGCTTTTATTTCTAGCCTTAATAAATTAGATTCTACCACGTATTGATTATACCCCGTAAGTATGTTGAAACAGTATGATGTTCACTGAAGCAGGAAGCTTAACGTGGGAAAAAGTAAAAGAAATAAAGAGAGCATCAGGGAGGTGGTTGCATTACCCAAAGGTGAGCAAATTACAGTCCCTGGGCCAGATCTCACCTGCTATCTATTTTTTATAAATTTAAGTTTTACTGGAACATGCCGACTCATTTCTCACATGTTGTCTACATTGCTTTCATACTACAATGGCAGAATGAGCCACTAGGCTCATTTGCAAATTTGAAAATTATTTACTATTTGGCTCTTTACAGAAAACGTTTGCTCATACCTGCATCACCAGTCATGGGGGATTCCATGAAAGCAGTGATTGGATCCCTCTTCTCTTCCATGTGGAAATTACTTTAATGTTTAAGTAAAATAACACCATAATAATAAAGTAAAATATGTGAATAATTTAGCGGTAGTGTATTCAGGACTCCTGGATATGAGCCATTGGGACTGTCTTAACCTGGCTGCTATAACAAAATACCACAGACTGGGTGGTTTATAAACAACAGAAATTTATTTCTCATAGTCCTGGAGGCTGAGAAGTCCAAGATCAAGGTTCCAGCAGCTTCAGTGTCAGGTGAGGGCCCATTTTCTGGTTCGTAGATGACACCTTCTCATTGTGTCTTCATTGGGTGGAAGGAGTGCCTGAGCTCCCTTGGGCCTCTTTCATAAGGACATTAATTTCATTCGTGAGGGCTCCGCCCTCCTCATGACCTAGTTATTGTATCTCCCAAATGCCCCACCTCTTAATATCATCACACTGGAGATTAGGTTTCAACATATGAATTTTAGGGGGACACAAACAATCAGACCATAGGAGGGGTATTTACTTTCATATCAAAACAGTGGGTTCCATTTCTGTCTTCAGCTTTAGCCTGTCATGAGAGATGGTCTCACCATACTGTATTTCATCCTAACACTGAGTCTGTTGCTGACACAATGACAGGGACCCTGAGTCTGCTCTTGGCTGGCCATGTGCCAAGCCAAGTTTCTGAAGCTGTCAGAAGCTTACCTTCCTTGTTTCCCAAGTGAAAGGGTGATATTGACTGAAGAAAATGGGCTATAAGGTCTCCAAATTTTCTTTCTTCACAAAAGTTTCCTGACTCAGTGATGAGACAGCTTATTTCTGATCTTATACAGGTGATAATTGTATTTACAATCTCAACCTGAATTGTCTTTTCCATTTGGTGCATATGTTGACCAGTGTGTCCTAACAAAGTAGATCTGTTTCATATATTTGCAGCTCTTTGTGAACATAAAGCATTTGCCACATCAGGAACAAAAGCTGAGACCTAGGTCTGCAGATAAAGGAAACAGCTGATATTTACTGAACACCTACTACATGCCAGACACTTCTAAGTACGCTCTCTCTGTCTCTCTCTTTCTCTCTCTCTCTCTCTCTCTCTCTCTATATATATATATATATATACACACACACACACACACACACACACATACACACACACATATATATATATACATATGCTTATTTAATCTGTGCATTAGCCCCATATTAAGTATTATCATTAGTTCCATTTCATAGGCAAGGAAACTGAGGCAGCTTGCCCACAGTCACATAGTCATTTGGGTATTCCACCTTGAGGGCCCATTCTTTCAAACACACTTTCTACCTCTCAGTGGGTCAGGCTTTAGCACAGTGGCTCTTCTCCATCTTCACAGCAATCAAGGGGAAAAACAGGTATGGGAGATGCAGGTTGGCATTCCTAGAAACTATGACACTTGAAAATTAGAACAAGACTTTTATTCACCAAAGATCTACTCTGTGTCTTCAAGGTCATGCTTTAAGGCCCCTTTCCTCAGCCTGCTGTTCTCCTAAGTCAGATAAAATAAAATTAGATTGATAGTGGCAATGCAGGTTGAAAACTGGGTCATTTTTGTGAAATCATCTTTCTTTGCCAATACCATTTTTGAATTCTTTCTGAGAATTAAAAAACAAACAAGCAAACAACCGATGTGGAACAATCTGTGGCAGATGGTTATTTCAGCTCTAGGTGAGTTTTTGTCATTATATTCTGGGAAATGGAAATTATTGCTTTAGATAATCATCTGTTATTTTAGCGAACTGCCAGCTAGGAACTATCGTAGCTATAAGGGTTTAGGATAAGGATTTTTTTCCTAGAGATTAGTACATAAATTATTTTCATTTGAATTCTATGGAATTTTTGATGTCCAGCATGAGGGGACATTTTCACTATAGTTTCTTGCTATGAGAATGATCTCTGGCATAGAAGAATTGGTATTCCATGCCATTCTACTGAATATAAACAAGAAATCTAACAGTTCAGTTGGGGATGGGAGAGGTGAGATGAAGTCAGGCTTAAAGAACAAGTTAGCCCACTTTTCAAGGTTTAGCTTCCCCTGGAAAATACAGCAATAAACATCTAAACCATGGTGTTCATTACCAATGCAAGTCCCTAATTAATTTATTTTATGTTAATTAAGTTTATAATTATATAGTAAAACATTTACTTTCTCCCTCAAGAAATTGACTGAATCTTCTGAAGGGGCTTTGTGACTGTAATTTAGGTGCAATTAGCCAGTTAAATTTAGTTAGGCTTTGGTTCATTTAGCTGCTGCTGGAAGATGCTAGCTAAGGGGAAACAGGCACTGTCTCAGAAGCAAGTCTGCATAGAGAGGAGGTGTTCCTGGAGGCATTCCTCTCGCTTTTGGATGGCTAGTTCTGGTGTCTAAAACAACTGGAAGCTGAAGATCTATCAAGATGTTTTGTGTGTGCGTGTGTGTGTGTGTGTGTGTGTGTGTGTTTTGAGATGGAGTCTCTTGCTCTGCTGCCCAGGCTGGAGTGCAGGGGCATGATCTTGACTCACTGCAACCTCTGCCTCCCAGGTTCAAGCGATTTTCCTGGCCTCAACCTCTCAAGTAGCTGGGATTACTGGCACCCACATCACACCTGGCTAATTTTTGTAGTGATAGGGTTTTACCACGTTGGCCAGGCTGGTCTTGAACTCCTGACCTCAGGTGATCTGCCCACCTCAGCCTCCCAAAGTGCTGGGATTATAGGCATGAGCCACTAAGCCCAGCCAAGATGTAGTTTTATAATTATCACCTATGTGTCTATCTATTCCTCAGGTGAGGAATGTAGAGTCAGTTCAGGATAGAGGCAAAATCATTTTGCAGAACATTTCCTTGTGGTCCTAGAATTGGAACTAAAGCCATGGAATATTTCTTGGATATTTTCCACCATGGGCATGAAATCGCTGGCACTTGCCAGCATTCAGACAGAGTGATATCAGCAGCCAGCGCTCACCGTTTGGCTGGAAGGACATCTTACCTCCTGAGGGGGTGCAAGAGGGCACAAGGCCACCCTGTAGGTCTCTCAAGCTGTGTTTCTGGAGCCCTCCTCCAGGAACCTAAAGGCTTCTAACTTTCAGTTTGGGCCACCGTTTTCCAAGAGGAAATTGGAATTTTTAGGGCATTCTTTTCTACGGGGATTGGAATTTTTGAGCAAAGCTCCTTTCCGTGACTTTTTCTTCATAACTCATGACAAAGAATCTATTTCGGCCCATGATCTACAATGCAATTGATGGGATCATTTGCAGTGACTGCTGAGCTACTGCAGGCAGGGTTGGTGTTCAGTGCCTCTGCCTATGAATGGAAAGCTGGAAATCACTAAGTACTCGCCTTAGTCTGGTTATCAAAATCTGTTAGGTCTTTTCATCTCTATTGTAAAGTTGGATAACTGAGGTTCAGAGAGGTCCCCTCACTGGGCCAGCGTGACACAGCTCAGGAGGGAAAGGGACAGGATCCAAACAGATGTTTCTGATTTTAGACTTCTTCTTGCTGTCTAACCAGCAGCTAGGTGGCTTCCTTTCGGGCATCACTGTTGAAATGAATGCTTTGGCACACAATTTTCAAGGAAGATAAATGCGCAGAGTGGCTGTACTTTTAGAAATTCTAATTCCAGTGGTACTGGTAAGTACAGACAGTCCCTGACTTAGGATGGTTCAGCTAAGAATTTTTTAACTTTATGGTGGTGCAGCAGTGATAAGCATTCAGAAGAAAATGGTTTGGTATTCTGTGCTGCTGAGCAGGGTTGGCAAGCCACATCTCTCAGTCAGCCACAGGATTGGAAGGGCAAACAATTGACAGGGTTTTGTATTGCTGGGTGATTTTGCCCAGATGTAGGCAAATGTAAGTGCCTGAGCAGGTTTATGGTATGCCAGGCTAAGCTATGATGTTTGGTAGGCTAGGTGCATTAAATACGTTTTCAACTTACTATATTTTCAACTCATGATGGGTTTAATGGGACATAGTCCTATCATCAATTGAAGAGCTTCTGTTTAGTTCTGGGATCTTGTACAGTTAAATGATGGATGGTAAATGGCCATAATTGTGACAAGTGAAAGGAAAATTAATATATAATCCAGTCATTCTTGCTGTACACATGTAATTACACTGTCTTTTCATCTACGTGACATTTTAAATTTTTTTACTGCTTTCACACAAAGAAATGCATTTGTCCATCACATGTTTTTCAGAGTTTCTTGTTCTTTATGGAGATGATGACTCCTTTTTTAAACTAAGAATTTGCATAGGGTTATGAAATAAATTGCCTTTTCCTTTTAATCACTTTGACTTAGCAAACTACTTCCTGTAAGCTTTGGAAAACACTTCTTAAAATAATGTCAGATGTTTCGGGTACATTAAATTTTTATTTTAAAAAATCTAAAATGAATTTTTTTTCCAGTGTCTTGGGTCTGGTGGATTTTTAGCATGGTCACCATAATTTCTAACCAAGCTGTTATATTTGGAATGCCATAACTGGCCCTCCATACTTTATTTAAAAAGGAAAATAAACTGTGAAATCTGGTGCGTGTATGTAAAAATTTATGCCCTTTACAATACAGGGTTTTCTTTATATATAAATTCTACTTGAACCAAAGAATTATGAAGGGACTTGCCATGCTCCAACATGAAGGCGTCAGGAGAAGAGAGAATCCTTCAGAAAGAGGTGTTGCTGTGTGAAACCACTGAGGTTGGCACATGCCCCACTGCTGTAAGACATTGTTAAGCATTAGGAAAGACAGTGAGGTGGGTTGACTTAGCAGCATGGGCTTATTCCAAAATGAGCTCTTTGAGCAAATAAAAATGTCCCTGACAGCAGAGGCTTCTAGAACTGTGGGGTTAATTTAACTCAAGTCGGGGGTTCTGTTGGCTGCCTCAGTCGGAATGTATATAAGGCTGTGACCCTGGGATTGGCTTTGCACTTTTCAAGTTTCCTGTTGAGAATCTGCTTTCAGATAGAGTAAGCTCTCTGTTTTAATGCGGCCTTTTAAAATGGATCACCTGCTAAGCTTAAGGAGCGTGCATAGTGATCGGCTGTTGCCAGTATCCTCAGGGTACCACCAGCTGTGGAAAAGCTTTAGGAGCGTGGATTCTGTGTTTGTGACGCCAATGAGTGGGTTCTCTTGAAGACTGATGAACAATTCAGGATCTGCCTTATAAACCTTGCTATGATAAGCCATGATCACTGGATTTTAAGTTGGATATGCTTCCCAGGATCTGATCTGGGACTTTTGATTTCTCTTACAGAGAAGTGTCAATTAATGCCCCCGGTGGACTGACAAAGGGCAGGATGATCATCATTTCAACCTAACCTTCCCCAGGTACCAATAGAGTGCCAAATGAGTCTGTGCCTACTCTGCTGTGGAGGAGAGGCGCATTTTAATTCTCACTATAGCTAGATAATATCTAGGATGATGGAAGTTCGACTAATGGTTGCTCTTGGGAAAAGGCACTAGAGAAAAAGGGGATGTCTGGGTAAAGAACCTTCTTCCTTCCTCATATAATTCCTCTGTTTTCAAGTTTAGGCACATCCATTTCCTTGGCAAAAAGCTGAGGCCAGAGAAGCATCTTTGAGGCCAAGAAGCTCCCTGCTCTCTGGCCACCCTCCCTCTTGAGGGTCACATATCTGCCTGCAGCAGCCTCAGAAGCAGATATGCAGCCCCACCTTGATCTGGGAACAGGAGCCTGGGCAGTGGGCTGTTAATGTCCTCGCTTGTGGGGGTTGGCAGTGAGGAAGAGGCCATGAGGCAGCAGCACATGAGGAGAAGGATACCATCCTTGGGTCTAGGGGTGACCCCTTGAACTAGGTTTCTTGAAAAGCCATAGTTTAGTACTCTGAATGAGGACTTCAGCAGTTTTACCTTCTGGGCTCCAGATCATAGGATGTTAGCCTACCTTCCAAGAAGTCCCTGGCCAGATGGAACCCAGGCCTTGCATTCCATTCCACTCTCAGGCAGAGTTGTGTAATTCATGTTTATTGTAGTCAGTTCATGGGGATTATCAATCCCACATATGTATGTTTCACCAGAATACTTGGTAGTTAGCTGAGGTTTCATTATCTTTCACTCTTAGCTAATTTAAATAGAGATGGGATTTTTCAGGTACCTGTATTCAAGTGAAGATAATTTGTTTGACCCTCTTCTAGTTTAATGAGGACTGCTGGTGGATTTGACTTATCGGACTTTCAGCAATAGGCAGAGACATTGGCCATACAAAGGCCCCCAGATTGTTGCTATCTTAACAAGAATCTTAAATGTTAAAGATCTCCAAACTCCATTTCTGAAGTATTGCTTGGGATGCATAATGAAAAAGTGTGGCTTCATGACAAAGTTTATTTTTATCTACTCTCTTTCTTCTAGGGTCAGCTTAAACTTGGACCTGGATCTATAATCCTGTTTTGGAGGCTTATTATCTCTATTTTTACTCTTCATTAATTGTGTTCACTCTCTGTACATGCTTGAGGGGTCTGAAGTGCATCAATAGTAACACCTTTAAAAAATAAACAACTTCTCCTCCTCTTCCTCGTTCTATCTCCCAAGTTTCATCTTCACCATAGTCATTATCGTCATGCTCACACAGGCACTGGCTGACCTATGTATATTTCTTTTCTCTTATGTATTTTGTTGTACATTATTTACTTTGTACACATTAATCCCAGATCCACTTTCATCAATGGCCCACAGTTTCATCCAAAATTGGGCAGAGCCAAACACCTCACATTGTGTATATCTGAGGTTCTTGCAGATTTTATGTAGTTATAGGTTGATTGGGTAATGGATTTATATCATTAACCTTTTATTTGGACTCTGTAGGTTTCAGCACTCTGGCTTCATAGACTATAAAGAACTGGCTGGAACATTTTGATGGAAATAAATTCAGACACAAGATCTATGGTGGCTGCAGCAAGTGCATACTCTTCTATAATGACATTTATGCTTCCCTGCTCATCTGTACTGATTATTTGAATCACGGATAAGCCTCTCTAGACTTAGAATTGTGGTATGACATCTTTAAGAAAATATCATTTCACTCTACAAGTATCTACCCTATAGATTTGGCAATATATGTTTATTGAAGCAAGACAGCAGGCTAGACACATCCCAGAAGACGAATAGATTAATTTGGGTGTCCCCATGTGGTAGTAGTGAAGCCTTTTGAGCATCTGAGTGCCTCTCAAACCACAAATTCATCTTTCTTTTTCTCTACTCCACTTGAAACAATTGTAGGTGATTCTGTGGATGGGGTAATGGTGTCAGTCTTCGGATGTACTCTCTGTCCTCTGTGAAGTCTCTGAAATAGTACTTGTTGAGTCCTCGGGCACTTGTCATCAGGGTCTGCTGATGAGAGCACATCGTCCTAAGAATCATTGAGTTTTATTTGTGCAATAATTTTGGCTTTCCTTACGAAATCTAGCTTTGCCAAGTGTGCATTCTCCTTACATTTTTAGCTCATGACGAAACTTCATTTTGCTACATCAAACCAGAGCTTTTCCTTTAAAAGCCTTCCTGACCATTCTCAATAATTTTAGTTTTTTACCTCCAGCTAATAAATGGACCATGGTTTTTTCCCTTTGTTCCACATTCACTACTGTAATTTTGATCAAACTGAGAATTAGAATAAACCAAGTCTAGCACCTTTTCCCCAGGAGCTTAAAATGCTCCAGGAAGTACTCACTGGGTGTCCACGTGTCTAACTCTGTAGACTTTACTGTACTGAAAAAAATGTGATTACATACTGGATGCTTTAAAGTGCCTGGATTAACCCAGTTGCCAGTGAGAAGCAGTAGATCCTGTGTTGTGTTACATCCTTCCTTCTTCTTGAATTCAGTTGGGTTGTTGAGTACACTGAAATCTGGAATGGTTTGAGTGTTTGTCTCCTCTGAAATTCTTGTAGAAATTTAACACCCAATGTAGGAGTATTGAGAGATGAGACCTTTAAGAAATAATTGGGTTACAAGACTTCTGCCCTTATGAATGGATGGTTCATTCATGGATCAATGGATTAATGGGTTGTCACAGGAGTGGGACTGGAGGCTCTGTACAAAGAGTAAGAGACAGCTGTACTAGCACACTCAGCCACCTGGGCATGTCATGCCCTGCACTACCGCTAAACTCTGCAGAAAGTTCCCACTAGCAAGAAGGCCCTCACAAGGAATAGCCCCTGGACCTTGGACTTCTCAGCCTCTATAACTGTAAAAATAAATTCCCTTTCTTTATAAATTACCCAGTTTCAGATATTCTGCTATAAGCAACAGAAAACAGACTAAGAAAAATAAACCTCAAACTCTAGACGTTACTATTATAAAACCAAAAATGCCTTCAGCTCTTGGTATTTGTGTGAGGCAGTGTTGAGCACAGAAAATGTATAGACATGTCCTCTGTCCTCCTGTGGGATGCAGTCTGAGATGGAGTGAAATCAAAAGAAAATAAATACAAGTTTTAAAAGGTACAGGCTGGGCATAGTGGCTCATGCCTATAATCCCAGCACTTTGGGAGGCCAAGATGGGCAGATCACCTGAAGTCAGGAACTTCAGATCAGCCTGACCAACATGGAGAAACCCTGCCTCTACTAAAAATACAAAAAAAAAAATTAGCTGGGCATGGTGGTGGTCGCCTACAATCCCAGCTACTCGGGAGGCTGAGGCAAGAGAATTGCTTAAATCCAGTAGTTGCAGGTTGCAGTGAGCCGAGATTGTGCCATTGCACTCCAGCCTGGGTGACAGAGCAGGACTCTGTCTCAAAACAAACAAACAAACAAACAAACAAACAAACAAACAAATAAATAAAATAAAAGGTGCAAAAGAAGGTCCATGCGTAGAAGTGAATGCTTCAGAAGTTTAGCGGAGGGCGAAGTAGGCACTTGCAGTAGAAAGCTTTTGCACTGGACCTTGAAGAATAATCTGAGCTTCTTAAAGGAGATCTCATTTGGTGGAAGGAGATCTCAGGAGAAGAGATAGTATGTGGACAAAGTACATCCTTGGGAAGCAAAAGGGGTGTTTTAGAGATGTTTAAGCAACTTCTGGATGGAGCACAGAGAAGAAAGGACCAGGACCAGGACCTAAACTTATCTATTGGGAGATTTCTGCTACAGAGGCAGATGACACCTTTGTCAAAAAGGGACTGACAGTTCTGAGGCTCTGAGGTTTAGATTTCAGCTCTCTCACTCATTCTTGGGTGACCTTGGACACTTCATATCCACCATGTGAGCTGAGTGAGTTATCTATAAAATGAAAAAAGCAACAACAGCAAGGAATAGTTGGTACAGCAACCAACAGATCTTAAGTGCTCCACAAATATCAAATTAGGACAATTGGTGTTTAAGCCTAGATGCTGAAGTAAACCACAACTGTACCTTGCTAACATCTCACTTTGTGATGGAAAGCTTTTTGAACCCACTGTATTCTAGACACCTGATATTATGAGAACATGGGAGTTTATTATTTTATCGTACCTAGTAAACGTTTACCGGAAGACTTAAAAGGCATTTGTTTTGCTTTCCAATGAAGGTGAGCTGCTACCCTGGTGCCCTATCCACCAGATCGTCTCCAATGGCACCATGCCATGCAGATGCTCAAGTTGGCAGTTTTCTGCTTGAACTTTCGCAGTGACAAATGTGATAAGATTTGCTTTTTTAGATGGCAGCTGCATCTTTCTTCCGTTCCCTTCACTTCCTTTGGGCTCAGCAGTTTTCCTTTTTGCTCCAGATAAATTGCTGTTAATTTAAATGTACTGCAGATCCTTGCCATTTTATGGCTGATTGCTTCTGAGTAATAGGAGGAAAATGTGTGCATGTTTGAATGTAAATAAATTTAAATGAGTTGTGAGCCAATGATAAAAAAGCAGAGCACTTCACTGTCCTTCGACTCCCTTCTTTTTTCCATCTTTCCCTTTGAAAAGGTCAATGAGTAGATCCTAAATCAGCAAATAGCAGAGACTGAGTTTTAGGCCATGTCCGGTTTCTTCCTTCTCTGCTTTCAACTTCACATCCCATTTCTAACCTAGCACCTGCTTTATCCTTGTTCCTATATAGCTCAGCTAGTGTGTGCAATGGTGACAAAGTTTCTCTAAAGTTGTTTTTGGTAAAGGAGCTGGTCTCACGGTAACTACCATGCACCATCGGAATGCTACAAATGCTTCAGAATGTCACATTGTCAAAATATCTATATTTCAGGCTCATAAGCTAGACAGCTCGTTTGGCTGCTAAACCCACAAGATGTTCAGCCATTTGTTGTGGTCTAAAAACTTTCCCCCTCACTAGGAGAAAATAATCTTCTATTGTTTTATATCATTTTGTGGTCCTTTGAGTTTTTTATAATATGAGAGGGCAAAAGTTATGAGATCCTGGTAAGCAAATTGGGGCCTGGATTGAATTTTGCTATCAATCTCTCTTGACATCAAATTAATTTTTTAATATGTGGTGAAATAGCTTTAGTCTGTCCACAGTATGGGAAGATCAAGGGTATGAAAGGGTAGGAGACTTGCCTTCTTTGAGGTGAAGGGTGGTGGAAGTGGCAGTTTGAATGCATATTGCTTACAATTGTGACAGGCTGGCTTTTTCTCAGAAGAAAAATACCGTATGTGTTTTTATGGCGGCTTTACTTGTTTTTATTGCATGGGCGTGTGGAGCTGAGATCTACTTCTTTGGGAAGGATGGATCACAAAAGGCAAGCACAAGAAGGTTGCAGAGGGACACTTGACACCAACTGAAGCAGGGGCCAGGGCAGTTGCATTCTGAATGAGTGGCAGTAGTCCAGTAGAACTGTCATCTCGCAAAGTTAGCTGTGTTTCCCAACTGTAATAATTAGTGAGCCTGGAGGGGCTTGTGGCAGGAAAATGGCAAATAGAAACAAGAAAGAGAAGCCTGGTTAAGTTCATACTGTAAACATGCTGGGATTAGTAAACTCTTGGAGTTCCTGTGCCATAAACCCATTGGAAATAAGGCTTTATACCAGCAGTTTAATCATTGTGTTATGGAGTCAACAAATCTTTTCATTCTAGGTTCACGCTGTCTATATCACTAAGTTTCTCATGTTTTTATTGACAACGTTGACATCCTTATATTAATTCTCACATCGTTTCAGTGGGAAAGAATTTGAGCTCCACCCTCTTAAAACCTAAGAAGTTTGATTTGTTAATTTGGCATGCTCATTCTCCGTGCCACAGTGCACTCTTAAACTAGCTCAGTTTCTGTTAGCCTGGAGGCGAAACTTTTAGAAGGACACTGGAGAGAGTTATGAAGGAGAATTAATCAGCACCACTGAATACTTCCTAAATTCTTAGGGCTTTGTGGGTGATTAAATCCATAAATGACGTTTGACATCTGTACTGAGTTCTTTTAGAAGGGCAGGAGAGAGAAATGCCATGGAAGTTAAGCTCCGTGGACTCTTTTAGCATTGTTGTAAACGATGACACAGATTGGTGGTGGTAGTTACAGTTCTGGAGGCAGATGACACCAGCACTAGGCAGACCAGACACCAGGTGGAGGAAGATGGAGAGTCTGCAGGGTTGGGCTTAGAGACGCCTTCCAAAGTTGAACTTGAAAATGTCTTGGAGATTTCTATTATGACATCATCTATTTTGCCATTTATGGATCTAATAAAGATTCATGCAAACTAAACACAGAATTATGTGTACTAGAACCTTCCCTGTTCCACCGGGTTTCCGTGGGCAAGTTCAGTGAAAGCTCACTGTTTCCTTCTTGCACTTTGTCCTGGCAGACTGGCTGTGGAATTGAGTTTCTGAGTTGGAATCTGAGCTTCATCACACACTAGCTGTTGGACCTTGGGCAAGCTGCTTCACTCTCTGGGTCTTAGTTTCCTCACAGTAAAGAGGTCACAATAGTAGAACTTGTCTCAGAGGGTTATTGTGAAATTTAAAAAGAATAGTTTGGGCACAGTGCTAAGAAGAGAACCTGGCACAAAGTAGATTCATTGTCAATTACTGAGCAAATTATTTACTCATCTTTCTCCATTTGTGGGGTAATAAAATATTTGAGGTCAAGGAACTGTATTTTATTTATTTTTGTAATATTTATTATAGTGTCTTCTGTTTGGTTGGTGCTTAATAAATGTTTGTAGGATTATGTTAGGTATTACACATTATATTATTTACATATTATTATATATGATATATACATTTGCTATATGTCTTACAGATATAATATATACATATACAATATACTGCATGTTGTATGTTATATATGTTATATAATAAATATTACATCTCTGCATGTGTCATATATTTGTTGGCAACTAATTAATTATTTTATATAAGGATTCTTGGAAAAGAATCTAATTTATATTGTCCAGTATTTCACCAGTTAAAGTTAGCCAGTTCTCTGGGCCAGTTGCTGAGTAAATCAGTTCTTTTAGAAATAACTCACTAAAATTAGTTGGGGAAAGAAAAATCAGGATTTGAGTAGATTGGTGTTCTTGAAACTAATTCCCCCACCCATAACAAGCAATATTAGGTTGATGCAAAAGTAATCATGGTTTTGGCCATTACTTTCAATGGCCAAAGTCGTGATTACTTTTGCATCAACCTATATGTAAAAATTCTTCAAGGGTCATCTGTAGTGTACACAGATTTTTTTCCTCCTTAACGTAAGCTGCTAACAGCTGATACAGTTGTGGGTGGAGCTGTATGCAGAAATTCTTTGCATTTCTTTCCCTTGTTTCATGTACCATGTAAAATCAGTTTTAAGTTTAAAACTAAGTTGCTCAATGAGATGCGCATTTTCCCCAATTTCTGTTCTGTTATTTTATATTGCTCTATGTTTTTAAAGTATATTCCATGTTGTGTCTCATTTTTTATGTTTATTTATTATGTTCATTTGAAAGTTATTGTACTTGTATGTTAATTTTCATTGATTTTTTTCTTTTGAGCATGACTTATGTTTTATTTTGTGTTTCTTTTAGGTTTTGTTTTGTTTCATAAGATCCCACTGGATGGGTAGCTGAAATAAAGGAAAAGACAGAGAAAGGGGCTGTGGTGCTTGTTGGTTGATGCTGCCCTGTAAGCTGGACTCTTGGGACTGCTGTTGGCTTATCCCGGGAAGTGCTGCTTATCTGGGGTTATCTGGTAGATGTGGGTGGTGTTTGGAGGATGTACTCTATGAAGCCTGCATATATTGTGAGCTGTGATTGGGGAACACCAATGCAGAGGCAACTCTCAGGCAGCTAAGCGGCACCTCAAGAAAACATGTTAAATTAATGCTTCTCTTCTTACAGTAGTTCAAATACAAAACTGAAATGAAATCCCACTGGATTGTGCTTCTCTTCTGAAAAGTGTGCTTTTTGACCCTACTGGACATTTATTGACTTAATTGCTTCTGTTTATTAAAGTTGACCTGCAAAGTTAAAAAAAAATTTAAAGTTGGGAACAGGTCTAAGTGTACACTAAATAGTCTAATCTACATGTAACACATATTTTAGTATGATTTTCTGTACTCTAATCAGCACTGAATTCAGAAGGTTTGACTTTTTCATCTGTAACACAGTGACTAAAAGAGTTAAGAGCATATCTACCATCACTTTGGGGACTTGGTGGTGTTAATAAAAGGTTATTTCCTTTACTGTCAATAAAGGTCCAGATGTTTGGCTTAGGTGAGAGTCAAACAATGTTGAGGATTGCCTTAAAGTTCCTCAGCCAGCAAAACAAAACAAATAAACGAAAAACATTTCAAAAGAAGAAGAACCAGAACAAGCAGCAGCAGCTGTTTGGTTGGGGCTATAGATTTAGGTTAGGCATAGTCAATTTCAGAATAACTAAGAGTGGAATATATGCATATGGTGAAATTATAACCTTGCCCTTTTTTATTTGCCCTCTGTGATCCACCTGCTTTTTAGAAGTCTGTCGAGTGAGAAGGCCACAGTATCTCATGCTGTTTGCATTACAGAACTGCAGCTTTTTTACTCTGAAAAGACCCGGGAGCAGAATGGCTGGCCCGCTGTGAGCAGGAGAGGAGATTCTAAGAAAGATAGTCCCCCTACAACATACTGTCATACTGCTGGGTTTTCATGGGTAGGAAAGCTTGTCCTGACCCCAGCAGCAAAGAGGTGGCAGGTCGCTAATGAATATGTGCTTTATAATGTCCTTCTTCATTGCTGAGAGGGCAGCCTTAGAGCTACAGATTTCTGCATCCCCCGAGTCTGACCCATGGACACCTGTTTCATTCACTTTAGCATCATAGTGGCCTTCATATGCTTTGTTCAGTCTGTGCCAGGCAGTTTCCTTGTCCTGAAGAGAGGATAGGCTATCCCCACCCCATCCCACCCTGCTTCTTTTTTGTCAGGAGGACTTCAGAGCCAGGCCTGAAGCATTTTGTTTGAAAACACAATCAGCTCTGACTGTTAGACATGCACACAGATGCCATAGCTGGATTGGAAGCATTGATGTTTTTAAATTAAAAAAAAAAATAGTTGCACAAATGTTGCAATTTAGCTTTAATGTTCTGTAGATTTTTAACCAGTCTAACATGGTCAGAAACATTGTTTGAATCTTATGTAAACTAAGGCACTAATCTTAATAAACCAGGATCCATTTAGGCACCACTGATATAAAAAGGATATCCATAATGAATATTTTATACTGTGTCTTTTATATTAGCCACTAAATATGCTATTGCTTGATGCAGACCTTTCACGGAATCCTATGGATTGCAGCATTTAACTTGGCTATTCCATACCCATGCCTTAAAGAGGGGCAGTTTCTCAAAAGCAGAAACATGCTGCCAGTTCTTAAGTTTTCTTCCTAACTCCATGTGAGTGTAAGGGCAGCTGGCCTTCAGTGTGGGTAGGCCCGAATATTTTCTGAATTCCTATTTTCTTGTTTGCTGCTAAATGACGGTTTCTGTCATTACTTAGATTTCGATCTTTCCCAAAGGTGTTGATTTACAAAGAGGCCAGCTAATAGCAGAAATCCTGACCCCTGAAAGAAAGATGAAATTCAAGCTGTGGACCAGGCAGGAGCTCAGTATGGCAAAGGTTCTTAAGAATCGGCCATTTGGTGCAAAAAAAAATTTTTTTAAGCTTTTATGTTATTCCATGGAGTCATAAAAAGGCCATGGATTGTTTAAGAACTATTTTAAAGTTTCTCAGACCCAAAAAGGAAAAAAAAAAAAAGAATATTTGTACCCAACAGCTAGAAGGAATGAAAGATTCTTGTTTTAAAATGGAAAGAAATGGACAGATAAGGCAATTTAATATATCAAAGATCAGTTGACATCTCCTAGGAAACGATGAAAACAGCAGGCTATTAGAAAATTGTTTCATATGGTTCTGGTGTTCTTATCTTTCTTTTAATCCCTAAAGATCACAATCAGTAACATAGCTTCTCTTTTCTGTATTCTAAACCACCCCTTTTCATCTTTTTTATTTTTAATTTTTTTTAAGACCGAGTCTTACTCTGCCACCTAGGCTGGTGTGCAGTTGTACCATCTCAGCTCACTGCAACCTCTGCCTCCTGGGTTCAAGTAATTCTCCTGCTCAGCCTTCCTAGTAGCTGGGACTACAGGCGTGTGCCACCACACCTGGCTAATTTTTGTATTTTTAGTGAAGACAGAGTTTCACCATGTTGGCCAGGATGGTCTTGATCTCCTGACCTCATGATCTGGCTGCCTCAGCCCCCCAAAGTGCTAGGATTACAGGGGTGAGCCAGAGCTCCTGACCCCATCATTTTGCTTTTTATGTTCCCCATAAGTAATGTGCTTTTTAGAGCTTCCTGATGGCCTGTGTTGTATTTTTGCATCATTAGAAAAAGAGAGGCAGCATTTTTGCTGAAATTGGGTCTGTCACTCTCCAACTGAAGGTTCTGGCACTTCAGTGCCAGGCAGATCTCCTAAATGAACAGAACGGTCTGGGTGAGCTGATGCCTGACCTTCCAGAGGGGCCACTGTTCCTAGCTGTAGCCAACTGTGCCCCATGGAACGGGAGCCCAGGTTTCCAAATCTTGTGATTTTTTTAGCAGAAACATGAAACTTGGATTTTGTGTGAAATGTCCCTATTGTTAAAAAGTTGGCTCAGTTATTTTTAAAACATTTTGTAAGCCAACAAAGTCTGTGGACTGCCAGTTTGTTACTTTAATCTTAAAACATAATCATTGTTCTTTCACTGTATCCTTCTGTCTTTCCTTTGCAAATTTACTTTTCTTTCTTTCTGACATTGCCATTGAGGGCTTTGTTACCACAAGCTAAGAAACTGAGTTTAACAACCCAGATATCCGGAACATGTCAATTACCTTTGCTCCTCTCCTATGATTCCTACCTTGATGTAACCCTCAACTGTCTCCCCTTGCCCGGAATTCTGCACCAATGTCTCCCCTCAACCCATTCCCTATTTGGTCCTATGCCCGTGTACCCAGAGACATCTTAGCAAATTCTTCCTCCTGTTATGTCTGATGCAAATTTCTTTTCAACAGTGCTCACGTCTCTTGGCCCAGTTAGATGCTCCAGGTTTAGATGGGAAAGTACACGTCCCATTTTCATGGGTGCCTTGATGTCCAGGTTCAGTGTCCTATTATATTTACTTATGGCTCAATGGGGGTCTCCAGAAACCCTCTCAGGCTGCTGAGCTAGACTGAGAAATGCATCCATTATCATCACATGACACACTGACTCTGTGAAGACAAAAGTATGAACAGTCTGACGCTAAGAAAGGTTCATCTCACAATAGGAAAAAAAAAATCCCACCACACAAAGGAGTGAATTGATTCAGGGGTTTTCACTCCCAGTCTCCCAGCAGGGACTAATTTCATTTCTGACCCACTAGGTTTCCTTTCCAGAAATACGTAGCAAGGACAAGAACTAAACTATCCCAGCCCCACCCAGCAACACAGAACATGAGTTTGCTTTTGGCTTCTCACTCTCCAAGTAATCCTGGATTAGACCCAGAATGGCTGAGGCTTGGAGGGTCTCCTCAGACACAGCAGAGGCAACACCTATTCAGTGGGGTGTGGAGTAGATAGCTCGAGGAGCTCCAGACAGGAGACCAGGTTCACGCCAGGTGCAAGACAGAGCATGATGGAGGGAAGCCCGCTTTCTCTCTTTTCTTTTCTCTTTATTCCTTTAGACCACCTGACTTTTTTCGCCCTCTCTCCCTAGTATTCTATATTGACTCCATGACCAAGTGAGAATTTATTTTTGTTTCATTGGTTGTTTTGCAAAATTAGAACACACACAACATTTTATTCAAAATGGAATCAAGATACTACACAAAACCTGTGCTTTCTTCCTTTGCGTGATTTACAAACACCTCCACCTGTTTTGGTGCTAGCTGTCCAGAACTTCTCACTACACTAGAAGTCCATTTCATCTTGTTTTGATGTCTAGACTCTAGATACAGAGGGAAAGCTGGACTGAGGACAAGCAATTCCATATAGTATAGCATCTTTCAGGGTGTGTGCATCCAGCCACGTGGGCAGGGCCAGTCACATCTAGTCTATGTCCCTGGAGCCCCTGGAGTTGTGCAGCTTAGCTGACTTGACTCCAAGGAAATCAGCACAGAAGTAACCACTCTATTAAGTGTGTTCTGCTATGTTCACATGCCTGTAGTACCTGCAAACCATGCCAGGTTCATCTAAAGGCATATAGGAAGATTAAGGACTGTCTTGGGCAGACCAGGAATTGAATTTGCTGCTGGTTGCTGCAAGATTAAATTTGGTCGATAGACTCTCAGCCCAGGAAAGTTCCATAAAAATGGCTGTCACAGAAGCAAATTTCCCAGTAAAGTCAGTCCCTGTTCAAGTTTTGATCTTCAGAGACAAAGGAACCTCCCAGCCACCTGATTTTGATAGTGAGGTAACTCTAAGTTTAATTCAGGCTAGTATTGCAGTGTAGCCTTGGCATGGTCGTGAGTGAACACACAGTTTGTGTTGAACCAATCCCCACCGCAAACTGCTGACTATGACTGCAGTCGGTTTTTATGGGGGAAAAAAATGTGTGAAAAGCAAATAAAAGGACAGAGATTTTTTTTACCACCTTTATTATAAGACAGTCCATTTGTGAATTGAGTATAAACAAATACAAAGTAAAAAGAGATTCCTAAGAAAGATAATCCTTGAATTTCACCCACTTCATGCTTAACGATTTGCTATAATCCAGAAGCAGCCTGTGGATCATTCTCATGCCTGTTTTTTTTTTTCCTATAATGTTCCAGGTTTAAAAGCCATTTATTTTTCCAGGGTTTTCTGTAAATAATGGATAATCTTTTTTTAAAAAATTATTTTTAGTGCTGTTTTAACAATGTGGATAGATCATAAATGTACTTGCTGAATTGAATCATTTTTAACAAGCCAATAAAGTTTGATAATTCATCTCCATGTGTCTTGCATTCTCTGTAGACCTTGTGTACTT